>NC_064628.1:145250291-147650291 GCF_023864275.1 Schistocerca cancellata | reverse complement strand
ACCAACCATATTTTAGTCTTTTGTTGTCCAGCGCGGAAAGCCTGCGAGGAAATACTTATTCCCGTTAATGAGGAATACATACGAGGGTCAGTCAAAAAGTAATGCCTCCTATTTTTTTTTCTACGTTTAATTGTCAGGAAATTTAAATGCAATTACATAGGTTGAAAACCACAACATTGAGGATCATTTTGTCATTTTTCAATGTAATCTCCGCCCATCTCTACAGTTTTGGTCCATCTTTGAACAAGGGCATGTATCCCAGCACGGTAAAAATCACAGCTCTGCTTCCTAAGCCATTGACGCACGGATGTTTTGACGGCCTCCTCATCTTCAAAATGAATCCCACGATGAGCTTCTTTTAGTGGCCCGAAGAGATGGAAGTCTGATGGTGCCAGGTCAGGGCTGTATGGGGGATGAGGCAAAACTTCCCATCCAATTTTGACAATCTCGTCAGAGGTGTGACGACTGGTGTGTGGTCTTGCATTGTCATGCAAAAGAAGAACATCTGCCATTGATTTTGTTGGGCGAACTCGCTGAAGACGTGCTTTAAGTTTGTTGAGGGTTGTGACGTATTGAACAGAATCTATTGTGCATCCCTGCTCCAAAAAATCAACCAGAATCACACCCTCTGTATCCCAGAAAACTGTTGCCATAACTTTCCCTGCCGATCGCACAGTTTTGAATTTTTTCTTCCTCGGCGAGCTTGTGTGACGCCACTCCATTGACTGCCTCTTTGATTCGGGTTCAAAAAAATGCACCCATGTTTCGTCCCCGGTCACAATTTTTTTCAGAAACTCATCTCCCTCCAAACGGAAGCGCTGCAAGTGTTGGGAGGCTATTGTTTTCCTTGCCTCTTTATTCTGGTCGGTTAACATTCTTGGAACCCACCGTGCACAAACTTTTGAGTACCCCAATTGTTTAATAATCGTGATCACACTGCCTTTACTAAGAGAAATAATGCGACACACTTCATCTGCAGTCACCCGACGGTCACCACGAATGATGTCATCAACTTGCTGAATGTTTTGTGGAGTCACTGCTCTCACCGGCCTGCCGCTCCGCTTTTCGTCAGTCAACGGTGTTTGCCCTTCAGCTTCCTTACAACGACGAACCCATCGTCTAACAGTGCTGACATCCACTGTCACAACACCATACACCTTCTTCAGTCTTTCATGAATGCGTATGGGCGTTTCACCTTCTGCATTCAAGAATTCAATCACACAACGCTGTCTCAAACGAACATCGATGTCGGCCATCTTACAAACTTCTGCTGTGCTGCCACCTGTTGACACAGAAAGTTACTACTGCAGTGGATTGCAGAAGAAGGTTTGAGGAATGGCGCCAAATTCAAATTTTTCACTTAACTTAATTTCTTTAAGTAGAAAAAAATTGGGAGGCATTACTTTTTGACCGACCCTCGTACAATGGTACGCTTATCAGAGCAAATATCCTCGGATATAACCCAGCCTGCGTGATTTCCGAGGTAACGCTTCCTCGTACCTCGCTGCTGCTTCCAAGATTTTTGGAGTTTCCGAAGTATTATCCAGTTATCCTTCCGGCCCCGCTACAATACCGCCCAGTCGCCACTGTGTTGCGCTTCAGCGCTCAGGTGCTCCGACCGTCCGGATTGGCTACTTCCTGTGTCAAGCAGGTCCAAAACACCTCTGCGGCATTTCTTACCCGGGGCTTGAGTTACGCCTGCCGTTTCATTTCCACTGACATTTCAACCTCTACTAGTATAAGCAATAATTAATTATGCCGTTTTGATAATAAAGACACTCCGTCATTTCTCATGCAATAAGCGATAACAACTACTTACAAGATGTACTGGTCAATGTCAGTCTTCTTTAAATATTCATATATCCGATGTACAACCTATCAAATGATACCTAACTCCGGTTGTAAATCACGGCAATGTATGTAGATGAGTGCTTGTAAGGTGCGAAATTATAGCCACCTTACACTTGATATACATGGATGAAATTCGTTACATTGTTAAGAACAAGACATAGCCTTAATGTCCGAAACACTGTAGTTACAGACAGCAGACCACAACATCTGTTAGGTAGTAAACGAAGAACTCAAGGAAGTTAACAGTTGGTCTGAAAGACCTTACTTAAGAAATCAAACAGTTGAGCTTTTGGCGAGGGAGGATAGTTAACACTTCAAAATTAAGTGAAGTCGATAATTCCATATGTACTGTAAGAAATCCAAACTTTATTTGGGACAATATTGACAGTCCATAAAAACTGCTTGGACATGCAAAGTACTGCAAAAAATATCATCAACATATTAGGCATTTACAACTCAGTTATCAGTACCAGACTTCAATTGTTTGTAGCTATGACCTTCCCTTAGGTATTACTAATTATCTGCTCTTCGCCGTGGAACAGTTGTTTTTGCCATAACAAGAAAGAGTAACTGCGCTTTTAAGCTTTTAATACAGGCCTTTTTAAAGTACTGTTATGTGAGTACTGTACATCTAGCAGTCATGGGCATTAAGAAAAAAACATTAGTAATCGCTGCACTACCAGCTGTATCATTTATAAGGGAACAATATTCAGACTCAACTTTAATACAAAATGCAAAGCTGACAAAAATATCAAACAGTTTTCCCACCACTTAAGTAGGTGATACAGATTTAAATATACGAAAAGCAGTATTAACTACAACGATAACAGTTTTATCAGTCTAAATTAAATTTTCTCTGTACGATTCATCCCAATGTTAAACTTTATCCACTACATCTGTAATGCATAATGATAATTTTCTTTCGGTTTCGTGTTTTCTTCTCCTCGTTACAGCATTGTGGTAAGAACTGCAGACAAGGGTTTGGAAACAGCTGGGGGTTAACACATCACGAACACTTAAAATTCGCTAGACACAAGCATTTGTATAAACTGGCATGGAGCTCGAGAAAAGTAATTCGTTTTTGATGATTCTGACTGTTTCGAAGGGCCTTTTGTTTCCAAAATGAAATATTGTTTTGATGATATGTTTCACATAGACATATGTGCACATGATTCTGTCGAGTTTGCACCTGATTGATGCTTGATTGCTACGATACGATTTGTGGGATAATTACGTCTCTCCTCGGGCGTGTTAGTTTAGTGACGTTCTTAAACGTAATGCCAGACATAGCATTATATTAACTGAAGGTTCCGATTACAATGATTGCAGTGAAGGTAATCAAAACTGTGTGGTACGGAACTGCAAGTGTAAGACCCGAATTTACTTGTATGTTCAACTCATATTTTAAAAATAAATCTTGGGTGCTACACAACACCATTGCATGTTCTGTATGCACGCAGCTTTGTGAGAGCTGAAAAATTCACTCAATGCCATTGAGGACATACCTGCAGGACGTTGACAGGGTAAAGTGATTTCTGTGCCTCTCAAGGTAACGTAATTCTCGTTAGAAATGACGCAAATTTATGAATTTTAAAAATAAAATATCAAGACGCGATGTCATTCAAGTTGAATTGTCATATAATAAATGTGTGTATTGCATTCATCTTTTCATGCACTGCATATGCTCGAAATCCACAGATACTTAAAGGGAAATAAATTTAACAAAAAACACAGTATTCCAGCGGAAAACGGAGAAGTGTATTCTAAGCGATCTACACACTGTAGTCTCCTACTATTCTACCATGAAACAGAATTTTGAAATTTGGTATACGTACTAAGAAATTTTTCGCATTTCTCTTCTTATTAAGTAATAAATATTGTTTTACTGATGCACTTTGTGTAACTTATAGAATTCAAACACGCATGTTGCTTTATCTGGTTGTCAGAAGGATACTGCCATATCACTTGTAATGAAGACTTAATTGAAATATAATTGGGTAATACAGTTTTGGTAATTGCATAGCGCTTCCCCACAGATGATCGTGTCCTATTTCATATTCAAAATTATTTCGGTGTCTGAAAATGTCTCTCCGTCAACATAGCATTGTGTCTCGAAACGGTCCAGTTATCACGAAGTTATTTATTTATTTTGTGAGCCAATCCCGCGATCCGGTCGCTTGGAGATGATGTTTAATGAAGCGACGGCTAAGGCTGTAGCCATGGTCCATAATGGGGGAACTTCTCTGTTTAAATGTTGTAAAAATACGTTGTAGACAGGACTATGTTTATCACTGAGCATCACTGTCAGTGTTACGCCCGTTGGACCGAGCATTCGACCACCAACAACTGACAGCCGACGGCCGGCGAGAAAGTGGCAGCCCTCAAAGACACATGATCTTGGCAAGTTATGCTACAGACGCCGTGTATAAGTCGTCAGCAAATGTCTAAGAGATAATTTTCTGTGATGGAGCATTTGCTTATGAACGGGTTGGGATTTTAGAAGACTTGATGTGATTTTTTTCCTATTTCGCGCATCATCTTTCTTGCAGTTTAAACATAATTTTTGATTACATCTTCATATCCGTAAACTTCTTTAATACATATTTTGCTACGTTTTATACGGCTTTATCAGCTGATGACCTGAACTTCAACTGTAGCTCCTTTATATGCTACTCGCCAGATCAAATATATTATTTTCTGAAAGACAACAGTGTCACTTTCCTGTAGTACCGTACAACCTATTGTTTATTGAGTATATTGTATTTGCAGTTTTCTAGTCTCGTTTTCGTATGCACTTCCAATTTGGAGACAGTTACTGCAACAAACCATTATCATTGAAAATTCCTAGCAGATTAAAACTGTGAGCCGGGCCGAGACTTCAACTCGGGACCTTTGCCTTACGCGGGCAAGTGCTGTACCATATGAGCTACCGAAGCACGACTCACGCCCCGTCCTCACAGCTTCACTTCTGCCAGTATCTCGTCTCCTACCTTTCAAACTTTACAGAAGCTCTCCTGCGAACCTTGAAGAACTAGCACTCCTGAAAGAAAGGATATTGTGGAGACATGGCTTAGCCACAGCCTGAGGGATGTTTCCAGAATGAGATTTACACTCTGCAGCGGAGTGTGCGCTGATGTGAATCTTCCTGGCAGATTAAAACTGTGTACCGGACCGAGATTCGATCTCGGGACCTTTGCCTTTCGAGGGCAAGTGCTTTACCACTTTTTTCCCTTGACGAGTTGAGCTTGAAGAAACGCGGAATTTGCTGTGGGACATCGTGGAATATTCCCGCCGCAGACCCTGCTGTTTCGTGAAGTTACAACAGGTGACGGCGCTTTACGTAGCCTTCAAAATGGCTTCCGTAACGGAGGTGCGTTCCAAGTAGAGAGCTATCATTAAGTTTATTTTGGCGAAAATCCGTAGCGTCTTTGGTATTCATAGGCGCTTGCACAGTGTCTACGGAGACATAACAGTAAACCAAAGCACGGTGAGTCGTTGGGTTGGGCGCCTCTCGCCATCGCTAAAAGATCGCACAAACCTGTCGGTGAACAGCTGCGACTAATGCAGGGCTCAAAAGTGCGGACACTCTCATTCGAGGTGATCGACAGATCACAATCAGACACCTCACTACTCAACTGAACGTCTCTGACACACTCGTCCACCAGTTGAGGTATCAAACGTGTGATAGCTCTTGCTTCGTATTTGCCCAAGGACCCCATCTGAAACATTTTAAGTGTAGTGAATGCGTTGTAACCAAAGTTCTCAGTAACGCTAGCCACAACTCGAAATATCCCCTTGACGAATTCAAAATACTAACAATAATAATAATAGTAATAATAATAATTCCAACACTGTATGGCACATTTCACTACACAAAAAAGATACAGTATCTAAACCTTAAGTGATTAACATGTCTCGAATTTCAGTAAAAAACCTTACGTTCCGCGTAATACCGAACACTAACTGTTGTCGACAATACACACGAAGCATTTAGATTTCTGCGGTACTTGATATACAATAGTTGTACACTTAGTCATACATGAATAACACACCTCTATGACTAAGTGATAAATAACTCTAATGATTTTCAGGGGATATACTTTGATGCAATTTATCTGAGAGTTGCGATTGTATTATAGAGGTAATACACGAATTCCTAACAAAGCAGGCATTTGGATCCAATGACTCTCCGGACCGTACAACAAGATAAGGAATGAAGAGGTTCTGCGCAGAATCGGAGAGGAAAGTAATATGTGGAAAACACTGCAAGAAGGAGGGACAGGATGACAGAACATCTGACAGTCATCCGTGAATTATTTCCATGGTACTATAGGGAGCTGTAGAGGGCAAAAACTGTAGAGGAAGAACTAGATTGGAGTCCATTCAGAAAATAATTGAAGACGTTGGTTGTAAGTGCAGCTCTGAGATGACGAGGTCGGTACAGGAGAGAAATCGGTCAGAAGACTGATGAAAAAAAATCTTGATCCCAACCGAGTTCCACAGTCATTCTTACTAGTGTGTTGCCGTGTAAGTTAAAAGTAACTTGAGATGACGCTCTGTGTACTAGAGCGAGCACCTATTCTGTCAAACAGAAGTAGAATCTCACAAAAAATCCTTCATCATATTAAGTGTATATCGAGCACCTGGAGGTATCTTTAATCTGTTTGTAAACCACCTTGAAGCTGTAATGGCTCATTTAACAACCAAAAACAAAGAGATAGTGGTTGCTGGTGATTTAGATGTAAATTTCCTTAAAAACTCTCACAATAAGAACTTATTTGAGTTAGGAACACTATCATTCAACTAAATTCCCACTGTAAAGTTCCCCACTAGGGTAGCCAATTGCTCACAAACAGCCATTGATAATATCTTTATAGAAAAGACCAGTTAACAAAAGTATATTACAAAACCAATAGTAAATGGGCTCTCAGACCATGACATGCAGTTCCTTCTGTTAAATTTTAATACTGAACAGATTATAAAGTCTGTTAAATCTGAGCTCAAAAGGGTAATCAATAAGAAAAAAATTGATTATATTAGGACTCTCCTCAGAGACATTCACTGGACTGATGTTTACAGTGCTCTTGTCATGAATGAAATATATAACACTTTTGCTAATAAAGTGCTTACCTTATTAAAATACTGTTTTCCCCCAAAACTTACCAAGGTTAGAGCAAAGTCTACAAAGAAGCCTTGGATTACTCAAGGAATAGGGGTATCTTGTAAAACATAAAGGAAACTGTATCTGTCAATCCGAAACAGTTCCGATGTTGATGCTATAGCATATTACAAGAAATACTGCAAAATATTAAAGACTGTAATACAGACATCAAAACAAATATATTACAAGGAAAAGATAGTCATATCAGATAACAAAATAAAGACAATATGGGATATAGTGAAGGAGGAGACCTGTAGAACCAGACATGAAGAGGAACAAATAGCATTAGGAGTAAATGATACATTGGTGACAGATGTGTATAGTGTTGCAGAATTTTTAACAAACATTTTATAACTGTTACTGGAAAGATAGGGTTGTCAGGTTCGGTAGATGCTGCTATGGAATACCTCAGACAAGACATTTCAAGTAACTTCCATAATATGAATTTGGCCCTCACTACCCGAGCATAAATAATGTCCATCATACAATCTTTAAAATAAAAAACATCTAGTGGTGTGATGAAATATCAACAAAGTTAATTAAAAAATGTGATTCTGAGCTAAGTAACCAGTCGTTTATGAACTAAGTAACCAGTCGTTTATCAGTGGAATATTTCCTGAATGGTTGAAATATGCTGAAGTTAAGCCACTGCTTAATAAGGGAGATCAAGAAATAGCATCAAATTTCCGTCCAATTTCACTGTCGCCAGCATTCTCAAAAATTTTAGAAAAAGTAATGTACAATCGGCTTTACAACCATCTTATCTCAAATAACATACTGTCAAAGTCATAGTTTGGATTTCTAAAGGGTTCTGATATTGAGAAGGCCTTATACACTTACAGTGAAAATGTGCTTAGTTCATTAGACAAAAAAAATTTCAGGCACCTGGTATATTTTGTGATATTTCGAAAGCATTTGACTGTGTAAATCACAATAGCCTTTTAAATAAATTAGAATATTATAGTGTGACAGTAAATGCTGCAAAATCGTTCAAATCTTATATCTCCGGCAGAA
Organism: Schistocerca cancellata; assembly: GCF_023864275.1. NCBI lineage: Eukaryota > Metazoa > Arthropoda > Insecta > Orthoptera > Acrididae > Schistocerca > Schistocerca cancellata. The sequence continues at coordinate 147,642,265 of NC_064628.1, read as the reverse complement.
AACAAAGGGTGTTATGAGGAAAGAGACATGTATCAAGCTATCAGGCATCATCCAACTGGCAACTAATTACATGTGGGGTCCCACAAGGTTCCATTTTGGGACCCTTACTTTTTCTTGTGTATATCAATGAACTTTCATCAGTAACGTTACCAGATGCCAAGTTTGTTTTGTTTGCCGATGATACAAACATTGCAATAAACAGCAAATCAAGTGTATTCTTGGGAAGATCAGCTAATAAAATATTTGTGGACACTAATCACTGGTTCCTAGCCAATAGTTTGTCAATTAACTATGAAAAAAAACACTACCTGTAGTTCAGAACTTGTAAGGGGTATCCCACTAGTATATGCCTAACATACGATGTCAAGCAGATAGAAGAAGTGGACAGTGTTAAATTCTTGGGATAACAGCTTAATAATAAATTCAACTGGGAGGAGTACACCACAGAACTGCTGAAGCGTCTTAACAAATCTCTATTTTCAATGCAAATTATGTCATACATAGGGGATATAAAAATGAAAAAGCTGGCATACTATGCTTACTTTCATTCCATAATGTCATATGGGATTATTTTTTGGGGTAATTCATCAAGCCAAGCTAAAGTTTTAAGGGCACAAAAACGTGCAGTAAGAGTTATATGTGGTGTGAACTCAAAACATCCTGCAGAAGCCTGTTTGGGGAACTAGCGATACTAACTACTGCTTCCAAATATATTTATTCCTTAATGAAATTTGTCATTAAAGATGTATAACTTTTTCAAAGCAACCGCTCAATTCATAGTATCAATATTAGAAATAAGAATAAGCTTCACAAGGATTTAAAGTCACTTAGTCTTGTACAAAAAGGTGCGCATTATTCAGGAACACACATTTCAATAACTTGCCAGCATCCATAAAAAGCTTAAGAACCAATGAAATTCAGTGTAAGAGAAGCCCAAGTACAATATAACTTCTGCAACATTTCTGTGAAGTAATGTGTTCATTGTAAATAAATATTAAAGTAGTTGTATTACATGTTTATTGCCTTATAAGTAAATAAAAACTTTTTTATTTTAAATTCAGTGCATTAGTACTAGTAAAATGATTCTTTCATATAGTGTTCATTAAAACATGATGATCATTCCACTTGGGAGCTGTGGAATGGTACATTAGCCTCTTTGTTTTAGTTGTAAATATTTGTCATGTATTACTGTTTTTCTGAGATGTTCTACATCCTGGAGAACCTCCTCACTACTGATCAAATGGAATGAAAGTAAATCTAATCTAATCTAATCTAAACACTGAAGAACCAAACAAATTGGTACACCTGCCTAATATCGTGTAAAACCCCCACGAGTACGCAGAAGTGCCGCAACAGGACGTGGCATGCACTCGACTGATGTCTGAAGTAGTGCTGGAGGGGATTGGCAGCGTGAATCCTACAGACTGTCCATAAATCTGTAAGCGTACGAGGGGGTGGAGAACTCTTCTGAATTGTATGTCGCAAGGCATCCTAGATATGCTATGCTCAATAATGATCATGTCTGGGAAGTTTTGAGGACTCTAGAGCTCAGAAGAGTGTTCCTGGAGCCAGTCTGTAGCAATTCTGGACGTATGGGGTGTTGCATTGTCCTGCTGGAACTGCCCAAGACCGTCGGAATGCACAATGGACATGAATGGATGCAGGTGATCAGACAGGATGCTTACGTATGTGTGACCTATCAGAGTCGTATCTACACATAGCAGGGGTCTCATATCACTCAACTGCACTCGCCCCACACCATTACAGAGCCTCCACCAGCTTGAACAGTCCCCTGCTGACATGCAGGGCAAACGGATTCATTTACGTTGTCTCCATAAACATACACGTTCATCAGCTCGGCACAATTTGAAACGAGACACGTCCGACCAGGCAACATGTTTCCAGTCATCAACGCTCCAATGTGGGTGTTGACTGTCCCAGTCGAGGCGTAAGGCTGTGTGTTGTGTGGTCATCAAGGGTACAAGAGTGGACCTTCAGCTTCGAAAGCCCATATGGATGATGGTTCGTTGAATGGTTCGCACACTGGCACTTGTTGATTGGGTAACATTGATATGTGCATCAATTTTCGAAAGGATGCACTTCAGTTACGTTTAACGATTCTCTTCAGTCGTCGTTGGTCCCGTTCTTACGGGATCTTTTTCGGGCTGCAGCGATGTCAGAGATCTGATGTTTTACCAGACTCCTCATATTCACGCTACACTCATGAAATGGTCGTAGGGGAATATCCCCATTTCATCGCTACCTAGGAGATGCTGTGCCCTGATCGCTTGTGCGCCAGTTGTAATACCACGTTCAGAATCACTTAAATCTTGACAGCCTGCCATTGTAGCAGCAGTAACAGATCTAAGAACTGCTCCAGACACTTGTTGTCTTATATAGCACTGTAGTCATCCTGTTTATATGTGTATATATTTGAATGCGACTGCCGATACCAGTCCCTTTGGTGCTTCATTGTAATAAGGGCATTTTCCTGTTCGTTTATGGTGCAGAATCTAGCCTAGGTGAATATATGGAAGTTCAATGAATTTAGTAGTCTATTAGAAGGTTTTCCTGCTGATAATTAACGGTTGCAAGCATGCAGCTTAATTGTGGTTCCAACTGTGTTATTGTCTGCCACTTATAAATGGGAATTATTCTTGTGCTTTATCCTCAACTTTTCGTGTGACCATTTTTTGTACAACTGTATCTGTTGGTTCTCCATAATTAAATTAGTTTAATTACTTATTTTTTGGGACAATGCAATCACATTTTTCCATTAGGATTCCAATGTAAGATCCTAACACACTATGCTTTCCTAGCAGCTATATCAGCTTATCTTTTCACAACTGTCTGAAAATGTGTTCTTATAATTGTTCTGCAACAATCACTTTAGAAAATCACCACTTTTTATTTTGGAATATTTTGACTACAGATTTTTCAAGGTCTCGTTACCCTCATATTTTCCGTTAAGAGTCTGTCATTAGTGATCACTTGTGATTACTTTGATATCGTGTGTGGTATTCATGTTTGCTTTAATTTTATTTTATTGTGATCGTTAATGTAATTTAATCGTTATGTAGGCACTGATTTTTCGAGATTTAGTGTTATTGTTTTTACTCGTCTGTTCCCTTTACTTTTTATTTATTTTTAAGGATTATATTTTAATGAAATTACCATTGCACTCTCAAAGGTGATATTTGTTCTCCGCGACGCAGGATAGCTGTGCGGTCTAGGACGCCTTGCCATTAATCGCGCTGCTCCCCCCATCCCTCCCCCCCCCCCCCCCCCCCCCGCCTGTCAGAAGTTCGAGTCCTCTCTCTCTCACGCATAAGTGTGTGTGTTGACCTTAGCGTAATTTAGTTTAAGTTAGATTAAGTAGTGTGTAAGCCTACGGACCGATGATCTCAGCAGTTTATTCTGCTGTGTTCGTACCTCCCTCGCCATGTCTGATGCTTCTATCAATGATGTTCACGGATATTACACCCAAGACAGTCGGCACAAAGTAAAATAATACAGTAGAACAATCACAGTATTGTGCTTTTCATTTATAATTATGTAGATGTTTTACAACGAAGCGACGGAAAAAGCAGTTCACATAACAATTTCTTCTTTAAGAAAAACAAAATGTAAATGTACCTCCACAAATATTCTAGTCACTATCTAATATAAGTAATCGTTCTGTGTCCCCCAAATGTTTTCCTTACACTTTTTATCTTATGTTTCCATCGCTGGAGCGGCATTGGGAGAACACTTATTTCCTTTCATTTCCTCCACCAGTATCTTTTGTGCACAGATTATTACTAGTACCTCTGAATCATTGTAATCAGCAGGTGTTATATACTGTGAGCATACCACGAAGACTTTAACTCCTTGAATGTATATAATTGTAACGTCTTTCGTGCCCGTCGAGAGAGTTATATCAGTGATTCATCACAGGAATCGTGTTACGCGACGTTGTGAAGATAGATAACTACCATCACACATGCTCCGTTGATTTTTTAAACTTCCTTGACGCTGTTCCTCCACAGTACCTGGAATTTCTCTCCTCCACTTTAACATTACCCCCTTCTTGCGTCTTGATACATGACATTGTCCGTGGCTTCATGTTTGTCAAAGACTTAGTGGATAATCTCAGACTAATACAGCGGTACTATGATTAGTGTTAGCAATCGTTCACAAAAATTGTTTTTAGATGGTTTACTTCGGACGGAATTCCATGATATAGACTAAACGATGGGGCTATTCTTTAACTGTGGGTGAATATCAGATCAATCATGGACTGAGGCTAGCAATTACCAACAGAGTTAGGATTTATAGATAAATCGACGAACACAGAGCATCCGACACAAGCTTCACTGTATTATCAAGGTGACGAGTGTATCATTTAATCAAAAGAATCCGGACTTCCCTCCAAAACGCGTAATTGACCTCTAGATGTCACAAGAGGCAGATCCTTGAGTTAAACGGAGGCAGAGTGTATTGCGTAGTTGGTAGAGAAGCACAGCCTGCAGAATCGGTCTGTCAGGAGAGCTCAGTCACTTAGAACGTGGATTACTCTTTCGCTGTCAACACACATAACAGATCCATTTTGGATATTTCAGTCCTATAAAAGTTGCTCAAGGCGACTGATGATGATGTAAAAGTTTAGTGGTGACGTGAAGGAACAACTACGGCTAAACAAAGACCAGGCAACCCTCATGTACTGGCGATCAGGATATGTTGAGCATTGGAAATGGTTCAAATGGCTCTGAGCCCTATGGGACTTAACATCTGTGGTCATCAGTCCCCTAGAACTTAGAATTACTTAAACCTAACTAACTTAAGGACATCACACACATCTATGCCCGAGGCAGGATTCGAACCTGCGACCGTAGTGGTCACGCGGTTCCAGACCGAAGCGCCTAGAACCGCACGGCCACACCGGCCGGCATCGACCATTGGAGTGGATGGTTGTAAAAATCACTTGAACCCTGCAGAAGGAACGTTCGTTAGTTTCATATTACAACCAGCTTTCTAGCTAGTACAATGACTTTGCGTAGAGCGTTTCAGAGAATCCTCATATAAGTCACACATTTCTACAGAAAGTGCTAAGCGACTGCTGAAGTGATTTAAGGATCGATGCCACTGGGCAAAGTATGACTGGAAACAAGATAACTAGATGCCTGGATGGGATTTCGTACGAGAGCGGGAGCACACTCATGGTTATCACACGCACCATAACTGCAGTTCTATACATCAATCTGGTAATTCAACCTGTTGTGCTGCTACATTCGCTAAATCATTCTCCGTATCAGGGACCCGATTCTGGAACAACCTTCCACAAAATATCAGAGAAATCTAATTCCTAACAAGCTTCAAAAGACCTTCTATCCATTTCCCATTCACCTACGCTTTTTCACTCCTGACAACTGTAATTATAGACTCAAATGTCCAAAAATGGTTTATATAATTTCATTAAGCCTTTACTATTATTATGATGTTATGGATACTATTAGTGTCAACTATTACCAGTATCATTGTTAACATTAATATGACTATTATTCCTGTGGACTTTTTGTGCAGTTTCTGGTATGTGTTGTTCCTGGTCAGATGTAAGATAGAGCCTTAAGGCCCTAATCTGGTGACGCTAAATAAACAACAAATAAATAAAAATAAGTGTAAAAGTGATTAAATATTTGCTGAATTTCACTTAGAAAAGTTTTTCTCGGTGTTGCGTCTTCTCAGATAAATTAATTTCATGTTATATCTGCGTGCAGGTTGTATTGTATTTTTCTCTTCCTTAATTTACCACGTTTTGCGCTGTTGCGGACCAAACTCTAATAGTATACAACAACTCGCTGTTGTCACGCCCGCTAGCTTGAATGTCGTGACCCGGTGGCTCGTCCACTGCTCACCAGCAGCGCAACAGTAGCCTTTCAGAGTTGTACAATTTGTTACCAACCTGCCAACCCCTAACACTACCACAACCATTAAAGCACATCAATCAGCCACAAAACAGCCACTAGTCGGATATATGTTTGCGTAGGAAGGTTCATTGCAGATCATTTATCATAATGGTTGGAGCAGCAAAGTGAACAACGCAAACTTAAAGGAGATTGGGGAGATATTAAGAATTCAGGAACTGTATACCAGTCAAGAAACAGAGCTCAAGTGGAACAGGGGAATAGTTTCCGTGAGTTTATGGGACAGATTCAAGTAAATTTGTTGGTGTCTCGCAACGGAAATTGAGGAAAACGTTACTCATTCGGAAGTATGTTACGATATGTTGGTAAATTTGACTAGCAGTTTCCTCACACCACAAATATTCTGAAAGAGAAAGAATACTGCAAAGTGTGTGAAAGTGCGTGCTAAGGACTTGCTAACATTTGCAGTGTACTGGCATTCTAAATATAGGCCAAACTTTGGCTGAAATAGGAAAAAAATGTGGTTCTGTGGATCTTAAAAAATACGTTCTTGTAGTATGCAACGTAACGCTAAGAAAACATAGTTTGAAAGAAAAGCTTCTTCTTTCAGACACGTACTATTTGGATTAACATAACATGAAAAACGAACATTTTGTTTGCTAAAAGACATTTCTGGAATTGCCTACTTAGAATGACCTCAATGAAGCCACAATACACGTCCTGGAAAAAGTAATTAAAATTGGTCTAACTCTCGTCATGTTAGGCTGAAACATACTAAGGTTATAGAAATTAAGCTAAAACCTTACTTTAGTTGGTGTTACAGTATAATAGACAGCTTCAGGTAAGATGCAAAGGATCTTGACTTTAAGAGACGGTTCTACTTACTACAGAAAAGGTAAGTTAGAGATGACCTGATGATAGCTCGTATTGAGAATACTCAGTACTAGACGAAAGAGGGTGAAGTTGCAGAGATATACGCCAAAAAGGAGAATGAACAAATAAAATCCACCATTTTATGGATACAATTACCCAAAATGAATATAGATTTCAGTGAGCCCTACGCAAACAGTGTAGTCAATGTGTACTGAATAAACGGCTACGTAGTGTTTCACAGCGGAAGACTGACAACCAAGCAAGATACTTTTAGCCTGCTTGGGTTAAGCATACACACTGGCTTGAATAGTAGTAAAGCCGATCTGCTGATAATGTGCGGAGACTTGCTTGCTAACAGGCAAGCATGGGCAGGCTTAAAGCGGAATGAATACATCTATGAACCCACATTACGCCGAAACACTCTACTCAGGCCCGGGTATAGATGTTTTCTGCCAGATTCTGCCTCGCATGTTCAAATATAGTTCGTCATGTGACACAGCGATGATTTCATCAATATGGATTCCAGGCTGTTACAAAGGTAGTCAATATTGTCCAATGTGCATAAAGTTGGTAGCTATGTGACATGTCTGAGATATTTGTGCCTGAAATTGTCCAAGGGTGTGCCCAAGAATTTAGAAACGTCACTGCGCTGCACCAGAGTTCCCACAATTCCCAGAGTAGGAGTAAGATACTATGGGCGAGAGAGGCTGCCTTTGAACAGCAAGTCAGCAGTCGTACGTTCTGAAACTTCTCATTTAGTATCTGGTCGACACTTTTGCATTGGAGCAAGTATGTCACGCGTTTTTCTTTCCAACCTGGTTCTTGATTCCTCTGTCATGTATGTTATGGCATAAGCTATTACTCATGGCAAGTATTTTCATTCAAAGTTGTTAACAATGGCCGGCCGCGGTGGTCTAGCGGTTCTGGCGCTGCATTCCGGAACCGCGGTATTACTACGGTCGCAGGTTCGAATCCTGCCTCGGGCATGGATGTGTGTCATGTCCTTAGGTTAGTTAGGTTTAAGTAGTTCTAAGTTCTATGGGACTTATGACCTAAGATGTTGAGTCCCATAGTGCTCAGAGCCATTTGAACCATTTTTGTTAGCAATGACTCAAGAGTAAGGTCACAAAAAACTGTCCGTATTTAGATCCCTGTAGTGAATTTTCAGTAATTCGCTTCAATACTTTGCTGGATATTGTGCCCCACTCCACAGTGTGTCCTTTACGTTGATATATGAAACAGAAGTACAGAAATTTTGGGACGTGTAATTCTTCCAGCCGGACAAACATTGCAAGCCAACACTAGGTAAATGCACTGTCAACATCAACCATGGTGCCTGAGACATACTTGCTGCTATGGTTGTCCACGGTGCTGAGAGCACAGTTGAATGCGTCGCCTATGGATCTGTCCTTTCTAAAGCTGAACTGGCTCTGACTGAATTGAGTAGCTCCCTGTGAGAGTGTACTCTGCTGCACAGCAAATATTCCTGTACTTTGCCAATTGTACTAAGAAGACAGATTGGTCTGTAGCTCTTTGGACCCACTTGATATCTACCCGTGTTTTTCTGGATTATTATAGCTTGCGTTCACTTGTAGACCACAAGAATTCATCCTCGTCTTCGTAATTCATTCAGTAAGTGAGTAACGAATGGAACACATTGTTCTTTTATATTTTCAGTGCTTCGTTAAAGTAATTATGACATGGAGCTTTCCCATTGATGGAATGAAACTTGGGCTTTTATAAGGGGCTTACATTTTCTTCTTATGCCCCTCTTTGCAGACCGTCATCATTTTCACAGTTATCTTGTGAAGAATCTTCTTCAGCAGGTATTCACCAGAGTGTGCCTAACACCTAGTAGTAATGTCATGCTATTTACGCAGTGTAGATGGGACTGTTTATGTTTTTACTTTCTCTGTTACTACTCTGTAGGGGATATCCCCATGCATCTGTTACTAGTTGCCTTTGAACATATTGCTCCCAGAGCCTTGTCTTCGTCGTATCTATGGTAGCTTTGCATTCGGTTATCACTGATCAGTGCTGCGATAGTATAAATTCCCTCTCCTCGTTTCGTGAAGTTCTTTGATAAAACGTTCGCAGTTGTGGTTCACATTTTTTCGGATTGGTTACCTCTACATTTCAAGGCATACTACACTGTTCTAACAGTTCTCTGTACTAAAATGGCCACATTTTGTGCGGTTAGTGAGACAGCTGTGAGTATGCCATGTAGTTTACACTGTGGTCAGTAACTTCAGGTATTTGATAGCCAATTTTTCCAGTTTTTTCTAGTTAGCCTTTTTTAAAATTATACCACTGTTGATTCTGTTCCTGCTCCATATATCTTCATTCTAAACCATGATCCAATAAATCTATTATGATATCATTGTCGTTCGTTCCAGTAGCATGCTGAAAGACTCTCCAGCAGTTGATTTTGTTATCTGCAGACTGGTCTGATAAGGTGATGTCGCTATTGGGTGGGGCACCAGCACTGGTTTTATACGGGGCTAGACAGCCGTCCTGTTCAGCATATGTAGGTTTAATTCATCAGTTGCCACTTGTATTTAAATACTTCGCTTGTTTGTCACACGGAGCGATCATCGCTGTTATATGTGGTGAATCCTAAGCATAATGATCCTCATCTCCCAGCCTATCGGGATATAGTTAAATTCTATGTGAATATTGTATGTAATTGTTTGTTTGTGTCAACGAACTCCGATTCCACCAGGAACTGTTGTGCACAGCGACCGTAGATTGCAATGAAGGACTGGAGTCAGTCGCATTTCCATTAATTTTTATTACACTTGCAAATCTAAGCGTCAATAAATAGCCATCTTCAGTGCATTTTCGTTACAATTCAGCAGATTCACATCACCATATGCCCTTACATGCGTACAGGCAGAAGGACACTGATGTGATTGTGACTGAATGGTGTACCTCTCATTCGTTTGTGTTAGTTTACCATGTGGATACGTTAGAGTTTGTGATGCAGCTTCTCAGGATAAATAGTGTCGCTACTCGTGCACTTGGACTGAGAGGAGGCTACTCTTTCCATCTGGCCACATATCGCCCTTGATCAGAGATAGACTGGAGTAGTATCCTAATGATAGACAGAATGTGACAAAGACATCTAGAATCACAAAGTGATCGCAGAGGCAGCAATTACTACATACGCCTGCTCCTTCTTTATTGGGATTCTGCATCTGGGGGTGTAAAAGGCATACACTGGACCGTGCAGGGCTTAGGGGAACAAGGCTGCAAGGGCGTGCCGCAGGTTATTCAAAGCGGCTCTGTGAACTCACAATAGGAAGAAATGGACTGGACGGGCTTTGAGAGGGCAGATGGCCAGGTGCCGGACCTCGGCCCCTCACGGTCTAGGTCAATGAAATGGGATGCAGTTACGATGGTAAAAATGCGAACCCACCGTGTATCCGGCAGTACAGCAGCGGAGCATCCGCAGGTTGACCAGAAAAGCACGCCAGTGGCATGGAGGAATACAGAGAAACGTTATTCTCGGTATACAGGAGAAAAGGCTCCATATGTAACATCTTTAGAAACATGAACAAAAAACACCATCAACAGGGCCATTATTGTGTGGTGGGTGACTCCCTTAGCCAGCACAAAAAGAGCAGATCCTACTTTCTCTTTTTGTTTGCGCACAGTGGCTAGGTGCTTGCAGGAAGAGCATGCTGTGCCATAGGTAGTCGGTATGTGACATCCATCCTCAGTTCCTCTCTTTGATCAGAGACGTGAGCTAAATAAGCTGATTCGGAGAGGCGTTTTTAAAGAACCAATCGAGGTTGTATGGGAGGTTTTATGAAACTGTGCTATCGGCCAATGTTGGCATCAATCTACGAGCTTGGTTGGAAAATTTGTGGGGCGTGAAAAACTAGCTTGATGCGAAGGAGTGCACTTTCTAGAGATAGTCGGATTGGGGATCCGAAATCGAGTGGTAGAGACAGTAAGATTCAGGTTTCGGAATCAAGTGGACGTGTAAGTAACAAGTAGGTAGACTGGGATCGGCTGATCGAGTAAGCAATATTTGGAGTCTGAGGACGTCAGTGGAACTCACACACGACCAGCAGTGAGGGAGGGCCACCCCGAGTTACTATGATTTGATGCCAGGCAACAGAACACACGGTAAAATGGTAATCAGCATCCCAGGGACCGATATGCACAACAATTTCTTCGCCTGTGCAGAAGCGGCGGCCTGCAGAATGGTCAATTCCTTGTCATTCAATCATTACGTACTTACCAACAACTTCACGCTTCTACAAGTATGGAAGGATCGTACCGTAAACAGACTGACATTCTTACTCACCTCTGGACCAACCAATAGTGACAATTTTTAATGTATACTATTATTTACAGTATGAGACAAAGCAGAAAAAATCGACGCACCTTTCAAGAATGGGACGGAAACCGATAAATTCGATGTACGTGTACAGACATAGAAATTATTACAATTTCGGAAAAATGATTTATTCAAGCGAAAGTGCTTCACAAACTGACGAAGTCAGCACACGCTGGTACACCTGTGGCTGTTATGTAAGCAGTTATCTGGGTTATCATTGACTGGTACAGTTGTTGGATGCCTTCTGAGGGGTATCGCATCAAATTCTATCCAACTGGTGCGTTAAATCGCCGAAATCACGAGCTGATAATGCTCCAAATATTCTCAAATATGAAGAGATCCGTTGACTTTGCTGGCCTAGGTTGGGTTTGGCAAGCACGAACACAAGCAGTTGGATCTTCTTTTCATGTACGGGCGGCCATTGCTGAAATGTGAACCCAGTATGGGTAACAAAACGAGGCGTAAAATATCGTAGACGTACAGATGCCCTGTAAGTGTGTCGTGCATGACAACCAAAGCGGTGCTGCTATGAAACAAAATGGCACCCCGCACCATCACGCCTGGTCGTTGGGCCGTATGGCGAACAACATCAGAGTGGTATTCCACAGCTGTCTTGGACGTCTCCAGACATATCTTCCGCTTGGGATTTCATCGACTGGAGTAAAATTATCTTCAGTAATGAGGCGTGATGATCAGGGAAGACTTGTCTGGAGACTCACCAAAAACCAGTGGGGCACCATCCTAACTGACTCTTAAAAACAGTATGGTTAGGCAGGCTAGGACTGGCGGTGCAAAAACTGTCAACAGTTAAGTATATTAATATCTTTATAGTAGTTGCCGTGGCTGAAGTGTTTCCTTTTTTCTTAGAGCCATCTCATTTTCCAGCTGATATACAAAATGATACATTATGAAAGACGGGTAATGCACCTCTTATTATACCTGATAACTTTTTTATTAATAATGCTACCATCATTTGACTGCAATCATTTTTGTTTTACCGTTATACAACCCTGATTTCGTCCTTAGACCTTTTCGAATATAAAAAGTAATTTATATGTCAAAAGACATCAGACTGGAATTTTGACAAAAATAAGTTTTTGTACTTCAAACTGGCCCAAGGACAAAATCTGGATCGTATAACAATAAAACAAAAATTATTACAATCCAGTGGTGGCAGCATCATTCAAAAAATTAACCATGACATTGGCTCAAGCCAGAATAAAAAGAACAGGGTTTTCCAAAAGTGTTATTGTCTATAACAAGTGAACGCTTTTACAAACCTCGCGAACTTTTATACTGAGGGAACCTTCCAGAACTGTGGCACTGGTCAAAGCAACGTCGTTGAGGAAAAGGAGAGAGAGACGATTTCATTTGTCTTAGTACTTCCATTTTATCTTCCCTTTTATGTTCCCAAGGACGTGTCACGGGGTCTATGTTGTTCACAGTCTATATGAAAGACTTAAACGACAATGCGAACAGCCCAGTTGGAATGTTTACAAATGATGCTGTAATTTACTTTCAACCTAAGCCATCAGATGATCATAGCCAAGTGCAAAATGGCTTAGACACGATATCTGTATGGTGCCAAAAGTATCAACTGAGTCTAAACACTAAAAAGTTTGACGTCATCCACATTAATACTAAAGACAAACGATGAAATGTTGGTTACACGAGAAATCAAAGACGGTGAAAGCTATCGATTCACCCAAATATTCAGGAAGCGGAGATACGAACAACTTAGACTGGAACCGTCACATAGAGGATGTTGTGGAGGAAGGTAAACCAAAAACTGCTTTTTATTGGCAGAACACCTAGAAGGTGTGAGAAATATAGTAAAGATACCTCCGACATTAGCCTTGGCCGTACTATTCTGCAGTATTGCTGCGCTTTATGGGATCCTTACCAGATAGGATTGACAGAGAACATAGTTGAAGTTCACAGGAACTGCTCGTTCTTTATTATCGCAAACAGGGAGAGAATGGCAGGATATGACAGGCGAGTTGCGGTGGTAATCATTAAAATAAAGTTCTTTTTTTTCGTAGCGGTGAGATCATTTCACTAAATTTCGATTAACAGCTTTCTCTTACAAATTTTAAACTATTTTGTTGACCCCATCCAATGTAGGGATAAATGACCATCGTAATAAAATAAAAGAAATGAAAGCTCGCATAGAAAAATTATTGTGTACGTTTTTCCCACTTGATATTCGCGATTGGAACGGTACAGAAGTAGTCTGAAAGTGGTTGTACGAATCCTCCGCCAAGCCTCTTAAGATGTGAATTGGGGAGCCATCGTGCGAATACAGATCTGGGTGAAGTTCTACAATATGTTGAAGACGGACATAACCTAATTATTATAGCAAGCAGAAACCCTGTGTTAGGAGACACATGAGAAGCTCAAGGGGATAACCTGGTGATAAATTAATCTATTTCCGTAATAAATGAATTACTCTCAAATTTTAATTAGTCTCAAATTTTACACATACAGTTCTGCTTATTGTTAAACAAGAATACAAAGTTGCAACTCGATCAATCCAATAGTTTTCAGAAATAATTTTACAGTTTTAAACATGGCTGTTACTCAGCAAACGCATACTGTTTTCACCCTGGGGTTATACAGACAAGCGGTTGCAAATAACTGTTACGTTAGGCTTTTGGAACTTTGTTGAGATTATGCAATGTTTCAGTCTCATTTTGAGTCCCTCTAGTAAAGCATCTGGAGAGATTTGTATCAGGTGCCAGTTCTGGCAAACAGATATCTTCCAAAAAGGGCAACTCAGAGCAGTACGGATGGCAGTGTAATGGGATTCTGCTGGACATCATTTGGCAAAAGACAATTAAAGGAATACCAAGACTTATCACCTTTTGGATTCTTCATATGTTGCATTCTCTCAACAGCACTCATGCATTTGTATGGTGTAGGATAAATTGCACTCTACATGGCCGTAGTATCTGCAGCATTGCACACAACAAAATTTCTAGAATCAGTCGACACTTGTTTGTGCAATTCAGCCTGCGTAGTTGATAGGTACGATTTTCTTAGGTTTGCTTACAGTGTGCCTGTGTGTTACTTGCGTGCACTGCGAGTTGCTAGTCAGTCAGTGTGTGAGTTCAAGCAGCAGATCGTGAGTTAACGATGGGATTTACCAATACAGGAAAATCCGACATGCTCGTGATGTATGGAAAGTGTAGCAAGAATGCATTTTGACCTTGTACGGTGTACGCGGCAAGATAGCCCAATAGACGTCAACCATCTCTGCGATTATTTATCTACGTCTTCAACCAGTAGCATTAAATGGTAGTGTAACTCCTAGACAAAGAAACAGAGGGAAAGGAATGACGACATAAAAAGAGGAAATTAATGTTCTTGCTGCTTTTGGAGTTGATCCGCATTAGCTCCCTCCCATTCGCACAAGGAAGTGATATGAATCAGGCAAGTGGCCTACGCATTTTCCATCGACAAAGGTCCCATCTTTCTCCTTCTCCTTCTCTCCATCGAGAATTAGATGGGAACAAGTACGAGAATCGTTTTAACTTCTGAACATGGGCATTGAGCAGGGTACGCTAGATGTAACATGTATCTTTACCATTCATTGCCTGGTAAACCACCAAAACACTCACTATTCGTCTGTTGACAATCCCCATTGTCTTCGTCAGGTGGGACGTCAGTTTCTATAGAGTGTAAACGTTTGCTGTGGGGTAATCAACCATCAGCTCATAGGCCTGTTGTTCGCAGACACAACACGAACACGCACAAATATCGCAGACTCCTAACGGGCCATCTTCCTCGGATGCTAGAAGACATTCCGTTGTAGACTTGGAGGTACCTGTCGTACCAACGTAATAGTTTCTCAACCCAAAGTGCACCAAGTGCTACAGCATGTCTTCAAGAATTGTTTCCAAATCGTTAGACCTGACGCAGAGAACCTGTACTTTTGGCGGCCTGTTCCGGGGATTTGACGCCTGTAAACTTCTTTTTTGTGGAGAAGCTGAAAGGATTTGTCTACAAGGATATATCTACTACACCCGATGATATTCAACGACGTATTACTGCAGCCTTCTCGGACATTTCCGCTGAAATGCTAGCATGTATGCAAAAGCCCCGGGAGTAGACAACATTCCATTGGAAGTACTGACGGCCTTGGGAGATCCAGTCCTGACAAAACTGTACCATGTGATGAGCACGATGTATGAGACAGGCGAAATACCGTCAGACTTCAAGAAGAATATAATAATTCCTGTCCCAAAGAAGGCAGGTGTTGACAGATGTGAAAATTACCGAACTATCAGTTTAATAAGTCACAGCTGCAAAATACTAATGCGAATTCTTTACAGACGAATGGAAAAACTGGTAGAAGCCGACCTCGGGGAAGATCAGTTTTGATTCCGTAGAAATGTTGGAACACGTGAGGCAGTACTGACCCTACGACTTATCTTAGAAGCTAGATTAAGGAAAGGCAAACCTACGTTTCTAGCATTTGTAGACTTACAGAAAACTTTTGACAATGTTGACTGGAACACTTTCTTTCAAATTCTGAAGGTGGCAGGGGTAAAATACAGGGCTAAGGGCTATTTACAATCTTGTACAGAAACCTGATGGCAGTTATAAGAGTTGAGGGGCACGAAAGGGAAGTTTTGGTTGGGGAGTGAGACAGGGTTGTAGCCTCTCCCCGATGTTATTCAATCTGTATATTGAGCAAGCAGTAAAGAAAACAAAAGAAAAATTCGGAGTAGGTATTAAAATCCATAGAGAAGAAATAAAAACGTTGAGGTTCGTCGATGACATTGTAATTCTGTCAGAGACAGCAAAGGACTTGGAAGAGCAGTTGAACGGAATGGACAGTGTCTTGAAAGGAGGATGTAAGATGAACATCAATAAAAGCAAAACGAGGATAATGGAATGTAGTCGAATTAAGTCGGGTGATGTTGAGGGAGTTAGATCAGGAAACGAGACACTTAAAGTAGTAAAGGAGTTTTGCTATTTGAGGAGCAAAATAACTGATGATGGTCGAAGTAGAGAGGATATAAAATGTAGTCTGGCAATGACAAGGAAAGCGTTTCTGAAGAAGAGAAATTTGTTATCATCGAGTATAGATTTAAGTGTCAGGAAGTCGTTTCTGAAAGTATTTGTATGGAATGGAGCCATGTATGGAAGTGAAACATGGTCGATAAATAGTTTGGACAAGAAGAGAATAGAAGCTTTCGAAATGTGACGAATGCTGAAGAAAGCTGAAGATTAGATAGGTAGATCACATTACTAATGAGGAGGTATTGAATAGAATTGGGGAGAAGAGGAGTTTGTGGCACAACTTGACAAGAAGAAGGGATCGGTTGGTAGGGCATGTTCTGAGGCATCAAGGAATCACAAATTTAGCATTTGAGGGCAGCGTGGAGGGTAAAAATGGTAGAGGGAGTCCAAGATAATAATACACTAAGCAGTTTCTGAAGGATGTAGGTTGCAGTAGGTGGTGGGAGATCAAGAAGCTTGCACAGGATAGAGTAGCATGGAGAGCTGCATCAAACCAGTCTCAGGACTGAAGACCACAACAACAACATGCAAAAGCTGTTCCATACGAGACTGGATCCGTGTATTGCTACTGCTCGTGGTCATTTTGAACACAGCCTATGAGGGTCAGTTGCTACTAGTTAGAATCCACGTTACTGGTATACGCACTTGTTCTGTAATGTGTGATACGCAATTATTGTCCAAGTGTTGGTGTTTGAACTTTTCAAAACACGATATCTCGTAAACGACTCACACTAGAATTCTGTAACAAACATCAATGACATTTTAATTTATCCTACTATTAGCCTCTTAGTGTCAATTGGCATTGTTCCGTTTAAAAAAGTGTATATTTGCCCAAAAAGTACACTTTCTGAGCATTATTCAGTGTGTTGATTGGCTAACATTACGAGCCCCTGACTACCAATCGTTTCTGTGGAAACACCACATCAATAGCACTTTCCATTTCCACAATATATATGGTGCAGGTTATTGGTGTTGGTGTTTGGTTGTTGCTTAACGTTGTTCCCAAACATCGGGAAAAGTTACTGATTAATTTATTTCAAATTCTTACACCCCACTCAAATAAACGTTTGGATTGACATAAGCTATCTCTTTTTTAAACAACAATGTGCAGGTTTTCTGTTAAAACCTAGTGAGAGAAAAATTCTGTCCCACGCTGCACTGTGAAACTGTGCGGTTTGCGGTTCCGTTTTCCTTCTTACAGACCGTTATAACTACAATAGCAGTGCATTTAGTTATTAGATAAATCGCTTCTTTCATATATATTCTTTCTCTTTATATGTTGATACTTTTTGTACAAAATGAATACACAGCTATATGTTCTTTTGTTTTGTTTTTTTTACAGTCGGTTTTAGAAGAAAATAGGGAAGTTTTATCTATGGCTTTTCAGCTTATAATTAGAATACTGATGTGGAATGTGAATCCGACCACTTTGCAGCGTAAAATTATGCGAAATACTCTCATCGAAACTACTATCCTCTGAGATCTAACAGCAGAAGAGATTTCTCATATGCTGAATAATGGTAACCGATTACCCATTCATTATACACTTCAATTCCCAGTCAATGATTCATTGGCAATAACAATAACAAAGTTTAAAGTCAGAGAGAGGGGGAAGGGATGATGGCGTGAGAGGGGGAGAGTAAATGAACATAGGATGAAGGAGGTTCATTTTTGGCAGATTCATTTTTGGAACACAATCTACGACCAGCTTAGAGACAGAGGTGATGACACTTTCTGAATGACCTGACCATCGTTTTTCAGGACACACACACACACACACACACACACACACACACATATATATATATATATATATATATATATATATATATATATATATATATATATATATATATATATATTGCATTCGAAACTGTGAACGGGAGCAAACAATGTAAATTCTAAAAATGATAAAATTAGAAAGAATAATTGAAGAGCTATAAAACGAACATGCAGTGATACTACAGATAAGTAATACACAAAAAGAAGACAGAATTGTTAAACATGTTGGATATGGATGCAATATGTCTCCATCCATCTCTACCATAGAACATACTGTGAATGAGTGCCAAGAATACTGTAGGGCTGAGAATAAATGAAAAAAGAATTCAGATGCTTAGGTTGGCAGATGAGAGATATAATAGCTCCAGAAGAAAGGACTCTAAATAGAGTTCTGTAAGGTAAGAATACTTCACTAATGGATGAGCGCAAAATGAAAAATAACCGTAAAAAGGCAGAAAAATTTGTGTGCCTCAAGGAACCAGAAGAAACAAACATCGAAACAGGAGAAGATTAAACAAATAAAATCACACACGAATTATGGAAGCCAGATAACTGAAAATAGAACAAACAGAGAAGATATAAAACTAGGATTTAGAGATTCCAAAACAATGTTCGAGAATAAAAGAAAAATACTTTGTTAAACAATATGAATACCGAATTGAGGGAATAGATGGTTAAGGGATGGATTTGGAGCGTAACTGTGCTCAGCTGAGAATTTTGGACAGAAGGAAAAATTAAGTTATATATTTTCTAGCATATGAGGTACGATACTTTAGGCGCCTCTAAAAGATAAAATGGACAGATAAAAGCAGTAAGAAGTTCTGAAGAGAATTGGCGGAGGAGTGTCAGTTAGGAGAAATACTTATCGGTGAAGTCGTGAGTAGATCGGACGCATAATGCCACACAACCAGTTCCATGTAAATTTTATATCGTCAAAAATAAATCTTCTGAATGGTCTGGAAGAGTATTTGAAGCGAACTGTAGCTCGAGGAAGACCACGCGTGGAATTTTTGAAACAAAGTATACGTAATGCTGTAATTTCAATGAAGAAGTTAATTCCTAATAAATCCAGATGGAGTGCTGTTTCCCAGTCGATTGATTTTAAGAAGAATGCTTTCTTAGTGAAAATGGTTGAAACTGGAGGAGAGGTGGTGCAAAGGGAACGTACTCAAGCTACACGTCTCATATCGGGAGGGGGCGAATATATGTTGGATGTTTCGTTTGTGACATTTACACCCGGAATTTAGCATTGACAGAGCTCAAGAACTAATACATTTTTGGTTATGACATATTTCTGTACCAAAACTGTGAGCAGACATCATTTAGCAGAAATATCAATCAATGGCCTCAGTTTTAGGAACTGAAAACCTTAAATCAAATTTAAAACGTGCTATAATTATTGGCGCTGGTCTAAAATGATGGATTTTTTTAAAGATTTTACAACAATCTACAAATAAATTTAATTCATTGTTCTTTGTTCACGCTGCAGAGAATAAGTGACTGCTGCAAGTCTTAATTTTATTTTTTATTTTTTTTGTTACCTTAGATGAATGAGAAATACCTTTTGCTTGTGATGCACTGATTCCAACACAGAGCTGCGAAAGAAAGTATTGTCTTACATTATAATGGTACTTTTTGGTGTAACTTTTCAACTATATAAAAGAATGAAGGAGTGTTAGACTCAGGTGTATCTTGGACACTGTGTTCAGTTTAACAGAACACAGGGTCAACCATCGTCATCGTCATCTTGACATCCACTGTTGGATAAGTATTTCGGCGGTCCTCTCCGAGCTCTAAGGTCCTGACCTGCTCGCAGCCATGCCCTATTGCCTGTCTGCTTTTTATCTGTCCATCTCCCATTATGTGGTCTCGTGGAGTGAAGTACAGTATTTACTTGCTCCTTCGAAATTCCCTTAGCATGGATATAGGTTCAGCTTGCTCCCTTCTCATGTTCATTACAGTGCTAAATTACCCCTCCTGATTATTCCCTGGACCATTTTAATGAACCGGTTGGCGAGAGACCGCTCTCGATTGCGGGCAGATGGCATTTTGTCGATTGGATTGATTTCCACCGAAAGCAGCGAGCGCGCGCAGGCGCTCGCGCGCGCACGCGCGCGCTTGTGTGTGTGTGTGTGTGTGTTCATTTTACTGCCTTGTCCTTTTCCATCAAGTGCGCTAACGAATAAATTTTAAGGTCAACGCATCAAAATCCTCATTACATAATACAAAAATGTTACTACGGATTTACGGAACATTTAAGCTGGTAAGACAATAATATCTTTTTCTTTGCGTTTCCGTGTACTGGTAGTTACTTGCCCCAGATACGGAAGCGTGCACGACACTCAATGCAAGGATTTTACATTATGTCATCGAAAGTATGTTAACTATATTGATGTCTAAGAATAAGAAGAACAAGTTGGATACATGATTAAGTTTAGAGGCATTCTCCATTAACCGCACAATGTTGTGGTTTCAAATTTTTAGGGAGATTTTTTTTTGGTCTGTTCATTGCTTTTTCTTGTTCTGTCGTTAACCGGTTAAGGTAATATGTAGCTCTTCGAAAGTAATGACGTAAATGTTCCGCAGTACAAACCATACTAAATTTCTTTTTCCTGTAAAGAATTACATTGAAAGCATTGGTGGACATCACCCAGTTGTAGCTATTCATCGTTCGTCGGCTTCAGAATAAAATGCAAGTGGTAATCACTCTAATGATTCGGGTCCTTAGTGTTATTTAAAAGCAAACCGGATAACAACACTCCCTGGTTTCTAAATTTTACCAAAGAAGTACTGATGTTAGTGTCGAATAAAGAAGAATGCAAGCAGTCGTCATTAATCCATATGCTATTCTGTAATAAACACTAATTGAAGTATTTATGCGAGGACGTGCCGAAAAGTATTCTCTCGGAATTTTATACTTGAAAACCCTTAAATCACTTTAAATACAATAAAAGTTTTTAACATTTTACATCTCTTTCGTCATGTTTAAGTATTTATATCAAAACGTAGTTGTTCTGGCGAGGAACACATTTCTCTCACCAAGAGACCAATTTGTTGATACCGACTTTGTTTCAGTTTGTGGACGGAGACACGACCTTACAATGCTTGCACCGCTTCGTCACTATCAAACAGATGTCCTCGAAGGCGTTCTTTAAGTTTTGGAAACAAACCAAAAACCAATGGGGCAAACTGGGACTAAATGCAGGATGATCGTTGACAGAGACCCGAAGGCATCGGCTTTTTGCAGACGTTGCATAACTCGTGTGTGGTCTGGCATTATCATGCTGAAGCAGTGAGTACTCCAAGTGTGGAAGGACCCTACGTATTCTATAACTGATTACAGCACGCCGTCCTTACTTACTGAGATAGTTACGTTACACACCGCCATGTTAGACGCTACAAATCGGAGCCTTGTAGCGGCAGGGGGCTGCAAGTAAGTAGTCGCGAAGAATAACAGTGTAGTTTTCTACTAACTATTAGTTTTATATAAAGAGATTTAAGAATTTTCACATACAAGTTTCAGACGCATCATATTTCAGCACGACCTGATATAATGTTTCACACGAAAAGGCAAGGAAGATAGAAAGTGCAGTTTCAGTCTGAAGAGTATCATAATTTCCTATTCTTTCTTTTAAGTAAACTGTTGTTAATAATTAATTGGAAGTTGACTACCTTTTTCTGTTTTATAAATAATGAAAACTGTGTTCAGCCTGCTGAACGCTTCAGTATATTTCTTTCAAACTTATTGAGGTCATGAAGAGATTCACAAATTTCTCTGGTTCCTATTGATTAGGTAAAATTCGAATTATATTTAAACTTCACTCGACCTCGGGTGGTGAGTGTACGGAGAGGAAATCTCATTGCACCAAATGTCTGCCCCATGTTCCGCACAAAAAAAAAAAAAAAAAAAAATTAAAGAGAGTCGACGTATTTTTCAGCGTGCTTAAATATGTTGAATATTAGCTCCAAGGCTTTTACAAAGTTTCAGTTGAAATAGACTGAAAAGCGTTTCCGACATCTATGTTACATTTTCTACATCATATTTCCATGGAAATATGATTATAATGAATTCTTATGGTATAGCTGCAGTCCACGCCACTAAGTAAAAGCATGAATACGTTGAAACGTAGTACTTTTTATCTTCATTGTAAAAGAGTACTTCCCTTAAGTAGCATTACGTTAAAACTGCAACTAACAACCAATGTGTGAAAATAATGAATGTCCTAATACTTAACAGCCTTAATATAGTAACACACAATTCAACAAAACCTGACGTTTTAATTTCACAGAACGGGCGTATGATTAGTGAATCTGAACAGTTAAATTTCTAGGTGTTCACATAGATAGTAAGCTGTCGTG
Source organism: Schistocerca cancellata (assembly GCF_023864275.1). Classification (NCBI taxonomy): domain Eukaryota; kingdom Metazoa; phylum Arthropoda; class Insecta; order Orthoptera; family Acrididae; genus Schistocerca; species Schistocerca cancellata. The sequence continues at coordinate 147,619,972 of NC_064628.1, read as the reverse complement.
GTTTGTTCAAACACTTAATACTGCCATTTTAACTATATCAGAAGTGAGTGATCGTTCGACACGAAAATTAGTCTGCTTTGCTAATTTTTATTCGCTTATGTCGTAGGGTATTATATTTTGGGGTAACTCTCCCATTTTAAAAGAATATATTTGTCTCAGAAACGGGCGGTTCGGGCAATAAGTAGTGTAAATTCACGAACCTCTTTTTGACCCCTGTTCACGTTTCTGGGTATTTTTACATTCGCCTCTATATATATATATATATATATATATATATATATATATATATATATCTTAGTGTCATCTCTTATTAACAATATTAGCTTATTCCCAAGCTTGTACTCTGTTAATACTCGGCAGGCACTTGGATCGGACTTCCTTAACTCTTGTGCAAAAGGGTGTACAGTATACCGCTTCATCCATTTTCAATAAGCTCCCACTCGAATTCAAAAATCTTAGCAGTAATGCACGCTCTTTCAATTAGAAACTGAAGAGTTTCCTCATGGGTCACTCCTTCTATTCTTTCGACGACTTCCTTGAAAAATGAAGCTGATTATTATTGTATTGTTGATTGAGTTTGCATAAACTTCTGGACTCACTTTTTTTGGATTCATAAACATTTATGTTTATGACCTCGGAGATGTGTTCCTCAATTTGGTCCAATGTGATATGACGTGTAAATAAAAATGAATAAAATAGATAAGTTGCGTTTGATGTTTCAAAAGACTGATACTTTCAGTGAAAAATTGGGTGTTCAGTGAGTATTGTTTCTCTTCGTCTGATGCTTGGCACTCACGATAGCCGGCCGGAGTGGCCGTGCGGTTCTAGGCGCTACAGTCTGGAACCGAGCGACCGCTACTCACTGAACACCCAATTTTTCACTGAAAGTATCAGTCTTTTGAAACATAAAACGCAACTAATCCATTTTATTCATTTTTATTTACACGTCAAATCACATAGGATCAAATTGAGGAACAAATCTCCGAGGTCATAAACATAAATGTTTATGAATCCAAAAAAAGTGAGTCAAGAAGTTTATGCAAATTCAATCAACAATACAATAATAATCAGCATCATTTTTCAAGGAAGTCCTCGAAAGAATGGCTCAGAGCCATTTCAACCATTTGAACCACTCATGATAAAAATGATTGTGTTAACTATATTCCATACTTTTGTCCTCCAATTGAATACTACTTTGTTGTCAAAAAATCAATTTTTTAGACAAAAAATTTAAAAAACGTGATATAATATTAAATGTATTCAGTTTGACAATGCTTGTAAGAAAACGGAAATTGTTCCTACTCAGTATTACTGAATAACGTAATTATCCTGTGGAACTGCTACGAAAAGCATATCGCAGTCGCAGTACTGTCTGTGACAACAATGTGAATTACGAGCAGAGCAGTTATCTCATATTGATAGACAGCTGACAGTACGCTGATGTATAAGTTCGTGAGTACGCCACTAACTCTTTAGCGCAAGTCGACTGACAAGCTTTATACTGTCAATTACTCAGATTAATCAGATCTCTGCAGAAATCGAGCGTATGCTGGCATTTTGCAAAGTAGTAGGAAAGCGTACATCACATTTCAAGTGAAACAAAAAGTTTATCGTCTAAGCGTATCATTAAATATGCTTTTAAAAATTTGTGTACTTCACCCTTTGGTGCGACTTAATGGACTTTGCGAACTAAAATAATGAGACCTCTGATAATCGGGAAGTGAGCCTTGTGTAACGCGTAAATATACCTTAATGCAGACAGTATCGGTTTCTCTATGCTAAGGATATAAAGGAAAGCCATGCCTCCAAATCCAGAAGAATAAAGTAAAATATATTTCTGAACTTTTTTCGTTGTTACGTCACTGGCCTGTAATGCGGGCTGAATGCATTCGACAAGATGTTTTACTGACTAAAGTTATGAGTATAATCGAGGGAGACTTACAAATTCGTAAGAGACCAGCAAAGCATTAGCGGTGAGGTGACAAAAGCAATGGAATAGCGGTGGCGGTAGTATCGCGTACACAGGGTTTAAAATGACAGTGTATTGGCGGGGCTGTCATTTGTACTCACGTGATTCAAGTGAAAAGTTTCCGCCGTGATTATGGCCACTCGATGGGAAATAAGCGAGTATGAACGAGAAATAGTAGTTAGAGCTAGACGAATTGGACATTAATTCCGGAAATCATTAGGGAATTCAATGTTCCCAGATCCACAGTGTCAAGATTGTGCCGAGACTAGCAAATTTCATGCATTATCTCTCAACACAGACAACCCAGTGACCGACGGCATTCACTTAAAGACTGAGAACAACGCTGTCTGCTTAGATTTGTTAGTGCTCACTTTTTTGCTTCTTATTTTTGTAGGAGAGAGGTATTAAACAACCGATTTGAATGCCACATCCCCTAATGATTTTAGAAATTCCGAAGGAAATTATCTACACCTTGTATGTTAGTTCTTTTAACTTCTGATTATTATACTGGATCCCGTATTTCTTCCCTACAGACTTCTGTTGCTTCTTCTATCACGCCATCAGAAAAGCTTTTCCCCTGATATAGGCCTTCAGTGTACTCTTTCCATCTATTCGCTGTCTCTTCTGGATTTAGCGGTGTAATTCCCTTTGCACTCTTAGGCAGCCCTTCTGACAAACATTATTTTTCAATTTCCACACAATTTTCATGCAGCCATTTCGCCTTAGCTTCCCTCCACTTCCTGCTTATATCGTTTCTGACTTGTACTTCTGTATTCATGAATTTCTCTGAACATTTTCTTTCGTCGATCAATTGAAGTATTTCTTTAGTTACCTAGGGTTTCTTCGCTTTCCAGATTCGTTGCTCGTCCTCTCTATTAGAGATGTGTATTCCTCTTCGACTGAACTACTTACTGATTTATTCATTATCGCCGTGTTTATAGCTTCAGAAAACGTCGAACGTGTATCTTCATTCTGTAACACTTTCGTATTCCACTTCTTAGCATATTGATTCTTCCTGATTAATCTGTTAAGCTTCACTCTTCTCTTCTGTATTACTAAATTCTGATCTGCGTTTATATTTGCTCATGAGCAAGCCTCACAATCCTGACCCATGATGTAATCTAACTGTAATCCTTCCATACTACCCCGACTTTTCCAAGAGTACCCCCTCCTCTTGTGATTATTGAACAGAGTATTCGCCATTACTAGTTCAGTTCTTAAGCAGAACCGAATTAGTCTTTCTCCTCTCTCCTTGCTACTACCAAGTCCATATTCTCCCATAACCCATTCTTGTACTTCTTCCTCTGGAACTGCATTCCAATCCCCCATGGCTGTTAGCTTTTCATCTCCCTTTTCCTTGTGAACTACCAGTTCAGTTTGCTAACATACTTTATCTTTCTCTTTATCTTCAGCCTACGATATCGGAATATGTACTTGAACCATTGTCGTCTGTATTGGTTTACTGATGAGGACAAGTCTGTCATTGCACTGTTCATAGTAAGTCACTTGCTGGCTTACTTCCCTACTCATAACGAATGTTACCGTAGTTATACCATTTTCTACTGCTATTAATTTAAGTCTATATTCGTCTGAGCTTCTTTTCCGTTTCACTTTCAATCCGTACTCTGCACTCTTTAGACTGTTCATTCCACTCAACATATCATGAAATTCTTCATCACCTTCTCTTAGTATAGCAATTTTCATCAGCGCAACTTATCACTGATATCCTATTACCCAGAATTTTAATCCCACTCTTGAACATTTCGTTTAAATTCGTCATTCCTTCACATATGTACAGAGAGAACAGTACGGGCGAAAGAGTACATGCCTGTCTCATACCTTTCTTAAGCGGAGCACTTCGTTCTTGGTCTTCCAGTCGTAATTTATCTTCTTGTTTCTTGTACATACTGTATATTATTCGTCTTTCTCCTTGTACAAAACAGGTCCAAGATATAATGTATTTGCAAAAGTCAGGAGTTGATAAAATCGTCTGTGACTCTTGTCCGGCCCATTACATAAGACAGACTGGGTGAATTACATCTGTGAGATTTAGAGAACATCTTCTAGGAAAAAAGAGTACTAATATACACAATTCCATATTTGCCGACCACTTGTTAATCACAGGGCATAAACGTAAAGAAGTGCAAGATGTCAGTATCCTACACTCCGAAAAAATACGTCTTGGACTTGATATCTTTGAAAAACTGGAAATTTTCAAACACCTCTCGCTTATAGACGGTTTTATTCTTAACGAACAACGACAGTTGCGTAATAAAAACTTTAGAGCTGTTACTTACGACTGCCTCATTTTCGAATTTTTCATCACAGTCGGGAAAGTCGCTTTTCATTATCCAACTGTCATTGTTAGTAATTCAACATTTTTACAGGTAGTTTCAAATGAAGTAAAAACTATTTTGGCAAACTTTCATATTGCCTATTATCTAGGTACTATGTGTTATTAGTTATGCCTACAGTCATGCAATTTTGCTCTTAACGCAGATGTTTATAGATTTGGTGTTTTGTTACTAGATGGCACTATTAATCCTCATGTCCACCTCATGGCAGTGTCGGCTTGCGTGCTGTTTCAAGTAGGTAAAAATACGAGGGCTACTAGAAATCCTTGGGTAACAGAAGATATTTCGAATATATTTGATGAAAGGAGAAAATAAAAAATTGCAGTAAATGAAGCAGTCAAAAAGGATACACATGTCTCAAAACTGAGATCGACAGGACGTACAAAGTGCTAAGCAGGGATAGCTAGAGCACAAATGTAAGGATGTAGAGGCATATGTCGCTAGGGTTAAGATAGACATTTCCTACAGGGAAATTAAAGAGATCTTTGGATAAAAGGAACGACTTATATGAATATCAAGATTTCAGATTGGAACCCAGTTCTAAGCAAAGAAGTGAAAGCAGAAAGATGGAAGGAGTACATAGAGGATCTACACAAGGGCGATGTACTTGAGGACAATATTATGGAAATGGAAGAGGATGTAGATGAAGATGAAATGGGAGATATGATACTGCGTGAAGAGTTTGGCAGAGCACTGAAAGACCGAAGTCGAAACAAAGCCCCGGGAGTAGACCACATTCCATTACAACTACTGATAGCTTTGGGAGAGACAGCCCCGCCAAAACTCTACCATCTGGTGAGCAAGATGTATGAGGCTGGCGAAATACCCTCTGACTTCAAGAAGAATGTAATAATTCCAATCCCAAAGAAAGCAGGTGTAGACAGATGTGAAAATTACCGAACTATCAGTTTAATAAGTCACGGCTGCAAAATACTAACACGAATTCCTTACAGATGAATGGAAAAACTGGTAGAAGCAGACCTCGGGGAAAAACAGGTTGGATTCCGTAGAAATCTTGGAACACGTGTGGCAATAATAACCTTACGACTTATCTTAGAAGTCAGAGCAAGGAAAGACAAACACACGTTTGTAGCATTTGTAAACTTAGAGAAAGCTTTTGACAATGTTGACTGGAATACTCTCTTTTAAATTCTGAAGGTGGCAAGGGTAAAATAGAGAAACCAGATGGCTGTTATAAGAGTCACGGGGCATGAAAGGGATGCAGTGGATGAAAGGGAGTGAGACAGTGTTGTGGCCTATACCTGATGTTATCCAATATCTATATTGACCAAGCAGTAGAGGAAACAAAGAAAAATTCGGAGTAGGAATTAAAATCCATGGAAATGAAATAAAAACATTGAGGTTCGCCGATGACATTGTAATTTTGTCAGAGCCAGCCGAGGACCTGGAGGAGCAGCTGAACGGAATGGAGGATGTAAGATGAACATCAACAAAAGCAAAACGTAGATAATGGAATGTAGTCAAATTAAATCAGGTGATGCTGAAGCAATTAGATTATTAAATGAGACACTTAAAGTAGTAAATGAGTTTTGCTATTTGGGGAGCAAAATAACTGATGATGGTCGAAGTAGAGACGATAGAAAATGTAGAGTGGCAATGGCAAGGAAAGCTTTTCTGAAGGAGAGAAATTTTTTTAATCAAGGATTAGAATTAAGTGTCAGGAAGCCGTTTCTGAAAGTATTTGTGTGGAGTGTAGCCATGCATGGAAGTGAAACCTGGACGATACATAGTTTAGACAAGAGGAGAATAGAAGCTTTCGAAATGTGGTGCTACAGAAGTATATTGAAGATTAGATGGTTAGATCACATAACTAATGAGGAGGTATGGAGTAGAATTGGGGAGGAGAGAATTTTGTTGCACAACTTCACTCGAAGAAGGGATCGGTTGTAAGACATGTTCTAAGGCATCAAGGGATTACATATTTAGTAGTATTGGGCAGCGGGGCAGCGTTTAGGGTAAAAATGGTAGAGGCAGACCAAGAGATGAATACACTAAGCAGATTCAGAAGGCAGTAGGTTGCAATAGGTACTGGGAGACGGAGAAGCTTGCCCAGGATAGAGTAGCACGGAGAGCTGCATCAATCCAGTCTCTGGACTGAAGACCACAACAACAACATCATAATTGCCTGCTCGGTTGTTGAGCTCACAGCCACAAAATTTTCAAAATATCTTCCAAATCTCTTTTAAATTCTAGTAGTTGATCCCCTATATATTCCCTACTGAGCGCAGTTCCTTCTTCCATCAAGCCATCAAACAAGTCCTCAATGTATTATTTCCATCTATCCGTTCTCGCCGGTATATTATGCAGTGGAATTTCCATTGCACTCTGAATGTTAAAGTCTATGATTTTACTTTCATCGAAAGTTGTTTTGACTTTTCTACATGCTGAGTCAGTCCTTCCCACAATCCTTTCTTTAGCGATTTGTTTGTAGACAGATGTAAGTAAATGACACTGATGTCTGGAAGAAGACTAATTTGTTAATGAATTTCTTCCGTCTTAGTCGTTCAGTTCCACGTACAACCTTAGTGACAAGGGATTGCACGTATAGTAGTTGAAACAAGCTACATCTTCGGCAATATGCGTCTGACAAAAGAAGAGTACAATCATCGCGTCATTCGTTGCTGGTCTTTCAAATGACTGTCAACCGTACTTAAATGTAACAGAAGCTGCTCGAGTACGAGACGTTTCTGATGCGTTTTTTTTAACTTCTACAATAACGACGATTATTATTTTTATTTTCGAAAGAAACATGATTTGTTGTGGTGGTAAAGGTTGTTTGCAGTGTGATTAGTGGCTTTAGCTGGTTGCTCTGACGTCGCTCCTGGGCGGCTGGAGCTCCCATATCCTGTATGATAAGCTCTGAAAACTTAGATTCTAGATATTTCGGAAACGATTCAGATGTCCATCGTACTAGAGTAGCATTTGCTTCTTCACAGCCTATACCATAATCATGCGACAGATCAGTTGCGCTTATACTTTCTCTGGCACAGGAAATAGCTGTTTCGGTGGCGGCGAGGACACTGCAAGTCGTTGTCTATTGAGAGGGCACATGTGGAGTAGGCAACTGGGGCTTCACGTTCCCAAAGACCTTGTAAAAATAACTAGATTCCCAAGGGCGCTACAAGCGCGAGATATTTTAAACGTTCGGCTGGACGCTATTGTGGTGATAAGGAACTGATCAGCTGAAGTGTATTGTGACTTTTAAGAGCACAGATGGCTGAATCTTCAGAGACTAGCCCGGGAAAGTCAGCGCACAAAGAAGTTGGATATGAGTTTACTAAAGAATGGACAGATTCTCGTGAAGTTCTCTGCATCGATGAACGGCTCAGTAGGTAGTTCAGCCGAAGGAAAACGTACATCTCTCTAAACAGAAATGATCAACGTTGCGAACAAAAACAACAGGTACGAGAAAGAAAACTGGAGTAAACCTTGGGTAACACAAGAAATACTTCAGCTTACCGACAATGTTCAGTGATTACAGAAGTACAAGTCACTTCGGAATGACATAACTAGCAAGCGCAGAGAAGCAGAATTGGCTGCATGAAAAAGGCGAATAAATCGCTAAAGAAAGGATTGTGGGAAGGACTGACTCAGCATGTAGAAAAGTCAAAACAACTTTCGATGGAAGTAAAATCATAGACTTTAACATTCAGAGTGCAATGGAAATTCCACTGCTTAATATACCGGCGAGAACGGATAGATGGAAATAATACATTGAGGATTTGTTTGATGGCTTGATGGAAGAAGGAACTGTGCTCAGTAGGGAGTATATAGGGGATCAACTACTAGAATTTAAAAGAGATTTGGAAGATATTTTTTAAATTTTGTGGCTGTGAGCTCAACAAACGAGCAGGCAATTATGATGTTGTTGTTGTGGTCTTCAGTCCAGAGACTGGATTGATGCAGCTCTCCGTGCTACTCTATCCTGGGCAAGCTTCTCCGTCTCCCAGTACCTATTGCAACCTACAGCCTTCTGAATCTGCTTAGTGTATTCATCTCTTGGTCTGCCTCAACCATTTTTACCCTAAACGCTGCCCCGCTGCCCAATACCACTAAATATGTAATCACTTGATGCCTTAGAACATGTCTTACAACCGATCCCTTCTTCGAGTGACGTTGTGCAACAAATTTCACTTCTCCCCAATTCTACTCAATACCTCCTCATTAGTTATGTGATCTAACCATCTAATCTTCAATATACTTCTGTAGCACCACATTTCGAAAGCTTCTATTCTCTTCTTGTCTAAACTATGTATCGTCCAGGTTTCACTTCCATACATGGCTACACTCCACACAAATACTTTCAGAAACGACTTACTGACACTTAAATCTAATCCTTGATTAAAAAAAAATTTCTCTGCTTCAGAAAAGCTTTCCTTGCCATTGCCACTCTAAATTTTATATCGTCTCTACATCGACCATCATCAGTTACTTTGCTCCCCAAACAGCAAAACTCATTTACTACTTTAAGTTTCTCATTTAATAATCTAATTGCTTCAGCATCACCTGATTTAATTTGACTACATTCCATTATCTACATTTTGATTTGGTTGATGTTCATCTTATTATATCCTCCATTCCGTTCAGCTGCTCCTCCAGCTCCTTGGCTGGCTCTGACAGAATTACAATGTCATCGGCGAACCTCAATGTTTTTATTTCTTCTCCATGGATTTTAATTCCTACTCCGAATTTTTCTTTGTTTCCTTTACTGCTTGTTCAATATAGAGATTGAATAACATCAGGTATAGGCCACAACACTGTCTCACTCCCTTTCATCCACTGCATCCCTTTCATGCCCCGTGACTCTTATAACAGCCATCTGGTTTCTCTATTTTACCCTTGCCACCTTCAGAATTTAAAAGAGAGTATTCCAGTCAACATTGTCAAAAGCTTTCTCTAAGTTTACAAATGCTACAAACGTGTGTTTGTCTTTCCTTGATCTGACTTCTAAGATAAGTCGTAAGGTTATTATTGCCACATGTGTTCCAATATTTCTACGGAATCCAACCTGTTCTTCCCCGAGGTCGGCTTTTACCAGTTTTTCCAATCGTCTGTAAGGAATTCGTGTTAGTATTTTGCAGCCGTGACTTATTAAACTGATAGTTCGGTAATTTTCACATCTGTCTACACCTGCTTTCTTTGGGATTGGAATTATTACATTCTTCTTGAAGTCAGAGGGTATTTCGCCAGCCTCATACATCTTGCTCACCAGATGGTAGAGTTTTGGCGGGGCTGTCTCTCCCAAAGCTATCAGTAGTTGTAATGGAATGTGGTCTACTCCCGGGGCTTTGTTTCGACTTCGGTCTTTCAGTGCTCTGCCAAACTCTTCACGCAGTATCATATCTCCCATTTCATCTTCATCTACATCCTCTTCCATTTCCATAATATTGTCCTCAAGTACATCGCCCTTGTGTAGATCCTCTATGTACTCCTTCCATCTTTCTGCTTTCACTTCTTTGCTTAGAACTGGGTTCCAATCTGAAATCTTGATATTCATATAAGTCGTTCCTTTTATCCAAAGATCTCTTTAATTTCCCTGTAGGAAATGTCTATCTTAACCCTAGCGACATATGCCTCTACATCCTTACATTTGTGCTCTAGCTATCCCTGCTTAGCACTTTGTACGTCCTGTCGATCTCAGTTTTGAGACATGTGTATCCTTTTTGACTGCTTCATTTACTGCAATTTTATATTTTCTCCTTTCATCAAATAAATTCGAAATATCTTCTGTTACCTAAGGATTTCTAGTAGCCCTCGAATTTTTACCTACTTGAAACAGCATACAAGCCGACACTGCCATGAGGTGGACACGAGGATTAATTGTGCCATCTAGTAACAAAACACCAAATCTATAAACATCTGCGTTAAGAGCAAAATTGTATGGCTGTAGGCATAACTAATAACACATAGTACCTAGATAATAGGCAATATGAAAGTTTGCCAAAATAGTTTTTACTTCATTTGAAACTACCTGTAGAAATGTTGAATTACTAACAATGACAGTTGGATAATGAAAAGCGACTTTCCCGACTGTAATGAAAAATTCGAAAATGAGGCAGTTGTAAGTAACAGCTCTAAAGTTTTTATTACGCAACTGTCGTTGTTCGTTAAGAATAAAACCGTCTATAAGCGAGAGGTGTTTGACAATTTCCAGTTTTTCAAAGATATCAAGTCCAAGAAGTATTTTTTCGGAGTGTAGGATACTGACATCTTGCACTTCTTTACGTTTATGCCCTGTGATTAACAAGTGGTCGGCAAATATGGAATTGTGTATATTAGTACTCTTTTTTCCTAGAAGATGTTCTCTAAATCTCACAGATGTAATTCAGCCAGTTTGTCTTATGTAATAGGCCGGACAAGAGTCACAGACGATTTTATCAACTCGTGACTTTCGCAAATGTGACTGTGTTAGGTCCAGATTGTGAATAAGATAATTTTTAGCGAATTATTGGTGGAAAAAGCTACTTTCCAATCATATTTGTTTGGCAGAAGACGCTGTATTATGTAAGATTATTCTATTCTATTATTTCTAGATCATTTCTTGGACCTGTTTTGTACAAGGAGAAAGACGAATAATATACAGTATGTACAAGAACCAAGAAGATAAATTACGACTGGAAGACCAAGAACGAAGTGCTCCGCTTAAGAAAGGTATGAGACAGGCATGTACTCTTTCGCCCGTACCGTTCACTCTGTACATATATGAAGGAATGACGAATTTAAACGAAATGTTCAAGAGTGGGATTAAAATTCTGGGTAATAGGATATCAGTGATAAGATGCGCTGATGAAAATTGCTATACTAAGAGAAGGTGATGAAGAATTTCATGATATGTTGAGTGGAATGAACAGTCTGAAGAGTGCAGAGTACGGATTGAAAGTGAAACGGAAAAGAAGCTCAGACGAATATAGACTTAAATCAATAGCGGTAGAAAATGGTATAACTACGGTAACATTCGTTATGAGTAGGGAAGTAAGCCAGCAAGTGACTTACTATGAACAGTGCAATGACAGACTTGTCCTCATCAGTAAACCAATACAGACGACAATGGTTCAAGTATATATTCCGATATCGTAAGCTGAAGATAAAGAGAAAGATAAAGTATGTTAGCACACTGAACTGGTAGTTCACTACGAAAAGGGAGATGAAAAGCTAACAGCCATGGGGGATTGGAATGCAGTTCCAGAGGAAGAAGTATAAGAATGGGTTATAGGAGAATATGCACTTGGTAGTAGCAAGGAGAGAGGAGAAAGACTAATTCGGTTCTGCTTAAGAACTGAACTAGTAATGGCGAATACTCTGTTCAATAATCACAAGAGGAGGAGGTACTCTTGGAAAAGGCGGGGTAGTACGGAAGGGTTACAGTTAGATTACATCATGCGTCAGGATTGTAAGGCTTGCTCATGAGCAAATATAAACGCAGATCAGAATTTAGAAATACAGAAGAGAAGAGTGAAGCTTAACAGATTAATCAGGAAGAATCAATATGCTAAGAAGTTGAATACGAAAGCGTTACAGAATGAAGATACACGTTCGACGTTTTCTGAAGCTATAAACACGGCGATAATGAATAAATCAGTAAGTAGTTCAGTCGAAGAGGAATACACATCTCTAATAGAGAGGACGAGCAACGAATCTGGAAAGCGAAGAAACCCTAGGTAACTAAAGAAATACTTCAATTGATCGACGAAAGAAAATGTTCAGAGAAATTCATGAATACAGAAGTACAAGTCAGAAACGATATAAGCAGGAAGTGGAGGGAAGCTAAGGCGAAATGGCTGCATGAAAATGGTGTGGAAATTGAAAAATAATGTTTGTCAGAAGGGCTGCCTAAGAGTGCAAAGGGAATTACACCACTAAATCCAGAAGAGACAGCGAATAGATGGAAAGAGTACACTGAAGGCCTCTATCAGGGGAAAAGCTTTTCTGATGGCGTGATAGAAGAAGCAACAGAAGTCTGTAGGGAAGAAATACGGGATCCAGTATAATAATCAGAAGTTAAAAGAACTAACATACAAGGCGTAGATAATTTTCCTTCGGAATTTCTAAAATCATTAGGGGATGTGGCATTCAAATCGGTTGTTTAATACCTCTCTCCTACAAAAATAAGAAGCGAAAAAGTGAGCACTAACAAATCTATGCAGACAGCGTTGTTCTCAGTCTTTAAGTGAATGCCGTCGGTCACTGGGTTGTCGGTGTTGAGAGATAATGCATGAAATTAGCCAGTCTCGGCACATTCGTGACACTGTGGATCTGGGAACATTGAATTCCCTAATGATTTCCGGAATTAATGTCCAATTCGTCTAGCTCTAACTACTCTTTCTCGTTCATACTCGCTTATTCCCCATCGAGTGGCCATAATCACGGCGGAAACTTTTCACTTGAATCACCTGAGTACAAATGACAGCCCCGCCAGTACACTGTCATTTTAAACCCTGTGTACGCGATACTACCGCCACCGCTATTCCATAGCTTTTGTCACCTCACTGCTAGTACTTTGCCGGTCTCTTACGAATTTGTAAGTCTCCCTCGATTATACTCATAACTTTAGTCAGTAAAACATCTTGTCGAATGCATTCAGCCCGCATTATAGGCCAGTGACGTAACAACGAAAAAAGTTCAGAAATATATTTTACTTTATTCTTCTGGATTTGGAGGCATGGCTTTCCTTTATATCCTTAGCATAGAGAAACCGATACTGTCTGCATTAAAGTATATTTACACGTTATACAAGGCTCACTTCCCGATTATCAGAGGTCTCTTTATTTTAGTTCGCAAAGTCCATTAAGTCGCACCAAAGGGTGAAGTACACAAATTTTTAAAAGCATATTTAACGATACGCTTAGACGCTAAACTTTTTGTTTCACTTGAAATGTGATGTACGCTTTCCTACTACTTTGCAAACTGCCAGCATACGCTCGATTTCTGCAGAGATCTGATTAATCTGAGTAATTGACAGTATAAAGCTTGTCAGTCGACTTGCGCTAAAGAGTTAGTGGCGTACTCACGAACTTATACATCAGCGTACTGTCAGCTGTCTATCAATATGAGATAACTGCTCTGCTCGTAATTCACATTGTTGTCACAGACAGTACTGCGACTGCGATATGCTTTTCGTAGCAGTTCCACAGGATAATTACGTTATTCAGTAATAGTGAGTAGGAACTATTTCCGTTTTTTTACAAGCATTGTCAAACTGAATACATTTAATGTTATATCGCGTTTTTTAAATTTTTTGTCTAAAAAATTGATTTTTTGACAACAAAGTAGTATACAATTGGAGGACTAAAGTATCGAATATAGTTAACACAATCATTTTTATCGTGAGTGGTTCAAATGGTTCAAATGGCTCTGAGCCATTCTTTCGAGGACTTCCTTGAAAAATGAAGCTGATTATTATTGTATTGTTGATAGAGTTTGCATAAACTTCTGGACTCACTTTTTTGGATTCATAAACATTTATGTTTATGAACTCGGAGATTTGTTCCTCAATTTGGTCCTATGGAATTTGACGTGTAAATAAAAATGAATAAAATAGATAAGTTGCGTTTTATGTTTCAAAACGCTGATACTTTCAATGAAAAATTGGGTGTTCAGTGAGTAGCGGTCGCTCGGTTCCAGACTGTAGCGCCTAGAACCGCACGGCCACTCCGGCCGGCTATCGTGAGTGCCAAGCATCAGACGAAGAGAAACAATACTCACTGAACACCTAATTTTTCACTGAAAGTATCAGTCTTTTGAAACATAAAACGCTACTTATCTATTTTATTCATTTTTATTTACACGTCATATCCCATAGGACCAAACTGAGGAACAAATCTCCGCGGTCATAGAACGTGTAATTACATGAAATTGCTACATAAAAGTAATAAAAGATAAAAATAAATGTTTATGAATCCGAAAAAAATGAGTCCAGAAGTTTATGCAAACTCAATCAACAATACAACAATAATTAGCTTCATTTTTCAAGGAAGTCCTCGAAAGAATAGAAGGAGTGACCCATGAGGAAACTCTTCAGTTTCTATTTGAAAGCGCGTGCATTACTGCTAAGATTTTTGAATTCGAGTGGGAGCTTATTGAATATGGATGCAGCGGTATACTGTACACCTTTTTGCACAAGAGTTAAGGAAGTGCGATCCAAGTGCCTGCCGAGTATTAACAGAATGCAAGCTTGGGAATAAGCTAATATTGTTAATAAGAGATGACACTAAGATATATATATATATATATATCTATATATATATATATATATATATATATATATATATATATATATATATATATATATATATAGAGGCGAAAGTAAAAATACCGAGAAACGTGAACAGGGATTCGACAAGAGGTTCGTGAACTTACACTACTGATTGCCCGAACCGCCCGTTTCTGAGACAAATATATTATTTTAAAATGGGAGAATCAGCAAAGCAGACTAATTTTCGTGTCGAACGATCACTCACTTCTGATATAGTTAAAATGGCAGTATTAAGTGTTTGAACAAACCACGACAGCTTACTATGTATGTGAACACCTAGAAATTTAACTATTCAGTTTCACTAATCATACGCCCGTTCTGTGAAATTAAAACGTCAGGCTTTGTTGAATTGTGTGTTACTATATTAAGGCTGTTAAGTATGAGGACATTCATTATTTTCTCACATTGGTTGTTAGTTGCAGTTTTAGCGTAATGCTACTTAAGGGAAGTACTCTTTTACAATGAAGATAAAAAGTACTACGTTTCAACGTATTCATGCTTTTTACTTAGTGGCGTGGACTGCAGCTATACCACAAGAATTGATTAGAATCATATTTCCATGGAAATATGATGTAGAAAATGTAACATAGATGTCGAAATCGCTTTTCAGTCTATTTCAACTGAAACTTTGTAAAAGCCTTGGAGATATAAGATATATATTCAACATATTTAAGTACGCTGAAAAATACGTCGACTCTCTTTTTTTTTATGCGGTGCATGGGGCAGACTTTTGGTGCAATGAGATTTCCTCTCCGTACACTCACCACCCGAGGTCGAGTGAAAGTAGGGCGTCAAGTTTAAATATAATTCGAATATTACCTAATCAATAGCAACCAGAGAAATTTGTGAATCTCTTCATGACCTCAATAAGTTTGAAAGAAATTTACTGAAGCGTTCAGCAGACTGAACACAGTTTCCATTATTTATAAAACAGAAGAAGGTAGTCAACTTCCAATTAATTGCTAACAACAGTTTACTTAAAAGAAAGAATAGGAAATTATGATACTCTTCAGACTGAAACTGTCGCTTTGCACTTTCTATCTTCCTTGCCTTTTCGTGTGAAACATTATATCAGGTCGTGCTGAAATATGATGCGTCTGAAATTTGTATGTGAAAATTCTTAAATCTCTTTATATAAAACAAAAAAGTTAGTAAAAGACTACATTGTTGTTCTTCGCGACTACTAATTTGCAGCCCCCTGCCGCTACAAGGCTCCGATTTGTAGCGTCTAACATGGCGGTGTGTAACGTAACTATCTCAGTGAGTGAGAACGACGTGCTGTAATCAGTTATAGAATACGTAGGGTCCTTCCACACTTGGAGTACTCACTGCTTCAGCATGATAATGCCAGACCACACACGAGTTATGCAACGTCTGCAAAAAGCCGATGCCTTCGGGTCTCTGTCAACGATCATCCTGCATTTAGTCCCAGTTTGCCCCATTGGATTTTGGTTTGTTTCCAAAACTTAAAGAATGCCTTCGAGGACATCTGTTTGACAGTGACGAAGCGGTGCAAGCATTGTAAGGTCGTGTCTCCGTCCACAAACTGAAACAAAGTCGGTATCAACAAATTGGTCTCTAGGTGAGAGAAATGTGTTCCTCGCCAGAACAACTACGTTTTGATATAAATACTTAAACATGACGAAAGAGATGTAAAATGTTAATAACTTTTATTGTATTTAAAGTGCTTTAAGGGTTTTCAAGTATAAAATTCCGAGAGAATACTTTTCGGCACGTCCTCGCATAAATACTTCAATTAGTATTTATTACAAAATAGCATATGGATTAATGACGACTGCTTGCATTCTTCTTTATTCGACACTGACATCAGTACTTCTTTGGTAAAATTTAGAAACCAGGGAGAGTTGTTATCCGGTTTGCTTTTAAATAACACTAAAGACCCGAATCATTAGAATGATTACCACTTGCATTTTATTCTGAAGCTGACAAACGATGAATAGCTACAACTGGGTGATGTCCACCAATGCTTTCAATGTAATTCTTTACAGGAAACAGAAATGTAGTATGTTTTGTACTCTGGAACATTTACGTCATTACTTTCGAAGAGCTACACATTACCTTAACCGGTTAACGACAGAACAAGAAAAAGCAATGAACACACAAAAAAAAATCTCCCTAAAAATTTGAAACCACAACATTGTGCGGTTAATGGAGAATGTCTCTAAACTTAATCATGTATCCAACTTGTTCTTCTTATTCTTAGACATCAATATAGTTAACATACTTTCGATGACATAATGTAAAATCCTTGCATTGAGTGTCGTGCACGCTTTTGTATCAGGGGCAAGTAACTACCAGTACAGGGAAACGGAAAGAAAAAGATGTTATTATTGTCTTACCAGCTTAAATGTTCCGTAAATCTGTAGTAACATTTTTGTATTATGTAATGAGGATTTTGATGCGTTGACCTTAAAATTTATCGTTAGCACACTTGATGGAAAAGGACAAGGCAGTAAAATGAACACACACACACACACACACACAAGCGCGCGCGTGCGCGCGCGAGCGCCTGCGCGCGCTCGCTGCTTTCGGTGGAAATCAATCCAATCGACAAAATGCCATCTGCCCGCAATCGAGAGCGGTCTCTCGCCAACCGGTTCATTAAAATGGTCCAGGGAATAATCAGGAGGGGTAATTTAGCACTGTAATGAACATGAGAAGGGAGCAAGCTGAACCTATATTCGTGCGAAGGGAATTTCGAAGGAGCAAGTAAATACTGTACTTTACTCCACGAGACCACATAATGGGAGATGGACAGATAAAAAGCAGACAGGCAATAGGACATGGCTGCGAGCAGGTCAGGACCTTAGAGCTCGGAGAGGACCGCCGAAATACTTATCCAACAGTGGATGTCAAGAAGACGATGACGATGGTTGACCCTGCGTTCTGTTAAACTGAACACAGTGTCCAAGATACCCTTGAGTCTAACACTCCTTCATTCTTTGATATAGTAGAGAAGTTACACCAAAAAGTACCATAATAATGTAAGACAATACTTTCTTTCGCAGTTCTGTGTTGGAATCAGTGCAGCGCAAGCAAAAGGTATTTCTCATTCATCTAAGGTCACAAAAAAAAAAAAAAAAAAAAAAAAGAAATTAAAGACTTGCAGCAGTCACTTAATCTCTGCAGCGTGAACAAAGAACAATGAATTAAATTTATTTGTAGATTGTTGTAAAATCTTTAAAAATCCATCATTTTAGACCACCGCCAATAATTATAGCACGTTTTAAATTTGATTTAGGTTTTTCAGTTCGTAAAACTGAGGCCATTGATTGATATTTCTGCTAAATGATGTCTGCTCACAGTTTTGGTACAGAAATATGTCATAACCAAAAATGTATTAGTTCTTGAGCTCTGTCAATGCTAAATTCCGGGTGTAAATGTCACAAACGAAACATCCAACATATATTCACCCCTTCCCGAATGAGACGTGTAGCTTGAGTACGTTCCCTTTGCACCACCTCTCCTCCAGTTTCAACCATTTTCACTAAGAAAGCATTCTTCTTAAAATCAATCGACTGGGAAACAGCACTCCATCTGGATTTATTAGGAATTAACTTCTTCATTGAAATTACAGCATTACGTATACTTTGTTTCAAAAATTCCACGCGTGGTCTTCCTCGAGCTACAGTTCGCTTCAAATACTCTTCCAGACCATTCAGAAGATTTATTTTTGACGATATAAAATTTACATGGAACTGGTTGTGTGGCATTATGCGTCCGATCTACTCACGACTTCATTGATAAGTATTTCTCCTAACTGATGCTCCTCCGCCAATTCTCTTCAGAACTTCTTACTGCTTTTATCTGTCCATTTTATCTTTTAGAGGCGCCTCCAGTATCGTACCTCATATGCTAGAAAATATTTAATTTCATTTTTCCTTCTGTCCAAAATTCTCAGCTGAGCACAGTTACGCTCCAAATCCATCCCTTAACCATCTATTCCCTCATTTCGGTATTCAAATTGTTTAACAAAGTATTTTTCTTTTATTCTCGAGCATTGTTTTGGAATCTCTAAATCCTAGTTTTATATCTTCTCTGTTTTTTCTATTTTCAGTTATCTTGCTTCCATATTTCGTGTGTGATTTTATTTGTTTAATCTTCTCCTACTTCTTGCTGTTTCGATGTTCGTTACTTCTGGTTCCTTGAGGCACACAAATTTTTCTGCCTTTTTACGGTTATTTTTCATTTTGCTCTCATCCATTAGTGAAGTATTCTTACCTTAGAGAACTCTATTTAGAGTTATTTCTTCTGGAGCTATTATATCTCTCATCTGCCAACCTAAGCATCTGCATTCTTTTTTCATTAATCTCAGCCCTACAGAATTCTTGGCACTCATTCACTGTATGTTGTATGGTAGACGTGGATGGAGACATATTGCATCCATATCCAACATGTTTAACAATTCTGTCTTCTTTTTGTGTACTACTTATCTGTAGCATCACTGTATCTTCGTTTTATAGCTCTTCAATTATTCTTTCTAATTTTATCATTTTTAGAATTTCCATTGTTTGCTCCCGTTCACAGTGTCGAATGCAATCTCTATATATATATATATATATATATATATATATATATATATATATATATATATATATATATGTGTGTGTGTGTGTGTGTGTCTGTGTGTGTGTGTGTGTGTGTGTGTGTGTGTGTCCTGTAAAATGATGGTCAGGTCATTCAGAAAATGTCATCACCTCTGTCTCTAAGCTGGTCGTAGATTGTGTTCCAAAATAAATCTACCAAAAATGAACCTCCTTTATCCTATGTTCATTTACTCTCCCCCTCGCACTCCATCATCCCTTCCCCCTCTCTCTGACTTTAAACTTTGTTATTGTTATTGCCAATGAATCATTAACTGGGAATAGAAGTGTATAATGAATGGGTAATCGGTTACCATTATTCAGCATATGAGAAATCTCTTCTGCTGTTAGATCTCAGAGGATAGTAGTTTCGATGAGAGTTTTGGCATAGTTTTACGCTGCAAAGTGGTCGGATTCACATTCCACATCAGCATTCTAATTATAAGCTGAAAAGCCATAGATAAAACTTCCCTATTTTCTTCTAAAACCGACTGTAAAAAAAAAAGAACATATAGCTGTGTATTCATTTTGTACAAAATGTATCAACATATAAAGAAAAAGAATATATCTGGAAAAAGCGATTTATCTAATAACTATATGCACTGCTATTGTAGTTATAACGGTCTGTAAGAAGGAAAATGGAACCGCAAACCACACAGTTTCACAGTGCAGCGTGGCACAGAATTTTTTCTCACACTTGGTTTTAGCAGAAAACCTGCACATTGTTGTTTAAAAAAGAGATAGCTTATGTCAATCCGAACGTTTATTTGAGTGGGGTGTAAGAATTTGAAATAAATTAATCAGTAACTTTTCCCGATGTTTGGGAACAATGGTAAGCAACAACCAAACACCAACACCAATAACCTGCACCATAGATATTGTGGAAATGGAAAGTGCTATTCATGTGGTGTTTCCACAGAAACGATTGGTAGTCAGGGGCTCGTAATGTTAGCCAATCAACACACTGAATAATGCTCAGAAAGTGTACTTTTTGGGCAAATATACACATTTGTAAACGGAACAATGCCAATTGACACTAAGAGGCTAATAGTAGGATAAATTAAAATGTCAGTGATGTTTGTTCCAGAATTCTAGTGTGAGTCGTTTACGAGATATCGTGTTTTGAAAAGTTCAAACACCAACACTAGTACAATAATCGCATATCACACATTACAGAACAAGTGCGTAAACCAGTAATGTGGTTTCTAACTAGTAGCAACTGACCATCATAGGCTGTGTTCAAAATGACCACGAGCAGTAGTAATACACGGATCCAGTCTGGTATGGAACAGCTTTTGCATGTTGTTGTTGTGGTCTTCAGTCCTGAGACTGGTTTCATGCAGCTCTTCATGCTACTCTATCCTGTGCAAGTTTCTTGATCTCCCACTACCTACTGCAACTTACATCCTTCTGAATCTGCTTTGTGTATTATTATCTTGGTCTCCTCTTCTCCCCAATTCAATTCAATACCTCCTCATTAGTAATGTGATCTACCCATCTAATCTTCAGCATTCTTCAGTATTCTTCACATTTCGAAAGCTTCTATTCTCTTCTTGTCCAAACTATTTATCGACCATGTTTCACTTCCATACATGGCTGCACTCCATACAAATACTTTCAGAAACGACTTCCTGACACTTAAATCTATACTCGATGATAACAAATTTCTCATTTTCTACCATTTTTACCCTCCACGCTGCCCTCAAATGCTAAATTTGTGAACCCTTGATGCCCCAGAACATGTCCTACCAACCGATCACTTCTTCTTGTCAAGTTGTGCCACAAACTCCTCTTCTCCCCAATTCAATTCAATACCTCCTCATTAGTAATGTGATCTACCCATCTAATCTTCAGCATTCTTCAGTATTCTTCACATTTCGAAAGCTTCTATTCTCTTCTTGTCCAAACTATTTATCGACCATGTTTCACTTCCATACATGGCTGCACTCCATACAAATACTTTCAGAAACGACTTCCTGACACTTAAATCTATACTCGATGATAACAAATTTCTCATCTTCTACCATTTTTACCCTCCACGCTGCCCTCAAATGCTAATTTGTGATCCCTTGATGCCCCAGAACATGTCCTACCAACCGATCACTTCTTCTTGTCAAGTTGTGTCACAAACTCCTCTTCTCCCCAATTCAATTCAATACCTCCTCATTAGTAATGTGATCTACCCATCTAATCTTCAGCATTCTTCAGTATTCTTCACATTTCGAAAGCTTCTATTCTCTTCTTGTCCAAACTATTTATCGACCATGTTTCACTTCCATACATGGCTGCACTCCATACAAATACTTTCAGAAACGACTTCCTGACACTTAAATCTATACTCGATGATAACAAATTTCTCATCTTCAGAAACGCTTTCCTTTTCATTGCCAGACTACATTTTATATCCTCTCTACTTCGACCATCATCTGTTATTTTGCCCTTCCAAATAGCAAAACTCATTTACTACTTTAAGTGTGTTATTTCCTAATATAATTCCCTCAGCATCACCCAACTTAATTTGACTATATTCCATTATCCTCGTTTTGCTTTTATTGACGTTCATCTTATATCCTCTTTTCAAGACACTGTCCATTCCGTTCAACTGCTCTTCCAAGTCCTTTGCTGTCTCTGACAGAATTACAATGTCATCGACGAACCTCAAAGTTTTTATTTCTTCTCTATGGATTTTAATACCTACTCCGAATTTTTCTTTTGTTTCCTTTACTGCTTGCTCAATATACAGATTGAATAACATCGGGGAGAGGCTACAACCCTGTCTCACTCCCCAACCAAAACTTCCCTTTCGTGCACCTCAACCCTTATAACTGCCATCAGGTTTCTGTACAAGATTGTAAATAGCCCTTAGCCCTGTATTTTACCCCTGCCACCTTCAGAATTTGAAAGAGAGTGTTCCAGTCAACATTGTCAAAAGCTTTCTGTAAGTCTACAAATGCTAGAAACGTAGGTTTGCCTTTCCTTAATCTAGCTTCTAAGATAAGTCGTAGGGTCAGTATTGCCTCACGTGTTCCAACATTTCTATGGAATCCAAACTGATCTTCCCTGTGGTCGGCTTCTACCAGTTTTTCCATTCGTCTGCAAAGAATTCGCATTATTATTTTGCAGCTGTGACTTATTAAACTGATAGTTCGGTAATTTTCACATCTGTCAACACCTGCTTTCTTTGGGATTGGAATTATTATATTCTTCTTGAAGTCTGAAGGTATTTCGCCTGTCTCATACATCGTGCTCATCACATGGTAGAGTTTGAAACGTCCCCTTAGAACAATTGTACATGACTGTGCTTAATCTGACACACAATATTTTTAGCGCAACACAATCTGACTTTCAAAAATCCCTACAAAAGAATGGCCCTGACTAACATTAACCTATACCTTTCACAAATCACTTACCTCACAAAAATCTTAGTTACTCGAACTACTGCAATACAGCGAGCGCCACTACTGCCAGCTAAATAAAAGATTCAAACTACGGAAGGCACTATCTACTGATAGGCATAGTTAGCAAATGAAAGATTTTAATAGAGAACAGACA
Source organism: Schistocerca cancellata (assembly GCF_023864275.1). Taxonomy (NCBI): domain Eukaryota; kingdom Metazoa; phylum Arthropoda; class Insecta; order Orthoptera; family Acrididae; genus Schistocerca; species Schistocerca cancellata. The sequence continues at coordinate 147,597,220 of NC_064628.1, read as the reverse complement.
ATGTATTTACCTTAATAGTGTTGAAAAATCATAATATACATAGCAGTTCATGACATCCAGTATTGGAAATTTCAAACCTCCGCCATTTCTCTCCCCACATCCACCATTGCTGGCGGCTCACCTCCAACTGCGCAACGCTACGCGCTGTTCACATCCTGCTGCCCAACACTACAATGGCAGACAACAATGCAAACTAGCCACAGACTGCACACAGCACAGCCAGTGATTTTCATACAGAGCGCTACGTAACGTTGCCCATAAGAAAATATAAACAGCCTACTTACATAGCCCCCATGCTCCCCACAAAAAAATTTTACAAATTGTTTTGGGCAGTGGCCAATAATGATTTGATAAAATTTTTCATAATTACAGTAACAAATAAATCAAATGCACACACTTATTGATACAATGTTGGTCAAAAGCTAAAATTTTCTCACAGTTCATAAGCACAGTCCTGATCATTCATCATAATAGTAATGACAGTTTTTTTTCACAAAGTCTCATTAGTAAAAGAAATTGCACACAGAAGTAGTGGAGTTCCATGCAGTCTTGAAGAAGTAGTGTTGTCCTTCCAACGGAAAGACAGTGCTGACTCTTGACATGCTGACAGGTAATGGTCCACAGCAGTGCAAACCCACAGCAGAATCAGTCGAAGTTTTGAAGAATATTGGTAGGCAGGTCATCACAGAGTAGACCCACTGTAGTCCTGGTAGAGATTGTGGTATTGGTGGGCCACCAGAGGTGCAGACCCACTGCAGTCCTTGTAGAAATAATGGTATTGGTGGGCCATCAATGATGCAGACCCACTGTAGTCCATGTAGAGATGGCCAGCAGCCATCTGTTGCGACTGTGCAGGTTCACATTCACCATCGAAGAGTCTTGTGGAGAATATAGCAAGTCCATGAACCACCACTTGTGCACTCACAAAGTTTATTGGAATTGTGCTTAAACCAGCAATGCTGTTAACCAGTCCCTTGCTGAATTATTAACACACGTGCAAACACTATCAGTCCCTACTTCTCACATATTGTCCATATACTATGACCAACAGAAACGTGTGCAGTGAAATGTAACTTACAGGTTACTTAATTTGATGAACTGGTGTCAATTGCATTTGAAACTTATGACATGAGAATACAATTACAAAGGTACAAAAAACATCATTAAACACCATAATAACACACATAATATTTGTGGTACAGGCTTTACAAAAGAATCGAACTAACATATACATCATTGTTACAGGAATTATGTCATAAGTAAATACATAAAAGATCAGAATAACTTTTGAAACATCAACTTTACACATGAACATTAAAACAAAACAGAATAAATGAAGTCTAAGCATATTTACAAGGTAAATAACATATTATTAATGCCAATTATATTTGAGGATAACAGTATTCCTCATCATAGTGAATGTAGCTTAGTATTAGAAGAAGAAAAAATTCTATGAAACTACACAGAGACAGGAAGACAACAAATACACAAGGGTACACAAACACATAGTGGGATAACACAAAAGTAAAGGACAGGGTTTGCTTTCAGTGTAACATTTGGTACTGCAGTCCAACCCAGAACTTCATTCCATAGATCGTTCCTCTTATTTCGACATTTGCTCCAGCCAAAAAATTCTATCCAAGCATGCTTTCTGTATTCTGTTCACACATTTCTTACCTCATTATTTATTTACCATTATCTTACCTCAACATTTATTTCCAAGAAAATCCTACCTAAACCTGTTGTCCTTAAACCCTACTTTTTTTGTTCATATCCTCTTTCAAAATTCCTTTTTTTGGCCACACCATTTTCTTATAGCTTCTCAATGCATTTCTTCCAATTCATCATAGTTAGTTTCTTATATAGTCTACCCCTCTTAAGCTAACTTAAATCTACTGATCTCAGATGCTAAACTAAGGGACAAGGCAATGCAGCAGCACAAAACAATTAACACGAACAGCAATGACAAAAAAATTCAAATTGGCAAAGTAAGCAACAATATTACAACTAATATAAGGCAATGAGAAGCAAACAAGTAAAATAAATCAGTAGTAAACTGGCATAGCAGAGTAACACAAAGTCAAATTTAGTAACACTATGCCTGGCAAACAGCAGCAGCAAATGAAATAAATTATATCTAAACATGACATAGCTCAAGCAGAAAAAAACATTACACTAAAGACAAGAATGCAGATAAGGGAAATGTCTATTCACATCTTAATGTCTATGTAATTAAAGTGGTGCACCACAACTTATTCTACGAAAAATATTACCAAGTAGTTGAAAAGAAAATTATATATGCAGTTACTGTTATTAGTCCCTTCTGATTGTTCTTTCCATTCCAAGAGCTCCTTTTTCGAAGAATGTGGATCACAAAATTATTATTTAATAGATCTGTTGACAGAAAGTGTTCACATTAGGAAATGCATTTTATTTTATTTTATAAAACCAATGCTGCAACACAGCTAGAAACTAGATATCAAATGAAACAAGCAATTACGCAAACCAAAGCATAAAAATATCATGTGACATTTCATAAGTTAGTAGAAATTCTCTCAACTCTCGTAGAAAGACGTTTGTCATAATCAGGTGTGAAGATGTAAGTATCTTTCCAAGTAATGAGCGTGTCGTATTTGCGATGCTTTCTACAAAGGAATGTCAATAGCGAGGATAAGGACCTTCCCTTTTTTTCTTTTTTTACCTGTGCCTCTGAAAACGCACACACTAATGGCTTTTTCTCCAGGCGTCTGACGCAGCTGGGTGCCCACGACGCATTACGTGCAGGTGGTCGCTTAACTTTCTTACGGAAATATTTACAACAGCAGTTTCCGCTACTGTGTAAGTCTCATATACAAAATTTCATGGGTCGAGAATTTGCGTTGCAAATGTGTAGATACAAAATCTTATGAATATAACAGTGTCCAAAAAATTTTCGCCGGCATTGTAATACATTCACGCATTTACACACATTTCATAACTCTTAAAGTACGATTCTTGGTTTCCAACATCCTTTTCATAAATCAGAGTCCCCTAATCACTACTCCTTATTCCTTACCTTACTACACATATATATATTCGTCGACACATCAATCTTGCGACGACACTTCAATATTTCATCATAATAAATACATAGCATAATCAAATTCCTCATATAGCATAAGCTTATTGATCATAAACATACCGCAACAGCATAATACACATAGTCATCGTAGTAATAACATCATAACACCTCAGTCAACTCTCAAAATCGTCGTAGCTTCCTCCAATAATTTCAAAACCTAAAAAAATTCTCTGCTCATTTAAATAGAGTCATCTACCTCAAACGTACTTTAAAAATCATGATCCCTTACCAAATACATCATTCAAAGCTCTCATACAATGGTTCCGAAAAAATATGAACAGTTCACAAAGTACAGACAAAATACAATTTCATAAGTGTGAAGTTATCCAACTGTGTGATTGTGTAAACATGTGTCACTGACATAGTAAAAAATGTTTGTGTCTCTCAGTTAAATGATCAGATAGCTGTGTAATTTATGTGTTAGAGGACTATGGTTCCGATGTGTAAAGTTGTATAAGCAAATACCATATTAGCTAGGGCTCCTTGTGCTTGCCAAACACATGATACACAAAGTAAGCGTGTACCCCCCTGAGGATTAATGTAATTATACCCTCAGGTGTTACAGATTACAAGAATGGAATGAAATGTATTATGGAAAACCTTTGTATCATTGTACTTCAAATATCTTTAAAAATAAATGACTTAAGTACAAAATTAATCACTCAAATGCGTGTCCTGTAGCGCTAAATGTGCGTCTTGCTGTAAGATAATCTCTGTGGAAGTGTCGTAGTTATTGTCCTCCAAAAGCTAAGTTCTGCAGAAGTCAATGTACTTACCTTATGATAAACAAAAGTGAAATGCTTTGCGTATAGATATCTTAGTTATTACGCTTATTGTTGTGATGAAGAAATTACTTTGCTGCAACGTATTGTTGTGCTACGGAAAAGGCTGTCCCATTGTAGCTATACCACAAAAGTTAGTACTAAAACATGTTTTACTTTCCAGAATAATACAGAAAAACTGTGCAGATATGAAACAGAAACACCGCAAAAGCAACATTGTAAATTGTCACTTATTAGTAGCGTCGTGATAAAATCGTGTAGCTGTCACATAAACTAACCACTGTCCCATCTGGTATCTCACAGAAAGTACCTTAAATCCAGAATGTATTTTCAAGTAAACCAAAATGTTGCATTAGAATCTCATTAGCAGTACCAGTATATGTTCTAAGTATGTGAGCCTTATAGTCGTTACGTAATCGTGCAACTAACAAGCAAGAATGCACACACACAATAACACTGTGTCGTCTGTTCACAATAACAATGCATTCGTAATTTCTGTTTAAATGTTCCCTAGGTTCTATACTGGATATTTAACTTCAAACTTGTTGCATGTTAACAGTTTGTAAGTGTGACAAAGAGTACTAGTAACGTGAAGTGAAAAATTTTATAGCAAAGACTAAATTAAACAACAGATTATCTCTCAATAAACGGTTTTACAAGTGAAATGTGGTGCAATCCTTTACTCTTCCTAGTACGCAGAGTTTCAACTTCAAAACAATTATCATATTGTATACGTCGGTAAGGAATGCTAAAATTTGCTGAAGGTTAGCGTCTATGTTATTTTTCCCGGAGCCAGCAGGCGCACGTGGCTCCCTGCGGTGCGAGTCATTGTCTGTTTCTTTGTTGGCGCGCGTCTTTACTGGGATTAGGAGACCTAACTTCTACAAATTCGCCTTGCCGAGAGGGCCCAGCCTGATGGAATTCAGGCCTGTCGTTTTCTCGGTAGTTTACATAGTTTCTTGTTTGTCGGTCATGTGGTGGAGAATTTCTCCCGGAATCGTAACTGCGCGCTGAACTGTTGCGTCTGAAGTTATTCTGTCTCCCTTGATAATAATTGTTTTGGTTTCCATATTGTCTGTTCCTATGGTTATCTCTGTCATATTCATAGTTACGGAAGTGCGATCTTTCTCTGTAACTATTACTCTGCCAGTGGTTGTCGTATGGGTGGTGTCTGTTATGTTCACGATTTGTATTGTGAGAATAGCCTTGTCGTGTCCAGTTATTATATCTTTCATCGCGGAATTGCGACGGATGTGACCTGTAGTGATTGTTTTGCTGTTTTCGCATCCCGCGGCTGTCTGTGTCAATTTCTAATTCTTGTAAGAGTCCCTGAAAAGCTTCAATGTCGTCTTTGCAACGTCCTGCTAAAATAATATGTCGTAAATGTTCAGGCAATTTGATTAAGCAAATGCGGATGAGTTCTGAGGGGCTGTATGGGTTTGAAAGATACTGATTCTTGTGCAACATGTCTTCAAAATATTTCACAAGACTGGAAAATTCAGATTGTTCGAAGTGTTTCATCATTATGATGCCACGTTTTACTCGGTCTTGTGTGGCTTGAGACCAATATGCTGAGAGGAAGGCATGGTAAAATTCTCCTTCACTGTGGCAATCGTGAATGACCGATCGCATTCTTACAGCTGGTTCATTCTCTAAGTAGCCACACATAAATTCTAATCTGTGTTCTAATGACCAGTTGGGAGGAAAACAATGAGAGAATTGATGAAGCCATGCTTGTGGATGAATGTCGTTGTCAGAATTCTTAAATGTTTTGAATTTACGTGTAGTAATGAACAGCTTATAGTCAAAATCATCATGTCGGCGAGTCGCATATCGGTCATTGTTACGTCGTTTCGGCGGTTCAATTTCAAAATTCGGTGCACCTTGCCAATTTCTTTCATAATTTCCGAAGTGCCCTGTGTTATTATTTCGTGGCTGTTCCGTATTTCTATGTCCCTCTTCCCGTATTGGAGCGCGAGTGTCCTCTGAAATACGTAATTCTTGTATTACCTGTGTCAGCTGATCTTGTACTTCCCGGATTTGTCTTTGGTGTTGCGTATTAATTTGATTCAGATTCTGTTTCAGTTTCCTAATTTGTTCACACTCTTCTGTGTCATTAAAGACAACCGGTTTTGTGTCATTCAGATTATCATCTACCTTTGTAGATAAATTTTTTTAGCTGATCCGAAAGTTCAACTACTTTCTCTGATAATGAACTAATTTCCTCCATGTGTCTTTCTGAACCAATTTTCAGAGTATCTACTGTGTCCTTTAAGTTTTCTTGAGTTTTTGCAAGTTGCGTAACCGAATCGGTAGATGCAACTGAGTCAATTTTAGCCCACAAGGTCTCATGATTTTCATGAACAATGGTTTGCAGTTCTTTTATGGCTGCTTTGTGATTCTGTAATGCATTTTCATGACGCGAAAAAATGGGTTGGACATGCTCACAAATTTGTGTTTTTACGTCATTACAGACTTTTTGACATTTCGATTCAATGTTATGTAACGCAGTAGTTAAATCTTCACGTGTTTGTTCAAGTGTGGTGTCTAGCTTTTGAAGCTTTTGCTGTGTTTGTCTCTGATTTTGTTCCATTGTGTCTAACTGTTGCTGTGTTTGTCTCTGATTTTGTTCCATTGTGTTTAACTTTTGAAGATTTTGTTCCATTGTGTCTAACTTTTGAAGATTTTGTTCCATTGTGTCTAACTTTTGAAGATTTTGTTCCATTGTGTCTAACTTTCTAAGATTTTGTCCCATTAGTTTCTGATTTTGTTCCATTTGTTGTATTAATTGCAATAATAATGTATTAGCGTCTGGAATCTGTTTCTCTATGCTTTTTGGCACTGCATTTTCACCGGCAACATTCACATTTTGACAAGCAGAAAATGTGTCTTGACTCATTTGAGAAAACGGTGAGGACCCAAAACCTAAGTCTACAGTATTTGCAATATTGTGTTCTGTCATTTCGGTTTCCTGAGGCGAGATGTTGCCGACCGATCGATCGATAATGCTTCCCTGTTCACTACCTGTTTCACTGTCTACACCATTATTTGCCACCCGCTCCATTTCCCTATGCACAATTACCAAATTACTACTTGGAATGTCTGTTAATTCACTACACAGTGGTGCTGATAAGCTACGCTCGTCGTCACTATTATTTCTCAGTTTACTTTGGAGCCTAGTGTTACGTTTTTCACACGCCATTATTGTCACAATATTTCACACGATAACACAGAAAAGCAGAATTTGAAGAGCAAAAATAAGAGAACACATTAACATAGCACTGAAAATAATATCTTGTTAATTGCAGCTGCGAAATACTTGGTGCAAATCTACATGCATGCCACAACTGTTTTACTGTACAACAATGAAAGACTGCAACTACAAAGGAAATTCTCTGTATAATTACGCGCTAGCAATAAACAAAAGCTACACTAATTACACAAACTACAAGAAAAAATCAGAAGATTCCAGTGAGGTATCCTCGGTTAAGGGTCGACATATGAAACGTCCCCTTAGAACAATTGTACATGACTGTGCTTAATCTGACACACAATATTTTTAGCGCAACACAATCTGACTTTCAAAAATCCCTACAAAAGAATGGCCCTGACTAACATTAACCTATACCTTTCACAAATCACTTACCTCACAAAAATCTTAGTTACTCGAACTACTGCAATACAGCGAGCGCCACTACTGCCAGCTAAATAAAAGATTCAAACTACGGAAGGCACTAACTACTGATAGGCATAGTTAGCAAATGAAAGATTTTAATAGAGAACAAACAATGTATTTACCTTAATAGTGTTGAAAAATCATAATATACATAGCAGTTCATGACATCCAGTATTGGAAATTTCAAACCTCCGCCATTTCTCTCCCCACATCCACCATTGCTGGCGGCTCACCTCCAACTGCTCAACGCTACGCGCTGTTCACATCCAGCTGCCCAACACTACAATGGCAGACAACAATGCAAACTAGCCACAGACTGCACACAGCACAGTCAGTGATTTTCATACAGAGCGCTACGTAACGTTGCCTATAAGAAAATATAAACATCCTACTTACAAGTTTTGTCAGGACTGGATCTCCCAAGACCGTCAGTACTTCCAATGGAATGTTGCCTACTCCCGGGGCTTTTGCATACATGCTAGCATTTCAGCGGAAATGTCCGAGAAGGCTGCAGTAATACGTCGTTGAATATCATCGGGTGTAGTAGATATATCCTTGTAGACAAATCCTTTCAGCTTCTCCACAAAAGAGAAGTCTACAGGCGTCAAATCCCCGGAACAGGCCGCCAAAAGTACAGGTTCTCTGCGTCAGGTCCAGCGATTTGGAAACAATTCTTGAAGACATGCTGTAGCACTTGGTGCACTTTGGGTTGAGAAACTATTACGTTGGTACCACAGGTACCTCCAAGTCTACAGCGGAATGTCTTCTAGCATCCGAGGAAGATGGCCCGTTAGGAGTCTGCAATATTTGTGCGTGTTCGTGTTGCGTCTGCGAACAACAGGCCTATGAGCTGATGGTTGATTATCCCACAGCAAACGTTTACACTCTATAGAAATATATTGGGCTATCTTGCCGCGTACACCGTACAAGGTCAAAATGCATTCTTGCTACACTTTCCATACATCACGAGCATGTCGGATTTTCCTGCATTGGTAAATACCATCGTTAACTCACGATCTGCTGCTTGAACTCTCACACACTGACTGACTAGCAACTCACAGTGCACGCAAGGAACACACAGGCACACTGTAAGCAAACCTAAGAAAATCGTAACTATCAACTACGCAGGCTGAATTGCACAAACAAGTGTCGACTTGAGCTATAATCCCGCAAAAAACACCATAGACATTCTAACTTACCGTAATTCTAGTTTTTTAATGCCAGTAGGCATTTTTCCATATTAAAAAGTGTATATTTGGACAAAAAATATACTCTCTAAGTATTATTCCAATCTATTGACTGCCTAACAATACAAGCCCCTAACTACTAACCTATTATGTAAAAGTCGTACATCAGTAGCAATTTCCTTTTTTGCAGTACTTTGGTGCAAGTTTTAGGTTCTTCACCCTGTATGCAACAGAAATCACGAGCTTCAAATGTTGTCGATTGAACTAAATACCTAGGGAGTATAGGTATGGCTGTAGAATAAGAACCGCTACCACTCCCTATTGAAAGGCTTGTGCGCGTGTTCAGGTGTTGTACGTTAATTGACACGTTTCCACGTTTAATGTTGATGTTTAAGACAGCTGGAATATCCAGTCGTAATGCACATTTGTCACGTCTTTTACAAACAAATTATCGTATTTCACACATTAACTGCACAGTTGCCACGAAAGTGGTTATCTAAAATGTCAGTTCACGCCTTTAACGCAGATGGCATTTTAGATATTAATAACTGTAGATAAGACAGGAACTCGCAATATCCAACGTGATTGCATTTGAATACATGTATTCAAAAACTCTTTTTCTGTGTAAAAGTCAGGAAACCGTTGTCCTATTTCATTTAGAATTTCTGACCCATAAGTACCAATCTCTAAAGGGGACGGAAAAGAAACTTCAATATGTTCATTTATGTATGCACTGTTATAATTCCAAAGGATTTTTGTGAAACTCTAATCAGCAATTTACGCAAAAACATAATTAGTTCAATTAAGTGTCTATGGGAACACAGAAATTGCAAAGGAAGATTGTGTGAAGCACATTGCAAAACAATTTGGGACAGGATTGAGAAATTTGGTGAAGGAAGTCGTTCACAAAACGTGAATCTCGGTGAGCAATTACATAGATGTTTGAACGAAGAAATAATTGTAAAGCTGACTAATTCTAGAAATTTCGTTGTGTGCAATGCTCCAGATACTACGCCCATATAGAGTGCAATTTATCCTACTCCATACAAATGCATGAGTGCTGATGAGAGAATGCAACATATGAAGAATCCAAAAGGTGATAAGTCTTGGTATTTCTTTAATCGTCTTTTGCCAAATGATGTCCAGCAGAATCACATTACACTGCCATCCGTACTGCTCTGAGTTGCCCTTGTTGGAAGATATCTGTTTGCCAGAACTGGCACCTGATACAAATCTCTCCAGATCCTTTACTAGAGAGACTCAAAATGAGATTGAAACATTGCATAATCTCAACAAAGTTCCAAAAGCCTAACGTAACAGTTATTTGCAACCGCTTGTCTGTATAGCCCCAGGGTGAAAACAGTATACGTTTGCTGAGTAACAGCCATGTTTAAAACTGTAAAATTATTTCTGCAAACTATTGGATAGATCGAGTTGAAACTTTGTATTCTTGTTTAACAATAAGCAGAACTGTATGTGTAAAATTTGAGACTAATTAAAATTTGTGACTAATTCATTTATTACGGAAATAGATTAATTTATCACCAGGTTATCCCCTTAAGCTTCTCATATGTCTCCTAACACAGGGTTTCTGCTAGCTACAATAATAAGATTATGTCTGTCTTCAACATATTGTAGAACTTCACCCAGATCTGTATTAGCACGATGGCTCCCCATTTCACATCGTAAGAGGCTTGGCGGAGGATTCGTACAACCACATTCAGACTACTTCTGTACCGTTCCAATCGCGTACATCACGTGGGAAAAACGTACACAATAATTTTTCTGTGCGAACTTTCATTTCTTTTATTTTATTACGATGGTCATTTCTCCATACATTGGATGGGGTCAACAAAATAGTTTAAAATTTGTAATAGAAAGCTTTTAATCGAAATTTAGTGACATGATCTCACCGCTACGAAAAAAAAAACTTTATTTCATGATTACCACCGCAACTCGCCTGTCATATCCTGCCATTCTCTCCCTGTTTTGCGATAATAAAGAACGAGCAGTTCCTGTAAACGTCAACTATGTTCTCCGTCAATCCTATCTGGTAAGGATCCCATAAAGCGCAGCAATACTGCAGAATAGTACGGCCAAGAGTAATGTAGGAGGTATCTTTACTATATTTCTCACACCTTCTAGGTGTTCTGCCAATAAAAAGCAATTTTTGGTTTACTTGCCTCTACAACATCCTCTATGTGACGGTTCCAGTCTAAGTTGTTCGTAACTCCGCCTCCTGAATATTTGGGTGAATCGATAGCTTTCACCGTCTTTGATTTCTCGTGTAACCAACATTTCACCGTTTGTCTTTAGTATTAATGTGGATGACGTCAAACTTTTTAGTGTCTAGACTCAGTTGATACTTTTGGCACCATACAGATATCGTGTCTAAGCCATTTTGCACTTGGCTATGATCATCTGATGGCTTAGGTCTAAAGTAAATTACAGCATAATTTGTAAACATTCCAACTGGGCTGTTCACATTGTCGTTTAAGTCTTTCATATAGACTCTGAACAACACAGGCCCCGTGACACGTCCTTGGGAACATAAAAGGGAAGATAAAATGGAAGTACTAAGACAAATTAAATCGTCTCTCTCTCCTTTTCCTCAACGACGTTGCTTTGACCAGTGCCACAGTTCTGGAAGGTTCCCTCAGTATAAAAGTTCGAAAAGTTTGTAAAAGCGTTCACTTGTTATAGACAATAACACTTTTGGAAAACCCTGATTATTTTTATTCTGGCTTGAGCGAAAGTCATGGTTAATTTTTTGAATGATGCTGCCACCACTGGATTGTAATAATTTTTGTTTTATTGTTATACGATCCAGATTTTGTCCTTGGGCCATTTTGAAGTACAAAAACTTATTTTTGTCAAAATTCCAATCTGATGTCTTTTGACATATAAATAACTTTTATATTCGAAAAGGTCTAAGGACGAAATCAGGGTTGTATAACGGTAAAACAAAAATGATTGCAGTCAAATGATGGTAGCATTATTAATAAAAAAGTTATCAGGTATAATAAGAGGTGCATTACCCGTCTTTCATAATGTATCATTTTGTATATCAGCTGGAAAATAAGAAGGCTCTAAGAAAAAAGGAAACACTTCAGCCACGGCAACTACTATAAAGATATTAATATACTTAACTGTTGACCGTTTTTGCACCGCCAGTCCTAGCCTGCCTAGCCATACTGTTTTTAAGAGTCAGTTAGGATGGTGCCCCACTGGTGTCTGGTGAGTCTCCAGACAAGTCTTCATCGCTGAAGATAATTTTACTCCAGTCGATGAAATCCCAGGCCGAAGATATGTCTGGAGACGTCCAAGACAGCTGTGGAATACCACTCTGATGTTGTTCGCCATACGGCCCAACGACCAGGCGTGATGGTGCGGGGTGCCACTTTGTTTCATAGCAGCACCACTTTGGTTGTCATACACGACACACTTACAGGGCATCTGTACGTCGACGATATTTTACGCCTCGTTTTGTTACCCATACTGGGTTCACATTTCAGCAATGGCCGCCCGTACATGAAAAGAAGTTTCTACTGCTTATGTTCGTGCTTGCCAAACCCAACCCAGGCCAGCAAAGTCGACGGATCTCTTCATATTTGAGAATATTTGGAGCATTATCAGCTCGTGATTTTGGCGATTTAACGCACCAGTTGGATAGAATTTGATGCGATACCCCTCAGAAGGCATCCAACAACTGTACCAGTCAATGATAACCCAGATAACTGCTTACATAACAGCCACAGGTGGACCAGCGTGTGCTGACTTCGTCATTTCGTGAAGCACTTTCGCTTGAATAAATCATTTTTCCGAAATTGTAATAATTTGTTTGTCGGTACACGTACATCGAATTTATCGGTTTCCGTCCCATTCTTGAAAGGTGCGTCGATTTTTTCTTCTTTGTCTCATACTGTAAATAACAGTATACATTAAAAATTGTCACTATTGGTTGGTCCAGAGGTGAGTAAGAATGTCAGTCTGTTTACGGTATGATCCTTTCATACTTGTAGAAGCGTGAAGTTGTTGGTAAGTACGTAATGATTGAATGGCAAGGAATTGACAGCGAAAGAAGACAACTCTCTTAGTGGTGCAGGGCGACCATTCTGCAGGCCGCCGCTTCTGCACAGGCGAAGAAATTGTTGTGCCTATCGGTCCCTGGGATGCTGATTACCATTTTACCGTGTGTTCTGTTGCCTGGCATCAAACCATAGTAACTGGGGGTGGCCCTCCCTCACTGCTGGTCGTGTGTGCGTTCCACTGACGTCCTCAGACTCCAAATATTGCTTACTCGATCAGCCGATCCAAGTCTACCTACTTGTTACTTACACGTCCACTTGATTCCGAATCCTGAATCTTACTGTCTCTTCCACTCGATTTCGGATCCCCAATCTGACTATCTCTAGAAAGTGCACTCCTTCGCATCAAGCTAGTTTTTCACGCCCCACGAATTTTCCAACCAATCTCGTACATTGATGCCAACATTGGCCGATAGCACAGCTTCATAAAACCTCCCAAACAACCTCGATTGGTTCTTTAAAAACGCCTCTGCGAATCAGCTTATTTAGCTCACGTCTCTGATCAAAGAGAGGAACTGAGGATGGATGTCACATACCGACTACCTATGGCACGGCATGCTCATCCTGCAAGCACCTAGCCACTGTGCGAAAACAAAAAGAGAAAGTAGGTTCTGCTCTTTTTGTGCTGGCTAAGGGAGTCACCAACCACACAATAATGGCACTGTTGATGGTGTTTTTTGTTCAGGTTTCTAAAGATGTTACATATGGAGCCTTATCTCCTGTATACCGAGAATAACGTTTCTCTGAATTCTTCCATGCCACTGGCGTGCTTTTCTGGTCAACCTGCGGATGCTCCGCTGCTGTACTGCCAGATACACGGTGGGTTCGCATTTTTACCATCGTAACTGCATCCCATTTCATTGACCTAGACCGTGAGGGGCCGAGGTTCGGCACCTGGCCATCTGCCCTCTCAAAGCCCGTCCAGTCCTATTGTGAGTTCACAGCGCCGCATTGAATAACCTGCGGCAGGCCCTTGCAGCCTTGTTCCCCTAAGCCCTGCACGGTCCAGTGTATGCCTTTTACACCCCCAGATGCAGAATCCCAATAAAGAAGGAGCAGGCGTATTTAGTAATTGCTGCCTCTGCGATCACTTTGTGATTCTAGATGTCTTTGTCACATTCTGTCTATCATTAGGATACTACCCCAGTCTATCTCTGATCAAGGGCGATATGTGGCCAGATGGAAAGAGTAGCCTCCTCTCAGTCCAAGTGCACGAGTAGCGACACTATTTTTCCTGAGAAGCTGCATCACAAACACTAACGTATCCACATGGTAAACTAACACAACCGAAAGAGAGGTACTCAGCGTTCAGTCGCAACCACATTACTGTCCTTCTGCCTGTACGCATGTAAGGGCATATGGTGATGTGAATCTGCTGAATTGTAATGAAAATGCACTGAAGATGGCTATTTATTGACGCTTAGACTTGCAAGTGTAATAAAAATTAATGGAAATGCGACTGACTCCAGTCCTTCATTGCAATCTACGGTCGCTGTGCACAACAGTTCCTGGTGGAATCGGAGTTCGTTGACACAAACAAACAATTACATACAATATTCACATAGAATTTAACTATATCCCGATAGGCTGGGAGATGAGGCTCATTATGCTTAGGATTCACCACATATAACAGCGATGATCGCTAATGCTAAATCCGCAATGTAGCCCAACCGTGTGACAAACAAGCGAGGTATTTAAATACAAGTGGCAACTGATGAATTAAACCTACATATGCTGAACAGGACGGCTGTCTAGCCCCGTATAAAACCAGTGCTGGTGCCCCACCCAATAGCGACATCACCTTATCAGACCAGTCTGCAGATAACAAAATCAACTGCTGGAGAGTCTTTCAGCATGCTACTGGAAGGAACGACAGTTATATCATAATAGATTTATTGGATCATGGTTTAGAATGAAGATATATGGAGCAGGAACAGAATCAACAGTGGTATAATTTTAAAAAAGGCTAACTAGAAAAAACTGTAAAAATTGGCTATCAAATACCTGAAGTTACTGACCACAGTGTAAACTACATGGCATACTCACAGCTGTCTCACTAACCGCACAAAATGTGGCCATTTTAGTACAGAGAACTGTTAGAACAGTGTAGTATGCCTTGAAATGTAGAGGTAACCAAGCCGAAAAAATGTGAATCACAACTGCGAACGTTTTATCAAAGAACTTCACGAAACGAGGAGAGGGAATCTATACCATCGCAGCACTGATCAGTGATAACCGAATGCAAAGCTACCATAGACACGACGAAGAAAAGGCTCTGGGAGCAATATGTTCAAAGGCAGCTAGTAACAGATGCATGGGTATATCCCCTACAGAGTAGTAACAGAGAAAGTAAAAACATAAACAGTCCCATCTACACTGCGTAAACAGCATGATGTTACTACTAGGTGTTAGGCACACTCTGGTGAATACCTGCTAAACAAGATTCTTCACAAGATAACTGTGAAAATGATGACGGTCTGCAAAGAGGGGGCATGAAAAAAAAATGTAAGCCCCTTATAAAAGCCTAAGTTTCATTCCATCAATGGGAAAGCTCCATGTCATAATTACTTTAACGAAGCACTGAAAATATAAAAGAACAATGTGTTCCATTCGTTACTCACTTACTGAATGAATTACGAAGACGAGGATGAATTCTTGTGGTCTACAAGTGAACGCAAGCTATAATAATCCAGAAACACACGGATAGATATCTAGTGGGTCCAAAGAGCTACAGACCAATCTGTCTTCTTAGTACAATTGGCAAAGTATAGGAACATTTGCTGTGCAGCAGAGTACACTCTCACAAGGAGCTACTCAATTCAGTCAGAGCCAGTTCAGCTTTAGAAAGGACAGATCCATAGGCGACGCATTCAACTGTGCTCTCAGCACCGTGGACAACCGTAGCAGCAAGTATGTCGCAGGTACCATGGTTGATGTTGACAGTGCATTTACCAAGTGTTGGCCTGCAATGTTTGTCCGGCTGGGAGAATTACACGTCCCAAAATTTCTGTACTACTGTTTCCTATATCAACGTAAAGGACACACTGTGGAGTGGGGCACAATATCCAGCTAAGTATTGAAGCGAATTACTGAAAATTCACGACAGGGATCTAAATACGGACAGTTTTTGTGACCTTACTCTTGAGTCATTGCTAACAACTTTGAATGAAAATACTTGCCATGAGTAATAGCTTATGCCTTAACATACATGACAGAGGAATCAAGAACCAGGTTGGAAAGAAAAACGCGTGACATGCTTGCTCCAATTCAAAAGTGTCGATCAGATACTAAATGAGACGTTTCAGCACGTACGACTGCTGACTTGCTGTTCAAAGACAGCCTCTCTCGCCCATAGTATCTTACTCCTACTCTGGAAACTGTGGGAACTCTGGTGCAGCGCAGTGACGTTTCTAAATTCTTGGGCACACCCTTGGACAATTTCAGGCACAAATATCTCAGACATGCCACATAGCTACCAACTTTATGCACATTGTACAATATTGACTACCTTTGTAACAGCCTGGAATCCATATTGATGAAATTATCGCTGTGTGACATGACGAACTATATTTGAGCATACGAGGCAGAATATGGGAGAGAACATGTATACCCGGGCCTGAGTAGGGTGTTTCGGCGTAATGTGGGTTCATAGATGTATTCATTCCGCTTTTAGCTTGCCCATGCTTGCCTGTTAGCAAGCAAGTCTCCGCACATTATCAGCAGATCGGCTTTACTACTATTCAAGCCAGTGTGTATGCTTAACCCAAGCAGGCTAAAAGTTTCTTGCTTGGCTGTCAGTCTTCCGCTGTGAAACACTAAGTAGCCGTTTATTCAGTACACTTTGACTATACTGTTTGCGTAGGGCTCAATGAAATTTATATTCATTTTGGGTAATTGTATCCAGAAAATGGTGGATTTTATTTGTTCATTCTCCTTTTCGGCGTATTTCTCTGCAACTTCACCCTCTTTCGTCTAGTACTGAGTATTCTCAATACGAGCTAGCATCAGGTCATCTCTAACTTACCTTTCCTGTAGTAAGCAGAACCGTCTCTTAAAGTCAAGATCCTTTGCATCTTACATGAAGCTGTCTATTATACTGTAACACCAACTAAAGTAAGGTTTTAGCTTAATTTCTATAACCTTAGTATGTTTCAGCCTAACATGACGAGAGTTAGACCAATTTTATTTACTGTTTCCAGGACGTGTATTGTGGCCTCATTGAGGTCATTCTAAATAGGCAAATTGGTCCATTCTAAATTCCAGAAATGTCTTTTAGCAAACAAAAAGTTCGTTTTTCATGTTATTTTAATGCAAATAGTATGTGTCTGAAAGAAGAAGCGTTTCTTTCAAAATATGTTTTCTTAGCGTTACGTTGTATACTACAAGAACGTATTTTTTAAGATCTAGAGAACCATATTTTTCTCCTATTTCAGCCAAAGTTTGGCCTATATTTAGAATGCCAGTACACTGCAAATGTTAGCAAGCCCTTAGCACGCAGTTTCACACACTTTGCAGTATTCTTTCTCTTTCAGAATATTTGTGGAGTGAGGAAACTGCTGGTCAAATTTACCAACATATCGTAACATACTTCCGAATGAGTAACGTTTTCCTCAATTTGCGTTGCGAGACACCAACAAATGTACTTGAATCTGTCCCATAAACTCTCGGAAACTATTCCCCTGTTCGACTTGAGCTCTGTTTCTTGACTGGTATATAGTTCCTGAATTCTTAGTATCTCCCCAATCTCCTTTACGTTTGCGTTGTTCACTTTGCTGCTCCCACCGTTATCATAAATAATCTGCAATGAATCTTCCTACGCAAACATATATCAGTCACGTAGCGCAACCTCTTGTCAGGTACAGCAAGCACAACGCTTGCCGTGAAACTTGCCAGGTTAGCGGAAACTCAGGCTGGCTTGTTTTAACCAGTGCACATGTACTCTTGTGGCTGTGTTGTGGCTGACTGATGTGCTTTAATGGTTGCGGTAGTCTTAGGGGTTGGCAGGTTGGTAACAAATTGTACACCTCTGAAAGGCTACCAGTGTTGCGCTGCTGGTGAGCAGTAGACGAGCCACCGGGTCACGACATTCAAGCTAGCGGGCGTGACAACAGCGAGTTGTTGTATACTGTTAGAGTTTGGTCCGCAACAGCGCAAAACGTGGTAAATTAAGGAAGAGAAAAATACAATACAACTTGCACGCAGATATAACATGTAATTAATTTATCTGAGAAGACGCAACACCGAGAAAATTTTTCTAAGTGAAATTCAGCAAATATTTAATCACTTTTACACTTATTTTTATTTATTTGTTGTTTATTTAGCGTCACCAGATTAGGGCCTTATGGTTCTCTCTTACATCTGACCAGGAACAACACATACCAGAAACTGCTCAAAAAGTCCACGATAATAATAGCCATATTAATGTTAACAAAGATACTGGTAATAGTTGACACTAATAGTATCCATAACATCATTATAATAGTAAAGGCTTAATGAAATTATATAAACCATTTTTGGACATTTGAGTCTATAATTACAGTTGTCAGGAGTGAAAAAGCGTAGATGAATGGGAAATGGATAGAAGGTCTTTTGAAGCTTGTTAGGAATTAGATTTCTCTGATATTTTGTGGAAGGTTGTTCCAGAATCGGGTCCCTGATACGGAGAATGATTTAGCGAATGTGGCAGCACAACAGGTTGAATTACCAGATTGATGTATAGAACTGCAGTTATGGTGCGTGCGATAACCATGAGTGTGCTCCCGCTGTCGTACGAAATCCCATCCTAGCCCAGAACCCCAGGCATCTAGACAGCTAAGAGACTGGTAGCAGCCGCTCACCTGGCCTCCATCTGACCAGTTACAGGCTACATGTCATTTGGATACATATTATGTGTCTTTAATGCAGTGGTTTCCATTTCCTTCTGCATCCTCTTGCCTTATGTTGGTCTATCGGATAAAATTAAATGAAATAATTACAGGAAACTAAGGAAAATGTCAAGGCCATTGGCATAATGAGGGTGACTTCTTATACTGAAAGACTTTGGCTCAACGCTAACATAACTGAAAACTGAAACGGTGGCGGGGCAGATTAACATAGATTTCAGCTGTGTTCATCCTATTAATGATTTGTCTTTCTGCTTAATTACATCAGGGGTAAAATTATTAGTTTATTTAATTTTAGAAGGGTACAATAAAGAGGTGTATTCGGATATTTCGATGAGGTAGTGTACTTTCAACCTTTTAACTTCGAAAATTCAGATTCCTTAGGTTAGTTAGGTTTAAGTAGTTCTAAGTTCTACGGGACTGATGACCACAAAAGTTACGTCCCACAGTACTCAGAGGCTATTGAACCAATATAGTGGTCTATTGCGAGGATGATATAACGTTTCCATCTCTTTATTGGCCGCCAGACACCTCAGTGTAATGAGCCAGAGGAGTGATGGCAGTTCATTCTTCCTCGAGAGCCGAAAACCAGAGGCATAGTGATGTTAGGCGCTGGGGGTTTGGATCTACGTCGCCTTTATGACTCACCCCTCCTGGTGTTCCACGGGGCTCAGATCGGGACTCTGGGCAGCCCAGTTCATTTCAGGAATGTTACTGTTCACAGAACATTGCCTCATAGGCGCTGCTTTATGACAGGGTACACTGCCGTGCTGAAACAAACAAACGTCTTCTCCGAAGTGTTTCTCTACTGTACGCAGAACACAATTATGTTAAAATGTGCACTCCCTCCTGCGTTGAGCGTTTTCTTAGGCGCAATAAGGAACTACACTCTAAGCATGAAAAAAGTAACACCATAGCCTACTCCATACATCAACGTTGGCACTATACGTAATGGCAGGTAATGTTTTCCATTCATTCGCAAAGCCAAACGACTTCATCGGATCGCCACAGCATATATTCATCGTTCCAATTATCTTATTTCCAGTCATACTTTTCCCAGTGGCATCGATCCTTAAATCACTTCAGCAGTCGCTTAGCACTTTCTATGGAAATGTGTGACTTATATGAGGATTCTCTGAAACGCTCTACGCAAAGTCATTGTACTAGCTAGAAAGCTGGTTGTAATATGAAACTAACGAACGTTCCTTCTGCAGGGTTCAAGTGACTTTTACAACCATCCTCTCCAATGCTCGATGCCGGCCGGTGTGGCCGTGCCGTTCTAGGCGCTTCAGTCTGGAACCGCGTGACCACTACGGTCGCAGGTTCGAATCCTGCCTCGGGCGTGGATGAATGTGATGTCCTTAGGTTAGTTAGGTTTAAGTAGTTCTAAGTTCTAGGGGACTGATGACCACAGATGTTAAGTCCCATAGGGCTCAGAGCCATTCGAACCATTTCCAATGCTCGACATATCCTGATCACCAGTACATGAGGGTTGCCTGGTCTTCGTTTAGCCGTAGTTGTTCCTTCACGTCACCACTAAACTTTTACATCATCATCAGTCGCCTTGAGCAACTTGTGAAGGACTGAAATATCCCAAATGTATCTGTTATGTGTGTTGACAGCGAAAGACTAATCCACGTTGTAAGTGACTGAGCTCTCCTGACAGACCGATTCTGCAGGCTGTGCTTCTCTACTAACTACGCAATACACTCTGCCTCCGTTTAACTCAAGGATCTGCTTCTCGTGACATCTAGAGGTCAATTACGCGTTTTGGAGGGAAGTCCGGATTCTTTTGATTAGATGATACACTCGTCACCTTGATAATACAGTGAAGGTTGTGTCGTATGCTCTGTGTTCGCCGATTTATCTATAAATCCTAGCTCTGTTGGTAATTGCTAGCCTCAATCCATGATTGATCTGATATTCACCCACAGTTAATGAATAGCTCCATCTTAGTCTATATCATGGAATTCCGTCCGAAGTAAACCATCTAAAAACAAATTTTGTGAACGATTGCTAACACTAATCATAATACCGCTGTATTAGTCTGAGATTATTCACTAAGTTTTTGACAAGCAGGAAGCCACGGACAGTGTCATGTATCAAGACGCAAGAAGGGGGTAATGTTAAAGTGGAGGAGAGAAATTGCAGGTACTGTGGAGGAACAGCATCAAGGAAGTTTAAAAAATCAACGGAGCATGTGTGATGGTAGTTATCTGTCTTCACAACGTCGCGTAACACGATTCGTGTGATGAATCACTGATATAACTCTCTCGACGGGCACGAAAGACGTTTCAGTTATATACATTCAAGGAGTTAAAGTCTTCGTGGTATGCTCACAGTAGATAACACCTGCTGATTACAATGATTCAGAGGTACTAGTAATAATCTGTGCACAAAAGATACTGGTGGAGGAAATGAAAGGAAATAAGTGTTCTCCCAATGCCGCTCCAGCGATGGAAACATAAGATAAAAAGTGTAAGGAAAACATTTGGGGGACACAGAACGATTACTTATATTGGATAGTGACTAGAATATTTGTGGAGGTATATTTACATTTTGTTTTTCTTAAAGAAGAAATTGTTATGTGAACTGCTTTTTCCGTCGCTTCGTCTTAAAACATCTACATAATTATAAATGAAAAGCACAATACTGTGTTTGTTCTACTGTATTATTTTACTTTGTGCCGACTGTCTTGGGTATAATATCCGTGAACATCATTGAAAGAAGCATCAGACATGCGAGGGAGGTACGAACACAGCAGAATAAACTGCTGAGATCATCGGTCCGTAGGCTTACACACTACTTAATCTAACTTAAACTAAATTACGCTAAGGTCAACACACACACTTATGCGTAAGAGAGAGAGAACTCAAACTTGTGACGGGGGGGGGGGGGGGGAGGGATGGGCGGAGCAGCGCGAATAATGGCAAGGCGTCCTAGACCGCACTGCTACCCAGCGCGGCGGAGAACAAATATCACCTTTGAGAGTGCAATGGTAATTTCATTAAAATATAATCCTTAAAATTAAATAAAAAGTAAAGGGAACCGACGAGTAAAAACAATAACACTAAATCACGAAAAATCAGTGCCTACATAACGATTAAATTACATTAACGATCACAATAAAATAAAATTAAAGCAAACATGAACACCACACACGATATCAAAGTAATCACAAGTGATCACTAATGACAGACTCTTAACGAAAAATATGAGGGTGACGAGAACTTGAAAAATCTGTAGTCAAAATATTCCAAAATAAAAAGTGGTGATTTTCTAAAGTTATTGTTGCAGAACAATTATAAGAACACATTTTCAGATAGTTGTGAAAAGATAAGCTGATGTAGCTGCTAGGAAAGCATAGTGTGTTAGGATATTACATTGGAATCCTAATGGAAAAATGTGATTGCTTTGTCCCAAAAAATAAGTAATTAAACTAATTTAATTATGGAGAACCAACAGGTACAGTTGTACAAAAAAAGTTCACACGAAAAGTTGAGGATAAAGCACAAGAATAATTCCCATTTATAAGTGGCAGACAATAACACAGCTGAAACCACAAAGAAGCTGCATGCTTGCAACCGTTAATTATCAGCAGGAAAACCTTCTAATAGACTACTAAATTCTTTGAACTTCCATATATTCACCTAGGTTTTGCACCATAATCGAACAGGAAAAAGCACTTATTACAATGAAGCACCAAAGAGACTGGTATCGGCAGTCTCATACAGTGCTATATAAGACAACAAGTTACTGGAACAGTTCCTAGTTCTATTACTGCTGCTACAATGGCAGGCTGTCAAGATTTGAGTGAGTTTGAACGTGGTGTTACATCCGGCGCACAAGCGATCGGGGCACAGCATCTCCAAGGTAGCGATGAAATGGGGATATTCCCCTACGACCATTTAATGAGTGTACCGTGAATATGAGGAGTCCGGTAAAACATCAGAACTCCGACATCGCTGCAGCCCGAAAAAGATCCCGTAAGAACGGGACCAACGACGACTGAAGAGAATCGTTAAACGTGACTGAAGTGCATCCTTTCGAAAATTGATGCAGATATCAATGTTACCCCATCAACAAGTGCCAGTGTGTGAACCATTCAACGAACCATCATCCATATGGGCTTTCGAAGCTGAAGGTCCACTCTTGTACCCTTGATGACCACACAACACACAGCTTTACGTCTCGCCTGGGACAGTCAACACCGACATTGGAGCGTTGATGACTGGAAACATGTTGCCTGGTCGGACGTGTCTCGTTTCAAATTGTGCCGAGCTGATGAACGTGTATGTTTATGGAGACAACCTCATGAATCCGTTTGCCCTGCATGTCAGCAGGGGACTGTTCAAGCTGGTGGAGGCTCTGTAATGGTGTGGGGCGAGTGCAGTTGAGTGATATGAGACTCCTGCTATGTGTAGATACGACTGTGATAGGTCACACATACGTAAGCATCCTGTCTGATCACCTGCATCCATTCATGTCCATTGTGCATTCCGACGGTCTTGGCCAGTTCCAGCAGGACAATGCGACACCCCACACGTCCAGAATTGCTACAGACTGGCTACAGGAACACTCTTCTGAGCTCTAGAGTCCTCGAAACTTCCCATACATGATCATTATTGAGCATAGCATATCTAGGATGCATTGCGACGTACGATTCAGAAGAGATCTCCACCCCCTCGTACTCTTACAGATTTATGGACAGTCTGTAGGATTCACGCTGCCAATTCCCTCCAGCACTACTTCAGTCATTAGTCGAGTGCATGCCATGTCCTGTTGCGGCACTTCTGCGACTTGCGGGGGTCTTACACGATATTAGGCAGGTGTACCAGTTTCTTTGGCTCTCCAGTGTTTAGATTAGATTAGATTAGATTTACTTTCATTCCATTTGATCAGTAGTGAGGAGGTCCTCCAGGATGTAGAACATCTCAGAAAAACAACAATACATCACAAATATTTACAACTAAAACAAAGTGGCTTATGTACCATTCCACAGGTCCCAAGTGGAATGATCATCATGTTTTAATGAACACTATATGAAAGAATCATTTTACAAATACTAATGCACTGAATTTAAAATAAAAAAGGTTTTTATTTACTTATAAGGTAATAAACGTGTAATACAACACTATAATACTTATGTACAATGAACACATTACTTCACTGAAATGGTGCAGAAGTTATATTGTACTTGGGCTTCTCTTAAACTGAATTTCATTGGTTCTTAAGCTTTTTATGGGTGCTGGCAAGTTATTGAAATGTGTGTTCCTGAATAATGCGCACCTTTTTGTACAAGACTAAGTGGCTTTAAATCCTTGTGAAGCTTATTCTTATTTCTAGTATTGATATCATGAATTGGGCGGTTGCTTTGAAAAAATAATATATTTTTAATGACAAATTTCATTAAGGAATAAATATATTTGGAAGCATTAGTTAGTATTGCTAGTTCCCTAAACAGGTTTCTGCAGGATGTTTTGAGTTCACACCACTTATAACTCTTACTGCACGTTTTTGTGCCCTTAAAACTTTAGCTTGGCTTGATGAATTACCCCAAAAAATAATCCCATATGACATTATGGAGTGAAAGTAAGCATAGTATGCCAGCTTTTTCATTTTTATATCCCCTATGTAAGACATAATTTGCATTGAAAATAGAGATTTGTTAAGACGCTTCAGCAGTTCTGTGGTGTGCTCCTCCCAGTTGAATTTATTATCAAGCTGTAATCCCAAGAATTTAACACTGTCCACTTCTTCTATCTGCTTGACATCGTATGTTAGGCATATACTAGTGGGATACCCCTTACAAGTTCTGAACTACATGTAATGTTTTTTTTCATAGTTAATTGACAAAGAGTTGGCTAGGAACCAGTGATTAGTGTCCACAAATATTTTATTAGCTGATCTTTCCAAGAAAACACTTGATTTTCTATTTATTGCAATGTTTGTATCATCGGCAAACAAAACGAACTTGGCATCTGGTAACGTTACTGATGAAAGTTCATTGATATACACAAGAAAAAGTAAGGGCCCCAAAATGGAACCTTGTGGGACCCCACACGTAATTAGTTCCCAGTTGGATGATGCCTGATAGCTTGATACATGTCTCTTTCCTCATAACACCCTTTGTTTCCTGCCGGAGATATAAGATTTGAACGATTTTGCAGCATTTACTGTCACACTATAATATTCTAATTTATTTAAAAGGATATTGTGATTTACACAGTCAAGTGCTTTCGAAAGATCAAAAAATATACCAGGTGCCTGAAATTTTTTTTCTCTAATGAACTAAGCATATTTTCACTGTAAGTGTATATAGCCTTCTCAATATCAGAACCCTTTAGAAATCCAAACTGTGATTTTGACAGTATGTTATTTGAGATAAGATGGTTGTAAAGCCGATTGTACATTACTTTTTCTAAAATTTTTGAGAATGCTGGCGACAGTGAAATTGGACGGAAATTTGATGCTATTTCTTTATCTCCTTATTAAACAGTGGCTTAACTTCAGCATATTTCAACCATTGAGGAAATCTTCCACTGATAACGACTGGTTACTTAGTTCATAAACGACTGGTTACTTAGCTCAGAATCAAATTCTTTAATTAACTTTGTTGATATTTTATCACACCGCTAGATGTTTTTCATTTTAAAGATTTTATGATGGACATTATTTATGCTCAGGTAGTGAGGGTCAAATTCATATTATGGAAGTTACTTGAAATGTCTTGTCTGAGGTATTCCATAGCAGCATCTACCGAACCTGACAACCCTATCTTTTCAGTAACAGTTATAAAATGTTTGTTACAAATTCTGCAACACTATACACATCTGTCACCAATGTATCATTTACTCCTAATGCTGTTTGTTCCTCTTCATCTCTGGTTCTACAGGTCTCCACCTTCACTATATCCCATATTGTCTTTATTTTGTTATCTGATATGACTATCTTTTCCTTGTTATATATTTGTTTTGATGTCTGTATTACAGTCTTTAATATTTTGCAGTATTTCTTGTAATATGCTATAGCATCAACATCGGAACTGTTTCGGATTGACAGATACAGTTTCCTTTATGTTTTACAAGATACCCCTATTCCTTGAGTAATCCAAGGCTTCTTTGTAGACTTTGCTCTAACCTTGGTAAGTTTTGGGGGAAAACAGTGTTTGAATAAGGTAAGCACTTTATTAGCAAAAGTGTTATATATTACATTCACGACAAGAGCGCTGTAAACATCAGTCCAGTGAATGTCTCTGAGGAAAGTCCTAATATAATCAATTTTTTTCTTATTGATTACCCTTTTGAGCTCAGATTTAACAGACTTTATATCCTGTTCAGTATTAAAATTTAACAGAAGGAACTGCATGTCATGGTCTGAGAGCCCATTGACTATTGGTTTTGTAATATACTTTTGTTAACTGGTCTTTCCTATAAAGATATTATCAATGGCTGTTTGTGAGCAATTGGCTACCCTTGTGGGGAACTTTAAAGTGGGAATTAAGTTGAATGATAGTGTTCCTAACTCAAATAAGTTCTTATTGGGAGAGTTTTTAAGGAAATCTACATCTAAATCACCAGCAACCACTATCTCTTTGTTTCTGGTTGTTAAATGAGCCATTACAGCTTCAAGGTGGATTACAAATAGATTAAAGATACCTCCAGGTGCTCGATATACACTTAATATGATGAAGGATTTTTTGTGAGATTCTACTTCTGTTTGACAGAACTTGCTCTTGTACACAGAGCGTCATCTCAAGTTACTTTTAACTTACACGGCAACACACTAGTAAGAATGACTGTAGAACTCGGTTGGGATCAAGATTTTTTTTTCATCAGTCTTCTGACCGATTTCTCTCCTGTACCGACCTCGTCATCTCAGAGCTGCACTTACAACCAACGTCTTCAATTATTTTCTGAATGGACTCCAATCTAGTTCTTCCTCTACAGTTTTTGCCCTCTACAGCTCCCTATAGTACCATGGAAATAATTCACGGATGACTATCAGATGTTCTGTCATCCTGTCCCTCCTTCTTGCAGTGTTTTCCACATATTACTTTCCTCTCCGATTCTGCGCAGAACCTCTTCATTCCTTATCTTTTTGTACGGTCCGGAGAGTCATTGGATCCAAATGCCTGCTTTGTTAGGAATTCGTGTATTACCTCTATAATACAATCGCAACTCTCAGATAAATTGCATCAAAGTATATCCCCTGAAAATCATTAGAGTTATTTATCACTTAGCCATACGGGTGTGTTATTCATGTATGACTAAGTGTACAACTATTGTATATCAAGTACCGCAGAAATCTAAATGCTTCGTGTGTATTGTCGACAACAGTTAGTGTTCGGTAATACGCGGAACGTAAGGTTTTTCACTGACATTCGAGACATGTTAATCACTTAAGGTTTAGATACTATATCTTTTTTTGTGTAGTGAAATGTGCCATACAGTGCTGGAATTATTATTATTACTATTATTATTATTATTGTTATTATTTTGAATTCGTCAAGGGGATATATCGAGTTGTGGCTAGCGTTACTGAGAACCTTGGTTGCAACGCATTCACTACACTTAAAATGTTTCAGATGGGGTCCTTGGGCAAATACGAAGCAAGAGCCATCACACGTTTGATACCTCAACTGGTGAACGAGTGTGTCAGAGACGTTCAGTCGAGTAGTGAGGTATCTGATTGTGATCTGTCGATCACCTCGAATGAGAGTGTCCGCACTTTCGAGCCCTGCATTAGTCACAGCTGTACACCGCCAATCGGCGAGCGGGTGTCGGACAGGTTTGTGCGATCTTTTAGCGATGGCGAGAGGCGCCCAGCCCAACGACTCACCGTTCTTTGGTTTACTGTTATGTCTCCGTAGACATTGTGCAAGCGCCTATGAATACCAAAGACGCTACGGATTTTCGCCAAAATAAACTTAATGATAGCTCTCTACTTGGAACGCACCTCCGTTACGGAAGCCATTTTGAAGGCTACGTAAAGCGCCGTCACCTGTTGTAACTTCACGAAACAGCAGGGTCTGCGGCGGGAATATTCCACGATGTCCCACAGCAAATTCCGCGTTTCTTCAAGCACAACTCGTCAAGGGAAAAAAGTGGTAAAGCACTTGCCCTCGAAAGGCAAAGGTCCCGAGATCGAATCTCGGTCCGGTACACAGTTTTAATCTGCCAGGAAGATTCACATCAGCGCACACTCCGCTGCAGAGTGTAAATCTCATTCTGGAAACATCCCTCAGGCTGTGGTTAAGCCATGTCTCCACAATATCCTTTCTTTCAGGAGTGCTAGTTTTTCAAGGTTCGCAGGACAGCTTCTGTAAAGTTTGAAAGGTAGGAGACGAGATACTGGCAGAAGTGAAGCTGTGAGGACGGGGCGTGAGTCGTGCTTGGGTAGCTCATATGGTACAGCACTTTCCCGCGAAAGGCAAAGGTCCCGAGTTGGAGTCTCGGTCCGGCTCACAGTTTTAATCTGCCAGTAAGTTTCAATGGTAATGGTTTGTTGCAGTAACTGTCTCCAAATTGGAAGTGCATACGAAAACGAGACTCGAAAACTGCGAATACAATATACTAACAAACAATAGGTTGTATGGTACTACAGGATAGTGACACTGTTGTCTTTCAGAAAATAATATATTTGATCTGGCGAGTAGCATATAAAGGAACTACAGTTGAAGTTCAGGTCATCAGCTGATAAAGCCGTATAAAACGTAGCAAAATATGTATTAAAGAAGTTTACGGATATGAATATGTAATCAGAAATTATCTTTAAACTGCAAGAAAGATGATGCGCGAAATAGGAAAAAAATCACATCAAGTCTTCTAAAATCCCAACCCGTTCATAAGCAAATGCTCCATCACAGAAAATTATCTCTTAGACATTTGCTGACGACTTCACACGGCGTCTGTAGCATAACTTGCCAAGATCATGTGTCTTTGAGGGCTGCCACTTTCTCGCCGGCCGTCGGCTGTCAGTTGTTGGTGGTCGAATGCTCGGTCCAATGGGCGTAACACTGGCAGTGATACCCATAGTCCTGTCTACAACGTATTTTTACAACATTTAAACAGAGAAGTTCCCCCATTAAGGACCATGGATACAGCCTTAGCCGTCGCTTCATTAAACATCATCACCAAGCGACCACATCGCGGGATTGGCTCACAAAATAAATAAATAACTTCGCGATAACTGGACCGTTACGAGACGCAATGCTGTGTTGACGGAGAGACATTTGCAGACACCGAAATAATTTTGAATATGAAATAGGGCACGATCATCTGTGAGGAAGCGCTATGAAATTACCAAAACTGTATTACCCAATTATATTTCAACTAAGTCTTCATTACAAGTGATATGGCAGTATCCTTCTGACAACCAGATAAAGCAACATGCGTGTTTGAATTCTATAAGTTACGCAAAGTGCATCAGTAAAACAATATTTATTACTTAATATGAAGAGAAATGCAAAAAATTTCTTAGTACGTATACCAAATTTCAAAATTCTGTTTCATGGTAGAATAGTAGGAGACTACAGTATGTAAATCGCTTAGAATACACTTCCTCAATGGCATTGAGTTAATGTTCCAGCTCTCACAAAGCTTCGTGCATTTAGAACATGCAATGGTGTTGTGTAGCACCCAAGATTTTTTTTTAATATGAGTTGAACATACAAGTAAATTCGGGTCTTACATTTGCAGTTCCGTACCACACAGTTTTGATTACCTTCACTGCAATCATTGTAATCGGAACCTTCAGTTAATATAATGCTATGTCTGGCATTACGTTTAAGAACGTCACTAAACTAACACGCCCGAGGAGAGACGTAATTATCCCACAAATCGTATCGTAGCAATCAAGCATCAATCAAGTGCAAACTCGACTGAATCATGAGTACATATGTCTATGTGAAACATACCCCCAAAACAATATTTCATTTTGGAATCAAAACGCCCTTCGAAACATTCAGAATCATCAAAAACGAATTACTTTTCTCGAGCTCCATGCCAGTTTATACAAATGCTTGTGTCTAGCGAATTTTAAGTGTTCGTGATCTGTCAGCCCCCAGCTGTTTCCAAACTCTTGTCTGCAGTTGTTACCACAATGCTGTAACGAGGAGAAGAAAACACGAAACCGAAAGAAAATTATCATTATGCATTACAGATGTAGTGGATAAAGTTTAACATTGGGATGAATCGTACAGAGAGAATTTAATTTAGACTGATAAAACTGTTATCTTTGTAGTTAATACTGCATTTCGTATATTTAAATCTGTATCACCTACTTAAGTGGTGGGAAAACTGTTAGATATTTTTGTCAGCTTTGCATTTTGTATTAAAGTTGAGTCTGAATATTGTTCCTTTGTAAGTGATACAGCTGGTAGTGCAGCAATTACTAATGTTTTTTTCTTAATGCCCATGACTGCTAGATGTACATTACTCACATAACAGTACTTTAAAAAGGCCTGTATTAAAAGCTTAAAAGCGCAGTTACTCTTTCTTGTTATGGCACAAACAACTGTTCCACGCCGAAGAGCAGATATTTAGTAATACCTAAGGGAAGGTCATAGCTACAAACAATTGATGTCTGGTACTGATAACTGAGTTGTAAATGCCTAATATGTTGATGATATTTTTTTGCAGTACCTTGCATGTCCAAGCAGTTTTTATGGACTGTCAATATTTACCCAAATAAAGTTTGGATTTCTTACAGTTCATATGGAATTATCGACTTCACTTAATTTTGAAGTGTTAACTATCCTCCCTCACCAAAAGCTCAACTGTTTGATTTCTTAAGAAAGGTCTTTAAGACCAACTGTTAACTTCCTTGAGTTCTTCGTTTACTACCTAACAGATGTTGTGGTCTGCTGTCTGTAACTACAGTGTTTCGGACATTAAGGCTATGTCTTGTTCTTAACAATGTAACGAATTTCATCCAGGTATATCAAGTGTAAGGTGGCTATAATTTCGCACCTTACAAGCACTCATCTACATGCATTGCCGTGATTTACAACCGGAGTTAGGTATCATTTGATAGGTTGAACATCGGATATATGAATATTTAAAGAAGACTGACATTGACAATTACATCTTGTAAGTAGTTGTTATCGCTTATTGCATGAAAAATGACGGAATGTCTTTATTATCAAAACGGCATAATTCATTATTGCTTATACTAGTAGAGGTTGAAATGCCAGTGGAAATGAAACGGCAGGCGTAACTCAAGCCCCGGGTGGGAAATGCCGCAGAGGTGTTTTGGACCTGCTTGACACAGGAAGTAGCCAAGACGGACGGTCGGAGCACCTGAGCTCTGAAGCACAACACAGTGGCGACTGGCCGGTATTGTTGCGGGGCCGGAAGGATAACCGGATAATACTTCGGAAACTCCAAAAATCTTGGACGCAGCAGAGAGGTACGAGGAAGCGTTACCTCGGAAATCACACAGGCTGGGTTATTTCCGAGGATATTTACTCTGATAAGCGTACCATTGTATGTATTTCTCATTAACGGGAATAAGTATTTCCTCGCAAGCTTTCGGCGTTCGGATTAATCTGTAGAGAAGGAGAATATTCCGTGGTTTCGAGAATATGATTCGCTTTCTGCATGCCTATATTCACGTTGAGACATCTGAACTCCGTCCTTGTGGCTGGGTGTTCGCGTTTCTCGTCTGTAGAACTCAGAGAGGAGAAGACATTATTAGATTATACTAGTTAGAGGACCATCTTCTGCAGTCCTAGTGTTTGAATGAGGGGATTTTTATGTTTTTGTTGCTGGAGTTCTTCCGTCGTCGCAGACATGTACGAGAACCATCACTCCCACGCAACGGTCGCAGTACATCTACATCTACATATACACTCCGCAAGCCACCCAACGGTGTGTGGCGGACGACACTTTACGTGCCAATGTCATTACCTCCCTTTCCTGTTCCACTCGCGCATGGTTCGCTAGAAGAACGACTGCCGGAAAGCCTCCGTGCGCGCTCGTCTCTCTAATTTTACATTCGTGATCTCCTCGGGATGTAGAAGTAGGGGGAAGCATAAGGTGATATTGCTAATTGCTTCGGCATATTAGGGCTATAAAGGTAAACAGCTGTAATCTTGTAAATTTTATTTCCACTTAGGTGCACACCACTGTAGATCGTCTTTGAAAGTAGCGTCTTTTAGTGTTTGGTACGTAGGTGATGTTAGTCGTCTCATGTTATTTGTATTAGATCGTGCAGCTCCAAATTGGGCAGATTTGGGCAATTGATCAATGATATTAGTTAGGAAAACCATTTGTATGTCATTATATCCACTAGACTTTCATATATAAACATTTCTAATGCATAATGGGGCTTTAATCCACAATAAATGTATAAGCAGAAACAGCATTTATCATTTGTAGTTACTAATTCCCTTAATTATTCATTTATGTTGATGTTGTAATTGATGTGTTAAAGAGCAAGAAGGACGAATGATATCACCATTATGAGATACTAAGATCTGCTTCAGGGGGTAGTCAGACAGGGCCAAATCTTCATTTTCGCGTTCAGTATTTTCCGTTGTGCTCATTCATTTTACACCCGCCTGGAGTAGCATCTCAGACAAGAATTATATTGGTTGCAAGGTAACACTTGAGAGCGTGTTTTGGCTCAGATGATTGATTCAAAAAAATTTCGTCTTTTTTATCACTTCAGGTTTATCTCTATACCTGATATCATGTTATTCTCATATATTCGGAGTCAATCATTTGCAACTCGTTTTATACCTGAGAATCGATAGTTTACTTGGTACAATTTTATACTACATAATATCAAAGCTATTCTAGGCAACTATTTGGATTTATGTCTGTGCCCATAGCAGAGTCATCCTTGTATTACCCATGAACAAGCAACTTTCTCTGATCTGATATTGTTGAACATGTATTGCTATTATTTCGGAAACTATTATATGTCTCATAAATGACGAAGCATTATGCAACAATTGACTGAAACAGGTGAAACGTATACAGTAGAAGACGAATTGTTAGCTGTGAGAACAGAAATAGTGAAGGCAGCAAAGGATCAAATAAGTTGAAATATAGAAAATAATTTTTCAAAATCTTTTAATTATCTAGATTGCGTACATATGTAGAAATTAAAATTGTTACGGTGAGTGATAGGTTATTATCCTCGTATTTGTGTTTCTTTAGACGTTTTAAAAACGTTTTCTAGTGCTATTGTACGTTTTTTGTGTATTCATACGGGTGTAGAACCAGACTAACTTTTTGTTATTGCTGCTAACATTGTTTTTATTTAACTTATCTATTATGCAAGTACACGTTATTGCATCATATGGTTGCTAATGGTGTATCCAGATTTTGTTCAACCTGCAACCAACATGAACACAGTTTGTCCAAAAATTTTGTGTAGCACTGTAAATTTGCCTTTAAGTCGCGTTCATGTAAAGTTTATATTTGATGTCCATTCCGTATGTTGGATGCTGACATTTTTACTAAGAGTGACAGGTATTTGTGCATCCCTCAGAGACATTAAACTTAAGATTACATTGTAGAAAACGTTTCCTAAAGCAATTTCCTGGTTTTTTTTTCTGCAGATCTGAGGATGGCTGCATTGACAACAGGCTCTAGTCTAATCATCATATTTTATTTTTTATTCATGCACATGGAATAGGCAATTAAAGAAATTGTATGAGGTGATTCGTCCGTCGCTTTTCTGTATAACGACATGATAATAATCTAAAAACACTACACAGCTTATGTTCTACTGGATTAATTTAGTGAGGTTACCCAGTTTTTAGCTTTCAAAGCCATTATCAGAATTTAAGTGACTATAGTCGTCAAAGAAGTTTCAGTTACTAGTGAACAGTACCAAACAAAATTACTTGACTTAATTGTGATTAATTGTATATTAGGCAAGCAGATAGAGACGTAGCAACTAGACTGACTGAAAATAAACACGTCTGGAGGATGCAGAATTCTGACTACACTTTTGCTGACCATGTTCTTCTCTTAGATAACAAAGGCCAAAAACTCAACTTATTGGAAGCATGGAACTGAACACATATCCCGTCCAGAATTCAGATTTGATATTAAATTAGCAAACACAGCTGAATACTTCACGTCTCCTAAACTTCGCGTAATGCTCTGGGTTTCCATTACCTCCCCACCCCCCCCCCCCCCAGACTGTCTATTCCTTCCTATTCCTCCACTTTCCTGTAATTTTTTTATTTCTTTTTATTTTATTGCTATTCCCTTTGGGCTAGCTGTAAAAAACCTTGGGATGAAGCCAGGGATGTCTCACCGAGGAATAGGCTAGCGAAGGTATAATTTGGAGTGTCCGTTGTAGGACGCCATGTTATTCTGTGGTTAGTTGTTCTTAGAAGACAGTTTCCGTCCATTTAATGATAGCAAGAGTAAACCACTCTGGCTATCTTCGCGTACGTCATTTCATATTTATTTAGTAAGTCGTCTGCAAAAGTAGCGTGTTTAACAAGAGGAATAAGCGTTCGAGATCGAAAAACTTTTCGCTTGAGGACATTTCAAGGCTGGTCAATGCCGTAGATGTGTTCACGAGCACAGTAGGAAACACGAAAACTAACGCAGGCTCATACGATGAAAGTTTGGTGCAAAACATTTACCATCCATGTAAGATACTTCCATGTATAACATAACGAGCTGTCTTGAAAATAGTTAAAGGATTAGCTACTTGTTGTTTGACCAGTAGGTGATCCTTCTAAAACTCCGAAAATATGAGAAAAATATGCAGCAGTTTCACTTGACACACAGTTTCATCTACCTCGTCGACACTGTAGCTACAACAGACGTACAATTTAGTTTTAAAGAATGAAACACGTAAATTTTATGCTCTGGAAAGGTTGCAGTAAATTACACGACTTGATAGTTGTCAACTGAAGAACTCCACCGTCAGTTCGATTCAGATGTAACATTTCTAGGCGAGATAATGTGCCATGGGACGTAACTGAATGCTCAACGACAAACTGTAAGTAGGAGACCTAATATAGTAACAACTGTGAAATGCAGTATCCCCTGTGAAATAGTTGAACTTTTCAGAGTCTTCAACAAATTGTGCAAACACTGACAGTTCTGTGAGACGTTACTGGCTCGCTTGCTGTTGTAGTTACGTTTTAAAATGATTAATTCGTAACAGCAGCAATGGGTGGCCTACGGGAAGAACCTCTGCTGAATTACTGAACAATATTTGGGCATTAAATTTCGGAATTCATGGGCGTATAGAAATCCTGTTTAGATGATGAAATGGTTATTAATAATTAT
Organism: Schistocerca cancellata; assembly: GCF_023864275.1. Classification (NCBI taxonomy): domain Eukaryota; kingdom Metazoa; phylum Arthropoda; class Insecta; order Orthoptera; family Acrididae; genus Schistocerca; species Schistocerca cancellata. The sequence continues at coordinate 147,562,213 of NC_064628.1, read as the reverse complement.
ATTGAAGGCTTATTCCAAGAATAAGTTGTCAACATTTACAATGAACGGACATAATATTTTTGGTACTGCTGAAGTTGAAATTTACCTGTGCCACATACCCAAACTGGAGACTGTTGTTTTTATATTTCACCTAAATCACTGGGGAACAGGAACTATTTCACACATGATTGTGGCCTGTGCAATAATCCCTAGCAGCTGTATGTAGTCTAGGAGGAAGGAGGGAATTGTAACTGGAGACAGGATACCTTCACTATGTTGTTTTCTACAATCATCTTAGCTGAAAACCCTCAATTCCGTTTTCAGAATAAAAATACCTAGACTCAAATGTGAAAGAATTAGCAGAGTTGCACATGGTGTTGTTTCAAATGTAGCACAACGAGAAACAGGGAAGGGAAGAAGGTCTGTATTGCTTTAAAAACAAGCATAAAGCTCATAATGAGTATTAGAAAACAAAAATTAAAAGAAATTATTGAAGAGGAAAAATATACTAATCTAAATACATTTTTTTTTTCATTTCATTACATCAGATAACTGATATACACTCCTGGAAATGGAAAAAAGAACACATTGACACCGGTGTGTCAGACCCACCATACTTGCTCCGGACACTGCGAGAGGGCTGTACAAGCAATGATCACACGCACGGCACAGCGGACACACCAGGAACCGCGGTGTTGGCCGTCGAATGGCGCTACCTGCGCAGCATTTGTGCACCGCCGCCGTCAGTGTCAGCCAGTTTGCCGTGGCATACGGAGCTCCATCGCAATCTTTAACACTGGTAGCATGCCGCGACAGCGTGGACGTGAACCGTATGTGCAGTTGACGGACTTTGAGCGAGGGCGTATAGTGGGCATGCGGGAGGCCGGGTGGACGTACCGCCGAATTGCTCAACACGTGGGGTGTGAGGTCTCCACAGTACATCGATGTTGTCGCCAGTGGTCGGTGGAAGGTGCACGTGCCCGTCGACCTGGGACCGGACCGCAGCGACGCACGGATTCACGCCAAGACCGTAGGATCCTACGCAGTGCCGTAGGGGACCGCACCGCCACTTCCCAGCAAATTAGGGACACTGTTGCTCCTGGGGTATCGGCGAGGACCATTCGCAACCGTCTCCATGAAGCTGGGCTACGGTTCCGCACACCGTTAGGCCGTCTTCCGCTCACACCCGAACATCGTGCAGCCCGCCTCCAGTGGTGTCGCGACAGGCGTGAATGGAGGGACGAATGGAGACGTGTCGTCTTCAGCGATGAGAGTCGCTTCTGCCTTGGTGCCAATGATGGTCGTATGCGTGTTTGGCGCCGTGCAGGTGAGCGCCACAATCAGGACTGCATACGACCGAGGCACACAGGGCCAACACCCGGCATCATGGTGTGGGGAGCGATCTCCTACACTGGCCGTACACCACTGGTGATCGTCGAGGGGACACTGAATAGTGCTCGGTACATCCAAACCGTCATCGAACCCATCGTTCTACCATTCCTAGACCGGCAAGGGAACTTGCTGTTCCAACAGGACAATGCACGTCCGCATGTATCCCGTGCCACCCAACGTGCTCTAGAAGGTGTAAGTCAACTACCCTGGCCAGCAAGATCTCCGGATCTGTCCCCCATTGAGCATGTTTGGGACTGGATGAAGCGTCGTCTCACGCGGTCTGCACGTCCAGCACGAACGCTGGTCCAACTGAGGCGCCAGGTGGAAATGGCATGGCAAGCCGTTCCACAGGACTACATCCAGCATCTCTACGATCGTCTCCATGGGAGAATAGCAGCCTGCATTGCTGCGAAAGGTGGATATACACTGTACTAGTGCCGAATTTGTGCATGCTCTGTTGCCTGTGTCTATGTGCCTGTGGTTCTGTCAGTGTGATCATGTGATGTATCTGACCCCAGGAATGTGTCAATAAAGTTTCCCCTTCCTGGGACAATGAATTCACGGTGTTCTTATTTCAATTTCCAGGAGAGTAATTAACAAAATGGTCTCTATCATCCACAACGTTTAATTATTCTGCTTGTGGTCGTCTTGTTAATGCCAAAGAAGTCTCCAAGGGACAGAAAGTTATCACCAGAGGCGCAGTGTCTGAGAGTCAACAGTGGCTAAATCATTAATGGAACACAGCCGTATTTGAAAGAAACAAATTCACACAGGAAAATTTGTATGATTGTTCAAGTGAAATTTAAAATCGTGTCTTAACTTCCACTCCTCCCAAATGTTACGATCATGTACATTCAATAACTAAATATTCCTATTGGCTGAATGACAACTGCCAACGCTCTTACAACACTCAGGTAAATAATATTGTGATGATGAATATGGATGTGCTTATGTGGACAATACGAGGCTTGGAACTTAAATAGTGGCAACACTGCTGTGGAGACACTATGCAGTCGAATCCACTATTGTCGCTGATAGCACACCTTGTTGACATACCTACCTTACCTTCGAGCAAATAGAGTCGCCCGTCCCACGTCACCGGCGTGCGCACAATCGAGGTAAACACAGTCACCTGTGAGCAAGCGGTCTAACGTAGCGGTGTCACTAAGTTTTCGATACAGGAACAACGGAGCTGGATCAAGATTGAATGAGCCAGAGGTCGTACAGCACGACAGTGTCATCAAGGTCTTCAAGAGGCGTGCGAGGATCGGCGTTGCCGTGCAGAACAGTGGCAAGTTGGGTAAAAGCCTTCAACGAAGGTCGGCAAATGTGGTAGACATGTTTCGGACAGGTCTTCCTAGCGTCTCTGAAAAAGAAATGCCTGCTGTTGTCGCGTTAGTGAACAGTGATCGACGCCATACGATAAGTGAGCTCGCCCACGAAACCGGATTAGCGCATACGACCGTGCTTCACACCCTGAAGGACCACCTGGGCATGCGAAAAATTGCATTACGATGGGTTCCGGAAATGCAGAAATGGATGCCCAGACGCAATTGGAGCACTATGAGCGTCAAGGAGAGGCTTTCTTACGCCGTATCGTAACACTGCATGATACATGGGCCACATCGCACGAGCCAAAACTGAAACCCTAATTCAACGAATGGCGTCATTGTAGGTCGCGGTGAAAGTCGTAAGTGCGTCGGAGCCCCAGTATGGTGAAAGTTACGGTGATGCTCGTGTACGACTGTGATGGTGTTAACCTAACGCATTACATTCCTCATCGGCACACCGTCAGTGCCCAGTATTACCGTTCGTTTTTAGAGCATCACCTGCAGTCAGCTTTACGAAAGAAGCGCCGACACCTTCTGCGCCCCCCACAACCATCATTTTGCACGACAATGCGCGGGCGCATACTGCGCAAGCTGTGGCTGCTCTGTTAGGTCGATGGGACTGGGAACTATTGTGCCATCCACTATACTCCCCGGACGTAAGTCCTTGTGACGTTGATTTGATTCCGAAGATAAAGGAACAACTTTGTGGCATTCGCTTCAGAACTGTTCCAGAGATTCGACAGGCAGTAGACCGCTCCATTCGCACCACCAACAGAACAATCTCTGCTAACGGTATACTACGCCTTCCACATCGCAGGCAAACGGGTTCTACACAACGCTGGTGACTACTTTGAAGGACAGTAACAGATGCAAATATGTAACTCTTTTGTATAGGTTGTGAATAAATAGTAGCCACTATTTAAGTTCCAACCCTCGTACTAATAACTGAGTAACACAATCGCTATATTGTACAGCTGAAGAAGCATTATATTTTCTTTTTCTTTAAAATAAAAAGGTACTGACCTCACTCTTAATGCTACTGCGTTAAATTTAGCTTGAGGAAGCACAAATACTTTACATTTTTATGGGATTAATGGTAGCTGGGAGACAATTTTGATGTTCTGAAGCATTAATGGGCGTGTAATCTTCTGAGTGGTTAGCGCGACGGAATGTCAATCCTAAGGGCCCGGGTTCGATTCCCGGCTGGGTCGGAGATTTTCTCCGCTCAGGGACTGGGTGTTGTGTTGTCCTAATCATCATCATTTCATCCCCATCAACGCTCAAGTCGCCGAAGTGGCGTCAAATCGGAAGACTTGCACCGGGCGAACGATCTACCCGACGGCAGGCCCTCGTCACACGACATTTACATTTAGTCTTAAAGTATTTACTAAAACATGAAAAGTTGTTGAAAAATGGCAGATAAGTGTGAACAATAGTTTCTACTACAGATAAATTATGGCTGAGAGAACTTGTGGCATTTTTGTTCCATCGAAAATCTTTACATGAAAAATCCAGACGTTTTTGTCTAATATGAAAAATATGTCAGCCCAAATAGCGCTCTGGTGGGCCCATATTGCTAAATAAAACGGAGGAAATCCATCTATTACTGTAAAGATCATAACAACGCCACAATAACGATAATGAGTTATCATTTTCCGCAACTAGTTTACACCAATAACACGAGTACACGACAATCGCCTATATCATTCACAGAGTACTGATAGCAAATGCATATTTCTACAAGGAAATAGTTTATTTTAGGAAACAGTCTCACCTTTCAGTCGTATGCACCACTTACTTACGAGATATTAATGATGAAATACAGCTTCCTTCGACAGTCAAAATATAGATATTATTTCGAAATCACGTAGCCTTCAAAATAATTAGGGTGAATTCTCACTTTATCCTCTTCTTTAATGTAACGAACAATCCTAATGAAATATATTTATCTGATTCTGTAACTATTCCTGTCATCGCATAAACATAGTCTCCAGATAAACTAGGTAACCTGGTCCGAAATCTCCGGTTAAGCTGTTGCTCGTTTATACCCCGGTTAGGCGTTTTGCCGCGTTGGTACAAAGCGTTCCCCGCACTGTTTTGAGAATAAAGCTTAAGGGGCTGTTAACAAGAGTCTGTACAACTGACGCTATGTGCTCAATAAATTCTGCTGTCACAACTGTTAATTCCTTCTGTTAGCTGGTTTCTTTGTAGTGACGCATTCTTGTGGTGTACTAATTTCATTTTTATTTTATTGACTTGTTTATTTAATTTAAACTGCAGCATAGCGACTGTTTTTCGAGTTTAATTTTCATTTCTTTCGAAGTTTGCTAGCTTCATATTTTTGTGTTGTTCAACTTCTTACCTTTTAATTTTAATTGTAACTGCGTTACCAAAGGTGACATCATTGCGACTTTGTGCCTCAGTTTAGAGTAGTCGCGTCTTTTTTCAATGTCGTTTACAAACATTGTAATTTCTTTGATGATCATAATCAGTTAAAGTCTGATGATCATCCTGTTGGCTGAAAAACGGTCAACTGAATAAAGTAATACTGTAGACGCAATATAGTGATTTTAATTTACTGTTATGCTCTTCTACCCGGAAGCGGCAGAAGAAACGGTTGGACTGACAAATGTGGTACAAATGTCCGTCTTTTACTGTAGACTATTGCGACACAAAGCAAAGTCTTTGTTGTACCAAGAAGTGGTGGAAGAACCGGTTAATTTGGAAAATGTGCCATCGCGGTACAGACGTCGGTCTTTTACTGCAAGCTATTGAGACTAAGGAAAGTCGCCACAACACATTTGGTTTAACAAACAATTTTTACAACGCCAAATTTCTGCGATGTAAGTCACCATAAAGTCAAGAGGAACAGCTTACGCTGCAAATAAAGCCATAGCCGGCCCAAGGTATTAGAGGATACAGGAAGAAATGAAGTGGTCATGCTAGTGGCAACGTGATCGGGCAGAGCTAGGTTAACTGGCCAGGTCGGGTCAACTGGTTCTTGCTTGTAAGATTAGTGGAATTTGTTTCCTATGTCTTCCATCAGATGGCTCAAGAAGCTCTTCACCTCTAAGAATTTTCGTTACTAATAAAGACTGAAAAGCAACAAACGATTCTTTTGTTTGGTTCCATAGATCAGACGTTTCCTTCCTGCTCATTTTGTTTACTGCTCCTTTATTATTTCAAGAATTTCGCAGAAGTCAAATAAACAGCTCGAACTGTTATCGCTGTACAGCATGTTGACATATTTTTGATTAATCTTTGATTAAAAGTTTTGTAGTTTCATGAAAAAAAATATGTGGTTACTTTAACTAGACACCAAGACAGTAAGGTTTTGTGGGCCAGTCTGCTTAACATCAATATAATTTTTTACCTTTGTAATTTATACATCTCTTTAATTTCGAAAATACTGTACATCATTCGTTGTAATAATTGTGATAAAGTGTACTTTTAGACCTAGTTTATTTGAATCATAAATTTTTACTTAAGGATGCCACAAATTTTGTCAGCGACGCCGCCATAATGCTGTTATAAAATGTACCCCTTAGATATTGCCGTTTATAGGCCTTTCAAGTCCTGCTGCAACAAAGCCTGTGTCAGGTGGCTACCAAATCATCCCAGCCAGACACTCGATATCTATGACATACTAGACCTAGTTGGTGAAACATTTCAATCTGCTTTCACTCCCTCTAATATCACCAATGAATTCAAAGATACGTGATTAATGTCTTTCAATAATGATAATTACATGAAACAGATTGTCTGTACATTTGTGATGAGCCATCAAAGAATTGAAGTTGTTTCAGAAATTAATGTTGCTATTACATTTCCAGGTTTATTTCTGCCATCTTCTCCTGCCTCTGTTCCTGATTCAATTTCTTCTACCTCTAGTATCGTTGTTGGTAGTAACATTCCTTCTTGTTCTCATGAACAAGAACTACAAGCAGAATTACCCGTGAGTGCTGAAGCTGGTTCTATACCCACAGTTTCGTACCTAGAAAAGAGAAATTCCTTGGGGAACGGAAGGAGAATCTCTTATTCTTACCAGTTCATCTGCGAAGACCCACCTGGGAGAACAAGCCTCTGCCACAGAATCAAAGAAACATAATTAGAAAACCCTATTCCTTTAGAACTGGATTCATTGTTAGATAAAAGCACGCTTTTGGTATTAAAAGAATGTCACTATTCTTCGAACGAAGATGTTGAAGAAGATGACGATTTTTCAAAATTTAAAGAGGTTGACTTAGTAATCGTTAACTTGTATGAAGTAAAAAAAAAGATCCGGTTTCAGTTTTGTTGATGGGTCAGAGAAGTCTCTTCGATCTACTTTGCAAGTGGCACGTACCTTCCAAAGATTTTCTGTAACAGATGAAAATGCATATATTGCCACTGCTGATATAATTACAAAACTTTCTCAGCCCTTTAGTTATTTATGTCATCGAACTGAAGAGCTCATTTAATGTTGATTTGTGTGAATGTAGCATTCGCTAAGACTGTTTTTATTTAAAATTCAACAATTGTATTTCATGCATCAACAACTATCAACTGAACGTTATTGCAACGTACTTTGACAATGTTTTGAAGTTAAAATTAAATTTATTTAATGCATTTCCAATGATTTTATTGCCTAGACCACTTAACCTTACTAGCTATTCCCAGTTGACCTTCCCAGATACGTTAAGTGGCCACTTTGCAAATCAGTTAATTACTTCAGATTTCACAGAAAACATTGTAAATGATATGTGTAACTCATATTTACTATGAAATTTTATGTCGTTAAGTTATATAGCTGATGATTAAAACTAGTTTTTAAAAAATTTACCTAACTCTACTCTTATAAAAGTGATACATGTCAATACCGCTTTGAAGTCGCATCCAAGTGACTTTGATGTTTCTTGTGACATTGATGTTCATGATATATTCTTGTCATAGAACAAGGAATTATCTGCGATTAGTAGTGTGAGAGCAGTTCTAATCCTTATTTTAATCAACGGTTTTCCCAAAGTATATTCAGCCTGTGGAACTTCATCTTTTGGACAAATGAACAAAAGGTCCTCTAGAATGGTTTAAAATACTCTCCATCCCATCTTCCACCTGAAGAGCAACTAAATGTGATGAAAGGAGATATAGAATAAGCCTTAACTAAGACACTACCACAGAATATTTAGTTGTTTATGCTACAGAAAGGAACAACCATTTGAGTGTAACACTCTGCAGGCTAATGATTTTCAAATTGTCAAAACCATTGAATAGAAATTACACGACCAAGGCTCATTGTCACAAAATCTAATAAGGCAATAGTAGTATACTTATGAATAAGTGTGATTGTGTGGACAGAGGCCCTACTAAATTATTCAGATATGATATTAAACGTGTAACCAGTTGATGCAAAAGCAGATTTTCTTATTTTGAATCAAAGCTATTAACTATTATGAATGTAGGTCCTTTTAGACTGTATAAAATTCATCAACTACATAAGAACGTTGTATCCATCCACCCAGTTTTACTGTCATTCACTGTTCTATCTAACTGACTAGCTACAAAATAGGTCACTTTAATTGAAATCAAGACTAAATTCAAATCAAAGCATGGTGTATGAAATTTAGGTAACCTTCTAAATAAAGTAAAAAATCTATCTCACACAGGGCTAAATTAAATTCATTTAATGTCTGCAGTCTGTTTTAGAACAGACCCATGTAAAAATGTGTTGATATTCCGACAGAGTTGATGTACAGATCTAATATCAACCCTATGGAATTGAATGATTTGATACTGGCCACTCAGTTACGCTTTGCACAAAAGTATTTTCAGTTTCAAGGTCCTTTCTAGGGACAGTTAGATTGCTTAACTGTAGGGTACCCTCTGTTCTGTGAATAAAGAAGTTTTGTGCACAACTCAGATATGTAGAAGATGTGATGTGTATATGTACATTCACTACAAGACAACTCAACAAATTCTTGCATAATTTAAATAGTAATCATAAAAATACTCTGTTTTCAAAGTAAATGTTTAACAAACCCATACATGTCCTAGATCTCACTGCAGATACCAGGACACAGACACATTGTTTCAGAAAATATAGAAACACTAAATCTACAGTAACAGTATCACCTGATTTGCCACAGTACACAGTAACACATGACCATGCAATTTTCCACCGAATGGTACACCTTCTTATATCTGTATCTGTGTTCAAATAATATTTCAAAGCAGAATTCCACACAATAAAATTTATTGCCCCAACCAATAGACACAGTCTTGGCCTAACTAACCACATCTCCCATAGGAATCCAAAATTCAAAATTATACCCCTCCTCTATTCTCACATGCTGATTCTTCCATTGTCTGCAAGAAATGGTGCACAACACTATACTTAGGACAGGTATCACAGAATGTTACAAAAACACTGACATCAAGCAACTATGGGATGTCCTAATACATGAAGACACAACCCAGTGTATATTCAATACCAAAGATAACTGTGTTGTGACTCCACATTTTCGTAGCATGTACTGAGTGAAGTCCAGAAGTACCACCCACTGTCCCATGTACTTCACTTAGCAAATAAAGGCCAAAACCTCATCCTGTTGGAACTCTGGGAAGACAGTAAATATGTAGCCCATATTGCTGATTAGATCTTAAGTGACCAAACACATCTGAATACTTCTCCAATTCTAAACCTCGTATTATCCTTTGAGTTTCCCTCTCTGCCTGTTCTTTCCTATTCCTCCATTTTCGTGTCTTTATTACTTTCGTTATATTTTACTGTGATTGCCTTTGTACTCTGTATATTATGTTGATAATTGTTTGTTGTTTCTTTTCTCATCGAAGATTTATGGGACATAATCTAGGGAGCGTTCATACCCAAAATACAGCATCAGTAACTCTCTCGCAGTTATGGACGGCTACATAGGCAGCATGGCTCAACATTTCTGCAGGGGATTTTAAACGACTTGTTGAGTCCATGCCACATCGAGATGCTGCAGTTCACTGGTCTAAAGGATGTCCAACACGATATTAGGACGTATCCCACGAATTTTGTTACCTCAGTGTATTTATCTTGTGTGTTCCTGCAGATATAGAACCTATCTCATTTTTATTGTGCTCTACAACAACTTCTTTTTCAGTGAATTTGCCTGTTATAGAAGTGAAAGTTATTGCATGATAAGGTTTTTACTGGTATATCCACTTTTTGTTCAATGTGCGTCTCATACAAGCATAGTTTAATAAAAAATAACTCTTTCTGTGCTTTAACATTGTATAGTTGGCTTTTAATCTTCTCCATATAACAATATTTATATTTTATATTCTTTCCATGCTTTAGATGCTGACCTTTTTACCATTTGTACTAGTTTTTATCTTGGCATTCTTGTTTCGTTCAAACATATTAACCTTGAAGATAAGTGGGTAATTTTTTTTATTTAAGGAGGAATTTTGTGTTTTGTGGTTGTCAGTAGATATGAGGATAATTGCACTCACAAGTGAAACTAGCCTACTAGATAAAGTTTAGTCTTCATATATGTACGCCATCTGGGTAGAAAAGTACTTTCCTAGAAAAATTACATTTTAACAATTTACGTGCGATCACCTTCTACTTCTCTGAAAATATCAGGCATTACTGAGAATCAAATAAGTAAAAGCAAAAGGTATAGTAGGAATCCATGGATAAGAGAGGAGGTATTGAATTTACCTGATGAAAGGAGAAAATATAGAAATGCACCAAGTGAAGCAGGTGGAAGGGACTACAAACATGTAATAGTGAGACTGATAGGAGGTGTGAAATGGCTAAACAGAAGTGGCTAGGGGTACCCAAATCTTGGATAAAGACAAGTACCACTCACACAAAGACTGAAGAGAAACAGCTGCATGAATATCATAAGTTCACAATGCAAATCAGTACTAAGCAAAGAAGGGAAAGCTAAACGGCGGAAGAAATATACAGAAGGTTGTTCAAGGAATATGAATATTTAAGAAAGGGAAAAGAAAGTAGGTAAAAACCAGTTGCACACACGATACTGCGAGAAGATATTTGACTGGCGTCTGAATGACATAATGGCATTTGAATGAAAGATTCTGAATGACACACAGCACCGTTAAACCGAAGACTACTCATCAATCGTTCGCTTTGGGAATGCTAGAATAAACCTACACTTGCGACATATTACTTGCTCTGAGAAGACCAGTCTTGTATGATGTTTATACGTCCGAACATTGTGCAGAGTTGCGAGAGTGAAAGTAGGGGAAACATACATGTTGTAATGCAAGTATTACTGTTATAAGAAAGGTGTAGACTTTAGAGACCTATAAAGATAGATGTTGGTTTAGAGGATAATTTCAGTCATGAACGCTGATTACAATATTAGTATACAGGCAAAATTGAATAGCATATTTCATATGACCTGCAGACATATTTCAATATACCTGACATGTTCCGTCTATGTCAATGAAAAGGGACACAATATGAGTTTAACAGCATTAAACGTATGACTTTATTATGGGTAATGAAACAAATATGTACATTACATGATTATAAGTGCATGGAAAATTCCTAAGTAATACACAGTTCACATATATATGCACTTTTCACTGATTCACAAGCAGCACAAGGACAGTCACACACTTGCAATTTTAGACTGAAATGAAGTCCACCAAGACATTCTTAGTTATTACTCAATCGTCTACAATATACACCGCAGTTGGTTCTGTATGAAAGACACTTAACAATAGGGACACAAGACGTGATCCAACTGTCTTACAAGAGTCTGATATGATGGAGCTCCTAGGTACAGCAGTTAAAGTGCAGCTGAAGTTGTACACCCTGTAGTGGCAGTCCTTGTTGATCAAGCTGTAGATGAGCTAGAGGATGCAGTTGATCCTTATTTACTTGCACATCCAGCACGGTATGGCCAGTCACACACTTCCAGAGTAGGGTTGAAGTGAAGTCCAGCAGGACAGTCGAATGTGACAGGTGTCCCATGGTCACATTTGCAGAACTTGGTGCAGTCGGATGCATGGGGAAGATGCTTAGCAATAGAGTTCTCATCTTCATTCTGTGGACAGGAGCCAACAGCTGGGCAGTCTCCTGATGGAGCAGGTTTAGCTGTTGAGCTTGGTGCTGATGTTGGAGCAGATGTAGTGGCAGCGCTTGTCGGTGCAGCAGTGGAGCTGGGAGCCGAAGTTGATACTGATCCACCTGCGCAACCTGCATTTTCTGGCCAGTCACATACCTCCAGAGTAGGGTTGAAGTGAAGTCCGGCAGGACAGTCGAATGTCACTGGTTTACCATGGTCACATTTGCAGAACTGACTGCAGTTTGAGGCATGCGGAAGGTGCTTAGCAATAGAATTCTCATCTTCATTTTGTGGACATGTGCCGACAGCTGGGCAATCTCCTGATGGAGCAGGCTTAGCTGTTGAGCTTGGAGCCGATGTTGGAGCAGCTGTAGTGGCAGCACTTGTAGGAGCAGCTGTGGAGCTGGGAGCTGAAGTTGATGCTGATCCACCCGCGCAACCTGCATTTTCAGGCCAGTCACATACCTCCAGAGTAGGATTGAAGTGAAGTCCAGCAGGACAGTCGAATGTCACGGGTTTCCCATGGTCACATTTGCAGAACTGACTGCAGTTTGAGGCATGAGGAAGGTGTTTGGCAATAGAATTCTCATCTTCATTTTGTGGGCATGTGCCGACAGCTGGGCAGTCTCCTGATGGAGCAGGTTTAGCTGTGGAGCTTGGAGCTGATGTAGGAGCAGCTGTAGTGGCAGCACTTGTCGGTGCAGCAGTGGAGCTGGGAGCCGAAGTTGATGCTGATCCACCTGCACAACCTGCATTTTCTGGCCAGTCACATACCTCCAGAGTAGGGTTGAAGTGAAGTCCAGCAGGACAGTCGAAAGTTACTGGTTTCCCATGGTCACATTTGCAGAACTGACTGCAGTTTGAGGCATGCGGAAGGTGCTTAGCAATAGAATTCTCATCTTCATTTTGTGGACATGTGCCGACAGCTGGGCAGTCTCCTGATGGAGCAGGCTTAGCTGTCGAGCTTGGAGCTGATGTTGGAGCAGCTGTAGTGGCAGCGCTTGTAGGAGCTGCTGTGGAGCTGGGAGCCGAAGTTGATGCTGATCCACCTGTGCAACCTGCATTTTCTGGCCAGTCACATACCTCCAGAGTAGGATTGAAGTGAAGTCCAGCAGGACAGTCGAATGTCACGGGTTTACCATGGTCACATTTGCAGAACTGACTGCAGTTTGAGGCATGAGGAAGGTGTTTGGCAATAGAATTCTCATCTTCATTTTGTGGGCATGTGCCGACAGCTGGGCAGTCTCCTGATGGAGCAGGTTTAGCTGTGGAGCTAGGAGCTGATGTTGGAGGAGCTGTAGTGGCAGCGCTTGTAGGAGCTGCTGTGGAGCTGGGAGCTGAGGTTGGTGCTGATCCACCTGTGCAACCTGCATTATCTGGCCAGTCACAGACTTCCAGTGTAGGGTTGAAGTGCAACCCGTCAGGACATACAAACAGTACAGGAGCTGCGTGATCACATTTGTAGAAAAGTGAACAGTTTTGGCTGTCTGGTAGATGGTCTGTGTGATCCACTGGGTCTACTGGCGGACAGACGCCTACAGGTGATGCGTGGACGGCAGCAGTAGCAATTACGACCAACACGGTCGTTAACACACTTGCTGAAAAAGAAAAAATGTCAACGTTAACTATCTTTCGCTGAGAGACATTCTGTTTGTTCAAATTTACTCGTTATTAACAGCATACTTTATACACAACAGTAAATTTTCTATACTATGACTCAAAACGAATTATGGAATTGTCGTGGTCATTAAGCCGCTGAACAAGTATGTTTTGCCCTCTGCTGTTATGCAGAGGGCACCCTGTACCCAACAGCCTTCCTGGTTTATAAACAGTTATTGGTAATTATTTCTCCATATATTTGTAGAACGAATAATACAAGTTATGTATGGCTTCTATGAAGCCATAACAGATCGTTTTACTTTAAACAAAAATTCCAGTGACCATGGCTCCACAGTATGCTGGTAAAGTCCTGGAGCTATACGTTTTAATTCCGGAGTCCCGACAAGGCTTCTCATGATACACGTATTTTGTGCAGCAGAACAGAGGAAAGCTGGTGGAGAATGACGTGCAGTTGACGAAAGTTTAATGTAATGAAACAACAGAATAAAGGATTCTGATGCCTATATACACTAAATAGATAGGGCAGCAAGAAACCAAACATTAATGTCATATATGCAGCATTCCATTATGTGCTGTTGTCTCTTTAAAGTCTTGTGATACGAATTAAACTTGTCAGCTATGGAAAAAGCTGGATTATTTTCTTGAAAATTTTAAAAGGTAACGTAAGATCACTATTTCTTATAACAAAAAGTTCCTCAACTGCACCCAACTGCAGTGGCTAAGGCTTTCCTAGACGGCACAGGAGCAGAGAACTGACAGTTTTTACTAATACACAGCACAGTTAGGATGTCTAAACCTGTACCCAACCAATTCCATCGATGTTTCTTAAAGTGTTCGCAATGTGGCATTATCCCTGGGGCACGATTAACACACGATGGACCAACCGAGCACCAACCCCCTTCTGTTTCCGCCTTTCCAGTGAATCCATGACCAGTAAACACTTTCACAGTTGGACTCTACGAATGGATTTTTTTAGTCTGTCAGGAATAAGTCTATTTCAATGCCAAACTATACCGTCAGCTTGTATTCGAAGATACCAAACTGAATTACTCTTCCCATTACTAAAATATTAACTGTAACGCTATGTTAATGTCACTATTCCCGTACATCTCTCTGGCAGAAAAAGAATGTCCTTCCGTTAGTGTTTCACTGTGAGCCCGAGATGAATTCTGCGAAAAAGTTTGAAAACGTGCTTGTTGATGCAAATGCGAAGCGTGAGAATTGCTGAGTTAGTTTTCATCAAGTTTAAATACTGGCCGTTACACACAGCTCAGTAATTTTTGATAACTATGGAAAAATCCAGTTATGTAACATTAAATGGCGTAATCTAACATCTAATTCTGATCAGACTGTTGCAAAATTTACTTGCTCAGGTGGTCTGTCTTACGAAGACAAAAGTGTTTTATGGGTTATTTTCTGAAACCACAAACTGACGGTACACAGCACTGCAGGAAACCTTTATATACCTGTCTGATAGTCATAGAAACTCTTGGTTGGAATATCAGCAATATACGCAAAAGGATGGGCAGCTTCCCACCTTAAAGATGAAAGGATAAGTTGAAGACAGGCACAACGAAAAGAATATTACATGTTTAGCATTCGGCCAATGCCCTCTTCCGAAAACGAAATACCCACATACATACACGCACACAAACACACACACTCTCTCTCTCTCTCTCTCTCTCACACACACACACACACACAGACAGACACAAACACGAATTCATTCACACAAGCTAGGACGCCGCACTCACACATGACCGCCGTATCCAGCTGCTCTAGCTGGAATTCCAGAATGCTAGTCCAAGCTGATGGGCGTGGCTCTTATGTGTGCTTGAGGTGTGCTATTTTGTGTGAATGAATGTGTGTGGGTGTGTTTCCCTTTATAGAGAAGGCTTTGGCTGAAATCTAAAAATGTAACAGCCTGTCTGCTACCCAATGTGTCGTATTTATGGTGAGAAACAATCTGTCCTTGTCTGATAGTTTTAGGTAATATAAAATACAAATAATCTTATTTTTCCTCCTTACATTCGTAGCTGAAAAATCGAGATCGTTCCAAGACCTCTTTCACATTAGGCGGATCGTTTTAAAGTGATCTGTGTCCAGAGTGTATTGCGCATGAGGAAGGCCTTGAAAACCACTGTCTCCTCTGTGATCACTCACTTTCGTACAGCAATTCCGGTTAACTTCTAGATCAGTTTCAAGATACTGTAAATGTATGGAGTGAGCTACATCCAAAGGTATGTAAGTTCGGACGCTCATTGTAACTTCAAGTAAACTTTAAATGGATTACGAATAATGGTATGATAATGCTGTCCCTGTCGTGTTAACTGTTTAGCCAATCATATTGGCATTTAGGTGTTAAAAACTTTCAGTGAAGATTATTAAAACTCCCATTGCTAGTACTGCCTATCAACGGCAGTAAGATCACTACAACAAAGACGTTACTCGCTGTCGGGAAGCCAGAATTAGGCTCGGATTGACACGAGATCTCTACAGTCGCCGCTGTTGAAGAACGTTTAATATCAGAAACGTTTGTTACATCGTATTTTCCTGAAAAGATAGCGGTACAAAACCAGACCAAACGCTTCATATTTTAAGACAAAAGCACGGGATCCCTCAAAAAGTCATAACTGGGGTATTCATACGGCCATATAATATCACAAATACTTTCAAAATTATGAATTCCATAGGGTGTAACACGTGTTTGAAACTAATGCAGGTGAGCCCGTCTTCATGATGGAAACTATGAAAACTATTCATTATGTACGTTTCATGTTTGTAAACAGAAATATAAATCCTCGTCGATAACATAAATACAAGACAGAACAAGAAAAATAAAAAAATAAACTAGTATGAACAGCGCAGCAAATAGGAAACCTTTCTAATTATTGGTTTAAATAATACAGCAACCCTAAGTAACAATTTACCAAGATAGTTGGCAAGATAGAAAATATATTGCGTGTGAAACAGATACCAAATTTCTAAGAGTTTTCCCAGAGTTCTAGGGCTTTGGAACAATTTGATATTTCACAGTCATAATTACGGACTTTTGGATTACATCATTAAATGTTTTCCATCTATCATTAAAAGGAATGACTGTGTCAGTGGTGATTATACAAGAAAACCAGAAAATTTTTCAATCATTCGGTGTATGCTTAGTGTTTGCTGTTTAGTTGCTAAGGCTGACCCACGATGGAGCAAGGAATGACGACAAATAATCTGTCCTAAGTAAACAATCCTCATTTACAGAAAATATAATTCAGATCCACACGTTTGTTACGAAAACCAAACTACTGACTATCTACATCATTTTCTAGCTACAACCATCTAATTCAACTTAAATAGTTTCTAATGTACTATGTGAAACACAAGTTTGACGAGTAATGTAGAGCAAAAGCAGCCATTAAATTCTACAATGCTACAGGAAGGCTCCAGTGGACCTTTGTAGAATGAATGTGGTGTTCTTTCAAATGCTATAGTATCTTTAAACAGAATTCACAATCAACCTTTGTTGAAATAAAGTAACCGTGTGAAAGAAACAGTATTACATAAAGCAATCTAACAGTCACGGTTAATTAGTTCACCTGTTCCAGTCGTTAAATGTTAGCTCACACCCCTAAAGTCGACACATACAATTAATGCACGGATTAGGAAAAACAGCAGTTAGATGTAATGAGAGGAATGAATTCACTGCTGCTATGAGTATATTAAAACCAAAGTGGTGCTTGAAAAAGGCGTGCCAAGCCCAGAGTTAAACAGTAACTTGAACAGAAATAAAAAAAAAATTAATCTTATACAATGATGAGCAAAACTTAAATATTTTTCATTGATAATAATTAAGCATTTGCAAGCTTAGAGAAAGGTTTTGACCGAGTTGACTCGAGTATTCTCTTTGAAATTCTGAAGGAAGCGAAACTCTATTTAATAATTGTACAGAAACCAAAAGGCAGTTATAAGGGCCCAGGGGCATGAGAGGGGGACTTGGAAGAGCAGTTGAACAGAATAGACAGTGTCTTGACAGGAGGGTATAAAATTAATTTTAACAAAAGCAAGACATGGATAATCGAATGAAGTCGAAATCAATCGAGTGGTGCTGATGGAATTAGATTGGGAAACGAGACACTGAAAGTAGACGATAAGTTTTGTTATTCAGGCAGCAAAATAAATGTTGATGGCTATAGTAGAGAGTATATAAAAAGTATACTGATAATGGCAAAAAAGCGTTTATAAAGAAGAGTATATAGATTTAAGTGTTTGGAAGCTTCTTCTGGACGTATTTGTACGGAGTGTAGCTATGTGACGATAAACAGCTATAAGCTTTCTATATAGAAGCTTACGAAATGTACTACAGAAGACTGCCGAAGGTTAAATAGATAGATCTCGTAACCAGTTACGAGGTACCGAATACAACTGCGGAGAAAAGAAATTTGTGGTTCAGCTAGACTAAAAAAAGGGACCTGTTGTTAGGCCACATTCTGAGACATCAAGGGGTATCCAGTTTAGCGGTGGGGTGGAGGGGGGGGGGAGGAGTAAAAGTCGTAGGATGAGACCAAGAAATGAATATAACAAGCTGATTCAGAAGGATATAGGCCGCAGCAGTTATTCAGAGTTGAAGAGGCTTGCACAAGGTAGAATAGCACGGAGAACTACAACAAACCAGTCTTCAGAGTGAAGACCACAATAGCAACAACAATAATTTCGGCTCTTGAAATGTTCAACATTCTAAAAAGATTTCCTAACTTTATCTTACGATTCAGGGTAAAGAAATGCAGAAATTGAGATGAGAGCATTGGGATAGTCGTTTATTTTCTGAGTCATTCGAAGTAAAGTCTTTTAATGCTGTTACCGCTGCTTTAAGCACAATGATAAATCCATTATTGTGTACATTACGTCCAATAGCTCTTCTCAGGTACAATTATGCATAGAAGTCCACAGGATGAGTCATCACAATGCTATGAGCAAATGTGGGTTGGATAACTCTTTAGAAAAACTCAGCGACATACGAAACTATAATACCTGTTAAACTACACATTTAAGAAGAAACACCTTTAATTTAATGAAGTGTTTGTAAAACTTAACATTATTGCAGAGCTCCTATAGAAGTGGATGAGCAGAGAATTTTATAACAAATTAACAATCGAGTCAGCAGCAGAATTACAGAAGAAAATTACTCAAGTTCTGTGTAGTAAAGTATTATGCAATTAATACGGAACTACAAGTCAAAACTAGATGGAGTTTGTTTAACATCCAAAACTGCAATGCTTAACGTTTATTAACAGTGAAATTCTGTCGCAAAATAGTGCCTTATATGACCCATCTAGGCAAAATTATAGTTTAATAAATGAATAAAAATAATGCTTTCCATGCTACAGGAAAAACTTCTGTCAAATACCAGAGTAGTAGAATAAGAAACTAAACCGAGTGGTCTCAATCACAGAACATCCAATAAGCACTCAGTAAGTCATAGCTGCTAATAAATTTGTGACTTTAAGTAACGAAACCATAAGTTCTATCTAACATTGTTCTAATTTGTTATTTCATCTCTTAATTAACTGAATGTTGCTTTAATTATAGTTATTAATCAACAAATCTGAAAACAGGTCACAAGTGGTAAACTTTCTGCAGATACGAAGTACACAAGAAACATGAAAACGTTGCACCCTATTCCCAGTGGCAATCCCCTTGGGGATCCTCAATAAACAGACACAGAAATGTATGTGGTATAGAGTCGATCCCTAGTGCATGTCTAACACATCTGTATAGGGAACCCTTTGAAAGATAGCAGAGGCAAACACAAACACAGACGGTAAAATAAGCTATTGCTGTAACTCACCTCGTAGATTCATGTCGGAAACGCGTCGGAGATTTCGTCGGTTCTAAGCGAATGCGCCTACTATGGATAACCAGTGGCGGCTAGAGCTTATATATCACAGCGCGTATGGAATTATCACAGTGAAACGAGTTATCTTGATCTTATCTCGCAAAGTGCAACAGGTGGTATGCCACGAACGGGAAATGCCAAATTTCGGAAGGTTACAGTGCGAAAGCAATACGCCCATTCTTTGACACGCTCTTTAGATTGTATCTCACGTCATCTCATTACGTACGGAGATACGGGGATATATTTGGCTGGGAAATGCACTATGCGCTTAGTTACAGCAGTTGACCCCACCACAAGCACGTATTGATTGCGCATGACGGAAATAAAGATTGCTGTTCTTCACGCATATCAGATATTTCTGTTATTATGTAACATTTCAACATTTTGATATGTACCTGGAAGTCGGTTATGATTCAAAGGAATAATGGATATGCAGTTAACTTATTGGATGTTGGAAAGAGGAATAACATGCAGCTGCATGGGTTTATGCAATGTACGATCATACTTTTTTATAAAACGTACCTATTTTTTATAAAATGTAACAATAATTGTCGGGATGATTTTTTAATATTCACAGTAGTTTAACAACGTGTCTAGCTTAAAGACGCCATTGACTTAAGTTATTCTCCACACTAATTGTTCCTTCATCAGACGTATTAAGGTAGATAACTATTCTCATAAATCTTTTAGTAGACGTGACGGTCTAGCAAGTTGAGTTCTGGACTCCATTCCGAGATATCTCGGGTTCAATCCTGAGTGGGAGTGGGGATTTCTTCTCGTTCCTGTCCGTCCAGGATGAACACCTGTCCACTCGCCCTGTTATCAGTTTGAGTTAAGGGAGATCATTCCAGCGGATGAGGGGCCATTATACAATCAAGTTTGTTAGACAAAAAAATCCAATCAAATACTGGACAAAGATGTTTCACGCGGAGCAAAAGGGTGGAATTACACTCTCATCCAATATTTCGTCAGAGTTTCAGAATGATGGACAATGACTTTTTATTGTGGCCTGGAACTGTGTATTACGATTGGATTATGTTTGCATTTGGAAGAGAAACAGAGTCGTTTCACGGGGAGATAATAAAAGCCTCCAACAAAATTTGTTCACGGAAGCTGCAAGTCAAGAATGTAAAGTCGTATGAAACTTACTTGCGAATAAACGAGAGTACATTTCAATACGTGCTCAAGAAAGTGGCTTATCTATATCAGCAGATACACCGTAACATCGCTATTTCTTGCAGCAAGAGAGAGGTACTCTACAATACAGCGCTCGAATACCGCTGTGCACATTGACAAAAAGGAATACCAGAAATGTTTGAAGCTGAAGGCAAATACCTATTTAGTACTTACTAAGGCCATTAAAATATTTTTATTTCTACAAAAGTTGTAGATTTTCTGTTTTATACCCTGTGGATACATCCTGAACGTACTCTATGGTTAATGGCCATAACAATTTTCTTACAGCTCTCGTTTCTTCATATTGTGTTTTTGTATTCGGGATACAGTGCTTCATCTGCCCCGTACACCTCTATCAATTTCGTCGTAGATGCGACACACCATGTTAATTTCGAAGACATGTTAATAAACATCGGATGTCAGACAGCTACAGCGATGCAAGCGCTCCTAGTGGTTACATTTCTCATTGAGGGAAACAGAAGAGGAACAATTTCTTTGATCAGATCTAAGGCGAAGCGCTGGATTTGAGCAAATAAACTGGACGTTAGGCGACATTTGACGAAAGTTCCTTGTCACACTGAGTCCCATATACTGTACGAAACAACATCGTCCAGTACATTTTATAGTGTAACATCGCCCTAAAAGGTGGAATGACGGTCGACTAACCACCCTACCCCACATAATGCCGCTGCAGATGGAACTGGTGCACTCTACCTTCAGTCAGGCCAGAACCCAGTTTACGGATTGAGTGCCACGGACTTTACCGCAAATGTTTTATCAACGTACCTCAGCAGTGCCAATTTTTGAAACTTTGCGACGAAACGCAAAGGAAAAAATGCATAATCCGTGTACGAACAGACCGGAGCATACGAACTCCATTTTTCCAAAACAGAGTAGCGCATTGGACACTACATTACGCTGTAGCCTCAGGCACTGAGGGCTCTAAGTAATGTGGAAGGGAAAAAAAAATACAAGACACTATCGGCACCATTTTACCTTCAAAGAAGGTGAAGTTTACGAATCACGCAAAAGATCTACTGAAAACACTCCCAGGTTCACGGCTGTGTAGGGAGAATTAGAGAAGGGAAATACTTCGGGGATTTTCTTCTTTCAGCCTAACACGTTAAGCATGAAATCGCATTTGATTCGATCGTTCGGAGTTTTTCAGTAGGACATAACGAAACAGCCGTTTTTGCTGCAAATGCTTTAACGAGAGAGTTTGAGTCTCAGCTATCTACAAGTTGCACATACACAAACGTACATACACAAACTGTTATTCATCATAATTTATGCTTTGCTAGATTTTAGGAGTTTTCGAAAGATTCCTGTACGTATCTTGGTCTTCGACAAGTCAATTTTCACAGTTTCTTTTCCTAGAGCAAACATCTCGCAATATTAAATTTGAAACTTTTAGTGCACAGGAGCATAATTCTAATTGATACGCAAAATTAGCTGCCCTTGATGATGACCTCTGATATAAGAAAGCTTGTAGATACCTCGTAGCAGTTTCAACGCGGGATCTGATTCGAAATCCATCTGCACTACATGTGACTATCAACGAAAGTCAACTATAAGCACAATTATCGGTTGTTGAGATGACAGGAAACTGCATTACGGTTAAGAATCAAAGCTCCATTATAAGGTGCCCATATGATAACAACTAACTTGCTGGTAAAAGACTTTTCGTTGACGATGAGTTAACTGATTCGCCTCAACATAAACGTGATTCGTGTGGTCAACGACATCCTCATTAAAAAATAAATAAAAAAAACAATTATTTAATAACCTGATCCATCATACCGTATTATCAACATTTTCTAGTGAGCCCCGATAAAGAACTTACTTTTGTAGAAAACTGCCATACTCTATCGTAACTACCACGTATTTAAAAACGATGAAATATCCCAGAAATTGACGTGCGTTTAAACCTGTTACTTGTTTTAATAATTTGCACTATTAGTGGAGTTCTTTCCAGAAAATTACTAATAGGGCTACAATATACATTCCCGAAAGGAGAATAGTAAATAAACGTGTCACTGGTTTTGACCGTTGGATATCCACTAGTGCACATTCGGTGTGTCTTAGGGAACACAGTATGATACTGAACAGATTTACTACATAACTGTTGTATAACATTTCTGCTGATGGTCAAAATGATGCTTCTTTTGTTAATTTGATTCCGAAATTTATTTGTGTCTATGTATCTGATGTCTACATCTACATTACATTTACGTGATTACTCTTCAATTCACAACAAAATTCCTGGCAGAGGGTTCATAGAACCACCTTCAAACAATTTCTCTACCTCTCCACTCTCCAACGGCGTAAGCGAAAAACGAGAACTTAAACCTTTCATTGCGAGCTCTGATTTCTCTTGTTCTGTCGTGACAATCATGTCCCCCGTTGTAGGTAGGCACCAAGAGAATATTTTCGCAACCAGAAGATAAAGTCAGTGATTGAAATCTCCCAAGAAGATCCAGCCGTAACGAACAAATCTTTTGTTGTAAGAATTGTCATCTCAGTTCACGTATCATGTCCGTGGTACTCCCTCCCCTATTTTATAAAATGAGATTCCCTTCTTTGAACTTTTTCATTGTCCGAGGGCAGACAGGCCTGGTGCAAGCAGTCCCTTTAGTAGACTTGTTGCGCTCTCTAATGTTCTGGCAATAAATCAAAGTCTTTGACCTGCTTTATCCACAACATCAGCTACGTGGTAGTTCCAATTTAAGTTATTTGTAATTGTAATTCCTAAATGTGTAGTTGAATTTTCAGATCTACAGTCTTTAGATTTGTGTCATCTCTCGTGTAACCGAAATGTAATGGATTTCTTGTAGTACTCATGCGGATGATTTCATATTTTTCATTATTTACAGTTAATTGACACTTTCCGCACCATACAGACATCTTGTCTACATCATTTTGTAATTGGTCTTGATCATGTGATGACTTAAAAGACAATAATTGACTGCTTCATCTGCAAACAATCTAAGAGGGTTGCTCAGATTGTCTCCTATATCGTTTATGTACATCAGAAACACTAGCGGAGCGTGTAATACTGTCTTCGGGACTGCCAGATATTACTTCTGTTTTATTCGATGACAGTCCGACATCTGCAGTCGATATTACTCATTATTTCGCGAGAATAATAAGCTAGTTTTGTTTAACAAGAACGATATTTTCTGAATCTGTGCTGACAGTACGTCAATAAATCGTCTCCTTTGAAATAATTGATAAGGTTCGAACACAGTATATGTTTCATTAATCCTACTGCAAATCGACGTTAGTAATGTGGGTCTGTAGTTCAATGGATAACATCTACTGCCTTTCTTGAGTATTGGTGTGACTTGTGTAACTTGCAGGCTTTAGGTACGGATATTTTAACGAGCGAGCGGTTGTACATGATTGGTACGCATGGAGCTATTGAATCAACATATTCTGAAATGAACTTGATTCACGTACAATCTAAACCGGAGGTCTTGCCTTTATCAAATGATTCCAGCTGCTTCGTTACACAGAGGATATCTAGTAAGTGACTCATATTGTCAGTTGTTCATGATTCGAATTCTGGAATGTTTACTTCGTCTTCTTTCGTGGAGAAGTTCTGGAAAACCATATTTAGTAACTTTTCTTTACTGTCACTGTTATCAGTGAGGGAGCCATTGTTATCGTGCAGTATAGGTGTTGATTGCGTCTTGGTTCTGGTGTACTTTGTGTATGACGAGAATCTATTAGCGTTTTCTGCCAGATGTCGTTGTAGAAACTGTTCGAAGCATCTCGCACTGAAATTGACTATAAATTTAGAGCTTCTATAAAGTTGATCAATTTTGAGGATTTCGCGTTCTTTTAAATGTCGCATGCTTTTTTCGTTGCTTCTGCAACAGTGTTCTGCCCTGTTTCGCGTACTATGGGGGATAAGTACCATCTCTCATTAATTTAAGTGGTATGTATCTCTCGCCTGACATCGATAATATTTTTTCGCATGCCTATGCTTACATTAGCAGATCGGAAGACATGCAAGTGGTCAGTTACAAAGGCGTCCAATCAGCTTTAAACACGTATTTTTGCCATGTGGTTTAAATATTAAAAAAATAGCATGTTTTAAGGACAGTGCCACGTATTTCTTACAGTTGCAGTACACTACTAATATCCGTTACAAATAATTCATCAGACGGCCTTTAGAAACTTCTTCTGAATCGACTGGAGAGAATGGAAATACGTTGTGAAGCAGTGCACTATTTGGGACATCACGTTTTTCTCGGTGACAAACTTCTTTTGTTCATTCACATCACCCGTACTTTGAAGCAGTAGCAAACACATCATCTTGGAGGGAGCACTATATCGGTAGAGCAAGACGGGAACGCAGTGGCATTCTTCCGTCTTTGTGGAGCTAGACGCAAGGGACATCCTATTTCGGAAATCGCCAGGGAATTTAATATTCTGAGATCCTTAGTGTCAAAAGTTTCTCGAGAATATCAAATTTCAGTCAATACCTCTCACTACGGACAACGCATTGACCGACGGCCTTTGCTTAACGTACGAGAGCAGCGGCGTTAGCGTAACGTTGTCAAAGTTGACAGACAAGCAGTACTGGGTGAAATAATCGCAGATTTCAATGTTGAACGTATAATGAACGTATCCGTTAGGACAATGCGGCAACATCTGGAGTTAATGCCCTACGCCAGCACATGACCGACGTGAGTGGTTTTGCTAACAGCACGACATCGCTTCAGCTTCACTCCAGGGCTCGTGACCTTATCGATTGGACCCTACACGACTCGAAAACTGTGGCCTGGTCAGATGAGTCCCGATTTAAGTTGGTAAGAGACTGTAATTTTTTAAAAAAGTCGTGATTATCCCTCCATGTACATCTACCCCCAACGGAGTGTGTCGGAGGGCACTTTACGTGCCACTGTCATTACCTCCCTTTCCTGTTCCAGTCGCGTATGGTTCGCGGAGAAAACGACTGCCGGAAAGCCTCCGTGCGTGCTCGAATCTCTCTAATTTTACATTCGTGATCTCCTCGGGAGGTATAAGTACCGGGAAGCAATATATTCGAGACCTCATCCAGAAACGCACCCTCTCGAAACCTGGACAGCAAGCTACACCGCGATGCAGAGCGCCTCTCTTGCAGAGTCTGCCACTTGAGTTTGCTTAACATCTCCGTAACGCTATCAAGCTTACCAAATAACCTTATGACGAAACGCGCCGCTCTTCTTTGGATCTTCTCTATCTCCTCTGTCAGCCCGACCTGGTCCGGATCCCACACTGATGAGCAATACTCAAGTATAGGTCGAACGAGTGTTTTGTGAGCCACCTTCTTTGTTGATGGACTACATTTTCTAACGCCTCTCCCAATTAATCTCAGCCTGGCACCCGCCTTACCAACAAATAATTTTATATGATCATTCCACTTCAAATCGTTCCGTACGCATACTCCCACATATTTTACAGAAGTAACTGCTGCCAGTGTTAGTTCTGCTATTATATAAATCATACAATAAAGGATCCTTCTTTCTATGTATTCGCAATACATTACATTTGTCTATGTTAAAGGTCAGTTGCCACTCCCTGCACCAAGTGCCTATCCGCTGCAGATCTTCCTGCATTTCCCTGCAATTTACTAATGCTACAACTTCTCTGTATACTACAGCATCATCCGCGAAAAGCCGCATGGAACTTCCGACACTATCTACTAGGTCATTTATATATATTGTGAAAAGCAATGGTCCCACAACACTCCCCTGTGGCACGCCAGAGGTTACTTTAACGTCTGTAGACGTCTCTCCATTGAGAACAACATGCTGTGTTCTGTTCGCTAAAAACTCTTCAATCCAGCCACACAGCTGGTCTGATATTCAGTACGCTCTTACTTTGTTTATCAGGCGACAGTGCGGAACTGTACCGAACGCCTTCCGGAAGTCAAGGAAAATGGCATCTACCTGGGAGCCTGTATCTAACATTTTCTGGATCTCATGAACAAATAAAGCGAGTTGTGTCTCACACGATCGCTGTTTCCGGAATCCATATTGATTCCTACAGAGTAGATTCTGGGTTTCCAGAAATGACATGATACGCGAGCAAAAAACAAGTTCTAAACAGATCGATGTCAGAGATACAGGCCTATAGTTTTGCGAATCTGCTCGACGACCCTTCTTGAAAACTGTAACTACCTGTGCTCTTTTCCAATTATTTGGAACCTTCCGTTCCTCTAGAGACTTGCAGTACACGGCTGTTAGAAGGGGGGCAAGTTCTTTCGCGTACTGTGTGTAGAATCGAATTGGTATCCCGTCAAGTCCAGTGGACTTTCCTCTGTTGAGTGATTTCAGTTGCTTTTCTATTCCTTGGACACACATTTTGATGTCAGCCATTTTTTTCGTTCGTGAGAGTATTTAGAGAAGGAACTGCAGTGCGGTCTTCCTCTGTGAAACAGCTTTGGAAAAAGGTGTTTAATATTTCAGCTTTCCGCGTGTCATTCTCTGTTTCAATGCCATTATCAGCCCAGAGTGTCTGGATAAGCTGTATCGATCCACTTACTGACTTAACGTAAGACCAGAACTTCCTAAGATTTTTTGTCCATTGGGAAAATATTACCGAATCATCACCCATTCGGATCTCCAGGAGGGTACTACCTACGGAGAAGTGGCCATGAGAAAAAGACTGAATAACCAACGACAGGATAACGTTCTGCGAGTCAGGGCGTGGAATGTCAGTAGCTTGAACGTGATATGGAAGTTAGAAAGTCTGAAAAGGGAAATACAGAGGCTCGATCTGAGTTTTTGAGGGTCAGTGAAGTTAAATGGAAAGAAGACAATGATTTATGGTCAGCTGAGTATAGCGTAATATCAACAGCTGCAGAAAATCTTATAATGGGAGTAGGATTCGTTATGAATAGGAAGGAAGAGGAGACTGTGTGTTACTGTGAACAGTTCAGTGAGCCAGCCCGGGTGGCCGAGCGGTTCTAGGCGCTACAGTTTGGAACCGCGCGACCGCTACGGTCCTGCCCCGAGCATGGGTGTGTGTGATGTCCTTAGGTTAGTTAGGTTTAAATAGGTCTAAGTTCTAGGGGACTGATGACCTTAGAAGTTAGCCATTTGAACCATTTTGAGTTCAGTGATAGGATTGTTCTAGCCAGAATCGTCAGCAAATCAACATCGATAATGATAGTTCGGGTATACGTGCCGACATGGCAAGCTGAACATGAAGAGATAGAGAAAGGATATGATGATATTGAAAGGGTAACAAAGTACGTAAAGGGATACGAAAACATAATAGTCATGGGGAATTGGAATGCATTTGTAGGGGAAGGAGTAGAAGAAACGGTTACAGGAGAATAAGGGCTTGGGAGAAGGAATGGGAGAGAGGAGAAAGACTAATTCAGTTACAGACTCAGATCACAGTGTAGTAGAGATGAAAATTGGGCTGAAGTTAAAGAGATTAGTCAGGAAAGAAAGGCGAAAGTAATGAGAAGTAGCAGGAATGAGAACATCGAGATACTTAACATCAGAATTCATGGTCACGAAGTAGGTGAAGTTAAGGAATTCTACTACTGAGGCAGCAAAATAATCAATGGCGTACGGAGCAAGGACATCAACAGGAGACTAGGATTGGCTAAAAGGGCATTCCTGGTCCAGAGAAATCTACTAGTATTAAACATAGGCCTTAATTTGAGGAAGAAATTTCTGAGAACGTACGTTTGGAGCACAGGATTGTATGGTAGTGAAATATGGACTGTGGGAATACCGGAACAGAAGAGAATCGAAGGATTTGAGTGTGGTGTTACAAACGAATATTAAAAATTAGGTGGACAGATAAGATAAGGAATGAGGAGGTTCTTGCGTAATTGGTGAGGAAAGGAATATGTGGAAAACACTGACAAGGGGAACGGACAGGATGATAGGACATCTTTGAAGAAATCAGGGATGACTTCCATGGTACTAGAGTGAGCTGTAGAGGGCAAAAAGTGTAGAGGAAGTCAGAGATAGGAATATATCTAGCAAATAATTGAGGACGTTGGCGGTCGCAGGTTCGAATCCTGCCTCGGGCATGGACGTGTGTGATGTCCTTAGGTTAGTTAGGTTTAAGTAGTTGTAAGTTCTAGGGGACTGGTGGCCTCAGATGTTAAGTCCTATAGTGCTCAGACCCATTTGAACCATTTTTTTTGAGGACGTTGGTTGCGAGTGCTACTCCAAGATGAAGAAGTTGCCACAGAAGCCGAATTGGTGTTGGGCCACATCAAATCAGGCAGAAGACTGATGACTCAAAAAGAAAGAGGGCTGACGTTACGGTTCGAGTGTGGTGCAGACTCCACGAAGCCATGGACCCAGGTCGTGAAAAATCCACTATCCAAATGGTGATACGTCCATAATTGTGTTTACATGGAGTGGACTCGCTCCTATCATCCAAGTGATCCGACCATTGCTTGGAAATGATTACGTTCGGCTACTTGACGGCCGTTTGCAGCCATTCATGGACTTCAACGAGGATGGAACATTTATGGATGATAACGCGCCATGTAACCGGATCAAAACTGTTCGCGATTGGTTTGAAGAACATTCTGGACAATTCGAGCGAATAATTTGGCCAGCCAGATAGCCCCACACGAATCCCATCGAACATTTATCAGACATATCGAGAGATCAGTTCGTGCGCAAAACCTGCACCTGTGACACTTTCGCAGCCCTCGACGGCTGTAGAGGCAGCATGGATCAAAATTTCTGCAGAAGTCTCCCAGCGCCTTGTTGAGTCCATGCCACGTCGAACTGCTGCACTTCGCCAGACAAAAGTAGAGATTAGGAGGTGTCCCATGCATTTTTGTCGTCTCATTGTATATGTAAACTGCATATATTGCAATGGCGTGGAAATTATAACAGTGGTAGTGCCAGAAAACAGAAAAAGAATATTCAGCTTTTCTTTTTGCGGCGTAAGTGTTAAGTGGCGGTAAAATTCCATTCACATAATCCGTAAATGGGACCGAGGCTCACCACGAAATTACTGAAATAATTTTCTTTTAATTCCACACTTTCTAATTTGAACTTCTCTGTGACGACCATATAGCTCACAAATCTTTGCTTATTTCTTGCATAAATCTTGATAAAGTTACGTTAATAACATAATCCGTCTGTTACTAGTCCATTAAAATACCCACAGTTAACAAAGAACTCTACGACTCACTGCCTCTGGGGTATAACACTGACTACTGTCATGTAGTGACATCTAATAACAAAGGACTATCATGTTCAAACAAGTATCTTCAGGGAAATTGTATTGATCGATTCTGTGACATTAATATGGTAAATTTGAAAAATAGGAATTCATGTGTTATTGCAGTATGTAACTTGTAATGCCATTAATAATTATTTTTGTCAGTATTCGTTTTAAACTGAGATTCAAAATGCTGGATGACTAATTTTTCAGAAAGTACGTACTTTTGGGTAAAATGCATGTAGAACAGTCTCGTGATTACCCAGTAGAATAAAAGAAGGGAACAAATGAATAAATACAACAAAAAGCACACTCCCAGCAAAAGCTGAGAATTACGTGAATATCGAGAAAAAGTAGTTACCGTAATTCATTAACAATGAGACGGGTGTCGATAGAGTCAATTTGGAAAAGAAAAATCACTCTGGGGTTGTAACAGTAGGCAACCGCAACATTTCCCCATGGAGTACTGACTTTCTGGTCTTGCAGAGAGATAAATGTGTTGACACTTATAGCGATTACTTTTGAAATAATAAACAGTTTACTTACTTTTTCCGCCTGTCTCGTTTTCATTTGACTCCTCCAGGAAGATTGACTGTTAGCAGCGGCGAGTCTATTTCAATTCTTGTATAGTCTACAACCATCACGGCTGAAAGATTAACGGAGTATGATTAATCTGGTACCACATAATCGCTACTGTTTCTCACGACCAGTATGCCTTGGTCTCTGAAACATCACGATAACCATAATCAAAATATTCCACGAAATACACTTCCTTTCTAACTCTTACCCACAGTATTCTAAATTAGTACTCCACGCGTTAGCTTCCAGTACACCGAATTGGTGTACCGTAATAGAGAGTACTGTTATTGTCAGTTCAGCTACTCTATGCCCCCAGCTGGTCAATTTACAAAATCATCAAATGGCTCCGAGCACTATAGGACTTAACTTCTGAGGTCATCAGTTCCCTAGAACTTAGAACTACTTAAACATAACTAACCTAAGGACGTCACACACATCCATGCCCGAGGCAGTATTCGAACCTGCGACCGTAGCGGTCGCGCGGTTCCAAACTGTAGCGCCTAGAACCTCTTGGGCACTCCGGCCCGCTGGTAAATTTACATATGTTGAGGTTCCGCAATGGTGCGAACTGCTCAAGGCTGCCACGACGCTTTTAAGAAGAAACCTTTCATTCATGTATTCACGTATGCTGTAATAAAACGCCGCTTACTATTACAAAAATGCGTTTGTACGTTATCTTCCTTCCGTTTGGTACGACTATGGTACGGTTTCTTATCCTCTGTGCACCACAAAGGAAAACGGGACAGGAGAAAGTCCTGGCAGTGAAATGGCGTAAGGGGGCTTGTAGTTGTGCGACATGATAAACACGGCCCTTGTTCCACGAAGTAGCTGATAGTAGTGCATGAGAAAAATTTTTCCGGTTTCTATGCTGTAAACAATAAAAGACCTTTAAATTGTAACAAAAAAAAATACTGCATCTAAATTAAGGAAAGCTATATCAACTCTAGGAGTTAGTTTTTCGGTAAAGGTTCGTCTTTTGCTTTAACACACTAAAAGTGACTTGTTCGGAATTTACGCGTTTTCCTCACTACTATAAATAACACCTTCCATTTGATACTAAGGACCTTAGTTAGTGCACGAAGCCCATTTCTTTCGTTTCTTATAGTTTCTCATCACAACTCGATAATGAAGTGACTCTTTTTTCGACATTCGTCGTAGTTACTGTGATAATTTATTTTCTAGACTCTGCAGCATTAAATTTGCATGGCTTTCAATGAAAAATGTGATCCCTGGCTCCTTTAAGTTTTGTTCATTTTAGGTGGTACGATGCTGTGATCAAAATGTAGTTAACATATTGCAACTGTTTTTAAGTTGGAAGCAAATCCACATCTCACCACCGTATGGAGGAAACAGAAGTTTGTTTCAGAGTGCTAGCTGGCGGCGCCACTTACATGTACCCAGCAGCTCAGGCGTGAATAGATCGTGCTTGTAGACGCACATTTTTAAAATAAGTGACCGCGATTTATTGTTGTACTTACAGCTAGACCAAAATACTGAAGAAGGAGAAGAAATTCCACACCAACAGTTAGATAATAGAGACCTCAGACACATATCATATTTTGAACAAAGCTGCCAAAAGTTTTTCTGCGATACTTATAAACTGTCACCTACACACATCACACATCCAAGAACTCCAAAAGATAGACGTTGACTGTGGATATATCACAGATATAGTCCCTTTGACTGTTTAGAGATGTGACTAAACCCGCCCAAAGATGTAAACAAAGATGCATGAGCCTATTACACTGAGGGGATCCCACAGCCGATCAGTTCCAGTCATTCCACCAGGAATGAGGTACACGGCTCGTGTTGTCTGGAGTTCAACCGAGTCAATACCGCAGTTCGATCGCGTCAGCATTGTTACTTAGTGCCAGGAAAGCTCTCAACAAGGGAAATGTCAGGCGTCTCAGAGTGAACCAAAATGATGTTGTTCGGACATGGAATAGATACAGAGAGACAGGAACTGTCGATGACATGCCTCGCTCAGAACGCCCAAGGGCTACTACTGCAGCGAATGACCGCTACCTATGGATTATGGCTCGGAGGAACCCTGGCAGCAACGCCACAATGTTGAGTAAAGCTTTTCTTGCAGCCACAGGACGTCGTGTTACGACTTAGACTGTGCACAATACGCTGCATGACGCCAGATTCACTGCCCACGTCAATGGCGAGGTTCATCTTTGCAACCACGACACCATGCAGCACGGTACAGATGGGCCCAAGAATATGCCGAGTGGACCGCTCAGGATTGGCATCACGTTCTCTTCACAGATGAGTGTGTATATGCCTTCAAGCAGCCAATAGTCGGAGACGTGTTTGGAGGCAACCTGGTCAGGCTGAACACCTTAGGCATGCTGTCCAGAGAGTGCAGCATGGTGGAGCTTCGTTGATGTTTTAGGGTGACATTACGTGGTGCTGATGTACGCCGCTGGTGATCATGGAAGGCGACGTAACGTCTGCACGATACGTGAATGTCATCTCCCGACCGATAGTGAAATCATATCGGCAGCAAAAAATTGTTCAAATGGCTCTGAGCACTATGGGACTTAACATCTATGGTCATCAGTCCTCTAGAACTTAGAACTACTTAAACCTAACTAACCTAAGGACAACACACAACACCCAGTCATCACGAGGCAGAGAAAATCCCTGACCCCGCCGGGAATCGAACCCGGGAACCCGGGCGTGGGAAACGAGAACGCTACCGGACGACCACGAGCTGCGGACTATCGGCAGCATATTGTCTAGGCATTCGTCTTCATGGACCACAATTCGCGCCCTTATCGTGCACATCTTGTGAATGACTTCCTTCAGGATAACGACATCGCTCTACTGGAGTGGCCAGCATGTTCTTTAGAATGAACCCTGTCGAAGATGCTTGCGATAGATTGAAAACGGCTGTTAATGGGCGATGTTACCCACCAACCACTATGAGGGATCTACTCCGAATCGCCATTGAGGAGTGGAACAATCTGGACCAACAGTGTCTTGGTGAACTTGTGGATAGTATGTCATGACGAATACTGGCATGAATCAATGCAAGAGGACGTGCTACTGGGTATAAGAGGTACCGGTGTGTACAGCAATTTGGAGATCTCGCTGTATGGTGGTACAACATGCAATGTGTCGTTTTCATGAGCAATAAAAAGGGCGGAAATGATTTTTGTGTTGATCTCTATTCCAGTTTTCTGTACGAAAACGTTTTCTCATGTGTGTATTAAAAGAAATTAATTCATATTACAGATTACGTGAGAGTGTACATATCTATTTGACCCTATATCAAAACGTTTCTCTAAATTAAATTTTAATGCTGCCTAAGGTATTCTCTTAAAGTAATACCAATATTAATCAGAAATAAACTCGCTGGCTGCGAGTATCTAGGAGGCAGCTGTGCTAGGGATAGTGACATTACATTCGTCTTCAGATAAAACAGCACAGCTTGAGCTACTAGAGATATGACGTTCATATTCACCGGAATGGTACGTTAATATGTTCTGCAGAATTTATAGCACTTAAACTATGTATTCTCATGGGTTCAAGGTCAACACTGAAATCGCGGCGCAGCACCACCTATCGATAAAATGTACCGGCCGCTCTCGTTGTCACTATAATCCGAAGGTAATTTTCAGTGTGACTTGCGCAATCGTGCAGGTTGCCTCGCAAACGTAAGCGTGAAAAGTACTGTCAAATCAGTGAGTTTCAAAGAGGGCACATAATTAGCATGGAAGAATGTGATGCATCCATCCGGGAAATTGCTGCTCGTGTGGAACCAAGTGTTTCGGCATTATCACGGATGTGTGCAGAATAGTTCACGGAAGGCCGTAGAATAAGGCGAGATGGATCAGGTCGCACCACACAGACCACTCCCCGAGAAAATCAGCACCTCATCCAATGGGATTGCAGGACAGATCTGCGTCCTCCTCGGCTCTGGCGCAACAGTGGAACAGTGCAACACATCGTACACCATCAGGGATGCCAGTCCGTCGCCGTTTACTATGGCGTGGGTTACGCGCGCGTCGTCCACGTGTCCGCCCGTCTCTGACGAATGTACAGAACCATGCTAGACGCAAAGGTATAAAGAATGAGTTCACTGACCTCAGTGTTGTTAGACGAATCCAGGTTCTGTTTGTTTTCAAAATTATGGCCGCATTTTAGTTCACCGCAGACAGGATGATGCGGCATCACAGTGAGAGCATTCGCACAAGGCATACAGCGCCAACTCAAGGCCTCATGGAGTATTATGCTACTGGGTACAACCACACAATACAGTCGGTGCGTGTCCAGGGCACTGTGACCAGTGTGACCAACGTGAATGACATCCTGTGACTCGTAGCCATACCCTTTCTGCACATCACCACAGACGCCATTTTTCAGCAAGACAATGCACGACCACATGTAAATGCACGAACACGTGCCTTCTTGGTGTCACAGGAGTCACCCTTTTGCCCTGGCTCGCCAAATCGCCACACTTGTCGCCAATCGAAAATGTGTGGTTTGCGGTGAAACGACGGGTGCAGTGCTGTGTCACCGTGCCAACCACCACAGATGAACTTTGAAACCAGGTGAATGCCACATGGATGGCTATACCACAGGACACCATTCGCGCCTCATACGCGTCGATGCCAGCACGCACGCAACAAGTTATCAGAGCCCGTGGCGGACTCTGTGCCTAAGAGGCAACAGGACTCATGCTGAACCGAGGTGACTGAAATACTAACAGCTTCTGCGGAACATACTAAAGTACATGTCCTGTGAATATGAACGTCCTGTCACTAGTCGTTCAAGGTGTTCTGTTTCTTCTGAACACGAGACTAAAAATTTGTGCCAGACCTGGACTCGATTCCAGATTTCCCACTTCACACAAGCGGTCGCCTTAACCATTGCGGCTCTCCGTGTACGCAAATTAGAATTAATTTCGGACTCCTGTCAATCGTCGTTTATGAATGTTCATCCAGACACAGAAAAAAATAATACGTAAGTCTTAATTTCACGTCGAGAACATGAATGAAAGTTCCTGTACCGATACTAACACTGAGACTCTTGCAGTGTGTCTTATAACAGCTGTTCCTGTCGGAAATGAAGTTAATTTACTGGCTAAAAGCCCACGAAAAGAAAAATTAAGAAGCAAAATACAGTTGCTTCTAGGAAAAAAGCTATCTTTATTAACCATAGTTGTGTGAAACTAAAGACAGTGGCAAACCGCAACTTGCACATCTGAAGAGTAATTCATTTAAATACTTATAAGTTTAACTTATAGTTTATCACAACTTGTTACATTAGCGTTTCGTTATGTAAAAGTTTTAGTTTAGATGGTTAGATTACTTTCGTTATCTAATTACGTCCATTTCAAGCCATAGCAGTAAGCAGCTATCGTTTCGCGTTTTCTCTGTTTCAATATGGCATCGAGCGAAGTGTTCTACTTCAAGCAAATCAAAGAAACCGCCCACTGCTTCCATTTCTGTATACTGTTTATTATGTCGTATGGTTATAGAAGCACCCGATCTGATGACAGTTGCGCTTGTAGTAGGTGTAGCATCTACAGTGAACATAATACATCACTTAACACGTGTTATACAACGTTAAACAAGACAACATTACCAGCAAATGTATGTGACACGCTAAATATGCGATGTAATGTAGCGGTTTTCAAATGAAAGAAATAGAAAACATTGTGTTTTTTGCAAATGACAAGCCGTATATCATACATTAAAAATGCAATCACCAGCACGAAATAATTGGTCACGTTGTAAGGGGCAAAAATATGAGTATAACTGTCTTCTTTTGAAAGCAGTACTGTAGGGCTAATTTTTACTAAATAATGGGCAATTAATATTTCATATATCTACTGTGTAATATTTGTCACAGGCCTTACATATAATACATTTTTGAACTCTTGTAAATTAAAATCCATTTATCACTTCGTTTTCCATAGAAATCGCTTGAAAAAAAAATGGTTCAAATGGCTCTGAGCACTATGGGACTCAACTGCTGTGGTCATAAGTCCCCTAGACCTTAGAACTACTTAAACCTAACTAACCTAAGGACAGCACACAACACCCAGCCATCACGAGGCAGAGAAAATCCCTGACCCCGCCGGGAATCGAACCCGGGAACCCGGGCGTGGGAAGCGAGAACGCTACCGCACGACCACGAGATGCGGGCAAATCGCTTGAAGCCGAAATAATATTAATCTCCAGAACAATTTGTTTAGGCTGAATAATAAACGCAGTTGATGATATAAAAAGAACTGAAATATGTGTGAGTGAAAGTATAATAAATGAATTATGTCTTGCATAAGGCGGAAATTCTCTCCAACTTACCTCGCACTCATGAGCGAAATGTGCGTAAAGAAAATTGAAAATGAGAGAAAAACCAGAAAATAAATATAAGATCGCCATATCGTTGTCCTTCTGAAACCGGGTAGAGTAGTGAAAACATACAGCAGTATGTTTATCGGGTCGAAATGATCCATTTTAGCGCTATTATTATTACCCTTTTTAGATAATCTTTATACATGAAAGGAAATGTCTTGACTGACTTACATACTCATCATCGTCCATCCCTAACCGCAAAGGGCAGAAATTTCAAATATGGAGAGAGTATTGACTTTATACTGTGGGCATCGTTTAAGAAAGGAGTTTTCGAAGTTTCACATCTGAAGGGGTGAAGCAGGGAATGAAAAAAGTTCTAAAAAAAAGTATGTTACTACTCTGGCAGTTTTTAAGCTGGTCCTACGACGAAAATTGGTATTTAACTACTCGATTACAAATAAAAAAATACTTATCTCAGTGTTTCTGGAAATTCAACCCCTGAGAGCTTGAAATATGGTGAGACTGGTTCAATGGTTCATCATCGCTCAGCGGAAACCGATAAGGATAGAAACTTCATGTTGGAGAGGGTTTGATCTTAAACTGTAGCTACCGTTTAGTGAGCACTCCATCTTTAGGCCACAAGTGGCCCATCGGGACCATCTGACCGCCGTATCATCCTCAGATGAGGACGCGGACAGGAGGGGCATGTGGTCAGCACACCGCACTCCTGGTCGTTATGATGGTTTTCTTTGACCGCAGCCGCTACCATTCGGTCGAGTAGCTCCTCAGTTGGCATCACGAGGCTGAGTGCACCCAGCAAAATGGCAACAGCGCATGGCGGCCCGGATGGTCATCCATCGAAGTGCCGGCCACGCCCGACAGTACCGCTGAGTAAGGGATTGTTCGAAATCCCTCCCTAAGAAGTTAAACTAAGGGATGAAAAATATTTTCATATTATGTCGCTCTTTGGGCAATTTTGAAGCCAGAACTACGAAAATTGTTACTTGTTTCCTGGGTCACAAATAAAGTAATACTTGTTACAGAGTTTTGGTAAATTTTACTACTATGAGAATTAAATAATGGGTGAAAGTATTTTTTTTTAAATGAGTCATTATTAAACCATTACTAACGCATTTTTAAGCTTCATCTATGGAAATTGGTATTTGACTTCTCCGTTGGAAATAAAAAAAAAGTATGTGTTACAGTGTTTCTGGAAATTCAGCTCATAAGAGAATGAAATAGTGAATTAAAATTTTTAGGGAAATATTTAGTTCATTAAACATTTTTAAAAGTAAATGTATGAATATTCGAGTTTCACTCTTTCGTTTGCAATGAAGAAATACGTTAGGTGATGAAAGTTTCTTTAGAAATGTCATCATAAAACCATAAAACGTAAGCTTAACGAAAAGCTCCGACTCCGTCTTTCAGAATCGCCCTTTGGTAACAAGTTCATTCGGAAAGGACTATACATCTACGGCCATAATAAGCGAGAATAGCTTAGAAGACGAGGCAGTTTGTGAACAACGTAAAAATTCCACTCAAGAAAAATAAAAAAGTCTGCTCAGGCGTTAACACACTACGCGAGTTAAGTAGCGGGCGCTAAGCTAGTAAGTAATACGTTTCTAGAGCCCGAATATTGAAACTGCAAACACGCAGTCGTGTGTGACTAATCAAATTACTTTCTTTTATCTCTGTACAAGAGATATACATTTCATATCAAAGACGGAAAATACCGCTAAACTTCCAACCAGCATTAATTAAATAGGAAGGACCGTACGAACATTGTTTTCACTGCATGTGACCGCTACAACTGACGCAAGTTCGCTGACGTGCGCAGAGTGTTACATACATATCATTCCTTCATCACATAGGCATGTGTGGTGGTGTAGATGGAACAGTCAGACAATAATATTGCGCCACAAAAGAATCTTACACTGTTCACCGCATCCAGTCTGAACCATCTGGCTCCCTGTAGAATGAAATGTCGAGTCAGGGGACTTCTCCTGAGTTCTTACCCGTAACATTGAACTGCCTCCTTTTTACTCCATGGTACCAAATACGTAGCACAGCAATACGTCCCATAAAGTCTGACCTGCATATTGTAAATGTATCACTCGTAAATGTATCACTTAAATATCCCTTGTCTTTTGGAGAAAGCCATTGCATAATGTTTCAATAAATGTGCGAGTTGTTGTCGCTGTCTGCCATAGAGATAACTCAATCCGATCACCTTTGCACCTTCACTATGTGATCAAAAGTATCCGGACACCCCCAAAAAGATATGTTTCTCATATTAGGTGCATTGTACTGCCACCTACTGCCAGGTACTCCACTCAGCGACCTCAATAGTCTTATGACTGAGAAGCAGGATGGGGCGCTCCGCGGAATTAGCGGACTTCGAACATGGTCAGGTGATTGGGTGTCACTTGTGCCATACTTCTGTACTCCAGATTTACACACTCCTAAAGATCCCTAGGTCCACTGTTTCCCATGTGACAGTGAAGTGGAAACGTGAAGGGACACTCACAGCACAAAAGAGTACAGGCCGACCTCGTCGGTTGGGTTACAGAGGCCGCCGACAGTTGAAGAGGGTCGTAATGTGTAATAGGCAGACATGTATTTAGACCATCACACGGGAACTCCAAACTGCCTCAGGACCAACTGCAAGTATTATGACAGTTAGGCGGGAGGTGAGAAAACTTGGATTTCACGGTCGAGCGCCTGCTCATAAGCCACACATCACGCCGGTAAATGCCAAACGACGCCTCGCTTGTTGTAAGGAGCGTAAACATTGGACGACTGAACAGTGGAAAAACGTTGTGTGCAGTGACGACTCACGGTACACATTGTGGCGATCCGATGGCAGGGCGTGGATACGGCGAATGCCCGTTGAATGTCATCTGCCAGCGTGTGTAGTGCCAACAGTAAAATTCGGAGGCGGTGGTATTATGGTGTGGTTGTGTTTTTTATGAAGGGGGCTTGCACCCCTGCTTGTTTTGCGTGGCACTATCACATCACAGGCCTTCATTGATGTTTTAAGCACCTTCTTGCTTCCCACTGTTGGAGAGCAATTCTGGGATGGCGATTGCATCTTTCAACACGATCTAGCACCTGTTTATAATGCGCGACCTGTGGCGCAGTGATTACACGACAATAACATCCCTGTAATGGACTATCCTGCACAGAGTCCTGACCTGAATCCTATAGAACACCTTTCGAATGTTTCGGAACGCCGACTTCGCAACAGGCCTCACCGACCGACATCGATACCTCTCTTCAGTGCAGCACTCCGTGAAAAATTGGCTGCCATTCCCCAAGAAACCTTCCAACATCTGACTGAACGTATGCCTGTGAGAGTGGAAGCAATCATCAAGGATAAGGGTGGACCAACACCATACTGAATTCCAGCATCAACGATGGAGGGCGCCACCAACTTGTAAGTCATTTTCAGCCAGGTGACCGGATACTTTTGATCACATAGTGTACGTTTCTAGCGCCTGAAGAGTGTAACTGCAAACACGCAATCGTCTGTGTCTAATCAAATCACATTCTTTTATCTCTGTACAAGAGATATACATTTCAGATCAAAGACATAAAATACCGCTAAACAGCCCAATCAGCATTAATTGAATACGGAGTACCGTACGAACACTGTTTTCCATGTATGTGACCAGTACTGATGTGCGTAACGTGAAAATCATCGCTAAACTGACACAATATTTTTAGCGTAACGCAGTCTGACTCAATAATACGTACAAAAGAATGGGCATGACTAACAATAAACTATACCTTTCATGAATCTCTTACCTCACAAAAATCTTCGTTACTCGAACTACTGCAATACAGCAAGCGCCAATACTGCCAGCTAAATAAAAGATTCTAAATACTGAAGGGGATCAATACTAATAGGCATAGTTAGCAAATGAAAGATTTTGATACAGAGCAAACAATGTATTTGTCTTAATAGTGTTCAAAAGTCATTTTATATATCAGTTCATGACATCCAGTCTCACAGATTACCTTTTTCTGACGGACACCTGTCAAGATCGTCCGTTCTCAAAACTCTGGAATCACTCTCCCTACATCCACCGCTGCTCGCGGCTCACCTCCAACTGCACAACGCTATGCTCCGTTCACATCGAACTGCCCAACACTACACAAGCGAATATTCCAACAATGACTCCAACCAGCCACAGACTGCACGCAGCAGTCAGTGATTTTCATACAGAGCGCTACGTGGCGTTACCAACACAAAAACCTAAACAGCCTACTTACAACGAAATGGTCGGACCATAATTTGGCTGCACAAAAAAGAATATTACACTCTTCACCGTATCCGGTTCGATACGTCTGCCTCCCTGCAGAATGAAATATCGAGCCACGCGGGGTCTCCTGCGTTCAAAATGGTTCAAATGGCTCTGAGAACTATGGGACTTAACATCGGAGGTCATGAATCCCCTTGACTTAGAACTACTTAATCCGAACTAACCTAAGGACATCACACACATCCATGCCCGAGGAAGGATTCGAACGTGCGACCGTAGCTGTAGCGCGGTTTCGGACTAAAGCGCCTACAACCTTTCGGCCACAACGGCCGGGTCTCATGAGTTCCGACCTGTAGTAACTCTACAAGGTGAACCGAAATTCATACAGACACACGTCACGGCTTGTTTCTTTGCATACCAGCAGTACAAAAATTCTCTTATAAAATTTCGTCCTGTGCATATTTCCGTTAGGAACAGTGTGACAGGACAATAGTCATACGCACGGCAAGTACTGTATCTTCACACAGTAGTGTTGTCAAGTTTTTGGAAAACGAAAATAGAGTGACGACTAATTATTTGTCTAGAGCGACATTTTCCTAAATAACCTATATAGCGCACAAAAGATTACATAGCCCTTATATACATTTATGAGTGTGCACAAAACACTAACAGTGCGGAAGTACATATCTAAAGATATCACTTTCAATGGCCAGTCAGTCAAATTCAGATTGACTGTAATTTACTATAACGGACTTTTGGTACTTTTTAATAACTGAAAATCACTCTTTTGCGGAGCAGCCTTCGATGGATCTTCTTCGCCATCAAACATTTTTTAGCGTGAGACTAATTATTTTAGCAAAGGCTAACGGATCAATAACACGCTAGAGATAGCAATGTAAAGTACCATCGTTGATTATTCCTTCGGTTTGGAAGCTCAGCCGTTGACAACATTCACGAAATTCAACATAACTAAAAAATTACAACAAAGTCATTTATCAGGAAGATAAGTTTTAAGATTCTAATTATTCCATGAAATATAATTCTAATAGACCTGAATAAAAAGCAGGAGAGTTAGTCACTCCGTGTAAGAGAAATGAACGGAGGAATCTCTTAATAATACAGTGTTCGGTGATTACATCACTCAGTACGCAATTGCATCGCTCCCCACTTAATCCAGTGTATAGACTTTTTGTCAGCATACTCGAGTTCGTAAAAGGAAGGAAGGAAAGAAGGTTAATGTTTAACGTCAATCGATGACGAGGTCATTTGAGACGAAGGACAACCTCGGATTAATGAAGAATGGGGACCCGGCTTTTACCTTCTGATTTGCGAAAATAATGCAAAACTTAAAACTG
Organism: Schistocerca cancellata; assembly: GCF_023864275.1. NCBI lineage: Eukaryota > Metazoa > Arthropoda > Insecta > Orthoptera > Acrididae > Schistocerca > Schistocerca cancellata. Next base: position 147,520,049 of record NC_064628.1, on the reverse strand, counting down.
AATGGTTGCACGGGGCCCGCCGGTGTGGCCGAGCGGTTCTAGGCGCTTCAGTCTTGAATCGCGCCACCGCTACGGTCGCAGGTTCGAATCCCGCCTCGGGCATGGATGTCTGTGATGTCCTTAGGTTAGTTAGGTTTAAGTCGTTCTAAATTCTAGGGGACTGATGACCTCAGATGTTAAGTCCCATAGTGCTCAGAGCCATTTGAACCATCTGAACCATTTGGTTGCACGGGGCTCTGAACCGCAGCCCTCCCGAATGCTAGTCTGTGGTTCCAATCATAGCGCCACCTAGCCCGTTTCAAGTTCGTTAATTCGATTCTGAGACTAGGTATAACTATTTTCCGTTTCCTTATTGAAGACTGCATCTGACCCTTTCATCGCTATACACTGACGTGATGCAAGTCCTGGATAGCAATAGGTTCATGTACGTAGTACCTTGTTCGTAATGTACTCAAGGACAGCACATTGGGGGAGCAGTCTTTTGTACACAGGTGATTCATGTCAAAAGATTTCCGATGAGGTTATGGCAGCACTTTCTGAATTAATAGATGCTGAACGCGAAAAAGAATAGGAGCTATACACATATGGCCGTCCATTATGGAAACCGTTGGGAAATCAACATTACGCGATCCACAGTGTCAAGAGTGTGCCAAGAATACCAAATTTCAGGCTTCACTTCCTACTACAGACAACGCAGTGGCCGACGGCCTTCACCGAGGGAGAGAGAGCAGCAGCGTTTTCGTAAAATTGTCAGCGTTAACAGAAAGTCGACAGTCAAACAGTGGCCAGGTTAGGTGGATTTCAGGTGGTAAGAGCTAATGGCAGAGTTCAAGCGTGGCATAGACCACACAAAGCCATCGACCCATGTTGTCAACAAGGCACTATGCAACTTGGCGGTGACTCTATAATGCGGGCTGCGTTTACATGTAATGCACTGAGTCCTCTGGTCCAAGTGACCGGACCATTGGTTGGAAATGGTTTATGTTCGGCTACTTGGAGACCATCTCCAGCCATCCATTCGTGTTCCAATTGTGGAATTTTTATGGATGACAACGCGCCATGTTACCGGCCACAATTGTTTGCATTTGGTTGAGGAACATTCAAGACAATTCGAGTGAACGATCTGGCCCCAAAGATCGACCGACATATATCCCATCGAACATTCGTTAGTTTTCACTTTGTTGATATATTCTTGAAATTATTTCACAAACTTTAAATAACGCTTTTTCTTTGTGGTTCACAATTATATAAAACACTCTTTTGAGCATTGTATTTACACATAACGGGCAACTTTCGCCCAAGTTTGTCGACATACGGCCATGCACAACTTCTCTCAGCAAACTACTTCTCAGCGACTATCTTATTTTATTCTCTGATAATCCATAGATTGTCAGAAGCAAAAATTACAACACACTGGTCAAATATTATTATATTTCTCCAATCTTACATACCTCTCTAACATTTACAGGCATCAAAGTAATCAAGACATTTTTATAAGCAATAATAATCAAAAAAGCGTATCCCAAAATGAGTGATAAAACACCTTGTATTGGAAGTTACACTTGCTAAGTGGGATGTAGCCAGACCAGTTTCATTACACTGCGCAGGTCGCACTTCCGTTCTTCCTCGGGTTGGTCCGCCAATCGCTCTTAATATAAAATTAATTATTTTGTTAACATTTGCTGGTCGTTTTTTTAATAACTGAAAGTGTAATTTCAGTAGGGAAGAAGTCGTCAGCATTATCAGATTGGTTCCTTAATCACTTTACATTAAAAATTAACATTAGAAGTTATGAACTTTGGGCCAAAACTGATATGATATCTGTTGCTATATCGTCGCTCGAGGACCATGCAGCCTCTTCTCATCGCTTTTCCAAATTCCCTGCTCGTACGGCTTGATTATTTATCTGGAATGGCTGACCTATATTTCGTACTCGCTCTAACAGCTACAGCAGCGTATCGATGTAATAAATCATGACCCACAGTGTGACATAAAAGTAACTCATTCACAAAATGTAATAGAAATTTGGTACATCGGCGATGTGTTGACATTAGACTTGGCCACTGTTTCTATGTTTCGGTACAGTGTATCGATACGTGGAACTGTTTCAATGTTTCGGAACGGCTGTAGTTCACTGTTTCGAAACAGTAGTGTTTCATTCCGCCCCTGTCTCGGATAACCGGACCAGATTCGATCTCGAGCCAGACACAGAAACTGTATCGTTGTTTCAAAATAAGGCTGTTCAGTCCACCTGTGCTTCGAACGGACTAATTGTATCGAAACAGTGATGTTTCATTCCACTCTGTGTCGGACGAGATTGGGGCTCGGCACAGGTATTGAAACACAACATACCACTTCGTGAAACACTTTCAAAAGTGTCGAAATCTTTTTGACAACCAATAGCATGAAGCTTAAGATATCCGAAAATAAAGCTTCATTTCTAGCTGACTGTCTTATTCCGAAATGACGTAACATCTGCTTTATAAACACTAACCAAACAATAAAACAACGCATACTATTCACATTCAAAATAATAAATACGAGAAAATCATTCAGTTAAATTACACTTTTTTTTATAACATACGCTTCTCTGTTCACGTACAGTAATCATATTAAGAAACGCAATAAGCCTACAACATTTTGAACAAAGAAAAGGTGTAGAGTGACAGTTATTAGACATATATACAAATTTGATGTAGGTATAAATTGCAAGCAATCTGTTTGACATATCACTGATAGTGTAATGGTGAACGGGAAGGGATGGTGCATTTATAGTAACGGTTCGAAACACCTTGAAAGACAAAATTTTTTCTGTTATATTTTGTTATTTATTCGAATTATTTGGCATTATTTGTGAGTCTATAGTCACTGTGCCTATTATCCACAATGATTCCCTTTGTGTGCATGGAAATTAACAGGATGAGTATATTACCCATACTAACGGAATGTGGGAATCCCAGTACCATGTCCGTTGTTCTGCAGTTTGCTCCCACCTCCAGTTCCGTTCGTGGTGGTTCTTCTGTCTTCAGCTATGGCTGTCCTCAGCCAATTGCAAAGTATGAAAGTGACACGACACGAAAGCAGCACATTTGTTGCATGAAATACAGAACTGCCGAAACGCCTAAGTGATAGTTTCATACTTTCTGCGATATGATTAGCGCTCTCGCGCCTCATTTGTGTTTATATGGACATACTTACACAGTAGGCATTCAAGATGATAAAATGTGTAGGTTTATTAAATTATAAAACACAAACTGTTTCACTGTTTCGAAACAGCGTATCGAAACATGACATTGTACTGTTTCATTTGTTTCGAAACAGTTACGTGTTTCAGTTTGCCCATCTCTAGTTGACATACTTTCACAGCGACGGGAACACAATATTTCTTTGTCGGTCCGAGTGTTGTTGTATTGTTGTCTGTTTCATGTTGTACGCCTTGTCAATTATACGTTACAGGCTCAGGCGTTTTACTCTATAGGAAATTATTTTCACGGAAGGTAAGGGGCATAACAGCCCTCACTCACCCGTCAATGATAAGTAAATACTCAATAATATATCCCTCATTTATGACTCTTGTCTGTTACACGGTACTCTATCTTTGAATTTTTCACTCATTACATTATCCATAAAAACTGATTGCACGGAAATGCAGAGTTTCGCTGATTAATGATCCACATATTTCGAAGAAAAGACGCGTTTAAAGCTAATCATTCAGTTTCAACCCTTGGAACATTCTTTCTGAGAATAGATTCCTTATAGAGTAGCTGAAGTACACTGATAGGGGAAAACGTTATCATGCTCTTTTCTCATAAACTGACATTTTGAGACTGTGACTGTGTACAAAATATAGATTGCTTCTTTCAAAGAACCTTACACACAAACCCCAAACTTCAGCAGCTAGTCATTCACAATTTAAGGAACAGCAGCTTCCCACACAAAAGTCCGGGTAGGGCTATATATAAACTCAGCTGCAAAAATTGCCCCTCCTGTTATGTAAGACGAAGTGGGAGAATCTTTGAGATCCGGCTCAGAGAAAGTTTACATGCCATACATTTAAACAATCCATCAAAATCTGGATTCAGAATGCACACAAATGTCAACAGACAGTAGTAAAAAGCAGTGAAGAATATATCCAGATATTACATCGTGCTGATTTTGCATATTGTTGTTCCCTGTTGCTATGGGTTTATTTATCGATTGTAATTATTTATTTGTAGTTTACTGTTGCTATTTGAGTTTACATCTTGTTATTCTGTTATTTGGAGATACTAAGAGGGGCTGTGGACGCTGAAAAATGTAGTTCTAAGAGGAGAAATCGTAACATAGATTAGTTGATCTACTTGTAGAAAATGTAAGGGGGGCCACATGCACACAAGACAAAATACCTGTGATTACTGTCGTCAGAGGGACACAATTTTTAGGTTAGAGTCAGGTTCAGACAGAGAGTATTGAAAGAGATTAAAATAGAACAGTGCCATAATGTCTGTAGCAGTATCCAAAGAATTAAAATTTTTGTATTTCTTCAGAACATTAGAGGACTGAAAAATAAGACAGATAACCTTCTTGTATGCCTAGAAAATGGGGTAAATTCTGAAGGTATAGATGTTTTGTGTCTCTCTCAACACCATGTAACCGCAGGGATGGAGAGGTTAAATTTAAGGGATTACATATTAGCATCTTATTCATGTAGAGCCGACATGGAAAAAGGAGGAGTTGCTACTTACATAAAATCTGGACATAAAGTCAAAAATATTGAAACAAATAGTTTTTGTGTAGATCAGATCCTTGAAGCATGTGCTTGTGAGTTGCTACTGCAACATACTTCCATAGTAATTGTAACAATTTACAGATCCCCTCAAGGTAACTTTCAGCTATTCATGAAAAATATTGAGGCATTATTGAGCTACCTGTCGGACAAAAAGAAGCAGTTAGTGGTTTGTGGTGATTTTAACGTAGATTTCTTAAAAGATACGGATAGGAAAAATGATCTAGAATCTTTGTTTGGTTGTTTCAATCTAGTATCTGTTGTAAATTATCCAACTCGTGTGCAGCAGGATAGGAGGTCGCATATCGATAATATTTTCATAGACAGTGCTCAGGCAGAAAGAATTAATGTGTACTCAGTTGTTAATGAGCTATCTGATCATGATGCACCGTTAATGGAAACAACACATATAGCACCTTATATGATTCAGGCAGGTTCATACAAGGCAGGGAGGCTTACTAATGCGAACAGGATTTAAGTGCAGCCTGGAAGATGTAGAATGGGGTGAAGTATACACAGAAAATGATGCTGATGCCAAATTCAATTTAGTCCACCGTAAATATGTCTCAATGTTTGAGAGTGGCTTTCCTGAAACGTTATCCAAACAAGCTATTACAAAGTTAAAAGTACGCCATGGATTACGAAGGGAATTAAGATATCGTAAGAGGAAGAGAGAAATATATAGACAGGCCAGAATAAGTCAGGATCCGACGTTACTTGCATACTACAAAAGATACTGTAATATTTTAAGGAAAGTCATTAAGAAGTCGAGAAGCTTATGTGTTCTGACAGAAATTAATAATGTGGATAATAAGATTAAAACTATATGGGATATAGTGAAACGGGAGACGGGGCAGCCTGACAGTGCACAGCATACCATGGCAATAAAACTAAATGATGATGTTGTGAGTGGTAATTCAGAAGTTGCAAGTTTTTTTAACAATCACTTTCAGAATGTGGCAGCAAAAATAGGGTTAAATGGTTCAGCTAAAGAAGCAAAAAAGTATATTAAAATATAATTCTCTAGGACTCCTGCAAATCCAAATATTTTGTCAACATTCTACAGGAAATCGCAAAAGAAGACTCCTATACGTGAACTACGAGAAACAACGAAGAAGAATTTTACTGGCTAAGTACCATCAACATTTCTGAACTTCCCACCCTGTTTGCTCAGTGTGCTGTTACGAAGAACGAAGTAATTACGGGGTGTGGGGGCGGAGGGGGGGGAGCTTCAGAGAGGGCAGGCGGGAAACAGTAAGGCACTGACTAACTGAGTCGAACAGTGTTTTTCATACAGGCAACATGCGTGCACTATGAGTGGCTATTTCATTTGACTAAAATTAATTCAAAATTTAACTTTGTCTCAGAAGTCGTTTGTACCGTACCCAATTTATTGCTGCAATCGAGATTGTCAACACGTACTGATCACGTGTGGCACATTTCATTTAAGGAAATAATTCAAAATTTTGTTCTGCGACAAGGCAACGGAATGATATGGTGCCTAGAGGGGTATAATCAGGCTTCACGATCCCCGCGATGATTATCAGTTTAGACTGGCTGTTATGAAGGGTTGGTTGACTAAGACAATGCACTTTGCTAAATTCGGTTTGCATTCATAAATGAGGTGCCATTTCAGGCTCGAGATTTTACTGCAGCATTGTGGTGGTATTTCCGAAAGCCTCTCCGAAATACACTGACTTTAAATCATATGCTAGGAGCCCGGCTAACGGAGGAGAAATTCATTGGAGAGATCGAGATAGCTATATAAGAGTTGTGGTAAGAAAGCCTGCACCTGATTATCTTGGGAATAAACGAGTGCAGTTTGCTAGAATTTACCTTGCCAGTACATTCAAAGTAGCCCTCCACATACAACCTTCCGAAAACCTTCACCGTAGCTTCTTTTCAATTTTAAGAGGAGAAACGCAACAGATACACAAACGGTGTGCTTATCGGCTAACTCTTCATGAGTAATCTTATCTACTGTGTATATCGCTCTTAACGTACAACTAACACTGCAGGAAAAACAAGCCCATGACAATCCCAGCAGTGCAGAATGCAGGTTTTCACGATGAAGAGTCAAATAACAGGAGGGAATGCAACAAATAAGACCCACAGCAACATTTGCATTGATGTGAAAACATTTTCAGTGCAACACACTATTCGCGTTGAAAAGTACTTTTTATCCTTTTCCCAGTCAAGAACTTATGATGACGATTGCCACAATTGCCTGTCACATACTGCTCTTTCTTCAGTGGCTTCTACTTCTTACTCTGCAAACTATGACTGCATACAAATGCAGAGCTGTGCAGCTAAATGATCTTGATAGACGACAGCACAGACAAACGTCAGTATTTTAAAACAATTTTTATCAGTGATTCCACTGAATGAATCCACTGGCTTTTTGCAGACAACTCCAAGGAAATTTAACGGTGAATCGTCGATCTATTCGTAACACAGTTCCTGATTTTACTGCCCCGTAGCAAGGTTTTAGTGGTAAAGTTATTATCGGGACACACAGTTGAAACCCGAAGTATAAAGGTCCGAAATACGTAGTGACGCATGGGAGGTACACTAAAAGACAGGCCACTGTTCATTGCATTCCACAAAAATATTGAAGTTGAATCTAGATGTGAAGTAATCTGGAGGCCACCAGATTGCACTACAACACTTTCAGAACCATTCAAAGAAGGTCTACGCTCAGCAGTGCGGAAATACCCTGTTCGTGCTACGTTAATTGGAGGCGAGTTTAATCTACCGAGCATAGACGTCATTCGGAGCACAGACTGTTACATCTATGCATTTGTTGCAGGGGGGAACGAACAGGCAATCTTGTGAAGTAAGTTTGAACATGTTTTGCGAAAACACTCTTGAGCAGCTACTTTGAGAGCCCACATGAATCGGAAACATTTTAGACCTTGCAGCTACAAAGAGGGGTGATCTTATTGACAGGGTGATCACGATGTCATCATAACGATGAAGATTTCTAAAGTTAATAAAACCATCAACAAGGGTGGAAGAGCATTTATGCGAGAAAGAGTAGACAAGCAATTTCTAACGATGTAGGTAATAAATGGTCATAATTTTGTTCCAATACGATGGATGCCGAGGAGGAATTGTGGGCGTTAAACGGACTGTAAAACTCCAAACTGAGCAAGCAGTCACTAGATCGCGCCGATCACTGTCACCTAAAGACTGCCTGACTGGCGTCAGCAAGCGTGTCTCACACTCGGCAGCACGACCAGAGGCCTTTCTTCTTCCCTAGGAGGAGTGCAAGTTGAAACGACCCCTTTCGAAAATTATAAATTACTGTGCTGGTAATCTTCTACGATATTTGATAAAACTGTACGTACTCAGACATTTGTCTCTTTACTTTCTGATCATCACTAAACTAACACACAATATTTCTAGCGCAACGCAATCTGACTTTCAATAATACCTACAAAAGAATGGCTCTGACTAACAATAACCTATTCCTTTCATGAATCGCCTACCTCACAAAAATCTTCGTTACTCGACTACTGCAGTACAGCGAGCGCCAATACTGCCAGCTAAATAAAAGAGTCTAACTACTGAGGTCACTAACTACTGATAGGCATAGTTGGCAAATGAAATATTCTGACACAGAACAAACAATGCATTTTCCTTAATAGCGTTCAAAAGTCACAATATGGATAATTTTGTGACATCCAATTAAACAAATGTCCTTTTTATGATGGACACACGTCCAGATCGTGCTCACATAGTAATCTCTCAAAACTCTGGCATCCCTCTCTCCATATCCACCATTGCTGGTGGCTCACCTCCAACTGCCCAACGCTGCGTGCTGTCCACATTCAACTGCCCAAGACTACACAAGCGAATATACCAACAAAGAGTTCAACCTGCCACAGACTGCACACAGCGCATTCAGTGATTTTCATACAGAGTGCTATGTGGCGTTACCAACATAAAAACCCAAACAGCCTATAACACTACCGCCTGCTACTGCTATACCATAACCCTAAAGTACGAGGCAGGTCGTGAGATACAACTATCTAGTTAAAACAATTATGGTATAAAGCAACAGAGCAGTGTTACCCTCTGAGAGGAATTTTGTTGTGTTAACCATGTTGTACCTAACGGAAATGGCTTATCGGAAATGAAAGTCAGAATTACATAAATATTTGAACAGTAACAAACAATATTTTTGCCTAGCTATAGTGTTTAAAGAATAAGGAAAACGGTCGCCAGCCTAATTAGGAAAGAGAAAGATTAACATCCTCTTTTAAGAAAGTATGTATGAGTAACTTTAATGGACAAACACAACCTAGACTTGACCACACGCGAGTGCAATGAACTCTGACACAAACATATGTTTACGGTAAGATTGAAGCTAACAGCTAGAACAGCACAAACAATTTGCATAAATATAACAAATAACGAAACACACTATTACTTTCAGTGCTTATTCAAACTGAACGGTTTTTATAATGTTATCATTACTATTCACTGCAGAATCATTAATTGAAAATAGGTTCAGTATTATTGTTCAAATATTTTCCTAGCTGACATAAAATTCTAAATGCAGTTTACTGCATTTTTATGAACTGGTCACAGGTTAAATATCTCTCAACTAAATACTTTTCTATTTAGAATGAAAGTTAAATGGAATTCACTAACAGGTTACTTCTCACTGTCTTTTGAATAAAGAAATTATGGTTTTCATAAATAGTGGTCTTCCCATTACTTGTTACCTAGCATTAACACAGTAGACGAACTATGGATCCTGTTACTATTAATATGCACTTCAAATACACAAGAGAGACAAACACTTAGCACTCATGAACATATAATTTTCTACTATTGCAGTTTTCCACTTTTACTACAGTGAAACACAATGTTGACAAAATTGCAAGAAGCTGACTCACCTTTTAGAATTTACTACAGGCAGAAATGTGATCATTCACCAAGCAAAACTTATAAGAATTTTAGTCTTTAAAAGAAAGTGCAAATTGTCTTTATTACCACAATCTTCTACTTTCAAGTAAATGATTAAATACGAGACTTTGAAACTCCACTAAACTTTAATTAGACTGTTTCCATCCCTGGGAGGCTTTCACAAGACTGCATTTACTACCTCCCACAATTTCACAAAATCCATAGTAAATCTGAACACTCCCTTCTTACCAAAGGCAAACAACATTATTTAATGTTCTGAGGCTTTCATTTTTTCCACAAACTAGGACACTCGGTAATCATAGTTTAAATGGAGAGGAACCTGAAAGGTGTTGTGATAGGGAAAAATCAAGGTAGGTACATGAATTTAATTATAAGTTACCTTATATTTGAGCACACTAACACATCCAATAAATTGATCCTTCACTGTGCATTATTATAGCATTCCGTTTCAGTGATTGCGCAATGTGGTGGCAACTGCATGTTGGTAGGTGGATTTGCAGGCAGAATTGCTGGACTCTGTCCCTTCTTGGTGGCGATGATGGATACCAATTCCAGAATCGTTCCAGCTATTTATCCATCCATCCGAGGCATTGGGAAGCGGCAGAAAAAGCCTCTCTCGGAACCAGCAGGATATACAACTTTTACATGGCAGTGCACAGTTTGGTAGCTTGTCCCCGACTGACTCTTGGTTCCACCTTTTCTATCTAGGCCATCACAATTTGCGCAAGCTACACAGTTCCGTTCCCGAGGGGAACCACTACACCTTTTACACGCAGAATAACTAAGAATCCTAAGTGAAGGTCAGCAGTTGACATAACAGCAAACAAATACAACAAATAAAACAGAACATTTGCACATATTGACATTTCTACCAAAAATTATTCACACAAAATTACAATTACATACAGTAAGTTTTGTTCCCTCCAAACGGGACAAAGAATTTAAATAACAGATACATTACTTTGCATAGAACCAAACCATGACATCAAAGTTTGTACAAAGAAAGGAGTACACAATTTTGCGTTATCTATTCAATCAAACACATTTACAGAAGCTTAACGATGTAATATTAAATGAAACAAAAGCAAAATAAATCAGTAGAGCACTACAAGCCTACGTACATATCCCTCATGCTCCCCACAAAAAAAATTTTTTGGGCAGTGCTCAATAATTATTTGCTAATTTTTTTATATTAACGATAACACATATATCACATGCACACAATTATTGATACAATGTTGGTCAAAAGCAAAAATTGCTCTCATAAAGACAGTCCTGATCATTCATCACAGTAGTAATTGCAGTTTTTTTTTCAAAGTCGGAGGAGTAAAAGAAAATGCACACAGAATTAGTAGATTTCCATGCAGTCTTGAAGAAGTAGTGTTGTCCATCCAACGGATAGACAGTGCTGACTCTCGATATGCAGACAGGTAATAGGCCACAACGGAGCAAACCCACAGCAGAGTCAGTCGAAGTTTTGAAGAATATTGGTAGGTAGGTCATCACAGAACAGACCCACAGTATTTCCAGTAAAGTTAATGGTAATGGTGGGCCACCACAGTTCCAGACACACTGTAGTCCTTGTAGAGAGTATGGTATTGGTGGGCCATCGAAGGTGCACACCCAATGTAGTCCTTGTAGAGGTGATGGTATTGGTGGGCCACCAAAGATGCAGACCCATTGTAGTCCTTGTAGAGATGGCCAGTAGCCATTTGTTGCAACTGTGCAGGTGCACAATCACCATCAAAGAGTCTTGTGGATAATATAGCAAGTCCATAAACCACCACTTGTGCACTCATAAACTTTTTGGAATGTCCTTAGAACCAGCAATGCTGTTAACCAGTCCCTTGCTGAATTATCAACACACATTCGAGTACTAACTGTCCCCTTTTCTTTCTTCTCACATATTATGCTGATATTATGACTAATAGAAATGTGTGCACTGAAATGAATCCCTACAAGTTACTTAATTTGATGAACTGGTGTCAATTACAATTTTATGACATGAGAATACAGTTACAAAGATACAGAAAACACCATTAAAGAACATAATAATACAGATAACTTGTACTGTAATACAGGCTTTACAATAGAATAGAAATAAACATATACATCAGAGTAACAGGAATTATGACATAAGTAAATAAATAAAAAAGTGAGAAGAGCTTTTGAAACATTAACTCCAAACATGAGTATAAAAACAGAACAGAATAAATAATGTCTAAACATCTTTACAAAGTAAATAACATATTATTAATGCAAATTATATTTGAGGATAACAGTATTCCTCATTATAGTGAATCTAGCTTATTATTCGAAGAGAAAAATAAATTTAATGAAACAGCACACAGAGACAGGAAGAACACAAATACACAAGGGTACACAAACACATAGCCAAATAACACAAAAGAAAAGGACAGGGTTTGTTTTCAGTGTAACATTTGGTACTGCAGTATTTATACCAAGTATTTGATTTGCAAACAACATTTTCTTTACTTCTCGGAGATTTCCCTTAGATCATCATTATTCCAAGAAAATCCTACCTAAGCCCATTGCCCCTAAACCCTACTTTTTGTTCATATCCTCTTCCAAAATAATTATTCTTAATTATAAAATACTTGTTTGGCCAAGTCTTTTCCTTACAGCTTCTTACTGCTTTTCTTCCAGTTCATCATAACTCATTCTCTTATATAGCCTACCCCTCTTAAGCTCAGATGCATAAAATAAGGGATGAGGCAAGGCAGCAGCACATAACAATTAACACAAACAGCAATGACAAAAAAATTCAAATTAGCAAAGCAAGCAGCAGTATATCTAAATTAGCAGAGCAAATGCAACATTACAACTAATATGAGCCAATGTGCAGCAACAAGAAAAATAAATAAGTAGTAAAACTGGTTTAATACAACTCAAAATTCAGTAGGACAATGCCTGACAAACAGCTGCAGCAGATGCAATAACTTGTACCTAAACCCGACAAAGCTCAAGCAGAAAAAATGTTACAGTAAAGATAGGAAATGTTTAATACCTATGTCACATCTTAACACCAGAGTGATACATCGCGCTAACTTACTCTATGAAACAAGTTACTAAGTCCTTGAAAAAATTATATACGCAATTCCTGTGAAGGGAAGTGTCTATTTGTGCTCCCTTTTTAAAGAAAGTAGTTCATAAAATTATAATTAAATTTTATTTTAACCAATGCAGCAGTGCAGCTAGAAGCTAGATATTGAACGACATAAGCAAATATATACATAAAGCAAGACATGAAATGACATTCACTAGCCGTATGGCATTTCAGTAAATATTAGCAATTACGAGCTCCCAAGTGTAATTATATGTCTTGAAGTATGAGCGAGTCGTGTTTGCGATGATTTTAACAAAGAAATGTCAATAGCGAGGTTAATGGCCTGTTTTTCTCCACCTAATGGCATTTATACAGGCGACTGTCGCCCAACTGGGAACCCACAACACATTCCGTCAAGGCCACTTACCTTCCTTGCGGAAATATTTATGACAGTAGCTTGTGCTTCAGTGACAGACTCATATATATAATAAATTTCACAGGTTGAGAATTTGCATTAAAAATGTGTAGAAACTAAATCCCATAAATATAACAGGTCCAAAAATTTCCGCCAGCATTGTGATACATTCATGCATGTACATGTATTTCATAACTCTTAAAGTATGATTCTTAGTTTCCAACATCCTTTTCACAAACCAGTGTTCCTAACCTCTTCTCATTATTTGTGTACATATAAACATGTAATCACATTCCTCATATAGCATAATCTTATTGATCATAAACATATCTCAACAGCATAATAGACATTGTCATCCCAATAATAACATCATAACATCTCAGTCAAATCTCAAAATCTTTGTAGCCTTCTTCAATAATTTCAAAACCTAAAAAAAATCTCTGCTCATTCCAGTAGTGTCATCTACCTCAAATGTACTTCAAAAATCATGATGCCATACCAAATACACCATTCAAAGCTCTCATAGTATGACAAAGGCTCTGTAAAAATATGAAGAGTTCACAAAGTACAGACTAAATACAACTTCATAAGTGTGGAGTTATCCAACTGTGTAATTGCATAAACATGTGTCACTGAACTAGTAAAAAAAAGTTTGTTTCTCCGTTAAATAATCAGATAGCTGTGTAGTTCTGTGTTAGAGAAATATGGTACCGATCTGTAAAGTTGTATAAGCAAATACCATATTAGCTAGGGTTCCGAACGCTTGCCACACCCTTAATACACAAAGTAAACGTATACCCCCTTAGGATTAACATAATTATAATCTCTGGTGTTACAGATTACAGAAATGGAATGAAATGTATCACTGAAAACATTCTTTGTATCTTTGTAATTCAAAAATCTTTAAGAAAATGTTTTAAGTACAAAAATTAATCACACAAATGCGTGTCCCCTGTCATTTCTGGTTCCTGAGGCGAGCTGTTGCCAACCGATCGATCGACAACACTACCCTGTTCACTAGCTGTTTCAGAGTCTACATGATTATTTATTGGCTGGTCCACTCTCCTATTACCTAATTACTATATTGAACATTAGTTAATTCATTACATGGTGGTGCTAACACACTACTCTCGTCTTCACTATCATTTCTCAGTTTACTTTGGAGCCTAGTATTACGTTTTTCACACGCCATAATTGCTACAATATTACACACGATAACACAGAGTACCACAATTTGAAGAGTAAAATAAGAAAACACATTACCAGAGCCCTGAAAATAATATATAATTAATTGCAAACACAGTTGCGAAATATTTGGTGCAAATCTACATGCATGCCAAAACTGTTATAAAGTGCAATAAAGTAAAGCAACTACTACTAAGGAGATTCTCTCTACACTTACGTGCTAGCAATAAACAATAACAACACTAATTACACAAACCTACAAGAAAAATCAGAAGATTCCAGTGAAATATCCTCAGCTAAGGGTCGACATATTTAACGTCCCCTTTGAAAAATTATGAATTACTGTGCTGGTAATCTTCTACGTAATTTGATACAGAGACAGCTGAGTAAAACTGTACTCAGACATTTCTCTCTTTACTTATTCTGATCATCACTAAACTGACACACAATATTTCTAGCGCAACACAATCTGACTTTCAATAATCCCTACAAAAGAATGGCCCTGACTAACAATAACCTATACCTTTCATGAATCATTTGCCTCACAAAAATCTTTGTTACTCGAACTACTGCAATAAAGCGATCGCCAATACTGCCAGCTAAATAAAAGAGTCTAACTACTGAAGGCACTAACTACTGATAGGCATAGTTAGCAAATGAAATATTTTGATACAGAACAAACAATGTATTTACCTTAATAGCGTTCAAAAGTCTATATATATATATATTAAACAAATGTCTTTTTTCTGACAGAAACACGTCCAGATTGTGCTCACGTAGTAATCTCTCAAAACTCTGGTATCTCTCTCTCCACATCCACCACTGCTGGCGGCTCACCTCCAACTGCCCAAGGCTACGTGATGTCCACATCCATCTGCCCAAGACTACACAAGCGAGTGTTCCAACAATGAGTCCAACCAGCCACAGGCTGCACACAGTACAGTCAGTGATTTTCATACAGAGGGCTAAGTGGCGTTACCAACATAAAAACGTAAAACGCCTACTTCAAAGTGTCCAAAACTATTCTCTTTGAAACCTGACTCCATACTTTTTTAAAATACCACGTGAAAGGGTTAACTCAATACTAATGCTAACATAACCACCAAAGTGTTGCTTCACTTAAGCGGATGCAGGGGAAGCTTGCAGAAATTTTCCATTCTCGGCTTACAGAATGCATCTTAACACGCAAGAGGGTGGTATCGACTGCTAGCCACACTCCACTACTGGCCGATCTCTCCGCGCCGAGGCACAGTGGCTGGTAAGGCGTAGTTGACTGGATAACAATATCTGGAGTCTAAGTCTACGAATTTTCCCACAGTGGACAAAGACAGCAATGACTACCTGTTCTTTGATCTGAGTGGAGCGAGGTGAATTTGTCATGCTCAGTTATACGCTAGGCACATTCAATGGCTTAGTAGCAGACTAGCTTCAAAGTATCAAACTCCGTTTGCTGACAAAGCACGGAGCAGAAGGTTACCACATCTGTCTTCTGCAAACTGCAGTGCCATATTGAACCATATCCTTTCTCTAAGGCTACTATAACTATCCGCCAACGATCATTCCCAGGCCACAGAATGAACCTGCTCTTTTCTAAAAATAAAATATGAAGCCTTCTCACCGAGTTAGTAAATCCATGTTATCTCCTCAAAACCAGCCGAGAAATAAGCAGAAAAATAATGAAATATCGCACAACGAAAAGTGACTGCAATGTGAGATCAGTCTGTCATTTCGTTTTTGAAAAGAATAAAACTCCCGTTACAGAAATGGTAGATCGTCACTTCTATTCTTCATCTAAATGATCTAACAAGCATGGGATCCACAGCTAAATAATTATTCGCACTGAAAGATACACTCAAACAATTTAAAATATTCCGAGGTGTTAAAATGCTGGTAGAAATGATTGAAAGTTAATTTCCGTGATGAAATGTTTTATTGTAATTCTGGCATAACCGGTTACGTATCACGCAGGTACATCCTAAGGTGTATTTATGTGTAAAAAATCTCTATAGAACATTATAAAAAACTTATTAATCACTAGGTCCAGAATACCTAAATACTGAAAATTAAGATCCTGAAACAGCAATGATAACAAAAGAGATGATGCGCTGTCACAAAGTTACTTACGAGGTCTAATGTCCACTGTTATAAATAAATGTCTTAATGTGTGTAACAAGGTGCAATGAGGAGCACCACTATCGCAACCACCAACAGAAGTCAAACTTAGTAAAGCCAGCTGCCACGTTTAATTTACGTTCAGAGAGCACCAGACGTCCATAAAATAAAAGTGTCATAAAAGTAATGATGAGGAAGGCACAACAGAGGCTATAAGTATACCTCATATGCACCTTGAAACACGCATTAAGCCTTTTCGATAACACGGGGCATTAGATCTTGTAAGCAATTTTATGATACCGGCTCATGATTTTGTTATTAATTTTTGTACCATGAATTTAATTTTTATTGATAAGAACTCTGGATTCAGTGGTACAGTTCTTATAAAGTATTGTATAAAGAATTCGCAGAAATACACCTGAGAATGTACTTGCATGGAATGAAACTGGTTGCACCAGTCTCTGAGCTGCTACAACAAAGCAGCTAACGTGGCAAATCGGACTCTGAATCAATTTTACCAGCATTTCAACGCCTCAGTATATTTTAATTTTTGAGTATTCCATTCAGTCGTATTTTCATTCCAAAAAGAAAAAAAAGAAAGAAAAACGAAGAGAAAAGAAATTCACCTGCTTCAACCAACAATCAGAAGCCAAAAAACCAAACTTCAAAAACTCTTCCATCAGATCACATTGCACTATAGTGAGGCATTATTGTCTGGTTAGTTAAAATGACAGTGTAATGTAAAAAATAATTAGGATACCTCCAAATTAGTACATGTAAAATGTCTAAATAGTATTTACATATGAAATAGGGAAACTTCGATCTACATAGCATAGATGTAAGATTACAAAATTAGCTCGTGACTGTGTAAACTTTGCAGGTATCATTCAAGGCGCATGGTTTCATATCATACAAAATGTGTGTGCTGTTCCTAATTAGGTTGCTGACGAGTATGTTTCTTAAAATGTAAATTTACTGTAGCCTAATTTTGCATGACTTTACATTTTCGTTA
This sequence comes from Schistocerca cancellata, assembly GCF_023864275.1. Classification (NCBI taxonomy): domain Eukaryota; kingdom Metazoa; phylum Arthropoda; class Insecta; order Orthoptera; family Acrididae; genus Schistocerca; species Schistocerca cancellata. The sequence goes on along the minus strand of NC_064628.1, from coordinate 147,502,555 downwards.
GTTTAATTAATATCAGATTTGAGTAATATTGTAAAAGATCAGTGTGGATAATTTGTATCTAAATCCTATGTCAACGTTTTCCTCAACAACGAATCTCACTTAAAATTTACTTTTTTTAATTTTCTTTAAAAGATGAAGTAATGTTGCCTCACATCGAAAATCTTACAAACGGCTGTAGTTTTCAAAATATTTGTGTTACATTCATGTTATGACCGTGATGGTTCATAGGACTTCCTTTTTACTTCGTTTCTAAGTGATTGATGTTTCTGTATTCCTGTCTTTGTCCTCTTTTGTAGTTGTCTTGTCACCGCGGCTGACTACTGTAGTGGAAGACATAGGGGATCGAATATTAGAATTTAAAAGCTCACCGGAAGAGTTGAAATCAAATAAGGTAAAAGGTACTGACAACTTTTCGCCGGAAATTCTGAAATCAATGGGGGAGGTGCCAACAAAACATAGATTGAAATTGGTGTGTAGATTCTAAGAGACAAGTGACGTATCGTGAGACCTTCTGAAAAATATCAACCACACACTTCGAAAGGCAGCAAGGGCAGGTGAGTGCAATAACTATCGCATAATCTGCGTAACAGCTCATGCATCCAAGATGCTGGCAAGAATTATGTACAGAATAATGGAAGAGAAAATTGAAAAATTGTGAATCTGTTAGACAATGATAAGTTTGGCTTTTGCAAAGGTAAGTGTCCTATAGACTCAGTTCTGTCTTTGTGCTTGATAATGGAAGCAAGACTGTATAAAATGAAGGCACGCACATAGGATTTGTCGACCAAGGAATGGCAACTGATAATATAAGCTGTTCTAAGTTCAGATGAAATGGGGAGTAGGCTACATGCAAAGAAGGGTGGTGCAAATACGTAGAAGAGCAAAGAGAGTACAATGTGATAGGAAAACTAAGTACGAAGAGCTTGGATGAAAAAGGGTGTAAGGTATGTGGCCTTTCGCTTATACTGTTCAGTCTATACATCGAAGAAAGCGTGACTGAAATTAAAGAAAGTTTCAGTGGTGGGATTAAAATTCAGGGTGATAGGTTACCAGTGCTAACATTCGCTAATGACACTGCTATACTGAGTGGGAGTGAGTACAGAATATGGATTGAGAGCAAACAGGAAACAGACGAAAGTAATTACGAGTAACACAAATGAGAATAGCAAGGTGCTTAACATCAGAATCGGTGATCACGAAACGGATGTTTAGGAATTTTGTTGTCTCGGAAGCAAAACAACCCAGGACGCACAAAGCAGGGAGGACAGAAAAAGCAGACCGACACAGACAGAGAGGTGGGCCCGGAGAAGAGAAATCTACTGGTATCATTCATAGGCCTTAATTTGAGCAGCAGAATTAATTAATGCTTTGTGAGATATTGTTGTTATTTTTTAAACACTCGAAAAATAGTATTAGTCTTCACCTTTGTATTTTTTAATTTTATACAAACGATCTACACAATCTTAGGTAGACTAAAATGAAATTGTCAAACATAACATACAAAATATGAGGTCTGCATTACTTATACCTAATAATGTGTTATAGATATCTTGAGACTTCGAGTATGGGCCAAGGTGGAAACGCATAAAGCAGTATTAAATCAATAAGTACACTTGTCACGACTAATATCCGTTTTTGAAGTCTTGAGGAAGAAATTTCTGAGAATGTACGTTTAGAGCACACGGACTGAAGGAAAACCGGAACAGGAGAGTATCGAAGAGTTTGAGACGAGGTGCTGCAGAAGAATGCTGTTAATTAGGTGCAGTGGTAAGGTAAGGGGTGAGACTCTCCACGGAATTGGGGAAGAAAGAAAGATATGGAAAACACTGACGAGAAGGGATAGGATAATTGGACAAGTGTTAAGGCATAGGGAACAACCCTCATGGAGCTAAAGGGATCTATAGCTGGTAGTAACTGTAGGAGAATGCAGGAATTGGAAACATGCGGCAAATAATTGAGGACGTAAGGTGCGAGTCCTACTCTGAGATGGATAGGTCAGTGCAGGAGAGGAATTCTTGTTGGGCCGCATCAATCCAGTGACAAGACTGATGCCTCAAAAATGAAAATGCCATGTAGGAATTACTTTTACGTTATTTTGTCAAATATATCTCTTTCGGTTCATGCTCATTAAATCTACATGTACGTATTAGGTACAATTGTTTAGTGCTAGCCGGCCGGAGTGGCCCAGCGGTTCTAGGCGCTACAATCTGGGACCGCGCGAAACATCTGCGACACGTGCTGCTATTGATACAGATGAGGTGCTTGGCTCTATTATTGATTTGTTTTCCAATATAGACGACGAACCACAAGAGCCACGAAACGTTATTCAAGAAACGTCTGATAGTAGTGAATTAAACACTCCACCTATTGAGCAAACAGATAAACATTTTGGGATAAAACGGAAAGCGGAAGAAGATCTTCGGCCTGATTCGGCAGAACATAAGCAACCACGAGAGGAAACTTCAGGTAACGAAATAGAAATGGCTGAAGAATATTCTGCACAAATTCGTTCTGTAAATAGTGACAATGGTACTGATGGTGGTACTAGTAGTGTGGATCAGTCATCAAAGTTTTTTATGTGGAAAAGTGTAGATGCTATTAAAAATGGTGATATACATTTTATTAATACTCATTTGTTCCAAGTATGGGGCTATGGACACAGCTGGCAAGATGTTAAAGATACTCAAGGTAATATTCATGGTAAACGTTATGTAACGTCTGCAGCTCAATGGTATTCTAATCAATTATGCATCCATGCCCATCGGGCATGGATGTGTGGGATGTCCTTAGGTTAGTTAGGTTAAAGTAGTTCTAAGTTCTAGGGGACTGATGACCTCAGCAGTTAAGTCCCATAGTGCTCAGAGCCATTTGAACAATTTGTTTACTGCTATTCCAGTAGTGACCTTTCATAGTCACCATCTCTACAACCGACGTTTTCTTTTAGTCAAGTTGTATCATAAACTTCTTATCTTCCCAATTCGATTCAGAACCTGCTCATTAGTTATCCGATCTATACATCTCACCTACAGCAGTCATCAACAGTACCACATTTAAAAAAAATAATTATTCTGCTCTAATCTGTATATCGTCAACGGTTTGCTTTCCTATAACATTACACTTCAGGCAGATAATCTCAGAATAGATCTTCTGACACTTTAATTTGCATTCAATATTAGCAAAAGTATATAGTTTTACAAACGTCTTTCTTTGTTATGGCCCGTCTTCATCTTCTCTACATCAGCTAGCGTCGTCAGGAAGCCAATCATAATCTTTAAGCGCAGTACTTGGCCGCGTCGAGGGCTTCTTTCTTGTGAAACCACAAAACGTCGAGGCTGTATCTGCAGGGGTAATTTGGACAGGCAAGAAGGTGTTCCATATCTTGCACAGCGCCACAATCGCTCTTGTCGTTATCCATGTAACAATGTCCCCATCTGATTATGTTTGTTTTTACTGGGACCATACATGTTCTTATGCGTTCAGTGTCCTCCATGTCTTCCAGTTTGTTGCGGAGCCGCCCGTGCTAGTAGACAGGTGGTAGTTCTTCAATGCCTGCTTCCGAATCGTCGGAAGCTTTCACAACGACTTCAGATTCGTAAGTAATTCAGCATGTCTAGCAATAATTTCTCTTACGTCCAAAAGCATCAGCTAGTGTCATTGTTCCGAATTCTTGTATCTGTTCTAATAGATTTTAACCCTCCCCTCCCGCTCCGAATCTCTCCCCCATCTTTCCCCATAATCGTGGATCTTTCCGACGGGGAACATTCTCAGCATAGTTTGCACAAAAGTTGCAAGATACTAAGAATGACCAGTAATGCATCTCAGGTCCGCTTTCTACTTTGTTCAAAGAAATTAAGGACAGAATATGGTGCGTGTAGAATAGGTCACACACTGGTTTCATCTTACTTAAAGCCAGTGAAAAATACGTACATGTGCGGACACTTACATAATAACTCAACTCTGTAGCACAGGAAACGGAAGACAGGCTGCAACTGAGCTAGCACTCAAAACCTAAAAAGAAAAATACAAAGAAAGTGTAAGTACTATTGCATTTTCTTGCTCTAGCAAAAGAATAATACATATCTTTGACTTTCTACAAGGTTCTGGTTTGAAAAACAGACCACTGGTATCTTTAGGAAGGCATCTGAATTTTACAGTATCGATTGAAACGAAGTTTGTGTATAATTCATTAAAGAAGGGAAGGTACACGTACCCCCTAGAGCTACCTTCTGCCCTTAACATTAATAAGAAAAACAAGTGTATTTCGCGTAGAGACATCTCATCCCCCCCTTCAAGCCTTGGACTAATCCCATAGTGCGAGCTATGCTAGATATTTGCATTTTCGTGTTTGTTCAGGAAACAGTGGCAAAAAACTAAAAAATATTGTAGAAGACTGCTTGCAAATAATTTAAGTATCATATCCATGATTACTGTGGCTTCCAAGTGTTTAAATAAATCCTGGCGTGTTCATAAATAACAGATGGTTACTAGTGGATCCGTTTTTGCTCATGATTTGCTCAAGACATCGTGACAGGCTACTAGTGATTGGATTTTCACTTCAAATTGATTGACTATGACTGATGGAGCTTTTTATCAGTGGTGCAAATTGATTTTCAGTCGTAGTATGTTTTTCAGTAGTTTTTATCATCTTTTACTATAAGGTAGATTCTTGGTACTGTTGTGGTTGCTTGATGATAGATTTAAAATTTTGACTTGGCGGAATGTCTTTGACTGTGGCACCATGCACAATCATTAATAATGCGGGGGTGGAGTGATAGGATGGCTGAGTTCTAGCAGGGACCCAATCCTGTGGGATATAAAACGGAACCTATGCTCAGGGTTACGGATGAAGACCTTAATGGCAGCGGAGAAGAAAGACTTCGGCATGGCGAAGCTGGCAGATGAACCAACCCTCCTTTCTGGAGATTAAATGAGACGGTAAGCACTGACTTTTGGTGGAGGAGAAACTCCAAAGGCTAATCCTTTCTTGTGTTAGGCGTAGCAAGCCAGTAGGAATGTCTTCATATCCTATCACTTTCAAACCACAGACGAGACTCGGAACGAACCACTCAGGATTTAACCCTACTGTTTCTTCATGTATCGTTGCGAATCATGGGAGATCTGATGATATTCTTCAGTACAAGAAGATGAAACCAAATGGACTAAAAAATAACCTAAATATTGGCACCCTTAATATATTTCTTTCAATGGAAAAATGGAAGAAATGACAAATGTACTAACAGAGAGAAAGTTAGATATTTTGGGATTTAGCGAAACGAAGTGGAAGGGAAAAGGTGAGAAGAATTTGCCGGCCGTTATGTCCGAGCGGTTCTAGGCGCTTCAGTCCGGAACCGCACTGCTGCTACGGTCGCAGGTTTGAATCCTGCCTCGGGCATGGATGTGTGTGATGTCCTTAGGTTAGTTAGGTTTAAGTAGTTCTATGTCTGGGGGACTGATGACCTCAGATGTGGAGTCCCATAGTGCACAGAGCCGTTTGAACCATTTTTGAGAAGAATTTGAGAGGAGGAGGGAAACTGTACTGGAGTGGGAATAACAGGTTTGGAAGAAACGGCGTGGAAATGATGGTGAATAAGAATGTACTAAGCTGTATTGAAAGTGTGTGATGTATATATCACACAGGATGATAATCTTAAACTTAAAATTGTAAAACTAAACACTAAAAGTTAACCAGATTTATGCACCTCAAGTGGGATGTGGGGAAGAAGAAAAATGGACTTAGAAAATGAGTTAGAGAACAATATAGAGAGTGCTAATATAGTGATGGGAGATTTTAATGCACAGGTAGGCAGAGGCATAAAGGGATTTGAGCAAGTATTGGGTTGTTTTGGATATGAAGGCAGAAATGAAGAAGGGGAAAGACTCATGGATTTGTGCAAGAGGAATGGAATGAAAATAGCAAACAGTTGGTTAATGAAGAGAGAAAGTCATGTCATCACCAGATACAGTTGAAATGTAAGAATCAAGAGAGTAATTTATTATATTCTAGTAGATAAGGAATGGGGAGAGAAAGTAACAAATGTGAAGGTAATTCCAAGTGCCAGTGCAGATGGAGACCATAGATTATTGGTGGGTCAATGGAAAATGACTCATTGTGTGATTAGGAAACAGAAGAAAGTAATGACTATACACGATTGGAAACTGAAGGAGAGTGAAAGTGCTGAGAAGTACAGAGAATTAATCACACAAAAATTTCCAAAAGAAGTTTTCTGCGATGTAGAAAAAGAATGGAGTTTATTAGAAGACACTTTAGTCAAAGCAGCACAAAAAGTATGTGGTAGAACCTCTGGAAAGGAAAAAAGTAAGACAAACAAGTTGAGGGGAAGATACCATAATCCAAACAGTTAGAAGAAAAAAGGGAGCATAGAGAAAGTGATGGAAAACTAAAAATGATGAGGACCATAAAAGATATATAGAGGAAAAGAAGAAGTGCAAAGAAATAGTGGAAACAGCAAAGAAAAAGGCATGGGAAGAGTTTGCAAAAAAACTTTAAGAAGATGGGTAGAGCAATAAAAAACGTTTTGCAAAATGATGAAAAATAAAAGGAAGGCTGCTGAAGTACCAGTAAAGATGGAAACAGGGGATGGTACTGTTATTGAAGATCCAGGGAATATAAAAGATCTCTGGAGAGAACATTTTAAGAAAACGTTAAACGCTGAGGAGCAGGTACACGAGTAAACAACAAATAATCGAGAAATTAAGAGAAATTGGGAAAAAGAATTAGGACAAATTACACAGGAAGAAATGGAAATAGCTGTGAAGAAGATAAGTGGGGGAAAGCCCCATGACCTGATGAAGTAACAGTGGAAATAATGGGAACAGCAGGTCCAGTGGGAATGCTGTGGCTGTGTAGAGTACTGTCAAGTGTGTGGAGAAATAGAACAATATCTGACAATTGGAGAAGAGGAGACATTGTTCCCATCTTTAAAAAAGTCAATAAAGGACTTTGTAAAAACTACAGAGGAATAACCCTTTTGGGTCACACAGCCAAGATTTTTGAAAGAATTTTACTAAATCGAATAAGTGAGAAGATAGAATAGGAGCTGAGTGAAGAAGAGCGTGGGTTTAGGAAAGAAAGAAGCATGATAGACTTGATATTTTCTATCCGTCAACTAATGGAAAAAAGTTGGGAATATAACAAAAGTGTGATAATGGTTTTTATAGACATAGAACAGGCATATGACTCAGTTAACAGGGAAAGACTCTGGGAAGAAATGAGGAAGACACGTGTAGGAGTTGGATACATTAATGTAATAAAGGCAGTGCACAGAGGACACAATGGTAGAACTAGAACACCACTGGTGAACTCTAAATACTTCGAAATAACACAAGGACATAGACAAGGAAGTATTCTATCTCTTGCGCTTTTTAATGTTGTGATGGAGGGAATGAATAGGGCAGTTAAAGATATAGTAAAAGAAAAAGGCAAAAAGATGAGTTTTGCAGATGATATGGTAATATGGGGGATAAAGAGGTAGATGTACAGTAACAACTTGATGCGTGGAAGGAAATAATGAAAATGTATGAATTAGAAATAAATAAAGACAAGAGTGAAGCAACAGTATATGGAAGAGACAAAGGGATCAAGGGGAATAGTACATTGAATGGCGAATCCCTCAAAGTGGTAGACAGTTTGGCTTATTTAGGGAGTGATGGAAGAATAACCAACGAAATTAATAGGAGGTTACAGAAGGGAAGCAATTTCTACCAAACAATAAAACATCTGATTTGGAACAAAGATGTTTCAGAAATAGCAAAACTCCTTATGTATAAGAGTTATTACTCCCCTATTGTCATCTATGGAGGAGAAGCATGGACAATGACAGAAAGGGACTGGAGCAAACTGCAAGCAGGGGAAACGAAATGTCTCAGAGCAGTTAAGGGAAAAACAAGAACGGACAGAGTAAGGAATGTAGTTATTAGAAAGGACCTTAATCAAGAAAGTATGTGAGAAGAAATCGAAAAAAAGAGATTAATATGGTACGGGCATGTTACGAGTGTGCATGGGCGGAGACTTCCCAGAAGTATGGAAGAACTAAAGATGGATGGAAAAAGACCTAGAGGGCTCCCAAGAAAACGGTGGAAAACGGAAGTGGGAATATCTGTGGAAAAGAGAGGTGTGACCTGGCAGCAAGTGGAGGAAAAAAAGTAGTGCGAGGACCGAGGCAAATGGAGAGGACTTGTCAGCACCCAGACCCGGATACAACAATGCTAAGTATCTAAATCTACATCCATACTCCGCAAGCCACCTGACGGTGTGTGGCGGAGGGTACCTTGAGTACATCTATCGGTTCTCCCTTCTATTCCAATCTCGTATTGTTCGTGGAAAGAAAGATTGTCGGTATGCATTTGTGTGGGCTCTAATCTCTCTGATTTTATCCTCATGGTCTCTTCGCAAGATATACGTAGGAGGATGTAATATACTGCTTGACTCCTCGGTGAAGGTATATTCTCGAAACTTCAACAAAAGCCCGTACCGAGCTACTGAGCGTCTCTCTTGCAGAGTCTTCTACCGGAGTTTATCTATCATCTCCGTAACGCTTTCGCGATTACTAAATGATTCTGTAACGAAGCGCACTGCTCTCCGTTGGGACATCTCTATCTCTTCTATCAACCTTATTTGGTACGAATCCCACACTGATGAGCAGTATTCAAGCAGTGGGCGAACAAGTGTACAGTAACGAACTTCCTTTGTTTTCGGATTGCATTTCCTTAGGATTCTTCCAATGAGTTCAGTCTGGCATCTGCTTTACGGACGATTAACTTTATATGATCATTCCATTTTAAATCACTCCTAATGCCTACTCCCAGATAATTTATGGAATTAATTGCTTCCAGTTGCTGACCTGCTATATTGTAGCTAAATGATAAGGGATCTTTCTTTCTATGTATTCGCAGCACATTACACTTGTCTGCATTGAGATTTTAGACTTTTAGATTTAGATTTACTTTCATTCCAATTGATCCGTAGTGAGGAGGTCCTCCAGGATGTGGAACATGTCAGAAAAACAACAATACATGACAAATATTTACAACACATGACAAATATTTACAACTCAATTGCCATTCCCCGCACCATGCGTCAATTCGCTGCAGATCCTCCTGCATTTCAGTACAATTTTCCATCGTTACAACCTTTCGACATACCACAGCATCATTCGCAAAAAGCCTCAGTGAACTTCCGATGTTATCCACAAGGTCATTTATGTATACTGTGAATAGTAACGGTCCTACAACACTCCCCTGCGGCTCACTTGAAATCACTCTTACTTCGGAAGACTTCTCTTCATTGAGAATGACATGCTGCGTTCTGTTATCTAGGAACTCCTCAATCCGATCACACAATTGGTCTGATAGTCCTTATGCTCTTACTTTGTTCATTAAACGACTGTGGGGAGCTGTATCGAAGTCAAGAAACACAGCATCTACCTGGGAACCCTTGTCTATAGCCCTCTGAGTCTCGTGGACGAATAGTGCGAGCTGGGTTTCACACGATCGTCTTTTTCGAAACCCATGCTGATTCCTACAGAGTAGATTTCTAGTCTCCAGAAAAGTCATTATACTCGAACATAATACGTGTTCCAAAATTCTACAACTGATGGACGTTAGAGATATAGGTCTACAGTTCTGCACATCTGTTCGACGTCCCTTCTTGAAATCGGGGATGACCAGAGTGCCATTTTCCAATCCTTTGGAACGCTACGCTCTTCTAGAGAGTAGACTCGGTGTCTTCATGTTGTGTATGATGGGGAATAGGTTGCAAAATTTTGACTCGGCACAGTACTATTCACTCAAGATCTTCGGTACCCAGTCGTGTGGGAGTGAATGATCGGCTTGGAGATGCGGTGCGTTGCCCTCCCCTCTCCCTCCCTCTACAGTTCGCTGACCTCAGCCAAGCTCCACAGCGAGATCAGTCCAGTCGCAGCGGCCGTCGTAAAAAACCTGCCGACCACTTGTATGCCTGGCCGGAGTTGCAAGAGTATTGCTATCTCTTCCCATCACACGCGACAGTTACCGTGGAACAGATGAGAAAGCAGCATAAGTTTTATACAAGGTGTCCAGATACGGAAAAATGCCAAGAACATGAGCCCCGAATAAACTGTCTACCCTTCTAACATAACTCTCGATTAAGTAAAGCCCTCGTGGTCCATAACGGTGGCGACTTGACTTTTCACCGTATTTAGGTTGGTAGTGATCCGCTGACTACTGATATTTAAAAGTAAACAGACTCATGTTATTCTTAGCAAAGTTTGTAATTCAATTCCCCCTTACTTATAGTAATAATTTCGCCACATACTGTACGGGAGTGTCTATTTATGACACTTAGCTACACCCCACGCACAGCAAGAATTTTTTAACTTCGTACACGCCCTAAACTACGCATCGCATATTGGGTCCGTAGCAAGGCCTAACATTGTCGGCTGCCATATTGAGAGATGACTCTTCGCAGCAATCGCTACACAGTTCTTCCGCGCGTATGATTTTAGAAGCATTCATGTTGTTCACTTCCTGCAGATTCACAGGATTTTCAGTGTTTATCGTATTTGTTACACGTATCCACCCGATTTCCAGCTGGACGAAGGTGAGTACATCGCTTCTGTGCGCTCTCATATGTTTCACTCGCATTTTGTTTCACTCTGGTGATACATACGTGCTTTCTTCAGGAGGTTTTTGATAAGTTTAACAACGTTTTTTATCTTCAGTAATGTTACTTAGCGTCTTTGTTACCAGTTTTGAAACGTAGCCCAATGGTTTGAACAACGGAACTACTTTGTATGAATACAGAAAAGGACATGAAACTATGTTTCCTTGACCAGTACGTAAGTGAGATCCTAGGCGCCTAAACGTTTCGAAATGATTTAGAAAGAGTAATTAATTACACGTACACGAGTGACACACGCTTTAATGCACAAGGGAAGACTTCCTGATCTATCGCTTTCTCAAATATCTCCTCCTTATCAAATATCTTCTGCGTCTTAGTACCGTGAAATGACACACACACAAATTAATGACTGTGTCAGAAATACATATAACAAAAATACACCATTCACTTAAATCTAATGCAGGATCATGAAAATAATAACACATTTGTCTAATAACTAATATTATAATTCTCGTGGTGTGTAAATTAAGTAAAGTACTACGCGTGTGCATGTTACGCACTGTTGTTTGTATGGGCAAAGATCTGTATGCTTTCGCAACCATTTACGCTTAGAGTAAGCTCATGAACTAATTGTTCAAAATAACTTTCTGAGAAAGCATTCAATACAATTTCGGATGATATTTTATGCCTGCCGCCGGCTTTAAACGTATAATTTTTCCAGCATATCGAGGGTAGTTTGAAGTCACCACCGGCTATAATTGCATGAGCGGGGTACTTATTTGAATTGAGACTCAAATGTTCTTTGAACTGTTCAGCAACTATGTCTTCTGAGTCAGGGGTCGGTAAAACGATCCTATTAATAGTTTAGTCCGATTGTCAGGTATAAGCTCTACCCATACTATTTCACATGAACTATGTACTTCAATTTCGCTACAGGGTAAACTACCGCTGACAGCAATAAATACTCCACCACCAACTGTATTTAATCTATCCTTTCTGAACACTGTTAGATCGTTTGAAAACAAGTCGGCTGAACTTATTTCTGGCTTTAGCCATCTCTCTGTACCTACAACTATTTGAGCTTGGAGCTCCAGCACAGCTACGACAATTTACAACTGCAATACCAATCGTTTGTACAACTATCGTACTGTGTTTTACCCGCCTACTTTCTGGCGGACGCCCCTTCTGTGGTTCCCTGAGACCCTCTAACCTAAAAAACCACCCAGTCCCTTCCACACAGCCCCCGCTACCCGTGTAGCCGCCTCCTGTGTGTAGTGGACTCCTGACCTATTAAGCGGAACCCGGAAACCCACCACCAGATGGCGCAAGTCAAGGAATCTGCAGCCTACACGGTCACAGAACCGCTTGAGCCTCTGATTCAGACCCTCCACTCGGCTCTGCACCAAAGGACCACAGTCGATTCTATCGACGGTGCTGCAGATGGTGAGCTCCGCCTTAATCTCGGAAGCAAGACTGGCAATCTTTACCATTTCCGCTAGCCTCCCGAAACCATACAGAATCTGCTCCGATCCAAAGCGACACACGTCATTGGTACCGACATGAGCCACCACCTGCAGTTGGCTGCACCCTGTACTCTTCATGGCATCGGGAAGCACCCTATCCACATCCGGAATGACTCCCCCCCGGAATGCACGCAGAGTGCACACTGTCTTCCTTCCCCACCTTGGTAGCCATGTTCCTGAGGGGCCCCATTAAGCGCCTAACATTGGAGCTCCCAACTACCTCTGTGAATGCCCAGACCTTGCGGGCCGAGAAGCTTCCTCTGGAATGGGGTGGACGAATGCATCCGGCTCAGAGACATAGTCAGCCACAGATATCGCCCGAAACCTGTTCGTCAAACGAACCGGGGAGGCCCTTCGATCGGCCCCACGGAAAGTTTTTCGCTGCCTGGCAGACTTTGGAATGATCTCCCACTCGACCACGGGTGAGGGGTCAACCTCAGTGCAGGCAGTGCCCGCGGAGGTCACAGCAGTGGACCGATCGGAGGACACGTGGGACGTGCTCGAAGTCCCTCGAATCCCCGCGTCCGATCCTCCACAGTGACGCCCCTTGGCAGCAGCCTCAAGCTGTGTGACGGAAGCCAACGCAGGCTGAAATTGTGAGCGAAGGGTCGCCAGTTCAGCTCACATCTGTACACAACTATCACAGTTCCTATCCATTACTGCACTCATCCTGTTTGAAGCTCGTAATAATATGTAACAAGTGAACGGTGTACTCGCCTTAGTAGTAGCAGCAACTAGCCATGCGCTCTCGCTGATGGTCTAACTGACACTGATCCTCCCAAGAGGATCAATGATCTTTGTTACTAATTTCTACACATATATTTACAACACATAGAGTTCGCGAAGAAAATACTGTCTTGTCTATTTGCTACGCTTGTTACTTCTCTCAGACACACGTAAAAAAAGTTTTGCATCACCCGGCTTCCCAGAACTCCTGAAGACAGACGGTGACTGTGGATATTGTATTACAGACAAATCCCTTTGACTGTTCAGAGATGTCACCAAACCCACCCAAAGATGTAAACAACCATGCATGAGCAATGCCTATGAGACGGAGGGGTCCGACAGCTGATCAGTTCCAGTCATTCCACCAGGAAGGAGGTACACGGCTCGTGTTTCTGTAGTTCAACCATGCCTAGACGGTCAGTACCGCGGTTCCAACGCGTCCGCATTGTTACTTTGTGCCAGGAAGGGCTCTCAACAAGGAAGTGTCCAGGCGACTCGGAGTGAACCAAAACGATGTTGTTCGGACATGGAGGAGACACAGAGAGACAGAAACTGTCGATGACATACCTCGCTCAGGCCGCCCAGGGGCTACTACTGCAGTGGATGACCGCTACCTACAGATTATGGCTTGGAGGAACCCTGACAGCAACACCATCATTTTGAATAATGCTTTTCGTGCAGCCACAGGACGTTGTGTTACGACTGAAACTGTGCACAATAGGCTGCACGATGCGCAACTTCACGCCCGATGTCCATGGCGAGGTCCATCTTTGCAACCACGACACCATGCAGCGCGGTACAGATGGGCCCAACAACATGCCGAATGAACCGCTCAGGATTGGAATCACGGTATCTTCACCGATGTCGCATATGCCTTCAACCAGACAATCGTCGGAGGCGTGTTTGGAGGCACCCCGGTCAGGCTGAAAACTCCTTAGACACACTGTCCAACAAGTGCAGCAAGGTGGAGGTTCCCTGCTGATTTGGGGTGGCATTATGTGGGGCCGAAGTACTCCGCTGGTGGTCATGGAAGGCGCCGTAACGGCTGTACGAGACGTGAATGCCATCCTCCGACCATATTGGCAGCTTACTGGCGAGGCATTCGTCTTCATAGACGACAATACGCGTCCCCATCGTGCACGTCTTGTGAATGACTTCCTTCAGAGTGGTCAGCATGTTCTCTAGACATGAAGGCTATCGAACATGCCTGGATAGATTGAAAAGGGCTGTTTATGGACGACGTGACCCATCAACCACTCTGATGGATCTACGCCGTTTAGGAGTAGAACAATCTGGACGAACAGTACCTTGATGAACTTGCGGATAGCATGCCACAAAGAATACAGGCATGCATCAGTGCAAGAGAACGTGCTACTGGGTATTAGAAGTACCGGTGTGTACGGCGATCTGGACCACCACCTCTGAAGGTCTCGCTGTATGGTGGTACTACATGCAATGTGTGGTTTTCATGAGCAATAAAAAGGGCGGAAATGTTGTTTATGTTGATCTCTATTCTAATTTTGCTCAACACGTGGGGCGTGAGGTCTCCACAGTACATCGATGTTGTCGCCAGTGGTCGGCGGAAGGTGCACGTGCCCGTCGACCTGGGACCGGACCGCAGCGACGCACTGATGCACGCCAAGACCGTAGAATCCTACGCAGTGCCGTAGGGGACCGCACCGCCACTTCCCAGCAAATTAGGGACACTGTTGCTCCTGGGGTATCGGCGAGGACCATTCGCAACCGTCTCCATGAAGCTGGGCTACGGTCCCGCACACCGTTAGGCCGTCTTCCGCTCACGCCCCAACATCGTGCAGCCCGCCTCCAGTGGTGTCGCGACAGGCGTGAATGGAGGGACGAATGGAGACGTGTCGTCCTCAGCGATGAGAGTCGCTTCTGCCTTGGTGCCAATGATGGTCGTATGCGTGTTTGGCGCCGTGCAGGTGAGCGCCACAATCAGGACTGCATACGACCGAGGCACACAGGGCCAACACCCGGCATCATGGTGTGGGGAGCGATCTCCTACACTGGCCGTACACCACTGGTGATCGTCGAGGGGACACTGAATAGTGCACGGTACATCCAAACCGTCATCGAACCCATCGTTCTACCATTCCTAGACCGGCAAGGGAACTTGCTGTTCCAACAGGACAATGCACGTCCGCATGTATCCCGTGCCACCCAACGTGCTCTAGAAGGTGTACGTCAACTACCCTGGCCAGCAAGATCTCCGGATCTGTCCCCCATTGAGCATGTTTGGGACTGGATGAAGCGTCGTCTCACGCGGTCTGCACGTCCAGCACGAACGCTGGTCCAACTGAGGCGCCAGGTGGAAATGGCATGGCAAGCCGTTCCACAGGACTACATCCAGCATCTCTACGATCGTCTCCATGGGAGAATAGCAGCCTGCATTGCTGCGAAAGGTGGATATACACTGTACTAGTGCCGACATTGTGCATGCTCTGTTGCCTGTGTCTATGTGCCTGTGGTTCTGTCAATGTGATCATGTGATGTATCTGACCCCAGGAATGTGTCAATAAAGTTTCACCTTCCTGGGACAATGAATTCACGGTGTTCTTATTTCAATTTCCAGGAGTGTATATTGGTCTGATTTTCCGTTTCGGTTTCCATGTTGTACGGTTTCCCAAATTTTCTCATCACTGAGAGTTCAAAAATATTGTAACAGTAAAAAGAAAGTGATTTACTGCGTCACACACATATATTTTCAACACGTGAGCGCTGCAGTAATTATGAAGTAAGGTTTAAGACAAGGTGGATGCTAATGTACCAAAATATAAGAACGTCAAAATATGCTACCATGCCGATATGCAGTAGGAAAGCGGCCATGTTTTACAACTTTAATTAATAATGTACACTATTGCGCAAATAAAAATTATCATTAAAATTCAGGATGTGTCATGAGTTTTTCTTTAAAATTTTGAAAAGTTGTCGAGCACGTAAAACACGCAAATAATGATGGTACACCTTACCTTTCTATCTGTGTATCTGTGTGTTGCATTATGTCGTGGTAACAAAAGGTTTTTCCTTTCCCGGATCCAGTAGAGATTTTAATAAAATTACTTCAAGACAGATATCTTCCCTTTTTTCCTTTTGCAGTTATTGATTTCCAAGTTTGCTCTCAGACATTTGACATGAAGCAGAAACGATTTATAATACACACATAAAAAAACATTTCGCGTCCTTACGCTGGGCGTCAGCATGAATTGTTTCCCCCTCCTCTTTCTCTGAAGTAGTGAAAGCTTTCAGAGAAGCGAGTCAACTGCATTAAATTAATGACACGTATTAACAGAGACAGATCACAATAGCCACGAGACGACAACAATTAATATGACTGTGATAAGTGATTCTGCTACCGCATAGGGTTCCTGCTTCTAAAAGAAAGTGCATATCTTCAGTAGAGAGTGCTGGATGAGAATACTTGACATTTTTTCTACTAGCATTGGAAAAAATAGGGTAGCTGGGTCTATGTCTGACTGGTATTGAAGATCATTCTCAGCACAGTTTGCACAAAAGTTACTGCAAGATACTTTAAATATCAGTTATCCAGGGCGGTTTTGTACTTGGTTCAAAGAAGTATTAATAACTGAACACGGGGTATGTTCAGCCATTACGACTCGTAACAATTCGTTGCTGAATTCGCTGTTCCAGCCGTAGAATATTTCGAAAAATAATGACTGAATACATATGCAAGTCAAAGTTCAAGGAGAGGAAAGTGCTCCATAAATGAAATAGTGGCATAGATCAGACACATTAGTTTCATTCTTATTGAAAGCAGGCGAAAACTATGTACACGGGCAGACGCTTACAGAATAATTCAACTCGGCAACGCAGGAAACGGAAGACGAATTGGAAGTGTGTTAGCGCACAAGGAAATAATAGAAGTACAATTACACTTTTCTGTTTCAGCAGATGAATATTGAATGTCTCTGACTTTTTACAAGATTCTTACCTGAGGTACAAATCGCTGGGGCCATTCATACTATATCTGCGCTTTACAATGTCGATTTAAACGAAAAGAAAGGTGCACATACGCCCTAGAGTTAGGCTCTGTCCTCAACATCAATAAGGAAGCATGTATTTTTATAAAGAAGTATCTCAATGAAATAATCAAACTACCTGAAAACATTAAATTTTTAGTCACTAGTGGCAACTTCAGACGATTTAGAAGCTCGACGAGAAAATCGCTGTGCGATTTCTATATCTTTTCTTGCATTTTATTCACATCACACTATCTGATGATCGTCAGGCGGTTAACCGAGTCTCTCCTTCAGCGCATCATTTTTCGTGTCATTACCACGACGTCATACAACACCTCACATTGCTACATCTATGTAAAACATGAAAATTTTGACATGAGAAATTGAGAAGCATTTGAATATTATCGTCTGAAAACACATCTCCAGCTTCGTGACCACCTAAGTGCTTTCTGTATTCCTTCCATTCTAACCAAGAAATGAAATATCAAGTGCAGAGAACATTCTGCGAGCATCGTATCAGCTATGTGATGCATTCAGCCAGGTTTCAGTTAACGACCGTATAAAAATGTAAAACAAGAAATGAAATGCTTCCTCTTACTATCAAAACATGTACTCAAACATTCGTCAGCACAATACGCACTACACCGTACAATTTGAAGTGTGTACCGCAATATAATAAGATATTTTAAATTTTAAATAGTGCTAATGAAAATACTTGCATCGTTTATTTACGAATAGCAACATCACAGAGTCGTTCGTGCCCACTCTATCATTTTACTATAGTTTGTCATATACGTCATTTTGAAGCATCGTACAAGATAACTGCATACATGGAGCCTAACATTTTCTGGATGGAGTCGCGGCCATAATGTGATTTACGAAATAAAAAAAAATTATTAAAAAATTTAAATACCTAGACCGAAGGTTTTTTTCCTTTAGCAAATTGAAGGACAATAACTAATTTCGGTTGCTATCTACAAACGTCTTCCGATCGTCGCAACCGTAAAAAAGCGGTGAATATTCCATGAAAACTATCATCGTTACCTGTAATCATGCAATTATAAACATTCATGTTGTGGGCCAACAAGATTACTGTGATGAACAGAGCTCCTTATCATTAACAGTAAAGTGAAGTTGCTACTAGAACTTTGTTAAGAACAGCAATTAGGAGGAAAATCATATTAATGGTTTATTGCTTTTCCTTATGTCTCTTGACAATGCAGCTGTCAGCCACACATTACTGTCGCATTTTTATGCAGATTCTGCAGAACAGCCTACGTCACTTTTCATCCATTTTCATTTTCGATAATGTGATTGACATTCTGCTGGGAAGCTAATGCTGATTCATTAGTTTGTGGTGCTTGACGGAAAAAGTTTCAACAGCGCGGTACTTTTGAAATCACCGACACCTGTCAATCGAGCTCCGATTACTGTGGCCTATATACGTCAAGCTAAACACGTTTGACCATCTATTTTACGCTTATCAAACGGCCGATAAGTGGAGAAAGCATACGTGCAATCCAAATGTGGTCGTTGGCTGTCTTCTGACAATAGTTGCCTCCTACTCAGCTTACGTATCTCGTGATTTTACTGACAACTATTCCGAAATAGGTGTGTCTAATACCTTTGTGTTTTTTTCTTGCGTTATAGATCTCCGCAATAGCTATCCATATAAAGCTATAATTTAGTGCATGTTTAACTAACGCCGGCGCTCCTTATATACTTTACGAATCACGCTTTATTTCTAGGACATCCATTGTTAGCAAATTTCTCCTAGATGATCAGCCAAATGGCCACACTAGAATTTGATTTGACTAGCAAATATCCACATGATTACCGCTTATGCGTGATAAATCAGTCGGTTGTTGAATTTGCACTTCAATAATCTACAACATATACATGTAAATAGTTTTCATCCACAGAAGCACTCTGCATCTACATCTCTTTGATTACTCTGCCGTTGACACTGAAGTGACTGAAAAACTATTCATAGAACCACTTTTGAATCTCACATCCATCTACAATATCTTCAGTAAACTGCAACAGCAAAGCTTGCGCAAGACCTTTATTTAAGAAGTGTCCGCGTCACATCTTCCTCGGTCCAGAACTTGCTCTGACAAAGCGCATGAGACGCAAAAAAGTACCTTTCAAGCATTTTGGATATGAGACTCGATTTGTAGAGTAGGGAATTTTATATGTTGCTCTATAAATACGAGGGGCTGTTGAAAAGTTTTTAGCCCGACATAGTTACAGTAATGTCTTGCACAAATAACACCACCTACTTTTATGGTGACCCTTGTGGGTATGAAAGTCAAATATCGCGGCTCCAGCTTCGTTAGTGTTGCCTATAGCAAGCGTTGTGTACCGTAGTGTAAGCACAATGGCGAATATCGAGAGAATGAAGAACCGTGCTGTGATTGAATAAGTTCCTTTAAAGAGAATGACGACCAAGGAAATTGCGGAGAACGTGCAGAACACCCTTAAGGATAGTGCTCCGTGTTATACAACAATGAAAAACTTGGCGTCCCACTTGAAACGTAGAAGAACGAGTATGTAAGATGAGCCAAGGAGCGGAAGGCCTATCACCATTGCCACTGATGAAACAGTGACTGCAATTCACGATACGATTTTGTAGAATCGTCGAACAACGTTGCAGCACATTTAAACTACATTTGGAATCTCCCATGGGCGTGCTCGCGACATTGTTGGGGATATTTTGAGGATGCGGAAAGTTTCAATTCGGCGGGCCCTGAAAGACTTGTATGAAAAGATCAGAGACGGTAGCGTGTGCAGTTTTGTGAAGCAATCGTCCGCCAATTTTAAGCGGACGAAGGCGGCTTTCTTGCAAACTATGTGACAATGCATAACACGTGCGTTCACCACTTTGATCCCGATATAAAACAACAGTCACAACCATGGAAACATCCTTCATTCGCTGCGCGGGACTAGCCGAGCGGTCTTGGGCGCTGCAGTCATGGACTGTGCGGCTGGTCCCGGCGGAGGTTCGAGTCCTCCCTCGGGCATGGGTGTGTGTGGTTGTCCTTAGGATGATTGAGGTTAAGTAGTGTGTAAGCTTAGGGACTGATGACCTTAGCAGTTAACTCCCATAAGATTCCACACACATTTTTGAACATCTTTCATTCCATATCCCCAAAAAAAACCGGGTGCAAAAATCAGCCGTTAGAGTGATGGCATCGGTCTTCTGGGATGCAGAAGGGGTAATTATGGTGGTTTAATTGCAAAAGGCGTAATTATCGATGCATCATGCTATTGAACCCTCTTGCGCTGTTTGAGAGAAGGGATGAAGAAAGCCGCGCCGGGTAGCCACGCGGTCTCAGGCGTCTTGACACGGTCCGCGCGGCTCCACCCGTCGGAGGTTCGAGTCCTCCCTGGGGCATGGGGTTGTGTGTCGTCCTTAGACTAATTTAGATTAAATAGTGTGTAAGCTTAGGGACCGATGACCTCAGCAGTTTGGTACCATAAGACCACACCACAAATTTCCAAATTTCCAGAAAAAGAAAAACAGGTGCGGAAAACTGGCGCCGCGGAGTTCTCTTGCATCGGGACAAACGCACCGGCACACAAAATTCTCGTAACACTGGAAACTCTTTCTGAATGCGGATTCGAATTGTTACTTCATCCACTGTATTCTCCAGATTTCGCTCCACCGCACTTTTTTCTTTTCCCACACCTACAAAAAGACTCAAAAGACGACGATTTGACGTTGGAGATGCAGTGACTGATACTGTGAACGCTTGGTAGGACTCGAAATCGAAGACCTCTTACTTCAATGGTTTGCAGAAGTTATCTGAGCGTGCCCGCAACCCTATTAGTGTACACCATTATTACATTGGCAAATAAATTGGTATTATGAAATTTGTGCCATTCTTTATGTATTAGGCTAGAAATTTTTCGACCTCCCCTCGTAATCTCTTCACAACAATACTGTCCAATGCAACATTGATGGGCATAGACTTATTCTTACTGTCGGAGAGATTTGGTTAGGCTGGATGCAACCTCAGTGAAAGAGCGGAAAACTCAAAAGTTTCGTCTATTATCCGATCCGAGAACGATGACGTTATCCAGAGACAAGCTTATTGAGCTCTCATTTGAAAGGAACTGCGCTCGAATCCCCAAGTTTTCATTCTGCTACGTTTTCCATAGTGCATGCTGTCCATAATTAAAGTACCAATTTGGAAACTCTGTAGAAAGAAGAACACTGCCCAGAATGACGTCAAATTTGAACAGTATATTATTAACGCAGGGGAAACGTCATGGAACTAAAAAAGATTTAATGGAAACTTCACTATCAAATGGCTCTGTAAGCGTCTTAACGTAAATGGTGTGGGCTAAAAATGAGAGATGAATCGTATTACGACGGCTAGGGTTTGAGTTACACAATATTCCATTCGTAGTGCTTGATTGCACAAGGTCGGCAGTTGACAGTTGTGGCAGTGTTAGTTAAAAAAGCCCATTCACCACGACAGAGTCCTATCACATCGGGTGGGAAAATCGCTTTTTAATTTTCTTGAGGCCAAAAACCGCGTAAAAAGCAATGTGGCATCGGTTTCTAACTGCCGTGAGACTGGTGCAAGACATGTTTAATACGTTGTCCACCGTTTTCTATCACAAACTGAAATCGAGAAGCAGCATGTTTCAGAGCAGACCAGGAGCATCTCGGGAGTCACGTTCAGAATGTACTGCGCAATGCTTTGCCTTCACTTCTGATTCGTGCGTAGTTGGAGCACTGGACATATCTTTCAGATAATCTCACATCCACAATCACGCGGATTAAGATCAGGCGACCTGGACTGCCAGACTGTACAGTAACGATGGCAGATATGTCTGGCAGTTCGAAAATGCCTTTGCAGCTGCCGATTCACTGTCTGCGCGATGTGCGGAGGGGCGACATCTTGCAAAAAAAAAAAAAAAATGGTCCTACCTACATCTCGAGGCTGCTGGAGGGTTGGATGAAGTTGGTGCGCAAAAAAGTCTCATAGCGTTTATCAGTGAGTGTACAGATAACAGGACCCGCAGGACTCATGTGCTCGAAAAAATACGGCCTTACGATAAACAATGCCGTCAACTCGCACCACACAGGCAGCTCTGCAGAATGAAGTGGTTCTGGTTGATGTGTGTAGGGATTTTCCGTTGCCCCTATTCTGCATTTCTGCTTATTGACATGTGTCTGGAAATGAACATGGGCTTCGTCTGCACACGAAATGTTCCACGGCCATTCATTGTCAACTTCCATACGAGCAAGAAATTCCAGAGCGTAGGTTTGCTTGGTGGAACGTCAACAGGAAGTAACTCCTGAACCTGGGTGATTTTGTATGGACAGTAGTGCGGGAATTTGTGCACCGTACTCTCAGGCATGACCAGTGTTCGGGCAGTTCCCGGGCACTGCATGTTTGCACATCACCGCTCGACCCCTCCTGCATTGCTTTGGCCACATTTTGACTGACGTCTGATCAACTGCTTTCCTCTCTCTGTCAGACTGCACTTCTAAAGAACCTGACTTCTAAAATTTTGTAATTATTTGCTCCATACTCTTAGTAGACCACGGACCACTGCCTTTTTTTGTAACCTTCGGTGTCTGGAACTTCTGCAGAGTTACTGGTGACAGTCATCGTTCTTGTAAAGGATCTTTACCAGCAGCCCAGTTGTATTGCACGCATCGGGCGCAAACTGATGAACAGTGGTGCGCATATTCTGACGCTTACACCGCCATCTATTGGCCAAATTTTCGAAAAAATTTTATATTCCATGACTTTTCTCCCTGCGTCAATAATGTCAATAAAATGGTTCAGATGGCTCTGAGCACTATGGGACTTAACATCTGAGGTCATCAGTCCCCTAGAACTTAAACCTAACTAACCTAAGGACATCACACACATCCATGCCCGAGCCAGGATTCGAACCTGCGACCGTAGCGGTCGCGTGGTTCCAGACTGAAGTGCCTAGAACCGCTCAGCCACAACGGCCGGCTATTGTCAATAATATGCTGTTCAGATTCGAAGTCATTCCCCGCAATACCTCTCTTTTGCAGCGTTCTCAAACTGGTATTTTAATTATGGACTCCACTAACTCTAAATCAATGAACATAAATGCCGGCACGATCCCTTTGGGAAGGATACCACTGACTGCTTCGCCCTCGATGGGACGATAACCATCTTCTAGTCCAGGCACGGTTCGCTCTTCTACCTGGCTATTGGATCACTCGTATGACTCTGAAAAATTTCTTTCCTTTGCGACGGTATTACTAAGAGACTCAAAGTCACTGTAAAGGTCTGACAATATAGCATTCATAACTTCAAAAGAGAATTACGAAATCAATATACAGGAGCAGGGTGGTTTTCTATTGATTGAAGCGGTTTTCTGTTGTTTCATGGAGGAAAAGTAACATCTTCGTTGGGTTCTTCCTTCTTCAGACCGTGGACACGGCGGACGCATAAGTTACTGTTGTCGGCGAGAGACAGAAAATGAGATGTTAATACTAGTCAGTTGTTCTTGCAGCATTTGTTATTATGGTTATTTGGTTTCGTACACAGTCTACACGATCTTCAGCACTCAGCAAGTAAGCTGAACAGTTCAAAGAAAACTTAAGTCTCCTTTAAAATATGTACCCCACTCACACAATTGTAGTCGGTGGTGACTTCGATCTACCCTCGATATGCTGAAAAAACTATAAGTTTAAAGCTGGCGGCAGGCATAAAACGTTATCCGAATATGTACTGAATGCTTTCTCAGAAAATTATTTTGAACAATTAGTTCATTAGGCCACTCGAAACGTAGGTGGTTGCGAAAGCATACTTCACCTCTTAGCATCAAATAATCCTAGACAAATAGTGAGTATCGTGACGAATACAGGAATTAGTGACCACAAGGCAGTTGCTGCTAGATTGAATACCCGTAACACCTACAACCATCAAAAAGCAAGTCAAAGTACTATCTATTTAAAGAAGCTGATAAAAATGCTCTTAACGCCTTTTTAAGCGACAGTCTTCACTCCTTCCCATCTGATCATGTAAGCGTAGAAAAGTTGTGGAATGACTTCAGAAAGATAGTATCGTCAGCAATTGAGAGATATATACCACATAAATTATTACGTAAGGGTACTGATCCCCCATGGCACACAAATCGGGTCAGATCGGTGTTGCTGACGCAGCGAAAATTAGCATGCCAAATTAAAAAAAAGCGCAAAATCTCGAAGACTGGAAAAGTTTTGCAGAAGTTCGGAACATAGAGCGTACTTCACCGCGAGATCCTTTTAATAATTCCCATAACGAAATTCTCTCTCGAAATCTGGCAGAAAACCCAAAAGAGATTCTGGTCATACATAAAGCACACCAGTGGCACGACGCAGTCAATACCTTTACTGCGCGATAGCAACGGTGAAGTCACTGATGACAGTGCTACTAAAGCAGAGTTATTAAACACGGTTTTCCAAAACTCCTTTACCAAAGAAGACTATCTAAATATTCCTGAATTCCAATCAAGAAAAACTGCCAAGATGAGAAACATAGAAGTAGATATCCTCGGTGTAACAAAGCAGTTTCAATCACTTAATAAAGCTAAGGCCTCCGGTCCAGATTATATACCAGTAAGGTTCATCTCAGAGTATGCTGATACAATAGCTCCATATTTAGCAATTACACTCCTGGAAATGGAAAAAAGAACACATTGACACCGGTGTGTCAGACCCACCATACTTGCTCCGGACACTGCGAGAGGGCTGTACAAGCAATGATCACACGCACGGCACAGCGGACACACCAGGAACCGCGGTGTTGGCCGTCGAATGGCGCTAGCTGCGCAGCATTTGTGCACCGCCGCCGTCAGTGTCAGCCAGTTTGCCGTGGCATACGGAGCTCCATCGCAGTCTTTAACACTGGTAGCATGCCGCGACAGCGTGGACGTGAACCGTATGTGCAGTTGACGGACTTTGAGCGAGGGCGTATAGCGGGCATGCGGGAGGCCGGGTGGACGTACCGCCGAATTGCTCAACACGTGGGGCGTGAGGTCTCCACAGTACATCGATGTTGTCGCCAGTGGTCGGCGGAAGGTGCACGTGCTCGTCGACCTGGGACCGGACCGCAGCGACGCACGGATGCACGCCAAGACCGTAGGATCCTACGCAGTGCCGTAGGGGACCGCACCGCCACTTCCCAGCAAATTAGGGACACTGTTGCTCCTGGGGTATCGGCGAGGACCATTCGCAACCGTCTCCATGAAGCTGGGCTACGGTCCCGCACACCGTTAGGCCGTCTTCCGCTCACGCCCCAACATCGTGCAGCCCGCCTCCAGTGGTGTCGCGACAGGCGTGAATGGAGGGACGAATGGAGACGTGTCGTCTTCAGCGATGAGAGTCGCTTCTGCCTTGGTGCCAATGATGGTCGTATGCGTGTTTGGCGCCGTGCAGGTGAGCACCACAATCACGACTGCATACGACCGAGGCACACAGGGCCAACACCAGGCATCATGGTGTGGGGAGCGACCTCCTACACTGGCCGTACACCACTGGTGATCGTCGAGGGAACACTGAATAGTGCACGGTACATCCAAACCGTCATCGAACCCATCGTTCTACCATTCCTAGACCGGCAAGGGAACTTGCTGTTCCAACAGGACACTGCACGTCCGCATGTATCCCGTGCCACCCAACGTTCTCTAGAAGGTGTAAGTCAACTACCCTGGCCAGCAAGATCTCCGGATCTGTCCCCCATTGAGCATGTTTGGGACTGGATGAAGCGTCGTCTCACGCGGTCTGCACGTCCAGCACGAACGCTGGTCCAACTGAGGCGCCAGGTGGAAATGGCATGGCAAGCCGTTCTACAGGACTACATCCAGCATCTCTACGATCGTCTCCATGGGAGAATAGCAGCCTGCATTGCTGCGAAAGGTGGATATACACTGTACTAATGCCGACTTGTGCATGCTCTGTTGCCTGTGTCTATGTGCCTGTGGTTCTGTCAGTGTGATCATGTGATGTATCTGACCCCAGGAATGTGTCAATAAAGTTTCCCCTTCCTGGGACAATGAATTCACGGTGTTCTTATTTCAATTTCCAGGAGTGTATATACAACCGCTCGCTCATAGAACAATCCGAACCTAAAGACTGGAAAATTGCTCAAGTGTCACCAATAGCCAAAAAGGGATGTAGGAGTAATCCGTTGAAGTGCAGGGCCATATCACTAACGTCGATTTGCAGTAGGAGTTTGGAACATATACTGTATTCGAACTTTATGAAGTACCTCGAAGAAAACGCTTTATTGACAAGCATGGATACAGAAAAATATTGTTCTTGCGAAACACAACTAGGTCTTTATACTCATTAAGTAATGAGTGCTTTCGACAGGGGATGTCAAACGGAATCCACATTTTTAGCTTTATAGAAGGCTTTCGACACTATTAATTACAAGCGCCTTCTAACCAAACTGCGTGCCTATGGAATATTGCCTCAGTTGTGCGAATGGATTCGTGATTTCCTATCAGAAAGGTCACAGTTCTTGGTAGTAGACGGAAAGCCATCTAGTAAAACAGAAGTAATATCTGGCGTTCCCCAAGGAAGTGTTATAGGCCTTCTATTCTTCCTGACCTATGTAAATGACATTGGAGACAATCTGAGTAGCCGTCTTAGATAGTTTTCAGAGAATGCTCTCATTTACCGTCTTGTAAAGTCATCAGATGATCAAAATGAAGTGCAAAATTATTTAGATAAGGCACCTGTATGGTGCCAAAGTTGCAGTTGGCCCTGAATAAAGAAAAGTGTGAAGTTATTCACATAAGTACTAAAAGAAATCCGCTAAATTTCGATGACGCGATAAGTCACACAAATATGAAGGCTGTAAATTCAACTAAATACTTAGAGATTACTATTACAAATAACGAAAATTGTAACAGTCACATAGATAATGTTGTGGGTAGAGCAAACCAAAGACACATTCACTGGTAGAACATTTAGGAGGCGCAACAGGTCTACTAAAGAAAACTGCTTACATCACGCTTGTCCGCCCTATTCTGTAGAATTGATGTGCGGTGGGGGATTCGCATCAGATAGGACTGACGGATGACATCGGAAAAGTTCAAAGACGAGCGGCTCGGTTTGTACTAGGGGAGATAGCACCACAGACAAGATACGTGAATTGGAGTGGCAGTCATAAAACAAAGGAATTCTTCGTTGTGACGGGATCTTCTCATGAAATTTCAATCACCAGTTTCCTCCTCCGATTGGGAAAACATTCTGTTGGGATCCACCTACATAGAGAGAAGTGATCGTCTCGATACAATAAGAGAAATCGCACAGAAAAATTTAAGTGTTCGTTTTTCCCATGCGCCGTTCGAGAGTGGAACGGTAGAGAGACACCTTGAAGGTGGTTCATTTAACCGTCTGCCAGACACTTTATTGTGAACAGCAGAGTAGTCACGTAAATGTAGCTGTAGAAGATGAATTGAGTACTGAGTACTTTGTTATTACGACAACTGTAATGACTGACTTAAGCAGACAAGAGGGAAACAATAGAAACGACCGATCAACTTTGAGAGATGAAATAGTGAAGGCAGAGGAGGAACAAATAGACAAAAAGACGAGGCCCAGTAGAAACCCTCGGCTAACACCCGAAATATTGAATTTCCCGAATTTCATTTGATAAAGAAGAAAATATAATAATTATACGAATGAAACAGGCGAAAGGAAAAAAAATGTGGCTCAGCAGGAGTGTTCAGTATTCAGTGATTCGAATCAAAAAAGTCTAGTAAACATGGCCTCTAAGCTGCATTCCTGGAGAGCTATGACCACTTCTCAAAGTTCCATACTGTATAACGAATCTCTTCTAATGCAAGGTCCTTGCTTTTCATAATTTGAGAGGAGGTAGTACTGACCAAAACAAGTATAAGTTGCTAACAAACATGGGCTCTAAAGTGCATGCCTTAAGAGCTATAAGCAGTTGTCTTGGAAGAGGTGTTTTTCATGCTAGCGAAGAAGAACAAGTACTCATATCGCTTAAGGTATACACTTTAAGGACCATGTTTATTGGACTTTTGTTCTTTTTTTTCCCATAGTAGCACATCTCAAGATATGGGAAGCAAAGGTCTGGCAGATGAAAACGTTTGTCTCACAATGTCGAAGATCTTAAGCTACATATTTTAGAGCCCATAATAACAAGACTATTTTTTCATTCTAATTTTCGTTGCCGTCATATCCCTAAATATAGACCATTCCTCCTGGGACACCCTGTATAGACTTCTATAAAGGATATTGGTGTAATACACGAAACAGCTAAGGATATATTCCTAGATGACAATTGCAAGACAGTAGGCGAAAGGAGACTTTGAATAGGGGTAATCAGGTCAGTCTGGCTGGACATGAAAGCATTTTATTTCTTTGTCGATGAGTTATGTGATGTAACGATGACCTTTTTATATTTCATGAGTGACTACAATTTTATCACTAAGAGCATAGAACCAGTCTTAATTCTTGTGCTATTGCGTGAAAGATTTTTCGCTGAACTTGCTTTTCATACGTTCGGGTATGCCGGGTGCTGTCGTCAAGCGGGCTGCACTCAGCCCTTGTGAGGCCAATTGAGGAGCTACTTATGGGGAAGTAGCGGTACCGTCACGAAAACTGACAACGAGTGGGAGAGCGGTCTGCTGACTACACGCTCCTCCGTATCCGTATCCGCTGACTCCTCAGGGTTAAGGATACACGGCGGCAGGTCGGTACCGTTGGACCTTCAAAGCCTGTTCAGACGGTGTCTGTTTGCTTGTGTACAGCTGCTAGTTAACAATAGACGTGGTTTATACTAGTACAGTCAATTTTTTCAACCTGAGTCTCGTAGGAGTATGGTGTTGGTTGGTTGATTTGGGCGAGGTCATTAGTCCCATCGGATTAGGGAAGGATGGACAAGGAAGTCGGCCGTGCCTTTTCAAAGAAGCCATCTCGGCATTTTCCTGAACCGACTTAGGAAATCACGGAAAACCTAAATCAGAATGCCTGGACGCGGGTTTGAACCGTCGTCCTTCCGAATGCGAGTCCAGTGTGCTAACCACTGCGCCACCTCGCTCGCTGAGTATGGTGTAGAACGAGGCCCAGTTTTGTTATTGCTGTTACCCCAGATTTCTTATTCTTGTTCCTCTCTACACAAATGCATGTCACTACATGATGATTATTACACCTGGCCGAGGTGGCCGGGCGGTTCTAGGCGCTACAGTCTGGAACAGCGCGACCGCTACTGTCGCAGGTTCGAATCCTGCCTTGGGCATGGATGTGTGTGACGACCCTAGGTTAGTTAGGTTTAAGTAGTTCTAAGTTCTAGGGGACTGATGACCTCAGACGTTAAGTCCCATAGTGCTCAGAGCGATTTGATTATTACAGATACATCCAGTTTCTGTTCTACCTGATGTTAATATGGGAATTAACTGAAGATCTAGCTAGTAGTCGTACTTTAAGTGTTTCACGGAAATGCGATCTAGGTAGTAAAAGATTTTTGTAAAAAAAATTAAAACTTAACAAACCATCTTGGAAGATATGTTGAAGAAATGTGAACCTACTTTCATAGCATTTACAGATTTAGAAAAAGGCATTGAGAGTATTGACTGAATACACTCTCTCAATTTTTAAAGGCATCAGTGGTGAAGATATGAGGAGAGAACCATAAAAGATTACGGTTATATGCTGAAGCACACGAAAAGTAGGCAGTTGTTGAGAAAAGAATGACACACGGTTGTAGCTTATCTCCTATATTATCCAGTCTGCATACAGCTGTAAAGAAAATCCAGTCAGGAAGAAGAAACAAAATCTGTGAAAATATGTTTCTTTAATGTCAGTTCATTATCACATTGATTTTTAGCATAGACTGTAGTTAAAGAAACGAATTCTATATATCCTGGAATATGGTTTTTATATGGGTCTCTGTCGCAGCTTGTCAGATCGTTGCTGATGACTCTGTAATTCTGTCAGAGACGGCAAATGACTGTGCGCAGCTGTTCAACGAAATGGTCACTGTATTGAAAAGAGATTATGAAATGAACATCAACAAACTTGAACAAGCGTGCAGGAATGTCACCATCACAAGTCGTTTTGCTCACTGCCGAGTGTCGTGACCACTAACGCCCCTCCCGCCGCCCGTAAATCTGATAGAGGGTGACTTGAAGCTCCGCACAATTTAGAAAAATGCAAAGCCACGGGGTTGTCATGGAAAATATTTCTATCGTGGCTTCCTCATGCGTTCCACTGACTTTAGTGGTAAGATGTTCCGCGTTATATGGGAACTTCAACCTACTTTATACACTACATATGCTGTGTCTTTTTTACCCCATGGGTATTACGACGAGTCACTAATATTGAACGGATTTTCATCTTTCAACTCAAATGACGAAACAAAATCGCGAATGACACAAACACACACACACACACACACACACACACACGTAAATGCAACAAAACCGCGAATGACACACACACACACACACACACACACACACACACACACACACACACAAAAACACACACACACAAACATACAAACGCACGTATAAAAAGGCAGTAAGAGGGAGGGGTTGGGGAGAGAGGAAGCAAGGGATGAGAGCGAATAGCTACAGCTAGGGTATAATACAATTAAATTATAAACCCTCACTGTGATACTTGCTGCAAGGTATGTACGTGGAGAAAAGTATTTCATCCTCAAGTAACGATAAGATAATCACGTCACCACTGCCATCAGGAACATGTTATTGTTCTCACACGTTTCCGACACGTCTTTTTAGGGACGCGCCCTGCTAAACAAGTTAATTAACTTGTCGGTTGCTTATGATATGGCTAATGGCAAATTCGTGCTGTCTAAGTGTTTCCACATCTCGTACAACGATAGCGGGACAATGAAATTTCTCTTCGTTATCTAAGAAACTGACTATGCTGACACAATGTGTTATCAGTCGAGTGTCTTTGGACGTCAAACAACATGCAGAATACGGTTTTCAGATAGTTTTATATAAGGACGAGAAGACTTCGCACCCAATAAATAAGCCAAACACAGACAGCGTGAAACTAATCTGCGGATAGTGACCTGATGGCTGAATTGCTATTGTGTCTGGACAGTCATCCACATGATTTTTTTTTGTGCTTGCGGTCCACTTGTCATAATTTCGCGGCCCATAACGTTTACTATAAGTCAACAATGTCAATTTCTGCTGCGGTCTGAATCGCAGTTTACGTGGACTGTCAACGCGTAACCTGTCTACGTTTACCCAATGTTCCTATAAAGTTGCCAGTTATGAGGTCAGTAGAATCACACCTAGTATAACAACGTGAATTTGTATTTGATGTTATCTAAGTTTACCTTTGAAAATTCAACATTTCTCTTTTTGTTTGTTTTAGGGCGCAAATGACAACTACGTTCATAAGATTCCCCGTCATAACCTTTGATCATCGAGCAGTAAAAGAACGTATAGTGAAGCCCAATCAACAGGAGGAAAGCGAGTTAAGGACAAGGAGTTCCTTGTGGAGAAAGGTCCACACAATACGCTGTAGGGCCAGCGGGGGTCCCGAACCTAAGATTAAAAATCCCTGGTCATACTGCTAAGACGGATAAAATGTAAAACACCACCGACAGCCCGCGCGTCGTTCGTTAAAACAACCGATAACTCAGACGGCTAACATACATGAGAACATAAGCGGTTAAAAAAGGGGAATTCGGTCAGGAAACGGAAAACCGTTAAATGTCGACTACAATGAGCACAAAGTGGCGCGAGTCACCACTTAAGAAATGGCGGTGGCCAAAACGACAAGCCCAATACGCAACCTAAGTAATATGACCTCCTCGCGGCGAGATGGCCGAGATGAGGTCGGGCAAGCCTCTGGACGAGGTTTAATTCCTCAGAGCTGGTTCCTGCAAAGAGAAGACCAGTGGCGATGCCAGAGTGATACCACCTGACGACAGAGTGCAACACGGAGATCATCCGAAGGCGTGGAGGAGCTAGGGGACCGAGGTAGGAGGACTGCAGCCTTGGCAGCACAGTCTGCAGCCTCATTTCCCGTCAGACTGATGTGACCAGGAACCCACATGAACATCACAGTGGCTCCCTCAACAGGGAGAGCACTTGGAAGCTTTCTTAGACCCGTTGCACTAGGGGATGGACTGTGTACAGCACACAGAGGTTCTGAAGTGCACTGAGAGAATCGGAACACATGAGACAATTAAGAAGCTTGTGTCGCCGGATGTACTGGGTGGCCTGGTAGAAGGCGAAGAGCTCTGCTGTAAATGTTGAGCAGTGTTCCGGAAGCCCATACCGAAAGTGGTCGGTGCCAATGACAAAGGCACATCCACCATCGAGGTCGGTCTTAGAGCCATCAGTGTACACGAACGTGCTGTCACTAACTTGTGTGCGGAGGTCGAGAAACTTACTGCGACAGATAGAATCCGGAGTAGTTTCCTTAGGAAACCATACCGCAAGAGAGAGCAGCCACGCACAGATAATCTCTCATTTTTTGGAGTCACTGTAACAATGGGTGACGCACCATGTTTCCTTTTTCTGGGAATATTCAACATGTCAGCAACTTAATAATTTAGACCTAAGTTTTTATTGTTCGGTATGTAAGGCTTATGACACTGTTCATGACATTTTTGTGTGTCACTGAAGTTAACAGAATTATAAAAGTTTTCAAAAGCCAGAACTCATAAGATGTTGATAGAATTACAAACAGAATTCGAAGAGTTGTTGTAACTTAATAAGCATTGTCCTGAGTGATGCACGTAAAGCAAATGCAGTACAGGGAATTATTCTAGACTCCTTGTAATATACTCCCTTGTTAAAAGTAATTGTATTAAGTATTGCAAGAAAGACTTAAATAATTATCGTTGAAGTTTCCTTATTGACGTATTTTTCCAAAATATTTGGAAACATAATGTCCTTATGAGTAGTCTAACAATTAAGTAGAAAGAGTTTTTAGTTAGGATATTACAGTTTGGGTTCCAATAGGGTTGCTCGACAGAGAATATTACACTCCTGGAATTTGAAAAAAGAACACCGTGAATTCATTGTCCCAGGAAGAGGAAACTTTATTGACACATTCCTGGGGTCAGATA
Organism: Schistocerca cancellata; assembly: GCF_023864275.1. Taxonomy (NCBI): domain Eukaryota; kingdom Metazoa; phylum Arthropoda; class Insecta; order Orthoptera; family Acrididae; genus Schistocerca; species Schistocerca cancellata. The sequence goes on along the minus strand of NC_064628.1, from coordinate 147,469,608 downwards.
CATCACATGATCACACTGACAGAACCACAGGCACACAGACACAGGCAACAGAGCATGCACAATGTCGGCACTAGTACAGTGTATATCCACCTTTCGCAGCAATGCAGGCTGCTATTCTCCCATGGAGACGATCGTAGAGATGCTGGATGTAGTCCTGTGGAACGGCTTGCCATGCCATTTCCACCTGGTGCCTCAGTTGGACCAGCGTCCGTGCTGGACGTGCAGACCGCGTGAGACGACGCTTCATCCAGTCCCAAACATGCTCAATGGGGGACAGATCCGGAGATCTTGCTGGCCAGGGTAGTTGACTTACACCTTCTAGAGCACGTTGGGTGGCACGGGATACATGCGGACGTGCATTGTCCTGTTGGAACAGCAAGTTCCCTTGCCGGTCTAGGAATGGTAGACCGATGGGTTCGATGACGGTTTGGATGTACCGTGCACTATTCAGTGTCCCCTCGACGATCACCAGTGGTGTACGGCCAGTGTAGGAGATCGCTCCCCACACCATGATGCCGGGTGTTGGCCCTGTGTGCCTCGGTCGTACGCAGTCCTGATTGTGGCGCTCACCTTCACGGCGCCAAACACGCATACGACCATCATTGGCACCAAGGCAGAAGCGACTCTCATCGCTGAAGACGACACGTCTCCATTCGTCCCTCCATTCACGCCTGTCGCGACACCACTGGAGGCGGGCTGCACGATGTTGGGGCGTGAGCGGAAGACGGCCTAACGGTGTGCGGGACCGTAGCCTAGCTTCATGGAGACGGTTGCGAATGGTCCTCGCCGATACCCCAGGAGCAACAGTGTCCCTAATTTGCTGGGAAGTGGCGGTGCGGTCCCCTACGGCACTGCGTAGGATCCTACGGTCTTGGCGTGCATCCGTGCGTCGCTGCGGTCCGGTCCCAGGTCGACGGGCACGTGCACCTTCCGCCGACCACTGGCGACAACATCGATGTACTGTGGAGACCTCACGCCCCACGTGTTGAGCAATTCGGCGGTACGTCCACCCGGCCTCCCGCATGCCCACTATACGCCCTCGCTCAAAGTCCGTCAACTGCACATACGGTTCACGTCCACGCTGTCGCGGCATGCTACCAGTGTTAAAGACTGCGATGGAGCTCCGTATGCCACGGCAAACTGGCTGACACTGACGGCGGCGGTGCACAAATGCTGCGTAGCTAGCGCTATTCGACGGCCAACACCGCGGTTCCTGATGTGTCCGCTGTGCCGTGCGTGTGATCATTGCCTGTACAGCCCTCTCGCAGTGTCCGGAGCAAGTATGGTGGGTCTGACACACCGGTGTCAATGTGTTCTTTTTTCCATTTCCAGGAGTGTATTTACACGTTCACCCACCAAATGTTAAATGCGTTAAATACACCTATTATATAGCGCCAGTTGAGCTTTTGATTGCGTATATCATGTTTATATCTTAGAAGAACAACAGTTTTATTGAGCTGAAGACTTTACAAACACTTAGTTTGACTCGTAACTAACAAACAGGACGCAAAAATTTGTCCTGTGGAAATCAAACGATATTAGAAGGAGAAAAAATTTTATTGACACCTGGGAGCAATCACGGAGGCAATAACAGAAGATTCTATCTTGGATCCACTACTATTCCTTATACAGGGAGTATCACAATTACTGGTGTAAACATATGCAGTCGAAAGCACATTGTACGAGAAACAAAAAAAATGTCTCGGTAAACATGGACTCTAAAATACACACATGGACTCTAAAATACATATCTCAAGAACTGTGAACAGTTCGTCATCTTTACTATCGTCAAGCAATCTCTTCTAATGGAGGCTCTCTACTTTCCATGTTTTAGGTCGATGTAGCATGGACCAAAACAAGCAAATAATATTCAATAAATATGGGCTCTAAAGTGCATACTTTTAGAGCCATCAGCAACTGTTCTGTAGAAGAAGTGTGCGTAACAGAAGCGGAGACGGGCAAGTGCTCATAGCTCGTAAGATATGCACTTTTGAGCCCAGGATTACTGGGCATTCCTTTTTTGGTTTGGTCCATATTATCTCCTCCTAAAATATGTACAGCAAAGAGCATGCAGCACACGAGATTTGTTTCACAGTATCGAAGATATGCACTTTATAGGCAACGTGTGCTGAAGCTTTTCCGCTTCTGGTATCGTGTGGTTACAGCTGTGTTAGTTTATGCCATTAGTTATGACACACCATGTACTCAGGGTGTCTTAACCCTTTTGAGTCAAATTGGAACAGGTGACATTGGGTTTACAACCGATTATACTGAGATTGGGAAGAAATGGTCAGAAATGTATATTTATTGTGTTACGAACATACACAACGCGCACCACGTAACAAAGTGGCTTATAATAATTGTTCAAAGCGACGACCGCGTCTCTCTCTATGTATTATAACTGCTCTTACAGTTCTGCCGCTCTCTCGCAAAGATCTGGGTGTCAGCTGTACTTTGGAAAAGGCAGCGTGTGACAAACAGAATACGCCTCTGACCGCCAAACAGATATACTGTACCCAGATGAGCTCATAGAATGTTTGTCCTGTGACGACCGCCTGTATCACACTGGTGCATTAACCTATGCCACAAATACATCGCTATTCCTGGTGTCAATTGTCCATTGCATCAGACAGCTTGTGCTGTGTCCATGGGGAGGTGTATTACAGTGTAAATTGCATGAAGTGTAGTCAAATATGGAACGTTACTCGTCACGAGAGTTGGCAGACACGCTTTTAATGTATGATGTGGCAGGATATAGTGCCTGTAACGAAACACGAAAGTACAGAGAACGCTTTCCCAACAGGCCTCGTCCTAAGTGGAAGACGCATACCTCCCTTCCACACAACCTGACGAGAGACGGGGTCGTTGATGTCGCAGAAAGCAGGCCATTTCCCCACCAAAGACTTGTCCGAACACCCGACTTTGAGAAGATGAGCCGGCCGCGGTGGTCTCGCGGTTCTAGGCGCTCAGTTCGGAACCGCGTGACTACTACGGTCGCAGGTTCGAATCCTGCCTCGGGCATGGATGTGTGTGATGTCCTTAGGTTAGTTAAGTTTAAGTAGTTCTAAGTTCTAGGGGACTGATGACCACAGATGTTAAGTCCCATAGTGCTCAGAGCCATTTGAACCAATTTGAGAAGATGATTTTGGATCACGTGGCCGACCACCCAAGAATAAGCACCAGTCCCCTTATCCATGGAACGCACATTTTAAACGGATACGGTATAGAGAGTAATTATGGAACAGAACTAGTGCAAGCATTGGAACCAATGGATTTTGAGCCCCGTTTTCACTTCTGTCAATGGATTACCCCCTCTGTGCTTTAGTGCCAATCTCTGTACAGTTTGTATTGCTCATGGATGAGGTCCCATTCACTTGTGGTGCTGTTTTCAACAGCCGCAACAGCTATGTCTGGAGTGAGGACAATCCCCAAGCCACCCACATCAGTGTTCACTAGCAACGATTCTCTATCAACGTATGGGCGAGCAACGTCGAAGATCACCTAAAAGGAATATATGTGTTGCCTCCCTGTTTGACTGGTCCACATTATCGGTTGTTCCTGCGAGTTGTGCTGCAACAGTTCTTGGAGACCATACACCTCGTTGTCAAAAAAGTATGTGGTTTGGACACGACAGTTCTCCAGCCCCCTTCGATGTTAATGTCAACGACAAACTGAACAACAGGTGCCTCATTGTTGGATTATAAAGGGAGGTCCTGTCCCAGGGACAGCGCGACTGCCGGATCTCACGCCTCTGGACTTTTTCCTCTCGGGTTAGTCAAGATGATGGTGTATGAAACACCTGTAGAAACGGATGAGGACCTTATTGTTAGCGTTGCCACGTAAGCACTGAGACTGGCGGCCGTTACTTGAAGAATTATAATGAGTTATGACAAGAAGAGAATAGAGGCTTTCGAAATATGGTGCTGCAGAAGAATGCTGGAAATTAGATGCATAGATCACGTAACTAATGAGGAGGTACTGCATAGAACTGGGGAGGAGAGTAATTTGTGGCACAATTTGACTAGCAGAAGGGATCGATTGGCAGGACATGTTCTGCGGCATCAAGGGATCACCAATTTAGTATTGGAAGGCAGTGTGGAGAGTAAAAATCGTAGAGCGAGACCAAGAGATGAACACACTAAGCAGATTCAGAAGGAAATAGGCCGCAGTAGGTACTTCGAGATGAAGAAGTTTGCACACAATAGAGTAGCATGGAAAGCTGCATCAAACCATTCGCTAGACTGAAGACCACAACAACAGTAACAACGTTATTGTTATGTGGTATACGCTGCGTATGTACACAATAATTATGCTTTTCCGACGATTGGTTCCCTAGCTCAACACAGTGGTAGCGGACGCAGTATCACCAGTTTCATTTTGACCATATAAATTTCTGACATGCTTTATTTGAATTACTTTGCACTTAACATTCACCGAAGTGAACTGGCACATTTTTCAGACGATACTAGTGTTGTAATAAACCTCATTCGATATGAAACAATAGAAGGAACTGTTAATATGTCTTAAGAAATTATGCCCGCATCTCGTGGTCGTGCGGTAGCGTTCTCGCTTCCCACGCCCGGGTTCCCGGGTTCGATTCCCGGCGGGGTCAGGGATTTTCTCTGCCTCGTGATGGCTGGGTGTTGTGTGATGTCCTTAGGTTAGTTAGGTTTAAGTAGTTCTAAGTTCTAGGGGACTGATGACCATAGATGTTAAGTCCCATAGTGCTCAGAGCCATTTGAACCATTTTTTTCTTAAGAAATTATTTGTTCTTATCTGAATACATGCTCTTCCCAAATTAAAAAAAAATAGACAGTTATGTAGAGCAAACAAAGTCGTACCAACAACTGATGTCACATATGAAAGAGTCCGTTAACAGGGTAGAATGCTCCAAATTATCGGGTATACGTATTGACGAAAACTTCACTGGAAGAAGCAAATTACTGAGCCACACAAACAAGGTCAGTTACTGTTGTCGTCCCCCCCCCCCCTTTTCATGGTTCATGTACCTTCTCGTTGGTGGGGAGGCCTTCGTGTCTCAGCGACATAGATAGCCATACTGTTGGTGCAACCACATCGGTCCGGTATCTGTCGAGACGCCAGACACACATGTGGTTCCTGAAGAGGGGCAGAGTCTTTTAGCAGTTGCAGGGGCAACAGTCTGGATGACTGGCTGATCTGGCCTTGTAACATCAACCAAAACGACCAGACTGTGCTGGTACTGAAAACGGCTGAAAGCAAGGTGGAACTACAGCCGTAATTTTTCCCGAAGGTAAGCTGCTCTATCTTATGGTTAAATGATGAAGGCATGCTCTTGGGTAAAATAATTCGGAGTTGAAATAGTGCCCCATTCGGATTTTTGGGCGGGGACTACTCAGGAGGAAGTCGTCATCAGGAGAAAGGAAACTGGGGTGGAAGTTTAGAGAATTTAAAAAGTAAATGGACAGGTTCAAGTTCGGGATAATGGGAGTTAGTGAAGATAGGTGGCAGGAGGAGCTGGACCTCTGGTGAGGTGAATGCGGGCTTATAAATACAAAATCAAGTAGGGGTAATGCAAAAGTAGGTTTAATAATGAGTAAAATTGTAGGAACGCGGATAAGCTACTGTGAACAGCATAGTTAACACATTACTTTAGTCAAGATAGACACGAAGGTCTCACCCACCACAGTAGTACAAGTTGATATGCTAACTAGCTGCACATATGATGAAGAGACTGAAGAAATATATGATGATATAAAAGAAATTATTTAGATAGTTAAGAGAGACGACAATTTAACAGTAAAGGGGGACTGAAATTCGATAGTAGGAAAAGGAATAGGAGGAAAAATAGTAGGTCAATATGGACTGGGAGAAAGAAATGAAAGAGGAAACTGCCTGGTAGAACTTTGCACAGAGCATAAATTAATCAGCGCTAACGCTTGGCTTAAGAACCATGAAAGAAATTTGTATACTTAGAAGAGACCTAAACACACCGAAAAGGTTCAGACTAATAATATAATGGTAAGAGAGTGGTTTCGGAACCAGATTTTAAATTGTAAGACATTTCCAGGGACAGATACAGACTCTGACCACAATTTATTGGTTATGAGCTGTAGGCTAAAACTGAAGAAACTGCAAAAAATAGGAATTTATGGACATGGGACCTAGATAAACTGAAAGAACCAGAGGTTGTAGAGAGTTTCAGAGGGAGCATTAAGGAACTATTAACAAGAACAGGGAAAAGGAATACAGTACAAGTAGAATGGGTAGCTTTGAGAGATGCAATAGTGAAAGCAGCAGAGGATCAAGTGATAAAAAGACGAGGACTTGTAGAAATCCGTGTATAACACGAGAGATACTGAATTTATTTGATGAAAGGAGATAACATATAAACGAAGCAGACGAAAGAGAATACAAACGTCGATTACATGAGACTGCGAAGTGCGAAATGGCTAAGCAGGAATGGCTAGAGGACAAATATAAGGATTTAGAAACATGTATCACTAGGAGGAAGATAAATGCTACCGACAGGAAAATTAAGGAGATCTTTGGAGAAAAGAGAACCACCCGTATGAGTATCAGGAGCTCAGATGGAGAACCAATCCTGAGGGTCTATGCAAGGCAGATGTGCTTGACAGCAATGTTATGGAAAGGAAGAGGACGTAGATGAAGACGAGATGGCAGATAAGAGACTGCGAGAAGAATTTGACAGAGCACTGAAAGTCTTATATCGAAACAAGGAGTACATAACATTCCGTTAGAGCTACTGATAGCCTTGCCAGGGCCGGTCATGACAAAACACTTCCATCTGGTGAGCAAGATGTATGAAACGGGCGAAACACCCTCAGACTTCAAGAAGAAAGCAGTTGCTGAGAGATGTGAAAAATACCGAACTACCAATTTAAAAAGTTGCGGTTGCAAAGCACTAACACGACCTGCGTACAAAAGAATGGAATAACTAGTAGAAGCCAACTTCGGGAAAGATCATTTTTGATTCCGGAGAAATGTAGGAACACGCGAGGCAATACTGACCCTACGACTTGTCATAGAAATTGGTTAAGTAAAGGCAAACCTACGTTCATAGCGTTTGTAGAAAGCTTTTGACAATGTTGACTGGAATACTCTCTTTCAAATTCAAAAGGTGGCAAGGGTAAAATACAGCGAGCAAAAGGCTATATACAATTTATACAGAAACCAGAATGGCAGTTAAGAGTCGAGAGGCATGAAAGGGAAGCAGTGGTTGAGAATGGAGTGAGGCAGGGGTGTAACATGTCCCCGACGTTATTCAATCTGTATACTGTGCAAGCAGTAAAGGAAAGAAAAGAAAAAATTTGTTGTAGGAATTAAAGTCCAGGGAGAAGAAATAAAAACTATGAGGTTTGTCGATGACATTGTACTCGTAATTCTGTCAGCGACGGCAAAGGACTTTGAACAACAGTTGAACGAAATGGACAGTGTTTTGAAAGGAGGATATAAGATGAACGTCAATAAAAGCAAAACAAGGATAATGGAATGTTGTCGAATTAATTCAATTGATACTGAGGGAATTAGATTAGCAACTGAGACACTTAAGGTAGTAGGTAAGTTTTGCTATTTGGGGAGCAAATTAACTGATAGTGGTCGAAGTGGAGAGCATATAAAATGTAGACTGTCATTGGAAAGAAAGGCGTTTCTGAAAAAGAGAAATTTGTTAACATCGAGTATAGATTTAAGTGTCATAAAGTTTTCGTTGAAAGTATTTGTATGGAGTGTAGCCATGTATGAAAGTGAACCTTGGATGATAAACAGTTCAGAGAATAAAAGAACAGAAGGTTTTGAAATGTGGTGCTACAGAAGAATGTTGAAGGCTAGATGGGTAGATCATGTAACTAATGAGGAGTTACTGAATAGAATTGGGGATTAAAGAAATCTGTGGCACAACCAGATTAGAAGAGGGTATCGGTTGGTAGGACTTATTCTGAAACATGAAGGAATCACCAATTTAGTACTGGAGGGAAGCGTGGGGTGATGCAAAAGTCGTAGAGGGAGGTCAAGAGATGAATACCGTAAGCAGGTTCAGAAGGATGTAGGTTACAGCAGTTACTCGGAGATGAAGAGGTTAGCACGGGACAGAGCAGCACGGAGAGCTGCTGAGTCCGCCGCTCGTGGTCTCGCGGTAGCGTTCTCGCTTCCCGAGCACGGGGTCCCGGGTTCGATTCCCGGCGGGGTCAGGGCTTTTCACCTGCCTCGAGATGACTGGGTGTTTGTGTTGTCCTCATCATTTCATCATCATCCAGGAAAGTGGCGAAATTGGACTGAGCAAAGGTTGGGAAATTGTACGGGCGCTGATAACCACGCAGTTGAGCGCCCCTCAAACCAAACATCATCATCATCATGGAGAGCTGCATCAAACGTCTTCGGACTGAAGAACACAACAACAACGCTTTTGTCGTTCGTGAATTTGCTACTTGGTAACATAGGAGTCAACCTTCTAACATATTATATTTTCAACATTTCCTCTCAACAATGTCTGGGATAGCTTGTCATTTAGAATATTCATATGTCAGCAGTAAAGGGAATATGTGGGGTTCACCTGCAGTTATCTTGCGTTCAAGTTTCAGCACATTCCGAAAGATTTGATCGATACATAAGGGAAACCAATGTGGACAAAATAGATAATCACAACGAGCGGCAATACTATGTTTCTGAAATGTCTGATTTTTACAGGTGAAGTGACATTTACCTATCGCTGTCAATCGAAGATGGAGATATAACTTTGCATTATCCTAAGGTCTTGTGTAACCACACTTTTCTGGCTTCGTTAGGTGCAGCAGCAACAAAAGTGGTCTGTAAACTTAACAGAGTGGCATGACAATAATTGAACTGTAGGGCCTTAATTTACGCCAGGCGAGTTAAATGGAAGGACATACGTAGAGTGCTGTGAGGAAGTGTGAGTACGCGTTCTCACACTATTCTGCCTCTTGGATCGAGAAAAGATATGACTAAACAATCAACAATGTTCATGGTTCCTTATCGACTGTCCAGATAACTCTACCTATCCTGCAATGCAACATTTGACCGTTACACACTCAACCTACCACGTAGCTCTATTCTGCGAATGAGACCGTCTAGATCACCTAATGTCTGTCTTTATTTATTACGTAGTTTCGGCTACTGCCACCCTCAAATCAAAACTAACGACGTGTAAAACAACATTCAGTGGAAGTGACAATAAAAACCTACGCTCCGATTTACACATAGATTTTATTCATACCTTGCCGTTGCGCATAGCGTTTATTGGCCAGACGATTCGTACCGTTCACGACATTTGTACGGTACCCGTAACCATCGCCACACACGATTGCTATTATTACAATATACGAAATGTATAGTGATGGAGCGCTGCCTAACCGAGGAACACAGAGTGATGTTTGAAGAGACGCAGGCTCTTGTTCCTACATCTCGCTACTGGTTCTGTGTATAATAGAAATCAACTGAATTTAGCCTGCCATATGATATTATAAATCGTAACAAGGAATGTGCTTTAAGTTAAATGTAGAATCCTGTTTTATCGGATATTTAAAACAAAAAGGTCTTTGACTGGAGCGGCAGAGTCACGCTCTCGTTTGAAATTTATCTTTCCTCTTGAGTTTCACCACTGGAGCGCTGCACCTTCTCTTATCGTTAGAGGGCTGCAGAGACAATTTCTAGCGAACACGTTGTTGGTTTTCTGTAGCGTACAAACTGCCGCCATTCACGGCAGGAATCTGTTTCGGCCATATTTAGCAAACAGCGTTCTCGCCTGAAGATGGCGGCCGGATGGACCGCTCAAGTACTGTGTAAGGATGATTGTATAATACGGCTGCCGACCCGACAAGAAAAGTTGTAATTTTACATGTCGTTCTGGCTGATGTCTTCAGTTTAGATACTGTTGTTGTTGTTGTTGTTGTGGCGATCTTCAGTCCGCTTCCTGCAACTCTCTCCATTAGCCTACCCTGTGCGAGCCTTTTCATTTCTGCGTATAATGTAAATTCATTTTAGCCTGGATACCATAATCGGTCTTAGACTCCTTCTACAATTTTATCCTGCACATTTTCCTCCACTATGAAGTTGACCATTCCCTAGTGCCTCAGGAAGTGTCCAATCAACTAATCCCTCCTCTCAGCCTCGTTGTGCTATAATTTTCTCATTCCTCAATTCGTTTCAGTTCCTTTTCATTACTTATGCGATCTCCCCATCTAATATCTGACATTCTCGTACAGCACCACATTTAATAAGCTATTATTCTCTCCTGGTAGGAACTGATTATCGTTCGCGTTTCAGTACCCTGAATATAAAGGGTGCTAAGGGAATAAGTAAAGATATTGTGCTAATTGGTACCCACTTCACAGTGTTAATAGTTTTTCCATGCTTTCTGCACGGTGGTAATGCACCACAGAGTGGAATACAACTGTCAGTACTTACAAACAGCTTTGCGTCCATGAATCCCTACTTCAAAGTTTGAACTGCTGCCTATTGGGAAATAAGCATTAATAGCTCGCTCTTCCCACACGTAGTTGAACGTTCTAACCAACCTAAAAAATATTACTCGTTATAGCTGTAATTATGAGTCTGCAAATGAAGTAAATATCGATGTAAAGTTGTTCAGTACACTGTTCTCAGTCACCAACAAAAATAGGGCACTTACACCCCTACCACTCTGGTCACCCTGATTATATATCTCGTACATATCAGATATAAAATAAAAATTGTGGGAGGTAAGAACACTCTTGGAATCTGAACAGCTAACTACAATCCAAGACGCTTCCCTTATAGCGTCTACCACTGATCTTCTCCTTGCACTCACGAAACTAACATGTGAGGCTGCTTTTCTTTTGTTGCCTTTATTTTCTGTATCAACCCTAACTGACAAGGTTCGAGTCTTAGATACAGTAATCAGGCATCGGCTGAACGAGGGTGCTGTACGCCACCTCCTTTGTGGGCTGATTATACGTTCTAGGCACTTTTTGCTCCATTTATATGCAGTTCGTGAAAAATATACGAAGAAACTTGCAGGCCACGTTGCTCACACTTCGGAGACCGTCTTCCAGATGGAAACGTCCACTTCTTCTTCGTCCCCGTCGTCATCATCATCATCATCATCGTTATCATCGTCTCGTCATCATCATCATTTCATCATCGTTATCATCCTCTTCTCCTTCTTCTTTTTCTTCACCTTCTGCTTTCGTAAATACAATGTCTCCTTCTTCGTCTTTGTCTGTCTCCTTTCGGAATAGCTGAACTTCTCGAACGAAACTCCGAGAAACAGGTGTATGGGAAGTTGTAGTGAATGCTTCTTGAATTACATCTACTCGTCTGACAAAACTCGGGTACATATACATATTTTTTGCCTCTAACATTAGGCACAGCTGGATTAGTGTCTGAGATAACGTCCTCTTCCATACCGATGTGTATGTCATCACTTCCTAGAATGTACCTATCAGTTTTATATAATGCCGGGCTGAGAATTTTGCTGTAATTTCGAAGAGCCCTCGTAACTCTTTTGGGGAGCTCTAATTTTAAACAAAAACAAACAAATACCATCCGAGAAGATCTTGAAGGCCCAGTGGTACCGTCCGGCCGCCGTGTCATCCTCAGGCCCTACTCATCACCACATACAGCACACATGTGGTCAGCACACTGTTCTTCCGGCCGTTGTCAGTTTCTGTGACTGGTGTCGCTACTTCTCAATCAAGTAGCTCCTCAACAGGCCTCACAAAGACTGAGTGCAACCCGCTTGCCAACAAGACTCGACAGACCCAGGCGGTGACCGATCCAAGTACTGGCCAAGCCCGACTTCTCTTAACTTCAGTGATCCGGCGGGAACCGTTGTTACCACTGTGGCAAGGCATTTGATTAATTTTAAACAATAGATTACATAATCCTAGTATTAAAATGAATTACCAGTCATCAATACCTTTGCTATCCAATCTAATGCCATATTGAGTATCAGGTCTGTCGGTTCAACGAGAAATCGTGATTCCAGTTTCCCTTCTTTCTCTGCTATAATTTTCTTTTGTGATTCTTGATCATCATTCTACATCACCTTTATCTACTTCTACTTTCAGAAATCGATTATTTTCTTTGTTTTAACTTTCTTTTTCTTGGTCTGTCTCCTTTTGGAACAGCAGTTCCAATGTCTGTAGCACTTGAGAAATGGGCTCAAATACACTTTCCCATATAGCTTGGCTTTTTTGCAAGAACACCGAATATTTGGTCTAGATTTCAATACCCAAACTTAGGACTACTCTCGCGTACAATGGAATTCAGAGTTATATTAACAACCGAAATGCTGAATCAACAACTGCAAATGGTTAGTTCTTAGCAGTCAACACCCAGCAACCAGTGGCCAACAGCCAACAGCTAACAGTCAATGGGAAACGGCAAGCAGGAAACAGCAAACAGCAAATGGCAAATGAAAAATGGTAAAACGATTGTCATGTACCATCTAGTGAAATCATCAATACATATTAACAAATGAAATAGTAATTTCATATGTTTCGTATCGCTTACCAGGGACATCATAAGCTGGTTCTGTGCTGTCAGTGATACGAGAATCCTGACGAGCAATGGAACACAAATGGATGTGAATCTGGATGCAGTCCACTTACGTTCGTCTACCGAGAGCACTCGTAGTCTAGATTCTATGGCTTTTTAGAATCTGGACACTGAGTAAGCTTCGTCCTCTGGAATTCTTTGTGGGGGTCGGATTTCATTCAATAATACAAATAAATGTTGGTGTTTTGAAACTGGCTTCTTATGTTAGTTTTTCAAATGGATTTCATGTGATTTGTATATAATACAAATAAATGTTGATGTTTTGATCTGTCTGTCACGACTATTTTCAGATTTAACACACAAAGCTATATCCTTCTGGCTAGGGCTCGGAGATAATGTGTGTGTGTGTGGGGGGGGGGGGGGGGGGCGGGCATACAAGCATTTGAGATCATGTTTCTCGGAAACGAAAGAAAGAGGACGAGGAGTACTCACCTGTTGGGATAGTCATGATGAATGGGGAAACTCGAGATTTTAGAAATGTGCTTGTGTAGCATCCGATTCAGCAGTAATTGATAAAAGAGGTCTGTGAGGAGGAGTCACCCTCATCGCAACCCTCCTATCGCAGCATGCTTGGAAACTCATGGGAATTTGTTGCGTAGGCATTTCTCATGAGATAAGCGATTGTGAGTAATCCATTCTGCACATTTTGTAGAGTATGAAAAGCAGAAATTCAGCTTACAGAAGGCGTTTATGGTGCATAATCGTAGCTGTCAGTACTGCGAGCATTTGGAGTGTGCATCATACCTGAAATCTGAAGAACCCGAGATGAGGAGTTCATATTTTCTCTATGAATATGGGTTTAACTTAGCTAAGCAGAAGGGAACTGTCCCATATGAATATTACAAGCAACGAATAGACTGTACTGGATGATCGCCTGCTGTCAGTTAAAAAGTACAAAAACCTAATTAACAGCCATACAGTAACATGGACCATGTATGAAAGAACTTGCTGTATGTAATATATTCAAGTGTAAAACCCTGGGAGACAGTATTCAGATTTATGTTAGAAAACTGACTTGCTGCTCCTTGCCAACGAGTCTGAAATCTCTCGCTGTGTTTGCCGTAAGTCATATGAACTGGATCGAAGAAATTATATTACTTCGCCTGACTTGGGGTGGGATGCTCTGTGAAAATTATTTAAGATGAACTGCAGTTCATTACTGATATCGAACAACTCCAGTTAGCTGAGGGTGATATTGGACGAGGAATTTTCCACGGTACCTGCAGAAATGCATTTGCCAGAAACAGATTCGTGACTGATTATCATAACCAAATTGGTGCATTTCACATCATTTATCTTGATGTAAATAGCCCATACAATTTGGTGACACTGCAGCACCTTCTGGTGCACAATTCTGATTAGCTTACTGAAGAGAATGTGTAAAGTATTGTGATGAAAGACCAACGATTCGAACATAGGATACATATTAGAAGTGGATCTTGAATAACCCAAGAGTATTCGCGATTGATTCGAATTTGCCCCTATGTCTGGAAAAAATGACACCACCATGCAAAAGCTAGAATTGGAAGAAATTGTTTTCGTCCGTAAATGTCATGAAAAACTATGTAGTTCATTATAGAAATACTAAACAGTATTTGAAATATGCTGCATGTAGTGATTAATGCACAAAAGCACATGCGTTCGATAAAAACTTTTCCGGTATGACGCTTTATTGTGTGTATGGAAAAACGTGGTATATGTTTTAAAGGCAATGGACAGAGGACGAGCAGCAAGCTGGGAAGGCAGATTGGAGACAGCTACAGTAAATGCCGCACCAGTTTTCAAAGATGTGTTACCTTCAACGAAAATTTAGTCGTCATTGCAGTGGGAAGGGCAATTTTCGATCTTTCAAAGACGCTTATTTTTAACTTCTACTTAGGATATGTATTAAACATGTTGCTGCCAGTATGATGTAAAATTTAGCTGCACAGACCCTGATACGCTAATCTGTAACATTAAATATCCCAATATTCTTGAGGATATCAGGAGTGATGTTCGCAAACAGTCCAGCATGTCACCTTACCCTGATAATAATATTTACAATATCTCACATCTCAGGAAAAAAGTATCTTGGCTTGATCATAAGTGAACTTAATTGTGAACTGCAGAATTTGGTGGCCTGATGACAAGACGCTATGCTCTCAAGATCAAATCTGGGTATATAATGTGGAGAGCAAAAGTCATAAACCATTCTTCTGTAAATAGGTTAACCACTATCAATAAATTATGGACAGTTTTTCTTGGATTCAGAAATGAAAAACACTGTGCAACATGAAATTCAATCTAAACAACATATTGTTTCAACTGTTAAAAAAGATAAACTTACTTCATTGGTACAGGACGACAAGCATCATATTATTCAGATAATGTAACTACAACGTGTCGGGGTCGTACTGTATGAAAATGGTGACTGAAAATAATGTGAATTTCTATAAGAATGTAAATACCTGTAAATATATAAACAACATAAATTGTAGTTTGTAGCTTTATGTGAATACCACCTTGCCGACTACACTCATGTTCTCATTATATTAATACAAATCTAGTGATCCATTGTAACTGGTCAGATGGTGAGAAAACGCACATAAAAATTTAAATACCTATAAAAATCTGAGTAACATAGGTGCCTGAGAAGGTGTATTGTAAACTTTTCGATAGAAATTACACAATCCTTTGTAATTGATCAGACAGAGAATAAACATTGCATGTCAAAGCAAATCTCTCTCTCTCTCTTAATAGAACCAGCTGAGTGAGTGAGTGTGAGTTTTCAAGACAGCTGAGATGTGCAGAGATGACTACTCCCACTGCGCTCTCTCTGTCTAGCAGAAGTGCTGTCCTGCACTCCTGCACTGGAGCCCATTGAATGAGTATCATATGCATGCGTGTGTTACCAGCGAAAAAGCTCAAGAGTTCAAGTCTTTGTATTTTTTTAAAAATTCCATTAAAAGTTAAGGATTTTTATTGTTCTGTGATGAGATTTTAATATAGAGGCAGAGACAGAAGAAAAAATATTTTAATATAAATTAAAAGAGATTAGAGAGGACAGTTTATTACAATGTCACTGAACAATTTGTTACAGATTTGAGCCAATTTGTTACCGAGTTGGGGGAAATTTTTTACAATATCCGTGATGTTTGTTACAGTTTAGTGCAATTTGTTACTATTTGTGGGAAATCTGTTACAGTTTGAGGGAATGTTTCACAGTCTGGGGTAATTTCTTACAACGTTGGGATAATTTGTTGTAAATGTTTTGGGGAATTTGTTAGAATTATAAGACAATTTGTTACAGCTATAGAGCAATTATTACATTGATGGTAAAAATCTTTTATTATTTACTGTAACTCATTAGACATTTTCCATCACCTGTTTTTCATTACCCATTTCCCGTAACCAATTTATTGTTACCCCTTCACTGTTACCAGTTTACCACCACCTATTTGCTGTTTACTGTTGCGCATTACCCATTACATTCTTCGCGTTCTTTCGTTTCCCATCCTCTCTGCAATATATTACAAAGACGCAAATGAAATTTACTGATGAGTAGCCAGTACAGTATTTGACATAAGAAGAGAGAGACATGAAATACCGTGATGATAAGGCAATACAGTATTTGACATAAACATTTGTGGAGGGTGAAAAGTGAGAAATCGGGAAAGAGATGGATGTTTATATCACCGACGAGGCAGATTTGAGATTCAGTTGTCAAGACAATACAGTATTTCACATATAAATGAAGTATGATGTAAGACATATGCTTTGCCGGCGATGGGCGAGGCATGACAGAGTCTCTGACCAGAGAGTAGTTTGTCGTCAGTTGTTGCTTCGCTAGTCTGCGCTTGTCTGTGCGAGTCGACTGTAGTAGTCTGGTGTAGTCTGCGTGAGTCGGCGGGAGTCGGCATGTGTCGGCTGTGTGCTCTGCTCGGTACTCTAGTCAGGACTCTGGAGGATGAGTATTGTTGTAGAAGGTAAAGAAGCAGAATAGCGCGTATTTAATAATGTATGTTAATTGTAATTTAATTTGTTCCAAAAAAATGCCCCAATAATAATTTTTATAATATAAAATAACTCTTTTAAAGAAAAGCATTCATTTCAATTTAAAGAATATTTCCAATGCATGACCATTCCTTCCAAGAATAAAAAAAAATATACGCCAGCATTGCACGAAGCTGTGTCGAAAAATATCTAATTAAGAGCAGATATAATTGCAGTTTTTATTGAGGTAAGAATTTTTGCTTTTTTTATTCAGAATACAGGGCCAGAGGGCAGCGCTGCTGTCCTCATAAAATTTATCAGGGTACTAAACTTTTTTATTATTTTGGTGTTTAGGAATTTCTCTGTTTCCAACTTGACATTAAATGAGAAAAGAATTTTGTGGGAACATTAAATGTGAATGCATTTCTGCACACGTGTAACCCCCCACAAAAAATGTAAAAATGAAAATGAGCCAAGTGTAGCCTGCCCAAAGAATTGTTTATATTTAAAATATGAACCATGCGTAAACTCCCCACAAAATAATAATTAAATGAATTTTTTTTAAATATTGTAACCTCTGAACAAAATTGGCTCCCATTTTATAATCTGTGTGCAGAAATGCATTCACATTTAATGTTCCCACAAAATCCTTTTCTCATTTAATGTCAAGTTGGAAACAGAAAAATTTTCTTTAAAAGTGTTACTTTATATTATAAAAATTATTATTGGGGCATTTTTTGGAACAAATTAAATTATAATTAACATACATTATTAAATATGCGCAAGGCTGCTTCTTTACCTTCTATAACAATACTCATCCTCCAGAGTCCTGACCAGAGTCGCGAGCAGAGCACACAGCCGACACATGCCGACTCCCGCCGACTCACGCAGACTACACCAGACTACTACTGTCAACTCGCGCAGACTAGCACAGACTAGCGAAGCAACAACTAACGACAAATTACTCTCTGGTCAGAGACTCTGTCATGCCTTGCCCATCGCCGGCAAAGCATACGTCTTACATAACCCTCCACTGGGGGGGGGGGGGGGGGCAAAAATTTGACAGCGATGGTGAGTCAATTGGACTTGCCATGAGCAACAAATTTTTCTTAATGAACTAACTTTACAATCACAGAATATATACATATATATAGGTGCAGAACATGAAATAAAATATAGTGC
This sequence comes from Schistocerca cancellata, assembly GCF_023864275.1. Taxonomy (NCBI): domain Eukaryota; kingdom Metazoa; phylum Arthropoda; class Insecta; order Orthoptera; family Acrididae; genus Schistocerca; species Schistocerca cancellata. Next base: position 147,451,899 of record NC_064628.1, on the reverse strand, counting down.
ACATCCACTGGGTACAGAACATATCAGCAATGAAAAATGTATACACAATGAGTACAAAACATATTAAGAAATGGCAAAAGTGCACACGCACTGTAAAACTCGTTAGCATTTTTACATCAAATAAACATAATGAGTACAAATCATATTGACAAATGACAAAAGTGCACACGCACTGTAGTTCAGAACATATCAGCAAATCACAAAATGTATACGTAATGAATACAAATCATGTTAACAAATGGTATAAAGTGCACACGCACTGTAAAACTCTTTAGCATTTTTACAACTAATAAACATTTCAAGGAGTGAAATAAAGTGCACACGCACTGTATAAGTCTTTAGGATTTTTACATATCATGGAGTAAAATAAAGTGCACACGCACTGTATAAGTTTTTAGCATATTTAGGACAACTGATCTTGTTAATAAATGAAATGAAGTGCACACACACTGTATATGTCTTTATCATTTTACAACAATTTAAACGCATTGTATAAGTGTTTACCATATTACAAGAACTAGGAAAAGAATGGGAAGGATTGCGTCATGGTTGTAGCACTTGAGGTTGCACGCAGCTGCACTGAAAGTCCATATCTTTCTATAGAAGCACAACACCAAGTGAGACAATCTCAAGTTCTTTTCCTTGAAGAATTAATCAGTGTAGCCAAGACACTGAAATGTCGTAATAATATTCCATGCTGTCATTTTGGTAGTGCACTAGGTACACCAAACAGTGGGACCATAATAACATCTCCATTGCTCAAGGTGGTGGACAGCATGTCGTGTCAACACCACGTTCTTGTAAAGTACACCAACGTAGAATTAATGCAAAAACCAAATATAGTGCTCCATGATCATGAGGATAGACAGGACAAACGGATATTGCAGTAATTTCTGGTAATTAGGTCAGAAGGTAAAGGACATTAAGTCACATACTAGTCTTCATTGAGAATTACACTAGTCAAACAACTGATTTGAGTAATTGGTGGCACTCATCGCCCAGTTACTGAACATTTCTGTACCATGTATGTAGTATTACAGAATAATGTTCATAAATTATCTGAATATAGTAATTGTTGGCACTCATTGGCCAGATACAAAGCATTGTTTTATGCATTATTCAGAAGTCATCATTCAAAATGAGTTAATTATTGGCATAGAATTTATACATAATTCATCTAATTATAGTAATCATTGGCATCATAGGTCATCTCATTACAGTAATCAGTGGCATTCATTGGCCAGTTACAAAGCATTTTTAATGCATTATTCAGAAGTGATCATTCAAAACGTGAGTTAATTATTGGCATAGCATTTATAGAGTATAACAAAAATATTATTTACAGAAATTATGCACATAGTATTTATGCATTATTACAAAGCATCATTCAGTATTACTCAGAATTCATTATTCAAGTGACATACTACTCAGAGCTGATCAGTATTACTCAGAACCCTCTTAAACTGGTAGCATTATTTGGGACTGGTAATACATTTTTTTTTGTGCTAGCAATGCATTGCGTTGGGATCGATAATTAATTACTGGGGCGTAACAATATTTGCTTTTGAGTTATTGCTGCAAATGAAGATGTGTAACGTCATTCGTCGTGAGTCAGCTGTAGCAAGGTTATGAAACCAGTAGAGTATATGTGATCACATTCATAAATGACATAAGTTTAATGAACAACTGCTTATAGCACATTAATTTCATGAATAATTTCTCCTGCAAAATATACAAAAATGGATTATTAAACTGAAAGAAGAAACGCATATTATGCTGAAACGTAGTGAACTTCGAATTAACAGGTAGCGAAATGTGTATAAAAATGTATATATGTTCTCTAGCTGTCCTTTCCAAAACCTTCAGTCATCATACCATGCGTTATAAGACATACTGTCAAAACGAACTGCAACAAATACTTAAATAACTACATAGCATTTCTTAACTAACAGTAAATATATAAACTTCATCATTATCCTCATCTGTAAAGAAAGAACTTCATTATCTATATTATCATAACTCCATTATTATCATAACCTGTAAAGAAAAACTTCATTATCCATAGTAGCATGTTCTTCATCATTATTCATCACCATTCATTATCATCTGCAAAAAAAGTCACTTCATTATTCATTATACAACTATTCCTTATTTCTAGCATATTTCATCACTGAAACTAAGATTTGTAGTTTTGTCTGACAGCCTGCATCAATCGCCTCGTATTCTGAAAGAAAAAATTAGTTAATACTGCTATTCTACGATGTGTATAGTATATTATTGTTAATGCTTGTTAATTCTGATCCATTTACTCTTCGTCACGAGGTATTGCATCTTCTTTCGTTCATTCCGAAGGTGAAATTCCCATTTATGTTTAATTTATTTCTTTTACACGTTATATCTTTCTGAAAATGACGAACAAAGATTAATGTCTTGCATTTAAATCATATACCCATTAAATAAAAACTGGTTTATAGTAACATAATTGAGCATACAGCATAGCATGACAGAAAACGTAATATGTCAAAAACATAGACAGTGTTCAGAGGCAAAAATGTACACAGTGTACCACAATGTAGCAGCAAAAAAAAAAAAAAGTAAAGTAGTCACGATGTTGAGATATCATAAGGCAAAATGTTAAAGTCAACTGGTGTTTGTTCTATCTTAAATATTTAATAGACCATACAAACAAAATAGGAAAACAATCATGCATACATGAAAAATGGAAAGTATGCATGGTCTGATGTGTAACGACAAGAAGAGCGACCTGCTAACTTGACCTTGCCGGGCACTTGCCAAGAAAAAATACGATAATCATCAGTAAGTGTTCATGTGAATATAATTGCATAAGTGGTCATAAAAAATTAGGAAATGGCATTACAGTGTGATAAATCATAAAGTATGTTCATTCAATAAAAGGTTTGATGTTGGAGACGTGATGGTTCCGTTTGGTTTTTCTGGTTCTCAAAGTTTCGACGTGTACTACAATGGAGTGAGGAATGCTGCGAATTCGATATGGACCTGCGTATAGAAGCTCAAATTTACTGCATCTACTCTTTCCTCTGTTGGATGAATAGTGTGTACGTACTAATATCTTCTGTCCAATGTGAAAGTCACGGCGTGTACAAACCAGTTTTTGCTGTCTTCTCCGGCGCTCTGCGGCACGTTTGATGTTATTCAGCGCAATGTCAATTATTTCATGGTGTCGTAGTCGACGAGATGTAGGAAAGGTTACTAATTCTTTAATTTTGTTAGGTGGTTCAACATTTTTCAGTATAACAGACGGAGATAGCATAGTAGATTCATTTGGTATGGAGTTAATTACATCCTGGAATGAGAGTATGTATGTGTCCCAATCAATATGTTTTTTATGGCAGTATATTCTACACAGTTTACCAATTTCTTTCATTAATCGTTCAAAAGGGTTCGAAGAAGCATGGTACCTGGATATGTATATCGGAGAAATGTTTCTAGCTCGTAACATTCGTGTCCATATAGCAAATCGAAACTGTGATCCATTGTCGGAAATTACTGTCAACACATGCCCTACATGAAATAGAAAATGTTTTACAAATGCTTTCGAAACAGTTTTAGCAGTAGCTTTGCGTAACGGAGTGAAGGTAACAAATTTTGAAGTGAGTTCAACAGCGACAAAGATGTAGCAAAAACCTCTATTAGTTCTGGGAATCGGACCAAAAATGTCTACAGCGGCCATATGTCTCAATTTAACCGGTACAATGGGATGTAATGGAGGAACATGTGAAGTCGTGTCTGATTTAGCTTTCTGGCAGATTTTACATGACGCTAAAACTCGTCGTATACGTTTCTCCATGTTGACAAAATACCAGTTCTGTCTCAGTATAAGAAAACATTTTCTGGCTCCGTAATGTGTGTAACTTAAATGAGTAGACCAGATTAATTTGTTAACAAGTTCGTCAGGAATGCATAATAACCAATTGTTGCTGTCAGGATGAGAGTGGCGAAACAGAATGTCATTGCGTACAGTTTAATGGTTTCTAATGGTAACATTATTCCTATGTTGCCAAAGGTGTTTAATTTCTTTCCATACGTTGTCTTTACTCTGCTCTTGCGCTATGTCTTGTAATGACGACGAAATGAAATTTTCAAATGAAACTTGTTGAGTGTATATGACGCTGAAATTAGCTTTGCAGAAGTTGGTTGCGATGTCTTTCTGATTGTTGTTAAGAGAACGGGATAGTGCGTCTGCTACAATATTTTGTGTACCGGGAATGTGAACAATTGTAAAATTAAATTCCTGCAAATAAAGTTTCCATCTATTTAATCTATCGTGTATAAATTTAGCCGAAAGTAAAAATTGTATAGCTCTATGATCTGTGTAAACGGTAGTGTGTCTTCCATAAAGAAAATGCCTAAATCTGGTAAAAGCCAATATAACACATAATGTTCCAAGTTCTGTAACAGAATAATTTCGTTCAGCAGGTGACAGAATGCGACTTGCAAAAGCGATGTTTTTAATTACTGTACAACCATCTTCTTCAATTTCCTGAAAATATGTACGCCTAAAGCGGTGTTAGAACTGTCAGTGGCAATGGAAAAATGTCTGGTAAGATCTGGGTGCGATAAAAGTGGTGCATTCAACAAAGCATGTTTCAAATAACATTCTCGTGAACAAGATTCTGTGTGTCAAAAGTATTGCTTTCGTTACTGGAAGATGCAACCTATACTGTATCTAGTCAAATTCTATCTGACGTGTTATTATTTTCAGGAGGATGCTGTGGCATTTCCACTATTTGTACTGTTCTATTATTTCTTCCTGACGTATTACGTTCTGGATGATACCTACAGTCTGGTTCATTCATGATAATATGTTGTTGCTGATGTTTTTGCTGCTGATAAGATCGATTGTCATTAAATGTACGCTGAAAATTGTGCTCATTATTTTTTGCGTCTGTCATGATAGTCATTTCTATACGGTGCAGTGCGATAGGAGCTGAAATAGTGTGTTTTCTGTACTTACTGATTCCCTTGTTGCTGTGCGTTACTATTTGTTGGAGCTGATGCTATGCGTGCACGCGGCGAAACATTAAGGCTTGGTTGACCTTGTACATTACATTGTTGGTTAGGTATGCTAACTGGTTGGCTTTCATGCTGTTGCGGTGAAAAACGTCTATTGTTACCAAAATGTGGTTCCTGTTGCTGATAATTTTACACATACTGATGATTGAATTTTGTCTGTTATTGAAGTTCTCGTGGTTGTCTTTTGTGGAGCGTCTAATGAAAACTGTCACTTTCGGATAAAACTTGTCGTATCAGGTTTTCTTTACTCACTCTTAATCCTAGATAGAGCGATAGTTGAAGAGCTGTTTTGATAGATACAATGGATAGTAGAAGAGAAGGCAGTAGTGCAGAAAACTAAAGATGAAATAGCACTACTACGGCTCGGGGCCCTGTGCACGCTACGGCACATATTCATCGAAGCGTAATGAATCTCCTGAGGTCAATTACGCGCTGCAAATAAACTTTAGCTTTTGCGTTACAGGCAATGGCGGTAAAAATCCAGAAGCAAGTTGCTGTGTCCATGCTAATTCTAGTTTCTGCATTACAGGCAATGGCGGTGAAAGTACAAAAATAAACTGTCGTATCCAGTCCAAAGCGTGTACCTGTGCTCTATCATTTTTAAATACCTTAGATTTTCTCACTGATAGAAAATGTTTGTAATCAAAATTATCGTCTCTGAATGTGTGAACAGGTTCACGATTGCATAGGAATCTGTTTGTCTGTGTCTTTTCGGATTCTAAGTCGCGTAGTCTCTGTATATTACCTAAGGTACACTAGCTGTGTAAGTGTGACAAATGTTCGGAATGTGGCGTATGCTGTGACGTGTTAGTGACTGAAACATTTTTCATTTGTGTCACTTTAATACGTTCGTCAATGTGGCTGATCTGTTGTTCAAATTTCTTATCGACTTCCGCATCAAGAGTGTTTGAAACTTCTGCTGACATTAAATTAAACTCGTCGCGTATCAGTGTTGCGTTTTCAGAACATTGTTCAGTGGCTGCACTACTTTCATCTCTAACTGATTCTGTTGTGGCTGCATGTGTATTATTTAATTCTTGTGCAACAGATCTAATTTCTTCACTACTGTTACTAGCACAAGCCTTAATTTCCTCACATAATTGTTCTTTAGTATCAGAGCGTTGCACGGTAACGGCTGCAATCTGTTCACTAAGTTGTTCATTCTGTTCATTAAGGTTGTCGTGTTTTTCATTTGACTGTTTGAAACTTTCATTAAATTGTTTGATCGACCTGTCATATTTTTCATTGAGTTGTTTGAAATGGTTGTCGAAACTTTCATTAAGTTGTTTGAGACTGTTGTTTAGTTCTTCACTGAATCATTTGAATTTTTCATTACGTTGTTTGTATGTTTCATTAATTTGTTTGTAATGGTCGTTTTGTTCCTTCTTAAACTGTAGCAATACTGCCATAATTTGATCCAAGCTAACATTAGCAAGTCTATTCTCTGTGCTGTGTGATGGTGTATCTGCAATTGTCACGTTTTGTGTATCCACTTGGATATTCTGTGATTCTTGAAAATGTTTGCTAATCGGATGTGCACTGTTGGTCACTACACCGGAATTAAATAAATCTGTCGTACTCTGATTACACTGTTCATTTTCATTAGAAAAATTTGTCTGTTGATTACGTAAATTTTGCAAACCGGGTGTGTAAAGCTGGGCAGCGTTCATTGTAACAGAACGTCCCACGTCATCAATTGTCGTTAAATTAACAGACGACACAATTGAATTGATTTGTTCATCATTAGGATTAAAATCATTACTAGCGGTCGGTACGCATTGATTGTCTGTAAATGGAGGATTGTCATCATTACACTGCGTGTCGCAAGTACTATCGGTCAAATTATTTGAGTCGGCTATTTCACTCATTACACATCGCGATGTACTGTTAACAGTTTTTCGCGGCATTTTTCGCAAAACAAAATTAAGCACAAATGAAACAAGCACAATGCAAAAATGCAACAAACACAATTACAACAAAGAGCAACAAATTGCCGATGATCTGTGAAAGAAAGAGTGACAAATTAGTAAATGCGTTGCGCCAGATGCAAACTACATTTAAGTAAATAAGAGCAGATATATGACTACTTATCAGAAGATTAAAAAAACAATACGATCCTGGCCGGATGTCGCCAAGTGTAACCTCCCCACACAAAAATATTTTTAAAAATTGAAAATGAAAATGAACCAAGTGTAACCTTCCCACAAAAAATATAATTTATAATTAAATGAATTTTTAATATTGTAACCTCTGAACAAAATTGGCCCCCATTTTATAATCTGTGTGCAGAAATGCATTCACATGTAATGTTCCCTCAAAATCCTTTTCTCATTTAATGTTAAGTTCGAAACAGAAAAATTCCTAAACACCAAAATAACGAAAAAGTTTTGTAACCTGATGAATTTTATGAGGACAGCACCGCTGCCCTTCGGCCCTGTATTCTGAATAAAAAAAGCAAAAATTCTTACCTCAATAAAAACTGCAATTATATCTGCTCTTAATTAGATATTTTTCGACACAGCTTCGTGCAATGCTGGCGTACATTTTTTTTTTTATTCTTGGAAGGAATGATCATGCATCGGAAGATTCTTTAAATTGAAATGAATGCTTTTCTTTAAAAGAGTGACTTTATATTATAAAAATTATTATTGGGGCATTTTTTTGAACAAATTAAATTACAATTAACATACATTATTACATATGCGCAAGGCTGCTTCTTTACCTTCTACAACAATACTCATCCTCCAGAGTCCTGACCAGAGTCGCGAGCAGAGCACACAGCCGACACATTCCGACTCCCGCCGACTTACGCAGACTACACCAGACTACTACTGTCGACTCGAGCAGACTAGCGAAGCAACAACGAACGACAAACTACTCTATGGTCAGAGACTCTGTTATGCCTCGCCCATCGCCGGCAAAGCATACATCTTACAAGGAAAGTTAGTATACATAAAAGTAATGATACACATTGATGTGTGTGTATTCAGCTCAGTACACAGTTTTATATGAATAATGCATATTTTTGAAGCTGGCATGATTTTACACATCTTTTTAATACTACACTGATTGAGTACAGAGGTATGCAAGATAGAAACGGTTGAAAATGAAGCAGAATGTTCATTACATTACCATGTTTCAACTATGTCTGACATTATTAAGTGTTATATTAATTGTCAAAGTTCAGTATGATTTTTATAGTCTCTTTTTATATGTTTCGTTTGTTTTTATTTTCGTTCTCACAGTATGTTGTACTGATGAGACATATGTGAAACGGGAGAGATCAAATGGGTAAGGAATACAGTACTGACAGGTGAAATACACAGATGTGGGCCTCTGTGTGTGTGTTTTTGTGTACTTTACTCAGTACGCCATTTTAAGTAAATAATGCATATATCTTTTTGAACTTGGCGTCATTTGTGCACATCCTTATTACATAACGTTGATTAAATGCACACTTATGCTAATACCTTTGAGATTCAAGTGAAGTAGCACAGCTTGGTGAAGACATATGTGTGAGTAGACACCTTTGTGTAAATATTACAGAAATAATGCACACGTTCGGCTTTGACACCTTTTTTTATAGATAATTCCAGTATTAGTCCAGAAGTTTGCATGTGTTCAATATATCTTGACACTATTTTGCACATCATTTTATTACTTCACTTTGACTGGATGGAAAGAATAGGAGAAGGGGGGTATCAACCACAACTGAACAAATTCTACCAACTTGGATTTTTGTTAACTGTTTCATTTTAATGTTACTCTGTAATTTGCTGTAATTTGGAAATAGAAGGGGCAATGGCACCTGTCTGAAGGACGACACTGAAAAGAGGGTCAGGATTTGATGATATCATGTGTTCAAAGCCATTGCCCCTACTCCTGGATGTATGCAACCCATACTTACATTTGTACTTTTCAAGGTCATTTAAGTGCAAAGCTTCCCAGATTGTATCTTCATATAGTGCTGTACTGATATGCTACTGTACTGAACACACATTGATGTCTAGGTCACCAAATTCGCTTGATCTGAATCCAGTGAAATTCACCTAGGTCACTTTTGGACTCCAGCTCCAATGCTGAGAAACAACTGGGCCATAATTGCGTGATCTCTCACTAGCCCTAACTGCCTGCTACCATGCAGAATCTTTGCCTTATGGCATCCAAACTTGGATCAACACTTTAATAATCAAGTGTTCGTAGTTTTGGCTCATAAATGTATGCTGACTGTAAGAACTTACAATATAATCAAGATGAAATGGTGCCTCATCAGTGAAAGCCACTATTCAACAAAGAAAATGTCTGACACATCGCTGATTACATCATTCATAGAACTGTACACTTTGATGAAACACAGCTGCTGATATTTCTTTCTCCAAGTATTTGATGGTACAGAAATAGCATTTTATTATGAGACTGCTCAGAAAGCCACAATTATCAACATAATTTGGTGCAACGTATTGTCTTACGCTAGGGCGGCCGTCATGAGGAGTTTACTTCCCATGTGTCCTGGGAATCTGTATTTCTATATTTTTCTCTTTTGCAAATAGGAGACGTCAACGTCACACAGAAGGTAAGACAAGGATCAGTTGCTTCAAACATCCTCTTGTCCAGAAATGGCATTCTATAAATCTCTCAAAATACAAATTAAGAGTAGCAAGTCCTCTAGCATATGCTAATGAAAATATCTTACTGGTATCTGCTAATTCCTCACTTTTACATGCTTCCAATGATTGTGAGGAGAACAAGTCCATTATGGACACTCGTCCATAACTGTTACATATACTGGGAATGGTACATGGAAAGGCAATGAAGTGAGTCCCTCGCTGAGGCAATTTTCATGCTACCACAGTTCAGTATCTATTGAAATAAAAAAAAGCAACCAAAAACTTGCAGTAAACCTACGAAATATAGCTAGTCATACCATATTGTACATTTTGAACATTTTCTCTACCAAAGAATCTCAAGTGGTATTCTGATATGTTCTGTTCCTATGTATTTTTCGTGATTAATATACTTCTGATAGGTGAAGAACATTAGTTCTGAGTTTATATGTAAATTACGGGTAGTATAGCACATTCTGATTCCCTCGTGTAGACTGTATGGCCTGCAGACATCCTTCACTGTTTTTATTTAATTTAATTTTTATGTTTTTCACAAAGTGCAACACATAATAAGCTTTTTACGCTAATTAAGAGCATATAGGCATGGTCTTTTACGAATGTACTTCCGACCAAAAAGTGGTTCTGGTAGCTGGAGTCCAAAGTTCTTGTTAGTGATACCTTTTGCGTTCTTGTGAAGGTATTTCCATAGCAACTTTCATCCAGTAACAAATATTTCTTTATGTCTAACCGAGAAGTGAACTACTAGTTTTCATAAATTTAGATTAAAAATCTTTTTAACGTAACGAAATATTTTCAAAAATTTTTAATCTCCTATTTTTCAATTTCCAGAAACATCGAAAAACCTTTTTTTTATCGCTAACAGAGAAATCAAATACCAGTTGTCATAGATGTACCCTTAGAAACCTTTAGTAGTTCTTCAGCAATTATTTATTTTCAGAAACACGTTCACCCACTATTTTACCCCCAGAGTGACTGAATTTCCAAAAACACTGAAAAAAGTATTTTTTCATTTTCTGAGTGAGAAACCAAATACCAGTTTTCGAAGTCTAGCTTATAATTTCCCTTAATAAAGACATACTTTCAATAGCCTTTGATCCCCTGTTTCAGCCCATGTGGAGTTGAATTTCGGAGAATCGTTTCGTAAACGATGCCTACAATATAAGTTATTCACCCTCTCCAGACCTCAAGTTTCTATTCTCGCAGTATAGGCAGGCCGATGATGAGTCAGTGATTCAGTCTGACTCTATTTCACCCCCTTAGGGGCTGAATTTCTACAAACGGTGAAGCACGTATTTTTTCATCCATAATCGAGAAGCCAAACAACAGTTTTCAAAGATTTAGCTTTAAAAAATGCTTTCGCAATTAAATATTTTCATAAGACGTTGCACCCCCTATTTCACCTCCTTATGGTTTGAATTTCCAAAAACAGTGACAAGCGTATATTTTATTTCTAACAGAGATGCCTAATACAAAGTGTCATGGATTTAGCCTCAAAAATGCTTTCACAATGAAATATTTCCATACAAACTTTCATCCTGCGTTTCATCCCACAGGGGTTAAATTTCTAAAAACCAGTGGAAAAGTTTTCTTTTTATTTCTACCTGAGAAGTCAGATCTAAATTTTCGTAGATACAGCTTTAAAAATGCTTCCATAATTAAGTATTTTCTTAAAATATCTGATCACCTGTTTCACCACCTTATAGGTCCATTTTCTAAAAGCTCTCAAACACGTATATTTTTTTTTAAATTTGTAACCTAGAAGTCAAATTCCAGTGTTTGTAGATGTATCTTTAAAAATACTTTAGTAGTTCTTTTATAGTTACATATTTTGAAACAAAACCTTCAACTCACTATTTCACCCTCATAGGGTTAAATTTCCAGAAAGGTGAAAAGCGTAGTTCCTTATTTCTGACCGAGAAAGCAGATACCAATTTTCGTAGGTCTAGCTTCAAAATAGCTTTAATAGAGATATTTTTTAAAAGCCCTTCATTTCCTATTTCATTTCCTTAGCGTTGGAATTTAGAAAAATGTCTTATTCGACGCCTACACGATGATATCGACATTCAAATTTCAAGTTTTTATCCTTAGAGGTTTTGGCTGGGTGATGATGATTCAGCCAGTCAGTCAGTCAGGACATTGCCTTTTATATATAGAGATTCCATCTCTTGCCAAAGATGCAGTGCGTAACAGTGCCTAGAAATGCAGAGTGACAGTGGTGGGAGCCCAAATACTGACCAGGTCTGCTTTATACGATGGACTCTCTTTATATGCAGCTGTACCTAGTAACGTCCTCTTGGAATTTGATCTGGGCTCAGAAGCACGTGATCGGCTACTGCTTCTGCATGCAAGTATGTAGCATTTTGGTTCGTCATACATCTAGGCATAAGACTTCGTGTCTTGGTCTCAGTAATTGTTGATGTGTATTCCTTCTCCAATGAAAGGTCTTTTTTTTACAGAGGTTTAAAATGAAGTCAATGAACACACAAACCTGTGCCAATAATATGCGTTACACCTCTCACAGACGACAACAGCAGCATGTGAAACAAGCTATAGCTCTGATAATAAGCCCTTTGTCGACCAGTGACAAAAGACACAACAGTCAACAGTTATCACGAATACAAATGATCCAGAATGCCTTACGAATGGAAGTGCCTGGACTTTTATGAAATCTGTAGACTGTAAGTCTGATCAGTATGAAATCACCTGCACGGTGATTTTATCGTCCCCTGTTTCCTTACATTTGACAACTGGTCAACCATTATTTTATTGAATTATCTCAAACTGAAATCTGCTGTTCGCTTTCAAATGCAAAACTGCTAAATCAGAATTTAAATTCATTTCTCCCACAGACTCTCAATATATAAACCAACAAACTGAAATTTCATAGGAACATCAACATATTGGTATTAGAATTTTGCAACTTCAGACATTGTTGTACATCAAACACTGTTGCACACGTAAAAGTCTTCCTTCCCAAGGACGACTATCAACCAAAAAATCCAACATCAATAGCAGAATGTTTACTGGTACGTCGAAGATATAGGTTCTGTAACTTATACATATAAGAACTACCCCTTGGTAGAGGAACTGTTACGTGACGAGGACTCTGAAGAGCTATTTGATAACGTGTAGCCTTTGAACAGTTAGAAGCGGATGGGAATTCTTATATTCTGTATAGTACGTTTGAAACGTCACTAGAATTGTTTTTAAATTGTTAACAGTTACATACTTTGGCCGCGAAGGAATGATTGCAAAATCTTGATAATGCTGATTTCCTTTCGGTTAGTGCACAGAACTGGCAAAGTTACTGCAGGTAAGTACAAGAGCTGGGACGAGAGTATTGGACCATAGATGGAAATGGTGATCGATTAGGTTATCATAAATACCACGCACTCGAGCTATGATAATAATGATAATCTTGAATCAAACACAAATGATAGTGATCTTTAGTGAACATCGTTTTGACAGTTATTTCAGGCACGGTTGATTACACTTCGTAAACATTACTCGTGTGCTATTTTTAATAAATACAATATGCAAACAGATTCCAAAATAAGTTTTTGACTTTCGATCCGTTTTATCCAAATTGTACATTCATTTACAGGTTGATAATTACTGAACTATACAAAAAAAGTAAATCAGTTACAAAGTACTGAGTGCACACACTTTATTCAACAAGCAAACGTCACTACAGATATTCGGATTATTACGGTACACCTTGTCTTTAATATAGCCCCACAAAAAGGAGAAGCATGTGTTCCGATCTGGAAAATATGGCAGCCAATCAAGGCCCATGGCAATAGCCTCTGGGTAAGCCCGAGACAGAATGCGCTCCCCAAAGTGCTTTCCTTTTGAATGGGGTCGAGCTCCGTCTTTCATGAACTACGTCTCGTAGAAATCTAAGTCATTTTGGACAATGGAGATGAAATAAACTTCTAAAATCTTCACGTATCGTTCGGTAGTCACCGCGCCATCAAGGAATATCGCACCAATTATTCCGTGACTAGACATTGGACACAACACAGTCGCCCGTTAAGGTTTAAGAGACTTCTCGATGGCGAAAAGCGCATTCTCAGTCCCCCAAATCCGCCAATTTTCCTTATTGATGAACCCATCAAACTGAAAGTGGCTCGGTCGCTAAACCAAACTATACTAATTCCCATCATGCCCCGTGACCAACCGCGCAATTTGAACGTCCTAACGCAAACCGTTCAGAAATTATTACGTTTTTATTTCGTATAACTGTCAGTCTGTACTTTTATTTTTCATTGTTTGTAGCAAATAAATAATACATAAGTTACAGGTAAAACTGTCGAGCATGACTCTGTCAACAAATTAGATGACTTCCGGTCCGTCGGACGTGTCACATAATCGGGCAATATTTCCGTTAGCGACGCCTCCGATTTCGTGTTACACACAAAACGCGGGTAGTGGTGCCACCTCTCCCGACTCCTCTCCACACGGCAAACCGATATCTTGCCAGTATCAATGTCGATAACACGAAAGAACTGTCGAAATTTTTGATCCATGGGATGGATGAACTGTTAATATACATAATTATATTCGTACAGGATTCTCAGAGATGTAAGTAGATACAAATATCGATGATATTCTTAATTACTTTTGAGCTTAGTAGAATCACAATAATACTACACAAAATATTCCAGAATACTTAGTTTCTTAATCGCAACGTCACTGCGTCACTAATGTGTTGCATTTCTTCTGATTCCGAATTTATTGTTTGAGTCTTTCCGGGTCTGTAAATGTATAGCGTGGGAGACGGGGCTCTACAACAACGAATGTAGGTTAAATGAATTCGCGTTAGAATCACTGCCTACTTTAGCATCTGTCAGTAAGTCATATGTCTCATTATGTTCTTGGGAACGGCTTCTACATAAAGATCCTCGAAACGATAACTACCCGCAATACTATGTCAGAGTAGCAAAAGTCGGCATTGTTCGCACTGGAATAAAAGACTTAGTTGTGCATAGTACGCTCTAGCACACTATCTGCCTTTTGGGACAATATCGGTTAGCGATCATATCTGCAAGCAAAGCTAATCAAATTTATAGCAGTTGCTGTCAACTCTTTTTACAGTCAAAGGAAAGTGGTTTGCTTTATATCGGAGCAGTGCATTAAGATAATGATTTCAGAAGATTGTTCCTCGGATACGGCAAACACTTCTCTCGCTTTAACAGATGAGTAAGTTAGCAAACACTTGCGGTAAACTGATTTTCGCAAGTAGTTGAAGGAAAATACTTCAGGAGGAAGACATCAGATTGCTTATGACATTTACAGATTTCAGATACGGAAATATCAAGCCTAGAAAATTACCTGCGCAACAACCATTTTTCTCAAACTAAGGGTGTAGTTCAGTATGCAGGGCTGATGTTGTGCCCAATAGTGATAGCCTATGGAGTAGTCTGGTGTACCATGAAGAAATATTCCACAGGAATGGATATACAAAACATCAAATTAAGAGAGTTTTGCATGCGGAAACACCAGACCAGAGAAAAGGAGAGGAAGACGAAAGAAATGTTAAGTCTACGATTTTTCTACAAAATGTGGGAAATATTTCTTCAAAAATTGCAAAAATAATGAAGAAGAATAAAGTGGGTATGATTTTCCTTCTACCGGCCAAGATGGCAGCTCTTCTGGGATCTGTGGAGATTATCTGCCATTACGAAAGGCAGGTACACACAGAAAACGGGTACGCGCTATAAAAGAAACTCGCATTGAACACCAGCGATACGTTCGCCCATGCAGCTAAACAAATCAGCCGTGGCTGAGCAGCGTATTTCCACTGGCCAATCTATGAATTGCGGGAAAATTAACGCTTAAATGTATAATTTTTCTATTTTCATTTAAAAAAATAATTTTTAAGTTTTTAAGGAGTTCACAGAAAGGGAAAACAGAGAAATAACTCTTGGGTTGATAATTTTCTAGAAAAGGTCACCGTCCAGATGTTACATACATGGAACAACAAGTGTAAACATACGGTTGCCAGAGAATAAGCCACACAACTGAATATGGAAATACATCATTTCTATTATTTTTCTAACATGTTTCCTGAAATCTACTCACATAGAGACTCTATCATCCTTGTGACAAGTATAAGAATCTGGAATTAGCACAGTCTGCCACGTAACATCATGTCCGATTTGTGATCAGTGCTAGTTTAGCAGAGCACGGAGAGAAATTTTCCTGCAATTGATGGAAACTGATATACCAGTTCTTGTATTTTGTTGAAACAAATATACTCATCACATTTAATGCTGAAAACTAGTGTATACTCACCACATTTAGGATACTTGCTTCGATTTATTTTGGCTTTCCACTTAGGCCAGTGGTCCGTAGAGTCTGTTCGTAAATTTTGTGGCGACATAAGCCACGGCACAGTTCTTTTTTCTCGTCTCTAGTTGTTTCAGAATATTATTGTGAGGTGTACACCTCTTACGCCCAGCTCTTCCTATGCCAAACAGATATTGCACCACAGCAATCCTGAATTGCTTCAGATTGAAGGAAGTAAACGGTAAAACAACGTGATATCATTTTATCTTATCAAAATAATCTACGTTTCCTTTAAATTTATTTTGTTGATCAGAGAGGGAAAGGTTCTTTCTTTTCCGTGTACACTGACTGTGTTCTGTCACTTACTTCGATGCTTTTGGGTTCATCATTCTTGTACGACTGTTTGTGAGTACAGTTAACGGTTTTGCTGTTATGCTGATTGATAAATGGTATAACATAACAAGAAACATTACGAGGAACTTCCGGAAAAATGAAATAACTCAACAGTTTATTTTTATCTTCTGCTGTGGAATCATTTTCAAAACTGGTGTAACTATGTAACTCATTTGGATTTAGTGGAGAATCATCATCACTGCTAGACTTTAACTCTGTGAGATCATCATTACTCTAGAAGGTAAGCCTAATAGCCGTCCTACGTACCCTGCAACAACGTCGGTCTTCCAAAGATCATTGTAACTGAATAATCGATCCATAAACTAGAACTCAACCTTAAATAATAATAATTAACTACCATGATAACTGTAACACAACATAAAATAACATCCAACGTAAAAGCAAACCACAGATTGACAACATTTGTGCATAAATGGTGAAACCGCAAAATAAACTCGCGATTGCTGTGTGTCAGTATTCACGCAGTTTTGAACATGTGCAACACACACAAACTGTGATGTAAAATCCAAAGTTGAATGATTTGACAATTTTCTTAATTCTAAATAGTTGCTTTTATTTGTGTGATTTTTTCCCCTTCTTCTTACACCGACTCTTAATAAGGGCAACACAATGTGAAATTAAGCAAAATTCACACTGCAGTCATCCAAAGAGTTTATCAGAAGTCTGTTGTGAACCAACTACTACACATGCAGTATCAGAAATTCTCTCCAAGAACTGAGGTGCGCCCGCATCTCGTGGTCGTGCGGTAGCGTTCTCGCTTCCCACGCCCGGGTTCCCGGGTTCGATTCCCGGCGGGGTCAGGGATTTTCTCTGCCTCGTGATGGCTGGGTGTTGTGTGCTGTCCTTAGGTTAGTTAGGTTTAAGTAGTTCTAAGTTCTAGGGGACTGATGACCACAGCAGTTGAGTCCCATAGTGCTCAGAGCCAACCCTATATTTATTCCATACTGAATTTTTCTTTCCCCTTAAAAGATCTGTTATACGCCACACTCGAATTCGACGTCAGGAGAGACAGTATTCTGGTCAGCTGCAATGGATACACTCCTACCTATGGCATATAATCTGTCTTCTCGATATACATTCCACGAGTCGCTAGATATCTCCGACCTTTCTTGTTCATGTGTCAGACACCTCTCAGTAGTAAGAATATTTTGAGTGTGAGAAATTATCTGGATAGAAGCAAATTCGGAAACATTGTTAGGAATACTTCGACAATTTACTGATAAGATTTTGGCAGTCACAGTGTCTTCGAACATTCTGTGATTTCGCTATCTACGGGTCGTCAGGCAAGTGTTCACCAGAAAACCTCGTCCTACCACTTAGCCTTAAAAAAAAAAAAAAAAAAAAAAAAAACCATTTTCATTCAACAGGTACACTGCCAATCCGAGTATTTGCTTCCTTTATACACCACTGACTTGTCAAGGGGAATTCTACAATTCCCCATACAATAATATGGGACCAGAAATTTGCAATGAAGACCATCACAGAGTGGACGAAGCCTTTGGTTGTCACCCTCCACTAGACTCCAACCAAAAGGACCCCGACTGACCCTGGGAAAAATGATGCAATATTGGACATCTGGTTTCACTCCACATGGGAGGCCAGCACCCTTCACCACATCTGCCAGCCGCCCCTATGGCCTCAGAAACTAAGTGACAGCTGTCGTTGGTGCCCCAGAATGAGCCACAACTTGCAGCCGACTGCACCCTGCACGCTCGATAGCCAGATACAACGCCTCCTTCGCATCTCAGATGAGGCCCCCCCCCTCCCCCAACCCTGTCGGCGGACGTAGCGAGTGCACAATTGCTTTCTTTCGGGCTCTCAACGCTATCTGCATAAGGGGATTCATAACGCACCTAACGTTGGAGATCCCGATTACTAGTAAACAACTCCTCCCGTGTATCTGCTTGGACCCTGCTGAAGGGTCGGAGATCTGTTCACTCACAGGGTGAATGAGCGAGGCCACATGGTCAGCTTCCTCGCTGGCCCACGGCCTCGAGCGACATGAACGCGTTACCACCTGCCGCTCATCCTCCTGTGAGGGTGGATCCACCGCGTCGGGCACACTGGGAGGTTCCTTTTGCAGCAGAGGTCTTGGCTGAAACAAGCGGCACCTGAAGTATCTCATGCAACTCGCCAAATTCACTGTTACATCCAGATCCAACAACCTGAAGACGATTGACCGTAGCCGAAAGCATATTCAGATGTTCGCGAACTGCTGCTAACTCCCCTATGTGTCCGCACACAGCAAGCACACTCGGTATTACTAACTTAAGAATTGACTATAAAAGCGCAGAGAGAAACCTAGATATGCAACGTTCTAATCTACTGACGTGTCGCCTACGAAGGCTGGTGCCTTTTGAGCTGTGAAGCTGGCTGTTTGACAGAAACAAAAACTACACTACAGATTGCCTGAAAACACTTTAAAGTTACAAAAACATGAGATTAGACACGCATGAAATTTAATAAATATACTACTAAGAAAACACAGAGGAAGGGAAATACGTGTCTTGTAGCTTTCCAAGTGACTACCAGACGGCAGTAGTAATCTGACTGAAATCAGGTTGGTTATGATCTTCTTAAGCCAATCAGAGGACAGTACGTTCTTGTGTATTTTGTGGGCTGTAAAGAATTGCTTTGTGAAGTCCTCAAATTAGCTCAGTCATCATCACATTAGGAGCTCCGAATAGATATTATAATTTAGCGGAATAATGAGTAAAACTTGACCGTGGAGTGCTTTAAAGTGAACGCGAACGTATGAGAAGGGCGAAGAAGCAAAATTCCCCCTTTTGTGTGTAAACTGTGAGTTTTGGATTCACTGAAATCCGCGTGGCGCAGTGTGCAAGGCGGGACCATGAACTGAAGATTCAAACGGATCGAGCTGTGTAATACTTCAACAAGCATTCCGTCACAGTCTATCTGTTTTTGTGACTTTTTTGGAAACTGGTTCTGTTAAGCACCGTAAGCGAACTATTTACGAGTGACTGATCTCGTGTGAGTGTTGAAACTGTAACTTAAGACGTAATACGGGCTTGGCGTTGCTTTGGATTAAACAGCTAATAATATATTGAAGTTTTCTCTCCCAGACTATCTATCGTTTAATAGCTCAGTAACTTGATACCAGAAAACATTTTATGCAACTTATAGATGCGTTTAGTGCGTCTAGTTCAACAAAAGCTCACCCCGTCGAGAAACATGATCCGTTTTCTAACAAGGCAGGTGTGTGTTCGAGCTGAGGAATATAAGATCGCGGGATGGTGAGTGGACATTTTCCGTAGGTGGGACATGTCATAATAGCTCCGTTGCAAGCTGCCAGAACATCTGCTTCCTTCGTTCTGTTTGTTGCAGGCTTGCCCCTTACCTTTTGCCTAGTGCTCCATTGCCAATCCAATGACAAGTTTTAGTACATTCATTGTATTGTCATTCATGAAAGACACCATCTGTTGTAATACCTGTGTATGTACAGCTCAACTCCTCTCTTCGGGATTCTTGGACTTTCTCTGTAAAGAAGTAGCATATCTTATTTTGTCCGTACTTGAAATTTATTTTTGCAAACACCAGTGAACGATACGCTGGCCGAGAGATGTTTACTGGCTTAATTCTTGCCAGTATGAGATGGAGGATAAACCTTTCGATTGTTCCTCTGATTTTCTCGTTATCCGTTGTGTCAGTTCATGTTCCTCTGTCACTTTAGTTCTCCTTGTAACTAGTTGGTGGCCTTGTGGTTAGCGTTGCTGACACACGACCACGGGCTGCAGTGTTCGATTTCCGGTCGGGTAAGGGATTTTCTCGGCTCGGTATTGTGTGTGTGTGTGTGTGTGTGTGTGTGTGTGTGTGTGTGTGTCTTCATCGTCATCGACGCCTACTCACCGAAGTAGCTTGAAATAAAAGAATTTCACCAGGCACTCGAACTCCCTAGGAGGGGACATCCGGTAAAAATGCCAATTTCACTTTCCAAGTTCTTTTTTTAGAATGAAAATTACATTTGCTCCGTGCCACTTTTATACCGGTATATTGGCAGGGTAAACTATTGTTTCATCCTTATATCGTTATTTGAGTATGAAAACATCAATTTCCCGCAGAAAATAACGAAAGTTTTCATATTCAAAATATATAAATGCTAAATTATAAATATTGTAATTACTCCGAGACTAGTAATCAGACTGTAATGAGTCAAACGCCCCTGAATTTATCTCGTTTAGAAGCGCTACTAGCAGCAATAATTACCGCGTTTCCGTCTAAAAAACCGAAGTCGATATCAATATGATACCTTTACTTTACTTTTCCGTGTCCAGATCAAATTTTATTTTTCCAATAGTTAGCCACCGCTACGGCTTTGTCGTTGGCTTGTAGCAGGTCACTAAAACTGCAGGGCTCCGGCAGTAGTCGGCACATGAGCAGATGTGCCTCGTGTTGTACCTCTCCGCATACGCAAAGAACGTCGTCATCGTTAGTCAGCAGTCCTCACTTGCACAGATTAGTTCTGCATCTGGGTACAACAGCCCTCAGCCTGTTTAGTGCTCTCCTCACTGTATAAGGAAGTTTGTTTCCAGGTGCCATTTGCTCTTTTGGTATTATCTGCAGTGCGGTTTGTTCATTCTCCCATTTACGGACTCTATTATCTTCCTGTGAACCGTCAAGGATCTTGGTTCTTGCAATAAAGCTATTTCTAGACTTAAGCCTCCGAGCCTGAGTGACGCACCAATTCAGTGGGTGCCGAGAATCTGTTTCTTTCTTTGTTCTCTCAGCGTCTGCTGCCACCTGCCTTCTGATCTTGGATGGGGCAATTCCGGCAAGTAGGTACAAATTACCCGTTGGTGTGGCTCTGAGACAGCCTGTAACAATTCGCATTGTCTCATTCACACTTACATCAACCTGTTTAGCATGTGCAGATGTTTCCCATACTGGCGCTGCATAGTCTGCTGCAGAAACACACAGAGCAATTGCTGATGTTCTCAGTTCTGATGGTAGAGCTCCCCATTCATAGTTTGTCAGCGTGCGGATGATGTTACTCCTGAGCAGACAAGCCTTGGTGTTTTGGCAATGCTGCTTGAAGGAAAGCGTTCTGTCAAGTACAACCCCAAGGTATTTAGGTGTTGGACAGTGCTTTAGCTTCTTACCTTGCCATGTAACGTTGAGCTCAACTCCAGCATCTGTATTGCGCAGATGAAAAGCACATACTTGGGTTTTGTCAGGGTTTGGCTTGAGGTGAGTGGCGTCATAGTATTGAGCCAGTTCTTCAAGCGCTCTAGAGAGATTTCCAGATGTTGCATCAAAATTGGACCCCTGGACCACCACAGCTGTGTCATCAGCATATACGAACAGTCTTACATCTCGAGGTATAGGTTGGTCATTAGTGAACACATTATAAAGGATGGGAGAGAGTACACTTCATTGTGGTAAGCCATTCTTCTGCAGTCGCTATCTACTGTTCTTACCATTTAAGGAGACATAAAATCTTCGATTCTGCAGAAGACTACCAATAACCATCGTCAACCTACAGTCCCCTGTGAGGTGATATAACTGGCGCAATAGCTTTCTGTGGTTTACCGTGTCGTATGCGGCAGTAAGATCTATGAAAGCTGCTCCAGTTATTAATGTTTTTTTCAAACCCATCTTCTATATGTTGCGTCAGATTAAGTATTTGCCCACAACAAGATCTTCCTGGTCTGAAACCGGCTTGTTCCTTTATGAGCTTTCCATCTATAGTTTCTGCCACCCGGTTGAAAATCATCCGCTCCAGTATCTTATACAGATGGCATAGAAGTGACACTGGTCTGTAACTTTTGGGGTCCTTTATCTCCTTGCCAGGTTTTAGTAAAGCCACCACTCTCGCCTGCCGCCATAGTTTTGGAATATTCAGCTCTTTAATACAGGTGTTCATCATTTTAGTAACCAGTTTCGACCCTTGGGCCCAAACTGTTTTATCTGCTCCGTTCTAAGGTCATCAGTTCCAGCGGCCATTTTCAGTTTCATACTCTGAATGGCGTCTTCCAGTTCGGTTGCTGGGAATGAAGCATTGAGGAGTAAGTAATCTTTTTGTTCTTGGGGTATAACTCTTTCCCTTTCTCTTTTCCCTTTGGTTTTCCCATTCTTCAGAAGTTGGCTAGCAATCTGATTTGCTGTTACCCCGTTGTTCTTCTGCTGGTGGTCAGTTGGGTCCCCACTTAAGTTTTTCAGTAATTTCCATGCACGTCCGCTGTTTTGTTTCATGTCAAGATTCTCGACTAGTTTGCACCACCGTGATCTCTTATCCTCAGCAATAGCCTGCATTAGTTCCTCCCCAGCCTCCATCGTATCTTCGCTGAAGGGGTCCTGAGTGAACAGCTTTTGGTACCTGTCAAGTAAGACCTTGCTGCTGCCGGTCAGACCCTGGATGTACTGGGTACGGCAACCCCTTGGGATGTTTTTCCTTGAGATCCCTTTCACAAGATCGATAAATGTACCATACTCATCTGGTCGAGGAGGGATTTTCTCAATCTCTTCGTCCAATTGCTCTTTAAATTTCTACCAGTCTGCCTTTTTGAAATTAAACCGTCTTCGGAAAGGCACCTCCTCTGGTTTAACCATGGCATTCACAACACAAATGATGGGTCTGTGTTGTGTACTTGGGATAGGGTCTTCAACAAGCTTCATGCACTGTGCATGAAGCTTGTTGTTCCTACTCACAAAGATGTTGTCAGGATTATATCCCCTTCTCCATCTTCTGCTGTTGAACGATGCTGGCTGTTTTGGGTCATGAATGAGTTGTAGGTAATTAGTGTCAGCCCAGGATTCAAGCTGTACACCATTCTCATCAGTCTCATTGTATCCCCATGTTTCACAATGGCAGCTGAAATCGCCCATGACAAAATTAATATGGTCATATGTAAAATTGTTTGTTTCATGGAAAACAAAGCCCACATCTGGTGGTTTGTACACAGACGTCACAGAGAACTTCTGGGCGCGAAAGGTAAGTACTTCAATGTTATTTACTTCTGTCATTGCGGCTGACGTTACGTTGAGCCCGGGTCTGATGAAAATCGCACTCCCATCTTGTCGTGAGGTCTTTCAATAGTCAAATCCATTCCTGCTATTTTAGGTCTGTGGCTGGTGGCTCCCCGGTGTGTTTCCTGCACCAACAATACGTCGCATTTATGCTTATAGCTTATGTCTGCTAATAAAATATTCTTATGACTAGAGAATCCCTCAATATTTATCGAGATCGTCACAAGGGTTGGTCTTGATAAAGGCCATTGCATCTTGATGTTAATTTGGTTTTGGACTTTAACTTGATCTGGTGTTAGAAGGATTAGCCGGTGAAATCTTTCACCGTTTCCAGGGTACGCCCGATTGTGCCTGTCTTCAGTCTTTAGGCTCACAATCTTCTAGGAGGCTCCTTCTTTGTACCGCAATATGATACCGATACGAGCTGAGTAGCTTAGCTGAATCATCCTGTATTAAGGAAAACATATGTGCAGATATGATACCGATACGAGCTGAATAGCTTAGCTGAATCACCCTGTATTAAGGAAAACATCTGTTCAGATGCAACTGTTTATCAATGAAGAGGCCTACAGCCACATCCTCAGGTGTACATAATGGTTTAAGTCATTAAAGATATCGACGTTAGAAAGAAGCAAAGCCAGACCTTCAGTACTAAAACGACATTGTCCGCCAAATGCGGATAGTCAGCTAAGGGCCGAATGGTGCGCACTGTAATGAATGGTTCGCAGCACACAGACAGCACAAATCTGCCGTTTATATTACATGCAGTAATAAAATAAAATAAATTATGACGGGAAACTTAGGTATAATTTAAACATATATCTACATCTCTGTAGATTGACGATACAATGCTATTGCCCTTTTCTTCTTGCTGATCAAACTACCATCGTCTTTCACAATGCACCAGTAGAAGAAGAAATTGAATATTCAAAACTGTCATGAAATGAGGCATTGTAAAAACACCTACACCATCTTGCAGATTAAAACACTTCCAATTTCTGGGTAGCATATGTGAAGAAGTCCTCACAAACATAATGTTGGTAATTTATAACACCTTTTAAATGAAGCAAGTATTGAAAAATTGCCTCTTAACTTTTATGTCTATGTCAGATAAAATAGACTCTCAAATAGGCTCTCAAACAGAATCATTAAAACATAACATACTTGCAATGTAGATATTAAGAGCGCCTACATTTAGATATTACCAAACATTCACGTAGGGGAAGCAATGAATATAGCATAGTGAAATAGACATGTCATAGAGCCAGTGGAACTACATACATTAAACAGTGAAAAATCCAGGATGGAATTATGGCAATATTATGATAGGTATAGACCGCTACTCACCATATGGAAGGGAATGTCGAGTCACATGCAGGCAGAACAAAAAGCTGCTAACATATGAAATTTGGGTCAGAAGGGCTTCTTCTAATCTTCTAAAGTAGACCCTGCCCCCCCCCCCCCACACACACACACATTCACACAAACTCTACTCATACAAACGCATGACCACTGTCTCCAGCCACCACTGAGGGTGCCCAGTGGGCAACAGTGCATTATGGGAGAGGCGGTCTGGGTGGTAGTGGTGATGACGAGGCTATGGCGATACCATTCAGGGCTAGAGAAACTAAAATCACATTCTTCACCAGTGTTTTGGCTACCTCTCATTGTGCCTTATGATGATGAATATCCTACCCATTATCCTCCCCATCCCACCCACAGTAGTATTCTGCCACCCCTGAAGTCTGTGCGATATCCTTGTCCATCCCTACTCCACCCCTGCTCCCAACCCCTAGCTACACCACTGATCCCAGCCCCTTGCCTCATGGCTCATATCCCTGTAATGTGATTCAATCCTAAAACTACCACCACGAGCATCACCTATCCCACCAAAGACAGGGCTACCTGTGAAATCAGTCACGTGATATACAGGCTAAGTTGCAACCATTGTGCTGCATTCTACACGGGCACGACAACCAACAAGTTGTCTGGCTGCATAAATGGTTACTGTCAAACTGTGTCAAAGAGAGAGCTGGACCACGCAGTTGCCGAGCATGCTGCCCAACAAAACGTTGTTCACCTCAATTACTGCTTCACAGTCTGTGCCATCTAGATCCTTCGTAACAACACCAGCGTTTCTGAAACGCGCAGGTGAGAACTCTCCCTCCAGTATATCCTATGTTTCCACAGACCAACTTGGCCTCAATCTTGATAGTCCCTGCCATTCACACACCAATCCCATTCCATGCTCCTACTCCTGCACTTCACAGCCTTCTGTTCCACCAAATCACCCAAAGTCTCCTTTCGCCTCTCCTCTACTTCTCCTACCCCATCCCCTACCCAGCTAAACTTCTATCCATACTGACCTGCACTACCCTATTCCTATTACTTCCCTGCATGCTCCCACAAGCAGCACTTTCAGTCCCCAACTTCTAACCTGCTACTATCACTCCCCCTCTCCACCATAGTTTCCTCCTTACCCCACTATCCAGACTGTTTCTGCCATACACTGTTGCTCCCATACACTGGCCTCAGTGGCCAGAAAAAATGGTTCAAATGGCTCTGAGCACTATGGGTCTTAACATCTATGGTCATCAGTCCCTTAGAACTTAGAACTACTTAGACCTAACTAACCTAAGGACATCACAGACATCCATGGCCGAGGCAGGATTCGAAGCTGCGACCGTAGCGGTCACGCGATTCCACAGTGGCCAGAGACAGTGGTCATGTGCGTGTGTGAGTTGCCCACTTCAGAAGAAGGCCTTTTGGTCGAAAGCTCAAGTGTTCAGCATTTTGGTTGCACGTGACTGCGACTCAACATCTCCTCTACACCGTGAGTAGCAATGTATCCTTTTAATAATACGTACATACACCACAAACGCCAAGTTATAGCACTGGAATACGATTCAGGAGAGACAAAAGGAAAAGTCTCATTATGTTAAATACAATAAAACGTTGTTGCAGTCGCAATTGTGTTAATAAGCTGAGGTACCATACATAATGTGAACTGAAAATAAAAATGTTTTATTACTTTACGATTCACTGAATTACCTGTTGCCATTTTTAATGAATATGGTGAAACTGGAGTCTCATCTGCTCACAACTTTTTTCATGAACGCTATATAGCCCGCCAAAGGCCGAGCGCCGAGAATTTGAATTGACTGTGCAAGTGTATAGAGAGAGTGAGACAATGGAAGAGACGGAACGAATATAATTATTTGAAACGGAGGCGTCATATCGTCCGTCGTCTCGTAAATCAACTCATCACTGTCTGTTAAAACAGATTGGTAATTACTGATGAAGCTACCCTTACAAATCACGGATAGCTGAATGTAAGAAATATGCATTATTGGACCGGCGAGAACCCTGACTGGCTGAGCCAGTTTCGACATAACAGGTAGTGGGAAAGGATTTGTGCAGTATTTGTAACTGCTGCTCACTTCACTGAAGAAAGCTTAACAGGTAAGAGACAGGCGTAGTTTCTTGCCGAAGTCCTGCCCTACCCCTCACTTGATACACGTAGCTGTATGTGATACCCAGCAGGATGGATGTCTAGGTCACTACTCGCTTGTAGCTAGGAAAGAGCTCAGCCATCTCCATCCTGGTCGCTGGACAGAGCGTGAAGGACGCTGATAACCTCGACGGTGAGCGCCCGTAAGCTCCAACACGTGAAGACATTATTAGCTGAGATACTAGTTCACATGATTTGACGCCACTGGACTTCCTTCTCTGTTGCAAGCACACAGGATCCGACAACCCAAGAGCATTTAAAATACCGCAAACACAGTGATGTCAATGGAACCCCTTTACTCCGTCCAGAAGTCCATACTCCAGCGATTGCAAACAGGGAACGCAATAGCGGTGGGCGTTTCGAAAACTTGGTGACATAAATGTAATTTGAAGGAAGTGGTTATGACCACATTCTCTTAGAATTTACTTCGTTGCCATTGCTGATATAATTTACAACGTGAGTGAGTATCTTCACATTGCATTACTACGCGAAATTACTATTTAGCAATGAAATGAAATAATCGAATGGCATTGTAGGCCCGGTGGCACCATCCGGGAAAGTTCGGCCGCCGAGAGCAAGTCTTATTTCAGTCGACGCGACACTGGGCGACTTGCGTGCCGGTGAGAGGATGAAATGAATGATGATGAGGACAACACAACACCCAGTCCACGAGAGGAGAACAACTCCAACACGGCCGGGAATCTAACCCGAGCCTGCTGCATGGGCGGCAAGCACGTTACCACTCAGATAAGCGGGCGGACTACTATTTAACAATGTTTATACGTCAGTACCCTGTTTTACAAATGCGTTCAATTTTTTAGTTACCTTTGCTTCAAGGCTCTGACAGCAAAAAGGGGCAGAACGTTCACTGTAGTTACACTACGTGATCAGAAGTATCAGGACACCGGGCTGGAAACGACATACAAGTTCGCGGCGCCCTCCATCGGTAATGCTGGAATTCAGTATGGTGTCGGCCCACCCTTAGCCTTGATGACAGCTTCCACGCTCACAGGCATACGTTCAATCAGGTGTTGGAATGTTTCTTGGAGAATGGAAGATCATCCTTCACCGAGTGCTGCACTGAAGAGAGATACCGATGTCGGTCGGTGAGACCTGGCACGAAGCCGGCGTTCCAAAACATCCCAAAGGTGTTCTATAGGATTCAGGTCAGGACTCTGTGCAGACCAGTCCATTACAGGGATGTTACTCTCGTGTAACCACTCCGCTACAGGTCGTGCATTATGAACAGGTGCTCGATCGTGTTGAAAGATGCAATCGCCAGCCACGAGACGCTCTTCAAAAGTGAGAAGCGAGAAGGTGCCTAAAACATCAATGTAGGCCTGTGCTGTGATAGTGCCACGCAAAGCAACAAGATATGCAAGCCCCCTATATGATAAAAACGACCACACCATAACAGCACCGCCTCAGAACTTTACTGTTGGCCCTACACACGCTAGCAGATGACATTCACCGGGCATTCGCCATACCCACACCCCGCCATCGCATCACCACATTGTGTACCGTGATTCGTCACCCCACACAATGTTTTTCCACTTTTCATTTTCCTATGTTTACGCTCCTTACGCCAAGAGAGGCGTCGTTTGGCCTTTACCGGCGTGATTTGTGGCTTATGAGCAGCAGCTTGAACATGAAATCCAAGTTTTCTCACCACCCGTCTAACTGTCACAGTACTTGCAGTGGATCCTGCTGCAGTTTGGAATTCCTCTGTGATGGTCTGGATAGATGTCTGCCTATGACACATTACGATCCTCTTCAGCTGTCGGTTGTGTCTGTCAGTCAACAGACGAGTTCGTCATGTAATCTTTTGTGCTGTGCGTGTCCCTCACGTTTCCACTTCAGTATCACATCGAAAACAGTGGACCTAAGGATGTTCAGGAGTACGGAAATCTCGCGTGCAGATGTATGACACAAGTGACACCTGACCACATTCTAAGTCCGTGAGTTCCGCGTAGCGCACCATTCTGCTCTCTCACGATGTCTAATGACCACTGAGGTCGCTGATGTACAGTACCTGGCAGTAGGTAAGAGCACAGTGTACCTAATATAAAAAATATATGTTTTTGGGGGTGTTTGGATACTTTTGATCACATAGTGTAGATGCCACGTCCTTCATCTTCCAGTTGGTGTGTCGGTCCTATGAAGCATAGTGTAATATGCATCAGTTTTAAAAGAAACTTTTGGCCACTGTTCCGCTTGTGTATGTAGACTCTCCTAGGTATGACTAACTGGAGTACCCCATCAGATTGACGCCACAGTCCCCTGTAAATATAACAAATTCGGCGTAAGACAACAGTTTCATGTTCAGATCAGATAAACCTCACATTCTAAATATTGTAATTTCTCCGACACTACTAATCAGACTTTGTAGAGTGAAATGGTGCTGGATTTGTCGCTAAGGGCTAAGGTTGTATTTGAAATTAAGGGCTAAGGTTGTACTTGAGAAAGCGAAGTTGATACTGAGATCTCTGTGAAAAACTCATTTATGGAAGGAGAGTATAGTCATTTAGTGGGAACTTCTTCACAATTCGCTATGGTAATAACATAATTATGATATGTTAAGCGAGTATGGAGTCGTCTGAGGTGAGCAGATTAGCTTAATAATTCTGTGTACTTAATGCGTGAACATGCTAGTAAGTCTGGCGTGTTATTTCGACGGAACGGAGTTGGGTATTTACTACGGGTATTTAAAATTCTCTTTTGACCTATTCCTAATATTCTACCGTATATAAAATAATGGTGGTAATAGGCTGCGAGCTGCTCCACCACCTGCGGCGTCTAGAAGGTCACTCCAACAAACTATGCTCGCACGTGGAAGTTACGTCAGTTTCATGTATTTTGAGATTATGAAGAATATATGTGTTTTTAGTATCCAGTACCTGCTTGAATTCAGCAGCAGACACCTAGTGACTCATATGTACAAACGAAAAACAAAAACTAGCGTCTAACGGTAGCAGTTATAACAGTTAGAAGTCTACAAAATTACGTTGAATTCACTTTTTATATTAGAAATCCTTGTAGTGAAGCCCAAGAATGAGGTCCACCTTCTTTCATCTACGCCTAGAACAAACAACTTTAATTACTAGCTCCTTTTTGGGTTGTTTTGGTAAGCCAAGCAGGTTCCTTTCCGGGACGTAATTCTTAGTTTCGGAAACTATTTCTTCATCTTTAGATATCCCCCATTTGATGGCTTTGCAGCACAGCTCGTTTTCATTCAAACTAAAGGAATTTGCAAACTACGTAGGCAGGTGAGTGACAGTGGAAATTCTACATGTACATGACCCCTCTGCAGTAAAAACCAAAGTTCCTGATAGAGGGTTCATTGAACAACCACTTTCATACGATTTCTGTACAGCTTCAGTCTCGATCAGCGAGTGGGGAAAATGAACATGTTACATATTTCCTTGCATTTCGCGTATCATATCCGTGACACTGTCTCACCTATTTTGCGATAATACAAAACCAACTGCCCTCCTTTCAACTTTTTAGATATCCTCCGTCAATCCTATCTAGTAAGGACCCCATACTAAACAGAAACACTATAGCACAGGCCGGACAAGCGTAGTGTAGGCAGTCTATTCAGTAGATGTGTCGCATCTTCTAAGTGTTCTACCAGTGAAATGTAGTCTTTAGTTTGCCTTCTTCGTACGTTCCAATTTGTTTGTAATAGTAATCCTTAGGTATTTAGTTTGACTGACAACCTTTGTACCTGAGTGAATTAACGCGTAACGTAAATTTAAATGGGTCCTTATGGAAGTCATGTGGATGATCTCACGTTTTTCAATATCTATTGTCAACTGCCACTTTTCTGCTAGTCTGCTATTGATGTACTTGCTCGTTCCGTCATTGATTACTTTGCTGCCTAGGTAGCAGAATTCCTTAACTTCATCTACTTTGTGACCATCAATCCTAATGTAAAGTTCCTCACTGTTCTCATTTCTGTACTTCTCATTACTTTCGTCTTTCTTCGATTTACTCTTAGTCGATATTATGTACTGATTAGATTGTTCATACCATTTAGGAGACCATCTAATTCTTCTTCACTTTCACTCAGGATAGCAATGTCATCAGCTAATCGTATGATTGATATCCCTTCACCTTGAATGTTTACTCCACTCCTGAACCTTTTTTTTTAAATTTCCATCAGTACTTCTTCCATATAAAGATTGAGTAGTAGGGGAGCAAGACTACATTCTTGTTTTACACTCTTTTTAATCCGAGCACATCGTTCTTGATCGTTCACTCTTATTATTCCCTCTTGAATCTTGTACATAATGCATACTACCCATCTCTCCCTATAGCTTACCCCAATTTTCGTCACAATTTCGATCTTCTTGCACCATTTTACATTGTCGGGCGCTTTTTCCATTTCGACAAATCCTATCAATGTGTCTTGATTTTTCTTTACTCTTGTTTCAATTATCAGCTGCATCGTCAGAGTTGCCTCTCTGGTGTATTTGCCTTTCCTAAAGCCAAACTGACCGTCATCTAACACATGCTCAATTTTCTTTTCCTTTCTTCCGTATGTTATTCTTGTAAGTAACTTTGATGCATGAGCTGTTAAGCTGATTGTGTGACAATTCTCGCACTTGTGGGCTAGTGCGGTCTTCGGAATTGTGTGGATGATATTTTTCCGAAAGTCAGATTGTATGTCGCCATACTCATACATTCTACCCACCATCGTGAATACTCGTTTTGTTGCCACTTCCCCCAGTGATTTTAGAAATTCTGATGGGATGTTATCTATCCGTTCTGTCTAGTTTTATCTTGAGTGCTCCAAATTATGATTGTAGTACTGGATCCTCCATCTCTTCCAAATCAACTCCTGTTTCTTCTTCTATCACATGAGACAAATCTCCCCCCCCCCCTCTCCCCCCATAGAAACCTTAATATACTCCTTTTACCTACCCTCTCCCTCCTCCGCTTTAACAGTGGAATTCCCGTTACACTCTTAATGTTACCGCCGTTGCTTCTACTTTCGTCGAAGGTAGTTTTGACTTTCCTACATGCTGAATCAGTGTTTCCGACAACCTTTCGTTTTCGATTTCTTCATATTTTTCATACAGCCATTTTGTCTTTGCTTTGGTGCTCTACCTATTCATTTCATTTCTCAGCGACTTGTATTTCTGTACTCCTGAATTTCCCTGAACATTTTTGTACTTCCTTCTTTCATCTATCAACTGAAGTGTTTCTTCTGTTACCCACTGTTTCTTCGCACTTCTTCTTTGTACCTACGTTTCTCTTTCCAACTTACGTGATTGCCGTTTTTAGATATGTTCATTCGTCTTCAACTGTATTGCCTACTGACCTGCTGCTTATTGCTGTATCTATAGCCTTAGAGCAGTTCAAACATGTGTCGCCATTCCTTAGTACTTCCGTATCCCACCTCTTTGCGTCTTGATTCTTCCTGACTATTCTCCTAATGTTCAGCCTACTATTCATCACTACAACAGTTCAGTATCCGATTTCGGAATCTCTGTCTGGTCCAGCCTTTTCCATGTAAATCTTCTCCTCTTGTAAATCTTGAATAGAGTATTCGCTATCACTAGCTGAAATCTGTCACAGAACTTTCTCCTCTCTCATTCCTTGCCACAAGCTCATTTTATCCTGTAACAATTTCTTCTACTGCTTCCCCTGCTGCTGCATTCATAAGTTACGTAGATTAGAAACAGCAAAGGGTCTATAACACTTCCATATATCACTTCTGTTTTACTCGATGACTTTCCGTCAATTACTAGGAGTTGTAATTTTCTGACAGGGAAGCACGAATCCAGTGTCACAACTGAGGCGATACGCCGTAGGAATGCAGTTGCATCAGGAGCCGCTTGTGAATCACTGTATCAAAAGACTTTCTGAAATGTAGAAATATGGAAAGGATTTGGAAATGCCTTCGATAGCACTCATTACTTTATGAGAATAAAGAGCTGTGTTTCGCAAAAATATGTTCTGAATCCGTGCTGACTGTGTGTCAACAGATCGTTTTCCTTTAGGTAGTTCATAACGTTCACACACTGCGTATGTTCCAAAATCCTACTGTGAATCGACGTCATTGACATAGATCCGTAATTATTCAGATTACTCCTACTGCCTTTCTTGTGTTTTGGTGTGACTTGTGCAACTTTCCAGTCCTTAGGTACAGATCTTCCGTTGAGCGAGCCATTATGTTTGATTTTGAACTACAGGGCTATTACATCAGCAGAATCTGGAAGGAATCCAGCTGCTATTCAATCTGGACCGCAAGAGTTGATTTTCTCCAGTGATTTAAGCTTCTTTGCTGCACTTACTACTTCTAAATTACTCGTGCTGGAATCACTGTTCGATTAGAATTCTGACGTGCTTACTTCTTCCCCCTTGGCGAAGAAATTTCGGATAGCCTGTCGTCTGCAGCATTACCATCGCTAACACGAAGTGAACGTGTTGATTGTGTCTTGCCGCTGATTTACTTCACGTAAGACCAAGATTTCTTTGAATTTTTTGCTAGTTTCCGAGACAGAGTTTCGTTGAGGAAACCAATAAAATCATCTCGTATTGAAGTTCGCGTTAAATTACGAGCTCCTATAAAATTTCGCCAATATGAGCGATCTATACGTAGAGAGGGTAGTAGCCTGTTGTATACGCAGATAGCCAGAAGTTAGGTGAGGTATCCGATGTGGGGGAAACAGTGTGTTTCCCGAAAGTTTTCGACGTTTTGTGGTATTTGTTGACCATCTGTGTACGGGCGCCGACAGTAATGGCACACCATATCTATACTCTGCGAACCACTGTGAAGTATGTGGCAGATGGTACGGCTTTTTCCCATTCAGTTTACTTATGGAGGGCGACAAGAAAGATTACGTAAAG
The DNA here is from genome assembly GCF_023864275.1 of Schistocerca cancellata. NCBI lineage: Eukaryota > Metazoa > Arthropoda > Insecta > Orthoptera > Acrididae > Schistocerca > Schistocerca cancellata. The sequence continues at coordinate 147,418,161 of NC_064628.1, read as the reverse complement.
GCCTCTGTAATTACGGAAGCAAGACATAAGAGGTTGTAGTTTATTCCGAAATTCACCACTTAAATAAAAGCTATAAACATTCTTGCTAGCCTTCGATGTATATGTTCTATTTCCCCGTTAGTCTTATTTATTACGGGTCCCACAAACTTCTTCTGATGCGTCGCACATGTGTTTTGTGTGTAGTCTGTAACATACACCAATTGCATTGCCCTAATATTCCACCAATGAATCGCAGTCTGCCACCTGCTGTACCCACGACAAAGACTGTGTGACCGACGTAACTGCAAACTTTTACACCCTGATAGTTGTATTAGTAGACCGATTCCACCTGCGACTCTTTGATGTTGTAGTCATGGATAGTACGTTTTCTCTCTCGTTTCTTGAACTGCACAGTTTTCATTTCTGAATATTTGAAACAGGTTGCCGATCCTTGCACCACACTGAAATCTTATCAAGATCTGACAGAATATTTCCGCAACTTTTTGTCATACAGTCCTTCATTATAGATAACAGCATCAAGTGCGGAAAGTCTGAAGGGTAGTGTTAAGTCGTCTGCAAGTTAATTCTCCTGCGTACATCATTAACAGCAAGGGCCCGAAACACACTACCCTGACGCCCATCTTAAGTTACTTCTACACCTGTCGAAGCCATTCCTTCCAAGACAACATTCTGTAACTTCTCTGACAAATATACTCAGTCCATCCGTAGATTTCTCCTAATACCCCGTATGAGCGTATTATCTGCAATAGGCGTACTTGTAGTACTGCGTCAAATGCGTTTCAGAAATCAAGAAACACAGATTGTACCTAACTGCCCCGATCCATGGCTTTCAGGATTCCATGTGAGAAAAGGGCGAGTTGGATTTTTCTTTGCACGCCTGTATGTCATGTTTCGCTAAGGATAGCTTTAGTTATCCGAGACTGCCTTTGCACACGATGCATGTTCTCTGTCGCTTCGAACTAAGTTCAGAGGACGAGATGCAGTTTCTAAGCCGCTTAAGACGTGCGAATGGTGTTCAGTTGTATGTTAATACGTTGACTACAACTATCGTCTTCGATTTCAAAACAATAATTGTGGGAAGGAACAAATGACTTATTTTTCACACTTCGATGCATCTGTGCGTAGACGTCTTTGTTAGAGGAATCGTTTTCGATACAGAAATAATTCAGACTACAAAGAGCAACTCGCGTTATATGTTCTGAAATCACCCTCTTTTACGTTAATGTTTACGGCAATATGGAATATATTGATGACTGTGTGGTTGGTACATCTTTCCAGCATTTATGCTAAAAGAATAATCAGCTTCTTTCATAAATTCATTGTGACACCAATGTCTTACCGCTGAAAACAAAGGTGTGCTGGATGCTGCGATTTCTTGCTGAAGCTCGTTTCATGTTCAACGAGCTGGAAGTCATTTCACACATAGTGCTCGTCATTAATTAAGACACGAAAGTCACGTGGCTTGAATTAAGTGTTTCGGACAGAACTATACGGAGCTTCACTGGCACTGTCGAATTAATGTCATCCACAACGTCAAAATCTTTCTTGGTGTAATAATTTCTATACAAGAGAAGGTTTTCAAGCATTATAGATGTTACAGTTACTTTAAACAATCACCGTTAGCTTCGTTCAAAAACAGGAAACGTTATAATTCTATTAATAAAAGATATTGAAATTTATGAAAATGATTTATAGCTACCGATTCTAAAGTTCCTCGAGATGGAACGAGAACAAAAACTCAAATATCAAAATTCGTTATAAGATAGTAATCGTAACAAACATGGAAGACAGAGTTAGATAAAATTAGAAAGTAAAAATTTTTTAGGCTCAACCTAATCACACGTTTCTCCTTTCATTGCTCTGGCATCCATACACATAATACAATGGTTTCACTTCCTAGCAGACAATAAAAAGTTTTCTTTCTCCTGATGTCTCTAACAGTGATTTACTACCATTCAGTCAATTGTTACTGTTACATCTGCTTCCTTCGTCGAATTAAGTCATCTTAACGAAGTGGCACTGAAGGTTATAGCAGGCCATTGTTGATCCTGCGTTAAATATTGATCTCTATATAGTGACAACCGCTGAGCATTTTCTGACCACCAGACTGTATTCTAGTGTCAACAAAAGTCCGCATTTTACCGGTGTGTCAAATCAAATTAGTCAAGTCCCTCATACAACCCACATCAATTTGTTTTGTGTATAAAGATAAACAGCAGATACACTGTAAAAACATTACACAAGAAACTGTCACTGCTGTTGATACATATGTTGCAATAATGTCAGTCAAAAGCTAAAATACAGTCCTGCAATGAAACTAATTTTGAAGGTAGCCACCAATTAAAAATTCATATACGGCTGCTGAAGGCTTGCACCCAAGGTCCAGGGTCGAGTCTGCCGTCGACAGTGCTACCACGGTCACGAGCCAGCGCTTGGCTAGCGAAGAACATGTAGCGTGTTGTGTTTACTTCGGCTGCTGCTAAGTGCCGTCTTCCTTGCAGATCAACATGGCGCTCAGCTATCGTAAATGACCTCATTTTTTACCTTTCGTTCATACACCGTCTGCTCCAGGACGCTTGACTTCGATTTCTTCTCGACGACGTTAAAATACCACAACGAGATCTAATTAGAACCCACCTGTCCACAGATAGTAGTACCTTGTACGTCAAGATGATCAGCGACGAGGTTGCGACAGGGTACTGCAGGAGACCAAACGTGTACTAGGTTCCTGTCATTCCGGCGGCAACATAGCGCCCGTTAGATTCGATTAAGCCGATTTCAGTGTACGACGTATACCGCTCAAACTAACAGCGGACGCCGTCACTGCGACGTTCCTGTGGCAACGTCATGAAACGTGTCGTTAAACGATGGATAGACTTCCGAACGTATCCCGTTTTGAATGACGTCAGGAAGTTTCGTATGGATTTGCAGAGTCATGTGCCCTCATATTTTTGTATCGGAGGCTGTCAAGCCATTGTAATTTATGAGGGTCAGCCCCGCCCCCTTCCAACTGCAGGAAGGAGGGCCATTTGTTGTGTAGTTGCTTCCACAGACGTGTCGCACAGCTCCCATTGTCGTAAGCGTTCGTGCCGAAGTCATTGACTAGTAACTCACACGGTGGCCCTTCCTGCGCCCTGCGGCTTCGCCCACCCCTTCGCATGGTCTCTCCGACCGGCGCGGCCCGCCATCACACGGACCTTCGGACGGCGCAGTTGCTCCAGGCGACGACATGGCCGCCACCCGGACTTATGCGACGGGCGCCACGGAGACGGGTACATCTCCACAACAAACGCTCGACGCCTTCATTGTACCAACTGAGGCCTTCGAACCTAGTCGACGCTACTCCTTGCCGTCTTCCGACGCACACAGAAACATGTGCGCAAACGATTCTCACCGCGTGGGTGTAAACGTCTTCGCTACTCGCCCACAGGTCCTCACGAAACTCTTACCCAAATCGATGGAGAATCCGCTCAACCAACCAACGGTCCCTTGCAGGTGTCAGCGGATTACATTAGAGATGACCAACACGTTTTGCGATATGGGCAATCGTTGGAGGCCACCACAAGCATACGAGCGATATTCAGAAAGTAGGGAAAGTTTTGATATTAAAAAAAACTAAGTACAAGAAACACATTTTATTACATATATCTGAAAGAGCGACTGACATTCTACTTTTCCAGATAGTCACCTAAAACATTGAGGCACTTATCATAGCGATGGATAAGGTTTGAAATACCTTCGTCGTAAAATTCTGCCGCCTGAGACTTCAGGCCGTGAGCCACGCCCACCTGGAGTTCCACGTCGTCATCAAAGCGCTTCGTTGCAAGCCAGTTCTTCATCTTGGGAAACAAGTGGAAGTCGCTTGGTGCAAGATCGAAACTGTAGGGCGGTTGAGGGAAAATTAATATTTGAATGAATTAAGGAGTTCTTTAGTGAGGTTTGCCGTGTGAAGTCGGGCATTCTCGAGCAAATACAAAACTTTGGACGTGATCTTTCCTTGGCGTTTGTTTGGAACTGCTCTTCTAAGGCTGTGTCAAGTTTGACAGTACGGGTCAGAATTTATGGTTGCTCCACGTTCGAGAAAATCAATAAGAAGCACACCTTGCCTATCCCAAAACACTGTCGCCAACAACTTCCTTACTGTCAAGGTTTGCAAACATTTTCTTGGTTTTTGGGGGGACCTTGTGTGCCCCCACTGCATGGACTGTAATTTTTCCTCGCAGTTGACGTGTTTCGCCCAAGTCTCGACACCGGTTACGATTCGATCCAGTAATGAATCACCATGTTTGTGGTAGGCCTCCAGAAATGTCAACGTTGCCTCCATTCGCTGTTATTTATGGTGCTCTGTAAGCATTTTGGGCACCCATCGTGCACAAAATTTGTGGTAGCCTAGCTTCTAAGTGACAGTTTTAAACAAAAAAGTCCGTGAAGCTTGTGGAAAAGAAAGTGAAAGCTCTGTTATTGTGAAGCGACGGTTTTCACGAATCGTTTCATCAATTTGAGCGACACGATTGTCAGTCACAATGCTCGGACGTCCACTCTTTACTTCATCATGAACGTTGGTTCGACCAGTTTTAAACCGAATGCACCATTTCCGGACGGAACATTCACTCATTAAATTATTTCCGTACACTTCGTACAGTTCACGATAAATTTCGGTAAGTTTTAGGTTTTTTGCCCACAAAAACAGTATCACAAACCGCACCTCACAACTGGCTGGATTTTCGATTCCAGCGCACATTTCAAATTCGAATATCGAGAAAACCAGTCGCGCAGAGACCTTCCCGCTGTCACTGATGGATCCCGAAGGAGCTGCTGAGGACGCACATACCAAAATAAACGAGATCGACGCGCGCCTAACAGCGTCACATGGAAACGTTCCCTACTTTCCGAATAGCCCTCGTAGTACCGACTGGTGTGCAGGTTGGGACAGCTGTCTTCCTGCCGCGGCCTCATGATCTCTCTCAACGAGACGAAGTTCACATGGACATTAGACAGACACTCGGCACAGGGGCATGGGGTGACGATCTGCAGGGATGCATTGTCTTTTTCAGAACTACTGTGACCACAGATCTAAAAAAGGAGCTGTAACAGGGTGCTCTTAGCTATGAACCTGCCGTTGAGTCCGGTCAGTTCCACGAAGGAAGAACTGATCTTGGTTCAGCACCGACCAGTTCATCAACACGTGATCAACTCAAATCTCTTCTTGGGTAGATACTGAAGCGCCAAAGAAACTGGTATAGACATGCGTATTCAAATACGGAGAAATGTAAACGGGCAGAATACGGCACTGCAATCTTCAACGCCTATATAAGACAAGTGTCTGGAGCAGTTGTTAGACCGGTTACTTCTGCTCCAACGGCAGGTTATCGAGATTTAAATGAGTTTACATGTGGTGCTATAGCCAGCGCACGAGAGATGGGACGCAGCATCTCCGAGGTAGCGATGAAGTGGGGATTATCCCGTACTACCATTTCACGAGTGTACCGTGTATATCAGGCTCACGTAAGACATCAAATCTCCAACATCGCTGCTACCGGAAAAAGATCCTGCAAGAACGGGACCAACGACGACCGAAGGGAATCGTTCAACGTGACAGAAGTGCACCTTTTTCGCAAATTACTGCATATTTCATTGCTGGGTCATCAACAATTGTCAGTGTGCAAAACGTTCAACGAAACATCATCGCTAAGGGCTTTCGGAGCCGAAGGACCACTCATGTAACCTCGATGACTGCACGACAAAAAGCTTTACGCCTCGCATGATCGGGTCAACACCGACATTGGACCGTTGATGACTGGAAACATATTGCCTGGTCGGACTAACCTTGTTTCCAATAGTATAGAGTGGATGGACGTGTATGGGTTTCGAGACAGTCTCATTAATCCATGGATCCTACATCTCAGCAGGGGAATATTCAAATTTGTGGAGGTTCTGTAATGGTGTGGGGTGTGTGCAGTTGGAGTGACATGAGACCCCTGATACTTATAGATACGACTCTGACAGGTGACATGTACGAAAGCATCCCGTCTATCAGCTGGATTCATTCATGTCCGTGCATTCTGACGGACTCGGGCAGTTCCAGCAGGACAATGCGATAATTCTTCCACTCGTCGGCTCTTGCTGCCTTCGGAATTGTGTGGACGATATTTTTCCAAATTTCGCTGACACATCGCCATAATCATACATTCTTTACAGTAACGTTATTAGTCGATTTATTGCCACTTCACCCAATGATATTAGAAATTCTGATGGAATGTTATCTATCCCTCCTGTCTTATTTGATCTTAACATTTCTAAAGCCCTTTCCAATTATTGTTCTAATACTGGATCCCCTATCTCCTCTTCATAGATTCCTCTTTCTTCTCCTGTCGTTTCATCAGAGAAGTTCTTGGCTTTGTAGAGGCCTACAGTGTACTCTTTCCATCTATCCGCTCTCTGGCCTACATTTGACAGTGGAATTCCCATGCACTCTTAGTGTATTTCATTTGTACTTCATTTGTAATTCTGCATTCCCGTATTTCCCTGAATGTATTTGTACTTGCTTCGTTAGTCGATCAACTGAACTATTTCTTCTGTTACCCAAGAATTCATTGCAGTTACCTTCCTTGGACCTATGTTTCTGTATCCAACTGCTGTGACTGCCTTTTCTAGAGACGTCCATTCCCCTTTAACTGAACTACCTATTGAGCTTGTCCTTATCACAGTGCCTACAGCATCAGAGAACTTCAAGAGTATTTCTGCACTACTTACTGTTAACATATACTACATCTTTGTGCGTTCATTCTTCCTGACTAGTCTCTTAAACTTTAGTCAACTCTTCATCATTACAACATTGAGACCTGAGTACATATCAGCTCCTGGGTACGACTTACAAATACTTATCTGATTTAAAAATCGCTGCCTGACCATTATGTAATCTAACTGGAGTTTGCCCTGTATCTCATGGATTTTTTCCTCCTCTTGTGATTATTGAACAGATTATTCTCAATTACTAACTCAGATTTATTGTAGAACTTAATATGTCTTCTGTCTCATACCTAGTACCAAGCGCAATTTTCCCACAACATTTTCTTCCAGTTCTTCTCCTATTACCGCGTTCTAATTTCTCACGACTACTACATTTTAATCTCCCTTTACGTACTGAATCATCCGTTCAACAGCCCAACATATTTTCTGTGTCTCTTCATCTTCTGCTTGCGCCGTCGGCGTCTTTGCTTGAACTATTGCCGTCGATGATGGATTGCTCTTGATTCTGATGAAAATGACGCTGTCGCTATCACAATAACTCCCTCTCTGCTCTACCCTCCTTTTAATAACGAATACTACTCCCAGCATGCTGCTCTTGATACGAGTAATGCGGTATCCTTGTATGAACAGATATCCTTATATCCTTTTCTTATTACCATTTCACTTTACTGACCACAATATGGTATAGACTTAGCCTCCAAAGTTCACATTTCAGATTTTCTAGCTTTCCTGCACATTCAGACCCCTGAAATTCCACAACCATATTCGTAGAACTTTACCTTTTCGTTGATTACTCATTCCTCTTCTCCTAGTCACCTCCCACTTGGCAGCCACTCCTGGAGATCTGAATGAGAACCAGTCGAGAATATTTTACTAATGAAAAGGGTATGAAGACACATTTTCAATAATATACCACGTTTCCTCGGGATACAAACTATGGTTCTTCAATGCAGTGGTTTCCATTGCCTTCTACATCCTCACGCCGTCGACCACTGCTGATTCTTCCGCCTTTTGGATGCAGTTTCCCAACAAAGCGACAAGAGACTGCCCTGAAACTTTGACCACTTCTCCATCCTCCTTGACAAGGTCGTTGGCAGTAGGAGGGTGGCTTCCTGTCGCTGAAGTATTTGTCAGCCATTGATGATGATTTATATTGGAAATTTAAGTAATTTTTCCCGAGGGCATGCGGCTTTACTGTATGGTTACATGATGATGGCGTCCTCTTGAGTAAAATATTCCGGAGGTAAAACAGTCCCCCATTCGGATCTCCGGGCGGGGACTACTCAAGAGGACGTTGATACCAGGAGAAAGAAAACTGGCGTTCTACGGATCGGAGCGTGGAATGTCAGATCCCTTAATCGAGCAGGTAGGTTAGAAAATTTTGAAAAGGGAAATGGATAGGTTAAAGTTAGATATAGTGGGAATTAGTGAAGTTCGGTGGAAGGAGGAACAAGACTTTTGGTCAGGTGAATACAGGGTTATAAATACAAAATTAAATAGGGGTAATACAGGAGTAGAATTAATAATGAAAAAAAATATAGGAGTGCGGGTAAGCTACTACAAACAGCATAGCGAACGCATTAATGTGGCCAAGATAGACACGAAGCCCACACCTACTTCAGTAGTACAAGTTTATATGCCAACTAGCTCTGCAGATGATGAAGAAATTGATGAAATGTATGATGAGATAAAAGAAGTTATTCAGGCAGTAAAGCGAGACGAAAATTTAATAGTCATGGGTGCTGGAATTCAAGAGTAGGAAAAGGGAGAGAAGTAAACACAGTAGGTGAATATAGATTGGGGGTAAGAAATGAAAGAGGAAGCCGTCTGGTAGAATTTTGCACAGAGCATAACTTAATCATAGCTAACGCTTTGTTCAAGAACAATAAAATAAGTTTGTAGACATGAAAAACTCCTGGAGATACTAGAAGGTATGAGGTAGATTATATAATGGTAAGACAGAGATTTAGGAACCAGGTTTTAAATTGTAAGACATTTCCAAGGGCAGATGTGGACTCTGACCACAATCTATTGGTTATGAACTGTAGATTAAAACTGAAGGAACTGAAAAAAGGTGAGAATATAAGGAGATGGGACCTGGATAAACTGGAAGAACCAGAGGTTGTACAGAGTTTCAGGGAGAGCATAAGGGAACAATTGTCACGAATGGGGGAAAGAAATACAGTAGAAGAAGAATGGGTAGCTTTGAGGGATGAAGTAGTGAAGGCAGCAGAGGATCAAGTGGGTAAAAAGACGAGGGCTAGTAGAAATCCTTGGGTAACAGAAGAAATCTTGAATTTAACTGATGAAAGGAAAAATATAAAAATGCAGTAAATGAAGCAGGCAAAAAGAAATACAAACGTCTCAAAAACGAGATGGATAGGAAGTGGAAAATGGCTAAGCAGCCATGGCTAGAGGACAAATGTAAGCATGTAGAGGCTTATCCCACTAGGGGTAAGATAGATACTGCCTACAGGAAAATTAAAGAGGCCTTTGGAGAAAAGAGAACCACTTGTATGAATATCAACACCTCAGATGGGAACCCAGTCCTAAACAAAGAAGGGGAAAGCAGAAAGGTGGAAGGAGTATATAGAGGGTCTATACAAGGGCGTTGTACTTGAGGACAATATTATAGAAATGGACAAGAATGTAGATGAAGATGAAATGGGAGATACGATACTGCGTGAAGAGTTTGACAGAGCACTGAAAGACCTGAGCCGAAACAAGGCCCCGGGAGTAGACAACATTCCATTAGAACTACTGACATCCTTGGGAGAGCCAGTCCTGACGAAACTCTACCATCTGGTGAGCAAGATGTATGAGACAGGTGAAGTACCCTCAGACTTCAAGAAGAATATAATAATTCCAATCCCAAAGAAAGCAGGTGTTGACAGATGTGAAAATTACCGGACTATCAGTTTAATAAGTCACAGCTGCAAAATACTAACACGCATTCTTTACAGACGAATGGAAAAACTGGTATAAGCCGACCTCCGGGAAGATTAGTTTGGATTCCGCAGAAATATTGGAACACGTGAGGCAATACTGACCTTACGACTTATCTTAGAAGAAAGATTTAGGAAAGGCAAACCTACGTTTCTAGCATTTGTAGATTTAGAGAAAGCTTTTGACATTGTTGACTGGAATACTCTCTTTCAAATTCTAAAGGTGGCAGGGGTAAAATACAGGGAGCGAAAAGCTATTTACAATTTGTACAGAAACCAGATGGCAGTTATCAGAGTCGAGGGGCATGAAAAGGAAGCAGTGGTTGGAAAGGCAGTGAGACAGGTTTGTAGCCTCTCCCCAATGTTATTCAATCTGTATATTGAGCAAGCAGTAAAGGAAACAAAAGAACAATTCGGAGTAGGTATTAAAATCCATGGAGAAGAAATAAAAACTTTGAGGTTCGCCGATGACATTGTAATTCTGACAGAGACAGCAAAGGACTTGGAAGAGCAGTTGAACGGAGTGGACAGTGTCTTGAAAGGAGGATATAAGATGAATATCAACAAAATAAAACGAGGATAAAGGAATGTAGTCGAATTAAGTCAGGTGATGCTGAGGGAATTAGATTAGGAAATGAGAAACTTAAAGTAGTATAGAAGTTTTGCTATTTGGGGAGCAAAATAACTGATGATGGTCGAAGTAGAGAAGATATAAAATGTAAACTGGAAATGGCAAGGAAAGCGTTTCTGAAGAAAAGAAGAGAAAGGAAATGAGACACTTAGAGTAGTAAAGGAATTTTGCTATTTTGGGAGCAAGATAACTGATGAAGGTCGAAGTAGACGAGATATAAAATGTAGACTGGCAATGGCAAGGAAAGCGTTTCTGAAGAAGAGAAATTTGTTAACATCGAGCATAGATTTAAGTGTTAGGAAGTCACTTCTGAAAGTATTTGTATGGAGTGTAGCCATGTATGGAAGTGAAACATGGACGATAAACAGTTTGAACAGGAAGAGAATAGATGCTTTCAAAATGTGATGCTACAGAAGAATGCTGAATATTAGATGGATAAATCACATAACTAATGAGGAGGTATTGAATAGAATTGGGGAGAAGAGGAGTTTCTGGCACAACTTGACGAGGAGAAGGGACCGGTCGGTAGGACATGTTCTGAGGCATCAAGGGATTACAAATTTAGCATTGGAGGGTAGTGTGGAGGGTAAAAATCGTAGAGGGAGACCAAGAGATGAATACACTAAGCAGATTCAGTAGGATGTAGGTTGAAGTAGGTACTGGGAGATGAAGAAACTTGCACAGGGTAGGGTAGCGTGGAGAGCTGCATCAAACCAGTCTCAGAACTGAAGACCATAACAAAAATAACAAGTAATGGTGAGATTCGAACACTGGACCCATGGCGTTTTGATTACAAGTCATAGAACTTTTTAAGAAAACATAATAGCAGTAGTAACCCTATGGGACACTGCCACTTGTGACACGACAAAACAAAAATAAACTGGTCCCTCCTGAGGCGTTGCCGTCATGACTACACCTAAATCACATACTCCTACCTCCATCAAGATAAGGAACCCTAACAGAACTAAAAGAGGCAACCTTACGAGCGCCAGTACTTAAGGGCTATAGGAATGAGGGATAGTAGACCGTGATACCCACGAAGCAAGTTTATTTCTCGTTCATGTTATGTACATTCGAGGCGCAGTGTGCTACCTACGAGTGGAGAACTCTGCATTCGAAGGCAGCACACAGCGCCTCGTACACGTCTACCGCGGCGCTCGGGGGTCACAGCACAAAGTAACGACACCTGAAGATGGGCGTATAAGAGCCCGAAACCGGTGGTGTGATAATAAAGGAAATTTACAACTGAAGCGGTATTCTCAACCTCTGCTATAACGCTCAGTCGCAGATGTTCCTCCAACTAGATTGTTTGTAGTAAAGATGTATAATGCTGCAAAGTAGTACATGAATTAATACATTCCGTCGCCTCATCTGCTTCAGACAGTGGGACTGTTTGGAGCTCTTCCACATCGTCCTAGTCTTCTATATCTAAGTTGTCATCAATGTTGGAGCACGACCCTTCATAATGCTGGCAGGGTTTCGTGCAGAACATAACTGGTCGCTTACACCTACACCGACCTTGGCAATCTGTCCTGCATTTGCAAGATACACTGATCAGCCACAACATTATGACCGCCGACCTAATAACCGGTATGTCCGCCTTCGGCACGGAAAACAGCGGTGACGAATTGTGGCGTGGAAGTAATGAGGCCTTGACACATGGAGGTAGCTCGCACTACATCTGGACACACAAATCACCTCGTGGGTGTGAAGGTGGGGGAGGAGTGAGTACTGACTCCACGTTCAGTTACATCCCACATGTGCATGTGTTCGATGGGGTGCAGATCTGCCGAGTTGGCAAGCCAGAACATGAATTGGAACTCGCTGCTGTTCCAGCATGCTGGAGTAACTGCCGATCAGCATCTTCCGTTAATATGTACAACGAAAATTCTGTCCAAAGTTGGAAATATTACTTTTCTTTTATTCACTCGATGACTAATTTCGGTCCGAGACATAGTTACAGATCATTGTAACATAGTCAAAAATGGTACTTCCGAAGATTTGAAAATCGTGTCAAAATGTGCAACGAAAAGTTACAGCGAATACAGATAATTATTCGTTGCATATGGTTTTCAAATCTTCGGAAATACAATTTCTAACTATGTTAGGATAATTTGTAAACGGGTCTCGGCCCGAAACTAGTCATCGAGTGAACAAAAAAGTAAAATTTGCAAATTTGGAGTGGTTTTTCGTTGTGCTGACTCGCCACTGTGTTTCTCCGATGACTTGGCATTGTGACATGGCGCATTATCTGTTTAAAAACCCGACCGCCGTCGGGGAACACGATCGTCATGAAGAGATATAGGTGGTCAGCAACAGTGTACGATACCCCTTGGCCGTCGCGGTACCGTGCAGGAACCATTCCAATGTGAATGTTCCCCAGAGCATAATGCAGCCGCCATCAACTTGTCTCCTTGCCACACTACAGGTGTCAAGGTGCTGTTGCCCTGGAAGAAGACGGAATCGCACCTTCCCGTCGTCATGATGAAGAATGTATGAGGGCTCACCTGACCATGCAACGCTCTGCCACTGCTCCAAAGTCTAGTGCCGATGATCTCGTGCCCGTTTGAGTGGTTGTGGCCCATTTTATTCTGTCAATCACTAAGGTGTAATGTTAGTTGCGCCACAGTTCACTGCCTGTTATGTTTTACCACTCTGCTCAGCTTACGACGTGCGACATCTGTAATGAGGGGTGGCCGCCCAACCCCACGACGTGTGGACGTGGGATCACCTTAGTTTCAGCACGTGTTGAAGACACTCACCACTCCTCACCCAAGCCGCGGAGTTTCCGAAATTCTCTTGCCGAGCCTTCGGGCCACGACAATATACCCTCGGTCAATCTCAGTTAGATAGCGTTTTTTTTTTTTTTTTTTTCAATTCTACAGATGGACAGCACGCTCACTGATACTACATGCACCATGCGTGTTTCGGACTATCAGTAATTCCTAGCCGAGGGACGCTGCTATCGCCTGGACCGCTTTATATTGATAGCAGGTCGATGGTCATAATGTTGTGGGTGATCAGTGTATAAGCTGCTTTCACCTGGTGTAGGGTTTGTGCTGATAGTATGTACATTTTTCGAGCTCTTGTTGGGGAGGTATTCTTGACCTAAGAAGAGCCTAAAGTAGTTTCTCTTCAGCGGGCTCTAGCGCCTATAGAACTTGTGAAAACATGTAACCTGACTAATGCATTCTGTAAGAAATTCTGTCTGTTTTAGTTTTAGATAGGATGGTCAACTTCGAAGGAATTTTCGAGATTTAAGTGAAAAAGTAAAAAAGTGCGAAAATTTTAAAATTTTTTAGTGTTTTCCATTTTGTAGCCAACAAGGCAGTAAATATGAAATTCGTATTCAGTACCCCAAAAAACATACAGAAAAAACTTCAGCAATTTTATTACGGAAACTGCTAGAACAGCAACTGACCGTATGATTAATCTTTAACATGTAAATTAATAATCAAAATATCCACGGGTATGCTGCCGGTCTATAGTGTCCAACGGGCACAATATTTCGGCGATCAAACATGTCGCCATCATCAGGTGAACTGACGGACTGAGCTCCTGTGAACGTGCCGGCACGGAGATCCGTACGCTATGGCTGCTCAGAGGGAACTGGGTTTGGTCGCGGCGGCGGCCGATTTAAATACCCTCCGCCCGCGGCGCGCTCCCTCCGCCGTCCGCGCCCAGCGCCACGGTCGCGCGGTGGAACAGATTGCGACGGCGTCTGAGATGACGTCGGTGTGATGGCTCTGTCCGCCGTGGTCGTCACAACTATACGTCTGCTCGATTTACTCTTGATTAACCCGATCGCTGGTTCCCAAGCCTTGCTAAGATTATAGCCACAGTCCCGGTTTATGAGGTCGTCATTGGTGCGAATTTCGATGGCCTCTCTAACAACGCTGTCCCAGTATCTCGACGTCTGTACCAGAATCCTCGTGCGGTCATACTCCATGGCGTGATTTTCCGACAAACAATGTTCAGCGACCGCCGACTTGCTCGGATACATCAGTCGAGTGTGCCTCTGGTGTTCACGGCATCGATCCTCGACGGTACGCATCGTCTGACCAATATACGACTTGCCACATTGACACGGAATCTGGTACACGCCGGCCTTCCTCAAACCGAGGTCATCTTTGGCGCTCCCCACCAGTGCACGAGTTTTATTTGGAGGACAAAACACAGTTCCGACCCGGTGTTTCTTCAGAATGCGGGCGATTTTCCCCGAGAGTGCGCCTGTGTATGGAATAAATGCAATGCCTACCTCCTCCCTCGTGACTTCATCCATCTCAACTGGTTGTGCTGCAGTGGGTGGGCGGAGAGCACGTTGAATCTGCCACTCTGAGTACCCATTTTTTCGAAATACAGTTCTCAAATGTTCCAATTCCTGGGGTAGACTCTCTGCGTCAGAGATAGTGCGCGCCCTATGTACTAGAGTTTTAAGTACCCCATTCCTCTGTGAAGGGTGGTGGCAGCTGTCTGCATGCAAATACAGATCAGTGTGCGTAGCCTTCCGATACACCCCATGACCTAGGGTGCCGTCAGCCCTTCTCTTGACCAAGACGTCAAGGAAAGGTAATTTACCCTCCGTTTCAGTCTCCATAGTGAATTTGATGTTGGGGTGTATGGAGTTTAGATGTGTAAGGAAGTCAAGGAGTTTATCCATACCATGTGGCCAGATGACGAACGTGTCGTCCACGTAACGGAAAAAGCAAGTAGGTTTCCATACGGATGACGACAGGGCTTCCTCCTCGAAGTTCTCCATGTACAAATTCGCTACCACCGGTGAGAGTGGGCTACCCATGGCGACTCCCTCCGTTTGTTCGTAGTATTCTCCATTAAAAAGAAAATACGTGGAAGTCAAGACATGCCTAAAAAGTTCAGTGGTCTTCTCATCAAACTTCTGACTAATCAATTCTAGTGACTCTCGCAGGGGTACCCTCGTAAACAAGGAAACGACATCAAAACTCACCATGATATCTGACTCATCCAACCTGAAGCTATCAAGGCGTTTAACAAAATCCACGGAATTACGGATGTGATGAGGGCATTTACCCACATAAGGACTTAATATTCCCGTCAGGTATTTGGCCAACAAATATGTAGGTGCCCTGATGTTGCTGACAATGGGGCGTAATGGTACCCCCTCTTTGTGAACCTTCGGGAGTCCATATAGTCTAGGCGGTACCGGACCTTGGGGTAACAATTTCTTAGCGTCACCCTCCGGTAAATCTGCGTCTTTGAGAAGCGCCCTCGTCTTGTTCTCCACCTTCTTTGTAGGGTCAACGCTGATCTTCCGGTAGGAATCGTCATTTAGCAGGCTCTGCATCTTATCAGTGTAGTCCTTATGGGAGACAACAACTGTAGCATTGCCTTTGTCAGCTGGTAAGACAACAATTTCAGAGCGCTCCCTCAGATCACGAATGGCCGCCCTCTCTTTACTGCTGATATTTGACTTCATCGGCTTGGATTTCGTCAACGCACGACAAGTTTCACGACGTATTTCCTCGGCTGATTCTGGCGGAAGTCGAGCTGCATCCTGTTCAACAGCACTAACAATTTCTGCGACCGGAGTGAACTTGGGGGTGGGAGCGAAGTTGAGACCTCTCTGCAAAACCGAGACCGCATCATCACTCAACACCATGCCACTCAAATTGATGACAATCTGTTCCACCGCGCGACCGTGGCGCTGGGCGCGGACGGCGGAGGGAGCGCGCCGCGGGCGGAGGGTATTTAAATCGGCCGCCGCCGCGACCAAACCCAGTTCCCTCTGAGCAGCCATAGCGTACGGATCTCCGTGCCGGCACGTTCACAGGAGCTCAGTCCGTCAGTTCACCTGATGATGGCGACATGTTTGATCGCCGAAATATTGTGCCCGTTGGACACTATAGACCGGCAGCATACCCGTGGATATTTTGATTATCAAATACGCCGGGAGAAACTCAAGAATCATGTAAATTAATGTCTGAATGCACCCTTTGACTGAGTGCCCCTTTGATTCAATTCTTTGCTACGTAAGTATTGCGAAAGGAAGTATCGTTCAGAAAGGTATTGTGTTCTTTAGACAGACTAACACATGAGTAACGTATGTCTTGTTCTTGAATGGTGGCGTCGCGATCAGGCGTCTGCGTCCGTGGGGACAGGCTTCCTGCGCACTGGTGACTTATTTTGCAGTACTGCTGATTGCCGAGGTCCAGGTAACGCAAAATTTGGAAAAATATGTTCACCCCAGGACAGGAGACGCCTCGCAGTATCCCGATTTTTTGTCCTTCTCATGCTCTGTAAAGACAAACCAGCAAACAAAGAAAAATTCATATTCATAGTCAATGAAGAGACAACACCACAATCTGTGTACTTCCAACTTTTTAGTTTGGGTTCGGCTGTAATACTGATATAAGAACCTGTGCACGTTGCGCGATGCTGCTGCCCAGATGATATTTCGATGTCTCTTTGCACAGAAAGTATTAAATTTTCTTGCAGGCACTATTGTTATATAGTTATCGTATATGTAACGTTTCATGCACTAATTTAAAGAAATTTACTTTTTGTGTTGTAAGAAAAGGTAGTGCTGAAATGATTAAACAGTTTTGATACAGTAACGCCGTTGTATACCTTTATTTATCATATGAAATTCCTCCTGCATGCTCCAGAATACGGTTGTGACGCAGTTCCCAGACTATCAAGAAGTGAGACAATTAATGTACTGGAAAAAATTGCTCACAGAAACGAATTAGGAAACAAGTGCGGAAAATGCACATGCTGTTCTGTCAACCAACTATGAGGTATTTCGGTAAAAGACTAGCATGTATCTATCGAAACTAACTCTTCAATAAACATACAGAGTTGCGAAGTGATGCACGTTCTGATAGAAAAAATAGTAGTCCGTATGCCCACAGCTACCAAGTAATTTATGTAGCTTTTCAGCTGAAATTTGAGAAACTATGTGAGGCTAATACACTTTTCTAACCGGTAAGGAATAAATGCCACGAGGAACACACTATTAAATACACAGGTGTTGCTAACAAATACCTGGAAATATTCTAAGCCGTCAGTGGTACGTATAGACGGTAATAAAAACCATGAAAGTAATAATTTACCGTATTAAAGTTTTGGAGCTCGCTGGTAAACAAAACAAAACATATGAAAATGATACGAAAAGCGAAAACAGGAAATACATGCACGATAATGGGAAAGGGAGGAGGTTGTTGATTAACTGACCATTTAAGTCTTTCATTTATGAAGTAGAACAAGTTTCTTGTTGTTGCCACGTTTCAAGAGTACTACATTTGGCCCTTCCGTTTGCAACGTTTTATTTATGACAAGATGTGAGTGACAAAGTGAAGTAAGATGATCACTGAAGGAAGGGAGGTAGATAAGAATTTAACGTCGCGTCGACAGTGCCGTCATTGGAGATGGAGCACAAGCTAGAACTACTAAGGGATGAGTAAGTTAAACGGCGGTACCCTTTTCAAGGGATCCGCACCCATCTTTTCCTGGTGCGATTTAGGAAAATCACGGAAAACCGAACTCCGAATGACCGGAGAGAGACTTGAATTATCGTCCTCCCAAATGAAGACAAAGAACGACAAGTTTTCCTCATGAAACCGACGTCGCGTGATCTCGAGTAATTCTAATGAACGATATTGGAGACAAAGAGTCGCAAGGAACACAAGCAGCATCATGTCTCAGCGGCACATAGCAGCATTCCACTCTGTTCAATTAATGTACGTCAGAATTCTTCGACAAGTGCGAAGATAAGAGAAATTCACTTACCTTATCTGGGTTTTATCTCGAAAAACAAGCTCTGGCATATGCTCACATGTGTTGATAGCGCAGATTCTCAATAGACGAAATCAGAAACCAGTCTGGTTTGAATACTTGCCCATATTTTTTCGACTCGTTGTCAGGTTTTTCGTTCGCAGACAGGACAGGACCAGCAACCTGGGTAACGAATCCTTTGTTGTAGATCCATTACCACCTAACTCCATCTGTCAGTAGAGTTTCATCATTTTAACGAATTACCTGCTAGAGATGAGTAACTGTCACCATATATCATGTAACTGTGATTCTGTTAAAATAGGTTGGTTACTGCGGATGTTGCATAATTGTCTTTTTATATGTACTGACCACAGGAAGTTTTGGTAATGGAAGAAACATTGTCATTTGTTGTGTGTCACGTGAGATAAGTGACACGTTGTATAAAGATGCACATGAGCAGTTTGGTTTAGATTCCCGACGCCCTGTTGACTGTAGGCTCGAGCACGAGAAACAAACAAGACACTAGCGACAGCAGCTGCTTTCCTGTTGAACTGTCTCCAGCGCCAGCCCTTAGTCTAGTTCAGCTGCACTTAATGAGTACATCTGAACAACGAATTTGATCTGACATTCCATGTGTCTATGTACTGTGTGTGTATTACCCACGTGTGAACTGATTGTTGCCTAATCAAGTAGTATTAGTGTAGGTGTGTTACAGTTCAGTGAACAACTACTGAGATCTTCAGAAGCGTAATATTGTTTTCCAAATTTTACTTTTATTTTCATAGTTCTTTTGTGTTTTAGCTTTAATAGGTCTGGTATGAAAACGAACTTGCTATTTCCAAACTAGCCGCCAGATTAATAAAACACAACTGTAACGGAATTACAGTAAGAATTTTTGCTAGTATGTGTAAAACGTTATTGCCTCCACCGTGTAATTTGTACACTTACTACGAATAACAAAATGTGTTCATTTCTTCCGTTTTGTCCAGTTAATAAATATTTTATTCCATAGTTTTCTTACGTGCTACTAAAAGACGTTGATACAAACATCCGTCGATTATCTTGGCCTCTGCATGAGTTTCTGGATACACTTAGCAAAACTGTGTACAAAAGGAAAACTGTGTACACCGATCATCGATTAAAAAATTAATCACTTACATACTAGAGCTGGTTCCTTCAGTGATGTCACTTAGTTACGTCTTAAGATTAGCATGTTACAATATATAGCACTACAACAAATTAATTGATAATTTGTAAAAGTCATTCAGCTTTACCTCATTTAATCATAAATTTTCTTGTATTAAAAATGTTGCATAAAAATAATATTTTTATGCAACACACTATAACCATTTCTGTAAAGGACGGTTTGTGGACACCATCTGAGAGCAGAAAGAGTGGAAAAATACCCCATATGATTGTTAAGAAAAACATCATAAATCTGATTTTTCACTGTACACTGTTTCCGTGTTTAATTCCTTTTTTAAAGACAATCAAATCTTCTCTACAACGTTGCTGCTAAGGCGTGTGTAACAGGTTTTTTCATAAACGAGTTGCAAATGTACCAGATGGGTGTAAAAGCCTAGATACATAAGTACAAAAACTTTTTTCCCATTTAATAGGTAACAGAATGTTCTGTACCGTCATCGTTCCTATACGCAAGCATTGCACCAAAGCTATACAGAGAGGCATCCATGGTCAAAACCAGTGCTGAGAGCAGCTTATGCTTCAGCTGCGTCCAAACGTATACAGCGGCAGCCATCCACCCATATTGAATGTCCTTATTACACATCTTGTTTAGTCGACGTATCATTACAACAATAATTCACCTTCCTCCCCCCCCCCCCCCCAGAAAACGAACCCTGCCCCCTGAAAATTCTGGTGGCGGGACAGAGTGCCCATGGCTGTGATGTGGCAGTCAGTGGTTTGGATTCCTTCTTTGTTGAGCAGGTGTCGAAAAACTCCTATTTCTGTAAGCGGCACTTGAGCCCTGCACTACGCAATGCAGTAAATGTTGCAAAGGTTGCTCAGGTGGTCATGACTCATAGTGCCTCTCTAGAAAATTACCGGACAACAGAAACCAAGCACATGTATTTGCACAAGCCAAAATGAGTGTTAATAGAAATGAAACATTGTGACTCCTCATCCAATGGGAACACGAAACAAGTCTCACTAAGGTCTTCTACATTTCATTCCCCACAAGCTTTATGAGAATGTCCCCAAGACGTGGTACAGGGCAGATTTCCCTTTGGGCCTGAGCATTTATCGTTGATTTTAAACGACCACACGGCAGAAGGAAGCCGTTGGGCTTTTCACCACTACCCCAGCGCTGGTTTCAACATGAAGAGTCATTGCAGCTTCGCAAAGGTGGTCGAGCTACTGACTAAAGGAGGTTGTGCCCGGCAGAAATAGGACTTTCAAGAGATGAGCCTGGGAACCAATGGCACAACCAAAACCAGTTCATCCATTGTCCCTTGAGATATGCGTGGAATTGGGTCCGGTTATCTCAACGGTGTATGAAGACATGTCAAAGATTTCCATTTTCCCACAGTTGAGACAGAGCACCCAGCAGTCTGAGCAGTCTGCAAGTGCGTCTGCTGTGGATCAGTATGGACAGAACAGAATCCCCCGCCCCCCACGCCAATGGGTGTGGCTGGCTGTGCAGTGGCCATCGCCACAACAGAAGTCGGTCAATCACGACTACGTCGTAGGGGAAGTGGTTTATGATTGTACCGCCCTCTTGGGAGTGATGCGGTGTCTGGACTACTGCTACTGGACGTCGAACCAGGAGGCAATGATTTGGTGTCTGTGTGACTTCGAAAAAGCGTACTATTTTCAAAATATCGTTAAAGAAGGGTTCTCCAGTTTGATCCTCCAGTTTGTGGGCTTCCTTGCATACTAACGGACTGGGAGCCACTTGACCACGACTTTCCAGGAGTCTGCATATGAGGTTTTGCGAGATTGGCTCTTACAAGTGAGATCGCAATGGCCTCTCAGTTCTTGTAAATCGGTCATCCAGGAGTGATTCGACAGACCTGATTGCTTGTGATATTGATGAACGCGACGTCATGGAATCGTGAATCATAATTCAGAAGCAACGGGCACATGCCCTCGAATCTGAGTGCTATGTACTGGAGAGGGGTGCCATATCCTTCAGTACGAATTAATCTCAACGGAAGCGCAAGAAAGAAAGAGCGCCTAGAATGGTTATAAGGTGTCACTTAGCCGCAGCTATTCAAAAACCGTGACGGTGACGCTGTGGCCACTGCTAAGAGGTTTCTTGGGGGACGTGCCATAACAGAAGCTCCACCGTGAGTCGCCGGGCGACGCCTTCTATCGGGAATGTAGGGAGAGAACGGCGGAGTCGACCGAAGGAGGAACATCAAGAAGGAACCTGGGAACACTGCTCGGCAAGCGGACCTTCTGGATTTAGCCGTGGATTTAACGATAGGCCTAGGCAGCTATGGTGAGGTCGGATGGCATTAAGGAGACTGCACTGACCAAACGGTTGTGGTACGGCAGGTCTAGAGCAGTTTGGTGTAGGGCTATCTGTGCAGATTATTCCAGCAAGACAATATTGGAGACAGCGACTTAGCCTGTGTGAGTGTGTCATCAGATATGAGAGTGTCATCAGACAAGGCTACTCTAACTTCCCGTGACAAGTGGTGGTTAGATCTCTCCCTGGTGTAACCAGTAGTGTTTTCGATCAGAGTGATTTCTAGTAGCGGGGTGATCTCTAGGTGCTACATTTCTTGCTGTTAAACTAGGCTTATGTGTGTGTTCTGCAGACTGGTTACGAAATCGCTTTGCCTCTGCGCTAGGTATATCGGTCAGTTAGCGCAGTAGTGCAGCAATACTCGGCGTACTACGCAAGTTTTCTCACTTAACTGTGTTTCTAACGAACCCGCTCCGAATTCGCATTTTCAGTTACGTATGGATTTCAAAATTTCTTTGCCAGTTGTGGCATCCGTAGCAGTTTTGGTATCTGGTGCATCTGGTCAGATGCTCCGTTGGTTGAAGTTGCTTTCGTGGCCAGGAGATTGTACAATTTTTTAAATAAGTTCCATGTAAATATAATTAACGTTATTGTTAAATGTTGTGTTCAGTGCTACGCTCCTTGCACAATTGGACTTCAGCTGTATTTCAAAGGGTTCTACTAAGTGTATTTCTACTGACTGCTGTGGATAATTTTCATGATTCAAGTACTTCTACAATTATTGAAGGTATTGCTTTAAGATTGTCTTGGGACCAGAAGGACGTATTACGTTTTTTTTTTCATTGTAAATGTTGATCCTAATTTTTAAACTGCGAAATTCGAATATGGCTTTCTTCAGTGTTGAGCTACTTTGCAATACAAATTTAAACTGTGCAGCATTCATTTGCTGAATATTTGTAATCAATTGAATATTGAGAATTTTTTGAACAAATATTTTGCGGGTAACATACTACTCACAGCTCAATCCATTCCTACACTCACTCTACATAAAGGACAATAAGGGACCCAAGATTAAACCCCGTGGGACACCATTCTTGATGCCTGCCCAGTTAGAGGAATCTGCTGATATTTGCAGATTATCTGTATTGTTAATTTCGAACTTCTGCATTTTCCAGTTAAATATGAATTAAACATTTATGCAGTGTCCCATTCATATCACAATACTTAAGCTTATCTAGAAGAATTTCATGATTCACACAGGCAAAGGTGTTTGAGAGATCACAAATTATCTCAATGGGTGATGTTTGGTTATTCATAGAATTTAATATTTTATCAGTGGAAGCGTACATAGCATTTTCCATTGAAAAGCGTTGATGAAAACCAAATGGACACAATATTTCTACTTCATTTTAACAAATATGTTATGCTATTGTTGAATACAATATTTTTCAAGGATTTCGGATAAAGCTGCGAGAAATGAGATTGTGCGGTAGTTGTTACCATCAGACCTATCCCATTTTCTATGCAGTGATTCAACAACAGCATATTACAGTCTATCTGAGATGACTACATATTTGTTGGGAATAAGCTGTCAGCACTGTGTTGTAAATGTCATCAATTCCATGCAAGCTCTTACTTTTCAGTGAATTTATTATTTTCCTCATTTTGGTAGGAGAGATGGGTTGAATTTCGGTTTTATTAGATTGCATAGGTAAGGCCCCTTCCATATACATTTGCTAATGAATAGCTGGATCCTATTTTCCCTATAACACTTAAAAAAGATTATTAAATTTTTTTTCCTTCTGAATTTTTGTTAACAAACTTCTCATTGAGTTTCATAGAAATACAGTCTTCGAGTGCTCTGGGTTGGCCTGTTTCCCCTTTAACAATATTCCAAATTGTTTGAATTCTATTATCAGAGGTGCTAATCTCAGACATAATGCACATACTTCTGGACTTTCTAATAACTTTTCTTAACATAGTACTGTAGTTTTTATAGTGTTTGAATGTTTATGGATCATTATTCCTTCTAGCTATAAGATAAATTTCTCTTTCCTTTTTATAAGATATTTTTATCGCTTTAGTAAGACACACATTTTTAGATGCAATGCTGTGACACAAAGCGGCCATCTTGATGCACTTTCAATAACTTTACTTCCTTGTTGAACACAATTTCATTTTTCATCACCCTTATGCGTTTCGACTTTCCATCATTTTCTAAGACTATGTCAGTCATTTAAAAACATTAGATACATTGTATCACGTCCACCTTCTTTAGGATGGGACAAGTGCAAACTGCTACCTGGTGAAAATAAGACGCAACGCTTAAGGTCGATGAAAAATAAAATTGTTGCCAAGACATAAGTAAAGTTATTAAAAGTGCATGACTTTTTAGTTTGTTTCTTGCAATTATGTTTACCTGTTTTCTTAGGGAAACCTTTCAAACACACTCACAAAGGTATCATCAAGAAAGTTAAATTTTAAATCAGAGTCAGAATCCCTGTGTACCTCAACTCAGTGTAGCTGTTGCAAGCCTCCCCCAAAATTTGCATTTGTTAAAACGTTAGTCTAATGCACTATTTTAGAGGACTGTTTTTCATTACTGTATGGAGCTATGTCGTATACTGTAACTAGTATCATGGTCAGACAGACCATTCTTAACAGGAAAAGTTTTTATCTGATTAAATTTATCTTGGTGAATAAACACATTATCTATCAGTCCGCCACTTTCCTGTAACACCCGAGAAGGAAAGTCAATAACTGCCGTCAAACTGAAACAGCCTAGTAATACTTCAAGGTTAAGCTTTCTATCAGATTCTTTCAGAAAAGATATATCGAAATCCCACAAACAATAGTTTGCTTCTGTCTGTCAGGCAGATAGCGCAATGAAGAATCCAAAATTTTCAAAATTAGCTGAAAATTTCCCAATAGCGACCTATACACAGCTATAATTATAAAAGTACCATTGTTTAGTTTAAAATCAGTCGCAAATGCTTCTACATGTTGCTCTAACAAAATTCTTTAGTTTCTAAATTTTTCACACTATCTGCATAGCGTTTCTATACATTTACATTTTCCATATCTGTGACTATATGATGTTCGGATAGGCATACTACATCTATTCCTCCCTTAGGTACTAAGTCTTCTGAACGAACAGGAAGCTCATCTGCTTTGTTTTTAACTTGCCTTGTAGTCTGATGCAATATGCAAAAATTTTTTCGCTGTGCTCTTATGACAATCTTATGATATTTTAACATCTCTAGTACCTGCCTGTATGAGATTCTCATTGTCTTAATGTTACTCAATATTTAACCATTGGACATTCATTGTAACCTAAAAAAGAGGTATTCCCATCTGTTTCAGTGTCCCTCCTTAAAGATTTTCCTATCATCCAAGCCAATTTATCTTTCCTTTTCCTATTTAGACGAAGGCCATGCCTTGTGAAGTCCCATCTACCAATAGCATCAACGGGAACCAAACTTACGCCCGTCAAAGTAGCTCCCTGAAGCAGCTGATCTAGCTCCTTATTGACCCGCCTAAAAAGAGCTGTTCGTTGCGGACGCTATTTTTTCCATGTGAAACTCAATATTATAGCCTTGATCACTATCAATACTGCTTCCCACTCCACCCTGCTTCCCGCTCCACCCACTATTGCAACATGATCCTACTTTGTAAAACCTTGCACTATGTTCCTACGTTCTCTATGACTTGGCTAAGACATGCAGTGGGCTTGATAAACTAAATAACTCACTCAGGCTGGACGAATGGCTAGGGATCATCAGCAGTAGTTCGCTGAGTGTGCACAGGAGGACAACAGCAAGAGAAAGGCAGACAGTGTAGGATGCGTGACAGAATAATGAAGCCCAGGTGAGTAGTACATGGACGGAAACCACAGAAGGGTCGAAAACAGAGATCAAACCAACGGCCTGCAATAAGAGCATGGGAGCACAGCGAATGCATGACTGAAGGCAGAGCTTTTTTTAAATGTTTGTAGTAAGGTTCTACAAATTTAGTTCAAAAATGGTTCAAATGGCTCTGAGCACTATGGGACGTAACATCTATGGTCATCAGTCCCCTAGAACTTAGAACTACTTAAACCTAACTAACCTAAGGACATCACACAACACCCAGCCATCACGAGGCAGAGAAAATCCCTGACCCCGCCGGGAATCGAACCCGGGAACCCGGGCGTGGGAAGCGAGAACGCTACCGCACGACCACGAGATGCGGGCTACAAATTTAGTGGCAGGAATTTCTTTATGGATGATCAGATTGTAACTCTATCTTTATAAATATTTTTATGGGCTTCACTGATGGTGATGACTGCAGCATGGAATTGCAGTTTCAACGTCGTATTGGCTTTAATTTGTAAACAACAGTGTTTCAAACTAGTAATCATTTCACTTTGTAGGAGAACACTTTTCAGACTGTTATCTCTAGCTGGCCCTCTAATATAAGTTTAAAGAGTTTAATAAGTTAATTTTGAAATGACAGCATTGCCTTTATGTGAGTTGCAGTCTTTTTCTGAAATAAAAAGATCCAATGGAGAGCAGCGCGCTTCGTTAAAGGATCATTTAGTAATCGCGAAAGCGTTACGGAGATGACAGATGAACACCAGTGGAAGACTCTGCAAGAGAGACTCTCAGTAGCTCGGTACGGGCTTTTGTTGAAGTTTCGAGAACATACCTTCACTGAGGAGTCAAGCAGTATGCTTCTCCCTCCTACATATATCTCGCGAAGAGACCATGAGCATAACATCAGAGAGATTAGAGCCCACGCAGGGGCATACCGACAATCTTTCTTTCCACGAACACTACGAGACTGGAATAGAAGGGAGAACCGATGGACGTACTCAAAGTACCCTCCGCCACACACCGTCAGGTAGCTTGCGGAGAATGGATATAGATGTAGATGTAAAAAAAAAAAACACTGGACACGGTTTTTTTTCCAAATGTCAAACCCAGTTCCAAGGCAGAACAGAGATCACGTTCAAATTTAAGATACTTACAATTTCAATACTTTATTAGTCTAAGTGTTACATTAGTATTCTGCTACATACCAATAATCGGCAAGTGATATCAAATTAGAGAGAAGCATTACCAAAAATCAGTTAAAACTAAAAGCATTTTGAAAGAAAAGTCAGTGGCAGCTAACAGAAATTCCCTTTTCAAGACAGAGCAAGCTGTCAAGACATTAAAAGAACTCAGTTCGTTTGTAAATATGACTTCTTCCTTGTGCCCTGTTTCAAGTAACAAGATACTGCACGATCGACGAAGTATGGATTAACCGTCTATAAGTTGTGTAACTGAAAATGTACAGAATTTTACTACCATAAAACTTGGTAACTGAAGAATGAACCAAATCCACAAAATAGCTGTCATATATTGCACAACGCTTAAATAAATTGCCGGAAAAAAATTAGTTCACCCTTCTAGAGGTTTCCGGTTCACTAAAGATTTAATGGCGCAGTAGTGCATAAAGAGTACGTGAAATCATTACGTTTACTGATCAGTTGCACATGCGATCCCGAAATTCTGAAACACCCATTAGGATGTTTGTCGTATCCTTCAAGAGAGGAGGGGTGGGGAGGGGGGGAGAGGGGGAAAGCATGCACTGACTCTGAGAGCCAGTCGATAGTACAAACTGCGAATATTATCCTGCGATACGTTACCCCATGCCTGCTCGAACAATTCACGTAATTCCGTAAGAAGTATTGGGTGATGAGTGGCATAAGTCACTTCACGTACCATCATATCCCACATTTGCTCGACTGGAGATAAATCTGGTGGTCTTGCTGGTCAGGGAAGTTGCTGTACGTCTTACAGAGCAGGTTCACTTTCACGGGCAATGCGTGTGCGAGCATTATCCTCTTGGAACGACACATCACCTTCCTATTGCATGAACAACAGAAGTGTGTGTCTAAGAACATTCTACACTTATCTAGTGCTGGTTATTGTCCCCTCCAAAGACACAAAAGTTGACGGAGAGTTGTAGCTTATCGCATCCTAGACCATAAGGCCCAGGGTGTGGCCAGAGTATCTTGGACGAATCCACTTTACGAGACTGCTCAAAAGGTCTACGTAGTATGCGCGAACGACCATCACTTGCATGCAGGCAGCATCTGCTTTCATCGCTGAAGACCACAGCGCGTCATTCAGTCTTCCAAGTGATCCTCTGACGGCACAAGTCGAGCCGTGCGCGTCGATGCTGAAGGGTTAGTTGAAGATAGGGTAGGGGTGTGCGAATCCAGAGACCCTCTGCTAATAACCGCTGGTCTTGAAACGTCTAGACCTACAAGGCCTCTTGTCTGTGCTGTGGTAGGTGTACGATCTACCACTGCTGCCCTTATAAACAAGACTATACTGGCGGTCGTTTGTGCTGCGTGGTCGTCCAGGACGTCGTCTACTGGTGTCGGAATGTTCACGTCACCACTGATACCAGGATCGTCGCACAACTGACGCAGCATGTCCAACTTCTGTGGTAGTTCGCCGAAAGGCCACAATTTGACCCCTTTCAAAGTCGCTCAGTTGCCTGTAAGAAGCTCGAGAGCATCTGCATCTACATCTACATCTACATCCATACTCCGCAAGCCACCTGACGGTGTGTGGCGGAGGGTACCTTGAGTACCTCTATCGGTTCTCCCTTCTATACCAGTCTCGTATTGCTCGTGGAAAGAAGGATTGTCTGTATGTCTCTGTGTGGGCTCTAATCTCTCTGATTTTATCCTCATGGTCTCTTCGCGAGATATACGTAGGAGGGAGCAATATACCGCTTGACTCTTCGGTGAAGGTATGTTCTCGAAACTTTGACAAAAGCCCGTACCGAGCTACTGAGCGTCTCTCCTGCAGAGTCTTCCACTGGAGTTCATCTATCATCTCCGTAACGCTTTCGCGATTACTAAATGATCCTGTAACGAAGCGCGCTGCTCTCCGTCGGGTCTTCTCTATATCTTCTATCAACCCTATCTGGTACGGATCCCACACTGCTGAGCAGTATTCAAGCAGTGGGCGAACAAGCGTACTGTAACCTACTTCCTTTGTTTTCGGATTACATTTCCTTAGGATTCTTCCAATGAATCTCAGTCTGGCATCTGCCCTACCGACGATCAACATTATATGATCATTCCATTTTAAATCACTCCTAATGCGTACTCCCAGATAATTTATGGTATTAGCTGCTTCCAGTTGCTGACCTGCTATTTTGTAGCTAAATGATAAAGGATCTATCTTTCTGTATATTCGCAGCACATAACACTTGTCTACATTGAGATTCAATTGCTATTCCCTGCACCAAGCGTCAATTCGCTGCAGATCCTCCTGCATTTCAGTACAATTTTCCATTGTTACAACCTCTCGATACACCACAGCATCATCTGCAAAAAGCCTCAGTGAACTTCCGATGTCATCCACCAGGTCATTTATGTATATTGTGAATAGCAACGGTCCTATGACACTCCCCTGCGGCACACCTGAAATCACTCTTACTTCGGAAGACTTCTCTCCATTGAGAATGACATGCTGCGTCCTGTTATCTAGGAACTCCTCAACCCAATCACACAATTGGTCTGATAGTCCATATGCTCTTACTTTGTTCATTAAACGACTGTGTGGAACTGTATCGAACGCCTTGCGGAAGTCAAGAAACACGGCATCTACCTGTGAACCCGTGTCTATGGCCCTCTGAGTCTTGTGGACGAATAGCGCGAGCTATGTTTCACAGCATGGGTTTTCGAAACCCATGCTGATTCCTACAGAGTAGATTTCTAGTCTCCAGAAAAGTCATTATACTCGAACACAATACGTGTTCCAAAATTCTACAACTGATCGACGTTAGAGACATAGGTCTATAGTTCTGCACATCTGTTCGACGTCCCTTCTTGAAAACGGGGATGACCTGTGCCCTTTTCCAATCCTTTGGAACGCCACGCTCTTCTAGAGACCTACGGTACCCCGCTGCAAGAAGGGGGGCAAGTTCCTTCGCGTACTCTGTGTAAAATTGAACTGGTATCCCATCAGGTCCAGAGGCCTTTCCTCTTTTGATCGATTTTAATTGTTTCTCTATCCCTCTGTCGTCTATTTCGATATCTACCATTTTGTCATCTGTGCGACAATCTAGAGAAGGAACTACAGTGCAATCTTCCTCTGTGAAACAACTTTGGAAAAAGACATTTAGTATTTCGGCCTTTAGTCTGTCATCCTCTGTTTCAGTACCATTTTGGTCACAGAGTGTCTGGACATTTTGTTTTGATCCACCTACCGCTTTGACATAAGACCAAAATTTCTTAGGATTTTCTGCCAAGTCAGTACATAGAACTTTACTGTCGAATTCATTGAACGCCTCTCGCATAGCCCTCCTCACACTACATTTCGCTTCGCGTAATTTTTGTTTGTCTGCAAGGCTTTGGCTATGTTTATGTTTGCTGTGAAGTTCCCTTTGCTTCCGCAGCAGTTTTCTAACTCGGTTGTTGTACCACGGTGGCTCTTTTCGATCTCTTACGATCTTGCTTGGCACATACTCATCTATGTGACTTCGTTGTCTACTTGCGTCACACGTTTGTACAACACTGAGTGTTCTGGCTGTGAGCATTCCCTATTAATGGATAGACACAAATGACGCACTAGTAGGTATGGCACTACGCTCTCTGTTGGCGGACGACGTTGTAACCATTATGAGTAAATTTACTATCGCGCAGGCAAAGCAGAAACTGACTCTGACATCCAGTCGATCGTACAAATTGCGAATACTATCCTAAGAACCGTTACTCCACACCTGCTTGAACAATTAACGTAATTCTGTGTTCCTAGATACACTTTCCTCCAGGTACAACACTCTCCCCTACAGTTCAAGCACAAAAAAAGTCATTTGTAATCGCACTATCACCAAGTAAAGAAAAGCCTTAAGAACGAGACATCAAAACATACACATCCTTTGATTTAATTTTTTCTTACAGACAGATCTCAAAGCGCCGTTGGTAATGGGACAGCATGGTTGCAAGTGAAGGTAGTAATCTACGTGATACTTCGTAATGTAGGACAGCTGGTTTTCTCTAGAAATATAAACTAAGGTAAATATCAGCTGAAGCTATATAAGACTGTTCAACAGCTCATTATTGTAGAGTGAGGTGATGTCGGTGGAACATTGTTACGAAATACCAGGTGAGCTACGGATAGTCAGCTCCTTGTGCACGGTTTGCCAACTGACCCTCTATTTAAACAACTTTTATGGATGACAACAGTCTCGGCTACAAAATTGTTTTCATTAATAACAATTACACGTTTCCCTCTTCAAGGCATAGTCAGATTATGGGAGAATGTAGTAGGATGAGCTTTATCAGTCGGTTGCTGCCGATGGGCATTAAATAACAATAACAAGCGGTCTGGGTATAAAATATGGTCGCCAAACGTCTTACGAGATACCTGAAGAAACTTATGTGTACTAAGGAAGGTTCAACATGGAGTACACAGCACAGAACCACGAGTACAACATGTAGATGCAGGGCAGAAAACAATCAGCTAAGCAGGTCCGCTCAGCACAGGAACAGAATTGACTACGGGGCGTGCAACTGTATAAGAGGCGTTAGTACCACGGGTATGGTCTAGACGGCGCAAACGCTCATACCTGACAGTTTACACCAATTTATAAGCTAATTAAAACACATGCAATACCACTTAAATGCATAGTATATCGTATAACACAGACACTGCAAACACTATTTCATGCCTAAACAAGGCCTCGATAACAATAATGGAAGTCTCTGCGGGGCAGGAATCAAAGCTACAGTGTTCATAGAGGACGTAGACCCGCAGTAACATATGGCAGTTTGAGTCGGTCATGGAGGTGTGCTCGGATAGCCCAGGAAGTTAAGGCGAGCGCTCACGATCAACGGGAAATCCAGGTTCGAGTCCATGCCCGCTACAAATTTTCATTGTCTCTATTCCATTGTTCAGGTGAAGTCTAATCGTCGCAACTGCGATTACATTTCATTCATTTATAATATTTATGGCTACCTGGAAGGCTGTGTGTGTTTGTGTAGGTTATCCGGTATCCAGACCAGTGGACGGCAGGAAAGAGCACTTCGTCTGAGGCCATGTCAAAGGTAAGTCTGGAACACAAGGAAAAAACTGAATATCCGCAAGATATCATAATGTGCTCCACATTACTTTTTTAGTTAATTCAGATTTGAAAACACGGGAAAGCGTTATAGGAAGAGGCGTGTTGAGGCATGAAGCTCACTGGACTTAGGCATACTCGCAGTGCGACTGTTGAGAGGGAAGCATGTAAAAGCGGCGCATTAGGCTAGCCAGCCTAACCTAACTGCCGGGTCTCAGGCTCGCAACGTCGCTCCACATTCCCTTCTGTGTTCGCACGACTCGCTAGCAGAAAGAAGGCTAGAGGCAATCTTGATGTTTCAATCTTGATCAGTTTCCCTTTCTCTTTCCTTTGGATAAAGTGATGAAGTGGACTGAAACTGCTCTACATGTCAGCGAACGACCACTAATGAATATTAGCAAGTCATCTAAACTGGCGGCACCTGGAAAGAAGAGGGACTTCGAGAGGAGGGTCTCGAATCTGGCTCTTCTCAGGAAGATATAATTTTTCGTCAAATAGATGCATGTTGAACTCCAAACTACACTTAAAAAGCTGCATCCTGCACTTGTAAGGGCATACATGTTTCACGGTAGTGAACAATTGTTACTACGAGTTGTGAATGTGTTATAAATCTACGAGCCTGTGTCCCCAAATCACTAATGGAATGGTGAGATGTTACAGCCAGGCGTTCCCGTTTTCATATGAAATAAATTTGACGATAAATTTAGCGTCGATGAAACATGGGTAAATGGAGGATACAGCTTGAAAGAAAAAAGTTGGACAGACGATACCATTCGCTACAGTATTGCAGCTCCGATCGGTAGAGGAAAGAGGATAATTGTAGAGCATGCTGGAACTTCAAAAGGTTTCATTCCTCTTTATTTCCGTTATTCGGTTCAAAGAAGACCTCCGACTACCACGGAAAGATGAACCACAGTACCCAAGTGAAACGGTTAGGAGAATCTATGCTTTAAAACTCAACCAAAAAATTTGTGACTGGTTTGAATAACGCTCCATATCATTCGCTTATTCAGGATGAAAGACGCTCCCAAACGCAACGAGGAAAAAAGTCATTGTTAGCTGGCTACAGAAACGAAACATATCAGCTGGAAATGCAACATGCGGACATAAAGTGTTCAGATTGTTACCCTGCAACTTCAGTGCAAGAAAACTCGCGTTGGCTCAGATCAAACAATATTCTGCTATCTGCAAGGACAAATTTACGTTCGGGCTAGTGGAACGCCTGTTGAAGGAAATTATTAAAAGTAACACTCAGTGACTGGTAAAACCTACAGAAACATTCGAAAGTATTGACTCGGAAGCATTGAAAAAGGAAGGTATGCTAAACAGTGCGGCGAAGACTTGATTACATCTGCTAATACGAGAGGTGTGAAATGTAATTATTGTTCTTTTAGGCTTGAGCTGTGTAATCCATCGAGGGTGAACAATATTTTACCGGATGGAGAGTAATACATTTCCATCGAGCGATAAATTCGCATAATCATTAAATATATATACACTCAGGTGACAAAAGTCATCGAACAGCGATGTTCGCATACTTAGATGCCGGTAGTATCGCCTAGACGAGGTGTAAAGGGAGCTGTCATTTGTACTCAGGTGATTCATGTGAAAAGTATGCAGACGCGATTACAGGCGCATGACGAGAATTAACTGACGTTGAAGACGGAATGATAATTGGAGCTATAGGCGTGGGACATTCCATTTCGGAAATCGTTACGAAATTAATATTCCGGGATCTACAAGGTCAAGAGTGTGCCGGGACTAACAGATTTACCACTCACAACGCAGTGGCTGACGGGCTTCACTTAACTATTGAGAGCAGCGGCGTATGCGTAGCGTTGTTAGTGTTAACAGAAAGGAGCACTGTTCGAAATAACCGCAGGAATCAATATGCGACGTACGACGAACGTATCCGTTAGGACAGTACTGCCACATTGGACGTTAATAGGCGATGGTAGCAGACGACTGACGTGGGTGGCTTCACTAACAGCACGACACCGCCAGCAGCGCTTCCCTTGGACTGGTGACCATATCGGTTGGACCCTAGACGATTACAAAACCGTGGCCTGCTACGTTTAGTTTCGATTGCAGTTGGTAACAGGCGATGGTCCACAGTCCGACTCCTTGGGTTCACTGTCATGGATCATCTTCAGTACAGTCCCGAGTTGGTACCATCCGATTGTCGTCGGTTTCAAAACTTATAGAACACCTTCGAGGACTTCGTCAAAAAAGTCTAACGTTCTAGCCGCGCGGAGTGGCCGCGTGGTTAGGGGTGCAATGTCACTGATTGCTCGGCCCCTCCCGCCGGAGGTTCGAGTCCTCCCTCGGGCATGGCTGTGTGTTTTGTTCTTAGCATAAGTTAGTTTAAGTAGTGTGTAAGTCTAGGGACATTTCAGCATTTCAAACGTTATTCAGTGATTTTATCAACAAACTAGTCTCTCTTTGAGAGAAATGTGTTCATCGCCAAAGTGAGTATGTTGAAACAGAAATATGTAGACATGAAGAATAAAGACATGAAATGTTAATATAGTCCGTTTTATTTAAAAAGCTTTCAAAGTTCTCACATAAAAATGGAAGACATTGCTTTTCTCCACGCCCTCGTACATGATATATTCAGTCGCTGTTGTAAAAACAAATGTAAGTGGCATTAACATGAGGATCCCTGGATGGTCAAAGAAAGAATATAATGTATTTGACGTGTACTAAAAATCGAAATTTAACTACTTTCAAATAGTCGATAATGGTATGTTACCTATTCACATACGCTCGAATTGACTTTTCTTGGCGGAAATTATAATTTTATAATTATTTAGTGACGCTGAAATGTTTAAGTTAATTTAAGAGCCACTTGCCAACGGCTACAAAGGCGAAAATGTTGTAGTCTATTATAATGGCGAATCGTTCTCATATTATGATACCACGCCGATTAAGAACCTTTGCTGCTCTTTGTATCTGCTCTGATTGGCTACAGCAGATTGTACGTTCGCGTCTTCATTAGTGCTGAAAATGATTTTACGTTTTCGAATTCTCACTAGCCGCGATGTACTTTTAAAAATTGGAATACGGTTCGAGGATCTAAATGTGGTTTAAATCATTCAAAGGACCAACAGATGTTAAAACAGGGAAAAAATTCATATTAATATTAAATATGTACGTGAGTTTATATTGGTGGTTGTCAAACTATATCCGCTTAATTCTGTTAGTGTGTTTCATGCTGTAATATCAGTTTTCAGAACGATATAAACACGACTCTAATATGCGAAACGTGGAAGAGATTTTAATATATATATAGTTTTTACTTTATATTAGGTTTCGTGTTTACATAGTCCATCTATTTTTATTTTTAATCTGACCAGAATGATAAAGATGTGGTTTTAATATAAAACTCTTCTGGATGTAGAATAGTGTCACATGGGAAATAAAATCAGTTGTCGCTAAATGAAAGGAAGTGACGTTTGGGGCACAGATGCAGGTCTACTAACAGTTGCTGGTCTACTAATAGAGAAAGTGGTGAACTTCCTTGAAGAGAGTCAACTTGTATTCCGCCATGACTCGTCTGCTCGTCGTGGTACCTCGCCACACATCTACAAACCGTTGAAATAATTGCGTTACTATTACGGTAGGAGTGCGAAACTTTATTTGATTGGTTCTCGAGATGGAATGCGCCGAGGCCTGCTTTTGTTTATGTCCCCATTCTATGTAGGAACTGACTGGCAGTCAAGGGCAAGTGAACTGCAGAATAATGTGAGCGTTGTTGTTCATATGCGGGACATACAGCATTACTCTGAAAAGTTTTGAGACTGGTATGATAAAAAATGAAGAAACGTTAAGACTGCAGTTTCAGTGCTTCAGATGTTATGCATAGCTTCGGCTACCACCATAACAACTGGTCTGAAATTTTTGGATAGGCTGAGTAGGACGTACTCTCACAGTTTCTGAAAGATAACTCTCGCATTTCAAATTATCAGTGAGAGCTGTGTAGCTGATACGACGTTGGCGGCCGTTGTCTGTAGTTTGAAACTGTTTCATAGGGCTATGGCAAACAAACAAAGAGTCAAAGAGAGGCGGGGAATTTCTCCGATTTTACACTACAAATGTACCCATGTTCAAATGGTTCAAATGGCTCTGAGCACTATGGGATTTAACATCTGAGGTCATCAGTCCCCTAGAACTTAGAAGTACTTAAACCTAACGACATCACACACACACATGACCGAGGCAGGATTCGAACCTGCGACCGTAGCGGTAGCACGGTTCCAGACTGTAGCGCCTAGAACCGCTCGGCCACCCGGGCCGGCAAACATATCCATGTAGTAAGCGTATTTTTAATATTACAGTAAATGGTTCCCTGCACACAGAAAGTATTAATTTTGAATGCCTCTTGCTGCTGAAGTCTACGCTATTACATTTTAGTAAACTTAGAAGTACTTAAACCTAACGACATCACACACATCCATGCCCGAGGCAGGATTCGAACCTGCGACTGTAGCGGTAGCACGGTTCCAGACTGTAGCGCCTAGAACCGCTCGGCCACCCGGGCCGGCAAACATATCCATGTAGTAAGCGTATTTTTAATATTACAGTAAATGGTTCTCTGCACACAGAAAGTATTAATTTTGAATGCCTCTTACTGCTGAAGTCTACGCTATTACATTTTAGTAAACTGACCAAAGAAGTTTCGCACGAAGTTGTCACATTCTCGCTGGCCGGAGTGGCCGAGCGGCTCTAGGCGCTTCAGTCTGGAACTGCGCGACCGCTACGGTCTCAGGTTCGAATCCTGCCTCGGGCATGGATGTGTGTGATGTCCTTAGGTTAGTTAGGTTTAAGTAGTTCTAAGTTCTAGGGGACTGATGACCTCAGCAGTTAAGCCCCATAGTGCTCAGAGCCATTTGAACCATTTGTCACTTTCTCGCAGTCTCAGTGTTCCCGACTCTCAAATAACCTCCCACAGTATATTAGAGAACTGAGTAACATATCCAGTATCAGAAGACATTAATTGACATATCTGCTAAGACAAAAATACTGATTACAATTGTCCCTGTGCACACTCTTTACTCTTGTACATCCTTCTTTCCAACCATATGTTCCACATTTCTCAGTATTCATAGCTGGTACAGTTTCCTGTCCTCAGAATTCATTTTGTTTCCGCCTTTATCATTATTGTTATTATCATCAGTATTATTTTTATTATTACTGTAATTATTATCACTTCTAGTAATCGCAGCAGCAGTAGTGCAGGTACTGCCGTTACTAACTTAAGTAGTTCATAGTTAGTATTACTTATTCACATTGTTACTATAGACACTGAAATCATTTTAATACTATTTGTCATATTAAAATTATCATTTCTCAGGTAAATGCGTTGTAAAAGACGTACTGTATGTGTGAAATCCTGGTCCGATGTAAGAGGGGGCGTGATGGCCCTATTGAGGTCAGGTTATAACAAATATAAAAACTATAAAGTAGGTTTCCCATCACTTATAAGTGCTACTCTTCTGCTTGTGTGCATACTCTAACATTCCCAACGTTTTTGGAATTTACACGAAGTATTAACAGAGTACGAATGGAATATTGACATGCTATTTGTACTGTTTGTTTCAGCCGAGAAGGTGGTTCTTGTATTCCTTCCTGCAAAGGTGAATCAAGTTTCTTCACCATCACGATATAAAAACAATTGGAGAATCATATCCATATAAAACAGAAACCTCAAATCACTCTCGATAGTGATACGTCCAACAACCGCACACGTTAGTAATCTGAAAATCTGAACCATCGTCGCCGCCACACGATTCTATGGCGGGCAACAGGAGAATGTCAAACCCTGTACCCATCGACGAAGAGAACCCGACTCAATACATCTATTTTCCATTCCAGGTGTTCCCTTGTCCATTTTCTTCTCGCTAAACGGTGCTGTGTGTGTGTGTGTGTGTGTGTGTGTGTGTGTGTATTTAGGGGCGGATGTTGGATTGAAGTCGCAGATCGTCAGTTGGTGTTGTTGGCCCCAGACAAATAGTGCAAGGCAGATATTCTAATCTCTAGGCTCCAATATCGGCAGGTGAGTATTCAAACGACTAGGTTGTGGTGCATGCCATTCCAACAGGAAACGTATCGCGCAGACAGCTCTTCTGGTCCTAAATAAACAGTGGAAGTATGTCCTAAACTTGAAATAAACCTTGGGTTTATGTTCACAGATTTAACAATGTACGTAAGTCCTATTGTCCCAGTCATGATTCCATAGAAAATGCAGAACCATTTTTGCCTCCAAAATTTACTTCCAAAACTCACCTCTTAATGTAGAGTGGTTACTTGCGGTCAGTAGAGCGCTGATAAAAAAGTCTCCGATCGTAAGAAACTCAAAAAAAAATGGTTCAAATGGCTCTGAGCACTATGGGACTCAACTGCTGTGGTCATAAGTCCCCTAGAACTTAGAACTACTTAAACCTAACTAACCTAAGGACAGCACACAACACCCAGCCATCACGAGGCAGAGAAAATCCCTGACCCCGCCGGGAATCGAACCCGGGAACCCGGGCGTGGGAAGCGAGAACGCTACCGCACGACCACGAGATGCGGGCGTAAGAAACTCTAATTATGTAACATGTAGTATGAGGAAGTTCGCCGCAGGATCGTGTAGGAGAGGAATACATGAAAATACTACTTACACAAGTAAAAGATGATAAGTTCTCCGCAGAATCGTGTAGGAGAGGAATACATGAAAGTACTAATTACACAATGAAAAGATAAGTTCGCCGCAGAATCGTGTAGGAGAGGAATTCATGAAAATACTAATTACACAAGGAAAAGATGATAAGTTCGCCGCAGAATCGTGTAGGAGAGGAATACATGCAAATACTAATTACACAAGGAAAAGGTGATACAACTTGTGTTAGGATATAGAGAACAACTTACTTCCTTGGCACTAGAGAGAGTCATAGAGACCAATGTTGGTAGGGGAGTATGGTAGGAGCATATTACATGCAACAAATAATACAAGATTTAGCGTAGGAGCTATTCTGAGCAGGGATGGAATTTATCCTGAGCTGCATCGAACCAGTTGGAAGACTGCTGACACAGATAAGGAAAATAGGGTAAGATTCGGTGATGAAAACAAGTGAAGCAGCCAAAAGGGTAGTAGGAAATGAAATGAAACTTCACAAGTCGAAGGGGTATGTTACAACATTTCACTGATTACAGAATAGAATTGTTTGTGGAAAGAACCTGGCAATATGAGCGACAGTGTAACGTTGATCTGTCTCTGACCTAGAAGCGTGCTCTGATTCAGTTGGGAAAGGCATCATAAGGTCATTGTATCTTCTCTGGAAGCTAGATCGTCCGCAACAGTTGTAAATAATCCTTGATATCCAGGATATTGGCACTGGGGCGGAGTTGAAGTGTGAGCTGTCGCGCGTGTGTTCTATTGGCGACAGATATGAGGATCCTGCTGGCCATGGGAGTATCTCAGTGTCACGACGTCACGTCATGCAAAGAGCATTGTCCTGCTCTTACAAGAGACGTAACACAAGAAGACACAGGAGGTCAGTGAATGTCGTTGTGACGTCAGAGCTACCTTAATCACCACCACCCTTGACCTCATGTTATACCCGTCGGCTAACCACACCATGACCCGAGCAGTAGTACTGTTGTGCGTCCCCAAAACATTGGAAGAAACTGTCACATGCCATGATCGCCGACGGTGATCAACCGGGCTGATTCAGAACCGCAATTCATCGGTGAACACAATGCGACGCCATTCATCAGCAGCTTATGCTTTCCAGTCACGATACCAATTCAAATTCAGCGATGTGTATTATGTTTAACGTCCAGCCGACAACGATATCATTAGAGACGGAGAAAAGGCTCGAATGAAGCAAGGATGTGGAAGGAAATACGGCCGTGCCTTTTCAAAGGAACCATTCTGGCATTTACCTCAAGTGATTTAGTGAAATGACGGAAAAGTTATATCAGTCTGGCCGGACGCGAATTTGAACTGTCATCCTCCCGAGAAAATTGCGTTATGGTTTTAGTGGCAGCCAAACGGATCTGACGGTAATTTCCTAATCGGGTTGCTGCTAGTCTCCAACCAATGGTGGAAGATGACAAGAATGTTGCAGCGAATCGATTACCAGTTCTAGGATGGCAGGCGTTACGATGTGATTGGTGCACAATGTGGCGATTCACCCTTGTGACGGTCAGACGAGTATGCCTAACCTCACGTTCCCATGTTGTCTATCATCGGATTACTGCCACAACTGAATGCTGTACAAATCTGGACATAGCACGCTTCGACCAGTAGGCCATGCGAAGATCAACAATGAAACCCCTTCATTCTCAGTAATGAGTGCTGTCAACGAGGGATGTCAAAGTGATTCCACATTTTTAAATTTCCAGAAGACTTTTGAACTGTTCATCATAAGCGACTTCGAATCACATTGGATGTCTATGGAGTATCGTCTCAGTTGTGCGGCTGGGTTCTTACCGTCTTGTAAAGTCATCAGATGATGACAAGCAATTGAAAAATGATTTAGGCAAAAAGCGAAAAGCGGAAATTGACACTAAATAATTAAGAGTGAGAAGTCATCCAACTGATTACTGGAAGGAATCCGCTAAATTTCGGTTACATGATAAATCATACAAATCTAAAACCTGTAAATTCAACTAGACATTTAGGGTTTACTATTGCCCCCCATGAACCATGGACCTTGCCGTTGGTGGGGAGGCTTGCGCACCTCAGCGATACGGATGGCCGGACAGTAAGTACAAACACAATGGAGGGGTATCTGTTGAGAGGCCAGACAAACATTTGGTTCCTGAAGAGGGGCAGCAGCCTTCTCAGTAGTTTCAAGGGCAACAGTCTAGATGATTTACTGATCTGGCCCTGTAACACTAACCAAAACGGTCTTGCTGTTTTGGTACTGCGAACGGTTGAAAGCAAGGGGAAACTACAGCCGCAATTTTTCCCGAGGGCATGCAGCTTTACTGTATGGCTAAATGATGATGGCATCCTCTTGGGTAAAATATTCCGGAAGTAAAATAGACCCCCATTCGGATCTCCGGGTGGGGACTACTCAAGAGGACGTCGTTATCAGGAGAAAGAAAACTGGCGTTCTACGGATCGGAGCGTGGAATGTCAGATCCCTTAATCAGGCAGGTGGGTTAGAAAATTTAAAAAGGGAAATGGATATATTAAAAATTAGATATAGTGGGAATTAGTGAATTTCTGTGGCAGGAGGAACAAGACTTTTGGTCAGGCGAATACAGGGTTATAAATACAAAATGAAATAGGGGTAATGCAGGAATAGGTTTAATAATGAATACAAAATAGGAGTGCGGGTAAGCTACTACAAAAAGCATAGTGAACGCGTCATTGTGGCCAAGATAGACACGAAGCCCACACCTACTTCAGTAGTACAAGTTTATATGCCAACTAGCTCTGCAGATGATGAAGAAATTGATGAAATGTATGATGAGATAAAACAAATTATTCAGGCAGTAAAGCGAGACGAAAATTTAATAGTCATGGGTGACTGGAATTCAAGAGTAGGAAAAGGGAGAGAAGTAAACACAGTAGGTGAATATAGATTGGGAGTAAGAAATGAAAGAGGAAGCCGTCTGGTAGAATTTTGCACAGAGCATAACTTAATCTTAGCTAACGCTTTGTTCAAGAATCATAAAATAAGTTTGTACACATGAAAAACTCCTGGAGATACTAGAAGGTATCAGATAGATTATATAATGGTAAGACAGAGATTTAGGAACCAGGTTTTAAATTGTAAGACATTTCCAAGGGCAGATGTGGACTCTGACCACAATCTATTGGTTATGAACTGTAGATTAAAACTGAAGAAACTGTAAAAAGGTGGGAATTTAAGGAGATAGGACCTGGATAAACTGACTAAACCAGAGGTTGTACAGAGTTTGAGGGAGAGCATAAGGGAACAATTGATAAGAATGTGGGAAAGAAATACAGTAGAAGAAGAATGGGTAGATTTGAGGGATGAAGTAGTGAAGGCAGCAGAGGATCAAGTGGGTAAAAAGACGAGGGCTAGTAGAAATCCTTGGGTAACAGAATAAATCTTGAATTTAACTGATGAAAGGAGAAAATATAAAAATGCAGTAAATGAAGCAGGCAAAAAGGAATACAAACGTCTCAAAAACGATATTGACAGTAAGTGGAAAATGGCTAAGCAGCCATGGCTAGAGGACAAATGTAAGGACGTAGAGGCTTATCTCACTAGGGGTAAGATAGATACTGCCTACAGGAAAATTAAAGAGGCCTTTGGAGAAAATAGAACCACTTGTATGAATATGAAGAGCTCAGATGGAAACCCAGTTCTAAGCAAAGAAGGGGAAATCAGAAAGGTGGAATGAGTATATACAGGGTCTATACAAGGGCGATATACTTGAGGACAATATTATGGAAATAGAAGAGGATGTAGATGAAGATGAAATGGGAGATACGATACTGCGTGAAGAGTTTGACAGAGCACTGAAGGGCCTGAGTCGAAACAAGGCCCCGGGAATAGACAACATTCCATTAGAACTACTGACGGCCTTGAGAGAGCCAGTGCTGACGAAACTCTACCATCTAGTGAGCAAGATGTATGAGACAGGCGAAATACCCTCAGACTTCAAGAAGAATATAATAATTCCAATCCCAAAGAAGGCAGATGTTGACAGATGTGCAAATTACCGAACTATCAGTTTAATAAGTCACAACTGCAAAATACTAACGCGAATTCCTTACAGACGAATGAAAAAACTGGTAGAATCCGACATCTGGGAAGATCATTTTGGATTCCGTAGCAATACTGGAACACGTGAGGCAATACTGACCCTACGACTTATGTTAGAAGCTAGATTAAGAAACGGTAAACCTACTTTTCTAGCATTTGTAGACTTAGAGAAAGCTTTTTGCAATGACGACTGGAATACTCTCTTTCAAATTCTAAAGGTGGCAGGGGTAAAATACAGGGAACGAAAGGCTATTTACAATTTGTACAGAAACCAGATAGCAGTTATAAGAGTCGAGGGGTATGAGAGGGAAGCAGCGGTTGGGAAGGGTGTTAGACTGCTTCGTAGCCTCTCCCCGATGTTATTCAATCTGTATATTGAGCAAGCAGTAAAGGAAACAAAATAAAAATTCGGAGTAGGTATTAAAATCCATGGAGAAGAAATAAAAACCTTGAGGTTCGTCGATGACATTGTAATTCTGTCAGAGACAGAAGAGGACTTGGAAGAGCAGTTGAACGGACTGGACCGTGTCTTGAAAGGAGGATATTAGTTGAACATCCCCAAAAGCAAAACGAGGGTAATGGAATGTAGACGAGTTAACTCGGGTGATGCTGAGGGGTTTACATTTGGAAAAGAGACACTTAAAGTAGTAAAGGGGTTTTGCTATTGGGGGAGCAAAATAACTGATGATGCTCGAAGTAGAGAGGATATAAAATGTAGACTGGCAGTGGGAAGGAAAGCATTTCTGAAGAAGAGAGATTTCTTAACATCTAGTATAGATTAAGCGTCAGGAAGTCGTTTCTGAAAGTATTAGTATGGAGTGTAGCCATGTATGGAAGTGAAACATGGACGACAAATAGTTTGGACAAGAAGAGAATAGAAGCTTTCGAAATGTGGTGCTACAGAAGAATGCTGAAGATTAAATCGGTAGATCACATAACTAATGAGGAGGTACTGAATAGAATTAGGGAGAAGAGGAGTTTGTGACACAACTCGGCAAGAAGAAGGGACTGGTTGGTAGGAAATGTTCTGAGGCATCAAGGGATCACAAATTTTGCATTGGAGGCTGCGTTAATGGTAAAAATCGTAGAGGAAGAGATGAATACACTAACCAGATTCAGAAGGATGTAGGTCGCAGTAAGTACTGGGAGATGAAGAAGCTTGCACAGGATAGAGTAGCATGGAGAGCGGCATCAAACCAGTCTCAGGACTGAAGACCACAACAAAAACATTGCGAATAACCTGAACTGGAAAAATCACGTAGATTATGTTGTGGGGAAAAAAAACAAAGATTGCGATTTATTGGGAAACACTTACAAAGTTCAACATCTCTAGTAAAAAGACTACTTACACTAAATTGCCCATCCCCTTCTTTAGTAGTGCTGTGCGGTGTGGTATCCACATCACATACGATTGACTGAGATCATCGAAAAAGTTTAAAGAAGTGTAGCTAGCTTTCTATTATCGGGAAGTAGGGGAGAAAGTGTCAAACAGATAATACACGAATTTGAGGTGGTAGCCATTAAAACAAAGGCGGTTTTTGTTGCAGCATTATGTTCTCAGGA
Organism: Schistocerca cancellata; assembly: GCF_023864275.1. Lineage (NCBI taxonomy): Eukaryota > Metazoa > Arthropoda > Insecta > Orthoptera > Acrididae > Schistocerca > Schistocerca cancellata. The sequence goes on along the minus strand of NC_064628.1, from coordinate 147,374,244 downwards.
AATTTCAGTCACCAATTTTCTCCTCAGAATGTTAATATGGTTTGTTGGCGTCCACCTACATAGGGAAATGTGGTCATCATAATAAAAGAAATAAGAGAAATCAGAGCTCCGACAGAAAGATTTAAGTGTTCCTTTTTCCCGCAGGCTGTTAGAAAGCGGAATGCTAGAGAAACAGAGTGAAAGTGGTTCAATGAATCTTCTGCGAGGCATTTACGAGGGCTGTTCAGAAAGTAAGCTCCGATTGATCGCGAAATGGAAACGACTATGATAATCCGATAAAGCCTTGCACAGATGTGTTGGGCAGTGTCTCTAGTATGACCCTAGATAGCATCACGTCACTCCTCTCATTTCTGAGCTCACAGTGATCGCGTAAAGTTGTCTAGAGAATAGTGTCTCCCGCCAAGTACGAGGACCTGGTGAGAAATTTCGCCTGAAGCTATACAGCCAACATTACATAACTGTCGTGCAGTTTCTTCTACAAGGCAATATTCTCAGCCGCATTCAGAAGGGGCAATGAAGATGCTCCTGCATCGTTTTCAATTGGAAATGTTTGACTACCCACAATACAGCCCGTAATTGACTCCCCCTGCGTTTCATTTCTGCTCACATGAACCGCTGGCTATGAAGACAACATTTTGGCACAGAAAACGAGCTGTAGGCCAGCGTAGAGAATTGGCTGAAAGCACTGGCGGCTGTCTTTTATGATGAGGGTATTGGAAAGTTGGTACAACGCTACGACAAATGTCTTAGTCAGAACGGCAACTACGTAGAGAAGTAGCTGGATGGTGTAGCTAACTGTTAAAAATAAAACATTTCTAATTTTCACTGTGGTTCCCATTTCGCGATCAATCGGAGCTTACTTTCTGAACAGCCCTCGTAACTGTAAATTGCAGAGTAATCTTGTAGCTGTAAATATCATATACATCTACATGTAGATGTAGATGTATATGATAACGGTGTCCGACACGAGTACGCAGGATCCCGTGTCCTTCACAGTTATCACTCATCAAATGGTTCAAATGGCTCTGAGCACTATGGGACTCAACTGCTGAGGTCATTAGTCCCCTAGAACTTAGAACTAGTTAAACCTAACTAGCCTAAGGACATTACACACATCCATGCCCGAGGCAGGATTCGAACCTGCGACCGTAGCGATCTCGCGGTTCCAGACTTCGGCCGGCTATCACTCATCATCTGACATCGTTATGTGCCCTACTACGCATGGTGAGAATAACAAACACGAGCAAAACTAATGCCCTCATTTCGCCGTCCTATTTGTTACAGAGTATAACGACACTAATCACTTGCATGCCTGCCGATGATGTGTACGTCTACAAAATTACGTTGAGGTCCGATCCTGATTTCGTGTGCTTCGCTTTTCTTTGTCAGGCAGTGTGTATACATCAAACGATTTATTCATTAGCTGACATTTTTTACCTGACGGGAGGTCAGATGGTTTTAGCTACCCAAACAGTGATTCAACCATCCGCAATTTTAAGTTCATATCTTGGAGGATACTTTACCACAGGTATGCGCCTAGCTTTTCGGCAACCCGTCGACCAATAACGTTTAATTAGTTGCACACTGCAAGGCGTATCTGCTACAGAATTCCAAGCTTATGAAGCGAAGCTTGTAGGTTTTACTCTATCTGTTCTGCCATCTCACAAAATAGTGCAAGCTCGTCATAATATTATCTGACCTACCAGTCAAATCAATAAACGTAATTCAGCCGCTTAGATAATGTCAAAACACATTAGATTCGTCGCATGTAATATGATCGTGAAATGAACATTTTGGGGACCTGTAGATCATTACAGGCATGGTTAGTGTCATAAAGGAGAGAGTATAAGGTTTTTAAAAACACTATGTTAATAGTTTTTTTTCCATCGGATGTTCAAGAACTTTTTTATCACACATTTCCGTTTAAACACACCAGGGATATTCGGAAAGTAAGATCCGATCTGCAGCGAACTGGACACCACCGTAAAATCAAAATTATTTTATTTGAAACAGTTAGTTACAACTTCCAGCTATTTATCTACATAGTCGCCGCTCCGACTTTATCTACAAGTCATAGCTTTGTACCAACTTTCAAATACCCTCGTAATAGAGGGCAGCCGCCAATTCTCTACGCTGGCCTGAGGTTCTATGTCTGTGCCTAAGAGTTATCATAGCCAGCGATTCATAACTGACATGAAACTCAGAGGGAGCCTATTACAACCAGTACTGTGGATGATCAAACAGTTCCCATCAAACACGCTACAGGAGAATCTTCATTGCTAGTGCAGAATGCGGTAGAGAATTGTTTTGAGAAAGGAAATATATGACAGGAAATATATGAAAGGAAATATATGACAGACGAAACTTCTTACCAGGCCTCGTTTTAGTGTGAGAGACTATTTTCTAGGCATCTTTACGTGCCTATTGTGCACTGAGAACTGTAAAGAGTGACGAGACGCGATCGATGCGCATACTAGAGACACTGCCAAACACATCTGCGCAATTCTTCGTCGGATGTTCGTAGTATTTCCATTTCACGACTGATCGGAACTTACTTTCCGAATAGCCCTCGTATTCAAACGTAACTAGCAGAAACAATTCGTGAGATACTAGGGGCACTTTGTCACAGTTACTTTCGATCGCCAGTCTCCCTACTGGTTAGACGTAGCCCGCCACGCCTTCCTCTCATCTTCCAACCTCTTAATCTTAGAATATCACTTACTACCAACATATCAAACTATTTTGTCGAGCCGGCCGGTGTGGCGGAGCGGTTCTAGCCCCTTCAGTCTGGAACCGCGCCGCTGCTACGGTCGCAGTTTCGAATCCGGCCTCGGGCATGGATGTGTGTGATGTCCTTAGGTTAGTTAGGTTTAAGTAGTTCTAAGTTCTAGGGGACTGATGACCTCAGAAGTTAAGTCCCAAAGTGCTCAGAGCCAATTATTTTTTTTTATTTTGCGATATGGTCGAATCAGTCTTGCCCTCTACACTTCCCTCAGTTAGCATGGAAATTATTCTTTGATGTTTCAACGCATGTCATCTTAGCCTGTTTCTTCTCCTTATCGATGTTTTCCTCTTGTTCTTTTACGCGCCGATTGCATGGAGAATCTCTCAACACTCCACCTAATTTTAACACTCCCCGAAAGCAACACGTAGCGAACGTTTCCGAGCATTTCTTTTCCGGATATTACCAACTCCATGACTAACAACAGTACAACGCTCGGTTCCAAACGTACAATTTCACAAATTTATTTCTCAAGTTTTGGCCTACGTTTGGCACTAGTAGTTTTCTTTCAGCTTGGTAGCATGGAAAGCTATGGCAGTCAGATGATTAAATTCTCCTTCCTTCGTCCGTCATGATTAATTTTGATGAAAGTCAGAAAGATACTCATGGTATTCATTTGTTGCAAAGTTCATAAGGGTATTTCCAAGTACCCTTCAACAGTCGTAGGCGGAACTTTATAACCCTCGTCCATTTGTATAGAAAATGTTGGGATTTATGTGACGTATAGCAACCCTAATGGGGTTGCATTCTCCGCCAATGCTTCACACGAAATTAGAGTTATGCATCTCTACTATTATGTAATGAGAAATTCCAGTTCTAATGCACCCTAAAAATACAGTATGAGAACACCCTTAACTGTTTTATGAGAAATAAAACCAACCAGTTTTCTTCAGCATAATGATTAATCTTACCATGTCTTACCAACACACAAATTGCGTTGCGTTGTTATTTATTTCATGCTGTTGACTTAAGAATTGGTAAGATTAATCATTATGCTGTGTGTGTGTGTATTCCCTTTTCTCGTAGAGGATGGTAAAGCGTAGAAGACTGATTCGACTTCCTGTGACTGGTCCGAATATTTCCAAACTCCACTGCCAAATGGCTAGAAAGACAGTCTACTGGGCTTCGTGAAGGCAGATGAGTAGCTCATTGAATCAAGAAGTAGAGGTTGGCTGGTAAGCTACCGACGTACACGTCAACCTACGCTGCCGGAAAAAAAATGGGGAGCTCTCAAGGACTGTGTTCAGTGGCGCGAGGGTGCAGTATGTGCATATTGAGGGCTTGTAGTTTTAGTGATTCATTTGACACAGTCATAGGCGATCGTGTGAGGATCAGGGCTTTTGTCCGTGCGCCCTTTGTTGTGACTTAGCAGGCAATAACTTTTCTTAGTTTAGAGGTAAACATTGCAACATTCATTCTAGGGTAGAACCATTCTCCTCCGACGAGTACGCACTCCTGTTGGACAGATCCAACCTGTCAGACTTGGTCGCACTGTGGGACTGCGAGAATCTGCACGTGTGTCGCTGCTTACAGCAGTGATCTGTGGAATATTCCCACACCAGTAGACCGGGTTCTGGACGTCCGTGTAGTAGACGCTCTTCGAAATCGACGCACTCTGAGAGCAGCGGTGGCCGACCGAAGACTATGCAGGTAAGGAATTAGGGCACCTGCTGTCTCACCCAGGACCATAGGGAACTCTATGCTTGCAGCACGTGAGATCACGTGCGTCTCTGTGTGGACTAACACTGACACCACAACACTCACAAGCAGGGCTACTCTGGCGTCCTGAAAGAATTGACTGGGCTGTAGAAAGGGGCTCTGTTCTCTTCAGTGGTGACAGCAGGTTCTTTCTGGATGACAGTAGTGAGTATAGCGGTATATGGTGCAGATCCAGTGAGTGGCCTATTTCCGCAGTGCATTCCACCGCGACAAATAGGTCCAGCTCGGGCTTTATGGTGTGTGGAGGCCATTAACTTCAACGAGACCAGATCTGGATTTCTGCAGGTCGGATAAACAGATACTTTGAGCCTACACGAGATTTGATCCACTTTCTCACTGGCCATAGACCCTATCCGACATATTTATGTCGATTTGGGAAGAGGGCTACACCAGCGTGAGACTTCATCTCAGTTGGAATCCGCCACGTGCAGGATTAGGGGGAATAGGCGTCAACACCACCGATTGTGACACACACCCGATAAGACGTAGGATAAGTTAGTTTGTAGGACTTAGTTATAGGAAGTTATGATAGGAACTGCAGCGAATTTAACATCGAGGCCTGCCCAGTGCCAGGGGCATGCTCTTCGGGATTAGCTCGAAGAGCAAGGCAGATCAAGTAGGTTTATATCTTCTCACTGGCACACATGTGACGCTGCAGAATACATACAAATTAAAGTAGTTATGGGAATTAGGTATAAACAGTAGATGTTAGATATTAAATGCCCATTGTTGTTAATAACTGTAGCACACTTATTAAAACTAAAACTAGCTGCAAACTTAATATAAATGTATAACTGTTATGACCCACTAATGTATTAGGGAAGTGGGTTAACTTGTATAATTACAATGGTTTTGCTAATAAAGATTTTTTTAAAAAAAACAGTGTACGCTACATTGCACAAGCTGTTATCACCTTGCTACTTGCATTTATTCGACATGAAAATGATGTGCTTTTTCAGCAGCACAGTTAACGTCCACATGCGGCTGATGTGACACGCGGTGCTCTTCAGGTGCACAACAGCTGCTCTGGCCAGCAAGATCACCAAATCTCGCGCCAGTTGTTCACGTAAGAAACATGGTGAAGCGGATAAGTACTCATTCACCAGATCCAGCAGTGCTGTTCACGAACAGCAACAAAAAGAGCGAGATGCTTGCGATAATCTACCACAGGATGCTACTTGACACGTTTGTCATTATTTACATGCTTGACTACACGTCTGCCTTGCCACCAGAGGGGGAAGGGGGCGGCGTATACCGTGTTGTGTTGGTACTACTATTTGAATGCCATTTACTGTGACATTAGTGTACAATTTGGTCTGAATTTATTATATACTCCTTCAATGATGAGCTAAATGCCACATCACTCGTCAACGTTGACGCTGTGGGTGCTGCATTTCTTTTTCGTCACTGCAGAACGATATAATGCAATGTGATACACATTTGACTGAATACGCTGGTAACGGAAGGGAACTAATAATAAAAGAGAAACAAAACAGATTCCTTGAAGGGTTTTTCTGCCGTCTGGTCGAAATTTAGAAAGATATCTTTGCATGTATTAATAAATGCAATGTCTGGGAATTTGACGGTTTTTGAGTCATTTTTATACCCCGCGGGCTGAACGATATCTAAAGGAAAAGCAATTAGGGGATTGAAGAATATTCGTAGATTACACACTGTATTATTGTTCTTGAAGTCTTCTAAACAGCTTGTTAGTAGGTCTACAGAAACTTTCAATGTTCCTTTAGCCGACTAACCGTTAAAAAACTATGTCTATTCGCGACGCTCTCGTTTATATACCGCCGATGCTCCCTTGCTGTTTGACGTGATGTGCGTCCGATACCCATCATCAGAATTCAAATACGTACCGAAAAAGTGCTTTGTATGTAATCCCTTTTGCAAACAAACTACAATTTTACAATATTACACCAATGAACTCTAGCCTACCGTATGCTACACCTAAAACTGCTTCCTGCCTGTCAGACAAATTTTGATCCAGTTGCGGAAGTTCAATTGGAATACATTTTCCGTAGCAGGCATCGATGCGGAACATCTGTGGCACATACTATGTCACTTTTGAAAAGCGTGAGTTGAGATTAGGATGATGTTTTCGGAATCTATGCTGATTTACCCCTTGAAAGGAGATTAGTTCGTGGCAGATCATAATGCTTGAACTCACTGTATGCCGTATAACTTAATTATAAAGTCACGTGAGTGACTTCTATCGCTTGTTGGTGGACCAGTTCTACTTTCTGTGCTTTGAGAAGTGTCTGACCTAGGCTCTCCTGCAGTCATGGGTAACAAATCTCTGTTCAAAGATCTGCGGTAAATTCCGATCGAGTGGAACGAAGTACATTGAAGAAGCATTTTAGAACTTAGGCAGTATCATGCACTGGGTTCATTCTGAGTTTTAGTGATTGCAGCTAGGTTCAAGAGCAGAAACACTTATAAATATGACACTCATCTTAGTATCAGTACACTTATTTAATGATGCCAATGATCTTGAATTTCCTGTGTGAATGAGAATATGAACACAGAACTCAGTTTTTTCATTTATTATTTAATTACTTATTTCAATTCCGGTTTCGTCGACAAGTGTCTGGATAGTGGTTTTTTGGTCTTAATGTGCGAGCAACATTTCTTGCGTTTGGGACAGGTCCTCTCATAGCATTTCGTTGCGGTACCTATTGAGAGCTTAAACGATTAATCTTACGGTATCGAAGCACATTTGAATTAATGCGTGGGTGTATGAGGATATACGTTTTGTTCCGTGCCTTTTGTGCAATAGGCTGTGTATCTAAGAAGTTTCCCGATACTGTCTGTCTGTCAGAGTGGACCTGTACCATCTTTAGTTATTCTCCTATGAAGATATCTACCCATACCTTAGTTGTCTATTGAAATTTCACAGTTCTTCCACATGGTCACCACCTGAATCAAATGATTCTAGCCCCCGTCTGAGAAACTAGATAACCTCACCTTTCATTAATCTTGTGGACTTATGTGCAAACTACACTCCTGGAAATTGAAATAAGAACACCGTGAATTCATTGTCCCAGGAAGGGGAAACTTTATTGACACATTCCTGGGGTCAGATACATCACATGATCACACTGACAGAACCACAGGCACATAGACACAGGCAACAGAGCATGCACAATGTCGGCACTAGTACAGTGTATATCCACCTTTCGCAGCAATGCAGGCTGCTATTCTCCCATGGAGACGATCGTAGAGATGCTGGATGTAGTCCTGTGGAACGGCTTGCCATGCCATTTCCACCTGGCGCCTCAGTTGGACCAGCGTTCGTGCTGGACGTGCAGACCGCGTGAGACGACGCTTCATCCAGTCCCAAACATGCTCAATGGGGGACAGATCCGGAGATCTTGCTGGCCAGGGTAGTTGACTTACACCTTCTAGAGGACGTTGGGTGACACGGGATACATGCGGACGTGCATTGTCCTGTTGGAACAGCAAGTTCCCTTGCCGGTCTAGGAATGGTAGAACGATGGGTTCGATGACGGTTTGGATGTACCGTGCACTATTCAGTGTCCCCTCGACGATCACCAGTGGTGTACGGCCAGTGTAGGAGATCGCTCCCCACACCATGATGCCGGGTGTTGGCCCTGTGTGCCTCGGTCGTATGCAGTCCTGATTGTGGCGCTCACCTGCACGGCGCCAAACACGCATACGACCATCATTGGCACCAAGGCAGAAGCGACTCTCATCGCTGAAGACGACACGTCTCCATTCGTCCCTCCATTCACGCCTGTCGCGACACCACTGGAGGCGGGCTGCACGATGTTGGGGCGTGAGCGGAAGACGGCCTAACGGTGTGCGGGACCGTAGCCCAGCTTCATGGAGACTGTTGCGAATGGTCCTCGCCGATACCCCAGGAGCAACAGTGTCCCTAATTTGCTGGGAAGTGGTGGTGCGGTCCCCTACGGCACTGCGTAGGATCCTACGGTCTTGGCGTGCATCCGTGCGTCGCTGCGGTCCGGTCCCAGGTCGACGGGCACGTGCACCTTCCGCCGACCACTGGCGACAACATCGATGTACTGTGGAGACCTCAAGACCCACGTGTTGAGCAATTCGGTGGTACGTCCACCCGGCCTCCCGCATGCCCACTATACGCCCTCGCTCAAAGTCCGTCAACTGCCATACGGTTCACGTCCACGCTGTCGCGGCATGCTACCAGTGTCAAAGACTAAGATGGAGCTCCGTATGCCACGGCAAACTGGCTGACACTGACGGCGGCGGTGCACAAATGCTGCGCAGCTAGCGCCATTCGACGGCCAACACCGCGGTTCCTGGTGTGTCCGCTGTGCCGTGCGTGCGATCATTGCTTGTACAGCCCTCTCGCAGTGTCCGGAGCAAGTATGGTGGGTCTGACACACCGGTGTCAATGTGTTCTTTTTTCCATTTCCAGGAGTGTAGTTCCTTTTACCTTTTTCCCACTTCTACAACTGTGTAGTGCTCTTTGACTCCACTATACACTAGGAAAAATGAGAAGCTTATGTGTAAAATATGCACAACAATTTCTCGAATGGGTCACTATGGACTGAACAGACAAAATACAGTTCCTTCGAGGCATATTTCTATGCAATGGATATCAGGAAACTGCCACTAAAAACGCTTGGAAAATAAAGGAATCTAAATGGGGCTAGCAACAACACAGACTCTTGTTGATCACAGAGACAGGCTGTATAAACAAAGTATTGCTGGTAATTACGTAATTAAATCAGATAAACAAAATAACGCTATCATACATACGTTGTAGACTTGTTGCGTACAGTTGTGTCAGTTGTGTGACGAGTAAAAAATTAATAGCACCAGATTATCATTTTCGCTGTGGGTAAGCAACTACGGTCATGGTACTCGACACCGTGTCATCATTGTCATAATGGCAAACCATACATATGTTGAAACTACAGGCTGATGAATATCCATATTGCGCATCTGCCGCCGGAGCACTTAATATCTCGCTGAAGCGACTGTGCCGTCTGGATGTTGCCGTTGTATGACGGACGGTGTTGACTTTCCGCAGGTGACTGCCACGTGTCAGGAGCTCCCTGCTGGGTACAGAGTTTTCTTTGGATCTCCAGTACGGCTGCCATCGCTGTGGCCTGATGCCGAACAAAAATCGATACGCCGGGTCGGTTCTTCATTACGATGCGACAAGTCTACCTACGTAAATCCTGATTATGATAGTAGTGACTGGATACTGACAGTGCAGGGTATCTGGCTGAACCCCGATTAAATTGCACGAGGATTGTCTGTTGTGCTAATGTACGTCGCCTCATCTACAATTCAGCAGTACGAGGTCAAAACAGGGAGCGTACCAACATGAGTTGGTGCAAATTATCCAGTTTTCCCAGTCGTGTATGACGATGGTGTTCGTCACAACACTCTTTTTCGGGCGACAAGTGTGAACAACACAGGATATTCAACGCCGACGAGGAATCTCCTACGCCTCTTGTTTCCTAACACCGACATTGTCTTTGACAGTTCATCAGTGTCATAGACGAAACAACAAGATGTTATGCTTGTTCTGAATTATTTCAGTTCTTTAATATTTCCGAAGCACCGCAAGAATGCTGTGATTATTCTTCATTCGCTAACACTTTTCCTTGCGGCGGTGTTACCTCAACAGAAATGCTCGATGAATCTATTTTCCCAAACAGCCATGCTGTTGCAAAATGTCGTGGCAGGTGTTCAGGATTGGAAACGATGTGTGTTGTCTGATGTAAGCAGTTCAGTTTACCATCACGCTGGGTAGAGTGGTTGTAACATATAGCTGTTGTTGTTGTGGTCTTCACTTTGAAGCCTGATTTGGTGCAGCTCTTCACACTACTGTGTCCTGTGCAAACCTCTTCATGTCCAAATAACTACCGCAACTTACACCCCATTTATTTCGTGTACTCATCCATGGGTCGCCCTCTAGCTCTTAGCCCCGCCCTTCTCCCCACCCGCATTACCTCCATTACCAAACTGACGGTTCCATCATGCCTCAGCATGTGTCCTATCAACCGTTCCGTTATTTTAGTCAACATTCTCATTAATTACTCAAAACCCCGTGTAATCTTCAGCACACTTCTGTAGCAGCAGGTTTCACAAGTTTTTATTTCCCCTTCTCTGGACTGCTCAAAGTCCACGTTTCAACTTACGCACTCCAGGCCTTCGGGAAAGACTTCCTCATGCATATTTTAAGAAATGTTTTTTGTGATATAGCAATGCTGCATTATACACGCTCTACATTTCGGCGGTCTGCTGTTATTTGGCTGCCCAGGCAGCGAAACTTACCCACTACGTCTAGTGTCACGTATCTTAATCCCGCAGCTCAGCATAACCTGAGTTAATTTGACTACATTCCATTATTCTTATTTTACTTCTGTTGATGTTCATGTTATCACTTATTTCGAAGATGCTATCCATTCCATTCAAACTTCTTACAACTTCTTAGCTGTCATTGCCGGAGTTACAATGACATTAGCAAACCTCAATATTATTGATGTTCCTGAAATTTTGTTCTGTCACCAAATTTACTGTAGTGATTGCTGAATATACAGATTTAATAACGTTGGGGATAGGATAAACACTATATTACTCCGTTTTCATCTACATCTTTTCTTTTGTGTTCTTTGACATATATAACTGCAATGTGGTTTCTGTATAATTTGTAGGTAACTTTTCGCTCCTCTCATGTTACTCCTGTTGCCTTAAGTATTTGAAAGTGTATATTCTAGACACAACTGTCAAAAGCTTTCTCGAATGCTGTAAATGGTATAAATATAACTTTGCTTTCTTCAGCCTAACTTATAAGTCTCAGGCGCAGTATTGCCTCATCTGTTTCTGTGGAATCCAAACTGATCTTCCCGAGTTAGACTTCTACCATTGTTTTCATTCTCCTGTAAATAATTCGTGTCAGTATTCTGCAAGCATGATTTATTAAACAGGCAGCTCGGTAATTCTTACATCTGCCAGCACCTTTCTTGACTCATATATCATGCACAATAGAACGAATAATTTTGTCGAGCTGCCTATTCTGTTCTGTTCTAGAGGCCATTATACCGCTTCAACGCGGGGTCGGCCTTGTTACTACTGACTTCGCAGTGTTAGTTTCAGGGCTGGGCAGGTGCCCTGTGCCCTTCCTGCCACTACCCCAAAGCCCCCAGGACGGAATTAGTATACCCCAGCCATCTGCATCTAATGTAAAACATGGAATAGTGCGAACGTTGTCAAATGTCTGCAAGTCATGTAACTGAAGCGGAAAGTGGGGACCAGCTCGGTATTCACGTAATGGGTTGTGGAAAACCGCCGAAAAGCCACATCTAGGTTGTTCGGCATACCGGCCTTCGTCATTAATGATAAGATTCGCTGATGACCTTGCTATCCTGTACGAAGAAGAATTAAAGGATCTGTTGAATGACACAAATAGTCTAGGAAGTACCAAACATGGATTGAGAGGAAACAGGAAAAAACAAAAGTAATGAGGAGAAGCAGAAATTAAAATAGTGAAAATCTTAACACGAAAAGTTATAAGATCACGATGTAGACGAATGTAAGGAATTCTGATACCGTGGAAGCAGAATAACCCATGAGGGATAAAGCAAGGAGGACATAAAGGTCAGACTACTACACGCAAAGAAGGAATTCCCGGCCAAAAGATGACAACTGTTATGAAAAATAGGCCTTAATCTCAGTAGGAAATTTCGGAAAATTAACTTTTAGAGCTCATCATCTTATGGTAGTGAACCATTGACTGTAGGAAAAGCGGAACAAATCGAAGGGTTTTAGTTGTGGTGCTACAGAACAATGTTGAAACTGAGACGGATTGATAAGGTAAGGAATGAAAAATGGTTTACATGGCTCTGAGCACTATGGGACTTTACTGCTATGGTCATCAGTCCCCTAGAACTTAGAACTACTTAAACCTAACTAACCTAAGGACATCACACACATCCATGCCCGAGGCAGGATTCGGACCTGCGACCGTAGCAGCAGTGCGGTTCCAGACTGTAGCGCCTTTAACCGCTCGGCCACTCCGGCCGGCGGTAAGGAATGACAAGATCCTCAGTAGGCCTATGGAAAACACTGACAGGAAGACTGGACAGGATAACAGGACATGTGTTCAGACATCAGGGAATAACTTCCATGGTACTAGAGGAAGCCATAGAGAGTGAAAACTCTAGAGAAAGGCAGAGATTGGAAAATATGCACAAAATAATTAAGGACATTGTAAGGGATTCACCACCCTGCTGGAGCAAATGAAATCTCGATGTATTGCTCACTTGCTAGAAATACAATTCACAGGCGCTGCCTGAGACGTAAAATATCTTTGCTGCTGTTAAAAGAGAGCTGTAATAGGGTCGCAGTGTAGCGTCGCAAGTTTGTTCTGAGCAAACGTCTGTTTTAGGATAGCTACCTGCATGTAACTTCAGGATCTGCCATCTGCCGGCCTAACTGGGAGACACAAGCTGCTGTGGGAAAGCTATCCAGTGTCTCTTACTGGACGCGATCATTCACCACCTATAAAAACCTAAATAAATTGTGTCCAAATTTCAACATTATAATTATCATAGTTTCATAGATTAAAAAATTGCTAAAAAGTCAAAAACCGACACTTAGGGACTAAATTCAGTTAGGAAATCTAATAGTTTATGCTTTGGTATTATCTAAAAACATAAACAGAACTCGCGTGGTGCAGATTTAATTAATTGAGATTTTCATATCAAAACTTTAATTATTTTTCGTTTTCGTAATATAAAAATGAGACAAATATACTATTGGCGTCTAAGATTGTAATGGGAGTATATGTGAGTAAATGAGAGTGTGTGCATGGGACATTCTTCAAATTTTAATGTTGCGTTATATACCATCTTAAATAACCTGCAAGAGTTACGCAAGCCTGTCGTGGGAAAATATTCGTAGGGAATTTACCCATTGTGCTGATGACACATGTCTAGGTGCGATTGCTATTATAACAGAGCAGCCACAAAGTCAGCTGAAGTATTATCTGTATCTAAAGGATATAGATTTACTGCCTTTTCGTTTTCGTTTATTAAACATTACTTTAGTATTTGTATATCACAATGATGTAGATGCTTCTGTATGTAAGGATTAGTGCATGCCAGTTTGGGCCCGAGTATGCTCGTGAGCGAGCATTCTGATTGGCAGCGAGTATGGTCAGCCAGTCAGAACTGAGACGGTTCCCGCTCGTTACCTGATAGTTACAATCGGAGGGAGGCCACAAAGAAGGGAGTCACTCGCTCTCTCGCCAGCTTTGTACGTGGATGGTCATGTCACTACTGCATGTCCAAGTAATGTGTAAAATGGAAGCAATATTGAGTTGCTCGCGTTTGATACGTGTCGTGACTAACCCTGATGTAGTTACGGACAGTTTAGTGAAGTTTGTAAGTTTTAGAACTGTATTACTGGAATGATATTCGCGTGGCATGATTCAGTATTCAACCACTGAGCATTTTTGGCGAGCAATTTCTTTTTCGAAATCCACCAGAAGAACCGAATGTCATAACTCATGTTAGTGGTGGAATTAATGACTGGAAACATTGTTGAACTTGGGTCGGATTTGGACAGGTTTCTGGTTGCTGTGCATGTGAAATGAGGGTATGAAATGTCAACTTGACGAAAATAACCGATAGTTTAAATGTGAACTGAATAATACAGTTTCTTTGATTATAAGAACAAATAAACTTTTTTGTGTGGAAATTTAGGACATTATTTTCCAGAAGCCAATCGATTATCTTACGCCTGATAAATACTTTATTGACAATTTTTCTAAAGAACTTTATTTCATTACTAGACTACCGCAGCCTCAATAATTGTAATTTAGATGGTGTTTTTTCTTTTATAAACACTGCTTTTACATCATCTTGTAAATATCTACGTTGCCGAGTGAAGTGACATCAAGCAGACGCCATTCTGAGGTAGGTGAATTTCTAATTTGCAGCCGGCACAGCACCCGTAATTTCAAACCCCGTCATGTCGCCATTGGTGCACCGGCCAGGAAAGACAATAGTAAAGTCTGGGTGATTAGGATTAAAAAAAAAAGAAACAGCAGCATGGACTAGTAAAGTTTTCACATGCGAGTGTGTTGTAGCGCAGCAGCAAAGAACTCGAGTGTTAAGTTACTAGTGAAGTGTACAAGGCCGTGAGAACAACTGATGGTCCACAGCAGCAGATTACGTGCCGACAGCTGAATATCGACAGGCGCCACTCTACAACAGCAAACCAGTGGACAGAGCAGCTGGCAGCTATAGCAGCTATATAGGGAGTGTTGGCCCGTAAACGGCAGCGGTGGAAGCTGGGCCTGGAGAACAGACCCACGGTATCACCTCATCGTGCACTCATCCAGACGAGGCAAAAGGTATGTACTGTTCTACCTAGAGTTTCGTGTGTGTTTGCCAAGAAACTTAGCAGAATGGCTGAAAGTAATCAGGTGATAGTAAAGGAGAGATGGGGGTAGATTTGGGGAATGTAAAAGATGAAAATGATTCTACGATTGGTAATTTCAGTTTTGATGTGTCACAAGCAAATGTTAGTAATAGTTTGCCAGATTCACTGTATGTTAATTGTGGGACTGATAGTGAACATAATGTATAGGAACCCGGTGTCCCATATCTACCTGTTATAGTTAAAGAAATGAAACAGGAACCAAGGTCAGTGGCTTGTGAACCAAAAGAGAGTGTTTCAGATATGTTTGTAAATATTCTCAAACATATGAAGGACATGGGTTCAGATATAAAATCGTCAGTAAGTTCTGGTATTGACATCAAAATTAATAAAATGGGGAATGACATTGATACTAAAATGAATAAATTAGGTCTGGAAATAAATGAGTTACGCACTGGAGTAGATGGGTTACTGTAGGAGGTTAACTGAGATGGAATCCAAATGGAAGATAAAATTTCGAATTTGCACGGTACTTGGAAAAATGATATGACTTTGTTCGGCAATAATGTTAAAAGTGATATTAATCAGGTTTGACAGGAATGTAATACTGCTATTGTGATGGTGAAAAGGGAGTTAACTACACAGATTTAGCAAGTTGCTGAGGACTACTAACAGTCAAAGGAACAATTACATTTAGAATTGGACAAAGTTAATGGACAGGTTTATAATGTAGAAAAGCACTGTGAGGAAAGTCACACAGTATTAGCAAGTAAAATCAAAGAAGGAAAAGATGTGTGTGCAAAGATTGGTATGCAAGTGGAAAGTAAAATCACTAACATAGAAAATAATATCCAGCAATTTAGTACCAGTGTGAATGAACAATTGTGTGAGCATGAGGGTACACTAACCCACATAGAGCAAACTGTTAACAACCATAGTGGCTGTGTAGTAACTAATGGGATAATAGAATCATCTAAAACTGCTTATATAACACTTCGCCAATTCTTGAAACTTTATCCAAATAAGAATAATCACCCTAAAGCGTTTTGGAGTGATTTTGAAGATGTGTTACCTAGAGCGTGGAATGACAAACAAAAGTTTGGATTCAGCACCTCTAATCTAATGGGAGAAGCTAGAACCTGAGAGAATTTTGCTTCAGATAAATACGATAAATTAGTAGAGTTCAAACAGGCATTTTTTGAAGAATATTGGGAAAGAGGAAGCAAATGGAAGTGTTGAATAAATTTTGGCCAGGGGGAAAAATACAATTTCAAGAGAGATAACACTGAAAGATTTGTACAAAAGTGGGTGACTACCTTATCTTATTTAAATGCGAAAATAGAAACAGAACAAGTTATTATGGGAATTGAAAACAAGTGGCCGTTGTACTGGAGGAACAAAATCATTTCTGCTCCCATGGATGACACTGGCCATTCTGTTCATTATTTGGAAAGAGTTCAGAATCTGTTAAACGAAGAAGAAAGTACTACAAGAGAATACAAGCCTCTTGATAGACCCAGTGAAAGACGAGAGGACAAGTTATTATGGGAATTGAAAACTAGTTTCCGTTGTATTGGAGGAACAAAATCATTTCTGCTCCCAGGGATGACAGGGATCATTTTGTTCATTATTAGGAAAAAGTTGAGAATCTGTTAAAAGAAGAAGAAAGAGCTAGGGGACAATACAGGCCTCCCGATAGACCCAGTGAAAACCGAGACGACGTCAGTATAAACATGGTTTCAGTGCCGCCAGTGAATAGTTATAGAGAGAGGGGGGGGGGGAGGGAAGAGAGGCAAGAGGCGGTACGAGTAGGGGCAGGTTCATTAACCTGAACCATCATGCCCATTGCAATCAAATGAGAGACGAAGACGTAATGGATGAGCATCACCTATTAGGTGGTAAAATCGTTAGAGGTGATGGCAGAGTATAGCAGTTAAAGTGTTTGGACCCTATGATTACGCTGGCGCTCGCAGACGTAAATATTACCGAATGAACCAGCTAGCAAAACCATTTGTAAAGAAGGCACCTACTAAACAGTATTTTGAATGTAACATTAACGAAAATAGGAGCGCTAAGGAGAGTGACACTGCTAAACAATTTGTGTCTTTAGAAAAGGAAGTAGCATTTTGTGAGAGTGAAACTTCACACAGATATCATAAGAACCATTTTAAAGAGGAACTTATTTTAGAAAGTAAATATGTAGATCAGGAGGTGGGGTGGATCAGCACCACAGAACAGATGAGAGGCTACCTGTAGATTGTGAATTAATATTATGGAAATGCTGGAGGAATAGGATGACAGTGTTGAGGAGTTTTTGAATAAAGTATGTGGAGTTATTTCAGAGAGTGAAGACGATGCATCAGGAGAGGATAGTAGAAGGGGGTAATATAGAAATTCTGTCAACACCTTGAATAGGGTTGCAAAAACAGAATATATTTCAGATGGAGAGGAGGTAAAAGACGGACATGCTTTCTCCATTATGAGTAATTTAGTAAAAGAGGCTAATAGTAATGGAAATAAGGTGAAAGAGCAGTCAGTAAATGTACAGCTAATTTCCACAGGCGCTACAGTCTGGAACCGCGCGACCGCTACCGTCACAGGTTCGAATCCTGCCTCGGGCATGGATGTGTGTGACGTCCTTAGGTTACTTAGGTTTAAGTAGTTCTAAGTTCTAGGGGACTGATGACCTCAGAAGTTAAGGCCCATAGTGATCAGAGCCATTTGAGCCATTTGAATTTCCACAGCAGGAGTAGGTTTCGACAGACGAGAGGTGATGCACGATTTGCTAGATGAGCCTGAATCTAAATGTGTAACAATAGATCCTAGACAACCTATAATTGAGGTAATGGTTTTTAAGGAAAAAGTTAATTGTCTTGTGGACATTGGTTCAGAATTATGCACATTGTCACAGGAATTTTGTATGCTCTCCCTGAAAGAAAAGAAGTAACTATTATACTAGTGAGTGGGTTAAACATTATTGTGGTCACTGGTAGAAGCAAAAAGTTAGTTAAGCAAGACTTGACGATACCCATTACTCTAGGTAGGGTTCAGGTGGAGCAGAACTTTCCGATTATTAAAGGACTATGTGTGGAAGTGTTAGTAGGTGCTGACTTTTTACAAAAATACAAAGGTAGATTACATTTTGGAATCATTTAGGCTGTAATAAACGTATAAGGGGAAACTATATCCATTCCTTTTGTTGGAGAAAAAGGGTCCATTCCAATAACTTGCCAATTCGCTTTTACAGAACTACAATAAACACTGAAGAAAGTGATGAAGGTGGAGAAGAAAAAGAAGTGGGTCCTGTTGAAATAAAATCATTTAAGCAGTTGGGAATAAAAACATTATTGATTTAAAGAGATACTAAATGGAGCACCAAATAATTTCAGTAAGTAAGAAGACTAAGAAGTGACTAATCATATGAGAGAGAAGTGTCTATTAATGACAGAAAAGATTACTTTAAGATGACTATGCAGTAATATAAAGAGTAATACAAAAGTTTTTGTAACCTGTAAAGACAAGAAAGATGTTGAAGGCAAGAGGGGCCTTACCTAAGGAAGTAAAGTCTAAAATGTGATGTATTTTGAAAGACACAGAGGTGACCTTCAGATGTCTAATTTTCCCAAAGTCTTATGTAACTGGAAAAAAATGTTGTTGTAAAGGTAATGTGTTCAGAGGCAAAAGAGGATTGCCTGCCTAAAAGGGTAACAAAAAGTTTTGTATTTGAGATGACTTGAAAGCCACTGAGAGGTGGAATTAAGTGTTTTTAATATTGTCAGTAGAGTATGGTTTCTTGAGAATAGTGAATGAGATGTGTTGGAGGGCGACACAAGTTGGCATGAGTTATGCTTAATATTTATCTAAAGGACCTTTTTTGTGTGTACTATATATATTATGTTATTTGATCATGAGATAATGAAGAACCACAGTAACTGACTGGTGTTAGATGTGTTTTGAGAGCCACAGAAGTTGACTGGAGTTAGTTTCAGTCATTTGTAAAGTAGAGCCACAGTAATTGGCTAACAGGTTCAGTACTGTTCAGTAAGAATTACTTTTAATTTTCTTGAATATTGTGTATGAGATGGCATTGCCACAGAGCTGGTATGAGTTATGTTCAAATTTTCTGCATGAAGGTTTGGTATTCATGGCCAATAATAGTGTATCCCTTATATAATACGTGTTAATATGAGGATATTACTATAGCCACAGAAGATAGTAAGGATATTTTTCAGAGATTTTGCTAAGGACTTTTCTATAGAATAGATAATCTTTGTATATAGTATACTGCATGATGTATCTCAAAGATACTGAAGCAGGCATAAGCAAATTTTAGTAACGTGATAACACTGTTCTCTCTTTTTGTAAGATGTATATAGAAGAAGATGCAGAACTGCAGGAGGTGGACTGAAGGATTTTCAACGCATAATGATTTTCTATTTCTTTATGTAATGTTTAATCATGTTCTTTAGAGCCACAGATGGTGGTGGAGATAACTTCGAGGGATTAATATGATACATTTTGTCCTTTGTGTACAAGAGCCTATTTGTCTGAAGGCAAGCAGTAAATTTTGTTTTCCTAAAAAGAGATAAGAAAGAGTGTTTTTTGTGAATCGGCAGATTTTTGTAATAGTAACTTGCTTAATTGTTAACAGATTTTCAAACAATTATTCAGGGGTGGTGCCAGTTTTGGGGACTGTTGATTTTTTTGATGGACAGTTAATTCACTTTTCTCTGAGAGGATTAGTATTAAATGTAACTGCTGTAAAGAAAATTTTAAATTGCAATGAAATATGAATTTGCCTGGGAAAGAAATTTTTTGTGTAAATAAGAAGCAAATTTTGGAGGACAGTAAAGTTTTCGAAAAATTTTGCATGGAGTTCTTTGCATTTGAATTTGAGAGCAGCAGTTTCTGACTAGAGTATATTAGTGTTAGGGTAGGATGTGTAGATTAAGAGTGGACTCTCAGACATACTGTATATTGCAGGTAAGAATATATGACGAGACTGAGAGAGAACCCAGTTTGAGACAGAGCTGGACGCTGTATCCCAGTGACAAGCCCATTATGTGACCCATATGTAAGTGTTGAATAGAAGTGATCCGCACCTACTTTATTCATTGAAAACAGTTATCGGGACTCCAGAGAAATTTTAGGTGTAGAGATGGCCACCATATCGAAGTGAATATATTCTGTGATAGGAAATAACACCCTCCACAGTGCCAAAATTATATTAGTAGTCAATTTTGTGGAAGCGATAGGGTGGAGTGTTAATTGATTGTTTTTGCTTGGAGAAAAAAGTTAGTAGTTTCGAGAACAAAAAGAAGAGTTCAAGAATAATTTTGTAAGAAAAATGTGATATGAGAAGAAAGATGGAAATTTCCTGCAAATTAAGTTGATTGTATGCTATTCAATCCTGGCCCTGTATTTGATGTAATTCTATATAATGCTGTCATGTAGCTTAGATCTTTGGTTAACTGAGGAAAACAAGTTTTTATTAACATTATTGTGGTAGTTAAAGATTCAACTAAATAAAACACTAAAACTTGCTCACAATAAGAACTATAAAATACTCTCATGAGAGATTTTAGGTTATTAGGGGTGTGTGTAGCTTTACAAGTTTGTTCAGAGTGAACGTTTGTCTTACGATAGCTAGCTGCATGTTACTTTGGGGGCTGACATCTGCAAGCCTAACCGGGAGACACATGAGCATCTGTCACTACCTGCTGTGGATAAGCTATCAAATGTCTCATACTGGACGCGTACATTCACCAGCTACAAGAACCTAAATAAATTCTATTAAATATTATTTAATCATTTTCAAAATCGGTACACTACCTTTTGACGTTCAGGAGAAGATCGTATCCCAATTTCAGCTATATAACGACCATAGTTTTAGAGATAAAAAAATTGATAAAAAAGTCAAAAACCGACTCTTTGGGAACTTAATAAGATTACGAAATATAATACTTTATCCTTTGGAATTATCCAAATCATAAACAGAACTCGCAGGGTGCAGAATTAATCCACTGGTATTTTCATATTAAAACTTTAATTATTTTTCATTTTCGTAATATAGAAGTCAAACAAAATTATTATTGGTATCTAAGTTTGTTGTGGGAGTATATATGAGTGATGAGAGTGTGTACATGGGACATTCGTCAAGTTTCCGTGTTGTATTATATACTATCTTAAGTTCATAGGGAATTTACGCACAGTGCTGATGACATATGTCTAGGTGTGATTGTTATTGTAACAGAGCAGCCACAAAGTCAGCTGAAGTATTATCTGTATCTAAAGGATAGTTTCAGATTTACTGCCTTTTAGTTTTCGTTTATTAAACATTAGTTTAATATTTGTGTATCAGAATGACGTAGATGCGTCTGTATGTAAGGATTGGTGCAGGCCAATCTGGGCCCGAGTATGATCATGAGCGAGCATTCTGATTGGCAGCGAGTATGGTTAGCCAATCAGAATTGAGACGGATCCCACGCGTTACCTGAGAGTTATACTGGGAGTGAGGCCCAAGAAGGAAGTCTCTCGCTAGCTTTGAACATGGACAGTCATGTTACTAGTGAGAGTCAAAGTAATGTGTAAAATGAAGGAATACTGTGTTCCCCCAGTTTGATACGTGTCGGGACTAACAGTGATGTAGTTACGGACAGTTTTGTGAAGTTTGGAAGTTTTAGAACTGTATTGTTGGAATGATATTCGCGTGTGAAAATTTGGCCTTCATAGTATCCGTGTGGCATGTTTCAGTATTCAACCACTGAGCATTTTTGGCGAGAAATTTCTTTTTTGAAATCCACCAGAAGAACCGAATGACATAACTCATGTTAATGGTTGAATTAATTACTGTGGAAACGTTGTTTAGCTCAGGTCGGATTTGGACAGATTTCTGGCTGCTGTGCGTGCGAAATGAGTTTATGAATTGCGAACTTGACGAAAATAACCAATAGTTTAAATGTGGACTGAATAGTACGGTTTCTTTGGTTATAAGAACAAATAAACATTTTTGTGTGCAAAATTTCGAACATTCTTTTCCAGATGCCTATCCATTATCTTACGACCCAATAAATTTTTTACTGTCAATTTTTCTACAGAACTTTATTTCATTACTACAGTAGCGCAGCCTAAGTAAGTGTAGATATTAGTTGGTGTTTTTTTATCAACACTGCTTTTACATCATCTTGTAAGTATCTACGCTGCCGAGTGAAGTGACATCATGCAGACGCCGTTCTGAGGTAGGTGAATTTCTAATTTTCAGCCTGCACAACACACAGAATTTCAAACCCAACCACGCCACAGCTGGTTAGAGCAGTCTCTGGGGCACATGCAGTCGCTCGCTGCTACAGTTTAGTTGTAGTCTGTCACTGGTACAGCACTGTTTATAGTTAGTAGTTGTGAAAGTCACGCTGCAGAACAATTTGCAAAATTTTATTATATGGAACTGAATAATAATTGTGATCAGCTGCAGAGCTTGTAACGCTGGAAATGCATATCCTCTTATTTCCATCTAGTGTACTGTAATTTTTTCCTTGTTTTGTTACCTCAAGATATGACATTTCTGTCTCTTTATATATTGTAATTGTTTTACTGTTTGTATATATATATTTATGCATTTATGTTGGTTTGTTTCGTAAATATTATTTGTATTTTTGCGCTGGGTCTTGCCTAGGGAAGACTGCTATCGAACGATTACGTCGATAGGTCGTGTGAAGAATCAAAGTGTGTAGGATCTTTGGTAGTGTTAACTCTGCCGCGTGGAGCGCGGGCTGGGCAGAAGGTGTGTGGCGGGAGTAGCGAGTGGAGCAGGTGTGTTGTGTGACGCTCCCGCGAGTTGCCGCGCTTTCGGGGTTTGGCAGCATGTAATTGCGCTCGACTTGCGATGACAGTTTCTGACATGGTGTCGCGGACGGGAAACATTAACTAGCGCACATCAAGAGCCCGTTTCGTCTGGTGACCGTGTCGAGAAGAAGGCGCGCCAACATCCAGCTTCTGCAACAGCGACGGCCGACAATGAGTGACTGTCGCCACCTCCTCGACCGACGGCTTCAAACCTTCAATCAACCGACAAGGAAGACTGGACGCACGTAAAGTTTTAGAACTGTATGGCAGACCTCAGCTTTTCAAACTGTTCCATTTTCGTCACTATAATTACAGCAACTTAGCATGAACGTTTGTTGCTCATTGTCCCAATTGCATTACCAAGCAGAGTCCCTTCCTTTTCCGAAATGAACCCGAGTGTCGTTGAAATTCAAACGCCAGCATTAAAGTAATATAGCTAACTCGTTTTCACTGCTTTAATTTCAAAATTCTGTTATAAAGTATTTATAGCTGGCTACAATATTCAGATTACACAAGCACGAATTAAGAGTGCGAGCTTTGTTACCGTATTTTAGCTTGCCTGTGACTGCAGCTCAGCTTGGTACGTACTAAATTTTACTATTGTTAATTGTTCGGATATCATTTAATTCGAGTTCAAAGTTAAATCTCTTATTTCTAAATTGCGTAGATGCAAGTAGCTTTTGAAATGATTGTTGAGGTAGTCCAAGACTAACCATATTTTACTGAATTTCGATGTGCTTGAGAAAGAAAGCTCACTATTAACTTCATTCACTAAATTAACTTTCGATTTTCCGGTTTTATTAATTCTTTTGCTAAATTAAGTCAGAGTGTAGCGAAATTTATTACTTCTGACAAACTTTCAGTTTTCACACTACACGTGTCAACCTTCAGTTGCCACGCCGCTTCTAGTGCTAATTATATGTGTAATAACCTTTCTTTTTCAGTTACTATAGTAATTGTCCTTAGGACTGGCGACCGTGATTTCCCCCAAATCTCAAATACCTAATTACCGCTAGTTAATTGTTAACGTAACGGCTGCACATTTACTTTCTTTATTAACTTTACCCCTTTTCAAAATTAATTTCCACCAGTTTCATTAGCACATTTCCTTTCATTTAGATGTAACCCTTTCCTCCCTCTTTACCGACAGGTTAACTTCGGTGACGATTGCTTTTCCAAAACTCCCATTAGGTACACGCGGTTTCGTTTTTCACTGTCATTAAGGTCGGTAAGTGAGGGGGAGGTTACAAGCTAAGTGATACCATGGAATGAGATATTGATGAACTAATGAATAATTGTTAATGTGATGAAAAATCAACAGTGTAATTAAGTCAACTATGTATTGTAAGGTAAATTTTATTATTTTTATTGGGATGCGCATTGTTAAGTCACTTGTCTGAAATGTTAATATGAATTTGTTCAATCTTTTCTTTTGTTGTTCATCAGTACCAGTTGCCCCAGATTTGTAATATATTCAATTTTCCCATGTAATGGATTGTAGTCCTTTACCAATAACGTAAAAATTTTTCAAAATATAATTCTTTTTGCCAGTCAACTATAAAAGTATAATTTCCCCTTTATGTCTTTGCCAGTCCCGATCCAGTCATTTATCTAAATTTAATAATTCCAGAATTTTTGTCAGCTTATAGTCATGTGTTCTTTAGTAGTCAGACGACCAGCTGTGCACCTGTGTCACTAAGAAAAGCCAGTTTTTATAGTAATTCAGATGTCAGACAAATGTTATTCTGTATTATTAGACAGGCCAGTATTGCACTAAACTGTGCCATTTACGAACAGATATATATATATACAGCGTTATCCTGTGGCATCATCACGAGGTAAGAATTTTTAGTTTATTTTTCACGGACGGATTCAGATTAATTTCACAGGGCCATGGCGTAAGGCTGCTTACGTCTGAATTTATCAGTTTTTCTTGAGTTTACATGTATCAGTTTTCATATGTCAGAATTTAATTATCCAAATTTAATTATTTTTTGTTTTATTTTCTGTCCAGGATGGTTACAACGTTCGGCGCAAGTGATATTCCGAGATGAAGGATCAGTTTTCATACGCCAGAATTTAATTATCCACATTTAATTATTTTTAGTTCTATTTTCTGTCCGGGAAGGTTACAACGTTGGGCGCAAGTGATATTCCGAGATGAAGAGGCTGACACAGGAGAGGTATTCGTGGAAGGCAGCAGAGAGGGAGAGAGAGAGAGAGAGAGAGAGAGAGAGAGAAAGAGAGAGAGACAGACAGAGAGAGAAAAAAAGAAGAGGAAAAAGAGAAAGCTGTAGATTTGTTGATAGCGAACCGCTGTTTCACTGAAATGTTTTCTGATTTACTCAATGTGAACCGGCGAGAATCTGGACTAAGTTACACTGATCAGTCAGAACATTATGACCACCGAATACTATCGATATAAAGCCCGTTCGGGCGACAGCAGCTCCACCTGGCGAGGAATGACTGCTATTCAGGCTGACATACGGTGCATGTACTATCTATGAGTTTTCTGACCGTGTGTACAATGGAGAAGGTGCACGATCTATCTGAGTTTGGCCGAGGTTCGATTGTGATACCCCAGAGGCTCGGCGCGAACATTTCGGAGCTGCATGAATTGTTTGCGTGTTCGAGGAGTGCTGAGGTGAGTGTCTTCAGCACGTATCAAAACCAAGGTGAAACCGTGTCGAGACGAGGTGGGGTTGGCCGCCATTCCATGTCGGTCGTCGTAGGCCGAGGAGGCTGGTAAAACAAGACAGGCGGCAACCTGTGGCGGAACTAACATCTCACTTTAATGCTGGGCAGACTGTGTGTCTGGACACACAGTGCATCAAACACTCCTAAGAACAGTCTTCCGCAGCCCACGATCCATGCATGTACTAGTAGTAACACCACGACATCGACCACTACGACTGGATTGGGCAAGTGACCATCTTCACTAGACTTTGAGGCTCTAGCAGAGCGTTGCAAGGTCCGATGAATTCCGATACCTTCTTCTTCATGCCGATGGGAGGGTGAGAATCCATCGTCTTCCAGCGGAGAGCCCCTTGACACATGTTCTGCTGGACGGAGACAAGCTGGCAGCGGCTCCATTATGCTCTGGGGGAAATTCACGTGAGCGTCCAAGGGGCCAGCTGAGTTCGTGCAAGGCACCATGATGGCCCAGAAGTATTGTACACTGGTTGCAGATCACTTACACCCCTTCATGATGAACACGTTTCCCGATCGCAGTGGCATTTTTCAAAAAGATAATGTGCCATGTCACAAGGCTAGGAGTATAATGGAGTGGTTCGGGGAACACAGTGGTGAGTTCCAATTGAAAACATTGCTCGATGAACTACAAGCGTTGTTTGTAATAAGTAATAATCTTCGCAAAAACCACATCATATGGTCATTAATTTAGCCTCTCATTTCTTCAAAACATTTTATTTCAGTACTGCGTTTTATTGTGGTGCAATAGTAGTGCACACATATTTTCTTGTCAGTGTGTGCAGAAAGATGTCGCCGTACTGTCGTCAGATATGGGAATTCCGATAATGCTGTTATAAATTATCATCCAGCGGTGCGGAGAGAATTGCGATCATTTCATCCACACACATCTAAACGTGAAATATGCTAGGAATGCTATTAGAATCTGGCTACATTTTAGCCAATTGGTGATATTGTGTAGCGGCAACATATGCGTTATATAGTACCAAACGTAAGTTAGCAATTAAACTGCAGTACGTAACCATCGCGTATCGAAGTCTGAATCATCTACGGCACAGAATAACCTACACTTTACATGTGTTTTATTGGCGTATTCCACTTATCTTCGTGTTTTACGAGTTTCGTAGGGATCAGTCACTGTATTATGTTACCCTTTCTGACGTTATTGAGCAGTGGCGCCCCTGAATCAGGGGACTGTTCTGTCTGGCGCCACTGGCTCAGGTGTAGTATCGACTACCCCTCTTGCAGCCCCATTGGCATTATATACGAAGAAGTCTTGTTATCTGTGGGTTGTGTCCTTAGAAGGTCTTTTTTTCCATTATTGCGTTTCGATTCCCCCCGAAGTTAGAAGGTCTTTGCTTGCAGATATATATGAGGGGTTCGCTGGCCGGAGAGGAAGGCACGAAGTTTGGGGATTTGCGGTAGCTTCGCGACAAGAGGTGGTCACGAGGTCCGAGCGGCCGAAGCCACGAGCTGTGCAGGGTAGGCTTGCGGAGAGCGTAGACACCGGACTATTTCACTGGGGTCAGCGTCGACTACAAGCAGCAGGCCGAAATGCCGTCGGTTGGTTGGCCTGGCTGCCCTCTTCTACCTGGCTTTCATCGGCACCACTCACAAGGGAATGGTCAGACTTGTCATGTCGAAACCTGTGTTGCTTTTTTTACCACTCTGAGTTAACATTGCAAGAAGTCTGTATGCAGAATTTTAGCTGCTGACGTGACCTGGAAGTCTGTAAACAATTTTATAAAGTAAGACATTATTGTCGCATGATTTCCGCGCTTATAACTGCCTCTTGTACAACCCTGACCTCTCGCTACGTTATACCAACGCCATCTATGGACAAGGTGGCGTTAGCTACGCGCCGCTCTCTTCCCACAGCAGTGAGAGAGCTGATTCCCCCATTGAAAGCGATCGTATGGTAATTAAACATTCGTTGACAAATATGGCTGATATGTTATTTACAACATTCTTTCCAATTAGCTATGAAACAGACACAAATAAATATACGGTTTAGAACACGTCCAAATTTTATTTCTTGTAATCACCGCAAAAATGCGAAATACGGATACAATGTTCAAAACATATTTGTTTGTGCACCAACAACATACAATCGAAGACGATATATGGCAGCCCTGCGAATCACAGACGTTGTTAGATGTCCGTAGACAAAACTGGGCTCGTGTTAGGAATGAATCAGGCCTAGTATCAGTATATTTCGAGGAGTGCCACGCATATTTAATCAAATTCTGAAACCGTGGGGAGGAAAATTGATAATGTACTACTGATTGCAGCTTGAGAATATTGTCACGGTGATAGACAGGAAATTGCAGTGATCTGCACACAATAATTTTCTGTTAGTTTTCTGTAAAAGGCCTTCCACTGACGGAAAAATTCTCTGTCTAAAGGTTGAATTACGTTCGTCGTGCCTGGCGGAATCTGAAATATCTCTAATTCTTTGTCAGGGTGGGCTCGAAATACAGATTTTAATGATTCAGACCTTTTATGACCTGACCACGAATCTAGAAGGAGAAGAGATTTGTTCCCGCAGAACGGAAGAAAAGCATGACGCATGAGAAGTGTAACGTTTTAATTTCCCATTTTTCAAGACTTCGATGCGACTACCACAAGATTGTTTGCGTAGAACATTGTTCTTTTGACACGTGGTCCAAAACGTCGAGTTGGTTCTTGAAGACACACATATAGTTTAGGCAGCAATGAACCATCCAGACTAATTATGGGCATTATAATGTATGAATGGGTGAGTGCAGTAGTGGACTGTGCAATCGCCTCAATATGTTTTTCCCCTTTGAATGAGAGTGTTCTTTTCTCACGAATTTCTTTTTGAAAACCTGACTGATCTGCACTGTACACGTACGATTCACTAAAACTAGAGATCTTATTTTTTGCATTCGTAAGAAAAGCTTTTATCATTTCGATTTGTGTCACTTCATTTTCCGACCTGTTTCTCGATACAAATTTTGTTATTTTTCTTGCCACAGTTTTATGTGATCTTTTGAAGCGACTAATCTAACTTTGAGAAGCTGTAAATTCTTTAGCGCCTATCGCGTTGGCAATCTCTAACGCCCAATCACTCAAAGTTGTATCGCTGACACTAAATGACTGTTGTCTGGCATCGGTAAATAGCTGAAAAAGTCGCGCATTTATCTCCGTAGCAATTTCCAGTCGACTCTTGCGTCGTCCAACGACTTCCTTTTTCCATCTATACAATTCACGTTCAGAACGGACAAAGCGATACTTATTTTGAACAGTACTGACACGTAGGCGTTTCTTACCACTTTTGTTCAACCAATACGTCACCGCTTTTTCTTTGTCTGATAAGGTAACTTTAGTTGCTGGTGTTACTTTCGGAGATATTGATGATGGTACGTGGCACTATCACTCGAAGAGTCTTCATGAGTGCAACTTTCGTCGGTGTCTTTGCCTTCTGTAGATTCACAGTCTGCAATATCGAGTGTTTCAGTTGTTTCTAGCCACATGTCTGCGCCATTTACATGCTCGTCTAGAAGTTTTAACAACCATGTCGCACAACACATAGTCTTCCGCGTGTTTTCTGTTGATTGCTTCATTTGGCGTCTGTGGTATATCTCCATGGCAAGCAACAAAACATTTACAGGGTTCGCCATCACCTGTGAGGGGAGATTGAATGTTCACTGTAAAGTGGCTTGCTGAGTATAGATGAACATGTACAGAACATCTTTCACATCTCTAACCATTTTCCGGACGGTATGTTTCGAAATACGTACCACGAATTAAAAGAACGTGCATTCCACAGAAACGAATATTCGTTTCCCCTTTCCACCAAAACCGTGCAGCGATATTCCTCTTTAGTGAACGCCGCGATAAGACGGCCGCAATTCCCGACCATGAGCACAACGCTCGCGATTCGCCATTTCCAGGGGTGGCCAGCCGTCACTGCAAGCGGCAAGCAGAAAACACAGCCATGTTCGTGATTTTTTTTAGGTGAGTTCCAGTTCATGTCAGCAGCTACAATTTTGCACACGGACCTTTTGCACAGTTAAATAACAGTGCTAAAAAAAGCAATACATGTTTCGGCATGACAAGTCTGACCATTCCCTTGTCAGTAACGGCTGCGACGCACCGTGGATTCATGGAACTGCTTGTTGATAAAGCGGAGCAACATTCTGTAATCCTCATGATGATTTGTGTCATTGTCTAACTGCCCTCCTTATTATTTTTTGGTTTGTACCCGAACCTCATAGTTTTACTCGGTAGGCTCTTGGGACAGTAGTGTTGTACTAAGACGCTAGTTGCCGTTTGAAAATTTGTCCCTCTATTATGGTATATTGCCTTTCCTTTCTGGTTTGTACCCGATCATTAATGTTCTGATGAATCAGCTCCTGGTCGTAAACACAGCCGGAACAATTTTACTAAGGCACAGGTTGCCGTTAAGCAAAAGAGGGACCTTGTGCTTAGATTTAGCTGTTAACTGGTTAAATGCTTCTATTGTAATTGCATTTCTCAGTCATTAGTTATAATCTGAACAACCTGTTGTACTAAGCTGTTCGTTTCTGTATTTGGAAGACTGGGCCATTATTCTTGTATTTTAGCTGAATCTTGTGGTTCTGCCGAATGAGTCATCTTGTAGTAAGTGTTCCCAACTAATGTTTTAAGACGTTCCTTCAGAGCGGTCTCAATAACTAACAATCATTTAAATCTGAAAATATTAACAGCCAATTGTCACCCGGGCTTTATTCAAAATAAAATTGTCAGAAGGGACGGGTTGGGATCCAGCCTCATCTTCGTTGCCCGTTGAAATTAAGAAGTCGGTTGCTTTGAAGTAAGCTTTATCATTGTCATATTGTTTGCTGATCTGTTTAAACTTGAAGCACAGGTGCGGGTCTTAACCCCGAACCTTTCGACATACAGCTTTGAGATTAAAAGTTAAGTAATCTGTTTTGAGTAACAAAATCACTCTTATCGCCAGTGGTGCTTATATAGTTTTCATGTGTTGCAGAAGGGCATTTAATAAGACAGATTATGTCCAGAACGGTAGTAAACAACGCTGTTTCACCCAATAACGGGCAGGCTGCAGGTCCAGCCATTTGTAATTATTGTCATATTCTTTGCTGTTTTGCAACACAGCAGTTCAGATTTCTTTTGCAAAGATTAAAAGCTTATTCAACGTAAGGTTTAAGGTCAAGAAAATTTTGTAAATTTGTTCATTTTGTTAAAGAAAATTTTATGGTTAAATGCTTCGATTACCCGTAAAACACAGTCGTATATTGTTGAGTAAACAGGTTGTGTGAAAAGAAAGTTATATTGATGGGTCCTCTCTTCCACGTTTTCCTTAATTCCAGTAAGTACCATGGATCAGTTATGTCGCTGCTATGGAAAGTAATTCCTCTAGTTCAGTTATAAAGGACATATTAGTCAGAACTGTAACTGACTGTGCATAACAAATTTTACGAGAGTCTATATGAATTATGTACTAAAATGTTGTTAAGTTACGTAACTCTCCAATGGATTGTGTGAGTCCGAAATGAGTTACGATACTGCACGATTTTCTGCAGCATAAGTTTCTTTCTTAAAAATACGTTACCCCATAAT
Source organism: Schistocerca cancellata (assembly GCF_023864275.1). Taxonomy (NCBI): domain Eukaryota; kingdom Metazoa; phylum Arthropoda; class Insecta; order Orthoptera; family Acrididae; genus Schistocerca; species Schistocerca cancellata. Next base: position 147,343,196 of record NC_064628.1, on the reverse strand, counting down.
AAAACGACATTAATGCATGAATGTAAGTGATATACATTAGTATTTGTTTGTTTTCTACCTCCCTTGTTGCCGTAACACGCAACGTAAAAATGGCTGAAGTACATCAGGACTCACATTGAAAATTTTAAATTAATTTTTAACTGATATGCTAACAATAAATTTGGTGTAACACCTCTCTATGTTCACATTTAAATATTTTTATTTTAGTTTTATTGAGATACAGAATATTTGCAATAAAGGCCAATAATTTTTTCGAAAACCCTATTTACAGTTTTAATGTCATGTTGCATATCTAGTTATAATCATTTAACCTGTAAAACAAATATGTCATCTCTGCGACATTGAAGTACATGATGGACTTTAATGGATCTGAGAAGCAACATCATAATATTTTATTAATACCTCTTTCAGAAGCCATACAGTCAGACCTGTCTACTAAATTCATGAAGTCATCTATGATAATTAATCAGTTGCTTTTTGTTAGTGTGTCATGAGCCATTTGACAGCTCAGATACTTTTTAGCAAAGTTTCTTGTGTTAGTTGCACAAAATGTCGAATGTCTTTCACATACTAATAAATTTCAGAAAAACTTGTTGAGTTAATGTGTAGATGGAACTGTATGGCTGTTATCGGTAGAGCATTTATTTTGAAACTGAAATTATTATTTCCTATATACGTTATTTTCACTGAAACACAGGACTGTCCGAAAATATTTAAGTTACTCAATAGAATGTAAAATCTTGTTTAAACATAAAACGCTGTGCGTTCCTTTCCAATCCACTGCCACTTTATTTTAGATTTTTAATAACTTAATTGCGTATTATTTTTATTATTCCTACCGTGTCAGCAATGTGTTTCTCATTGCGTCCCAAGCTTTTAATTTCGCCAACTACTATTTCATGCTGCGCAGTCTCTGCTCCTTCCTATCGTGATATATCTACGATATCCGATGCAAATGGCTGTTCTTGCCATCGGATATCAATAACTTTCGTTGAAAAGTTTGTAACCAAAATGAGGCTTCAAAAGGTAGTCCGATATACAATAAAAGTCTCAAACAACCCAAAAAAATCTTCTGAATGGGATTTGACGTGTTATTCTAGTGAAAACAGAATATTTCCGTAACAAAGAGTACACAGAAGATTTGATTTATTGTGTTGAACAGCATGTACATTTATTTAAAATATCACTCGACACAAAATTCGTCATATGAGTTTCAGTTATTCATTAGTTCTTATTTCGTTCACAAACTCTGCCGTTCACCTAATATATTTATCTTTTATTAGACGAAGTTTATCGCTTGCCACACTCTGTACACCCATTTGCTCTTTCTCTAACGAGATTATCAACTCTTGACAGTTATTTCTTTCTTTACACTTTCTCCACATGTACGTCCTAATTCAGTATCCATCAGTTACTAAATTGTCATATTTTACTTGGATGATATCTGCCGTTATCCTTTTCCTTATCAGCTTCGGCTGTTCTCTACCCGCTCATGTTACTTCACCGCTAAATACTTATGTCCACCCTTCAACCTTCCAGCACTCTTTTTTGGCTTCCTTCAATGCAATCACACTTCTTACACACTCTAAATACGTGATGGTCCAATAAATTTGCCTGAGCAGCTCTAACGCATTGTCTTTACACAACGACGTAATGAGAATCTCAGTATCTCTCAAAATCAGTCCCACTTTATTACAAACCCTTCAAGTACTTCCTTCAGTTTTCTTTTGCACATGTCACAGTCGTAATACCGCTACACAAGACTACATTTACCGAATTTTTTAAGCATCCACACCATGGTATTTCCATCCCAGTTATCAACTGTCGTGATCCCCCTTCGTATTATATTTATTCATGACTGGGCATAGCACGTGAGCCAATTTACAAGATTTTTTGCATCATACTAATTTTACATAAAATATACAGAATGTCTTAGGAGTAATGATCAATATTCAAGAAATGCTCATCTGAAGCAAAAATGTTCGCTTGGACATATGACGTATTCCTAATGGATTCCGGAATAGAACACATTCACTGTTACTCTTGTTCCTTTATCTCCAATGACTCTAAAACCAGAGCCTCTGGCCAACACGAGTTGCAGTACAAAATTTCCTGCAAAAAATGTTTTTATTCATTTTTTCTGTAGTTTGCGTGAAGAGAGTGAGACAGTATTCAGAATTCTGTGCGAAGCGCGCAAGTTCTAGCTTAGGTACATTTTGTAGGCGAATCTGAAGTAGTTTGCGAAGTATGGTTTATCAATCTGTTGATCTCCATTTACTCTACATTACTGTGGTGCGTTGTAAACAATGATAACGTACTGAATAATGCAAAAAACAAAAAATCTATGTACATTAAATTAATATCCTGTCACGGAAAAATTCGGGTTAGAAGATATGTCCGTATCAGGTTTTTTGTTCAACTGATCGTTCGTCTCAACTCCATGAATACTGACCATTCGTCACGGGACACCCTGTACTCGTATAGCATCATAAGGATTTCGTATCTGTGCGAAATAAATATGCCAACTACCACGAAAATATTGTACACTAGAAACAAAACAAATAGAAATAGAAAAAAGAATTTGACCGGAACCGATAAGTACATAATAAAACCATCCGTTTCGAACATTGGAGTAAGATCGCAATTAGTGATTTAACTCCCACCACCAATAATGAAACAGGACTCTTGGTTGCTTATTTTATATACCAAAAGTTCATAGTATTTGCAACTGGACAATAACTCATTTAGTTAGTGCTACAATACTATTAGCACAATTTGAAGATTTATTTCTGAGATCATTTAGGATTTTATTTGGTTCACAAGGACTAGTTAATAGTAATTTCAGAAGACTAACTCACTAAAATTGCTATTTGACTATACAAGACTCACTCGTCCACAATATCTATTGACCCTGCAGGCTCTACTATAATCATCAAATGGTAAAACTTTTTCCATTCCACCTTGGCGCGGTGATACAGCAACCTTATTATCGGAAAATATTAAAAACAGTCATAGGTTGCCCCATGTTCTTTATTAACTCAAAAACCAGTTAATGTGCAGTACTGTTTAGTTCATGAAAAGTCTTGGAAGAGAAAAAACAAAATTTTTAAAATTCATATTAGCTGCCTTTCGGGTTCAGCTGGCACAGAAGCCTTGTTGGGATCTGGCCTGGCCTGTCTAACTACCACGGCCACGCCACGAGCAGATCACTGAAGAGAAGTAGTAACAAAGGCGACGCCCTCTTCTCTGCTGGCTCCCGAACCGAACAGACGCACCTACCCTTGTCTCCCTGTTTGCTTCTTCTCAGTACCACTGTTTCAACATCTCTGTACTGACAGCGTACTCCTGGTGGCGCTGTATATATAACCTGAATAAATTTTCATCACGGTTTAATTGGAAATAATGCTTCAAAACTAAAGGGCCCCCCAACTGTGCGAGTCAGTTCCTGACCGTCCGGAACAACTTGGAATCAGCAGCATGGGATACTTTCCCACCGTTCGATCAATTCGTAAGCAAAATATTCAACAAACTATGTCCAGTTGGCATGATGTGCGACCGGCACTAGTAGAGACCCTGTAGTGCACCTGCCGCGGTTACATATCAGCTCCACGCTCCAGAATAGAACACCGTTGTCAGCCGTCGTCGTGTCCATACACGTAGGCCGTCGTTACACACACCGATATGCTAAATCGCACCGGCAGTGAAGTTCCTGGCAGCGGTCGTTGTGTGACCTTTGCCACTGCCGCTCTTCGCTGTGCTCTACAGAAACCTTCCCTAGTTGCTGCGAAGAAGAAGTTGCCGCCTGAGGACGGGCTGCAGAAATCACCACCGTCGCCATCACATCCCGCCAGTGAAGCCCTGAGTGTCCAGGATCGACGCCATGGTCTTCCACGCCTCACCATCACTGCCAGCGTCGTCGACGCCACGTGACGACGCTCCACCACCGTTACTGCCTCGTATCTGTACGTCGCCTTCATTCACGCTGACGCCGCCTCCATCGCCGCTGAAGTCTGCATGCTGCCGTTATCATCAATGTCGGTTTTACAAACCGCATGTATCACCTGCAATTTATCTTTCAACGAGCGCTTACGTTCACAGTGTCCATTGAACGATTTTAGTTACTTCTTTTGTATTCACTGTATTACTTAGTTAAGTGCCTTCATTTTTGTAACGATTCCCCCAGAAACTAGAATGAGGTCATGAAGCATCACGTGACACCCGCGGTTCAATCAGGCAGAACCATTCCTAAAACAAGTAGAGCGGTTAATCCAAAAGAGCCAAAAGCTAGAAGAAAAGTTAACCACAATGTTGGAAGCAAACAAAGAGTTAACCTAAAACTTCCTGGCAGATTAACACTGTGTGCCGGACCGAGACTCGACCCCAGGACCTTTGCCTTTCGCGGGCAAGTGCATTTGCCCGTGAAAGGCAAAGGTCCCGAGTTCGAGTCTCGGTCCGGCACACAGTTTTAATCTGCCAGGAACTTTCATATCAGCGCACACTCCGCTGCAGAGTGAAAATCTCATTCTGGAAACATCCCCCAGGCTGTGGCTAAGCCATGTCTCCGCAATATCCTTACTTTCAGGAGTGCTAGTTCTTCAAGGTTCACAGGAGAGCTTCTGTAAAGTTTGGAAGGTAGGAAATGAAATACTGGCAGAAGTGAAGCTGTGAGGACGGGGCGTGAATCGTGCTTGGGTAGCTCAGATGGTAGAGCACTTGCCCGCGAAAGGCAAAGGTCCCGAGTTCGAGTCTCGGTCCGGCACACAGTTTTAATCTGCCAGGAAGTTTCATATCAGCACACACTCCGTTGCCGAGTGAAAATCTCATTCTCGAATATCCCCCAGGGTGTGGCTAAGCCATGTCTCCGCAATATCCTTACTCTCAGGAGTGCTGGTTCTACAAGGTTCGCAGGAGAGCTTCTGCAAAGTTTGGAAAGTAGGAGACGAGATACTGGCAGAACTAAAGCTGTGAGGACTGGGCGTGAGTCGTGCTTGGGTAGCTCAGTTGGTAGAGCACTTGCCCGCGAAAGGCAAAGGTCCCGATTTCGAGTCTCGGTCCGGCACACAGTTTTTATCTGCCAGGAAGTTTCATATCAGCGCACAATCCACTGCAGATTGAAAATCTCATTCAGGAAAGAGTTAACCTGTCAAAATGAGAGACTCCGTGCACAGACAGTCACCAAATTCAAGTGATGATCGAAGCCGGGCAGGATGGCCGAGCGGGTCTAGGCGCTACAGTCTGGAACCCCTCGACCGCTACGGTCGCAAGTTCGAATCCTGCCTCGGGTATGGATATGTGTGATGTCCTTAGGTTAGTAAGGTTTAAGCAGTTCTAAGTTCTAGGGGACTGATGATCTCAGAAGTTAAGTCATATAATGCTCAGAGCCATTTGAACAAGTTTTTTTTTTTTTTTTTACGGTCTGAAGCTAAAAGCGGGGTTTAGGCCGTTCTTTATGCCAAATATTTTTTAATTCAAAGTTTAAAACTGGAGATACGGCTTGAGGAGCTAAACAGTAAATCCCTGCCCCCCCCCCCCCCACTCCCCGAGTGTAGATGAGGGAATTTGGGTAGCCAGTAATGGACTTGAAGAAGTAGAACTGACTAGCTTTCCCGCTGTCGACACAGCCTCAGAGGCTTACAATGAGGCAAGCCTTTGATGGAGTGCTAGATTAAACTGGAGTTCTTGCAGCCGAGTCACAGCAACATCTACTACCACAGCCACAACTACATCCTCATTTTACCTCACCCGTGCAGCTGTGAATTACGTACCTCCATTTTCTGGAAAATTAAATAGAAACGTCAACAAATTTATTCATTTGAAACGTCCGGGACGTTGGTTAAACATACACGTGGCACGACGAATTTATGCTTAATATGAGCCGCGTGAAGCTCACGGACGAAGCAAGATTTATGTGGAGCCTGTAGAAGAGTTAAAAAACGCAGGAAAGTTAGTAGAGCGTCACTCTGAAAAAATAGGAGTCAGTTATTACCATGACCAGCTGTATCTTACAGCAAAGGCCGAGTGAAGACTTTGAGGCTTCTGCCAACCGAATTGGGGCTGTTTCGTTACGCACCTATGTATTATGCGCGGATGCTGTGCAGAATGATGCGCTCAGAATCGAAGCAGAATACTGACCGGTTAGGATAGGGAAAGTTAGTTTTGTGCAATATTATGAACACAAGTTACTGCCAGGTGCGTGCCAGATTGCAGTGAGTTACGCATACCAACAGTTGCGAAGTAGAATAGAGGCCACAGGGCGGTCAAATTGCTGAAATAGTATACGTAGCAGTTTCGCATGTCGCAAATCACAGACAGGAGGCTCACTGGCCGACCTAGCGTGTTATGAGTACGTGACGTGAAGCAGCGCGTATGGCAAAACAGAGGCGCACAGCCGCTTACAGATGCGTGTTTCTAACGAGATTCATTCAAGTGTGGCAGCTCTCCTGGATGGCGGGGCGTGTCACACCACCAGCTACATGAAGCGGTAGATGGGGTGCCAGTGTTCCAGTCCGCAGTGGGTCACTGGTTCGACCCTCTGAGGCCGACGCAGGGTCTGCAGCCAGCCAGTGGCGGAGCACTCCATGGCTCGCTACCTCAGGCAGTCGTCCTGGTTTCCAACACGCGCCGGAAGCATCCCTAAGCGAGGGCCGCAGATTCAGATGGCACATCACGTGCGCTTGTTACTGCCTTCTTCGTGCCTTCTACCCCTTCCCACTACATTTGGTCTTCCTGATAAATTCGGTGGCAGAAGTTGCCACTGCATTTGGTGTCAGAATAGCGGACGGTTTCTTTCTTATTTGTGTTTTGACTATGGTCTGCCAGGAGCCACATTTTAGATGTTTTGTGTAGGCATATTATTTTTTTGTCAGAATAAGTGTTAGTGTATTTGGGACAGTAAGATTTATTATTTTTTGTGGCATTTAATTACTTTTGTTTTGGTTTGAGTATTACGCATGGAGCGTGATGATACTGAGGTGTAGGGAGTCGGGTTATTCTTGTACTTAAATGTTTTGTATCGGGACTAACTGGCGACGAAAGCAACACAATGGCAGAGTCAGGGACGCGAGGTGTGTTGGAACCAGAAGCAGTACGGATTTTGTTGCAAAAAGTAGCACAATTGACAGCAGATAATACGCAGTTGAGAAATGAATTAACAGAATGAATTAATTAGAAGTGAGCGGGAGACCACATCTGATCTGTCGTTGTTGCCTAGGGTGCAGGAGATTGATCCAGCTGCCGTGAGTTTGATTATTCCGTTTTTCTGGCAAGGCATCTCAGGATGTGTGTCCGTTTGTGGAGGACTTGGAGACTTCAGCGGTGATGAATGGTTGGTCTGATGAGCAGTTTTACATACAGCCAAGATTAGATAAATGCGTGAAGCGAAAACATATGTAAGGTATTCTGAGGCCTTTACGGTCAGGAGAAGTGAAATTAATGTGTATAATTACTAGTTGGATCATAGTGATGACGCAAATAGTGTTCTGTTGCAGGAGGTCGAGCAGTCGAGCAGTGGGGAGGAGGGACAAGTGGATATAGGAGAGGTGGTCAAGCATTAAACGGTAGAGGTGGCCCAAAACCCACCTAATGCAGCTCCCATTTAATTTCAATGCTACGAATATGTATGCAGAGATGGAATGTTCAGTGGTAGGATACATATGAACTAAAAAGTTTAAGATTTTGTTGGACACAGGTGCACAAGTGTCAGTGGCTACTAGGAATATAATGGGACGAAGGAAGCTAGTCTCACCACGTTATAGGTTACGTGGAGTGGGGGATAAGGAGGTCACACCTTTGGGGTCGGTGACAGTTGACTTTCTGAATAGAGAAAGTCTAATTTAATGCATGCATGGAGGTAGTACCATGGGTAATCAAGGGGTACAACATGATCCTAGGAGCAGATTTCTTGCATCAACATCACGCCAAAATTTACCTTAGACAACGAACTGTGGAACATGGTGGAATGTTATTCCAGCTAGGGGAAATTGTTGTCAATGCAGAGCTGTTGCGAGGGCCATTCAACGTCATAAACAAACCAATTTAACCGCGTACATTAGAAATAAGGTTTACCTCCCATAAGTGTGTGTCTAGTGCCACCGAGAAGTCGATTTGGGTAAGTATGGAGTCAAATCTACCTGTGGGTACAGTATGTTTTACTGAACCATTGCAGGATAATGAAGTTTTGGGTCCACTGGGTTGTTTTGTGAAACGTAGTGTTGTACGAGTACAGGAGGGAACGACGGGCGATTAGTTCCCGTGATCGGTGATAATTTTAGCGCTGTAGACGCGAATTTGAGGAAATGAGTTTTAGTAGCAAATTTGGATGTGCCAGATGATGAAGACTGGTGTTCGAGAGGTTTTGAAAGCAGGAGAAAGAGAGCATATGGAAGAATTATTGTAGGAATTTAAGCATTTGTTTTTCCCGCAAGGGCAGTTACCCGCTACTCTGCTAGTTCAACATAGTATACCAACAGGGAATGAAGCACCTGTTTATCATAAACCATAGAGAATACCAAGGTATTTGTAGCCAGACGTGAAGGATTTCATTGATCAGCAGCTTGCAGACGGTATTATAGAGCACAGTAATAGTTGCTGGTGAGCGGGGATTGTCGTTGTGCCTAAAAAATCTATGGATGGAACTAATAAATACAGGTTCTGTTGTGACTACCGATACCTCAATGATAAGACAGTAACGGACGCATAACCCATTCCAAACATATCGGAGACTTTGGATCACTTAGGGCAGTGCCAGTACTTTTCTATGACAGATTTGACAAGTGGTTATCATCAGAATTGGCTCTAGAGGATCGTCCGAAAACTGCTTTCTCTTCTCCTGGAGGTCATTACCAGTATATTAGAATGCCATTCGGTTTCAAAAAAGCTCCAGTAAGGTTTCAGAGGTTTTTAGACAGTGTTTTGAGCGGTTAGAAATGACGGCAGTGTCGGGTCTATTTGGATGACATTAACGTGTTTTCAAGTAGTGTGGAGCAACATAGACAGAGGTTAAGAACAGCTCGTTTGACGTTGTGCCTGGAGAAGTGTCATTTTGCATTAGTAGATATAAGATATTTAGGTCATATTAACAGAAAGGACGGAGTGCAAACAAATCTGAGGTTGGTACAGGCTGTAAGGGATTTTCAGGAACTGAAAACAGTTAAGGAAGTGCAGTCATTCGTGGGAATTGACAATTTCTATCGAAAGTTTGTGAAGGGTTTTGCAGATTTAGCATAGCCGTTGATGCGATTGTTGTGGAAGGGTGTGAAATTTGAGTGGATGTAAGAGTGTCAGAAAGCATTAGACAAACTGAAAGAAATGTTAACATCAAGTCCGGTTCTTGTGTTTCCAGATTTTGAAAAGGAGTTTACACTAGCATGCAATGCGTCGAATCAAGCCTTAGGGTGTGTTATTAGTAAGTGAATTAATAGGAAAGAACATTCTGTAGCCTATGCGTCTATGCAGTTGAATGCAGCAGAAATGAATTACTCAACCACAAAGAGGTGCTTAGCGTAATCTATGGAATCACGTATTTTAAATGTTATTTATACGGGAGAAAATTTCGGGTAGTGACAGATCACAATGCATTGAAGTGGTTGTTGGGGTCGAAGGGTCCGTCCACTAGACTCGCTATAAGGGCTGTGAGGCTTAATGAATTCGACAATGAGTTTGTGCACAAGCCTGAGAAGAAGCGAAGAAGCACGGTAATGCAGATGCACGAAGTAGGAAGGTGGCAAAAGTAGAAGTCATAGGTTATGACCTAGCAGTATGGAAAGAATTATAGGATGTGGACAACGATTGTAAACTGAATCGGATACAGCCACAATTTAATATGTACGACGGTCTTCTATGCAGGGAAACGAAGTTAGGGCAACCAGTAGTGCCAGTAAGTTCAGGGATGAGGTTTTAAAGGAAGCACATGATCACATGGTATCTGGTCATGGAGGGTACAGAGCAACGAATAGTAGAGTGGCGGAGAGGTATTGGTGGAGAGGTGGGAAAGGAGATGTGGATTAGTATGTGAAGAATTGTATACCATATGCGAAGAGAGCAGATTTGAGTCGGAAACAGATACAGCTACAACGATAGCCAGAAGCGACATGTCCATTTTATGTGTTGGGGTTGATGTCCTAGGACCTTTCAGGCGAACACCATTGGGGAACAGATTCGTTCTGACAGTAATAGACCACTTTTCGAGGTATGTGGAGATGGTGGCTATGCTAAATCAACAGGCAGCAATGGTCGCACAAGCGTTAGTAAACAACTGTAATTTGAAGTTTGGTGTACTGGAGACAGTAATTACTGAACAAGAGACCAACTACATGTCGGATTTAATTAAGGAACTGTGTAAATTTTTGAACATGAAGAAGTTGAGGACGAGTGCTTTGCATCCACAGGCCAGTGGAAAGACAGACCAGGTTCAGAGAGCAGTTGGGAAGATGCTGAATTTTTATGTGGATTCTCATCACCATTAGTGGGACGAGTATTTGAAGCATATTTTATGCACATATAATGCAAAAGTCCATACAAATACCGGTGTGTCTCCATATGAGGTAGTGTATGTGTGAAAAATGCCGTCACTGTTTGATTTGGTGAGACTACAGAAAGGAAGGACCGGTGAATCTTTATGTCAATTCGCAAGGAAAATTCGGGTTGCTTGGAAACGGGTAGAAAAGGCGAATACAAAGGCTTCGGAAAGGCAGGAAGACGCAGTAAAGCGGAAGGGAAGCTTACTTCAGTATAGAGTGGGGCAATGGGTAATGCTGTCCAGCCCCTATACGCAAAAAGGGAAAATGAAGAAGTTCCTTATGAGGTATCAAGGGCCATACCACGTTGTTGAAACCACATCCCCCGTTAATGTTAAGCTTCAGCTGCCATCTAGAACAACGATAGTACACATTCTGCGGTTACGGCCGTTTAAGGGTTCCCTGGATGTGATTCCAGGCGTGTCACAAGAAGGAAAGAGGAAGAAAGAGAGAGTGAAGAGGTGCTAAACACAGAGAAAACCAGGAAGATAGGATACAGCGTGAAGTACCGTATGCTTTGCGATCCAGAAAGTAGTAAATTATTTGTAGTTTTTTTTTGTTTTCATGTCATGTATCATTGGGTTTGCGTAGAGTAATTAGGTATTGTATTTTCATGTGTTGTATGTATTTTCCAATATTGATAACCTGCTGCGGACAGCAGTCCTTTTGAAGAGGGAGATCCCTGTCCTCAGGTTACTGAAAAGGGAAATGTAGTGTCTGACATATGTGGAGTGTTGTTGGAGGAGAAAACAAACGCAGTTCTGGAGAAATAAATGCGTCAGAGTAAATTTTGCGGCAAAGCCGTAATAAACATGTGTTGAACGATGTCAGAGTAGTATGATTTCCTGTTTAAATATTTAGTTACGACAGTGTTGGGCCTGGAAAGTCGTGTTTATTGTACCGGTTCATATAATGTAAATTTAAGGATGAAAGTAGTCACACAATCGGTGTTGAGTTTGGATCAAAAATAGTGAATGTTGGAGGAAAATCTGTGAAGCTACAAATATGGGACACGTGCCTGGTGCAGTTATTTTTAGCCATGGGGAAAGGAATAGACTGTCCAAAGTACATCATGGAGCCAAGATTGAGCTTGCAACGGGCCGGGATGTATTGGATTTTTTCCACCTACGTGAATTTGGCAGTAGTATCAAGTTATTTTGAGCGGGTGTACTTGCAGAAGCGAAACGTATACAGCTCGAGAGGAGCCGAAGTTTAATCAATGGAACCGAGTGTAACATAATAGGACCACCTGCCAGTGTGAATTTCAGGAGTCACGCAATTGAATGTTACACAGCCACAGCTGTACTAGCCACAAGCCACATTAGACTTTTTGCCAAGGAAGCATCGGACCCTGTTAAATCAAACTTTGGAGCCAGATCTGTTGAAATCTATAAACGAGTTCATTTTAGAGCAATAGGGGTGCATATCAGCCGAACAGCTTGCGCAACATGGCACTCAGTATAGGGAAAGGCAACGGCAAATAACGATCATTTTGAGCACCTCTGTGCCAAGTGTGATAGCAGCCTTAACTTTGTTATGTGTTGTTTTCTTTCTGATCAGGTATAGAGCTAATTCCAAGAGGGAACCAAATGTAGTCCAAGTCCCAGTGGATTGCATACCAAGTGCGTAAGACGAATAGGTAAAGGGTTGATCGAGCAGCGTTCGTCAAGTAAAGAATTTTTACGTTTTGTTTCATGTCATGGTTTTAAGGTGCACTAGACCACATTTAACGTTTGTAATAGTAAGGAAGTATGCGATAGTTGCTGACCTAAACAAGTTAAGAACTAGTTAAGGGTCGACCCAGGGACCAGGTCTTTCTGAAGAGGGGAATAATATAGCGGAACCACCTGTTAGGATAGGGTTTTGTGCAATATTCTGAGCACAACTTACAGCCATATTCAGGCCAGATTGCAGTGAGCTATGCATACCAACAGTTTAGAAGTAAAATAGAGGCCACAGTGCCATCACATTGCTGAAAGAGTATACGTAGCGGTCTTGCATGTCTCAAATCACAGGCAGGAGGCCCACTGGCCAACCTAGCGTATTATGAGTATGCAACGCGAAGTGGCGTATATGGCAAAACAGAGGCACGTAGCCACGTATAAATAGGTGCGGGTTTCTAACGAGATTCATTCAAGTGTGGCAGCTCTCCTGGATTGCGGGGCGTGTCACACCACCAGCTGCACACAGCAACAGATGGGGCGCCAGCGCTCCAGTCCATGGCAGGTCGCTGGTTCCACCCTCTGAGGCCAACGTGGGGTCCGTAGCCATCCAGCGGCGGGCCATTCCATGGCTCGCTACTGTGGGCATCCGTCCTTCCTTCCAACACACGCCGGAGGCATCCTGAAATGAGGGCCGCGATTCGGACGATGGATCGAGGGCACTTGTTGTCTCCCTCTTGGTGCCTTCTACCTCTTCCCACTACATTTGTTCATCCTGATACATTCAGTTGCAGAAGTTGCCACTACAATAATACTGAGCTACAGATGTCCTTATCAGAGGGACATGACTTTCAAGTTAGGGTTGCCTTGCCCTGCCTCTGCCCTGGATGAAGCTTTCAGAGTTGCCCTCCTGTGGGACAAGGCTTGTAGATACGTGGACTAGCCCCCACGAAGAAGTGAGCTACGCCATATGTTTACTGAAAAGGCAAATTGCAGCGAATGTTGTAAGACCGGTCACGTTGCTGACTATATCGCAGCTCCTTATTGTTCGTAGTGCCGTCATTTCGCCTGTACCAGGAGGCACTGTCCACAGATGCAGGGTTGACGAAGATTCGGTCGCCTTACTGCAACCAGCCAAACCAGAAAAATGCAAGTAAGGTAAACGCATTACCCCTGTGCAATCTCGGAATAAGCCACCCCAGGCTCTTAGTACTAACAGACCAAAACAGACCAAAACAGTCCCTAAACTAACAATCCGAGGCAAAAGAGTAAGGAAAATGTTTCCTCGCCACCAGTTGTGCTGGATATGTAGCCGACCAACTACCACCCAGGCGAACAGTAAAGCAGATCAAAGAGGAAGACGAGGTCTTATGTATCAGTGAGGAAATTTTTAATCAAGACCGATCGCAAGTGTTAGAAACGAATGAAGTCTATACATCGTTAATGTCAAAGCTGATGTTAGCTTGCTCCCATTCTTGCTTTGTGGTTTTATAAGGTATAGGGAACGGTAAATTTTTGGAAACTGCCTGTAAGCTTCGCTGTGCGTGCCATACATTGCTGTATCGATCCTAGAGACAATTTACTGCATATGTTTACAGTGTACCGTTGTTCTGTCATATCTGTGTCGTTTATATTCTGTTTCATTTTAATATTTGATTAGTACAGAGGTCGCAACAGCTTCACCGCAGTGAATACAGCTGTTCCCACTAGATCACCGAAGTTAAGGGCTATCGGGCGTGGCCAGCACTTGGATGGGTGGCCATCTGAGCCGCCACGCACTGTTGCCATTTTTCGGAGTGCGGTCAGCCTCTGATGCCAATTGAGGAACTACGTGAACGAATAGTAGCGGCTCTGGTCAAAGAAAACCATCATGACGACCGGGACAGTGGTGTGCTGACCACACGTCCTTCCTATCTGCATTCTCAGCTGAGGATGACGTGGCGGTCGGATGGCCCCGATGGACCACTTGTGGCCTGAAGTTGGAGTGCTTTAGTACAGAGGTACAGTGAAACAAGTGAACAGCGTGTCTTCTCTTGTTTTCCCTTGTAGCCTACTGACAAGACTAGTACCAGAAGAGCATGCCTACATACGAGGAAATTGCTGAGAAACACTTAAGAATTAGATCTCACCCTGTTGTGCCGGTCATATCTGATAATTAAGAACTGGGGTGAGAAGATTTGGGATCGGGTCACTCTAAAGGGAGGAGTGGGGTCGCCACATAACTGCATCGATGTCGTCTTTAATACATATCTTGACTTTATTAATGTCAATCTAGTTTTAAAACAATCAGCAGTAAAATTAACTGACTGTACTCTAGAACAATGACTTTTAAACAGCTGCCACTAACTTTGAGCCATCAGTCATTAAGTATATGTCAAAACTGCAGAATTTTAAAAAGAACCACAAGTAGCAAAATTCACTGACCATTTTTTTTAACTAAATCGCCTTTAAACAGCTGCTATTAATTACACAGGCCAGCGAATTTTTTTAAAGCTTTTTTTACTTTGGTAGCTGATCTTTATTGATTTTTATGAGCTGAATCCAAATCTAGCCTTAGCTTTTTGGATCAACCATAGTTTTTGAGCAATATGCTTTATATTATATAGTATAAAAATCGTATGCTATACAGTAAACGGGAAAATCAATGAAAACATAAGTATGGTTTGTATTTACAGTAAGCTACTTAAAACAATGATATGTGTTAGTTGCGGTTTCACTTGTCATCTGGAATTGTTTTGTGTTTTATTACTCTTTTTTCTTTGAAGCTTCTTGTGTAGCTTTTTCTACTCTGAGTTGCTTGCTCAGCCTCTCGGTGAAGTGACCAACTGTAGTCCCCCATCATGCTTGTGTTCCAGCGGCCTTGGTAGCGTTTTTCCATCACTTCAATTTCCTAGCGGAAACGCTTTCCTTGCTGCTCACTAAAATCTCCCATATTGTCCGGGAAGTAACCAAGGTGACTGTTCAAAAAGTGAACTTTCAGGCTCATTAAACATCCCAAAGTTTTAAACTTCTTTAACATCATACCTATAATAGATACAGATTCTGGTCTGTTTCATGTCCTAAGAAATTTGTAACGACTTTCTTGAATGGTACCCATGATTCTTTCTCATTTAAGTTCATTGTGGATTCAAAGCCAAAACATCAAACATCAATTTTCTAATGTCAGGTACGACAAAGACGCCTTCTTTTAGTTCAACTTCTAAAAGGTGTGGAAACTTTTGGCAGAGATACTAAAACTTGGTTCATCTTTAGGCAATGCCTTTACAAACTGTTTCATTAGGCGTAACTTTATATGTAGAGGTGGTAGGAGTACGTTTTTTGGATCTACAAGGTTTTTGCATAGAATGATCTTCTCACCAGGTTTTAAAGACTCCCTCACAGGCCAGTTCTTTCTGCACCAGTGTTGATCCCTAGCCCTACTCCCCATTCACACAAAGAACATGGAAATTCGTTAAAGGGACCTTGCATGTTACTTTTAGATCGCCACATATCATCCAGCCATGAGCAGAATAGCCTATTTTATTTAGCACTATTTCTAGGTTTTCATAGCTTTCTTTCATATGTACAGAATGTCCAACAGGAGTAGATGCATACATGTTACCACTGTGTAATACAACAGGTTTTAAACTAGTTTTGGATGAATCAATAAACAGCCTCCATTCTTCCTTTTTGTATTCAATATTAAAATTATTCATCAGACCGGGAACGTATGAGCATTACACTAAATCACCTTATCCTTGAAAAAAATCACTGCTCTCTCTTTCTATACATGTATATGCTGGTTCCAACTGCCAATAAGCTCTTTTCTTTTATTCTAGAGCCAAGCAATTCAGCTTTTTCTTTCGTTAAGCCCAGGCCCCTAACCAGATCGTTAAGCTCGGTCTGAGTAAACAATTTGAGCTCTAGACTTTCTGTATTATAACGGAATTTATCATCATCTGGTTCATGTAAATCACAATGTACATCAGAAAATACTTTTGTTCGAATATAATTTAAACCATCTGGTGGTTCAGGAACTGGCAACTCTACACGATGCCCTACTGGTCAGATGGCGGACAGAAGGTTAGGGTAGCTTATTACCATCTTGTTTTTAGAATTATGACCAGTAATATCAACACTACAAAAGCAGCAATCATCGGAATGATTTCTTGGCTCCGTCCATATCACAGGAACAGCAAATCTAAACGCTCTTTTCTCCTTTTTGGACCATTTATCAGATTTTCAACACACACATAACATACCGTATGCGGCGACCAAGATTAATCTTCAGCACCAAGTTTAGATATAAAGTATGATAGATGAACCTTTCTCACAAAGCCTGTAGTGTTTATTTGGCGTTTTTTTAATCACAAATTCACCACTAACATAACAAAAACTGTCAGCAGAGTTTTTACAACCACCATTAGACATTGTACTGAGCACATGTACAGAAAATGGGAAAGTGAGGTTAGGTTGACAGCAAACAAAACACCATCTGTTAAGCCGGCCGCGGTGTTCTAGCGGTTCTAGGCGCTCAGTCCGGAGCCGCGCGACTGCTACAGTCGCAGGTTCGAATTCTGCCTCGGGCATGGATGTGTGTGATGTCCTTAGGTTAGTTAGGTTTAAGTAGTTCTAAGTTCTAGGGGACTGATGACCATAGATGTTAAGTCCCATAGTGCTCAGAGCCATTTTGAACCATCTGTTAAGACAAATACAGAACAGGCTTTTTTTGCCAGCAAATGTTTTCCAGCAGTGCCACTAACGTCATCTACATTCATTACACCTCTTTTTCAAATTCTTTTAACTATATAAAAGCTGTTAAATTATTTTAAAAATGGCTTAATTTGATAAATTTAATTGTAAAATGTGAAGAAATAGTGGGTGACATAGTCTTTTAAGTATCCTATTTGGATTTACCACCCTAAAACATCATAAGAATAAGGTATTTTCAACAAACAAGTTTTTCCATCGTTGGCCTGTGTTATGAACCCACTGTCGTTCAGTAAAGAACAAAATACAGAATTTTAAAAACAATTGACAGTCACTGAACAAGCAGCTACAGTTAGCCAAAATTCACCTATCACGTTTAAAAAAAAAGACTTATAAAAAGCCACCTTTAACTATGAACCCACTGTCCTTCATTAGATACATGAAGTACAGAGTTATAAAGACAATTAACAGTCCCTGAATAGACAGTTACAGTTAATCAAAACTCACTGGTCAGGTTTTAAGCAAATGATTTTTAAATGGCTGCTATTAATTATGAACCCACTGTGTGATGTACTTTCACTCATGACGCGCGCGATTTCAGATTGCGCATCCATACAGTTCACAGGTCGGCTTAAGAGGCCATCAGGGTGGACCCCCTGACGCGCTCTGGTGCAAGTGCTCTGCTGTTCTGTAAGCCGCATTACTGTTGTCCAGGCAGTGTGTTCAGTGCTACGAAGAACCCGTACTTCATTCTATCTTACGTGTTGCTTTATAAAGTACCAAGTTCTATAAAAATTTTACGTTCTTGCTGTAGCAAATCTGGCAACGAGTGAGCATCATTGCTAAGTCACCTCACAAACATCTCGATGGCAGAAATACTCCAACGTATCACTGCCCAGCAGCAAGCTTTTGTGGAACAAGAGCAGGCTCTAGCCACCGCTCTCTGTCAAGTGGCATCTGCGTTTCCAAAGCAGGTTACTCTCCCGTCCATGCAACCGTCGTTCTTCCCGGCATATGATGAATCGTCTGAAGATTGGGACTCCTACGAGAAACGGTTACACCAAGATTTCCAGGTTATCAAACCTGTGTAGGGTTTTCCTTCTTTCGCGGCCTTCACCGCGCATGCATCAGTTGTGGTGCCAACTTGCGCATTTGCAAGAGCCGGGCCAGCTGAAGTGTCACGGGCCGCAGACGATCAGATTGCTGCGTGGCCTGTTAGGGCTTCTGCAAGTGTTCAGAATGACGGGGAAGCCGTTGCAGCAGTACGACTTTCGAATCAGCGCCATACGGGGTAGCGTTTCGGCCACAGCAGCAACAGGATGCGTCAAAACAGCGGCCGCGTGGCCCCCTCCCGTCTTGCCCGTACTGCTTCGTCCAACACGACCGTGCTGCGTGCCCTAAGCGTTGGGCTATTTGCAACGAGAGTCGAAAAAGAGCCCACATTCCATAGGCTTGTAACTCCTCTTCGAACGTGGCAAACATAGTAGTACCGATGGACATAATCTGTATTTCTAGAATGACTGTCTTTCCACACGAATTGTTTATTAAGTTACGTTTATTTAATAAATCGCTAAAAATGGTAGTGGACACGGGAGCTGCGGTGACTTTAGCAATTGCACAAACGTATGTGAACCTCGGCTTACCTCTCCTGACACAGTTTCACGGAAGTTGATTTCCTACAATAAACAGCAGATTCCGATCCTAGGTCAGTTCTTCGCCCCTGTTTCGTACAAATTTGATGTTCACCCTCTCATCTTCCTTGTTGTGGATCATACCCATACTGCAGACTTTTTCTGATAGATGCGTTTAAGGCTTTCGGTTTCTGTATTGCCGATGACGTAAATTGAGTGCCAGAGCAAGTTCCGTATCAGCAGTTGCAGTCCCTCCACTCTGAGTTTTCGTCTCCGTTTTCCACTGGGCTTCGTTGTTCTACCACTTTTCACGTCCACATTACCATGAAACAGTCCGCTTGCCCTCATTCCTTCCGGGCGCGGCAGGTGCCAGTCGTATTGCACGACTCTGTTAAGGTCGAATTACACTCCTGGAAATGGAAAAAAGAACACATTGACACCGGTGTGTCAGACCCACCATACTTGCTCCGTACACTGCGAGAGGGCTGTACAAACAATGATCACACGCACGGCACAGCGGACACACCAGGAACCGCGGTGTTGGCCGTCGAATGGCGCTAGCTGCGCAGCATTTGTGCATCGCCGCCGTCAGTGTCAGCCAGTTTGCCGTGGCATACGGAGCTCCATCGCTGTCTTTAACACTGGTAGCATGCCGCGACAGCGTGGACGTGAACCGTATGTGCAGTTGACGGACTTTGAGCGAGGGCGTATAGTGGGCATGCGGGAGGCCGGGTGGACGTACCACCGAATTGCTCAACACGTGGGGCGTGAGGTCTCCACAGTACATCGATGTTGTCGCCAGTGGTCGGCGGAAGGTGCACGTGCCCGTCGACCTGGGACCGGACCGCAGCGACGCACGGATGCACGTCAAGACCGTAGGATCCTACGCAGTGCCGTAGGGGACCGCACCGCCACTTCCCAGCAAATTAGGGACACTGTTGCTCCTGGGGTATCGGCGAGGACCATTCGCAACCGTCTCCATGAAGCTGGGCTACGGTCCCGCACACCGTTAGGCCGTCTTCCGCTCACGCCCCAACATCGTGCAGCCCGCCTCCAGTGGTGTCGCGACAGGCGTGAATGGAGGGACGAATGGAGACGTGTCGTCTTCAGCGATGAGAGTCGCTTCTGCCTTGGTGCCAAAGATGGTCGTATGCGTGTTTGGCGCCGTGCAGGTGAGCGCCACAATCAGGACTGCATACGACCGAGGCACACAGGGCCAACACCCGGCATCATGGTGTGGGGAGCGATCTCCTACACTGGCCGTACACCACTGGTGATCGTCGAGGGGACACTGAATAGTGCACGGTACATCCAAACCGTCATCGAACCCATCGTTCTACCATTCCCAGACCGGCAAGGGAACTTGCTGTTCCAACAGGACAATGCACGTCCGCATGTATCCCGTGCCACCCAACGTGCTCTAGAAGGTGTAAGTCAACTACCCTGGCCAGCAAGATCTCCGGATCTGTCCCCCATTGAGCATGTTTGGGACTGGATGAAGCGTCGTCTCACGCGGTCTGCACGTCCAGCACGAACGCTGGTCCAACTGAGGCGCCAGGTGGAAATGGCATGGCAAGCCGTTCCACAGGACTACATCCAGCATCTCTACGATCGTCTCCATGGGAGAATAGCAGCCTGCATTGCTGCGAAAGGTGGATATACACTGTACTAGTGCCGACATTGTGCATGCTCTGTTGCCAGTGTCTATGTGCCTGTGGTTCTGTCAGTGTGATCATGTGATGTATCTGACCCCAGGAATGTGTCAATAAAGTTTCCCCTTCCTGGGACAATGAATTCACGGTATTCTTATTTCAATTTCCAGGAGTGTATTTCAAGTTTCCCTACGTGTCATATTCCATGACCACGTCGATGGTGGCCACGGTTTTGGCCTTCTCTGATTATGAGATTTTTGCAATTGAGGGACTTCCGTATAGCACAGTTACCGATAATGGTCTCCAATTTGTTTTTGGGAAGAAATTGCATCTTTGCGTCGGGCTAGTGATGTTCGTTGGCATCTTACAGCTACCGGTTTCGACCTCAGTATAACGGAGAGGCTGAATACGTGGTTCGGATGTTTAACACTCAGATGCAGAAATGTGTGTCTTGCAGGTCCCCTGAAGGTACTTTAGACTAAATTTTTAATTCATACCGTTTCACTCAGGTGGGGGACAAAGGACTGGCGCAGCTACTACATGGACGCCATCCACGGAACATCCTTTACCTGCTGCGAATGAAGCCACGTACGCCAGCTTCGCAGGTTCTGCGACGATTCCACCCGAGTGCGCTTGTCTGAGCTCGTGGTTACGGCCGCCGGCCGAACTGGGTTCCTGCCGTCATCGAGCGTCGCTGGGACCAGCACCTGTGCGTCGTCGACTCTCTTCATGATGGACAGACGAGCTGCCACTTCGACCAGCTGCAGCCACGCATGTCAGGATATCTTCCGGAAGGCCCACCATCTCCCACAACCCCGTCCTTGCCCCGCCTCCGCTGATACCAGTTCCTGTGTCACAGACGGTCCGGTTCGCAAGGCGCCAATTCACCACCTCAGCAATCCCGCACCAAATTGCCAGTGCCTGCCCGCCACATGCCGAAGTAGCCGCCCTTATTGGGCGATAAAATGGATGTCAGCGCTATCATTCGTGTTTTCCTGACTCGTAATGCCAGGGTATAGATATATCAATGATGATGGTATCAGCACTTTATCAGTACCAGTGCTTTTTGATGCCAATGCTTTTTCAGTACAAAAAATTTTTCGGTACCAGTACTTTCTGGATACCATGCAATTTTTCGGTAACAGTCATTTTTTCTGAACAATCTATTTTGTTGGTACCAGGCATTTTTTCAGTACAGTGCATTTCTTCTGTACAAGGCTTTTTTTCTGAACCATGTATTTTTCTGTGGCTAGTGTTTTTATGATTATATGTGTTTTCTCACCCCCATGAACGGAAGAGTGATGTACCTTCACTCATGACGTGCACGATTCCAGAGATTGCGCGACCATACAATAGAGGTCACCTGGGTGGATCTCTGATGAGCCGCCAAAGAGATAGCACTTTTTAAACGATTGAAAACGACTGCTCGACCTATTCTCTAACCTGCATTACTGTTCTCCAGTCAATGTTTGCAGCGCTACGCACAACCTGTGTTTGATTGCATCTTACGTGTTGCCCTGTAAAGTACTCTGTTCCATAAATCACATTTGTTCTTGCTACAGCACTGTGATTCAGTACACACACGAAATAGAGAGTTATTAAAACAGTTAACAGTCACCTAATGGGCAGATACAGCTAACCAAAATTCATTGATAACTTTTGAAGCAAATGATTTATAAATAGCTGCCTTTATTTATTAACCCACTGTCATTCAGTACAGAGACAAAGTACAGAATTACTACAACAATTACCAGTGACAGAGTAGGCAGCTACAGTTAACCAAAATTCAATGATAAAATTTTATGAAAATTACTTTTAAACAGTTGCCCTTAATTATGAAGCCATTGTCATTCAGTAGATAGAAAAACACAGAATTTTATTAACAGCAACAGTCAATGAACAAACAGCTTCAGTTAGCCACAATTCACTAATCTAATTTTAAGCTAATGACTTACAAAGAGTTGTTTTTAATTATGAACCCTCTTGTCATTCGGTAGACAGCAAAATAGAGAATTTCATAAACAGTTAATAATCACTGAATAAGCTGCTACAGTTAGCCAAAATTCGCTGATCAGATTTTAAGCAAATGACAAACAGCTGTCGTTAATAATAAACCCACTGTGGTACACTACACATATAAAGTACAGAATTATAAAAACAATTATCAGTCACCGAATATGCAGATACAGTCAACAAAAATTCACTGATCAGGTTTTAAGAAAATGAATTATTAAGCAGCTGCTCTTAATTATTGAATCCTCTGTTATTCAGTAGAAAACAAAACACCGAATTAAAAAAAAAACAATTAAGTGTCACTGAATATGCAATTGCTGTTGTCTAAAATTCGCAGATCAGTTTTCAACTAATTGAATTTTAAACAGCTGCTGTTGATTATGAGTGTTAGTTGTATACACACCATTTGGGGGGACGGGGAGGGAAGAATGGGAGGTAAGGACATACACAGAAATTACTTAAGTTGGACATGGTGACTGCCTTCTTTTTACTCCTTAAGCCTGGGAGAGTCTAGGCGGCTGTCACTAGCTTCGAACTGGCCAAATAATCTCCAAGTCACTAGAGTATTTTCCGAAATATCATGCCCAATCACGGAAACTGCTTTGCAGGGTAGGCGATAATCCACAGTCAAAACCAGGCTCTCTCATGTACCATCCAGAACTCCAGACCTCTCGCACCCCTAGGCGACTTGCTCCACACACCACATATTCAGTGCCCAACACCTTCCTGCTTCACAGCTGTTGTGTCCACATATGGTGCCACCGGCATACCTGAGAAGGTATCCAGACAAAGATTGTCAGCAAGGGGTGAAATCGATAGAAGACTGGTTCTGCATGGCTCAGCCTCCCCCACTGAAATTCAAAGATGGCCAACCGGAGTTTGGCACCTAGCAACTGCCTAACATATACTCTAGAGATCTTCCTGTTCAATTCATTATGAATCAACCAGAAGTTTAAAAATTTTCCAGGGGCCTAACCCGGTGAGCCAGTTTCATAGAGGGGTGGTCCCAGCCTTATCTCCATGTTTAAACTGACGCATAAGCATGTGGTCTCAGACCTTCCCCTTGAACTCCTGCCTCCCACGACTGTATCCAAGACCTGACACTTATAATGTGTCTTGCTCACTCTCAGCTATGTTGGATGGTTTGGGGGGGGGGTGGAGGGGGGGACTCGCTCAGGGAGAAGCTCGTCCATGGTCCAAAGATTATCCAAGGGAAATTAAATCGATAGGCCACGATTAATGAGAGCATAGCGGCTTGATGGCCTCATGCTGAGCAGCAAGATTTAAGGACAGCATGGAAAGGCCCCAGTGTTTTTAAGGCCTAGCACGAAATATCAATATGGCTTTCAAATTCCTGTTCATGGGCTCAGCAGAGGACGGCTGTTGGTAGCAAGGACCAGTGGTAATATGTCTAATACCATGATTCATGATCCCTTACATGTAAATGCCAGGTCACTATCGCCTGCTAGGATGCTCGGTGGTACAAAGGAAGCAAAAATTTTTTCACGCTGCTGTGCAGATTGGCCACTAGTGACAAGCAATTAACTAGCTAATGGAGAAAAACCCATTCATCACCACCAAGATCTAAAGGTCTCATGCCCCTTGTATTTCGAGGGGTTCCTACGTAGTCGACAAAGAGATGGTCTGCTCTCACAAGTAGGCTCTAGATCCTCTTGCATCAGTTAGAAATGGGTTTTACTTGTTTGCGTAACTGACCATCCCCCTCCACAGCCCCCCCCCCCCAATTCACCGACTTATATCCTTAATAACAGACTCCCAAACCCAATTTAAGAAAATGAAACAGCTACAGCCATGCTAACGATGTTATTAATTGGGTAGGTAACAGTCTTGGCGCTCCAGTGCACCATCTTCGATCCTTAGTTGATGTTGAAGAACTTATCACGATCCATATATACGGTGCATGAGTGGCCAACAATTGATTTACGCAGGCTACCTGTAAATACGATGTCATCTCTCCAATCATCAACTGTTGATGTTTGGAGAGGCAATATCACAGTTACAGGTAGTCTACATAAACAAGTGGTTGGCCACTGATGCACCCTATACATTGATCGTGATAACCCCTTCAGCATTAACTAAGACCTGAAGATGGCGCACTGAAGTGCCGAAACTGTTAGCTACAGACTAAATGACATCATAAGGACGGCTGTAACTTTCATTTTCTTACAACACTGAAGGGTCGTAGCCCCCAGACCTCCTGGCACAAGGATTGACATACACAAACCACATGTTGTCCAATTGTGGCCAATGTATGATGGACACTAGATGATCGCCCACCACAGAGCTATGGAAATACCTAAATTAAGCGGGAACAATACCTGAGGCAAAGAAATTTTGAATGTTCGGTCACCCTTTCGCTTTTGGCACACAATACCTTTATTAAGAACATACCCATCTATGTGCTCTCCATTTTAAAGCTATTTTTAATTTGGAAAATGCATGAACCTTCTTGTCTCCACTTGAGATCGCTTGAGTTCAAGAACTAAAGTCAGTGCAGTGGCACCCAAGCGAAGTTGGGCACCACCCTCCACATATTGCCCGGAGTCGCAATCTTCGTACATGCTACTTACAGCGTCGGTCACGCTGTTGTCTGGACACTTGATATGATGAACTTTAATGTCGAGATGCGGACAGCCCAACGAGCAACCCTACCAGCTTTTCTGGGGCGCGCCAATACCCAACTCAATGCCTGATTATCAGCCTCGAGCACAAATTTCCTATGCTTCTCCAAGGCGAAGATAACTGCTGAAGCTTCCCACTCATACAATGAATATTTTAATTCAGCTGGAGACAAGCAGTGCGATGCGTAGGTGACAGGACGCTGTCTAACACACCCGGCGGTACCAATTGCGGGGAAACATCAAATTGTTTTTGACTTCTTGACCGTGCGCCCTGTCCACACCACGTACCTGATAATCCCGCGGTGGTAGTACTGTCCTGCTCCACACTGCTGCTGGCTTGCCTGGAATTATGAATCTACGTATGCAAGCGGGTATAGGGGAGCCACTCAACGTCAAGCACAACACTGTCCTACGTCTTGTATGAACATCTAAATTCTGGGACGAAATGAAATCACAGGTTGCACTGTTTACATTCTAAGTGATAAAAGCTTATCCCAATTAACATTCTTGATGATTATCTGTCCACAATGTCACTTGGACGAGCGTACGCGTAACTGAACACGGCGCGGATGATTGTTGATGATGCGGAAGCCGAATAATCGAATCAAAGTTGTCACGCTCGCCGCGCATACACAGATTTTTCTTCGATACCAGTCCTCCTTGTCACTAGTAATGATGTAAAACTGTTCATAAAGTTAATTTTTCAGGTCTCAGGTCTCAGCTCTCACCTGTACGAGCGTGAGCGTAACCGTCGCGGTGCGGCTGATTGTTGATAATGCAGAAATGCGATGATCGAACGCACCTTATCCGCTCGCTACAAGACACTGTCACTTGATTTCACTCTTTAATGGCAACTAATTTTTACTGATTCACATTAGTTTCATTCTGAGAGACCGAACGTGGCGCGTATGATTGTGTACGGTGCGGCCCCCAACAAGAGGATACGCAAATACGTTATTGGAGGAACTGCTCATTTTTAATTACATCGTTACGCACCTTCCTCTGAAACACTCCCATATTTCATCACTTTACTGGAGTAACACTGCAGCAACACTTGAACTTCCATAGTAACAATGCCTCTCACATGCAGAGCTACCCACAACACAACATAATAGTTCCATGTCCCGTGCTCGACTCTGGAGACGCGCTGCCTGCAAAGATACTCCGCAACCAAGCCAGCGTTGTAACAGTACGCTTACAGCTGCTCGCTCTGATGTTGGAGATGTACCGCCTCTACCCCAGAAATGGATGCGTCGATGTGGCAACAACGGAATTGCCGACATCTGGGATAACTAACGCAGTAACATTGCTAAGGGCAGCTTTGATTACCTCAAAGGAAGCTTGGTGACTCTCCTCCAAAAGCAAGTTTCACCTTTCTTCCACAAGTTGTTCAAGGACGCTGTAAATTGGGTAGAACTGAGATCAAACTTTCGAACGAAATTCACCATACCACTAAATCTTGCAACTTCCTTCTTGTTCTTAAGGGGGGGGGGGGGGGAGGTCATGCAAGGAACGTGTCTGGTCCTGAGCAATGCTGACCCCTTGAGCCGAAAAGCAGAAACCAGGTGACCCAAAAAGGATATACAACGGCGAGACAAGGCAACCTTAGAAGCCTTGACAGAAAGCCCGGCCTCCCTAAGACGTAACAAAACTATTTCGAGATGGTCCGAATGCTCCCAAAACGACTACTGTCTGCTACTACTGGCACTGTAAACGACAACATCTTCAAGATAGTCATAAAAAGATTTGAACTTAAGATATCCCGAAACATGTCTGGAACCGAACGACCGCTACAGTCGCAGGTTCGAATCGCGCCTTGGGCATGGATGAGTGTTGTAACGTCCCCTTAGAAAAATTAATGAATGACTGTGGCGATAAACCTCTTACATTATTTGATTTTCAAACAGCTGAGCAAAACTGAACGTGCTCAGACATTCACTAAACTGACACACAATAATTTTTGTGCAACGCAATCTGACTCTCAGTAATCCCTACAAAAGAATAGCCCTGACTAACAATAACCTATACCTTTCGTGAATTCTTACCTCACAAAAATCTTCGTTACTCTGAGAGTTAGCAATACTCTCTTAGGATGTAAAGGTTGGCTACAGCGCGCATACACAAGCTCTGGAATCTAAGCTATTGTTGTCGTGCCTTGCAGCGCACGGATTAACTAGTGGCAGTTTTGAAGCCAGTGTAGGAGCCCGCCTGCTGTGGTGCGCAGGTGTGTTGGGCGAGGGGTCGTCGCCGAGCTGCCGTACTGCCGTGTCCGCCAGCAGCGACACAGGATTTGGTATTTAGTTGATATTTTTTATAATTTGCAGTGCGGTTACTAATTTAGAGAAAAGGGTTAGTGTATGTGCGTAGCAGCAGACGGTAATTTTGATAATGATAGGAGTTGAATTCTTAAGGGGAAACCATTGTTAGATTAAGTATTGATTTTTGTCATTGATGTCTTTTGTAATTGTCAGGGAATTGTTTCACTATGTATTCAATTGAGAAGTATTTCAGTGTGTCTCAAGAGTTTGATTAATTTGTAATATTGCTTTAATGCCACTAGAGGCAAATTTACAAACGATGCGATTGTTCAAATAGCTTCTAGCGTTTTGTTAATTGAATGAGAAAGAATCGCTTTCAGAATATAATTTTTCGTTTGGGTTATCATTTCTCGAGTTAATATTTGACCAAACCCTTTCTCTTGAATTATATGTAGTTGTAGTAAGCAGCAGCAGCCGCAGCAACAGCAGGAGCCACCCGCCATACAGAAGATGCATTGCACTCAGCATGAATAATAGGTTTTTTTAAAATGTTTTTGTTAAAGAATGGAATGCAGCAGATCAAGCAGTGGCAGCAGAAAGACAAAATAAGTTATATGTTGCGCACAGTACCAATAAAAAAAGAATAAAATTTTGGCGATCTCTGTAATAGTAAAGTTAACAAGAGATCATTTGCCAACAATGCGTGATGAACAACTGTGTGCTACACGCAACTTAGGATATGACAATACAGTGATGCAAACAGAACGCATTATGAGAAAAAATTCCAGCGTTGCTTCCGCCTCAAAAGTCCAGAGTAATTTTGTTTTCCCCACTTTCCGTGGAACTTCAGGTCTGGATGCCACTCCGATAAAGTGGAGCAATTTTGCCTTTCCTTCTGTTAGTGGAAATGCAGGTACTGCTTATGCTGTAACAGAGAAGAGTAACGTTGTACTCTCTGCCCCCAGTAATGATGTTTTACAATTATTAGCCCGCATCTCGTGGTCGTGCGGTAGCGTTCTCGCTTCCCACGCCCGGGTCCCCGGGTTCGATTCCCGGCGGGGTCAGGGATTTTCTCTGCCTCGTGATGGCTGGGTGTTGTGTGATGTCCTTAGGTTAGTTAGGTTTAAGTAGTTCTAAGTTCTAGGGGACTGATGACCTAAGATGTTAAGTCCCATAGTGCTCAGAGCCATTTGAACCATTTTTTTTTTACAATTATTACTGAGTAAACTCACTGAATTTGATGACAGACAGGAGAGTGAACTCACTGAATTTAAGAGTAAACTCACTGAATTTAATGACAATAATGCAAAGAATTGCAAATCGCTTCAGAACAAAATTAACGAGAATCTCACATTGTTTCAGGGTGAGGTGAATGACAATTTAAATAGTAAATTTGAAGAAATGACCAGTCAGTTGAAAAGTCAGCTACGTGAAGAATTCAAATCAGATATTAAGAATCTTGTATCCCGACTTGATCACGTACAAAATGTTGATATTGTTGAAGTGAAACGATAGACGTCACAACAAGAACTGCAAGTAGAGGAATAAGCGAAAAATGTTGAGTCATTGCAATTACAGACCACCAATGAAGTTTCAAAGATAGAAACTCAATTAACGACAGTAACTAAACAGGTAGATGAATTATTCATGAAAGTGACGGAACTGAGTAGCGGGTTACATACGAGGTCAGATGACACTCAGCCGGTACCGATCGCGGATACTGAAGAATTTCAGTCTCTGAAACGTTTTGAAACAAGAGCAGATGACAATTAATCAGCAAAACAAACGTGATGTAAAAAAATATACAGGAACAGCTTGACAGCATCGAAGAAAAGATCGATCGCAGCAATGACAAGGCTAGATCCGATAATTACCAAATTGGTAACGACAATGAGCGCGTTAATTATGGAAATCCCACCACTTTTCTAGTGGATATGACACGTCTGCGGGACGTAATGAAGGAAACATGAGTCACGCTGTAAAAGAAAACTCATCCGCTAAGAAAATGACGAGTTTGACTATAAGCATTTTCTGACAGTTAGGAAATTTAAAATTTTCCGGAATGCTAGTCACGAAATCCACCGTCGAGAGTGGTTACAACAATTTGACTATTCTTTACCACCAACATGGCCAATTGGCCACAAACTGGATTCATTTGCAGTTATCCCGAAGGAGAGCCTGCAACAAGAATGCGCTCAATAGTACGTGAATGTCACACATATGGTGATTTTTATCACGCATTCTTATCTGCTTACTGGTCAGAGACTACACAAGATCGTGTAAAACATTACATCATTATAATGCAAAGTTATGAACAGTCGAAAGTTTCAACTCCAGTGCAATATTTTGAAAACATGATGCGCATGAACAGATATTTAACGAATCCGTACAGTCAGTCAGAATTAATTCGTATCTGTTTGACAAAACTGCCGATCAGATTACGCCATATAATTCTGGCAGGTAGGTGCAAAGATGACTTGGAGGCATTCCAAGCTCTTTTGTAAAAATTAGAATTTAACAACTATGAAAAAACACAAAGAGATAATAGTAATCAGTATTGGGAAAATAATAATCCGCGACGTGACCGTAAACGCGTATGGAACTCGGACGAACCTCACGCGTACAGGGCGGAAGAAGATAGGCGCGATATGCGGCATCAACCGTATAACACAGATCATAGACGCCAGAGAAAAGGTTTTTATGATCATAGGAACTCTCAGTACAGTAATAGAGATCGCGGACGGCGAGAGCAAAGGCGTTATGGAAATGAAAATTATTTTAGAAGGAATGGTTGCGGTAGTGCCAACCGAAATTGGCGCGGACACGCAAATTACTATTCGGAACGCGGTGCTCATGCAGAGTACAGAGCATCGAGCCCACGTGATAATTATGGTCATAACAATTATGAGAACCAAAACAGTGATGATGAGGGGACAAATAAAAATTGGGAGGATCGCAGAAATTCCAATTTAGAGCATGGGGACAATGTAGAAATCAGACCACCCAACCCAAGCAATAATTCGCAGCAATACCAGCCGGCACAACAATGATTAGTAACAAGGACTACAAACGAACCGTTTGTAGCGGCGGAAAGCCGACACACAAATTCTGTTAACTTTGTTGGACTGGAGGACATTAGAGACACATCATTACAAGAAAATGATAACAGCGAAACTATGTATGCTCATCCAATTATAAAAATCTCGGTAGGAAATATTCTACTTTCAGCTGTACTTGATTCTGGCAGCCTTGTGGCTGTAATTAGCGAGACAATGTTTAAGAAGTGTGAACAGGCATCTGTTTGTCCAACCTTGTCATTATTAAAGACCAAATTAAAGGGAGTCTTTCAAGGAAAGAGTGTAGACGTACGCAATCAGACTTCTTTAGTTTTCAGGTGTCAAGGACACGAGTATTCTTCCAATTTCTTAGTAGTCCCTCTTTTATCAACAGAAATGATTTTGGATATGGAATTCCTACGTGAATATAAAGCAATGTTAAACTTTTGTAATGCTGAAGTCATGTTATGAGTAAATCAAATGCTAGTTAGGCTTAATTTTCAAGGATGGTTAACAATGGAGGGTGAGGAAGTGTCTTATCTGCATTTACTCTTTCCGCTTGAGGCACAACAATCAATGAATTTATCTAATAGTTGCACAGACAACATCATTATATTTTACTGTGAAACAGAACAACCCATTAGTACAGAACAATTAATTAAAAGGAAAGTTTACCGAGACGAAGTAGATCCTAATGCAAGCACTGATGAGTTATTTGAAATATTACAAACAAATTGTGACGTTTTTTCTCAAAAGACAGGAACAATACGTAACTTTCTTTATGAATTCAAGGTCAAGGAACATAATACATTTTTTGTACCACCATACGTCATCCCATTGACATACAGAGACAAAGTCAAACAGGAAATACAATCCATGTTAGAGCAGGGAATCATCGACCCTGCTGTGAGTTCATATAACAGCCCATTACACGTGGTTAAGAAAAGAGATAATTCCATTAGACTGGTTCTTGATTCCAGACCAATTAACACAGTAATCCAACCTGAAACCGATAGACCACAGACACTAGATGAACTATTGCAAAAATTCCATGGAGTGAAGGTGATGTCATCTTTGGATTTACGAAGTAGTTTTTGGCAAATATAATTAAATCCGAGGTGTAGGAAATACACAGCTTTCCTCTGTTTTGGAAAATGTTACCAATTTCGAAAATTGCCATTTGGTCTCAACGTTTCGTCAGCTGCATTTATCTGTGGTTTGAATACAATATTACCGGCACACTTAAAAGACAGGATCACCACTTAAGTTGACGACATTTGGATCGCAGAGAATTCATGGACAAAATACAACCAAGTATTAAGTGAATTATCACAAACATTTCGGGAACATGGCATTACAGTCAATTTAGAGAAATCTGACTTCGGTAGAACACAAATCAAATTTCTTGGCCACATTGTTACAACAAAAGGCATTCTACTTGATCCAGAACAATTAAATGCGATCAAAGAGATGCCCTTGCCAACAAACAAGCGACAATTAAGAGGATTTTTTGGACTAATAAATTTTTATCGTCATTTTGTTAGCCTAACAGGTAACAACACAGTTTGGGACTGGGATCATGATGCTCAGACAGAGTACCACGATTTGAAAACTGCACTACTGAATGCACCTATATTGTCACATCCTGATTTATCCCTTGATTTTTGCCTTTCGACAGATAGCTCAACATCTGGGCTTGGTGTCCATTTCTTCCAAGAAGTTGTAGAAAATGGAATTCTTACTCAGAAAAGTACAACTTTTGCCAGTCGAGTATTAACAAAATCAGAGCGCAACTATTCAGTCACGGAGCTGAAAGCATTAGCCATAGTATGGGCGTTTGATAAATTTCGTTACTATCTGCAAGGCAAGCACACAAAAGTATACACCGACCATCGGGCATTACAATTTCTCATGTCAGCCAAATTAAATCACGACTGTTTAAAACGTTGGGCTTTGTTTCTTCAGGAATTTAACTTCACTGTTACATGTATTCCAGGTTCACAAAGCATCATTGCTGATGCGCTTTCACGAGCACCTGTTGGTTTAGCTCAAAGTAACGAGGTAGATTGCCTAGAAAATAATTACAGCTTACTCTACATGCAGAAGGTTGTTTTTGAAAACTTCATTTCATCCTCATTAAGTAACATTGCTCGTGAACAGGAAAAGGATTCGATTTGGAAGGATATAAAAAGGAAGTGGGAGAGTAAGTCACATCCCGCTATAAGACAGTTTTATATCATATGTGATAACATCTTATTCAGACGCAGACGTCCTGACAGTCCTTCTTGGGTTTTATGCACACCAGACGAACTAGTAAATAAACTCATTTGGTACACACATCTCAGTTATGCCCACTTTGGTGCGAAGAAATGTTTTCAAAAATTACGAGACACATGTTATTTTTAGAATATGGAAAAGAGAATCCGTAAAGTCCTGGCAATATGCAAGTTATGTCAGAAAGCAAAACCACCAACAGTGACACACAGAACACCACTATTTCCAATCATCCCAGTCAAATTCAAAGAGATGGCTGCCGTGGACATCTTCGGACCAGTAATAAGATCTAGACAAGGCCATTCATATGTTTTCGTAGCTGTTGAGCTTACTTCGAAATTTGTCTCATTCACACCTTTACGAAAAGCTACAGTAAAAACAGTTTCTACAGCATTCGTCAAGAATTTCTTTAAGGAAGTACGGCACGTTGACAAGGTGATTTCTGACAATGGCTCACAATTCCATTCCAACAGTTGGCTGAAAACCTTGCGACGCAGGAAAATTAAACCAGTATTTATATCACGTTTTATGAGATCATGTAACCCATCAGAACGTATCATGAAGGAGTTAGGTAAACTTTGCAAGTTGTACTACCATCGCCAACATAGAAACTGGGACGTACATTTATCCGATTTCCAAAACATTATTAATGAACTACTTAATGATTCCACTACCCTGCCTCCACTGCTTGTGTTAAAAAATAAACAACCACCAAATAAGATAAAACAATTAGTAGCCTTCCTTGCACAGCGACGTTTAAGACACCATGAAGTGGTAAGTATAGCAGTACAGAAGATCAAGAAATCTGCAGACGGAAGAAAGAAGCTGCATAATCCACGAGTCAACGTCAAGAATTTACAGGTTGGTCAAAAAGTACTGCTTAGATCACATCGACTATCTCATAAGGGAAAATATTTGAGTAGCAAGTTTTTCTTGGTGTATGAAGGACCCTTCCGTATACGACGCATTGCACACACAAACGCTGTGGAACTTGAGACAATACGAACACATAAATCGCGAGGTCTTCATTACTTATCACACATTAAAATTTTCAAGGAATAAGGCCCTAGGGGGTTTACTGATCTTTAGTAAATATATGTTTGGCAAGCATAGGTGCCCCAGCCGTTACAGTATATTCTCTCGATTTTAGTTTTCAGTACTGTTTCATAATCTTTGACTAACCTGTTTATGTATTAATCTTTTACTATCAATCTATCCTGTGTGAAAGACCAAGAATGAATGATTATGAATGATTTGTATTGTTTGAGAGGATGAGAACTTTGCAAAGGACATTTCTGACGAGAGGTTTATACCAGCTGTTGACATCTTGCGGTGTTTACTGAAAGAATGACATTTTCGTGACTTATTTGAAGGAAAATGCAAGAAGTAACTGTACGTTTTTAGGGAGAAATAACATGAATTAACAGAAACTGTTGACATTATCGTCCAGTAAAATATAGTGTATAAGTGGCTCTGAATTGAGAAGGTATATTTGATGGGTAATAGTATAATTAGGAAACCTTCGAACTGACACTTGTTCTGATTTATGAGGTAGTTTGAAGAGTGATGATTTATGTGGATTTTTCGTGTTTGTTAGTTTGCCAGGTAAGGCGTATTAGGATTTATGGACCACTCATGATTAGTGTGACACAATGAGGGAGCACTTTGCAGACATTTATAGAACAAGAGAAGGTATGAAAGATACACTTCTAAACGAAGAAACCCACAACGGTATTCTATGAAGGAAGATATAGCTTATACACATTTGCGTAAAATTTCAGTCACAGTAATGTTAAAGTAGACTACAAACTTACTTAAAATCTAAGTCACAGTAAAGTTAAGACATAGCTATGAGTCACGAAAGGAGTTCTGATACAAATACACAGCAAAGTGTTGAATTATGTGATGAATGAGTGCCAAGAATATTTTTTATTTCTCTGTGAAATTATGGAATGGTAAGAATGATAGTGTTGTTTCTCTTCTTATTGTTGTTAAGGTTGACTTTATTGCATTTCTTACAGGAAACATGATCGCAACGGAAGTTTTCTCCACTACAGAAACGAAAGCACTTAACGTGACGTAATTTTCTGTAGTAGACGATATTTTCATATCGGAGCATAGCACGCTTATTGTTAAGGGTCGCGGGAAGAAAGACGTTCCAGAAACAGTCGGCCGTGACCAAAACACCGAGCTACGACCTAGATAATTATGTCGTGCATATAACGATTTCTTTTCTCTTTCCAGAGCGAAATGACTCTTACGCCAAGAGGTGAGAGTATCTGCCATATTTTATGAATGTGTAAATAGTAGTGTAACATAAGTCAATTTAATACTTATCTTGTGTTTTTCTATTTCATGATTGTAATTTAGTGATGCAGTGCCGATTCCAGCACAAGGTTAATTGGAAGGTGATGATTTTTCTCTTGTCATGTCATAAATTTATTTCTTGTCACCTTGATGAATAAACTATTTCTTTCAGTTTCTACTGGACAGATGGAGGGGTCTTGTGTGTTGTATTTTGTAAATAATCTTATTATGTACTTTTTAGGTTGTTTCTTATTCTTGTTCTTTGTGACCGCCCAAGGTATGGCCACACAGAACCATACAAAGACTAGGGAAGCCTCCAAACAGAGACAATGAGGACTCCATATAAAAACGATTGAGACGCTATACCACAGACATTGACGTTTGACATTAGAAATATTGACAATCATTACAGACTAATAATTATAAATTTGGTATAACTTAGTAATTAGAGTGTAAAAATTCTGACGCAAAGTCACGTAATTATTCACTAAATTTCGTACATATTCATAAACTGATTTGGCGAGCCGTTGGCTACATTTTTTTAAATCATTCTGTAACTTTTATAATATAAATAGCATCACTATGGAAATACTTTTCTATTTGTAGGATTATTTAAATATTTTATTACCAAAATGTATATAACAATTATTGTAACAAATATTGTAACAGTCTTTTTCAGCATCACTAGTAATGTAAAAATAGTAGGTAATTAGAGTTAGATGGCACAGGATTTATGCCTTGAAATTAAAATAATATTTTTTGTGTGGTGCCACATTTGTAATGATTCATGGTCACAATCAGAACTTTGCCATTGTTATTGTCCAAACTAATTGTAAGAAAATTAACTTGCCACCGTGTGGTGAGCCTCATATTATGACTGAATTGAAAAATACGTGCCACAAATCGGTGATTGCTGTGGCGGAAATTTAAAGAAAATTGACTTTGCCACCGTGTGGTGAGCCTCACATTATTCATGACTTGAGATATATGCCACAAATCTGTAATTCCTGCGGCAATAGAGTTAAAGAAAACATTTAAATGCGCACAGAGCTCACATGACTGTTTATATGATATAATATTATTCCTTGCTCCACTTCTGTAATTAGATATCCTATTTTAAAGGAAGAATCTATTTTCTATAAAATATGACATTTTCAGTACAGAGAAATACTCGACCGAGACTTGTACTACATAAGCTTGTGGAGGTACTCATGCAATAACGCAGTGACGTGTGGTTGTCATAGGACACAAGATCCCTGAGTCTGCCTGTGTTGTCAAACTGTTTCACCAGAGGAAAATTTGACTTCAGGTGTGGTTGTCAGTGGATATGAAGTCCCTGAGTCTGCCTACACCGTAAATTAACTAATGTTGGAATATTAGTGTTTGTCAGTGGATATGAAGTCCCTGAGTCTACTGCACTTAAAACATGTAGACCTGGTTTCCTTCGACCAGAGGAAACTGCGAGCATAAAAACATACAGTATCATGGAGTCAGGCCACTACTGATTAATGTCACGGAATCGTAAGTGCCCAAATGCAGAAAATAAAATATTACTTTTAACTGGTTATTAGGTTATGTTAGCTTATTGAAGACTATTCCATGCTTAAGTTGTTACTGTTACACATTTGTTAAAACTTGTATGATCTTTTTTATCTACTTATATAAGAAACTTGTTATATTTCCTTTGATGTTTTCTTATTACATACATACTAGGCTAGGGTTAGCACACTGTACTCGCATTTGGGAGGACGACGGTTCAATCCCGCGTCCGGCCATCCTGATTTAGGTTTTCCGTGATTTCCCTAAATCGCTCCAGGCAAATGCCGGGATGGTTCCTTTGAAAGGGCACGGCTGACTTCCTTCCCCGTCCTTCCCTATTCCGATGAGACCGATGACCTCGCTGTTTGGTCTCTTCCCCCAAACAATCCAATCCAAAAAGTACTAGGCTAGCAAAATTTTCATATTATTTTTGTAAAAGGAGCCATGTTTTCTCCTTTCAAATCAATTTGGCAAGCAACATTTCTGCCATTTTGTATAAACTTTTTACATTTTTCTCTTGCCTATATGCCATGCAAGAAAATTTTTTCTCTTTGCCTAATTTTTTCGTCGTTCTGTAAAAAAAAAAAAATTACTGTTTGTTCCTTGCCAATATGTTAGGCAAGAATCACCCCACAAAATTTTCAAAAATGAGGTTGAGGGTTATGAGAGTTGACAATACTCTCTTAGGATGTAAAGGTTGGCTACAGTGCGTATACAGAAGCTCTGGAATCTAAGATATTGTTGTCGTGCCTTGCAGCGCACGGATTAACTACTGGCAGTTTTGAAGCCAGTGTAGGAGCCCGCCTGCTGTGTTGCGCAGGTGTGTTGGTCGAGGGCTCGTCGCCAAGCTGCCGTACTGCAGTGTCCGCCAGCAGCGACACAGAATTTGGTATTTAGTTGATATTTTTTATAATTTGCAGTGCGCTTATTAATTTAAAGAAAAGGGTTAGTGTATGTGCGTAGCAGCAGACGGTAATTTTGATAATGATAGGAGTTGAATTCTTAAGGGGAAACCATTGTTAGATTAAGTATTGATTTTTGTCATTGATGTCTTTTGTAGTTGTCAGGGATTTGTTTCACTATGTATTCAATTGAGAAGTATTTCAGTGTGTCTCAAGAGTTTGATTAATTTGTAATATTGCTTTAATGCCACTAGAGGCAGATTTACAAACGATGCGATTGTTCAAATAGCTTCTAGCGTTTTGTTAATTGAATGAGAAAGAATCGCTTTCAGAATATAATTTTTTGTTTGGGTTATCATTTATCGAGTTAATATTTGACCAAACCCTTTCTCTTGAATTATATGTAGTTGTAGTAAGCAGCAGCAGCGGCCACAGCAACAGCAGGAGCCGCCCGCCATGCAGAACATGCATTGCACTCAGCATGAAAAATAGGTTTCTTTTTTTGTTTTCGTTAAATAATGGAATGCACCAGATCAAGCAGTGGCAGCAGGAAGACCAAGTACGTTATTTATTGCGCACAGGACCAATAAAATAAGAATAAAATTTTGGCGATCCCTGTAATAGTAAAGTTAACAAGAGTACAAGCACGAGATTTTCAGTAGAAAACACGAGATAAGAAGATAGAGTTCGCAAATTTCAACGCAAACTACTGCAATACAGCGAGGGCCAATACTACCAGCAAAATAAAAGATTCTAACTACTGAAGGCACTAACTACTGATAGGCATAGTTAGCAAATGAAAGATTTTGATAGAGAACAAACAATGTGAAACTTCCTGGCAGATTAAAACTGTGTGCCCAACCGAGACTCGAACTCGGGAGTTCGAGTTCGAGTCTCGGTCGGGCACACAGTTTTAATCTGCCAGGAAGTTTCATATCAGCGCACACTCCACTGCAGAGTGAAAATCTCATTCTGGAACAAACAATGTATTTACCTTAATAGTGTTCAAAAGTCATTATATATATATATATATATATATATATATATATATATATATATATATATATATATATATCAGTTCGTGACATACAGTCTTACAAATTTACTGTCTCTGTCCAGATCATCTGCTCTCAAAACTCCGCCATCTGACTCCCCACATCGACCACTGCTAGCGGCTCACCTCCAACTGCGCAACGCTACACGCTGTTAACATCCAGCTGCCCAACACTACTATAGCAAACAACAATGCAAACCAACCACAGACTGCAGGCAGTACTGACAGTGATTTTCATACAGAGCGCTACATGGCGTTAGCAATAAAAAAACCTAAACAGTCTACTTACATAGCCCCCATGCTCCCCTCAAAAAATTTTACAAATTGTTTTGGGCAGTGGCCCTTAATGATTTGATAAATTTTTTCATAATTACAATAACAAAGATATCAAATGCACGCACTTACTGATACAATGTTGGTCAAAAGCTAAAATTTTCTCACACTCCATAAAGACAGTCCTGATCATCCATCACAGTATTAATTACAATTTTATGCTCAAAGTCTGAGCAGTAAAAGAAAATGCACACAGAAGTAGTGGATTTCCATGCAGTCTTGAAGAAGTAGTGTTGTCCTTCCAACAGAAAGATAATGCTGACTCTTGACATGCAGACAGGTGGTCCACAACAGAGCAAACCCACAGCAGAGTCAGTCGAAGTTTTGAAGAATATTGGTAGGTAGGTCATCACGGACCAGGCCGACTGTAGTCCTGGTAGAGAATATGGTATTGGTGGGCCCCCAGAGGTGCAAACCCACTGCAGTCCTTATAGAAATAATGGTATTGGTGGATCATCAAAGGTGTAGACCCACTTCAGTCCTTATAGAAATAATGGTATTGGTGGGCCATCAAAGGTGTAGACCCACTGTAGTCCTTGTAGAGACGGCCAGCAGCCATATGTTGCGACTGTGTAGGTGCACATTCACCATCGAAGAGTCTTGCAGACAATATAGCAAGTCCATAAACCACCACTTGTGCACTCATAAAGTTTTTGGAGTTGTCCTTAGAACCAGCAATGCTGTTAACCAGTCCCTTGCTGAATTATTAACACACGTGCAAACAATAACAGTCCCAACTTCTCACATATTGTGCATATACTATGACCAACAGAAATGTGTTCAGTGAAATGAAACGTAATTTGAAGAACTGGTGTCTATACAATTATAAATTTACAACATAAGAATACAATTACAAAGGTACAAAATACATCATTAAAGAACATAACAATACAGATAACATTTGTAGTAATAGGGGCTTTACAAAAGAATATAAATAAACATATAGATCAGTGTTACAGGAATTATGACATAAGTAAATACATAAAAGGTCAGAATAACTTTCGAAACATCAACTTCACACATAAGCATTAAAACAAAACAGACTAAATAATGTCTAAACGTCTTTACAAAGTAAATAACATATTCTAAATGCAAATTATGTTTGAAGATAACAGTATTCCTCATCATAGTGAATGTAGCTGAGTATTAGAAAAATTCTACAACATAAGTCTTATCAGATAAAAACATAAAGACAGGAAGAACACAAATACACAAGGTACACAGACACATAGTAGAATAACACAAAAAGACAGGACAGGGTTTGTTTTCAGTGTGACATTTGGTACTGCAGCCCAACGCAGAACTTCATTTCATAGATGTTTCCTCTTATTTCAAGTTTTTTTAATACCTTGTCAATGCATTTCTTCCTATTCATCACAACTCATTGTCTTGTATAGCCTACCCTCTCTTAAGCTAACTTAAATCTACTGAGCTCAGATGATAAACTAAGGGATGAGGCAATGCAGCAGCACAAAACAATTAACACAAACAGCAATGACACAAAATGCAAATTGGCAAAGCAAACAGCAATAAATATAAATTAGCTAAGCAAATGCAACATTATCACTAATATGAGCCAATGTGCAGCAAAAAGAAGGATAAATCAGTAGTAAAACTGGCTTAATACAATGTAAAATTCAGTAGAACTATACCTTGCAAACAACAGAAGCAAATGCTATAACTAATACCTAAACATGACAAAGCTCAAGCAGAAAAATTATTACAGTAAAAATAGGAAATGTCTCTTAACTATGTCAGATCTTAACACTAGAGTGATGCATCACCTTGACTTACTCTATGAAACAAGTTACTCAGTCATTGACAAAAATTATGTATGCAATTCCTGTGAAGGGAAATGTCTTTTTGTTTTGTGGTCCCTTGGTTTTTTGGAAGTAGATCATAAAATTATTATTTACTGGATCTGTAGGCATAAAATAACTATATAAGTACATCTATTAAATTTCATATTAACCAATGCTGCAGTGCAGCTAGAAACTAGATATTAAAAGAAATATATTTATATAAACCAACATATGAAACGTAATTCACTAGGCAAATGGCGTGTCCAAAGGCAAAAAAAAAAAAAAAATCTCTCAACTAGAAAGACAATAGATGTAAAAATGTTTCTGATCATTTCGTTAGGCATTTTATTAAATATCATAAATTAAAATCTCCACAGTGTGGTCATATATTTCAAGTTTGAGCGTGTCGTATTTGCGATGTTTTCTACAAAGAAATGTCAATAGCGAGGATAATGGCCTACTAAAACATGTTTTCCTTTCCAGAAGAATTCAGAAAAACTGCGCAGATATAAAACAGATACACCACAAAAGTAACAATGTAAATTGTGTCACACATTAGTAGCGTCGTGATATAATCGTGTAGCTGTCAAAGAAACCATATGCTAAGTCATCTTTAATCTCTAGAAAGTACTTTAAATCCAGAATATATTCTAAAGCAAACCAAAATGTTGCATTAAATTAAGTACTAGTAACGTGAAGTGAAAATTTTATAGTAAAGACTAAGTTAAAAAGCAGATTATCTCTCACTAAACGGTTTTACATGTGAAATGTGGTGCAATCTTTTACCCTTTCTAGTGCACAGAGTTCCAACTTCAAAGCAATTATCATGTAGAATATGCGGTAAAGAATGCTCAAATTTGTCTCAAGGTTAGCGTCTATGTTATTTTTCTCTGAGCCAGCCGGTGCACGTGGCTGCCTGCGGTGCGAGTCATTGTCTGTCTCTTTGCTGGCGCACATCGTTATTGGGATTAGGAGACCTAACTTCAACAAATTCACCTTGACGAGAAGGCCCTGCCCTGTTTGAATCTCGCCAGTTCTGATGAAATTCAGGTCTGTCCTTATGATTATATCGTCTGTCGTCATGTCGGTAATTTGTGTAATTAATTTCTTGTCGGCACGTGGTGGAGAATTTGTCCCTGAGTCGTAAATACGCGCTGAGCTATTGGGTCTGAAGTTATTCTGTCTCCCTTGATAATAATTATTTTGGTTCCCATATTGTCTGTTTCTCTGATTGTCTCTGTGATAGTCATTACTACAGAAATGAGATCTTTCTCTGTAACTATTATTACCCTGGCACTGGTTGTAATATGGGTGGGGTCTGGTTTGGTCACGATTTGCCTTGTAAGAATAGCCTTGTCGTGACCAGTTATTGTTTCCACCGTCACGGAATTGTGACGGATGTGACCTGTGATGATTGTTTTCCTGTATTCGAGTTCCGCGATTGTCAGTGTCAATTTCCAATTCTTGTAACAGTCCCTGAAAAGCTTCAATGTCGTCTTTGCAACTTTCTGCCAAAATAATATGTCGTAAATGTTCAGGGAATTTGATTTAGCAAATGCGGATGTGCTCTGAGGGGCTGTATGGATTTGAAAGTTACTGATTCTTACTTAACATGTCTTCGAAATATTCGACAAGACTGGAAAATTCCGATTGTTCGAAATGTTTCATCATTATGATGCTATGTTTTACTCGGTCTTGTGTAGCTTGAGACCAATATGCTGAGAGGAAGGCATGATAAAATTCTCCTTCACTGTGACAATCGTGAATGACTGATCGCATTCTTACAGCTGGTTCATTCTCTACGTAGCCGCACATAAATTCTAACCTGTCCTCCAATGTCCAGTTGGGAGGAAAACAATGAGAGGATTGATGAAGCCATGCTTGTGGATGAATGTGTAGTAATGAACATAGTCCAAATCATCATGTCGGAGAGTCGCATATCAGTCATTGTTACTTCTTTTCGGCGGTTCCATCTCAAAATTCGGTGTACCTTTCCAATTTCTTTCATAATTTCTGAAGTGCTCTGTGTTATTATTTTGTGGCTATTCCGTATTTCTATGTCCCTCTTCCAGTATTGGAGCGCGAGTGGCCTCTGAAAAATGTAATTCTTGTATTACCTGTGTCAACTGATCTTGTACTTCCTGGATTTCTTTTTTGTACTCTGTATTGATTTGATTTTGATTTTGTTTGAATTTTCTAATTTGTTCATACTCTTCTGTGTCAGTGAAGGCTACGGGTCTTGTGTCATTCAGATCATCATCTACCTTTGTAGATAAGTTAGTGAACTGATCCGAAAGTTCGGCTACATTCTCCGATAGTGAACTGATTTCTTGAGTGTGTTTTTCTGAACCAAGTTTCAGAATGTCCATTTCTGTAGAAATCGTATCTACTGTGTCCTTTAAGTTATCCTGAGTTTTTGCAAGTTGCGTATCCGAATCGGTAGATGCAACTGAGTCAATTTTAGCTTGAAGGGTGTCGTGATTATCATGAACAATAGGTTGCAGTTCCTTTATCGCTGCTTCGTGTTTCTGTAATGCATTTGCATGACGCGAAAAAATAGGTTGGAAATGGTAACAAATTTGTGATTTTACGTCATTACAGACTTTTTGACATTTCGATTCTATTTTAAGTAACTCCGCAGTTAAACCATCACGTGTTTGTTCAAGCGTGGTGTCTAACTTTTGAAGCTGTTGCTGTGACTGTTTTTGATTTTGTTCCATTGCGTCTAACTGTTGATGTGTTTGTTTCTGGTATTGTTCCATTGTGTCTAACTTTTGAAGATTTTGTTCCATTGTGTCTAACTGTTGCTGTGCTTGTCTCTGATTTTGTTTCATTTGTTACATTAATTGCAATAATAATGTATTAGTGCCTGGAATCTGTTCCTCTATGCTTTTCGGCAGTGCATTTGCACCGGCAACATTTACATTTTGACGAGCAGAAAATGTGTCTTGACTTATTTGAGAAAACGGCGAGGACGCAAAACCTGAATCTACAGTATTTGCAAGATTGTGTCCTGTCATTTCGGATTTCTGAGGAGAACTGTTGCCGACCGATCGATCGATAATGCTTCCCTGTTCACTAATTGTTGCACTGTCTACACCATTATTTCCCGCGTGCTCAGTTTCCCTATGCACTATTACCAAATTACTATGTTGAACATTAGTTAAATTCATTACACGGTGGTGCTGATACACTGCTATCGTCTTCACTGTCATTTCTCAGTTTACTTTGGAGCCTAGTGTTACGTTTTTCACACACCATAATTGTCACAATGTTTCACACGATAACACAGAAAAGGATAATTGGAAGATTAAAATAACAAAACACATTAACATAGCACTGAAAATAATATCTAGTTATTGCAAGCGCAGCTGCAAAGTACTTGGTGCAAATCTACATGCATGCCACAACTGTTTTACTGTACAACAATGAAAAACTACAACTACAAAGAAGATTCTCTCTACAATTACGCGCTAGCAATAAACAATAGCTACACTAATTACACAAACTACAAGAAAAAAATCAGAAGATTCCATTGAGGTATCCTCGGCTAAGGGTCGACATATGTAACGTCCCCTTAGAAAAATTAATGAATGACTTTGCTGATAAACCTCTTACATCATTTGATTTTCAAACAGCTGAGCAAAACTGAACGTACTCAGACATTCACTAAACTGACACACAATATTTTTTGTGCAACACCATCTGACTTTCAGTAATCCCTACAAGAGAATGGCCCTGACTAACAATAACCTATACCTTTCATGAATTCTTACCTCACAAAAATCTTCGTTACTAGAACTACTGCAATACAGCGAGCGCCAATACTACCAGCTAAATAAAAGGTTGTAACTACTGAAGGCATAGTTAACAAATGAAAGATTTTGATAGAGAACAAACAATGTATTCACCTTAATAGTGTTCAAAGACATCCAGTCTTACAAATTTACTGTCTCTGTCCAGATCATCCGCTCTCAAAACTCCGCCATCTCACTCCCCACATCCACCACTGCTGGCGGCTCACCTCCAACTGCGCAAT
Organism: Schistocerca cancellata; assembly: GCF_023864275.1. Taxonomy (NCBI): domain Eukaryota; kingdom Metazoa; phylum Arthropoda; class Insecta; order Orthoptera; family Acrididae; genus Schistocerca; species Schistocerca cancellata. The sequence continues at coordinate 147,298,830 of NC_064628.1, read as the reverse complement.
GCTACGCGCTGGTAACATCCAGCTGCCCAACACTACAATAGCAAACAACAATGCAAACCAGCCACAGACTGCACACAGCACAGCCAATGATTTTCATACAGAGGTTGTGATGGTCAGGCAATGGAATTCATTCCAAGACAACCTCCTGGTTGAGCGCCCTATAATCGACGCTTGGCCGTTAATCAGCAGTCTGTCCTTTAAGAACAAGAAAAATGGGTGAAGCGTAGGGAGAATTCTAAGGTCTAATAACACTATTCCGGAGCATGTCACCCGGCACAATGTCTTTATCTTGCATGGGGTAAACCATAAGGCGCATTGCGAAAGGGATTGTAATCAGCTAAGCAAATGTTATATTGATTCTCACTAGTTACGCTTAATTTATTATTGAGGATATCGGGAAATCGGGGTAACACGCTAAACAATTGCCCAACACTGACAGGTTCCCAAAGACCAGCGGTAAACTCAGACGACCTCGACTGCACGGTACTAATCGGTTGAGAGCGCCGACACGAACACAACGTTATCCTTCCATTAGGGCAAAATCTGTAATAAAAGGCGCGAGCTTGATAATCAAGAACCAGACCAGAACAGCTCAGCAGCAAGTTAACTGACACATTCTTAGATGATGAGCCATGTAAAATCCTGTATGTCTAACTTTCCCTGAAACACCTGCCAGAGGTAACTCTTGTCCATTAACCATACGGCATCTGTAAGATGGGGGGCCCAGAGGAGGAATTCTACATAAATTACCATATTCGAGGTAGCAGTTATAATCAAGTAGTGAAACAGGTCTCCCAGTATCCAAAAGAGCACATACAACCTCGTTATTCCCACGGAAACACACATAAGGAAATATCAGATTTCGCACTGCTCTAATGAGGGAGAAGTTCTTGACATTTTCATGTTGTTTTTCCTATGATGTGAGATTTTTGGCCATAACACAGATTCAATCTGTTCAACCTGCTCCATAGAAAGCTGATAAATACCTTGTGGTAGACGCAAAAAAGGGTTTGGCAACTTAGCGAAAGCATTATAGGAGATCACATTTACTTGTCCCTTTGTTTTCTTGCCCACGCTCCTGAAGGCACAAGTTACCAGCTACATCGTCCGTCTCACTTACACTAGCTATGTCACCTAATGCGAGTAAACACAGATCTACCCGGAGCTCCCTAAATTAATTAAGATAGCAATGGCAGCGCTTTCGTCGAGATTCGGGGATGCCTGGTTTAAATCGCCAAGACGATTTACCCACTGTTTGCCTGTTTGCCTGGGCTTGAATCATATACATTTGTTTGTGCGTGGGCCGACCATCCCGTAAGAAGTTCACATTTTCCTACCAACTACGCTAAACCACCACTGAGCACAGCAACTATCTCTACAGAGGAGACGAGGCTAAGGTCGAAGGGTTTCTTCATGGCATTGCCCTCGCCCTATTGGTCCCTAATTTGTAATTGGTACGGAAGGCTGTCTTTCTTGAGGCAGCTCATCCCTAGATACGTCCTGGCTTCCATGTTGACGTTTGCTGTATGGAAAACAATACCTAATTAACCAAATACAGTTGACAGTTAATACGAGTAAGGTAGTAACTGAGAACACTTTCGCAAGAATGGAAAGGATGGCTGCTCCCCCCGCCCACCCCTCCTCTTTGGGTCTTTCAACAAAAAGGAAAATAACCATACTCCGTTACCAGTTGATAATTAGGAATTCGGGTAGGAAGATTTCGGGCTGGGTCACTCTAATGAAAGGAGTGGAGCCTCGCATAACTGGCTCAGCATTCATCATCTTCAACACATAACTAGCCTTTGCTGAAATCAGACGAGTTTTCTAAACAACATTATATTTCTGCTCAAACAAGATTTTAACCGTTTTCAAGCTGGTAATATTAAACTCTTTGTTACTGAACTAATGTGTGTAGTGTCTCTGTTTGTATGCCTGTGAAGGACACTATCTTGATCGGCGTCGACTACTCCCACAGCATACGTAATCTTGCTCACGTAGACATGTTAATCTCGTGGTGGAGAAGCAGCTGCCGATTCCGACGGTTGCCTGTAAAATACTTTAAATGTAAGAGGAAGAAAACTTATACAGGATCTTCTCGAACTGGAACCATCCGCATTTGGTCATTCGATAACTGTCTGCAAGTGAAATCAGCTCTTTTTAGAGGAGAAAAGTTTCTCTGTTCTTTTGACCGTGTTATTATAGCAGGTTCTACAGCAAACACCGACCACCAAATGTTCGAAGTGCTATACAAGCTTGTAGTACATAACAGTTCATCACAGACTCGTTTGATCAAAATTAAATACGCGCAATTAACTCTGAAATGCAGCAGACTGTATTATGAACGTTACTAAACTCCAGATTAATATTACATATCGCTTGTGAATCTCAAAAAACACAAATTATCCAATATGGCTGCTAACAATGACTGTTTCGTTGCACACACTTCCTACACGTCCTCTCGTTATCCTGCTCGTAACAAAGTCCAATCACATTACGATTTCCTTAGTTTCTTCGCTCGCCATGGAGCAACGCGGAGTCAATGAATAAACGTTTCGCTTGCGCAGGCGAAACGCTCCACCTCGAGATATATCTTCACTTTAAACCGATAACAATCGAAAATTCGTTGAACCGATCACTTTCTTCCGGCAGCTAGTACGGGCCAAGGGATATTATAACTATCAACAGTTAAACTAACTGACCAGACTTTGGAAAATGACTAAAACAGTTGTTTCCAATTACAAGAGCTGCGCGGGATTAGCCGAGCGGTCTGGGGCGCCGCAGTCATAGACTGTGCGGCCTGTCCCGGCGGAGGTTCGAGTCCTCCCTCGCGCATGGATGTGTGTGTTTGTCCTTAGGATAATTTAGGTTAAGTAGTGTGTAAGCTTAGGGACTGATGACCTTAGCAGTTAAGTCCCATAAGATTAAAAAAAAAAATTCGGCTGCCAGTATAATATCCTTCAGATCCAGCACTGCTAACTACCTTTCTCCATATAACACAGTTACTGCTAGTATTTTTTTCGTTTTATCTAACTCACATTTCGCGATATCTATCTCGAACTGCAGAAAACTGATCTCACATTTTACTGCACTGTGAAATTCTTTTCTTTTCTTCGTATCCAACATATTCATGGGAGACATTGAGCAAGCCAATTCATCCGTTACAATCTCCACTGAACAATTTGTCACTCACTAAAACATGCGTCCTATAATTAAAAAATCATGTACCCAGTATATAATTTTTGAAAGTTTTCTTTATTTTAATTTTAAGTTAAACTATTTTAATTTTAAGTTGAACTATTACTCATACTATTATGATGTAGTCTATTCTTATCATTAGAAACATTCCCTTACATAAATTTCACCTAATTAAGAAAATTTGATTATCAGTACGTTAGATATTCGGTAACGGCCTTGCTGCAGTGAATACACCGGTTCCCGTGAGATCTCAGAAGTTAAGCGCTGTCGGGCGTGGCCGGCACTTGGATGGGTCACCATCTAAGCCGCCATGTCCTGTTGCCATTTTTTGGGGTGCACTCAGCCTCGTGATGCCAATTGAGGAGCTACTCGCCCGAATAGTAGCGGCTCCGGTCAAAGAAAACCGTGATAACGACCGGGAGAGCGGTGTGCTGACCACACGCCCCTCCAATCCGCATCCTCAACTGAAGATGACGCGGCGGTCGGATGGGCCCGATGGGCCACTTGTGGCTTGAAGACGGAGTGATGAGTGCTACGTTAGATATTTGTTCCTCTGGTGCTGCGGGAGCTTCTTACTTTACCTCTACATCTACCTTCAATACTGCAAGGAAAATAATGAAATAATAATTACTGACATTCCTTGTATCGTACAAATACCTAGTATCATATAGGTAATAAAGATAGCAGAGTTAAATCTTGAATGCGTGACCCCAAAGTGAAGCAACCTGTTTAACGCTCCTGATAAACGGGTTGCCTGACAAACAGGCACTGATGTTCGTTGCCTTTAGTACAGTAATCTTTATTTATACTAACGAGCTACATACTTACAATCGAGAGCTATTAGCCACAAGATTCTAATGTCACTGAATTCAAGTTATTTTTCTGAAAGTTTTGGAAGTTTTCATAAATAGCTACATCTGGAGTGCATGAGAGTGTGGTACTTACAAGTTAGGATATTTTCAAGTTGGCATAAAATTACTACCTGCTATTTCGCATCTAGTTATACTAAAGCGAGTAATGCAGCTACTGATGCAAACATTTCAGGTGACATTTTAAGCTCGCTCAGCAACTACACAATGATAAATTTATTGTCATTGAACATAAAAATTTAGGTCTCTTGTTCCTTAGATAAGATAACATCCTCATGAGGTTCGATACGTTTTCCTCTTACCTCCTGATTTATACGTTACCAAAAGGATTTTGTTACTGGAAAGATGTTGGTATTCTTAGCAAATTTGTGGCTCTTTGGATATATGCATAAATCTTGATTCGGACTTTTGTATTTTGAAATGAAGGTTCTGTGATCGGTAATCTTTGGTTGATCTGTAAAGACATTTTTTGCTGTCTATGCCGTTATGCTGGTTATTTAATAGTTCGTATTCAAACCTAGTGTTACTTATTTCTGATAGTAATAGGCTGCCCACGTCTGAGGTCCATGTGTGCTCACTATAATATGCGGTGATCAGCTGTGCAGCTAATCATGAACACTGACTTCCCAATGACAATGTACTATGAGTAACTCACCGCTATCAAAGTAAGTACACATCAATCATTTAAGGGTGAAGCTCATACCGAACTGCACTCAGTGAAAGATTTATGTTTTACGATTAAACAACCTGACTTGTTCTAGAATCCCCCATAAATTTTCGACTGTTTATACAAGGATGATGGCGATTCATTTTTGACCGACAGGACATCTGTTCTATCTAATGACTTACAAAATGACATCTGTTCTGTGTAATATCTGTCTGATTTGGCCTCGATTAACATAAATCAGAGAGATGGGCAAAAGATCCTTCTGCTAATTTGTTCCATGCCAGCTGCATCACCATGCTAAAATGACCTTACGCGTTAGCTAAAATGTTTATGTACATATTTCCAAAAATAATCTTTAAATAAAATGAAGAGGATGAGATAACGAAAATAGGAAGACCATAAATCTGGAAAGACAGTGGCCACAGGTAACGTGTAAAGATAACGTTTCCTTTTTAGAAGCATATATTCAAAGAGTAGCATAGTTGTACTGGGAACCCGAACTAAAATGTGATTAGATGATGACTCACATTAATGGAACATACACGGGTTCATGGACTTGTTTTGGAAACAGTGTGAACAGAAGTTTCACACAGCTTAATGACGTGCTTCTGGGTGTGGATAAAATGTAAACAACAACTCCTCAGAACACCAGGAATATCATTAATCACTCACTCCGAGAAAATGTGAGACAGCATCTCACACAACTGATAGTGCGAAGACATAAAACAAATTTTATAAACGTAACAAGTGAAAGAAAGTGGTAACCAGTGTAGGCAGAGCTTGTCACATAGCGCTGGATCTGACACTATATCGCTGTATGCAAAACACCTCTGGTGTCCTAGGAGTTGCTAAACGTATGGGCGACGCTTTTAGCTCAAAACGTAGTAGCATGGAGGATTACATTGTCAGAAATAACACCGTAGAGAAACCCACACAGTGAAAACACATACGGCATGAAGTGCCTTGGACATGGAAAACATAAATTCCTATAACATTTCGGCAAATGAAACACTTTCAACTCAGGTACAGAAATAGTTACATAACAGAATGTGAATAACGAAGCTCGTCAAGCCTCTGACCATCTGTTGCATCTCCGACTGCATCCCTATACAACGATAAGCCAAAACATTACGGCCATTGCCGAGTTCAAGGCTGGATGTGTCATGGTGGTGTTGCAGGCGTGTGAAGCAGTAAGTAAAGTACTCAGGCCAAGCAGAGGAGGATGGGGGAGTATCCTAGAGAAGATATGCACTGAATATGGAGAAATCCACTGAGATAAGTGACTTTGCCATAGGGCAGATTATTATTATTATGCAGAGCCTTTAAACGAATAAGTCGAAAAGACGGAGCTGGTCGAATGTTCAGGTGCTACTGTCGTGAGCGTCTCCGGAAAGAAGTCGAAGGGCATCGAAGTTAGCACTAGGCTCTGGGTGGTTGGACGTCCACGGTTCTTCACAGAACGAGGGGTTTGGAGGCTTGTCGGCTCTGTGGTGCTTCTGGCGAAAGGCACAATTCCGATGGACGCACGTGTGTTTCGGAGAGCATCTTTCAGTGCCATTGTTGTACAAGGGGCTCTGTAGAAGACTACCCCTGCATGTTCACATAGAGGCTCACCCCGACGACATCGTCAATTACGATTATAGTGGATAGTCGAGATTGGACCATGTATCACTGGAAACTAATACGTCGCGCCAGTACCCCTTTTCTTGTAGTGTCATCTTTGCCATCGATTTGGTTCAAAATGGTGCAAATGGCTCTGAGCTCTATGGGACTTAACTGCTTCGGTCATCAGTCCCTAGAACTTAGAACTACTTAAACCTAACTAACCTAAGGACAGCACACAACACCCAGCCATCACGAGGCCGAGAAAATCCCTGACCCCGCCGGGAATCGAACCCGGGAACCCGGGAACCCGGGCGTGGGAAGCGAGAACGCTACCGCACGACCACGAGATGCGGGCCCATCGATTTGGCTTTGGCCGGTCGCGAGGCGGTTGTTCAACGCGGGTTCGGCTATTATTTAGGTCTGAAGCATCGACGCCGCAGAACTCACTGTTTGGTCTGTCGGTTGCGGTTACAACACCGCCGGGAGATTGGCCCTTACTTGGTGTGCTTGCTCATTGCGCGTGGTATTACTGGAATGCTGCGGCCGGAGACAGCGGAAAGGTTTTGGGTTCCGGAACGATGCGTTGTGTTTGGCTTTTTATCGTTACGCAGTGCATGTTCAGAGGAAGAGCTTGCCGGAGCGTCACCTGGCATTAACTGTTCGACTGGGCATCTGGTGTGTGTTCGATGTAAACAGGTGCAATTTTGTGATTATATATGTTTATTAATGGTGTTAATGTGTTTAGTGAGGAGTCTGGTATGTCAAGGTTATGTCACACGTGACATGACAACAGAGCTTGGGTTCAAATGGTTCAAATGGTTCTGAGCACTATGGGACTCAACTGCTGAGGTCATTAGTCCCCTAGAACTTAGAACTAGTTAAACCTAACTAACCTAAGGACGTCACAAACAGCCATGCCCGAGGCAGGATTCGAACCTGCGACCGTAGCGGTCTTGCGGTTCCAGACTGCAGCGCCTTTAACCGCACGGCCACTTCGGCCGGCAACAGAGCTTGGGCTTCCATCTTAGTTTCCTACCTCTTGTTGACGGATCTGCAGCTAGACGTAAGGAAACCCTGTGAGCTCCTCATTACTGAGTGATGGTAGATCTAAAATTGTGGTAACCTTGGTGATTAAGTACTAAAATTAGCACCTTAATTAACGAGTAACGAAATATTATTCCAAGAAACTGTAGTTCTGGTGGACCATTGGCCATTTAATACTCAGCTGTCGCTATTATGTTTCAAGGAACAATCTTAGTTACGCGTGTATTGCAGTGTTTAAATGCATTTTTAAGGGTTGATTTAAAAAAAAATTCACAAGCCTGCCTGTTTCAATGATATGTTTTATTGTTCTGTGTGATTTGAATGTGCAATCGCGAGTGTGCTGTTGTAGTTGATTTATGTTTCAGTTGGGCGGAGCGCAGTGTATTTCCTCCGGTACTGTGGGACGTGGCATCGGGGCTTGACGACCTGGCCGTTACCAATGGAACTGTGTTTCATTAGACCGGGCTCCATGGTCCTGGCCTTCTGTCTCGACACCTTTCTTAAGTATTACTGTTCTCTTTGTTCATGGTTCTGTCAGGTCGTTAAGCTACGTAGCTCGTTCCTCCGCCGGCTTGGTAGATGCACCTTTCACTCGAAATATGAATTTAAAATTGTAAAACTGGGTCACTCTGTAATTAGTGGCCGATCCGATTGCTTGTACCTCAGCCTTATTTATTATATATTCCCTTATCAGCCATTTTATCATACTTGTATCGTGTAAGCTAATTGTCATGTTTCATTTGTGTATGTTCTCAGGGAATGTTTATATGCGAGGTGTTGTTTATTAATTATTTGTTATTTAATTAACGCCTACCTGCACTGCCATCAACTGGATTATTCCTTAGTTAGAAGTTCGTGTGCCCGGTGTCTTCATTGACGAGCGTTCAAGTTTTAGAAGTTGCCTTATTGTTACATGTGTACATTATGTTATGACTTAATGTTCTACCTTGATTAATTTATATTGCAAAAGAGAAGTAATTGTACAGGATAGTCTTGTGGATTCAGAGTTTGGCAAGTCTTGATTATGTTAAGTATTTACATCAACAGAAATTTTTCTAATGTTTTATGCATTTGTTATGGGATTTAAGAAAATAATTTATTATGCGTATTAAAGTGATCGATTTTGTTGTATTTAAATTGTGCAAACTAATAAACATTGTTTAACACAAGCTGTGTATTTTTAATTACGGCTCTGATGCTTCCTGTCTTATTATTTGACGCAAATAGCAGATCCCAGAAGCCTTTCAGCTCCTCCGTTGAATCACGTTTTTTGCTGTACCAGAACGATGGTCGTTCCACAAACGGCGTCATCCAGTCGAACGGCTGTTCCAAAAGTGCATCGCGCCACGGGCGCAGGCTGCTGCGTGCAGAATTATTTTATGGGACGGTATTCTCCTGGCCTTGCACGTGACCTGTGGTAGTAATCGAAGGCACCAGTTCGGCTTCGCACCATCTGCATCCTTTCATGCTTGATGTCTTCCCTGACGACGATGTCATCTTCCATCGGTGCAATTGTCCGTATCCGAAACCAGAATCGTGCTATACTTGTTCGAAGAGCGTAATAGTGAAATGATATTAATGTCTTGGCCACCATATTCCCCTGCTGTGAATCCGATTGTTCCCTTCTGGGTCCCTACCGAGCGCCTTCGCCACGTACACAAATCAGTTACCAGTTATTTAAAAGAATTAATGACTTGTGCGTAGACTTCCTGGTGTCACGTAGCTCCACAAATCTGCCAGCGAACTGTAGAGTGGATGATCCTCACAATCGATGGTATATTGTGTTACAAAGATGGCCTAACAAGGTATTAAACAGGTGGTCATAATGTTTTGGCTCGTGAATGTAAACAGGGCGGGAATCCTCTGATGTCACATCGTGGGATCCAAAGATCTTCAAAGAAATTTGTGAGACGTTTGTCGTTGCCACCGTTGACTTTGCTGCGACTAAGCATACTAAGAGCTTCACACACGTCGAGTGACAGCTCCATTTACAGAGCTATACATACGAGCGCGGCTATAGGCGGCAGTATCCAGCAGATATGCCTCTGCGTGGAGCAATAATCATCTGCTACCAAGCAACCGTTTGTAAATAGCATATACTTTATCATCATGAAAGTTTGCTAAGATATAATCGTAATTCAATATGTCAAATTGTAAAGGACTGGTTATTCATTTCAAGAGTAAAACCGGTTAAATGGTTTAATGAGACGGTGGTGACAAGTCATGAGGTAGCGATAAGCACGTGTGCAGATGGTAGTAGAATCACATATACAAGGTATAAAGGAGCAAAGCATTCGCGGAGTTGTCATTTGTACTTAGGTGATTCATCTAAAAGGTGTCAGACGTGATAATGGCCGCACGACGGGAATTAACGGACTTCGAACGCGGAAAGGTAAATGGAGCTAGACGTGTGGTAGTTTCCACTTCAGAAATCATTACAGTATTCAATATTCTGAGGCCCGCAGTGTCAAGAGTTTTCAGGCGTTACCTCTCACCACGGGCAACACAGTGGTCGAAAGCCCTCACTGAATGACAGAAGCCAGCAGCATTTGCGTAGAATTGTCAGTGCTAATAAACAAGCGACACTGAGTGAAGTAATCGTAAAAATCAATGTGAGACGACCTAGACGGCTGGAAACCCGTGGCCTGGTCAGATGAGTCCAGATTTCTGTTAGTAAGAGCTGGATGCCATGAAGCAAAGTTGTCATCAAGGCACTGCGCAAGCCAGTGGTGGCTCCACAATGGTATGGTCTGCGTTTACATGGAAAGGACAGGTTCCTCTGGTCCAGCTAATCTGACCATTGACCATCTGCTGCCCTTCATTGACTTCATGTTCCCAAACCATGACGCAATTTTAATGGATGACAACGCGCCTTGTCACCGGACCACAATTGTTCACGACTGGTTTCTGGCTTATTCGAACGAAAGATTTCGTTGCCCAGATCGCCTTACGTCAAACGCATGGAAAATTTTTGGAACATAATGGAGAGGTCAGTCTGTGCACAAAATCCTGCACCAGCGACTGTCCGTTATTATGGATGGCTATAGAGGTGGCGTATCTCAGTACTTCCGCAGTGGACTTCCAACGACTTGTCGAGTCCATGCCACCCCGAGAAGCTGCGCTACGCACGATTTTAGGTGGTATCTCATGAGCTCAGTATGTACGAAACCACGTGTTATTCTTATGAGTAACCCTTTATATGTAAGAAAGGTTATTTAGTATTAAGAACGATTTTAGGCAATATCTCAGTGTGCGTTCTCAGAGCTTACGCGGGTTTCATAGGCCAATCTGAGGTTGTTTGTCGGCACGTGTCCTACACCAAATTGTTCGTGTCTACTTTCCTTACACCATTATGATTCGTTGTAAACAGCTATCTTTTATATCCAGTAATAATCTACATCATTCAACAATCCAGGTAATACGTTCATAGTTGTAAGAAAAAGAGTTGAGAACCTTCTTAATATTCTTGTACCTCCACTGCTCATAAACGTTCAGAATCACTATATAATTTAGGTTCGAGTTCTAAATTGCGTCTTTGATATAAAACCACAGAAAAGAATCTGCTGAGATTTAGGAAGCTTCTAGGCCAAGACGGGAGTCTCTGATCAATACTTCCACCACAAACGATTCATATGCTTCCCATTATCGAGTTCAAGAACTCACCAACATTTCGGTGAAAGTGAGGTGGAGCGCCATCTTGTTGATAAATAAAGTCGACACCACTGACCTTCAGCGATAGCTGATCCAGGTTTGCAACACTGCCAAAAACAAACGTTCTGTAATGTGTGACAGGAAAAAATTGCAAAAAAAACTTAAGCCGTGAGACAGAACAAAACATTAACTTGTATGAGTCACGAACATCCTGCTTCATGGTATGTAAATTTTCTCTGCTCCATATCTGCATCTACTGTTCCTTCCATGATTCATCCATAGGTTGCTTCATCACTTATAAGTTTTCCACAAAATGCAGTTTCTTTTGTAGAACAGCAATGTAAGTTGGCATCTTCTTCAAGTTGCGATTCATTCTATTTTCATGCCTCAATCAGACGAATCTGACTTCCCATAACTGTATTTCTTTTGTTTTGTAGTACACCCCCTTCTCTATATCTTCCCCCCTTCCCGTCATCTCCATTGCTTCCAGTGCTCATAGTTTAAACACACTCGCCAGTAACATGTCTTTGCTGATCTACTTTTCATGATATTTTTTTCTGCTGAAGCTGTTGCAGCTTCCACAGTCCAAAAGTTGGCTTCCTTACAACAAGAAGAAATCATTACAGCGGGCTTGTTATAACGAACGTAACTTAAAATATGTAGATTTCATGGTCTGATGTAGGAGGAGGCCGATACCCTTAATCTTACCGTCATAAATAAATACAGGGTTATTACAAATGATTGAAGCGATTTCACAACTCTACAATAACTTTATTATTTGAGATATTTTCACAATGCTTTGCACACACATACAAAAACTCAAAAAGTTTTTTAGGCATTCACAAATGTTCGATATGTGCCCCTTCAGTGATTCGGCAGACATCAAGCTGATAATCAAGTTCCTCCCACACTCGGCGCAGCATGTCCCCATCAATGAGTTCGAAAGCATCGTTGATGCGAGCTCGCAGCTCTGGCACGTTTCTTGGTAGAGGAGGTTTAAACACTGAATCTTTCACATAACCCCACAGAAAGAAATCGCATGGGGTTAAGTCGGGAGAGCGTGGAGGACATGACATGAATTGCTGATCATGATCTCCACCACGACCGATCCATCGGTATTCCAGTCTCCTGTTTAAGAAATGCCGAACATCATGATGGAAGTGCGGTGGAGCACCATCCTGTTGAAAGATGAAGTCGGCGCTGTCGGTCTCCAGTTGTGGCATGAGCCAGTTTTCCAGCATGTCCAGATACACGTGTCCTGTAACGTTTTTTTCGCAGAAGAAAAAGGGGCCGTAAACTTTAAACCGTGAAATTGCACAAAACACGTTAACTTTTGGTGAACTGCGAATTTGCTGCACGAATGCGTGAGGATTCTCTACCGCCCAGATTCGCACATTGTGTCTTTTCACTTCACCATTAAGAAAAAATGTTGCTTCATCACTGAAAACAAGTTTCGCACTGAACGCATCCTCTTCCATGAGCTATTGGAACCGCGCCGAAAATTCAAAGCGTTTGACTTTGTCATCGGGTGTCAGGACTTGTAGCAATTGTAAACGGTAAGGCTTCTGCTTTAGCCTTTTCCGTAAGATTTTCCAAACCGTCGGCTGTGGTACGTTTAGCTCCCTGCTTGCTTTATTCGTCGACTTCCGCGGGCTACGCGTGAAACTTGCCCGCACGCGTTCAACCGTTTCTTCGCTCACTGCAGGCCGACCCGTTGATTTCCCCTTACAGAGGCATCCAGAAGCTTTAAACTGCGCATACCATCGCCGAATGGAGTTAGCAGTTGGTGGATCTTTGTTGATCTTCGTTCTGAAGTGTCGTTGCACTGTTATGACTGACTGATGTGAGTGCATTTCAAGCACGACATACGCTTTCTCGGCTCCTGTCGCCATTTTGTCTCACTGCGCTCTCGAGCGCTCTTGCAGCAGATACCTGAAGTGCGGCTTCAGCCGAACAAAACTTTATGAGTTTTTCAACGTATCTGTATTGTGTCGTGACCATATGTCAATGAATGGAGCTACAGTGAATTTATGAAATCGCTTCAATCATTTGTAATAGCCCTGTAGGTAATACTACAATTCAGTGGCGTGGCATCCGTGTATGAAATTCAAAGCAACTAGCTTTGTCCTCGAACATCATTGCCAGTAAGACCATTAAACAATAATGTTTATACCATAGCTCATGCAGTATCGCGTAAATTTGATTCTGGGGAATTGTATATAAGAATCTCAGAGATCAGTTATTTCCAAAAAGTTAAGCAGTAACTACAAAATTATTTTCCTTTGTGTCGTGCGCCAGTAGAGGCGCAATAAGAACACCGCCGCGGTAAGCAGTGAAGAATAGCTTTATTAGAATATTAAAGAAAATTAACGAGAGCAGTTACTTTCAAGAGAAGGAAACAGCGGTTAAGTGGCTTAAAGGTGAGATGAGTAACAAAAGGTTAAAGCCTATGTTCACTAATTACGAAAATGCACCAAATTCAATGTTGATTGTGAAATGTTCGAAGATTCGCTGCCCTAAACTAGGCGGGGATTCGGAGATAATCACATTGCTGGAACTGTCTGACGACGTTTTCTTAGCGAGCTTCTGGTAGACGATCGGTGGATGCAGCCAGTGTCTAGCCCACAGATCGAAGCGATAGCTGCTTCGAAAGCTGAGGCGGAACTTCCGATCCGTGGTTGAGCGACCACGAATACAACATGTGCTGCTGCCAAGCAGATGATTTCCCATAAGAAAATAGTGCCCGCGGCAGCAGCGCCTTGGTTGTGGAAGCGCGCTGTGTTGGCAGCGGACTTGGCACCCCCGTGGCTGCTGACAGAGACTCCGGTGAGAACAAGTTGTGGTGTTGCTGTTTTTGTCCGTAATATTCATTAGTCAACTGTAATCTTATTCCATATGGAAGTGAGAACGCTTCGCCCGACTTATTGTGAGTTTTTATCGCGATATTTCACGAGGACAGTCTGAATAACACGATACCATCCGCACAACTGTCTTAAAATGATGTGGCTGATTGCTGTTCCGCTTGCGGGATCTAGTGCCTGTTGCGGCAGCGGTGCCTAAATCGTGGCCGTCAGGTGGACTTGAGTGTGTTTCAGGTTGCTGCCGTGTAGGAGGAACACTGCACTGTCCACTGCCTTCTCTACTGCGGCATTAGCAGAAAACGTAAAACGTATTGTGCACCATTTTGCATACTCACTCCTGCCTTTAAACCGTACGACATCGAAGTTGATATAAGCATGTATAAGCGGAATGCCGCCATATTGTTTTGTGTCTTAACGAACATCATGATCGAATGCATTTAAATTTAACTTCAGTGTTATTACTGGATTCAACGATGCCATTAACGTGCGTTTTATAGTTTTCTTTCGGAAACAGGAATTCTCATGTATACAGTACCGAGAGACTGTAGTGAAAAAAGAAGTCCTCAAGAACCACACAAATTTATTACCATTAATTACACTGCGCAACAGAATGAAAGGTTCACGTTTTCGATATTACCTCATTGTTTCCGGTTGGAAATCATGCAATTGAAATTTGGCTCAAATGTTCCATTAATTTTCTTCTTTAATGGAGCAAAAGCGTGGCGTTCGGTAGCGTCACCCTCGGGCTCAGCAAGGAAGGATAATTGGCCCCCATTTTATCGCTGGCAATCTAAATGGTGCAAAGTATGCTGATTTCCTACGTGATGTTCTACCGATGTTACTACAAGATGTTTCAATGCAAGACAGAATGGCGATGTACTTCCGACATGATAGATGTCCGGAAGATAGCTCGCATGCGGTTGAAGCGGTATTGAATAGCATATTTCATGACAAATGGATTGGTCGTCGAAGCACCATACCATGGCCCGCACGTTCACCGGATCTGACGTCCCCGCATTTCTTCTGTGGGGAAAGATGAAGGATATTTGCTATCACGATTCACCGACAACGCCTGACAACATGCGTCAGCGCATTGTCAATGCATGTGCGGTGCGAACATTGCGGAAGGTGAACTACTCGGTGTTGAGAGAAATGTCGTTACATGTATTGCCAAAGGCATTGAGGTTGACGGAGATCATTTTGAGCATTTATTGCATTAATGTGGTATTTACAGGTAATCACGCTGTAACAGCATGCCTTCTCAGAAATAATAAGTTCACAAAGGTACATGTATCACATTGGAACAACCGAAATAAATTGTTCAGACATACGAACGTTCTGTATTTTAATTTAAAGAACCTACTGTTACTAACTGTTCGTCTAAAATTGTGAGCCATATGTTTGTGTCTATTACAGCGCCATCTACCACAAAGCGAATAAAGTGGTGCAACTAAAACATTCATATTTCCTTACGTACTACACGAATATGTAGTAAAAAGGGGGGTTCTTATTTAAAAAAACGCAGTTAATATCCGTTTGACCTATGGCAGCGCCATCTAGCGGGCCAACAATAGCACCATCTGGTTTCCCCCTTCAAGCTAGAAAAGTTTCGTTCTTTGTAGTTTTTTTTCGTTTGACGTTTATTTCGTGAGATATTTGGCCCGGTCACGATCAGTGGACCACCCTGTATAACGTACACAGGAAATATTCTGAACAGATGAAATGCTGAAGGGTTTTGTTGGCCAGTGCAATGTTCGTCTGACAGTTCAGCAATTATTCACTTCCACAAAAGACAAATTATAAATCACAGGTCAAATGGTGCCTTCTGTAACGCTGTTTCGATAAATTAGAAAACATGTTTTACTGTAGCACCATAGATTACCTAACTAAAAAGTTAATAAAAGGCGAGAGACTTCGGCTGGCACTTCACATAACAAATGGTTCAAATGGCTCTGAGCACTATGGGACTCAACATCTTAGGTCATAAGTCCCCTAGAACTTAGAACTACTTAAGCCTAACTAACCTATGGACATCACACACACCCATGCCCGAGGCAGGATTCGAACCTGCGACCGTAGCAGTCCCACGGTTCCGGACTGCAGCGCCAGAACCGCTAGACCACCGCGGCCGGCCTTCACATAACACTTTTTTAATGAAAGAAGTATTTGGAATACCTTCGTAAGTTACGTTAAGAAGTGTCCTTTATTTATTGATGGTGACCAGATTCTGGCTTGCGTCTATTCTCAAACCAACCAATGTTAACAAAATTACATCAGATATTACACTACTAATACCAGCCCAGCATGGAATATGAAAATGATTCATTTTGTAGCATAGCAGAAACAAGGTTATCTACCGTCTTCGTAAGTGACTAAATACAGATGTGTATGCTTACGTAGAACAGCCAAAAGTATTAGTCTTGTATTGGTCAACAGAGGCCATTAATAGCCGTGTACCCAAATATCTTAATTTTTGCTAGCGTAGCCACTATTGTATACAACATGCGTCGTTTGTACTTACTTTTGTTTTTTGTATTTTAATGAATTGTTTGGCTGAAGTAACTATTGTGACCAGGGTATGTGTCCAGCGAATCACGTATTTTGCCTTAATGGATATTCGGCCGAAATAAGACCAACAAATGGTCATGCTTCATTTGCCATCATGTTTTATTACAGATAGCCTTTTAACGAATATAAAGGTTTGGCTACAGAATAAACATTTGGACCTTTGCATTCACCGCTATTAACACTTTCTGTTGATTATTAGGAGGTTAAGACATTTTATTATTTTATTTCATGAAAAACATTTTTATCTGATGATGAGAAATATAGTAGCTGTAAATATAGAATAAATGTTTGAAATTTATCATGACTGAATGTCATGTGATGTGTGACATCATAAGGAATGAGTAAAGACTGTGGAGACATGTATGTATGTTAATACTTCTCACTTTTCTTTATTGTATACTTAAAGTTTGTTTCACTTGTAAGCAAAGTGAACTGCAACCTGGGTATCTTCCTTGAATTACGCCGCATGTGGCGCTATTTTTTCGCGCAGTTTGTGATTTTATGAACTTTCATTTATAATACTATACTTTTTTAAATATTCCTTTCGCTTTTTGGCGGCTTATGGCGTGATTTGAGTATGTACTTGCAAATGACGCCGCGTGTGCCCAGTGGCAGAACTTTACACGACGTTCAAAGTCGTTGCCATGCAATTCCTGGTGCGTAGAAATATGGTACAGGTGCAATCGACGTTGACGTAGCATTCTCAAAACCGACGTTTCTGAGATTCCCGATTCTCACGCAATTTGTCTGCTACTGATGTGTGGATTAGCCGCGACAGCAGCTAAAACACCTACCTGGGCATCATCATGTGTTGCAGGTCGTGGTTGACGTTTCACATGTGGCTGAACATTTCCTGTTTCCGTAAGTAACGTAACTATCCGGCGAACGGTCCGGGCACTTGGATGATGTCATTCAGGTTACCGAGCAGCATACATAGCACAAGCCCGTTGGGCATTTTCATCACATACGTCAACACGATATCGACCTTTTCCGCAACTGGTAAACGGTCCATTTTAACACGGGTAATGTATCACGAAGCCAATACCGTCCGTACTGGCGGAATGTTACGTGATACCGCGCACTTATACGTTTGTGACTATTACAGCGCCATCTATCACAAAGCGAAAAAAGTGGCTCAACTAAAACATTCATATTTCTTTACGTACTACACGAATATGTAATAAAAATGGGGGTTCGTATTTAAAAAACGCAGTTGATATCCGTTTGACCTATGGCAGCGCCATCTAGCTCGCCAACCATAGCGCCATCTGGTTTCCCTCTTCAAGCTAGACGAGTTTCGATCTTTGTAGTTTTTTCGTTTGATGCTTATTTCGTGAGATATTTGGCCCAGTCACTATCAATGGACCACCCTGTATATTAGACCCTGCGATACTTTGGGGCAGAGATACGGTAACTTAATTGGTGCAGAAAATGGGCAAATCGCTGTCGATCAATCCTTAATATATGTTCCGAAAATCAATGTGAACGAAAGCAGAACACGATTACCGTTAGTGTAACAGCCACTAATGTTATCACAGTACTGGCGATCATTTGTGCAGTTGATCTTTTCCTCAGATGTAAAACAACGCAAACAGAGTTTAAAAAACCCACACGAAATCCCTCTGGTATGGGTTGTACTGGAAAGAAGCACAGAAATTTTAACTTCGCTTAAGTTCGTAGGGAATTTTGTAAGTGGAGTAAGATTTTTGTGTTAAGGTAAACACCTTTTTTGTATTTTCTAAATTTCGGGAAGAATGTTTTTAGAAGAAAGTGACATGTTGCATGCCACCATTATATAAGCCGTTAAAATTATGTCCCAGAGCGAAGCTGTATCACTTACATCACAATTGTGTTGACATGAGGTGGGCGCGAAAAATAACATTTCAGCACAGAGATTGGATCGGGGGAAAACAACATCGATGCTTCTGGCGTGCCAGACAGCGGCCCTCAGCAACAATGCTGTAGACAAAACAGTTAGACACGACCACTTCACCTTCGTTACGCGAAGAAAGAAACGGCAATGTTAATGTAACAATGCATACCAAGAGCTTTTAGGAACAGTCATATATTATAACGATCACGATAGATTGAGAACCGATGATACCTTAGTAACAGAAAGACCTATGCGGTCATGACAAGTGACGTCGGGAAAACATTAACCACTGCTTTGCTCCATAGATACCCCATCATTTTAGCTCGTAAGGCAGTCTGTCAGACGGATCGATTGTGCACAGAACGGTTGCATTCGATTCCCTGATTGAGCAAAGTGACGTCTGGCAAAAGACGGCTATCTCGCCAGTTACCACAGCCGTAATCACAACAGCCAGCTGCTGCAGCAGGTAGGTGGACCCAGGGATCTTCCCTATCGTTTTGAATCAGAACACTAGCGTTCCTGATACTTCACTGGAGTGACCAGAACTTGCTGGAGCGGCACGCCAAGATCGTGGACTACACAGTTACATGGCGAACAACGTTGTGGTTCAGCAGAGGAAGAAAAGCATCGCTCTGCGGAAGGGGACAGAGCACTTCCCAACTCGGTGTGTGTTAAGTCCAACACACCTGCAGGCTTCAATCACTGCCGGTACGGCCTGAGCCGGAGGCAGCGCGTCAGGCATACAGCCATAGCAGGACCACTGTGATACGTGGTTTTATGTTACGTTAATATATTTTGATAGGCGAAACCTGTTCTAATGGATGTTATTAAACAATATGTGTTAAGCAAATTTGAGTCAGTTAATGTTAGCTCTCTTACACTGATGGAAAAAGTCGACAGAAATACTTGGCAGAATGTCATAATAACTTGTGTAGCTATGGAATCCATTGTTGCTGTGAAAAATAGTAGTATCTTCTTTGCATATAGTTACTGCATTATACTGTCGCCATCAGTATTTTGTTCCTTTAGTTACGACATTGTCACTACTGTGGAAATTATATTTAATTTTGAATTCGATTCCGTACAGATATGAATCAAAGAATGTTTATGAAGCAATCCAAATACAATTCGTCTAACAACAACATCTGTTACTACCTGTGTGTCGAAGACGTACTTGCAAACAAGATTCAAAAGATATCCCTTTTCTCACTGAGATTCAGTCCCCAGTTCTAATATCTTCTACACACACATCATCATTATGATACACTCATTGAAATTTTTTTGTTTCTACTGCGGCGTTTCGCTTGTCCTGTATTATCTTTTTCATTTGCTAAAGTTGGTCATGCATTCTAAATTAGCGGAAGTTATCAAACAGTGTGAATTACATCTGCCTTGGCCATAATATTTTTTACTAAAAACAATTTTGGAAGCTCAATCCTTCTTCTTTAGACGTGTGGCCATGGACAATTACAAACATATGACGTAAGTCAACAGCCTCCAATTGCATACACCATGGCTACAGGTTTTGCAATATCACACCACACGCCAAAACCCATAAAACAGAAAAACAAGGCAATCACAACAGAATGGTATGGAATGAGATGCCAAATAAAAGATACCACATAAAATGTTACGTGTAAACATATATACTGCCATAACATACCACTTCCTTTCATTTTCATTCAAACACACATACACACAAACATAGCCATTTAAAAGATGGTACAAATACAGAAATACGTTTTTGAAATAAATTTTAATTTAAAATGAGCTCTTAAATTGACAATACTTCTAATAATAAGGCACACAGAAAAAGTAACAGAAAAATTTTAGTCCCTTCACTCTTTCGTAAATGATTAAATATTATTTATTTGTGTATGATTAATAAAGAGAGAAGATGGAATTATGTTAATGACACGAAACCAACAATTAGTCAATGGTTGTTGGTCCGCTACTAATAGAGTGATGCATGAGCGTAGAAAGAAATACAAATATGTTTCTTTAAATGCAAAGGACTTCAAAACCAACTGTGGGAAAAAAAGCAGATTCTCTTTACTGATCATTCAATATGCATTTAAGACTGCAGCATTGGCAGCCGATGAATAGCTTATCCAAATCAGTAACACTAACGTCGTTCTCACTCCACAATAACAATTGTGTCGAAAATATTCAGAAACAAGCTTAGTACAAGAAATATTAATAACATTAAACAAAGTGAATTAAGCTTTGAATTATATGTAGTTAAACTAAGTTGTACATCGAATAATGATTTTACCTACTGCTTTTCATGAACACAGGGGAGACAGAAACAACTGATGCAGATACACATCTGTTCGATTGTCATTTCATGAAGGCTAAGGATTGGTGTCGTTGGTCAATTACAAATAATCTATTATATGTTAACACATTATCAACACTCGTCGAAACTGACCTAGGAACAGGTGACAGGTGGTTGTCGGATGCTGCCAATCAGAACGATAGGACCCAGGCGATGAGTCGCAGAGATGGACTGAGATGTGGCATTGTGAATCAATCAGGTGGTTACTCGTACAGATATCAGGTGTCTACCAAGGGCCAGATTTCATGAAACAGTCGTACAGTGGTATCAGAAATGTCTTTCCATAACCATAAGGGTTGTATGAAATAATTATTAAAAAAGACACAAAATTTTTCTCACGTCAGTGGTAGATATAAGAAACATATAAAGTGGTGCTGTAGTACGCCCCATTGAGCCTTTGAGGCTAATTTCTTTTACAAATTAATTAATGTGCATGGAAAATTGTCATTGGAGTTTTGTTTTTTTCTGCCACACTTCTTATTCCTTTATCCTTCCTGCTTGGATGTGAGTGACTGAAAGTAATTATTTTGTGGGTAAAACTAGGGATCATTGATCAAAGATAAGTGGTGGTGGTGGTGGTGGTGGTGGTGGTACTGAATTAGCAAATCTTTGACGTCAGGTGGTGCAAGAGTAGAGTCGGCCGTGGCTTATTCGAGTTTCACCTGTTTGTGGAGGACGAGGGAGGAAACAGCCAATGAGCGGCGTCTTCTTCGTTTCGTTTTGATAGGTGGTCATCGGGGTAGCATTCCGCCATGTTTGGCACTCTGCAGCGGGGAAACCTAGGGTGAGGCCGTGTCTCAGAAGCACCCGCATAAATGGTGACATAAGCTGGTTAAAGATGCCGTATATTGTGCCAGACGTTCCGCGGAGTATTGCCTATCAAGTAGAGCGTGGATAGCATACATCGAGAGATTCGACAATTTTAATTATTTTGCGATATTGAAATAGCTGCGGTCGCGAGGTCTCACCTATAACAGACGGCATTTGCCTTTCGCATAGGACTGTAACTTTTGGTGTTTCAGTTATCTGTATTCGTTAAATTAATAGTTCACATCAAATACATCAGTTTGACATGTGTTTTGAGAATATCGTTTGAATGTAGAGGAATTTTTCCTTGTATGTGAGTGATTGCAAATTTTCGAGCCAAACCACTGTGGGTACGGAGTCGAGCAGATGTGTGGCTAAAGGCACGTTCAGTGCTTAATTTCGTCAGTACGAACCAGTAAATAAAGATGCTTCTAGTCAGTGTCCATGATGGCATTTTCAGTATTCCCGTAAAGTACGTATTTTCGTGTGTGTCCTAGGGTGACTGGTGGAGCCATGTGCTTTGCGCCAAATCGTTTAAAGGGATGGCTTCTGACTCAGTGCTAAGGTTTCATTCATTGGGGCATGTCTTCCGATTATTAAAATCGTAATGGTCAGGAAAAATATTGCATCAAAATATTGAGTGCCAAGTTTGTTGATGATGTTTGTGGTAGTTTACAGACGAGCTAATGTGATTTTAGTGATCGTTACCTTCTGTATGATGTGGAAATGCTACTGTGATTGTGTGGGTTATGTTGTTGAAATTTGAGAAAGGTGGGGCAGACTTTATTGTAACTTGCACAGCCACTCCGTCTCTCTTGTTCCACAGCCTATCCAATGTCTTTATTGGCAGACAAAGCTTTGCATTTGCATGCAGAGTGTTTAGTGTGGAGTCGTGAATGCGCTCGGTATGCGTGGCACCCATACTTGATTAAATAAGATCACCCTTTCGGTCCTAATGGTGTGGCAATCATTTTATTAACGTTGGAGACCAATGTACGGTTGCTTATATATTTTTATTGTGTCATTATCAATTTTTCTTTGTTATTATGATTGCTATTCAATTCGATTTGTGAAAGATCCTTTTTAATTGCTTGCTTACCGAACGAAATGTTGGAATGATCACGTGACATTGAACTCTGATATAATAAAAAACTAATTTTGTTACTGAGCCAGAACTTGTGCTCATTAGATAACATTTCCCTGCGGACCACCTTAAAATCATTCTGAGATTTGGTAAAAGGAGAGAAAGAGCTAAAATTTTTTAATCTCAGTTTTGCATGGTATCTGAGTTAACGAATAAAGCATATCATGGACGAATCATATGTGAACCTCCCACTGTGTCGGGTTTAGTGGAACTTTTTGATATTAGGCTAGCGTTATCCATTGCATCGAACCAATGTGAGTAGCGTAAAAGACTGTAACAAATTTGATAGAATATTCAAAGCGGGCGTAAATGGCCTGTAGAATAATGCCTAACGTCAAATCATGAGTTCCCATAATAACATGTATGAGCCAATAAAACATAGAAGTAGAGAGAAGGTTACATACATACATAATCAGAAGATGCGTGCGCTAGTATTATTACTATAGGGATATCATTTTCGATTTTTAATAACAACATTTTGTTTTATTTTGCAACTGGAATTAATTAGTTTTTTGTTTATTGCACACCACAATGTGACTTCCGAAAGTATCAAATTTCACTAAGGTGCATAACAGGCACAATGAGCGTAGCGTCCTTATGAAATCTGATTTCATATTAACTCATGATTACATCGTTTGAATGTGCTTTAATGGTGCCCCTACGCGGCACTGCACCGACAATCAAATGTCTCTTTCGGTACAGGGATTGTAGCCAGGTATGTGTGCGACCAAGGTTCACGCCAATTGGCTACCAATTTCATGTGGTTCTTGTGTAAGATTCTCTGTTACTCAGCTCAAGGACACCTTTCTTCTACATATCGAACCAGAGGTACTTAGCGACTGACGGGATTTAACCCAAGTGAGTGAAGTTTTCACTTCTTTGAAGCGTCTGTTTGAGTGAAACCATCAGGTTGCATTATGCAACACATGCCAGACCCCAATATTTGACTCACACGGTACCATTTCACTTACACATTAATACTCTTATCCCAGTCACTAGCCCTTAACTGCTTTTTAGGATCAAGAACAGATTACACAACAGCTTCGACACTGGTTTTAAGTTCAGCATTTTATCATTTATTAGCTGACAAACCGACCTTGCCCGGGTATCCTTTTGCCAATCCCCTATCAGAAACGTACAGTTCCTGTACGTTGGTCGCAGCCATTTCATGTATCTGCAACTCAATTTTGTAATCGTTTCTGTGGCAACAACCATTTGCGCTTCACTCTTGAAAGCTGTCAAAGCACTGCCCGGTGTTAGGGATTTTCTTAAGGTAGGTGTAGGACTGTCTTAGCAGTAAAGAATAAATGTACTAAAACTTCAGGCATGAATGCACCATATTTCCAGCGATCTAAGTATTTGACTTCATATCTTTTGAATTACGTGCAATTCTATACTATGTTTGTGTAGGTACGTTAAAAAATGGTTTAAATGGCTCTGAGCACTATGGGACTTAACATCTATGGTCATCAGTCCCCTAGAACTTAGAACTACTTAAACCTAACTAACCTAAGGACATCACACAACACCCAGTCATCACGAGGCAGAGTAGGCACGTTCATCGGCATCTGTAGATACTGGCTGGAAAATATGATGTGAACAGGGTTAGCTGCAAAGAAGTAATAAAACTAAACAGCAAGCACAATGTGGCAGTTTCTCAGGCATCTCAATGTTTATGATGTTGTACTTCCTGAATTATGTGTGGTACCATGATATAATTTTGTAGGGGCATTTAGCGGTATATGTGGATACTGTTTGCGAAAGTCATTGCGAGTAGAGCTAGTAATAAATTTAAACGACGCGCATGAAGCAGCAGTTTCTAACGCACCTCGTTGTTTATGAAGTCATATTTTCTGAGGTATCACACATAAGTGGTTCTTATGCCTGTTAGTAAGGGTTATGTGTACCAGGTTTGGTTGAAATCGGTCAATTGGATTAGGGAGAGATGCAGAAGACACACACACACACACACACACTCACCAACACACACGCACACACACATACTTACACCCATCCATTTTCGTTATATGTATAGATGTTACATCAGTATACCTCAAATTAGTGCTCGCGGATCCTGTTAGTCTTTGCTTATATCTACATATCGGATACTAGTCGCACATATACCTTTACGTTCTATTCTCGTTATTTATAGAAGTACAGGTTTATTACAAATGATTGAAGCGATTTCACAGCTCTACAATAACTTTATTATTTGAGATATTTTCACAATGCTTTGCACACACATACAAAAACTCAGAAAGTTTTTTTAGGCATTCACAAATGTTCGATATGTGCGCCTTTAGTGATTCGGCAGACATCAAGCCGATAATCAAGTTCCCCCCACACTCGGCGCAGCATGTCCCCAGCAATGAGTTCGAAAGCATCGTTGATGCGAGCTCGCAGTTCTGGCACGTTTATTGGTAGAGGAGGTTTAAACACTGAATCTTTCACATAACCCCACAGAAAGAAATCGCATGGGGTTAAGTCGGGAGAGCGTGGAGGCCATGACATGAATTGCTGATCATGATCTCCACCACGACCGATCCATCGGTTTTCCAATCTCCTGTTTAACAAATGCCGAACATCATGATGGAAGTGCCGTGGAGCACCATCCTGTGGTACGTTTAGCTTCCTGCTTGCTTTATTCGTCGACTTCCGCGGGCTACGCGTGAAACTTGCCCGCACGCGTTCAACCGTTTCTTCGCTCACTGCAGGCCGACCCGTTGATTTCCCCTTACAGAGGCATCCAGAAGCTTTAAACTGCGCATACCATAGCCGAATGGAGTTAGCAGTTGGTGGATCTTTGTTGAACTTCGTCCTGAAGTGTCGTTGCACTGTTATGACTGACTGATGTGAGTGCATTTCAAGCACGACATACGCTTTCTCGGCTCCTGTCGCCATTTTGTCTCACTGCGTTCTCGAGCGCTCTGGCGGCAGAAACCTGAAGTGCGGCTTCTGCCGAACAAAACTTTATGAGGTTTTCTACGTATCTGTAGTGTGTCGTGACCATATGTCAATGAATGGAGCTGCAGCGAATTTATGAAATCGCTTCAATCATTTGTAATAGCCCTGTATATATGTACATTGCAAAAAGTACCTCATTTATCGGCAAGCTACTGACAACATTGATCCGACTGCGCTTTAAAAGATTTACCACTATACCAAATCAACATGACTTAAAGTTTGGAGAAAAGATCGTTACCTGTTCTCAGACATGGGTTATCCGCTCAAAGCAGAATCATTATCGAGCGCGTGTGCAAAATGCACGGAAATCAAGCCAAAATTCTTAACTTATGCTCAATCAGAGCAGTCTCATAAATTGTTGCACATACAACTTCCACACTAAATATTCATCCATCACTAACTGTATTTACTCATCTATTAACAGTTTATGGACTAGAAATTTGCCTCATTCAGGCTCATGAATTTTCATTTCACAAATATGAACCATTAGAGAACAACATGCTATACCAAACCATTAATTATATCATAATCACTTACATTTTGTGCCCTTCTTGAGAGCTCACATTAACTTCAGTCACTTCAATGTCATGCTCAAATAACCACTGATTAGTGACAAAACATCTTAACGACTGATATATACAAGTGCTAAGTTTTGTTGTTAGAAGCGTATTGATCACTTTGTAACAGTCTACTATTTTAGTTTAGAAAATAAGAGTCGCTTCTCAGTCTATACTCTAGTTTGGCACTGTTGCGCTTCTTTATCTTAATTCCGCATCAGTGCCACATATGAACGTACTGTGCACGAATTACAGCCTCTTGCAGAATATCTGTACAGTTTTCTGATTTCTGATTCATTTAGTTACATCGAAACATGTTTGTTATCAAATTTCACAGAGTTTTGTGTAGCATTCCCTGTGCATATATTAGTATTCTACAGCAAAACTATTCAGATACGAAATTGTTTATAGAATATTTTTAGATGAGTTACAAGTTAAATTTTCTGTGTTCAAAGGAGTTCAGGAATCACTACTGCTCGTGCTGGCGCCTTTTCAAATCGTGTGATTGTAAAGTCCATTAATTTTTTTCATTTTCGCTAAAGCCAAAAGGTACACCACTGGATGTGAGATCTGAGTTATCTTGTATGGTCCAGTGTACTGTCGTTGCTATTCACTATTTCTCTTCTGTCAGTCTAAACATTTTTAATGCAATTTCTACAATTGAATATTATTGTGTACGCCCGAATTTTCTTTTCATAAGTATTCTTATGTGTTCTAACCTGTTCAGTGAGGGCAGACAGTGAATTCGTTCCTTTTCTCCCAGAGTCAATTCTTCTTTAGGAAGGCGTGGCAGTGGGTTTATCCAATCGTTAACTTTTTTACTGCTGAAGAAGACATCTGAAGGTGGTTATGAGTTGTGTAAACTGCTAATTTGTTAACTATGTTCTCAAATAGTTCAATAAATACATGAAGTGTATAATATGTAGGCCTACCTGCATACGTTTGTACAAAACGATTAAATTCTTTGAAAATACGTTCAATCGAGTTACTTTGATGATGAAATTTTGATACCAAAATCTGTTTGACGTTACTACTCATTTTTTCATGTAAAGTTTGAAGCATTATCTGTTAGGAATGCGAAAGGCTTACCAACTCTCAGTATGTAGTCCGTAAGAATTCTTCCGATAGTTGAAGGTTCTGCCTTCTTCCTTTTTCCACTCAGCTTGACATATTTCTAAAAAGAATAATGAAAGCCTAAGTGCAGAGGGCACTGGACCAGCAACATCGACAGAGCAAGGTTGAATTGGTAACATAAGATGTAGTTTGTGGACTTTGTTCTGTGATAGACCTGACAACTTTTAAGCATCTAGTCTATATACAGTATATTCTCATATTAGTAAAATAACAATGACGCTTCAACTTTCATAGACATGTTGATACATCTAACTCACAGATCCCAAACATAATGCGTATGACAAACTGGAGTATTTCTGCAAACTTCAGTTATACACACGCACCAGTTCTTATTTTGAATATTACTTCAGTAAAACACATTGTTTTGTGTTTTGTAGTGTTGTATGAATCGTACAGCAGGATTTCGTATGATTAGTGTCTTGACTTTGAACCACTGGGATATGCACATTGTAGTGTGGCCATGTTGGTACACAAGTTTAAATAGCATTGACTATAACGTGCGTCTTTCGTTAAGAGAATTCGGTAATTGGTAATTTGTTCGGATACGTTGGCTAGATCAATCAGATATTGTTGTAGATGTGACAAGGCATACTCTAAAGCATTATCATTACCATTTATGTCTATTATCTCAAATCTTTATTCTTGAAGAAAGGTGGTTCATGTTGCAATTCGAGCATGTAGTAACTTGTGAGACCTGAGTTTCTCCCGGAGTATTCAGTATTCAGATGACTTACGGGAATGCAGCCGGATGACGTCGTCGACTACTGCCAACGCTTCAAAAGGAGCACACCCTTCTATTTTGAAGGCATAACTGCGGAAAGTAAGCACTGTGCAAGGGAATTTAAAGCCCTCGGTCTCTTCAGAGAAACTCTGGAGAGATAAATGGCTCAAATGGCACTGAGCACTATGGGACTTAACATCTGCGGTCATTAGTCCCCTATAACTTAGAGCTACTTAAGCCTAACTAACCTAAGGACATCACACACACCCTTGCCCAAGGCAGGATTCAAACCTGCGACCGTAGCGGTCGCGCGGTTCCAGTCTGAAGAGCGTAGAACTGCTCGGCCACTGCGGCCGGCCCTCTGGAGAGATAACATTCACTCACTCACACACACACACACACACACACACACACACACACACTGTACACACTAGCACCATCATAAGCCATGGAAGATCGACATCAGAAGTCTCATTGGCGAAATTGACAATCAACAGATGAGGTACAATTAACTTCGTCCCTCTGTTATTTGACAAGAGACAGAGCAGGGTTCCATGCCGAATTTAAACAAAAACAACCATCACCTTTCATAAGGTTATTTGCTAATTTAATATCAAAAGCTTCCTTAAATACACTACCACAATAGCAGGGAGAGCATACCAGAGTCTCCGTGTTATTGTATTCCATAGGATGACCGGTGGGAAGACAATGTTCTACAGTGGCAGATATGCTCGGCTGTTGTAGGCGTGTGTGCAGCTTACGTCTAGTAGACTGGTCCTCCGCTGTTATGATACTCTGACCAGTATATGACATGCGATAAATGTAAGGAACATGGTAGGCACTCGGCTTACGCAAAATAGCATCATACTTTACGGAACCTAAAAGGACCCTGATCTTTGATGCTGGTCGAAAAACACGCTTCACATCGTATTTCCACAAAATACGTCCAATCCTGTGCGAAATTCTCCTCGTATGAGGTAGCACTATAGTTACTCATAATCGGACGAAGAGGAACCCTTTTCTTGTGGACCTTACAAAGGCCATGACCTAGGGGAACAGCACAATAAGAATTAACACTCTTGATAGGGCAGATCTACTGTTGTTTTGGACAAGCAGGAGTACTTTCAAAAGATGCAGTATTTACTGTCTGATTCAGTGTATCACAGGATAACTGTTGGTTCAACAAAATCCGTTGAAAGAAAGACTAACAGCCTCTTGCAAGAAAGTTTCTTGTCGCAGGAGATTGTCAAAAGTCTCAATTGTGGTTGAGCTGTCCCTCCCCCCCCCCCCCCCCCCCTCCACGCCAGGGATATATGGGCTCCCTAAAGTCCACGAGAAAGTGATACCTCTTCGTCCTATTGCGAGTAACATTGGTGCTCCGACGTATCGCATTGTATAGCAAAACACCTTACTACTCTACTGAGCGCTATAGTAGGTTCGTGTGAGCAACACATTAAGAACTCGCGGATTTGTTACGTCGATTAGACGAAATGCGTGTTTATGGCATTAAAATTCTAGTATGTTTTGATGTGGCCATTCTCTTCATTCATGTCCCTCTGTCTGATTCGCTAAAGCTGATTAAGATTAGGTTTGGTGCTGAATTAACGATCCTATTTCGACATGTATTGACTTTCACTTACTTCTTATTCAGTGACCAGTATTACCAGCAGACTCATGGAGCTGCGGTGGGGAGCTAGTTGTCACCTGTTATTACCAATTTGTTTATGCCTTGGAGTCTGCGGATTTGAAACCTGCTTTTTTTCAGGTATGTTAACGATATTTTTGTTTTTGCCCTCCTGGCGGTAAGAACTTGAAACGATATTTTAGAACACCTGAATTCAATCCAGCTGAATATTTGTTTCACAATGGAGATGGAAAAGGAAGATTCTCTTCATTACTTGATGTTCTGGTCAAGAGGAATGTTGATGGTACGTCGGGACATGCAGTTTGAAGGAATCCATCAAACAGTGTCTTGTATCTGCAGGCTAGTAGTTGTCACCATCCTATTCATCTTTGTACCTTGATTCATAGGCCCCATGTCACCCCAGACCCTAAGACCTCGTTAGCTGTTAGTGTGAATGATTATAATGTAAAACAGGTCAGAGACACGTTTCCCTTTCGATGAACTGCATACCGCAAGAGTGATAATAATACGAGTACCTAGGTGGCTCCTAAGTCTACGGCCATTTAGCCTAAAGCAAGGCAAAAACGTAAATTAATACGGATGAGTAAGAAGAACAAACCTGTACCGTTCGGATAAAGTATTACTAGTGTCTTGCTTGACACAGTAAAGTCATTCAAATATCAGGGCATGATGTTGCAAAGCCATGTGAAATGGAACGAGCATGTGAGAACTGTGGTAGGATGGTGAATGGTCGATTACGGTTTATTGAGAGAATTTTAGGAAAGAGTGGTTCACCTGTAAAGGAGGTCGCATGTAGGACGCTGGTGCGACCTATTTTTTATTTTTGTTTATTTACTCGTCAACTTCTGTAGGACCAAATTGAGGAAAAAATCTCCAAGGTCATGGAACGTGTCAGTACATGAAATTACAACATAAACGTAATAACAGATACAAATTAATGTACATGAACCTTAAAAAAGTCAGTCCATAAGTTTAAGTAAACGCTATCAGCAATACAATAAAAATCAGCTTAATTTCTCAAGGGACTCTCCGACAGAATAGAAGGAGCGCCTGGATTACTGCTAAGATTTTTGAATTCGAGTGGCAGCTTATTGAAAATGGATGCAGCAGTATACTGCACACCTTTTAGCACAAGAGTTAAAGAAGTCCGATCCAAAAGCAGGTTTGATTTCTGCCGAGTATTAACAGGGTGAAAGATGCTTATTCTTGCGAATAAACTAATATTGGTAACAAGAAACGACAATAACGAATATACGTACTGAGAGGCCAATGTAAAATACCCAGACTCGTGAACAAAGGTCGAGAAGAGGTTCGTGAACTAACAGCACTTATTGCCCGAACCACCCGTTTCTGAGCCAAAAATATCCTTTTAGAATGAGAAGAGTTACTCCAAAATATGATACCATACGACAGTGGAGAATGAAAATAACCAAAGTAGATTAATTTTCGTGTCGAACGATCACTCACTTCTGATACCGTTCGAATAGTAAAAATGTCAGTATTAAGTCATTGAACAAGATCCTGAACGTGGGCTTTCCAGAACAGCTTACTATCTATCTGAACATCTAGAAATTTGAACTGCTCAGTTTCACTAATCATATGCCCATTCTGTTAAATTAAAACGTCAGGTTTTGATAAATTGTGTGTTAGAAACAACAAAAACAGAGTCTTACTGTGATTTAGCGTTAGTTTATGTTCTACAAGCTTTGAACGGAGGTCATGTACTGCACTATTTGAAACCGAGCCAATGTTGCACACAACATCATTTACTACCAAGCTAGTGTCATCAACAAATAGAAATATTTTGGAGTTACCCGTAATACTAGAGAGCATATCATTTACATAAATAACGAACAAGAATGGCCCCAACACTGATGCCTGGAGCACCCCCCACTTGACAATACCCCACTCAGACCCCACATCACAGCCGTTATCAACATTGTAAATAATGTCCTTTTGCTGCCTGTTGCCAAAGTAAG
This sequence comes from Schistocerca cancellata, assembly GCF_023864275.1. Classification (NCBI taxonomy): domain Eukaryota; kingdom Metazoa; phylum Arthropoda; class Insecta; order Orthoptera; family Acrididae; genus Schistocerca; species Schistocerca cancellata. The sequence goes on along the minus strand of NC_064628.1, from coordinate 147,267,208 downwards.
AGGTGAACCAATTGTGAGCTACTCCCGTATTTCTTAATGGTCCATTCTGGAGTATTGCTCGAGTGAAGAAAGACATGTGAGCAATTCAGATGTGGGCTACTAAGCTTGTTGCCGGCACGTTCAAACAACTCGGTAAATGTTACGGAGATGCTTTGGGAACTCAAACCTGGAGGTAAGGCGACGTTCCTTTCGAGAAGTAAAAATGAGGAAATTTAGAGGACCGGCAACTGAAGCTGACTGCCGAACTATTCTACTGCCGCCAACATACACTAGGTGTAAGGACCGCGAAGATAAGATTCAAGAAATTAGGGCTCATATGGTCGCATATAGACAATCCTTTTTCTCTCGCTTTATTTGCGAGTGGAACGGGAAAGAAAATGACTAGTGGTGGTACAGAGTATCCTCCTCCACGCACTGTACGGTGACTTGCGGAGCATCTGTGCAGATGTAGACGTAGACGCAGCCAACAGGACTGGTCGTGTTTGGCGAAAATACGATGTGGAGTGGGCTTTATCGACTTCCACCTAAGATCAGGGCCATTCTAGGATCCGCAAAGGATGATTTTGGTTCGCGTGAACCGCCTGTCTACCGCATACCTTGCAACTGTGACTTGTCTTGGCGCCGGTGATCCTATGAAAATAACAGCACAGACCTTCTGGAATGCTAATTCAGCTGTTGAAATTAAGTTAGCACGTAAGCTATAAATAGAGATGGTTGTTTTTGTTTAAATTATGCGTGGAATGCGGCTCTGTCCCTTGTCAAAAACGGTAAGGGCAAAGTTAATGCTACCTCGACCATTGATTATGAATTTCACTATCAATACTTGTGATGTCACTCATCTTTGGTTTGCGATGGTGCTAGTCCATACAGTGTCTATGAATGTTATCTTTCTGGAGTGTCTCTGAAAGCCGAGGTTTTAAATTCCTTCGCATTGCGCTTACACCATGCAGTTATGCCACCAAAATGGCAGGGTGTGCTCCTCTCCGAGGTTGTCGGCGATGTCACCCGGCTGCATACCAGTAAGTTGTTTAAATATGAAGTAACTTTCAGGTTAATAAAAAAACTCAGTGATGGTAATCGCAAAATACATTATCGCGTCAACCGTAAATGTTATACTCAAGTGCCTTGAACCCCCGTATTGCCACTAAGCCTTACATCTGAGAAGACGTATAGGCATACTCGCATTCTGAAGGTGTACTACACGCGAAACTAATCACGTTTACTTTAATCTTACTGTTCTTTTCAGGCAGACGGGCTCCAAGTTCAGAAAAATATGCATTAGTGGCAATTCCTATTGGGATGGCAGAAGATTTCACAATTTGCCAAAGCATTTTTATATTATGAAAATTTATTGACGTCTGTCTTCCAAAACACCATACCGCATTTTTCTTTAACAAATTTTACAGACCTGGACTACTGAGCAATTGTTTTGCTACAAAATGACGAACAAATCAAGACAGAGCAATGAAGGCCTTTGAGTGTCGCTTATTCTTTGACTGGGGAAATTCTTTATTGCACTTGTTGTACTAGGATAAGGTGTTATTTCTGAGAGCGATGTTAGTTGAAAATTTCACATCGTGGAATTTCTGCATCAATTCACCTAAGTTTTCTGATTGTGTGCAAAGTGGCACAGTTATTTTGATAATGGAATGTACATCCAGGATAAGCCTAATTTAGCCATTAGATTTAGCTACTGCTAATATTAGCCTACAGTAGGGTGACTGATGTGGTTCAATGACATTCCAACAAAACATTCCTTTTACTTCACAACAGCCCCTTGTTCAGGCCATGGGATGGAATAGGATTTTCGGGACAACGTTTCATGTGACATCATGTCTATATGGTACACATACATATATATAACATCTGGTTTCTCACCAAATATATATAAATGCATTCATTAATTTTGATTGATGCTCTGAACTGAGACAGAAGCATTCTGATACTTTGTGATGGTTGTGAGCTCCGTTGTCCTCATTCTTACTATAGAGTATTGAAGAATTATTCACAGGTGGACTTTTCACTTCATGGAATTTTATCTTAATACACTCGTAGTATTTCCCACGTTTGCACTAGATCAACTACGATGTATTTGCCTTTGATGCATCAACAGGATAGCCACAGAAGAGGCTCAATTACGTCCTTTTCTCGGAAAAGCTCCAGCCATGCAAGCATTCAACTATGAGACTGTTCGAAATTAGATTGGGTAAAAGGTAGCTGAGTTTTCTGTTTCGACATCTACTTGTGTCTGCCACTTGACAGGTTGCAATGAAGCTCCAGCTATACGGCAGTTATGTATCGCGTAAGTTGGCACTTAGTTTATCACTTTAATATTAGTGAATAAGTTCTGTGGCATAACGTTAACAGAGCACCAGTGCCTAACACAGCTGCAGCAGGAATTATTCCAATGACAGCATCTACTGAAGCTTGAACTAATACTTGAGTGTTATTAGAACATATGTGTGGATCCATATTTAATTAATCTCGTATATCGAATACCCTGATTGTATATAAACAGGTTGAAGTGATTGCCTTGATTGCCCCAGCCCCTCGAAACGACCGACATCGGAGGAGTTAGTGCGGTCAAAGTTAGTTTGATGAAGCCTCATTATTGTTTGTCAGTTCAGGTTCACTGGTGACTTCAATGATATTTAACGACGAGGCCTCATTATCCCAGTTAGGTCATGTGGAGCATCATACATTGAATTATTCGGCAAGTGGGTATTATACACATTTCCTTGGTTGCGAATGAAATTATGCAAATTTCAGTAATCGTTTTCATTATTCCCCCATAACTGTCTGACCCTGCTACCTTGGTAACGAGGGTGATACCGATTACCGTATTCTCTCCTGTTATTATGATTAAAGTTCGGCGGGTGGTAGTGAGCACGTTATGCATCATACCCAGGTGGTGAAGGGGGTGAAGTCACATGTGTAGTGTGATACTCATTCAGCTGGGTCAGTCCATGGAGCTGATCTGCAGTTGGCGCAAAATTGTAACCATTACTGTCATTACTACTGACCTTACTTCTTTATGTATCAGGTTTGTGGTGTCTACTACTGACATAAAATGTTCTGGGTTGTCGTCCAGAATATTTACTAATTTCTCACATGTTTCTAAACACATCTTTATTTGAAAAAAAGCTGGTCCCAGTAGGGAGTCTTGTTTAAGTATTTCTCAAAATATGTATAGAGATTACCTTGTTTAATATGGAAGGGTTCAGGATTAGATACCTGTTTCCTAATCCTTCCCTGACTGTATCATGACCGAGGCTTAGAATCACTGTTTCGAATTGTTCGTTTACTTGGGAAAGTTTTGCCGTGTCTGTGGCCCACAGCGTGCCATCACCCTGGATGTAACATGTTGTGAAAATCCTTTGTTATTCAGTTAACGAATGGGGTAGTACACCCTTCAAAATCATTATGAACACAACGCAACGGGATGTGGTACAAGTTTATCTGCTAACAAGGAATGGATTTGTCTGTGCCTAATTTCACTTTCTTCTAGATGTACTGAAGGTAGTGTAGGCGTTACTCCCACTTGGCTATAGATCACTGCAATCAATTCCATTATCGGGTGTCACGTGATATACAACAGGTCTGGTGCGCCTATCATAACTTCTGTCAGCAGACGTCAGGCTGCACTGAACTATGCTCCTGACAAGACAATTCCTTTATACCCTCGTAATTTGTGCAGTCACTTGGTTAAACCATTCGGTCAACGTTTTGCTGAAAGTGACATTTAAGTTTGTCAATTCAGACTTTACCGTTTTGCCAGAACTGTCTCACTAAGACACAGCGGCTGTGACCATTCCAATGACAACTCGTTCTAATTCTGAATTTAAGTTACCTTTAATTTCTTCATCTTTGTGCAAAAACCATTCTGGATCGTCATCAACAATGTGCTTGTACTGATCATTAAATTGCTTAGGTATTTTAGCACCCTGTTCTTTCTGAAAAGTACTGACTTTATTTTCTAGCTTAAATGCACTTCCTTTTGTTGTTTGTATTCTTTTTAAAAAGATTGTATAGCTTTTGGGTGACCAGGTTAAGCCCTCTTTGACTGTGCAATATCATCAGCTCAAGTATTATCCGGCACTGCCAAAGCGTTAAAATTAGAAATCATTTTCTCTTAATCAATTGCTTGTTGTCGTAAATCATCTGACATTCTTTTCTGTTGATAAATGCTTAAAGTTCGATTATTTTTTAGTTCAAAGGCCTTTTATGTTTTCTTCCCTTGTTTATAGACTTAGTAATAACAGTGTAATCGGATCTGTTGTTGGATTACTTACTAGCACGCTCGATTCAAGTGCAGTATTGTCACTTGAACATTTACTTATCAACTTCATTATCAACTTCACACAAAAGATAATCAGTTGAAATATTTGCAACACTTCCAGAGCGTCATCCTAGGTCGTGTTATGAATTTCATGAATTTTCAACGTCTGTATTAGCAAATTCTCTTAGTTTGGTGTTAAGTTCCTTGCTATTATTTTCTTTCACAGCCATTTCTGTTCTTTCCTGTTTTTACTATAACACGAAGTTTAAGAAACAAACGATTGAAAGGATTTGGAATTAATTATGATTTGAAAAAGCGTCTACCTGGTAACAGTGCATAACATTCACTTTTATCTAGATCAACAATTAAGCATCGTTCATATAGCAATGCGGCATGACTTCGCAATTGTTGAGGTATGTTACAACAACAGCCATCTTGTGACAAAAAAAACTGTTGCATGAGAAAATTAGCCTTACATATGGTTAAAATGTTTCAGATGCGTGCTGGACGAAAATCTCAGGGTCAAAAGCTGTAAATAAACAGGTGTTTAATCCTAAACCCTTCCATATTAAACAAGGTAGTCTCCATACATATTTTGAGAAATACTTAAACAAGACTCCTTACTGGGACGAGCTTATTTCAAATAAAGATGTGTTAACAACTCTGAAGGCAAAGTTACCTTTAGAAATATATGAGAAAATAACTCTGCTGTCCTTCACTCGTGCAGTGGTAGGTTGTAAATCTCAATCACGCGTTCTCTCATTTTTTTCCTTATATCTCCTACTTTCCCTTCCATGGAATCACTCTTCTAATTTCCATCGTAATATTTTTCACGACTCCTTCCATATACTGGACATGAAACCTGTAAGAAACAGTGTAAGACATTTATAAGTTTCGTCGAGGTTTCACTGCAATAAATTCTCTCTTTCCTTAATGATTAAATGTTATGTATTGAACTGCAGGATGTGAAAACGGAATTGTCTTAATGATGGGAGTGGCTTTAAAACTGGGCACGAACAGTGATTGTGGGCCTGCTACTCGCCTGCAGCTAAAAGTGACGCATGAACGTACAAATAAATATAGGGGAACTCGGGCGGAACGGGATACTTAATGTTTAACAATTTGTATAAAATAAGGGAACACAAGGAAACACTTTTTAAAGTTCTAAAAAGCACCTTGTAGTCTAACCTAATGTACCTTATTTTAAAATCACTTAAAACAATACATTTTGCATCTTTTACAATTTTTCAAAGAAAGTCTTGCATATTTCCCGTTCCGCCCCACCCACGGGGCTTAATGGGAGAAGGTTATTTTTTGTTAAATTATTGCACAAACGCTGAATTGAATTAAGAATATCGTATTAAACTATGACAATATGTTGTATAAAAGGCAATTCAGACTAAGTAATGTGTAATTTAAACAATTAAAAAGTCATTCTTCAAAATAAGAAAATATTTTAATGTCATTCTGAAAAATGTACAATGCTTAATAACCACCAAACCACTAACTACTAGTCCTTTCGACAATAGTAACAAATCAGTATTTTCTCTTCATCTTCACTGTCTATGCTAGCACATGAATTGTGTGCCCACTTGAAACACCTCTGGCATGCGATCCACCGGAGTGCAAGTCCCCACAGTAGAGACACTCAGCATCATCTCTCTCTGATTCTCTCTTCTCCATCATCTTCTTCCTTTTATTTTTCTTAAGGTCTTTGATGTCCTCTGTTTTGGTTTTTGTGGCTGTACAGTTTGATATTTTTGCCTTATGTTTCATTGCACCTGACGTCACTGTCCTGACATTGTTCATATTTGTGCACCCTTCTCCTTTCTGTAGGCCTACTTCACGTGCGACAGCATTCTGCAGTTCCTTCTTATATAGAGAATCTGTTAATACGACGGTTTTTCCTTATCGTCCGCCGAGTATTCTGACAGATTAGTGGGATTGGAATGACAGCCTCGGGCGATATGTGGAAAGCCGAGTTCTTCGGCGAACATAGTTGGGAGAGTCTGGCATCCATGAACATCCAGGCTGGGGGTCAATGATTGAGCCTTGGTCAGTCTTAGTCGTAGGACTATTAGTGGCAGGTTCAGTAGACACTGGAGAGCCTGTAATCAATGTGTTAGATTGTCCATCTGTAGAGTTTGTAGTCGGACTTTCGCTGTTTTCGAACTGAATATCTGTTGGCGCTGATGGGAGGCAGTCTGCGTCTGAAAACACATTCAGGTCAGATGGCCATATTCCAGTTCTCTTGTAAGTAGGCTGTTTATGTTTTCTTATTGGCAACGTTACGTAGCGCTCTATATGGAAATCACTGGCTGTGCTGTGTGCAGTCTGTGGCTAGTTTGCATTGTTGTCTGCCATTGTATTGTTGGGCAGGTGGATGTTAACAGCGCATAACGTTGGGCAGTTGGAGGTGAGCCGCCAGCAGTGGTGGATGTGAGGAGAGAGATGGCGGAAGTTTTGAAATTGAACTGCTATATATATTATGATTATTGAGGTAAATACAGTGTTTGTTCTCTATTAAAATCTTTCATTTGCTAACCATCCCTATCAGTAGTTAGTGCCTTCCGTAGTTTGAATATGTTATTTAGCTGGCAGTAGTGGCGCTCGCCGTATTGCAGTAGTTCGAGTAACGGAGATTTTTGTGAGGTAAGTTATTTGTGAAAGGTATAGTTTAATGTTACTCAGGGCCGTTCTTTTGCAGGGATCTTTGATAGTCAGATTGCGTTGCGCTAAATAATATTGTGTGTCAGGTTAAGCACAGTCGTGTATAATTGTTCTAAGGGGACGTTTCATATGGCGACCCTGCCAGGATACGAACCTGGAATCTTCTGATGTTTATAGCCGTCGGCATCGTTGTAGCACGTAAATAGAGAAAATATTTGGAAAAGAATGACCAGTTTTCCTGGATGGCTCCGTAGCCATTTTTTTTTCTTCGCTGCAATAACAGCTCAGGGGCTTGAAAAACGTTATGTCCAAGAGTTGTAATTTATGCAAAGTGTGTGGTGGTAAACGAAGGAGAACTACACCATTGTCTCTAGCCGTATCAAGCAGCTCCAGATTTTTAGTGTGAGTTGAATGTCCATCAACAATTATAAGCACAGGTGATTCTTTTGTGACCTTATAAAATCCCACAAACTTTCTAAACCATACTAGAAATAATTCACTAGAGATCCACCCCGAGGGATGAACTTCAGACCAGCCTCCTGGAAGCAATCCAAGCTCAAAATCCTGTTTCTTCTTCTTCCTTGGAAAGATAAGCATGGGCGATGTATAACCCAGACGCAGACACGCAGATGACTGCTGTAACGGTTTCTCTACGTTCTGCAGATGTTACCGTTCCTACTTGGCTTTTTCATTTAAGTGCTATTATTTTCGACTGACTTTTAGGATTAACTGTCAAGCCACTTTCATCACAGTTGAATATTTTGTCAGCAGTCAGCTTATACTTATCAATAACATTATTGAGAAGAGAATTAAACTGTGAAACTGCTGCTTTGTTGAGTCCCATTGCTCGAGCACCGGAAGTATTTTCTGGCTTGCTAATAGACAGTGTAGAATGCCTTGTGATAAATCCTTTAACCCAGTCTTGTCCAGCTAGACAAGTTTGTTTGTAAGCCATTCCTTTCAGCTAGTTGATAGGCTAGTGATTGAGATCTTTCATTGTTAGACAAAAAAGTCTGCTTTCCATTGACTTGAGGTGTGTTACCTGCTTCTTAAATTTCCCATCTTATTTGTCAATTATGTAGTTAGGATTATTCGTAGCTTTACGCACATATTTTTCCAATGTTGATATCGGTACGTTGAACTGCTTAGATGCTTTCAAAAATCCAACTTGGGAAGATGAAATGGCTGAAACGTTCCACTGCTATCAGTCTTTTTCTTGTACTTTCTCACCATCTGGAACAGCAAGGGGGAAAGAAAAACAATATAGTTTGCTTTCTACTTGCATCAAAATATGACGGCGCAGAACGGGACACTATCCCATTCTGCCCCGTCCCGTTCCGCCCCAAGAGTACTTTTGAGGTTAACAATTTTTATGGAGTGTAATAACTGACGTATTTAAACGCATTAAATAACTTAAGTGTAACAATTGCCTTGCACTTTAAGGGAATGTGCCATTTTAGTGTATAAAACTAACAATTAACAGCTTACCTGGCGTTGAAGTTCACCAAACGTTAGAATAACGCAAGCGGTAACGTGACGGACAACAATTCACTTAGATCTCTCACTTCAAACTAAATCAAAATGGTAGTCCTTACTTCACTTCCATTCCGAGAAATAGTTACATGCCCATACAACACGTTGCAGCACTGTCCAGTCTAGAAAAGAGCAATTTCCCATTGTGCCCCGCTATCGTGTTCTGCCCCGAGTTCCCCTAAGATGAAATATAGATGAATCGGACTTCGAAAACCACATTTTGGAGAGAACGCAATTTCTTTTTCTGGTCATGCAATATACATTTAACGCTGCAGGAATGGCGGCCGATCAACAGCATCACCACATTAGTGACACTATCGTGGTTTTCGCGCCCTGATTAAAATCTTGCATAATATATTTAGAAACAAGGTCATGGCAGGAAATATTAGTGCAAATATTAAACAGAGTAAGTTAAGCTTTGAATAGCATGTAATTAATCTAATGATATCACCTTCTGCTTTCCATGTAGACAAGACAGACGGCAGGAAGTAAGTGATACGAAAAAATTTCAGTGGGAGCTGTTCGTTGTCTTGTAACAAAAATATAGCTAATAAATTTCACAGATCTTATGATTTCTACTTCATTGCAGATCTCGGGAAGCCATGGATTTTCTTTTATAATGTTCGATTAGAAAGTCACTAATAAAAAGATACGTATGACGCTAAAAGTACTATAGTCTAGTAAATGTCATAAATTATTTAAACATGTTGTAATATTTGATGAGAAGGAGGGAAAACAAAAACTGAGAATGAATGTTTGTGCATCATATAATAACTGTTGTGAAACGTCAAAGCGTAAATTGACAATTGTTGCGAAACGCAGAAATGTTTCACCATGTAAGCACAAAGAGGAAACAGACAAGGTAACGCCGTAAATATATTGTGATTTGGCAAACGGACTGAATTCAAATGTCAACTAATAGTATTTGAGGAATCATATAAATTAGGCAATACTGATCTTTGCGTTAAAAGGAAAATGCAAATTTTATTTTCACAGTCTGATTTTGTATAATTGGCAGTGCCAATGTACTCTCCATGTACCAATATTTATGATGAATTACACCGATTCTATTCTAGCGATTAAAATAAGATGAGATCAATTAAATGACATTGCCCTTTACAGTTACACAATACTCTAATTGCTATGGTCATATTATGACCACAGTCACGTAGTTATATAATTACTCGAATATTATCCCCAGTTATATTTGGCACGTGCGAAGAAACTGGCATGTATACAAGACGCCTGTGATGAGAGGCATGCGGGACCGATGCTGGTCAGGCAATAAATGAACCAGTGATTCCCAAAGCAGTCTTTATCGGCATTATAAAGGCACATTTGCATGCCAAGCGTGGGTTTCCTCGGAAACGCGAAATATTAATTAAATAAATAATCAGTGACAAATAAATAAAGCCTATGGCACACAACTGCAGCGCTGTGTCGCTGATAAAACAAAAGCACAATTACGTTACTCTTATGTTTGATTAAGAAATGAGAGAGCTCTGGTAGAAGTGGTGCGAGAAGCACGTATTTTATTCTATTGTCTGGCACACCGCCATATTTCATGTTATAGAAGAATACTGCGAGTTGCAACCAGACTAGGCACTCGATTCTGTAAAGAATTTATATTTATAAAAGTAAGTAGGATTATGAACTGTAGGCTTATTCATTGAATATATCTGATTTAACTAACTGTGTAACTTTTTTATGTTTAGTAGACAATCACCTCTGTACGACGTATTGGCATGGCTGGCAAATTATTGAAATATTGAGATTTAGATTATGAGTCCGCACCTACCGCAGCAGTCTTTGGAAACGATTTATTTACGAAGTCCGATTATTTCAGTTTTATTTCACAGTCAACTACGAGTAACATTGCCTTTACGAGAAAGCCATTGTCAAGCGTCTGATACCGAATAATTAAACGTCCACGTTCCAGATAAGCAAATATTTATTACAATTACAATCACAATCACCATCATACAGATAGAATAAAATTAATATTTAAATAATATTTTTATTTTATTTATTTTATATTGGCGACTGCGTGTCGGACTTGTTATTTTGTCATTTGTTACATTGTTCTCTTTGTTTCATGTGAAAAATCAACTTTCTGGACCTGGACGTGAATGTATGAGAGATAACAAAAAAAAAAAAAATCTGAAGATATTTTCCAATTCTAAAATTTTGCGGGAAGACGCAATGAAACTTCCAGCAAAATAAGGTAAGACGCAGCATCTTTGCATTAGCAGGCTTGACCAGACGTATAATTCAGTGTATTAGCTTTTCAGTAGATTCTGTAGTGTTTCTTTCGTGCATAACAGTTTTCAGTGATAAATTTCATTCTCAGTACTTTTCCTTAAACAATAACGTATGCAACAATACCAATACACGAGTGTACAATATGGCCGACTTCTGTACGATACGTAGTAACATGGACAGCAGCCATTACCAATAATCTCAAATTCAGTTTATATTTTTAAATTAACAGACAGCCATTGTTGTTACGAGCGATTCATGCTCAACTGCATTTTATTTTAAAATCAGTGTCAAATATTTTCTTGAAACATATATCACGTGTGGCATGGTAATAACTAGAAATCAATACGCAAAAATGGAACAGCAAAGACGTACTATTCAGACGCAATCCGACTCGGACGAGAGACAAATGTTAGAAAATGACTTTACGACAGCAACCGGTAGTGACGATTTATCAAACATTGATGCAAGTGTTGACGGAAATTTTGGCTATAGGCCGTCCACTACAAAAATTTCAAAGTCTCAGTCAGAGCCCATGTTGATGCATGACGTCACGTCTAATGACGCGACGGGGGCACAGACCTTGCAAATAGTATACATTGCCGACATGTTACAAATGCTAATGAAACAGAACGCCGAAAACACGGCAACCTTACAGACACAAAATGACGCAATTAAATCTGACCTCATAGCACTCAAGACAGGTAATGACACTTTATGTAAACGTGTGGAACTTACAGAGGCCACACTGACCAAACAGATGACTGAACTCAGTACTAAATTTTCCCAGCTTAATACGAGACAAGAAAAGACTACAACTGACGTAGCACTTTTACAGACACAAGTAAAAAATCTTAATGTCACGTGTGAAGTTCTTTCTGAACAAATTCAAACATATCCTTCAGTACATGACAACCTTGAAAAACGAATTACTGACGTACAGAATAAATTTGACAATGTTGAACAACACCTGACTGACATCTTACAATCTGATGCCACAGCTCATTTTCAAAATATTAATAAAGAATTTCATGATTGGGTAGTGAACAAAGACAAACATTTTGATAGATGCTTACGTGAAAATTTACCAACAATTGTGCACGACTCCGTAGCGCAATACATTACTAATAACAAACAGCTGATCAGTGACGCAGTACAATCCGTCACTGCACCCATGAGACAATTCACCGATCGACCACAGTCTGAATGTAACGAAAATATCAGTCAAAATGCACAGTTCAGGAACCAATATACATTCGAGTATGACACACACATACCGCACACGACAAACACACAAGAACAAAACACACCACGACTACAACACATACCACGATGTGCAAACACAAACACAAGCTATTATCATGGTAAACCACAGCAACATTATCGTAATTACTCGCCAGCTGAACATACCAGTAATTACAGTGGAATAAATCCATATCACAATACGAAGGAAGAAGAAAGCTTAATGAAACACAGGCAATTTCAGATTTTTATCCCAGAAAAACGAACCATTCATCCGGTGATTTTTCTTAAATCTTTTAGTAACGCATTTCCACGCACTTGGAGTGACCGGAAAAAGATTTCATATATTGTCGGTTACATCCAAGGCGATGCAGCTGTCTGGGCATACAGTCAAGCTGACGTATGTACCACGTACACTGAGTTTGAGCGTGCTTTTCTGAACAAATTCTGGTCGCAATCCGTCCAGGAGCGACTCAGAAGACAAATTTTAGAACCTGAAACTTTTAACAGTAAAAATGGCAACTTACGCAGATATTTTGAAAAATACTTGAACATGGGACACTTTTTAGACGAACCAGTCGCAACGCGTGATATACTCCGTGCGTTGAAGGCCAAATTGCCTTTCAACATTAAAGAAAAACTCCTACATATCCCGGATGACGTTTCAGATTATTTTTTAACAGCCTTAGATTCGGTTGACATGTTACTTGAAGATCAGCGCTTCGCGCGGCAAAACAGCAGCCACAATGTTTACACTAGTGGTATGCAAAACATGCAGGCTTGCCAACTCAATTCTGGCGCGCCCACAGTTGGATACGCGGTACAGCAAAAACAGCAAACTCACATGCCGTTTCAATACAAAAATCAAAATCAACACGCGTATTCCAATACAAACAATAGTTACAACAGTAATAACACTTCATGCGGCAATCCATACAAAAGGCACCGCGGTAATAACTACAACGGTAACAACGGATACAAAGGCAACAACAAAAACACAAACAGAAATAGAAATAATAATAACTACGAGCCAAGACAGCATCAAGGTTGGACTCGTAACGATCAGTACTTCCATTCAAACTCTGCTTTACCACAGCAGCCACCAGGACAAAATTGGAGCATACCTTACGACCGACAGGTAAGTTATAATGCGCAACAGCAACAACAACCGCAAAAGTTTGGAGATCATAATAGGCAATATCCGAATGTGAATATAATAGAAATGACACCTGATGCACAACCTCAATCTGTGTCAGTACCTAGTACAAATGCTAATCCAACAAACTAGAAACAGTCACTTCTATGCCCCAGGTCGTGGCTGAAGAATTCTTGTGGGGCGACTGCAATGTTAATCAGTTATTTGACACCACACTTGAACAACAGAATAATGATATGCCGAATAATTCTAAACAAAAATTACCTGTTTTATTTATAAGATACAACCACAATGAGAATATATCAGATGAACTTTTACAAGACAGTACACAATGTCGTTCAAACACAAATGAAATTGTTTTAGCATCTACTACTGGTGTAGTAGGTGGGATTCCAACTACTATTATCCTAGATACAGGTGCAGCTGTGAGCGTTTTGTCTTTTAATTTCTATAAAAAGATGTGTGAATTGGAACCTGTGCCTGAGTTTCCTGCCCAAGACTGTAAAATAACTACTGCACTAGGTAATAAGTCATGTAGGGTTACGAAGCAAGTTTTTGTAAACATTAAAATAGGTAATGGAACCGTACAATGGCCATTCCTGGTTGTACAAAACCTTGTGACAAATTGCATATTAGGAATAGATATTATGAGCGAGAAGGACTCTATTATAGACTTCTCCAAAGGTAAATGTATTTTAAATGATAAAGGCAGTGTAATTATTATTGATTTGGACAGGAGAACTCTAAAGCATGACAAACACTGTACAGGGTACAAGGTTCAGTTAGTACTTGACAATGACATTCAAGATATGCAAACACACTCATCTGACACAGAGCTAATGGACTTGAAAACATTGCTTGATCATAAGATAAGTGAAGCTACAGCTCTCAGTGTACATGAATGTATAAAACTACAGGAAGTGTTATCCAAATATTTACAAGTTTTTACCAAACGATTAGGTGTTATAAACACGTATGTATACAAGATTGAAGTTAAGCCTCACAAGATCTTCTACCACAAGACATATAACGTACCGTTATCTCAACGACCTGCTGTGTGGCAAGAATTAAAACAAATGTTAGACTGGAAGGTCATTGAACCATCCACCTCACCTTATTGTAGTCCTCTACTTGTTGTCAAAAAATTAAATGGAAGCATTAGGTTAGTGTTAGACGCACGAGCAATTAATGAAATAATTTTACCGGTTCACACAAAACCCGAAAATTTAGAAGAGCAATTACAGAAATTTCTAGATGCAAAATATTTTTCCACAATAGATCTCGCTAATTCGTTTTGGCAGGTGGGTATCACTCCTGATTCACGGAAATATACTGCATTTATGTTCGGGGGGCGAACCTATCAGTTTTGTGTTCTACCTTTCGGACTGAATGTCAGCTCTGGGGTATTCATTACAGCCCTGGATACCGTGCTTGGCGACGATTTAGTTGAGACAGTCACACACTATGTAGATGATATACTGATAGCTACACAGTCTTGGAAGTAACACGTTGACACACCTCAAAGAATTTTAGAAAAATACGCACACCGAGATCTTAGAGCATTTCATGCTGAATAATGTCAAAGTCATACCCATCAAAATATTGCTAAGCAACTCTAAAAACTCTGTTGTTACAACACAGATAATAAGTAGTGTAGAAATTTTCATTTCAGCGGTTCCAGAGTCGCAGTTGAAGGCAGAAGAACTCTTCTTTCAGCGCGCGCCACCACCTGGAAGACGGAATATCAAAATAAAATTTATGATTACGTAGCAGTGAATGATATATTAATTTTTCACGGAACATTTGTTATTGTAGGTACCACTGACTTGGTATGACACCTGACGAACCGACAGACGTCATCTGTGAAGCGATCTTTTACTTTGAGAAATAGATTAGACACACATCTCTCAACACGAAAAGCATATATCAGTAGCCAAGGCCACACAGACACTCTACACACACGCACAAAATGCGAGGAATCGAACATTTTCTCTCTCTTACTATTTTGAATATTTATTGAGTAGTGAAAACGCCTGGTCTTGCCTACTGATGTAATGAATGTTGTGTCTAACCTATCTTAATTTCAGATGACATCACGTGACACAATGTAATAACCTATAGCTATGTAATGATGATGCAAACATGTTTATGTGCAACTGTATTATGTTTATGCTAAGAAAATATGTGACGTGTGTATGTATAATTACTTATTTTTTTTAACTGATGTATCATGTAACTGTTACTATGTAAAAAATTTGAACAAAACGAGTGCCAAAAAGACATTGCATAGTGAACCTCTGTTCACGGACATTAACGAACATTACTAACTCTGCAACTACGCAGAAACCTATGTGAAAGAAACGGTTAATGCCATTCATTATGCAGCGTATCTATGTAAACGCGATGAATGATTTCTTTGATTAATAACTACGAACATTTAGGTGAGCTATATTCAGCAAAAAACTGAAAATGTGAAGGGCATAATTCGTGCATCGTCTAGTGACATTACTACAGTACCTAACTTCAAGATGTTAACTGGATTAAATGGACACAAAGTGCCTGTCCAGAAAACAACACGACGGGTGGAAGAATTTTGGTTGGAACTTCAGGGAATGAAATGTTCTCGAAATGTGACGGACACTCTTACCTGGACTGTCCAAGGATCGACGCCAGCTATGTGCCGTCCGAGGTTCTGCAACCAAGCTTCCACGGAATGTAAAAAAAAAAAAAAAAAAAAACGAACTGCACGTGGACCAATTACTCGACGGGTCACGTCTGATCTGTAATGAGCAATGCCTTTAGTCACAACGAACTGCATCACAACGACTATAATGGAAATGGGAAATGGACACGCTTATGTATTAATCACGTTGTTATACAACGATGTTACTGTGATCAAAAAAACTTTACCACGACGATACTAACCTGTAAAAAAAATTATTGTGCAGCAGATGAATATGAACTGTAATAACGACACGATGTGTATAGGTCAACGCACCTGAAACATACGGACATTTTTCTTTGAAGTATTTCAAAACAATACTATGTAACTAAGAACATTCAACAATCTAAGTTGTATTGTGTGATAACAAATATTGTAAATTTAAAACTAAGTTACCTGTCATAGAATGTAGTCTTCATATGTAATCTTGGTTGAATATTTTCTTTGTGCAACGACTGAGAAACGCGCACACACGAACAATATGAACTGCAATACTGTGCCGCGTGATCTAACTGTACGATATAACGGCAGTGCCGGAGTCACACAGACGCTTCTGCACATGCGCGCCCTCTATCTGCCAACATAAGAACTTTTACGGCGCACCCGCGTCATTCAAATTTTGTATATAATGGGTATAATGTGTATAATGTAGGTCATGTAAATAGTTGTAGATAACTTAGATTTTCTTGTGCCTTTAGGTGAATTGCTCGCCTGCAGGTGTGTCCTTTCGCCTCACAATTCAGGGGGCAATATAAAGGCACATTTGCATGCCGAGCGTGGGTACCCTCGGAAACGCGAAATATTAATTAAATAAATAATCAGTGACAAATAAATAAAGCCTATGGCACACAACTGCAGCGCTGTGTCGCTGATAAAACAAAAGCACAATTACGTTACTCTTATGTTTGATTAAGAAATGAGAGAGCTCTGGTAGAAGTGGTGCGAGAAGCACGTATTTTATTCTATTGTCTGGCACATCGCCATATTTCATGTTATAGAAGAATACTGCGAGTTGCAACCAGACTAGGCACTCGATTCTGTAAAGAATTTATATTTATAAAAGTAAGTAGGATTATGAACTGTAGGCTTATTCATTGAATATATCTGATTTAACTAACTGTGTAACTTTTTTATGTTTAGTAGACAATCACCTCTGTACGACGTATTGGCATGGCTGGCAAATTATTGAAATATTGAGATTTAGATTATGAGTCCGCACCTACCGCAGCAGTCTTTGGAAACGATTTATTTACGAAGTCCGATTATTTCAGTTTTATTTCACGGTCAACTACGAGTAACATTGCCTTTACGAGAAAGCCATTGTCAAGCGTCTGATACCGAATAATTAAACGTCCACGTTCCAGATAAGCAAATATTTATTACAATTACAATCACAATCACCATCATACAGATAGAATAAAATTAATATTTAAATAATATTTTTTATTTTATTTATTTTATAGCATCCAGGGGCATGCAAGAACTTCACGAATGTGAAAATGAATAGAAAAGAGAAAGAATTTAGCCTTTTATTAGATATAAATGTGAGTTTACGAGAGTGGATGCTAGTCAGTCAGATCGCAAAAAACTTCAGAGCTATTTTTACTTAGATGAAGCTTGGTCTTGCGTACGTCACTGTTGGTCTCATCGGATACGAAAGAGAGTCGAGTAACTCTATATTTTCGCTCCCCTGCTCTCAAGTTTCAGCATTATTATTAATAATTTTTCTAGTTCCATTCCCATTTTCCTTCTCAGAGGAGTGGAAAAAGTATCCGGCGCTGCTCGTAATGGGCCAGGAACCGCTACTTCACTTAACAGGAGATGTATTAATTTGCGACACAGAACAACACGGAACAACAGTCACATCGCAAATGGCTACATACGCAATGTTCTGCAATGACGTTAGCAGTGGCTGTACACGAAGCATAAGCGACGCGAGGCCCACCGACTTCTACCGACTTCTGCCGATCCAGAGCTCAGAAGCCCTCGTTCATCTCTTTCTGAACAAGCTGCAGTTGTAGTTAGGTAGTCTGAAAGCTGAAATAAATCAGTGTCATGTTGTTTGGGAATGTCGGCGAAAAATAAGTAAAATATTTTCTATCGATTTTTTTATTTTTAATCCCAGAAACGCTCCAGTCATTGTTCGAGTTGAGGGGTTTCATTGTTATCGAATATGTTTTACCATATTTACCTAAATATCTTAATTTTAATATACACATAAATGATACTGAAAGTTGTTGAGTCTAAAAAGAAGCGTAGACAGTAGTGTTGATCATTTGAAGTGCATTCCACCATCGTCAGACAGACGACTACCTTTGCGCCTTTGATACAACAGAGTGTTAAGCAACAATGCTAAGAATGTATCCAAGCAGGAGGATTGCCTGATAATGTGTCATCCTGATAAAACAAGTGAAAGTCTGATATCCTTCAGAACAACTAAAGAGAAACTACAGAAGAAACCCTTGGTGGACAGTATATTTGCTTCGACGTAACAGATGATAATTGCTAGCAGGTGGCTCGCTGCTTATAGCAAAGTCTGGAAAACAGCTTTCTATCGGGGAAAGCTATCCTGAGACTGGTTAGATGCAGCTCGCCATGCTACTCTATCCTGTGCAAGCTTTTTCTTCTCTCAGTACCTACTGCAACCTACATCCTCTGAATCTGCTTATTGTATTCATCTCTTGGTCTCCCTCTACGATTTTTACCCTCCACGCTGCCCTCCAATACTAAACTGGTGATCCCTTGATGCCTCAGAACATGTCCTACCAACCGATCCCTTCTTCTAGTCAAGTTGTGCCACAAACTCCTCTTCTCCCCAATTCTATTCAATACCTCCTCATTAGTTATTTGATCTACCCATCTAATCTTCAGCATTCTTCTGTAGCACCACATTTCGAAAGCTTCTATTCTCTTCCTGTCCAAACTACTTATCGTGCACGTTTCACTTCCATACACGACTACATTCCATACAAATACTTTCAGAAACAACTTCCTAACACTTAAATCTATACTCGATGCTAACAGGAGATGAAAAAACGATCCCTTCATTAAATGTAATACCACTGGGCAGTGGCAGCAGGAGTATTTGTCAGTTTGCGTGCTATGGTGGATTTATACGCCAGTTAATACTAAATCTACCTGAGGTGCTGGCAGTACGTTGGGTTACCCATCAAGAACGATTAATTGCTAAAAATCAGGAAGTTTCATTCCATCAGTCCCTTCAACTTTTCGTTCTTGCATTAAACAAAATTCGAAGCAATGCAGTGAATTGTAGTTTATTTTCACAGTTGTGTGAAGAAAATGACTAGAACTTCGGTCGACGACTTCTTCACATTGTAGTACACTTACAGTCAAAAGGCTGATATTTGACAAGATTATTCTCACTTTTTGAGTTTTAGAGATTTCGATGTTAAAGATCGCTTTTAAAAGAAAACTAAAGTAAATGGAAACCAAACATTTCTTATTTAACATATTGGTTTACTAAATTTTACGAGCCTTACTTGCAATTACATGGTAACAGTCCGTTATATCTTGCCAGAATCAAACGAATGAAACAAAACGTTGGCCAGCGTGAGTTTTTCGAGTTTCCCAATTTAACACCAAGCGCCAAGATGGCGACGCTTCAGCCTATGTTCAATATTTAAATATGGTACTAGATATGAGTGTGTTACGTCTATGGAAATATGGCAGCGAATTATTAATACAAACAGTGGTAATGAAGACGTGAAGCTCATATTACGAAAAAAAAACTGATGGAAATTATCGCTTACGAAGTACTTACGGTATTGTGTAGAAACACATATCAGCAATTATGCCTTCAGAGAGACGTACTTTCTACTTATCCAGTAATATGGAGTACCACGATAAAGTTTGTCCGTTTCATACTTCTTGGAAAGGGATTTCTGGGCCGCTGCCAATCGTCTTAAAAAAGTAAGACGAAGAAAGAAAGAAATAAATTTGGAAATCAATGAAGAGTTGATTTAAGGTTAAACCTAAATAAATTAAAGCTCCCAATGAGAGCAGTTATGTATTAATTTTGCCAGAGTAGCATTTTGTGTCACTCAGAGTAAAAAATGTATAAGACTTAAAACTTTTTTAAAGTTTTTCACTCTAAGCTTCTAAAGTTAAACCTGTGAAAGTGATTATTACTGCACCAACTGTCAAAATCACTTTTGAAGTAGACAAACTTATAAAAATTTAATTTATAAAATCTGTGTCTACTCAAAATGGAAAACATTGGCACATTGTGTAGGAGGCCAAAAGGTTTGAGTACCTCTGAAATAAATAACAATTTGACAGCTTAAGACAGTATTATGACGTATTTCCTGATTTAACTTTCTGTGCTTGCTGTAACGGGCAATAGGTGGTACTAACATGATTGCTTTCAAAACTTACCAAAACCAGATCTTTGGTTATTCTTTGTGGTCACATCGTCGACAGTCAGTTAAAACTTGGCATCCTCTTGTTTTTCAATAAGAGCGGATCTGGTATCTCTTATTGCAAACATTGCTACTCTCGTAATACTACGTTGTTATCGGAGTTGCTGCGTATTTTGTCGAGAAGGAACTAAGATAGTTCGTAGTAGAGGAATTAAGAAAATAAGTTAGTTTTTATTATGATTAAAATTTTCTGCAATTCAAAAAATCAGTACGTGTCTTGTTAATCATTTCTGAATATTTCTTTTATACATTATTGCGAAATATTTTCGCTCAACTCGTACTGAAAATTTTATCTACACTGTCTGCATCAAATATTTACTAAACTGTAATAATTTGAACGGTTTCGTCCTCGTTTTCCTCTGTCGACTGCAAATGGAGTTGAGGAAATTTTCTTCTACATTTTATTTTGCTGTGCAGACTTATTGCGTGGCTTTCTGATCGAGCACCAGAATGAGAAGTGAACAGGTAGCACATCGTTATCGTGATAGACGCTGAGATGTTTCTTAGAACATAGGAACTTCCAAATCAGTTATCAGGAAATGACTCTCGAGTGGTCTGAGCAAATAAATCTCTCAAAACGTATCTCTTGCAAGATACGAAGTACAGCATTGGCAAATGGAACTATAGAAGCCGCTCTGTTCGAAAAAAAATGCGCACCAAGAGTATGCGTAGTTGAAAACATTTCATCACTTCTCAGTAGTCCACTTCAAACGATAATCTCAAGAGGGTTCAGTTAATTGGTTTTATATCGGCGCTATCAACCTCATAGAACTATATAAGACAGTCCTACCAACCAGTAGTTTGCGATCTGTGAATTGTCTCTGAAGCGTATCCAGTAGCCCGAGGGCACACCCGAACAAGCAATGAGAGGTAAGGCTTCCCTCGATCTATTGAAATGTCTTTTAAAATTAATATTATGTTTCGTGTCATAATCAAATAATTTACGTTTATGAAGCTGATGATATTCTTGATAGCCTCAGATTGTTAAATAAAATCGCAAAGTTGTTTTATAAGTGACACGAAAATTACAGACGTTTTGTATTTGTGCTTCATGTTCTCGAAATAACCACAAATGGTCGTTGATATACATTAAATCCGAAAAACCGATCGAAATGGAGAGACTACAAAATGAGATTTAGACAGTTATCTCAACAGTCTGGATTAAATCCAATAACGTACTTCATCGATGATGAATACCATACCTCTAAGACTATACTGTGCATAATACTGCTACAATGAAATATTGTGTGTATATATTCGAAACTATTACAAGAGATTGTTTCAGTTCTGATCATCTACATACTGTCTAAGAAAATAATGGTGTAAGAAAATTGTTTAAGCCAAAATCACTTGTGAAAGATATTGATTTTAGCTTATCAGCTCTACTTTGACGACAAAACATCCACTCCAGGTGAGTTTCTAGCAAAAAGAAACAGCGTCTGTTATCATTTGGCTTCTTCCAGATTTCCCCATCCATAACAGTTTTCAGCTCTACGCTTCTACGTCCATACTGTACATTTTCCAATGGTGACGAACCACCTTCCATTACGTCATCCTCTTGGCATTCCTCATCCTTGAAGCCAATATTGAACATATTGACTATACCGACTACACATTCTATTCTCTACGTATCTTGTCAACATTCATTTACTTTCCATTGCAATTATAATTAGTTATTACATGCCCACACGATGTCTCACCCATTTGCAAATTTTCTTGTCTCTTAGTAATTTCCGGTATATATGTCTCCATCGTACGCTGATCATCTTTCTTATTGTATTGAGTTTCGTTGCAATAACGGATCCCTAAAGTCCACACGTCAAAATCTCAATACAAACTAACCGTAATTTTTCTCCTTGATACACATCGAAATCTAGCATAGAAAAATTCATTTCTTCAGAACAAGTAATTTGAGTCACCATCAGTCACCTTTCTATTTCCATTCCTGTAAGTCGAGGGATTCTTTCCAGCTGCCCTCAGCACCAAAATCCTTCAACCGGATCTGCGACTTCATTGTTAATTTATGCTGTTTCTTTTACAGTCGATTTTTACGTTACATTAGTTTCATTGTAATCGATTTTCAGGCCTACTTTTCACATGTTACACTAAATACTTACGTTTCTTGTTTTAGTTTATGTGAATAACTACATACAACGTGAACGTCCATTAGTTGCTATACACGTATCCTTGAGCACTGTTCTGTAACACAGTTATGTCTCTCGTTATTAACTTTTACGGTTACTTATTTCCTGCTTACGTAAGGGTGTCTTTACAGAGAGGAAGGTAAAATATTATGATCCATACTAATATAGTTTGACTCTTCTAAAATGCTGTATAACTGTGTTCAGCACTTTTTTCAGTTAGGTGCACAACTAAATGAACGAAATTACTTTCCTCATTTAACAGCATACGAACATCGATGGTGTAATTTGCTTACGTGTCTGACGTGGCAACAAATCAAGGTGACTCATTTCTTATGTGTTACGCCATATCTCCGGACAGTTTAGTATATGAGGCTCCAACCTAAGCAGCTCAAGCGCCCATTATCTAACAGCTCCGGCACATGCGCTACAGTCGGTCAGAACGTTTAACGGAGCAGTACGGTCAACTGCAGAGTGAAGAATCCGTTGAAGCAAATTACACTACTGGCCATTAAAATTGCTACACCAAGAAGAAATGCAGATGATAAACGTGTATTCATTGGACAAACATATTATACTAGAACTGACATGTGATTACATTTTCACGCAATTTGGGCGCATAGATCCTGAGAAATCAGAACTCAGAACAACCACCTCTGGCCATAATAACGGCCTTGATACGCCTGGGCATTGTGTCAAACAGAGCTTGGATGGTGTGTACAGGTACAACTGCCGATGCAGGTTCAACACGATACCACAGTTCATCAAGAGTAGTGACTGGTGTATTGTGACGAGCCAGTTACTCTGTCACCATTGACCAGACGTTTTCAAGTGGTGAGAGATTTGGAGAATGTTTTCTGTATCCAGAAAGGCCCATAAAGGACCTGCAACATGCAGTCGTGCATTATCATGCTGAAATGTAGGGTTTCGCAGGGATCGAAGGAAGGGTAGAGCCACGGGTCATGACACATCTGAAATGTAACGTCCAATGTTCAAAGTTCCGTCAGCGCGAACAAGAGGTGACCGAGACGTGTAACCAATGGCACTCCATGCCATCACGCCGGGTGATACGCCGGTATAGCGACGACGAATACACGCTTCCAATGTGCGTTTACCGCGATGGCGCCAAACACGGATGCGAGCATCATGATGCTGTAAACAGAACCTGGATTCATCCAAAAAAATGACGTTTTGCCATTCGTGCACCCAGGTTCGTCGTTGAGTACACCATCGCAGGCGCTACTGTCTGTGATGCAGCGTCAAGGGTAACCGCAGCCATGGTCTCCGAGCTGGTAGTCTATGCTGCTGGGAACGTCATCGAACTGTTCGTGCAGATGGTTGTTGTCTTGCAAACGTCCCCATCTGTTGACTCAGGCATCGAGAAGTGGCTGCACGATCCTTTACAACCATGCGGATAAGATGCCTGTCATCTCGACTGCTAGTGATGCGAGGCCGTTGGGATCCATCACGGCGTTCCGTATTACCCTCCTGAACACACAGATTCCATATTCTGCTAACAGTCATTGGCTCTCGTCCAACGCGAGCAGCAATGTCGCAATACGATAAAACGCAATCGCGATAGGCTACAATCCGACCTGTATCAATTTATCAAAGTCAGAAACGTGATGGTATGCATTTCTCCTCCTTACACGAGGCATCACAACGTTTCACCAGGCAACGCCGGTCAACTGCTGTTTGTGTTTCAGAAGTCGGTTGGAAACTATCCTCATGTCAGTACGTTGTAGATGTCGCCACCGGCGCCAACCTTGTGTGAATGCTCTGAAAAGCTAATCATTTGCATATCACAGCATCTTCTTCCTGTCGGTTAAATTTCGCGTCTTTAGCACGTCATCTTCGTGGTGTAGCAATTTTAATGGCCGGTTGTGTATTAGTGTCATGACATCAGCAGTAATCAGTAATTGTAAACTGCTTGTAATTTCCGCTTTGGAAGATGGATTAGTTTGTACGGAGCACAAAGCAATGAACGTCTGGATGGCTTGACAACTCGCGTAATTTAAGGGTAAGTACTCGCGTCTGCTAACGCTCTTACTCGCGAACAGGGAAGCTGCGGCGCAGTGGGCAGTGAGCGAAATATGCGCGCTCCGAGCAGTCGTGACAAGACGAGAGAAGCACCAACTGTGGAGTATGGGAGCGTCAGTTTTGACAGCGGTGCCATCTAGTAGCAACAGTGGTGACTCGGCAATGCGTATCACCTCATTCCTCTGTGCAAGGAATCTTTGCTTTATGCCCAGATCGATAGGTTCGCCAGATGGCAGCTGGTAAAAGGAAATCCAGCTCATTTTCCTAAATCGTGGCTCGTGCAAGATGGTGTTACTGACAAAGACTATCAACGTTATTCACAGTTTAGTAGCCCTTAAGGAAGAATTTGAGCGACGTTTTGAGCTCTGGCGGTATAAGAAAGTGATTTTGATCTGCTGTCCTCTCCATATTCAGTGAATTTTGAAGAGATTCGTCCCGAACTCTACTACAAATTATTGAACTTCGCTAGGACACAGAATGATGTCAGTACAAAGAAAACACCTTGAAATTCTATAAACACTTCCCTCAGCAAAGATTTCCTCTTTCCGGCAAACAGGTGGCTACAATAATAATCAGTGTTCTGTTCCACCTTTACTTGCGAGCAACTGGTCTCTGCAATGAAAAGCAAGATAACACGGCTGAGGAACTCGTTGTCTGGTTGCAGTCTGCAGTGCGCAAGTAGTTACTCCTCTGGGCAGAGATGAAACTGTATTACGGAAAAAGTGCAAGAGAACAGTGAATCTCACATTTGAATTACGTATTTTTAGTACAGCAGCTCACAAAATAAAGTAATAAAAATGTAGAAATAAACGATAATGAGAGAATGTGGCAAGTGTGTATTTTTGATTACTTGTTTCATTTGTTCAAAAATGGTTCAAATGGCTCTGAGCACTATGGGACTTAATATCTTAGGTCATCAGTCCCCTAGAACTTAGAACTACTTAAACCTAACTAACCTAAAGACATCACACACATTCATGCCCGAGGCAGGATTCGAACCTGCGACCGTAGCAGTCCCGCGGTTCCGGACTGCAGCGCCTAGAACCGCACGGCCACGACGGCTGGCTGTTTCATTTGTAGCAGTACTATTTCCTGTCGTCATTTCCATGCTTCTGGTCCCGGATTTAAGCCTTGTGACGAAAATGCGCCGGCAGCTGATGTGTCCCCCACTCGACTCTCCATTCGCCTCCCCCCTCTCCCTTTCTCGGCCCTGCGCCGGTGGTGGGGGTACCGTGTTCGCCGTTCGCGGTGCTCGCACCCTGCTGGGCTCAGCTAGCTCTAAGAGCACGTTTCTTGTGATGCCTTGAACTACGTCGTCAGTGCTTTGATCAGCTAAATGAACTCTGAAAGGTAGTGTTGCCATCTAGTGAAAAAGGCCAACTGATCCATGGCGTTTTCAAATGGTATGATGGAGGTATTTAGGACAGAAATGATGCTTGGGGGTTAGAGCTGATGCAGGAGATACAAAGTGAATACAAAATGCTTGCGTACGGAGGGGGAGATGACCATTGGGACTCATCTGCGACAAGGGTTATAGCCACCCCTGCCCATCCTCCCGCTCGCCAACTACAAAAGTAAATTAGCTGCTGTGATGAAACAGTAATCTAATGAATAAGACCCCGTAGACTGGTGGGACGTCAGAAGAGGTAAACAGTGTAGGGACGAAACTTCAGTCAATGTGAACAAAAGAAAATAAAAAAGTGCAGAAATAGTCGAAGGCTTCCGGGGCTTAAGATTTGGCGGGAAGCACACTTGCCACCACTGGCCAATCGCGGATCTACTGTGGCCAAAACATTAAAGTCGGGAATAAAACCCATCAAATCTTTTCACTGTTCTTACGTCGTGGACCAAATGGCTCTGAGCACTATTGGACTCAACTTCTGAGGTCATTAGTCCCCTACAACTTAGAACTAGTTAAACCTAACTAACCTAAGGACATCACACACATCCATGCCCGAGGCAGGATTCGAACCTGCGACCGTAGCGGCCTCGCGGTTCCAGACTGCAGCGCCTAGAACCGCACGACCACTTCTGCCGGCACGTCGTGGACCACTAAGGAAACTCTAATACCCTGCATTCGTTAGATAGTGAGAACATATTCCGCTCATGTTGTCATTGCTTGTTTCAGGTTTCATCGTAGCCAGCCTCTGGCTTATTCTGACGACGAGCGTTGCCCTCGGTTCACCCGTCGGCAGCTGCTCCACGTTCTCCGGCTCGGGCTCGATAACCTTCTTGCGGGACGACAGGAACTGCTCCGTCTTCTACGAGTGCGTCTCCACCGAGCCCACCATGGTGGTGTGCCCCAGCGGGCTGCACTTCAACGCGGTGCTCAAGGTGTGCGACTGGCCGGCGGCCGCGGGCTGCTCCGTCACCACGCCGGCCCCCGTCAAGTCGACGGTCTTCACGCGCGCCACGCCCCAACCCGAGGCGACGCCGGACAAGGCAGAGCCGCCCGGCGCCCAGACCATCATCTTCACGCGCGAGCCCTCCAGCACGGCGCCTGCGCCGGTCGACGTCATTCCAGTGAAGCCGCAAGAAAGCACGGAGTGCCCCGCGGTCGGCGGCTGTCCCAAGTACAACGGCGACGACACTCTGGTGATCCAACGGCCGCACGCTTTCAACTGCAGCCGCTTCTGCATGTGCGACCACGGGAAGCCGGTCACGTTCGAATGCCCCAGCGGGCTGCAGTACAACAAGGCAGAAGGCATCTGCGACTGGCCCGTCAACGCCAAGTGCGTGCCCGACAGAGGATTCGCTGGTATGTGGTCTCCGCCGGAGCCAGATGTTCCCGCCGAGTCGTCCAGGCGACGGCGCTCCTGGAACCTCAGCCGCTTTCCCTAGTCGCCAACAATCCAGCTTTGATTAACTTCTCATGGTTGGAATTCACAGTCATATGATATTTCTTAAAAGAACCACACGAAACTGGTAGACTACAAACTGTAACAGGATAACTTCGCAGTGTTACTTGAAAATGGCCATAAGGCCGAATTTGCAATAGTAACAAATATTTTATACAGTCAACGGCGACTACGATGTCTTTTAAGGAACACAGCTTTGGTTTACAAATAACAACGGCCTCACAAAGACTCATAATTTTTCTAACATTACTTTCCAGCTCTGTTATGTAACCACTTTGCTGGAATGCATTAACAAGTTGACAATAACCTACGGTGCGTTCGACTCATTAAGACTGAGACATAAATGTAGCATAAAAAGTGACTTATTGCAGCGGGACAATGTTAACTATGTGTAAGTACACACCGAGTCATTCACACAAACGTGATCGATTATACATATACACACACACACACACACACACACACACACACACACACACATACATATGTTCATTAAGGACTGATCTATAAAATAATTAGTAGAGTATAGAACAGTTAAGTAACGAATGATTCTTAAAACTGTACAGTGTAAGCATATTAAATGACGTTACAACGCTACAATGTTGATTTTATATTCTTGTTGCGTCCCTGTCCCAATATTAAATCAATGATGGCGAGGATGCTGGTTTTTATCAACTATACTTTTGGATTGAATGGGCATTTTCTGTAAATGGGATTTAAAACATGCTGACACCACTACGAAAAAAAAATTGTTTCCTACCGTCAGTTTACAAATGTATGTTTTACAAAACTATTAATCTGATAAATTTGTTGTTTGTTTTCATATCTTTAAGCGTCTCCCAAATATACAACTGGAGGCATTTCTAGAACTTTTATTTGCAAGAAAATTATACAGAACACACTGCCAGAAGAACTTATTAAACAAAAAGAATACGTTTATAAAAATAGGAGCATAATAACCATAGTTCAGGTGAAAATGATGTTGATCAGCAGCTGTCCTGCTAATGAAATGAATGCTACATTTCTCGTGACACAAAATTTGCATCATATAACAGTAACGTCTTATCGAAAACTACGCTTCTATAGAAAATTGCATGCAGGATGTCGGACTCATCGTGGATTCATAGTGAATATTTTACGCTGCCGCGGAGGGTGTGCTGATATGAAGCTTCCTGTCAGATGAAAGCTTTGTGGAGGAATGGGACTCGAACACATGACCTTTGCATTACTTGGGAAAGTGCTTTATCAACTTTTTTTTTCCTTTCTCTTCATTTTGGTCGTCGTTGTTCTCATTACATGGGAGGGAATGACGTCACATAACATCCCATCGAGTTTTTCGCTGAATGCTTGACTCAGTTTTTTTTTATTATTTTTATTTTTTACTTTTTTTTATTACTGAGGGTAGCCAGCCCTCTGCCCGAACACGGTGAGCTACAGTGCCGGTATATAGGTTGAGCCTCCTAAGCACTCTGACGATTCTTCCTCGAAGCTTTACATCCGCCAGTACCAGGTCTCACTCATACCTTGCAAACTTCACAGAAGTTCCGCGGAAAAGCTGAATAAATTGAAATACCTCGAAAACTGCACATCGGATAAAAAAAAGTTATAATCATAATTTGTTTGTCTCGGTGGAGAACATCAATGAAACCATACTCCATCCCCCCCACCCTGTGCATAGGTGGCGGGGGGAAATTTTGAAACTTTCAATGGGAACTGCCGTCCTTTATGACAGATTACGACTGTACGGAAAAATCTACTTTCGCTGTGTCAGAAGCATTTTCTTCGTTTCGCCACATATGGCTGTGTGATGCGAGATATAGACATGTGAATACAATCGTCTCGTACTAGACAATGGCCTTTGAATATCCAGTGGAACGTGGTACCCACCTCAATGCTGCAAGGGTTGGAGAGACTACTGTTCCAAAACTTTTAATTCGAAACTCCATTCCCAATGTTGTATTCCTCTGACACATCGAACAAAGAACTACTCGACGCGCTATTGTGACCATGCTACGAGGCGAACGCTACTCTACTTTTCCAATTAAGAGAAAGTGTTCAAACGTAGTACCATCAACTTCAGTTGACGTAGTGAGGCACTTTTCAAATGAGCGCACACAGGACAGAAGCATACCTGTGGAAATGTCAGCACAGCTTTTCTGATGCGATCGACCAT
Source organism: Schistocerca cancellata (assembly GCF_023864275.1). Lineage (NCBI taxonomy): Eukaryota > Metazoa > Arthropoda > Insecta > Orthoptera > Acrididae > Schistocerca > Schistocerca cancellata. The sequence goes on along the minus strand of NC_064628.1, from coordinate 147,237,696 downwards.
GTCTTCACGACCTGTTGGCACTTGCTTCTACATTTTATCTTTTAAATATCCACACATAAAGAAATCCGGTGACATCAAATCTGGCGACCAATTAATACGGCCACCTGTACCGATCCACTGACCAGTGTAAACGCGGTCTAATACCTCCGGTGCTTCAGTTATGTAATGCGCAGGACAACCGACATTCTGAAACCACATATGTTGTCGAACGCCCAGGGCAGCACCCTACAGCACGATTCACAAATACAAATCGCTCTGTGCACTATGGGACTTACCATCTGAGATCATCAGTCACCTAGACTTAGAACTACTTAAACCTTACTATCCTAAGGACAGCACACACATCCATTCCCGAGGCAGGATTCGAACCTGCGACCGTAGTAGCAGCACCGTTACGGACGGAATCGCCTAGAACCGCACGGTCACAACGGCCGGCTGACCATTCGCAAAGCACGACCCGGTTACTGAAATCGGCGCCATGGAATTCTTGATTCAGCGACACGTGGTATGGGATGATACTTATTACGATACAATACTGTGACAATACTACCCACGGACATACCGGAATCGCGGTGTAATTTCCGGGCGCTTATAGGTGGATTGTGGTGCACTGGCGCAAGTACAACTACTTCATTAGCTTCTTCTGAATGACGTTCACTTCGTTTCCTTACATCGGTCTATACGCTGCCATCAGACATAAGGGTGTACACAACCTTGTAAAAGAACGAACGAGAGTAAGCTTACTCTGGAAAAGGAGAGCAGGCAATAAACACTATACAAGTATTGTAATGTTTATATCCGCTATTTCTTCTGCGTCTGCCTGATACGTGAGCTTCGGTCGCAGTATACTGCCTGTTGTGACAAGTCGTAGTTCGTTACAAGGCCACGGTACCGCATCGGGTAGTTCCCCGTTCGCCATGTCGCAGGAATACGAAGTTTGGAATGGAATTTCCTATTATAAATTACGAAATACTACCTGCCCTACCTTCGAAGGATAGAGAGGGCTCCACGTGGCGTATTAGATATTCAAGAGCCATTGAGTAGCATCTCCTAAATTGCGATTGTGCAGCCATTTCTATTCCCCCAATTACAGCGCCATGTGTGGCGAGACGATGAAAATGCTTCTGAAAAAACGAACGTAGATTTTGCCGTAGAATCGTAATCCGCAATAAAAAACGCGGGGCTCCTACTGAAGATTTCAAAGTTGCTCCCCGCCACTCACGCACACAGTAGGGTGGGGGATGGAGTATGGTATAGTTGGATGTCCTCCTCCGAGACAAACAAATTGAAATTACAACTTCTTTTGATTTGATGTGTAGTTTTGGAGTTATTTCAATGACTTCAGTTAAAATGAACACTCTGTACAGATGTAATGGCAGCGTCTGGAACTTTCCAGAGAGGGTCGAAGTGGTGTATGCTTGAAAGGCAAGTTGGGCAGCTCCCAGCGTCTCCGTCCCGCTTCAGGACCGACTGACGTCACATGGCGCGAGCAGGCCTGCGCCACGTTTAAGACTGCTCACTGTCCAAAGCCCGCATCGGTATGGAGACGGGCTTTGCACAATGAGCGAGAGCGAAGACATAACTTCATGCTTGTAGGGAGGCCGGAACAGCGGATTCAAACGTTTCTGCGACTTCTCATCACTTTCGTCTTCCATCGATTTCCTCGCAATCCGTATTCTGTATCCATTAGACTGTTCATTACATTCGCCAAATCCTGTAATTCTTCATCACTTCTACTGAGGATAGTAATGTCATCAGCGAATCTTATCATTGACATCCTTTCACCTTGAATTTAAGTTTCACTATTGAAGATTCATTTCTCTCGTTGCTTCTTCGATGAGAGAGTGTTACCGTGAACAGTTTAGTGATAGGGTTGCTGTTGCTGGCAGAAGTAAAGCTGTGAGGACGGGGCGTGAGTCGTGCTTGGGTAGCTCAGTTGGTAGAGCACTTCCCCGAAAAAGGTAAAGGTCCCGAATTCGAGTCTCTGTCTGGCACACAGTTTTAATCTGCCAGGAAGTTTCTTATGAGTAAACTGTTGAGGGCTGATTAGACTGAAGACTGTCGAAGACTGCGACTAAGAGAGGAACATGCAGCTGCCACTGGCCATCCTACATTGTTGCGGCAGACGGCGCGTGTAGTCTGAGCTGCTGAAGGTATTGCTTAGTGGGCACGCGTCATTGGATCCATCGTGTCCTCGCGCGACCGTTATCGGCGTCTGCCTGAAACGTGCATTTCTGTTGTCGACTGTGAGACGCTGGTGAGTGTGGTATCGATCTATTATACGACAGTATGTGCCAGTCGATTGTACGGAATCATCGCAATAAGGGTGGTCACTGTGGATTTCTGACAGAATGGCAGGAATGAGCTACCCCGCTTGATAACGCACATTACCACATTGTAACTGAAGTTTTAGGTGTACAACACGTAATGTCCAGCGTATTTATGAGATTACTTTATACAGGTAGCTTACAACAGGTGCTAAGCATCTGAAAAAAAGAACCTTTTCATAGCCATCAGATGTACATTTTCAAATTTATTCTTTAGCAGTTTTGTTTACTACGCCCATCGTCGTGGGAAGACTAAGGAAAAAAATGAAACGTATGTAGTATCAACAGACCAAAAAAAGTAAAAATCTCTAAATTATACTTCCGTACATCGAAATGATGGTTACTGTTTGCAAAACAATACGTCAGATTGCTCAAAAATGCATACCACTCATAAACGACCCAAATAAACGATGTACCACGGTGGTATATGTAATACAGATAATTTGGGTAATGTTATAAATCATGCAACTAGTCAAATTCCAATATATAACAGGTTGCGTAAAGACTGCTCAAAGTTGACAAGCAGTGTCGTCAAAGTTATACGTAACCAAAGATGACCAAAGAATATAATATCAACGACTAAAACATATGAAGTCCTATATCACAGTCATACAACTCTATACCATAGTCAGTGGAAAAATAAAAAGAGTATGATTAATAAAATACTATTTCAATGTTGGTAACATGCTGTGGTTACTGTAAGCAGTCGAACTGCATTAAGTATAGAAAGAGGAGGACTATCCTAGATAACGCTATGTCGTAAAAACATGGCAGCTGAATAATTTGTATGTTTTAGAAGTGAAATAAGGTAACTATTTTTTTGGCATTACAGTAGCTCTACATAAAACAAATTCGTATGTAGTAGTGACAGTCATTGAGGTTGCCATTGTAGTGACGCAGTGCCACAATTCCATATTTAAGACACGATATCAAGTGCCATTCTTTTTCTAAATATAACAAAAGAAGGCGATATCGACTCATAAATGAGTTCAGAATTACAAAGAAAGGCATACTGCAACCAATGTTTCAGCTTTCACGTGGAAAACTATTGGCTGTCTTTATGATTGAGATTCAACATTGTACATACAGGGTGTTCCAAGAAACACCGACAGGCTTTAGGGCCAGTTTCCTATCACTAAAACAGGACAAAATGTATAGTAACCAGGGAATCTAAAATGCATACCATATGAGCTGTCAGCACTTACTCATTTTCGATACTACGAAACACATCTCTTCAACTGGGAGAACTCCTTCTGGAAGGAGGTAGTATGGATCAAAACTAGGAAAATACGGCCAGTAAACATGCGGTCTAAAATGCATACCTTAAGAGCTACGAGCACTTGCTCATCTTCAACAGTGTGAAACACATATCTTCTGCTGAACAAGTTCTCATAGCCCTTAAGGTATGCATTTTAGAGCCGAAATTTACTAGAGATCTTTTTTCTTGTTTTGGTATCGCTGTTTTGCGGGGCACGCTGTGTGTAGAATACAAAGAATAACTGTAAACTGACCTTGACATTTGCCAAGATAAACAGACATATCATGTTAGAGGCAAGTTACAAATTAATGTAAACATCGAATGCTGGAGAGAGTGAGGTAATCGAAAAAAAAATTTATACAATTGCACAAGCAATGAAAACGTATCATGAACTTATATAATGTATGGACTCATATTATTGGCCTATAATAAAACATAAATGTAACAAAATTTAGGCTTTGGATTACAAATGACATAAACTTTGGGTTTAACTGATTACAAAAATTAAAACTGATCTTATACATTTCACCAATCATACAAAGAAAACATATTAAAGAACTGTATACATTATAAACGTAAAACTACAGGTCAATAATAAATACATAAATGCAGCTAACCTAGACCTCAGGTTACGAATGACATGAATGCAACAGACCTAGGTACAGCACTGCAAGTGACATAAACATTGGGTTACAGATAATATAAACGTAACCGGTCAGTAATAAAACATCTGGTTTGATCGACTAAGTATACTAATTATGAAGAAACAGCCATCGACCGGAATAAACGATTTACACCTTCAAATCAAGGCAAACGGGCAACAAGGAGCTACGTGTTTATACCTAGTCCACAGGCTACAGAACACTCAAAGTTAAGGTACAACTGTTAATTAGGTCAAACTTTATATGTATTCAGGAAAATTCGTTATCTGTGTTGTCAGTGATAGAGAGGGGAGCGGATGTCGGAATGGTAATAACAAATGGACAGGATAAATATAACGGATTACTACACTGACCAGTCGAAAATACTGGTATCGGCAAGCGTATTCAAATACAGAGATAAGTAAACAGGCAGAATACGGCACTGCGGTCGGCAACGCCTATGTAAGACAACAAGAGTCTGGCGCAATTGTTAGATCGGTCATTGCTGCTACAATAGCAGGTTATCAAGATTTAAGTGAGTTTGAACGTGGTGTTAAAGTCGGCGCACGAGCGATGGGACATAGCATCTCCGGGGCAGCGATGAAGTGGGGATTTTTCCGTACCACCATTTCACGAGCGTACCGCGAATATCAGGAATCAAATCTCCGACATCGATGCTGCCGCAAAAGGGTCCTGCAAGAACGGTACCAACGATGACTGAAGAGAATAGTTCAACGTGACAGAAGTGCAACCCTTCGGCAAATTGCTGTAAATTTCAGTGCTGGGCCACCAACAAGTGTCATGGAGCGAATGTTCAACGGAACATCATCGTTATGCGCTTTTGGAGACGAAGGTCCTCTCGTGTAACCTTGATGACTGCATGACACGAAGTATTGTGCCTCGCCTTGGCCCGTCAACACCCACATTGGACTTTTGATGACTGGAAACCTGTTACTGGTCGAACGAGTCTCATTTCAAATTGTACTGAGCGGATGGACGTGTACGGGTATGGACACAACCTCATGAATCCATGGAGCCTGCATGTCAGTAAAAGTGTGGGGCGTGTACAGTTGGAGTGATATGGGACTCCTGATACGTCTAGATACTACTCTTGATAGGTGACACGTACCTAATCATCCTGTCTGATCACCTGCATCGGTTCATGTCCCTTGTGCATTCCGACGGACTTGGGCAATTCCAGCAGGACAATGCGGCACCCCGCACGTCCACAATTGCTACAGACTGGCTCTAGGAACACTTTTCTGAGTTTAAACACTTCCGCTGTCCACCAAACTTCCCAGACATGAACATAATTGGTATATCTGGGATGCTTTTGGGATGCTTTGCAACGTGCTATTCAGAAGACATATCCACCCCCTCGTACGGATTTATGGACAGCCCTGCAGGATTAATGGTGTCAGTTCCCTCCAGCACTACTTCAGACATTAGTTGAGTCCATGCCACGTCGTGTTGCGGCATTTCTGCGTGCTCGCGAGTGCCCTACACGATGTTGGTCAAGTGTACCAGTTTCTTTGGCTCTTCAGTGTATAACAGACAGAAAGCAAAGGAATTAACAGCAGCATTATAAAACTAAAAACTACAATTTAAACACAAATAAAATATGGCCACCAAAAGGACAGAAGTTGCACAAAGGTGTTTGACTCAAACTTTAAGACATTTAAAATTACAATAGAATATAAACAAAGGCAGTTATTGTTATATGCTGTTAAGTATATTCTGCTTTGTCATTCTCAAAATGAATATAGCTTAAGGATAATAAACAACGTAGTACTGAAAGGTTTCTGTAGCTAGGTAATAATAAAAAGAAACACACCGCTCAACTTCATCATGCGATTCAGTGGAATCACTCAGGACAAATGACACTGGTGAACACAAACACAAAATGGCCGCCATGGATAACAGTAATAAGTTAATTTCAATGCCAATCTCCTGTGAGATACGAAAGAATTTTTAACACAAGGTTCTCACCAAAAGCATTTTCCGCTCTGACTGTTCACGAATAACAATTTTACAGCCGCAAGTGTTGTGTGGTAATGTTAATGTATTTGGCCTCACTTCCTTGTTAAGGTACTTCTCGAAGTTAACAGCCAAGCCTGAACTGCAGGAAACGCAGCATAAACAAGCAGAATTCTCCCACTCGGCCACAACAAGGAGCGATATGATCAAATAGCATACCTAAGCCATGAGTGGAGGCCCTGTCCTCACTTCCTTCGTCATATGACTTCCTTCGCGAGACCAACCACTCCGTTTAAGTAGTAATATGTCTGTTTCCCGCTCTGGGGAAGAAAGGGAAACACGTCTCTATTTTTTTAACACACACACATACACACACGCACACACACACACACACACACACGAATGTTATCATTTCCCTGAACTCGTGCGGGTCAATTATGTGTGCACATAGTGGGGTGGAGGCTTGTAATCAAATGGACATTACTTCGTCATTTCAATATGTAAACACACTTAAATTGTCTGTGCGTACCTTCCACTTCATCTGTATCTTTTTCCCTTATGTATTTCATCAGTTTATGTCTGTCCTTATACTTACACGGGATGACATGAAAAGAGGATAATGATGTTTACCAGACGATCCCGCGAAAGGTCTGATGGTTGGATATTGAATTTCGGAATTAGTGATCGTGATAAAATTTAGCTGAAAAAGATGGATAAGATATAAAGAAGCGTCTTACTTATGTAGCGGGGTAAGTGCGTAAGACTTGCTGGAAGAACCGTAATCTTATTGAGAAAACATTAGCAGTTGTGCCATTGCCTGTTTAACAAAAGGAAGCCGTGACTGTGTTATTTGAAACGGAAATAATTGCTGAAAGATTTGAAGGTATCTCACACTAAAATACCCGCATTAAAAGCTCAAGGAGACGAGGTTCTTAGATATTTTCGCCGTGCAATTTGCACAAACAGCATTGAAATTTTCTGCTGGCGAAATGCATGTCTTTGTTATCGCCATATGGCGAAGTCCCACAATCTAAAGCTGTAATGAGAAACATGGATAGTTATTTAATATAGTGGTGATTAAGGGTAATGAAATTATTAGAACAATTGATTAAATTAACTTAAATATATTTTACGATATTTACATAAATGTTACATGTTAGAAAAGGGCTACCATACCTCTAATGAAAAAGCCTTCTAATTGTAAGTAGAGGTAAAACATAAGTGTGTCTCTTTAACGGCAGTGAGAGAGACGTTAAACAATCATTCATTTATGTAAAGAAAATATCTCACAGAGAGTAGTTAATGGCTCATGGCTGCTTTATCGACATGGGGGGGGGGGAGGGGGGTGTTGGGGTGTTGCTCCACGTACCTTCGCCATCTACAAGAGCCTGAAAACTATTGATGTGGCCAGCCAGAAAGCGATGGTGAGCACACTGGTCTCAGTTTCCAGTTTGCAAGTCCACATTTTCCTTTGTGGTCACTGGAAAACATATGTTCCCTCTTGCTATTTACTCAGAGAGATCAGGAACTATGACTGTAAACAAAAGTTTTGAATTTTTTTAGTGCTTGAATATCCTGTAAAAGTTCACATGCACAAAATATGTCTTACTACTGTAACTAATATCCTTATCGGAATTACCACTATTAACAGTTCAGAGGCGATCTCTGCGGGAAGTTCCAAATAAGATATTCGGTCGCTGTGACTTCTAATCACGATAAGTTAAATGCTCGCCTTAGAGGTGTAAAATAATATCGCCACTTGCCACGCTGTTTTTTCAGCATTACCCGCAGCACATGGACAGTTACTTCCGTGAAATCGAAGTGATCTAGGACTGTGTGCAGTCCTCTCTACTTCACTTTCTCCTTTTACCGAAAACGCATTAAAGTCTGCCCAGCTCTGACGTCATCGAAGGCACAACGCACGTTGGCGTTTGACTGGCGTGCACAGTTTGATACCTCGGTGCGAAGTGTCTTCTCCCACTGCCTCTCTGGCTGTATTTATGTAGGAGCGCAGCGGACCGCCAAACGAAACAGCTGCTATCAACCGACCTTGGCACAGGTAGCAGTATCTGAATGGTCCCTTTCTTAGACACATTAATTCATAGCTCCGTCGTTTAACAATTTACAGTCTTCTTAATTTTTATATGAATAGAGCTATGCTTGCTTTAGTTACTGAAAAGGCTTTAGCTCGACTGCATTTAAACCTTTCCGCCAAAATTTTTGGAATGGAACCGACTGTGTAACATGACCTCCGAACTACCTCTTTAAAATTGGTAGTGGTAAGTTCCTATGGAACCAAACTGCTGAGGTCATCGGTCCCTAGGCTTACACACTACTTAATCTAATTTAAACTAACTGACGCTAGGGACAACAACCACACACCCATGTCCGAGGGAGCACTCGCACCTCCGACTGGGGCAGCCGCGCGAACTGTGGCAAGGCGACCCCTAGACCGTGCACCTACCTGGCGCGGCCTTTAAGATTCCTTGTATTCATAGCTACATACAATACATTCTCGAAACTTGGTAAGCTGTATAATTGCATTATTGTAATCGAGTGCTGTAATTAGAACTTTCTGTTACAAATACAAATGCCACTTAATCCATCATGAAGAAGGACTTTTTTGTTGCAAATTTGGTTTTTTAGCAAATAACTTGAAAACTAAAAGGGGTAGATTTTGGTGTCACATAGTGAATTTTTTTTACATGAAACCGAGGCTACATGCGAGGTTTTAGCTTTCCGAGTCTAATATTTAACGGCTTCAATTTTTCGTAAAAACGACGATTTTAACCCAAATATTGTTCTGATCACGTTCAGACTGTCACTTTTAATTGTGACATACATTTGCGTATTCTGACCAATTTATTGCTTTCTAGTTTTAGTATTCAACGCCTCTTATCTCTTTTTTAAGATGGTATATTTTGCTTAACATGTTCATTCCATCACTCTGAGACTTAATAATGTTAACATTAAAATACTTAAGCATACACTGACGAAGTATTGAAAAGTTACTTTAATTCTTATTTTCATTTGTAAGCTATGGTGCACTCCTTTGTATGTTAAGCAAAGGCGCGTTATGATGACGTGGGACTGGTGATAGTTAAGTGGAGTAAGCCCCAGCAAGCTCGCTCGCCTCTGTACCCCTTAAATGATACAGCACTTGTTTCACCTCAGCATATCAATAATGTAAAATTTTTAATAATAAAATTTGGTAATGTAAGTCAATGTTATAGAGACAGAACTGAGTATAAACTTAGGTATCAGGTTACAAATGTTATAAACTTAGGCTGTCAGCACAATTGTATGTCACTGATGAGGGTTCAACAGCAGTTGATTAGTTTTCTGATCAATAAGTGGCAAGGGATGAAAAGTAAAGCTACAGTTATATCGGAAAAGGATGAAAAAAGTCATTTATAAAACCAATTACCTCATTTTCTAGATATTCATCATTTTGGAAGCAAAACTGTGTCAGAATCTTGGTACATTTATTCCTGGACTTACGTTATTTTTGTATTGATCAGAAATATTATATATATATATATATATACATTAGTGCCTAAATACGTTGTCTTAGACTCTGTGTTCAGATTTGAAATTTATTAAGGTCATTGTAAAATAAAATGAAGACTACTCTGAGGTACTATCCAGATAATTACCTTATGTTAACCTAACTGTAACCTGGTTACATAGGCACCAAGATCTGAGTAACTGGCCCCATATGTAGACATTGGCACACGCTGAATATTTACGTTACTTAAAATATGATTCTATCCTAGTTGCAATATTTTAGCCGAATTTCTAAAAAATTATGTTTCTTGAACCTTTTTGTTAATTTAAAATGTAATCTGGGTGTAACTTAAAGTTACGAAAATCTCAGTTTTTCTAGTAGATTCGTACAGGTACCTTTACTTTGTTTACGAAGTAATTTCACGTTATTCTCCATTTGACCTTTTGTATGTTTGCAAGACTTCAAATGAACACTTAAATCTCATGAACTGCAATGGCGGAGTTGTCCTTGAAATCTACTATTAACTTCCTGCCTTTTTGACCAATGTCGAACTTCTCATAATGTTCATATTTAATTTTACAATCTCCTGCCCTCTATACAGGAAGTGGCAAGTCGTCAATGGACCTTAGTAGTAGAATTGTATCCGACAAGTCACGATATTTGCTGTTTTTGGAAATTTGGAAATTTTTGGTAAGATCTTATGGGACCAAACTGCTGAGGACATCGATCTATAAGCTTACGCCATTACTTAATCTAACTTAAACTAACTTACGCTAAGGACAACACAAACACCCATGTCCGAGGGAGGACTCGAACCTCCGACGGGAGGAGCCACACAAACCGTAACAGGACGCCCAGACCGTGCGGCTACCTCAGCGGCTTGCTATTTTTCATTCGATTCAAGTCCCAGTGTGCTTCATCACTTACACTGGTCAGCCATAACGACCACCGATCTACTGTCGCTACAGGTAAAACAGGACAGGTGGCGAACAGTGGCAGAACTAACGTCAGACTTTAACCCTTTAACTGCTCTGAACGTGTTAACGCGCACGCCTTTGTACCTGTCCCTGTGTGCTCTGAACGTGTCAGCGCGCGCCACCAATCCTTCTACCTGGTACTCTGAACGTGTCTACGCTTAGACACGTTCAGAGTACCAGATAGAATGACTGGCGGCGCGCGTTAACACGTTCCCTGGAGCGACCGATAGTATTTCCGGGTCGTCGTGTGTCTAGCAGTCAGTAGGAGACGGACCAGCAGTGCAGTCGGGATGCAGTAGCAGTGAAATGCCTGGGCTAGCAGGACAGAGAGGATTAGGTTGTGGAAAGTGGGCAAAATAAGTTGCTGTCAGTTGCACTCAACATGCAAATTTTATTTATCAACACACAATATTACAACAAGGATACAAAACGCTCAAAACTTTGACCTCCTCTGATTACTTTTAGATCGGCTGAAGGCCACACCCAAAATCCAAGACACAAGGACTATGCAAGAAATTTAAATACAACGCTCTTCTGGAGATTTCACCCAAAAATATTTTCTAAATCTTCAATCTAAACAGGCTAAAGGCCTTAACGATTTAATTTTAATGGAACTTGGCTGGAGGCCGCATATTAAGCAATAAGAATTTGAATCAAAAGGCAGAAGGCCTTATCTTAAAACATTTCATGCAAAATTCGGCTGAAGGCCCCATACAAAAGCATAACAATCTTATGCCTGAAGGGAAAGACAACAACATTAATTTAAGAGATACTAAAACTCGGCTGAAGGCCACACATCAGCAAATAATTTAACGGCTTAAGCCCTAGAAAGAATAGTTTCAATTTTAAAAGGCAGAAGGCCGTATCTTAAAACACTTCATATAAAATTCGGCTGAAGGCCCATATAAAGAATAACAACCTTATGCCTTAAGGGCAAGACCAAAACATTAATTTAAGAGATATTGATACTCAGCTGGAGGCCACACATCAACTGAATAACTAAAACCCAAACAGGGAACAATAAGAAACTGAAGTTGGAAGAAATACGGAGAGCATATCAGACGAAAATAAAAGAGGGGATTAAGAATGAGACAGACACATCAAATGAACATACAGAACTAATGTGGAAACAATGTAAGACTGCAACCCTCGAGGCAGCTGGAGAGGTTTTAAGACATGAACGCGTTCAAAGGAAGGAAGATTGCCGCGCGGGATTAGCCGAGCGGTCTGGGGCGCTGCAGTCATGGACTGTGAGGCTGGTACCGGCGGAGGTTCGAGACCTCCCTCGGGCATTGGTGTGTATGTTTGTCCTTAGGATAATTTAGGTTAAGTAGTGTGTAAGATTAGGGACTGATGACCTTAGCAGTTAAGTCCCATAAGATTTCACACACATTTGAACATTTGAAGGAAGATTGGTATGATGAAGAATGTATGAGAAGAATTGAGGACTGTAGTATAGCACGAATGAAATTATTGCAGGGAAGATCTTGAGCAAATCTGAATGAATATAATGAAAAATGCCGTGTAGCGAAGAGGGTCTGCAGACAGAAGAAAAGAGCACTAGAAAAGAAAAAACTGGAAGAAATTGAACAGCTAGGAGAGAGAAGCAAAGTCGTGAACTGTACCAAAAGACTGAAGAATGAAAGACCGGGTTAGAAGCCAGAACAAATATGTGTAGGAACAAAGAAGGGGATTTGTTATGGGAGAGTAATAAAGTACTTGACAGGTGGGTAGAATACTTCCAAGAGTTACTGAACCCAGAAGGGTTAGAATGGGAGGAACTGGTGGAACTAACTTACTATGGACCGGAGGTTTTAACACCGGAAGCTACATTGGGGGAAGTGATGCAAGCCATTAAGACCTTAAAAAAGAATACGGCGCCTGGAGATGATCAGATCCAGGCCAAACTTCTCCAATATGGTGGGGAAGTGCTGTGGAAAACAATTAATAAGATAATACTGAATATCTGGCAAGAGTAGAACATGCCATAGGAGCCGAAAACAGACAAATACAGGTGAAATATTAGCCAACTTGAATACACACACGTTGTTTCTTGCAGGAATGTCCCAGAAGCGACAACCAGGATCAAACGAAGAATTGTAAACAGTTGAGGCTCGATAGCAGGTTAAGTGAGAACACAACTTTCATGTCCAAGATCGGTGGGCGACGAACTTCGCCGCACGTGCAAGCAGCACTTCACACTCCAACCGTACGTGCACACCACCAGTGGCCCCGGCAAGAGTACGCGCGATGGAGACTTCCTTGCTGCTCCACGCCAGCCGACAAACTGCCCAGGCCCGGAAACGGTGAAAGGACCAAATATACGTCGGGCGATGAGACGACCAACCGAACGACAAAGCAATGGTCGCCCCGCTCCAAACTCCCTCTGTTGGACAGTTCATGTGTGTCGCCAGCGGTCGGCGAGCGCTGGCTGTCCGCGCCTCACCTGCGCTCCGTCCCCGACTTCACTGCTGCTGCGTCCCGACTGCACTGCTGGTCCGTCTCCCACTGACTGCCAGACACACGACGACCCGGAAATACTATCGGTCGCTGCAGACTTGGTACGACAGTGCACTTACCGATACGCGCTGCTGCTGCCTCTCACGGGCAAGTAAGGCAGGACGTTAGTGACGCCAGTAAATGGAATAAGAAAACGAGGCTGCAGTACCGTAGTAGAAGATGACAAGCAATAAATGACATGAACACGAGCCGTGCACGGCTCAGCAATTACTGCTAAATTTCTTCAAATGAACCACTTGATGATTAATTAGTTAATTTAAACCAATGGAATGCACCAATTTAGGAAGGACTGACAAGCAAGTGGTACAATCAAATATGACTCAATCAGGTACCTAGAACTGGGCAAACAATGACAGAAGTGGTGATAAAGACTACAATTCCAACATTTGGCTGGTCAAAGGGGGTGCTTGACATTAATGACATAGAATTTACAAGGAGTGCAGTAAAATAAAATTACAGAAGTCTGGTATCGACACAAATATGCAATATCTGATCAGAGAAGACCCTTGGGCATAAGCAAGATACCGACGTGAAGAAATAATAAAATATCATTTAACAAATTAAGCATTACATCAATATTCAACTTTTATGTTAAAACCAAGCTTAAAAGAGGAAGACATGGAAGGGCGAGCTACGACAGCCTAGGTCTGAATAAGATAGTTTAGAATAACAGGAACTACTGGTTGAATTAACTCCCGATTGCTATGAGATAGAAACACAACTTAAGAGGGATGCCATAGCAAGCTAGGTGGCCGCAACTCCTCAGAGTCTATATATAGGCTGCGTTCACACTGCCGGCCGGGCCGAGCCGAGCCTGGTCGGGCCGCCGCCCGCTTTGATATCAAACACATGGTTTTGAATTGCGGTGTTCACACTGGCGGCCGGGCCGCGGCGACACGGCGTGAGCCTCCCGGAGCCGAGCCGGCGACATCCCGAGAGTTTGATACTGCCGGCGCGAGCCAAACGCAGGCGCGAGCCTGTGGAGCAGCACTACAGCTTCTGCAGTACACGCATCACACGTCTCCCTTCTGCTTTCATCACAAGTGTGACTGCACACGTCTTTTATTTTAAGATGTTACCTCACATTTCACAATCAGTGAGGAAAAATTATAATGATACAAGCGAAATTACTTTAATTTCATTTATTTAATCTACATGCATTTACAACAATAGTTTGCCAGCGATCGCGGCATTGCCGCCACTGAATAGTTCGCATTTACTTGTAAACGGAGACAGATACGAGTGTCACTGAGGGACGGAAATGTGTCCCTACCAGATGACAATGCATTGTAAAGTCATGCTGTGGCACGTTACTATAAGCTATTGTCTGTGACATCTTTTTGCGATGTTCTTACTTTAATGAATGCAGAATAACATATACATGACATTAACTTGTGTTCATCAATTTGGTATCAGAAATTCGGCTAGTATGACAGTAATGATGCAGATTCCAGATTATGGAACGAAGTAACCAAGGAGACTGTTTCAGATAGTACGCACAAATATAAATTATTTTCCTGTATAATTTTATTTGTTTTATTTACAGTGAAATGAGAAACACAAAAATACAGTAAATAGCTAAATACTTTCAATTCCAAAATATATTTTTGAAAGGTTTTTTAATTATTTTAAGTTGCATTTTTAACGAAATATTCAACAAAAGTGTTCCTAACAGTTTTCGAACGTAATGTGAAATTTTTGTTGATTGTGGCACCAGCCGTCTGCATATCAGCATTGTTACAAAACTTTTTAGCTTCAACATTGCATCTTTCTCTTTGAATGACAATATTATGAAGTAGACAAATGCACTTGACTATGTGATCAGCTACGTCAACAGATGTTTCAATTTCCTTCCTCAGTAGTCACCATTTATTGGACATTATACCAAATGCACATTCAACAACTTTTCTTGCTCTGGAATGCATATCATTGTATAGAATCTTCTTGTTGTCCAAATTTCTGTGAGGAAAAGGTCTCATCGAATTCTCTAATAAGGGGTAAGCTTCATCTCCCAAAATGACGTACGGTAGTTCCTGCCTCATTCCTTCAAGTCTTGTTGGTGGCGGCAATAACAGCTCCCCATTTGTAAGTTTCTTATATAACATACTTTCTTTAAACAGACCTGCATCAGACTGTTTACCGTAGGCACCAACAGCTACAGCTATAAATTGGTAATTTGCATCAGCAACTGCTTGGAGTACAGTCGAATAATACTGTTTGTAATTGTAAAACATGCTGCCAGAAAGTTTAGGACATTTGACACGTGTGTGCTTCCCGTCTATACATCCAACACAGTTTGGAAATCCCCATCTCGTATGCATTTCACTGACAATTTCTTTAAATCGAGAAAAAGCTGACGTTGTTAAATGAATGGGAGTAAGTGACTCCCATATGGCCATACAAACGTCTTCCACCACCACTGATACGGTGGACACTCCTAATCGGAATGACGATGCTAGTGCATGAAAGGAGATGCCTGTGGACAGATACCTAAGAAAAAAATCGTTAAATGTGTTACTCAAGTGTGGTGTTGGGCGAAATTTTTACAGTTTTGTTTTCACAGTAGATATTTACTTAGTCCATGTCATTTCATAGTTATAAAACAATAAATAATTAAAGAGACATTTTCTTGCATAATTCTATATTCTTTCAATTAAAATAATGATATCGAAATGCAAAGACCTGAGAGACAGTTACAGAGAATAACTTGTATAACTTGGCAAAATAAAGTCATGTGATCCAGGGAATAGTATATTAAAATGCAATTCCACTCGGGCTTTGTTCTTTCATATGATTTTCCTAAGTTCCAAGAGCTATGCACAGTTCCTTACCAGTGGAAATAGAACCACTGAGTCAAAGGGCATTATCTCAAAACTATTCGCCTATCAATCTGTCTATCTTACATGGTAATGAAAAGAATTCTGTGAGGTCATCAGTGGCTTCACATGATGAACCATCACCACTGTCAAGCGCTCCATCATGAAGAAAAAAGAAGAAAAAAGTTGGAAAATCCTGAAGGAGTATTTCTGCGATTCTTCGATGAAGGCACAGCAAGACATTACCGAAAATGACGAAGCTAATTACTTCCTAATGATTCTCAGGAGTCCCATAAACTCTCTTCCCCTCAGAGGTTAGCGTTTGTGAAATTTGAACTACAAAATCATGACTACAATTAATTGGAGGTAGTGAATGCTGTACAAAGTTCTACTGCAAACCAAAAAGTGTGTACTAACGAATCTTACCTTACCGTTATTCACAATTTTTATTCTGCTGTTATACTTCTGCGAACATTTGTGGTCTGTTACGAAATTTTGTCTTGAATGTTCTGCAGCACATACTGAAATGTATTATGATTCATTCTGTAAGTGGCCGAGCGGTTAAAGGCGCTACAGTCTGGAACCGCACGACCGCTACGGTCGCAGGTTCGAATCCTGCCTCGGGCATGGATGTGTGTGATGTCCTTAGGTTAGTTAGGTTTAAGTAGTTCTAAGTTCTAGGGGACTTATGACCACAGCAGTTGAGTCCCATAGTCCTCAGAGCCATTTGAACCATTTTGAACCATTCTGTAATATGAATAAAATTTTTCAGGATAGTTTTTAAGTTCTTCATGTAAAGAAAAAACTCTCCTAAATGTCTGTCGCTATTTATGGGATGAATGCATAACCTCCTGGTTCTTCTGTACTTCAAAAGGCGACGAGTTACTGCAGAGTCAAAACAATACCAATTAAAGAGTGAAGACATTGTTCTACACGTCATCACAGACTAGCTAAAGGCGAGCAACTGTTGACTGCAGCTGCGTTTTCTACTGACTTGCTTGTCAGCTGTCGAAGGGTGGGGATTTTTTTTTAATTTATTTATTTGGCCTCCGGCAGCTAACAGCCATTTAGCCAAAGGCCGGCCGGAGTGGCCGAGCGGTACTAGGCGCTTCAGTCTGGAACCCGCGGCCGCTGCGGTCGCAGGTTCGAATCCTGCCTTGGGCATGGATGTGTGTGATGTCCTTAGGTTAGTTATGTTTAAGTGGTTCTAAGTTCTAGGGGACTGATGATCTCATATGTTAAGGCAGCTGCGGTCGCAGGTTCGAATCCTGCCTTGGGCATGGATGTGTGTGATGTCCTTAGGTTAGTTAGGTTTAAGTAGTTCTGAGCTCTAGGGGACTGATGACCTCATATGTTAAGTCCCATAGTGCTCAGAGCCATTTGAACCATTTAGCCAAAGAGTGGGATTACCTTGACAGAGCAGCGCAGCCCGCCAAGGAAGAAAAATCAATTAGATTAATATACTCTTATCTTTTAGTTCGAAATACGAAATGTACATTATACTAATGGTAGGATGTTGATGATAAATAATAGTTTGCCTTTTGTGATGCAACATGTGGCCAATTATAGAAGCATTGCAGATGATTGTCCAGTAGCCGAGAGAAAAATTCTTATACATTTGGATTTATCTAGACAATGAGACCATTACAATAATACGAGGGACCGACACTAGGTCTGCGCTGACCACTACTCATTAGTTTTTTTTTCTGTCCTGCATTATATGACTACACTAAACCAAGCCGTAACCGCGCGAACTCCGTGGCTTGCGGACGCGGCACTGACGCCACTGAATAGCTCGCATTACTTGTGACCAGAGCCAGATATCATTATCATTATCATTTCAAAAACTTTTTGGTACTTTTAGCTACATTTCATTCCCAACAATGTATGGTCTAAAACGGACCGAACAGTAAGCTACCCGCTACATAACTTTTTCACTACAAGATTTGTAAGTCAAGTGCACAACGTTGACAAATAGCATCATTTTACAATGACTGTTAAGAAATATGGAAAGATAAATGATTAAATACGAAACTAAGATGTTACACTACCACATGTACAAAAATCCGATTTTTTAGCAATATACTTTCTTCAAAATCGGTTTGGAAGCGTTACGAAACTAAGAAATTACGCGAAACGAAATGTAGACTTTTTCTTTTTTCACGACGTAAGTAACGCTTTTAAGGAAAAAATAAGTTCATGAAACGAAGTGGCGAAGTCTTATATACCGCTAAGAATTTTTAAAACATGAAAATCGGAGAAGTGGATTTTCCCTGTTTCGCCGTCCCGGCTCGGCGCGGCGCGCAATGTTGGGTGAGATGGGAAGCGGCGCGCGCCCTTTCCCACGTACACAGCCGACGCGGACAGACTACGCCGGATAGACCTGCGGTAACTTGCAACACCCCGGGCTAGCGCCTCCAAACGCTACGAAGAGCTCGGAAAGCCGAGAACAAACAAACAAACATATAATTCATGTACAACAATCATAGAACACATGAAAATGCTCAGACAAAAACTAGATAGTGTGAGCGTGGCCCCAAGCCCTAACCAAACCTTACCTATTACAACAAGAATATTACAATAGTAACTACTAAAAGGATTAACCGATTAATCGTACAATAAGATATAACAAAAAGTTAATGTAACAACCAAGAAATCACTGCGTAAACCGGCTGCGTCGACATTAGGCTCAAGCGTTGCCGGATAACACAACTCTACCGACCACTGGCCGCCTAGAGAATCATGTGCCCGTAAGCTCCTTTAACAGCTCATTGTACATCACGTCTGCGTCGTGTCTCTCTGTCTCTCTCCATGGCTGCGGCTGACTGCCCACGTGGTCATCAAGCCGCTCCAGGTAATACAACCTAAGACTCAACTAACAGGTCACCGAAGCGCCACCGAGAGACTAGACAGAGACTGACTGCGCCAGTAGGCAAACATGTAAAACATAGAGTGAGCCGACACGGCTCAACACTATCGAATTAAAACATTTCAATGCATCAACCCTGATTTTTAGTTCGTTATTAGCAATCTCAAAATACATTATGCCCGATTTCTTACTGGAATCCACTAAATTTGTAATTTGTGGTTCACCGTATTAGTTTCACTATTTTGAATTTTGTGATTCCAACATGAGATTCTCAATCGGCGACCAAAAGAATCTAAAAGGAACACAATTTTGTAGGATTCTATGTCCAGGATTTGAAGACAGCTTACTCACTGTGAGGCGGGAGAAATATGCTGCCAGTCGCGTTTCTTCGACACCGCTATAAACTAGCCAGAAGTGACCCCATGGCAGTTAACCACAGAAATGCGGTGTTTCTGTCGCACGGCGTAATACAGGACTGAGCTCCAAGTCTTACACCGTCGGCGAAGTTTACTCTCAAGGTTTCATTTACTTTCACTGCTGTCCTATTGTTATGATCAGAGTCACTCTGTTTTTCCCGGCACACATGCGAGGGCGCTGCAGGGTGAGCAACTTCCCAATCTATCGGCAATTTTTTCCACTTTTTTGTTGCATCGTTCTCCATATCCTCCAAGTTTTTATTCGTAGGAAACATCCTTTCTTGGTGTTTAACATCATTATGTTGAAGTCTTTTATAAATTAAACACGTTTTAATTTTGGTGAGTACTTAGCGACAGGTTACTTAACACCGTACCGACAATACTGTTTCTAAGACTTTTTAAAAAAAGTCCCATTATCACTTGGTGTAAATATGCTTGAGTGTAAACATTAATTATTTTAAAATAGTGTTTTTCATTTTGAATACTCAAGCTTTGAAACTCTAATAATCGTTTTGTACCTGCAAATATCTGCTTACTTAAAGTACTTGTGCGTTAAATGGCCAATAGGACTTAACTTATTTGGTCAAAGTTAAAACGCCTTTGATACAAACACTATTAAAAGTATTGTTTTAAATGTTACCAGTCCCTAATCCAATCTCCCTACCATTTCAGTAACGTTCAGTAAGGTTAGTGGTATTTATAAGGTTCAATAAAGTCAGAGACGAATTTTTCTTCTAAATCTTTCTATGAAGTTGTTCTTCTATGCTCCATTCTGTATAATACAACAGCACTTGCTTATTGTCAGATTCTGTCTGTTGCATTTAAAGCACAGACCACAGTATCTGTCTTGTTCAGTAACACACTTTGTTTAGATCAACACTGTTTCAGCTTATTAATCGCAGATTGTAAATATAGTTTATTCGCTCAATTCAGGTTTTGATACTCTTGTTGAGAATTGAAACTGCTTTTGATTCGTTTTAAAATGCAAAAACGATTCTGGTTTTGAAATTAGAAAAGCTGCAACTTGCACAGTCTTCAGTGACTTATGCGTATAGTTCTGGAAAAAATGACGAAGATCTTTACAGTAACTCTATAGTGTTACAAGGAGACTATTAAAAATTGCAGCTACTATAAAATATGGCTACTGTAAATCATTCGGTTGCAGATAAAGAGATGCTAAGTGATACGCGTTCGGTTGTCGAATGGACAGTTGTTGCATAATCTTATAGAAAGATGTCTGAGAAAACTCAAAGAAACTCCGATCAATTATGAAAGTTTATCACTGGCACAAAAATTAGTGTTCAAATACTTATGAAGCGTAAAGGATCTGAAACTGAGAGTAGCAAAGCACAAACAGAAATGCCGAACTTCAACTTTAAATATTTCTTTGTGGTGGACAACTTATGAATACTGCTCGTGCTTAAGAACGTGCACAAATGCACACAACTGCACAAATATGTGATGTGAATACCCGGGTCAGCGGTCTAGGGGAACAGCAGAAATGGCTAAAAGTAAACAACGCTGCAACGGCTGATGGAACCTCTGTAAGATTCTATACTGAATATGCTTCTGTGTTTGCAGCTCTTTAAAACTGAATTACCGTTGGTCTCTCGAACAAAAACTGTACCTAATATTTGGAAGATAGTACAGGCCACACCGGTTTATAAGACGGATATCAACAGTGTTCCAGGTTCCATTACTTCTATGTGTAACTGTTGAAGTATCTCAGAACATATTCCGAGATCACAAGTAATGAATTATTCCGAGGAGAAGGAATTTCTCCATACCAAACACCACGGATTGCAGAAACGATGCTGATGCGAAAGTCAATTCGGCTTTTCTCATTTGTTTCCCTGACAGTCATGGACCAAGGAAATCAGGAAGAGGCAATATTTTTTGACTTTCTAAAAGTGACTATTTGTGGGAAAACGCTTATTAATGAAATACGAACATACAGAGTGTAAAAAAATATTGTAACGGGACGAATGGGTCCTTTGTAGAGAGGTCACAGCATGTTATCTTCAGTGGACAGTCATCGAATGATGTCGAAGTAATATCAGGCGTGTCCCCGGAAAAGTGTTGGCCGATCCTTGCTGCTCATGTATCTTAATAATCTAGCGTAGCATATTAATACACCCCGAAACACAATTGAAGGATCACTTTTTCGAAACGCAGTAATCGTCTCGCATTCCGACTGAAAAAGTTTTAAAATTTTGTTCGAAGGTGCCCAAAACCGTCCTCTGTAATAATGGAAAAGAGTTGTGCCCTGCGATGTCAATCTCGGACGTGACGACGCTTCGAACAGCAAGGTGTCGACACATGCGGAAAGACCAAAGATCCAATGTTCCGGTGAGGTAATAAGGTGGGTTCATGATGTCACATTGGCACCAAATTTCACCACAATTCTGTCCATCGCCACTATGGTATGGTCGTTACAGCCTCCCCCCTCCCCGCCCTCTTGTCCACATTTCACTCCCTCTCCTATTAAGATCAGTATCGCGCGACGCCCAACGTTTAAATCACGAGGTTTTCTTATAGACGGCCAGAGACATAGCGCAGCTCAGAACCGACACGAAAAGGCCTCAAGGGGTGACATAAATATCGTCAAGGAGACCACCCCTTCCCCTGGGGCATTGATTTCCATATATTTCGCGGTCGAAAACAACACTTCGCAGTGTGACGCGCAAAGGACGACGTTCTTGACAACCTTTGATACTGTCGACACCCCATTAGCGATTCCAACATTTTCTAAGCAGTTGCTGCTGTGGCGTACAGGATGAAACCATTAGGCACCACTCAAAACCATTCGACGAAATTTGAATGTTATCTGAAGCAGTAAAGCGTTTAATGCATTTACATCTCTACTGTTTCACACTATTCTGTGGCGTGATCATGGAGAGGTCGGAAACCTGCGCTGTAGTCCCGAGCCGCCTGCAGGTAGCAACTGGCACTGGAGGGATGTAAAGTGGTTGACCACGCAAAAGGTTTGGCGTTGACATATGTCTGAATGAAAGGACAAAGGGTTAAAGTTCAGTAACACATTCGGTGCCACATACCGGTCTTTGCTGAGCAATTTAAAAAATGTTTCTGTACAGAGACAACTCGTGTTGGACTTGCGTGCGCCTGTAGGCAAGCCAACTCCCATGGCAATCCTCCGATTCTTTATGGCCACTAGCGGAGACTACTGAAGCCCGCCTATCCGCCTACAGGCGCCTAAGACTCCGTCATGAGTTGCCTCTGTACAGACACAATTTAGAGCGGTCAACAAAGATGGGCGGGTCGCACCAAGGATGTTGCCGAAATGAGTGTTGTTAGAGGGACCACTTGTCATTTTACTCATACATGTGACAGTCTAACACCTCCCTGTGATCACGCCACAGGAGGCGCGAAAAAAAGAGGGAATAAAATGCATAAATATGCTTTTCTGCTTCGAATGTCGTACAAATTTCGTCAAACGGTTTTTAACCAAAAACTGCGGTCACACTATTTTCCAAAGAGGTGAGATCACGTTCAGTAAGTCCACCCTGTCCTTAGCAAAGACTTGAATATGAGCATAACACAGACTTATATACACATCAAAAAAGTTTTGCATCACCTCGGTTCCGATAGTTCCAGAACCTGTACAGAAAATTGGAATAGAGGTCAAAATAAACATCATTTCCGCCCTTTTCATTGCTCATGAATACCACACATAGCATATTGTACCACCAAACACTGAAACCTTTAGAGGTTGTGGTCCATATTGCTGTACACACCGGTACCTCTAATATCTATTACCATGTCCTCTTGCATTGATGCATGCCTGTATTCGTCGTGGCATACTATCCACAAGTTCATCAAGGCACTGTTGGTCCTGGTTGTCCCACTCCTCAACGGCGATTCGGCGTAGATCCCTCACAGTGGTTGGTCGATCACGCCGTCCATAAACAGCCCTTTTCGATTTATCCCAGGCATGGTCAATAGGGTTCATGTCTGGAAAACATGCTGGCCACTCTAGTCGTGCGATGTCGTTATCCTGAAGGAAGTCATTCACAAGATGTGCACGATGGGGGCGCGAACTGTATTCCATGAAGAAGAATGCCTCGCCAATATGCTGCCAATATGGTTGCACTATTGGTCGGAGGATGGCATTCACGTATCGTACAGCCGTTACAGCGACTTCCATGACCACCAGCAGCGTACGTCGGCCCTACATAATGCCACCCCAAAACATCAGGGAACATCCACCTTGCTTCATTCGCTGGACAGTGTATCTAAGTTGATCCAAACACGTCTCCGACGGTTGTCTGGTATGGGAAAGTCATCGGTGAAGAGAACGTGATGCCAATCCTGAGCGGTCCATTCAGCATGTTGTTGGGCTCATCTGTGCCGCCTGTATGGTGTCATTGTTGCGACGATGTTCCTCGCCATGGGCTTCGGGAGTGAAGAAGCGTATCATGCAGCCTATTGCGCACATTTTGAGTTGCAACACGACGTGGCTGCACGAAAAGCATTATTCAACGTCCTACGAGCCATAATCTCTAGGTAGTAGTCATCCACTGCAGTAGCAGCCCTTGGGCGGCCAGAGCGAGGTACATCATCGACAGTTCCTATCTCTCTGTATCTCCTCCATATCCGAACAACATCGCTTTGATTCACTTCGCGACGCCTGGACACTTCCTTGTTGAGTGCCCTTCCTGGCGCAAAGTAACAATGCGGACGCGATCGAACCGCGGTTTTGACCGTCTAGGCATGACTGAACTACAGACAACTCGAGCTATATACCTCCTTACTGGTGGAATGACTGGAACAGATCGGCTGTCGGACCCCCCCTTCGTCTAATATGCGCTGCTCATCGATGGTTGTGTATATATCTTTGTGCGGGTTTAGTGACATCTCTGAACAGTCAAGGGGACTGTGTCTGTGATACAATATCCACAGTCAACGTCTGTCTCCAGAAGTTCTGGGAACCGGGCTGATGCAATACTTTTCTTGATGTGTGTAGAATCTTAATCACACTCTAGCATAGCAAGGCTTTTTCCTTGCGGGATGTCAGCCGTGTCAAACGTTGTCAATAACGTCATCGCTTGTGGCACTACACTCTGTCGTTTTCGATCGTGAAACGTGTGGGAAAAAATGCCCCAAGGAAAGAGACGGTTCTACTAGCGCCCTTTGTGCCATCCCCTGAGGCCTTTTCGTGTCGATTGCGAGTACTAGTGTGTCTGAAGCTTTTTTCTCGGCCACCGATAAGAACATTTCCGTGATTTCAATGCTAGGCGTCGCGACTCTGACCTCCATCGCAGAGGTGTAAAAAGAAGGGTTGGAATGAGTGGAAAAGGGAGTGTGACAATGTAACACGTTCACGGTGGTGTTCAGAATAATTACGTTGAGACTTGGTGCCAATGAGACATCATTATGCACCTTGCACCTCACATGGACATCGGGCTGTGGACTTTTTTTTCGCTCTTGTTATTTGAAGCTCGCCGAGGCCGAGGGTGAAATCCCAGGGCACTATGATTTTGCACCATTATAATGAGAGTTAGCGGGCACCTTTGAGCCAAACTTAAAACCTACACCGCAGTAGGAGACCATTACGGAGTTTAGAAAAAGTGAGTCTTTAATTGTATTCTTCAGGGTATCTACCTCAAACTTGTTGCAATGGCGCAGTAACCTGTCGTGCCGGTTGGTTTCATTTGTGAACTTTAAAATTTGAGACGTAGCCCTCGACTGAAGGTCACTGAAAATCCAAGGGAACTGGTACACCTACCTAATATTGTGTGGGGCCCCCACGAGCACTTAGAAATGCTGCAACACGACGTAACATGGTCTCAACAAATATCTGAAATAGTGTAATTCTTCATGCTTTCCCGGCGATCTGTTGACATCTTGGATATTCGGGAATCCAGCCGGATGGTCGCGTCGTTCTCGTACGATATTTCAACAGCGTGCCTCGCTGTCTTTTTCAGGTGCTACCTGAGAATGGTACTTGGGTCGATCGAGTCCAGTATTTATGCCTGGGAGGAGCTGGGCGTTCCCTAATCGGTCCGCGCCGAGTCGAGTGCTCCATCTGTGGTCCGCGCCCGCCAGACTCGGCTTCAACGGACCCCTCTTGGATATTCGGGAATCCAGCCGGATGTTCGCGTCGTTCTCCCACGATATTTCAGCAGCGTGCCTCGCTGTCTTCTTTAGGTCATGTCATGTCAACAGATCGCCGGGAAAGCATGGATGTCAACAGAACGCCGGGAAAGCAGAGATGTCGCCAGGAAAGCATGAAGGAAGGGTCCGTTGAAGCTGAGTCTGGCGGGCGCGGACCACAGATGGAACACTCGACTCGGCGCGGACCGATTAGGGAACGCCCAGCTCCTCCCAGGCATAAATACTGGACTCGATCGACCCAAGGACCAGTCTCAGGTAGCACCTGAAGAAGACAGCGAGGCACGCTGTTGAAATATCGTACGAGAACGACGCGTACATCCGGCTGGATTCCCGAATATCCAAGATGTCATCTGAAATAGCGCTGGAGGGAACTGACAGCATGAAAACTGCAGGGCTGTCCATAAATCCCTAAGAGTAAAAGGGGATGGAGATCTCTTGTAAACGGCACGATACAAGGCATCCCAGATATGATCAATAATGTTCATTTCTAGGGAGTTTTGTGGCCAGCGGCTTGACCAACATCATGCACACGCGAGCACACAGAAATATCGAAACACGACGTGGCGTGGACTCGACTAATATCTGAAGTACTGCTGGAGGGAATTGACACCATGGACAGCGGAAGTGTTTAAATTCAAAAGAATGTTCCTGGAGCCACTCTGTGGAAATTCTGGACGTGTGTAGTGTCTCATTGTCCTCTTAAAATTCCCCAAGTCTGTCGGAAGGCACAATGGACATGGATAGATGCAGGTAATCAGACAGGATGCTTACGTACGTGTCACCTGCCACAGTCGTATCTAGACGTATCAGGGGTCCCGTATCACTCCAACCGACGCTCCATACCATTACAGACCCTCCACCAAGTTGAACAGCCCCTGCTGACAAGCAGTGTCCATGGATTAATGAGGTTGTCTCCATACCTGTACACGTCCATCCGCTCGATACAATTTGAAACGAAACTCGTCCGACCAGGCAACATGTTCCCACTAATCAACAGTCCAATTTCGGTGTTGACGGGTCCACGCGAGGTATAAAGCTTTCTGTCGTGCAGTCATCAAGGGTGCATGAGTGGGCCTTCTGATCCAAAATCCCATATCGATGATGTTTCGTTGAATGGTTCGCACGCTGTCACTTGTTGATGATCCAGCATTTAAATCTCCACCAACTTGCGGAAGAGTTGCACTTCTGTCACGCTGAACGATTCTCTTCGGTCGTCGTTGGTCACTTTCTTGCTGGATCTTTTTGCAGCCACAGCGATCTCGGAGATTTGACGTTTTACCGAATCCCTGATATTCACGGTATAGTCGTGAAATAGTCGTACCGGAAAATCCCCACTTCATCGCTACCTTTGATATGCTGTGTCCTATGGCACTTGTGCCGACTGTAACTCACTCAAATTTTGGTAACCTGCCGTTTTTGCAGCAGTAAGCGATTTAACAACTGCGCCAGAAACTTGCTGTCACGTATTTGCGTTGTCTACCGCAGCGCTGTATTCTGCCTGTTTACATATCTCTGTATTTGAATAAGCCTGCCTATAGCATTTTATTTGGCAATGTAGTGTAGTTCCTCTGCCTGCTTTGTCATCTGTCCGTCAGTGGTGCTTGACGTGATGCTGTCAGGTGGCGCTGTCGACGTATGGGAAGGCCACGAGGCGTGAGGTATCTCCGAGGACGGCACCAGTGGCCTGTCACCGGCGACTGCGATAACAGCGTCGTCTAGAGGCTCTACAGTTGATAACTTTCATTTTGTCTTTGCCGGAGACATTTAGTCTGTTTGATTCCTCAAGATGGGTTTGCAACTCGGTAGTTTGGACTCCGATTGAAGAATTGCACGTACAGCTAAATCGTCGGGGCCAGTGCATTTTGTTGTTGAATGGTGCTGTTGTTGCGCGCGTCCGTTTCTGTGATTTTCGGCACAGCATTGGTTGTAGCGTCGTAAATGGTGTGTTGAATTTACTTGTATTAGAGATCAGTAGCCACTCATTTCCATTCACAAGAAGACAAGTGCTGGAGGTCATACCACCATGAAGTATAATTTACTTTGTGTGTCTGCTATGCGCTACACTAAGATCCGATTGGGGTAATGAAGTTATATGGTGTTCAACTGGTTCCGCTTGTGTTTGAGTGTGGATTAATGCCCGGTTCATGCAGTTGGCCGATGCTACGGTGTTACGCTACTGTGAAGGCGTTGCCTGAAAGTCCTACAATGCTTGGTGCTTTCTGTGACCTCGATTTGTTTGTTTCTTATTTCTTTGTTTTTGTTAGTCTGACAAGCACAATCTCGTGATTTCGATAAAGTTATGAGCCAGTGGACCTTGTGGTGTGGAAGGTTTGACGTGAGTTTAAATGATTTTGTCGGATGGGCAGACGATTCCGGAAGGGGAGTCTTGTCATGAAGGGAGTTAGAATTCGTCTGTTATTGAGCGGCGTCCGCCTTGTTTGTTTGACTTAAAAAATTACTGGTGTGTAATTGTTTCGTCTTCCTTGGGTACTTTAGAAATTCTTTTAGTGTTATTAGTAAAGCTTGCCCGGTTAGCCGTGCGGTCTAACGCACTGCTTTCCGGGCGGGAAGGTGTGCCGGTCCCCGGCACGAATCCGCCCGGGGGAGGTGGGGGGCCCGAACCGCACAATAACCCTGGGCTCGGTGTGGGGAAGCCTCTCCGTCGTTTCTAGGTCCCCCCAGTTCCATACAATACAATACAATTATTATTTAGGTCATTCTAATATAATTTGTTCGTAAAATTGTTATTGTAGCTTTAAATTGGCTGACCAGTTTCAATTATATTTGCTAATGATAGGTCTG
Organism: Schistocerca cancellata; assembly: GCF_023864275.1. Classification (NCBI taxonomy): domain Eukaryota; kingdom Metazoa; phylum Arthropoda; class Insecta; order Orthoptera; family Acrididae; genus Schistocerca; species Schistocerca cancellata. The sequence goes on along the minus strand of NC_064628.1, from coordinate 147,209,450 downwards.
CACTAAAACATCGGAGACAATTATTTTATTGTTCTCGAAAATTTAATGTTTCTTTGTTAAGGGGATTGCACAGTCTCATTTGATTTAGGTGCTAATTATTTTGATTCAGCCAAGTACTTTGTTAACTTTGTCGAACTTGCAATATTGCCACTTGTGATCTTCATATTGGTATGGTGGGTACCAGGATCTGGACTAAGGTATTGCCAAGGCGGTGACAGTTGCAGGTTTACGGGGACAGTACACTGGAGTTTCAGCCGTACGTGATTCGCTACAGCCAAACTGGTGAAGTGACAAGGGGACACTCCCGGACGTGTCATCCTTGAGAGCTACAACCATTTCTGTGCAAGTCTTAAATTAATAAAGCGGAATCATAGCCCGCTTCACTGTAATGTATGTACTATTGTCTCAGAGAGCTTTATAGATTTTCGGGTTTTGATTCTACTTCAATGTGGTGCAAAAACTACAATTTAATTTAAATGTTCAGACATGTGAATCTATGCAAATGCGAAGTGTCCTGCAATTGCAATATCAGTGAGTCTCAAATGGGGTCCATCACTTCATGCAATTACAAGGGTGTAGCTGTCTGAATGATCACACAAGCCCCGTAGCAGGTGAAGCATACAGAAGACGTCTGTTGACTGGTAAAAAGGCAAAGCAAAATTCAGTCAGGCTACAAAGGAAATTACTTACAAAACCCTCTTGTCATCCACTTTAGGCAACGGCCTTACTGCAGTGGATACACCGGTTACCGTCAGATCACCAAAGTTAAGCACTGTCGGGCGTGGGCCACACTTGGATGGGTGACCATCGGGGCCGCCATGCGCTGTTGTCATTTCTCGGGGTACACTCAGCCTTGTGATGCCACTTGAGGAGTGACTCGACCGAATAACAGCTGCTCCGGTCTAAGAAAATCATCATAACGACCGGGAGAGCGGTGTGCTGACCGCACACCTCTCTTATCCGCCAGCCGTGCATGACACGGTGGTCGGATGGTCCCGATGGGCCACGTGGCGTGAAGACGGAGTGCTTTTTTGTTACTCGTGTTAGAATATTGCTGAAATGCGTGGGGCCTACGCTCAATACGATTATCAGGTGATATTGAACTTATACATGGAAGGACAGCACTAAAGGTCATAGCTTTGTATAGATAAGGAGGATAAGATCTGTTATAAGTCATACGTCACTAGATATTCTGGACTGTTAATGTTTTGTCCGCAGCTCGTGGTCGTGCGGTAGCGTTCTCGCTTCCCGCGCCCGGGTTCCCGGGTTCGATTCCTGGCGGGGTTAGGGATTTTCTCTGCCTCGTGATTACTGGGTGTTGTGTGATGTCCTTAGGTTAGTTAGGTTTAAGTAGTTCTAAGTTCTAGAGGACTGATGACCATAGATGTTAAGTCCCATAGTGCTCAGAGCCATTTGAACCATTTGTTATTGTTTTGATTATGATTCGATAACGTTTTGAAATCGATTCTAAGTAGTTGCCAACATGTAAACGTGTTAGTCATACGGAGAAATTTAAAGTACTTTATAGTGAGAAATCAATATAAAGAATTCCGTTCCGAAGTAAAGAGATGCGAAATCTTCAGTATACCCTTCTGTCTAGAGCTAATAACCAGTCTTTAAAATCTTGGAAACTGTTCCAGAACGCTGGAAAGGTGGTTACCTAAGTATTACAAAGTCCAATAATGGTCTATACGCTGACTGTTTTGTGCGAAGTGAAGAAGTAATGAGTCAACCCAATGATGCAGCGCAACTAGCAAAGAGTTTAGCGTTTTGTGCAAGAGAACATTTTCACTTTTACTGTAACTTCTGTGCTTACTAGTCAAAGAAAATAAATATTGCTCTTAGTAAGTACGCTTGAGATGGAGTAAGTCAATTTTTAAGAGGTATAGGGATAAATCATCATATTTTTGAAGCTATTTTAGCAATGGGGATTCATTTTTAATTTGAGTCAGTTGTTGCTATCACCTATTGTTGATATACTATTGATCTTTTCATTTTTTCGTAATTCTCAGAATTGCAATGCACTGTGTTGGAAATATTTCCTTACACTATTTCTCATTTTCTTTCATTACACTTCAGTGTCATCACAAGTTAAATACATGCATGGAGAGGAATAACATTCTCAATGAAAATTTCGATACTCTTTAAATCCTTTCAGTGTGTCACGAGTGATTACACTCTGTATTCGACCTCTATTGTGGTTCTCAAATGTAACGAAACCTTCAATATATTACAGCAATTCAATGTCGTATTGATCCCAGAAGTTACTAAGGTTGTCACCAGTGGATGAAGTCTGCATCTTGCTAGCGAGGTAGCCGTACTTTGTAGGACGTAGGGCGCTAACGCTTGCTATTTGTCTAGTAAAAATGTAACGAAGCAAAATGTTATTCCTGTCTTTCTGTTCTAAATACTAGGAGGTTTGTTCAATAAGTATGGCAACATTTTTTTCAGAAAGCAGGCTCTTTTTATTCAATATTATAAAACAAAGTATTATTTCCCACTGTTTTGTGTAGAAAACCCTATTTTTCAACATTTCTTAGGTCAGTGCGACGGCCCTACGACAGCTTACTGGCAGAACCTGTATGCTCGCATGGTACCACTCTACTGGTCGAAGTCGGAGCCAACATCTTGCACCATCAACCACCTCATGATCCACGTACTGCTAGCGGCCGATTACACCCTTCATTGGACCAAACAGATGATCTTTATGGTGTTTTGTTAGACGGCGAGCAACCCAGTTCGCACACGTCTTTGAGTGACCCAACTGGTGGACGAGCTTGTCAGTACTACCAACAGAGACGTCCAGTTGAGCAGCTAGGAGTGTCATTGTGATCCATCGATCTCCTCGAACGAGTGCCCGCAAGGTCCAACTTTGCAGGATTGGCAGCTGTGTGCGGCCGGACGGCGCGCGCTTGATCGGACAGGTCTGCACGACCTTGTTGCGATGATGACAGACGCCACGCCCATCTGGCTCACCGTGCTTATGTTCACTGACAGGTCCCCATAGACATTCTCCAAGAGACTGTGAATATCTGCGATACTCCGGTTCTCCGCCAAAATAAACTAAATGATTCTCTCTGCTTGGAATGCATCTCCGTTGCAGACGCCAATTTGAAGGTTACTTATAGCGCCGCCGCTTACTGTAATTCCATGAAACTATAGGGGCTGAAGCGAGAATATTTCACGATGTCCCACAATACCGCATTTTTCAACTGTAACTAGAACGAGAAAGGAAATGTTGTATTACTTACTGAACCGCTGTCGTACGTTGGGAACGTACAGACTCCATATCCAGCTTGAAACTGTTTTTTCTTTTGCGCTAACTTTTGACAAGTATTGTGAGAGTGTGCAACTGTTAAACACGTAATTTTGTAGTAATCAAGAAACTATAGCTCCTTCAAAATATTAAGAGAGTGGTGGACAATTACACTGGTGTCCAAAATTAAAGCAAGAAGCTACTATTTCCCCGTTCTGTGCCCAATACACGATATAATCATACAGACTGTCAACAGATGTCGCTACGATCGTGTTCTGCACGGAAGATGGCATTACGGCCAACGAACAAGCAAGCAAACGATGAAGTCAGGGTACCTATCAAAATGGGGCAGAGTTTACTCTGTAGTCCCACATCCACAGTCGTGTACACAGACAGAAACGGTGCGGTATGGCAAGGAGAAGACGCTACAGACACTCTGCTATGATGGGCCATAGGAAGAATGGAAGCAAGAGAGTTGCAAACTGACGTGTCCCGATGGCTTAACGTGAATCATTCTGTTGTTTCTCGGATGAGACCAAAACTGTATCCCCGAGACCAGGTCAGAGCCGACCACGTGTGACATCAGGAAGAGTGGACCGTTATTTGGCTGTAAGGGCACGACAGGACCGTCATGGTACTGCACTGCCACTGACATCTGAGCTCGCAGCATCCACGGCAAGTGTTGTATCGAGACAAACGGTGTACAGAAGGCTTCGGCAGAATGTCTTCACTGTCGGAGACCTGCAGTATGAGTACCTCTGACACCTCGCCACAGAATGGAACGTCTAGAGTGGAGTGTCAACATATCACCTGGACGGTCGAATAGTCGGCCAATGTTCTTCTCACAGATGCCTCCCGAATTGGTCTGGAAATTGATTTTCGACAGATTCGCATGTGGAAGGCACGTGGAATACGATTTCGGGACTCAAACATTGTGGAAAGGGACCGATATCGAGGAGGAACCCGAACGGTGTGGGCGGGGATTATGTTGATCACTCGAACAGCTCTTTATGAAAATGTACGGATGAATCAGCAAGACTTAACTGCTGTCAGGTACAGTGAGGAAAGCTTGAAACTGATGCGCCGGTAGTACAAGATGCCGTGGGCCTAGATTCATATTGATGACGGTAATGCATGACCTCATAGAGCACGCGTGGATGATGTTCTTTCTAAATGGAAGATATAGCACGTATGACGTGGCCTGCTCGCTCTCCCGATTTCAGTCCCATAGAGCATGTCTGGGATGCAACAGAGAGACGGGTTGCGTCACGTCAGCATCCTCTAAACAGCCTCCAAGACTTGTGAGCAGCTCTGCAGGAACAATGGGTGTTATTCCTTCAACATGAGATTGATGAGATGACTCACAGTATGTCCCGTCGTTGTCAGGCCTGTATTGATGCCAGAGGTGGCCACACCTCATACTGAGCACATTAACTAGTTGTAAGAATGTGTGTGCACATCCGAAAATCCGTTAAGTTGAAAAAAAACGAAGAATATTTTTGTCTACCGTTATGCATGTTGCAGTTGATTACGTCCTATGTTCTTTACATGGTTTCAACTTTACTATCACCTATTTACACTGTTTTGTGGCAAAATAAACGCAACCTTGCAAAATTTCCTTCTGATGCTTTAATTTCAGGCACAAGTCTAGGAAACAGGATACCATGACTGACGTATGGGGGAAGTGTGGTTTTCGTGAAAATAATAAGACGTCAACTCTTCAGATCGTAGCTGTTACGTAGAAAATAATGACGCATTCATTTTTAGTAGAACAGGTATTATTGACTCCACTGATCAACAGATCTAACACCTAAGGAAAATGAAGAAAGCGACTCCCAGTAACTAATTACCATCGGACACTGAAATAATATACTGCAGCGACACTATAACCTACAAGCAAAAATTCTAGTGAACGGCGTTGTTCCATCCGTATCGAGAATCGGATTTTTCGTATGGCATCACCGATACCACGAAGTTCCCACACTAATTAACGAATACGTGTTTATACCGAAGGACCTCTCGAGCTGTTTTCTTCATATCTCGAGTGGTACTTGCTCTCTGTTATCATTTCAAAAGCTTCTTATCGAGTTCAAGTACCTCTGTTATCAGCACTTCAATCAGTGCGACTTCTACGTAACTCTTAGTTCTTCAAGCTCGTAATGTTCTACAAAACAAAAATAGTGATTAATTTATTGAACCTGCAGTAACAATTTTCTTCAATTTATATTTTACATATCGTTCCGCCGCATCTCCATCCGCGTCCATACGCCCTTTCTTACGTCATTATCTCATGATTTTCTAGAGGCTAAAAGGTGTGAATCGTACAGGCATCCTGACTGATAAGCGAAGCAATATGACCCTTGCACACCGCGATTCTCAGTGCTGGCTGGTGGCGTTCCGTCCTCGTGACTTGGTAAGGAGCAGAGACGAATGGAGACTCATGTGGCTACTTTTTTTTTTTTTTTTTTGAGTCATCCGTCTTCTGACTTGTTTGATGCGCCCCACCACAATTCCTCTCCTGTGCCAACCTTTTCACCTCAGAGTAGCACCAATTGCAACCTACTTCATATATTCCTTTCGTCGCCAATTCTGTGGAGTATCTCCTCATTTATTATCTTATCGGTTCACCTAATTTTCAACATTCTTCTGTAGCACCATATGTCACAGCCTTCGACTCTCTTCTGCTCCAGTTTTCCCACAGTCTATGTCTCACTACCATAAAAAGCTGCGCTCGAAACGCGCATTCTCATGCCCTTTCTGCCAGTCCTTTCTGCCAGCACTTTTCTACGTTTTTTGTCCTCCTTGCTCCTTACGTTATGGCTTATTTTGCTGCCTAGGCACCGCAGTTCCTTAACTTCATATTTCATGTCACGAACCGTGATGTTAAGTTTTTAGTTGTTCTTATTTCTGCTGCTTCTCATTACTTTCGTCTTTCTTCGAGTTACTCTCAATCCATTTGCTATGCTCTTTAAATTTTCAATCCCCTTCAACACATCGTATAAATCATCTTCACTTTCACTGATGATAGCTGTGTCTTCAGGGAGTCTTATCATTGATCTACTTTCAGTTTGAATGTTAATCCCACTCTTGAACCTTTCTTTTATTTCCGTCATTGCTTCTTGGATGTACAGTTTGATCACTAGGGATATAGACTATGCCCATATCTTGCACCCATTTTATCATGGGCACTTAATTTTTGGCCTTCTAGTTTTATTATCAACTCTTACTTCTTCTACATATTGTATATTAGTGGTCTTTCCCTACGGCTGACTCCTATTCTTCTCAGAATTTCGAACACATTTCACTATTTTACATCGTCTAACGCTTCTTCCAGTTCGACAAATCCAACGAAGATATCTTGAGTTCTTTTCAGTCTTGCTTCCATTATCAACCGCAATGTCGGAACTGACCCTCTGGAACTGATTGTCATCTAACAGACCCACAATTTTCTTTTCCAGTTTTGTGTATATTCTTGTCAGCAACTTCGATGCATCAGCTGTTAAGCTGGTTGTATGATAATTCTCGTACTTGTTGGCTCCTGCTATCTTCGGAATTGTGCGGATGATCTTATTCCGAAATCTGATGTTACGTTGCCAGTCTCATTCACTCTACTCGCCAATGCGAATAGTCGTTTTGTTGCCTCTTCCCCTAATGATTTTCGAAATTCCGATGGAATGTGATCGATAACTCCTCCCTAGTTAATCTGAAGCCATCCATAACCCTTTTTATTCCGATTCTAATACAGGATCACCATGTTTTGCTAGTCTACTCCTGCTTCTTCTCCTGTTGCACTCTTAATTTTACCACCCTCGCTTTTGATTTCAGAGAAGACTTTTCTGACTTATTTATATAATGAATCAGTCTTTCTGACAATCATTTCCGTTTCGATTTCTTCACATTTTTCATGGAGCCATTTTGCCTTAGCTTCCCCGCACATCCTATTTATTTCGTTCCTATGTGACTTGTATTTCTGTATTCCTGAATTTCCCTGCACATTTTTGTGATTACCATTTTTAGAGATGTCTATTCCTCTGCCTGCTGGACTGTTCGTTAACGCCGTATATATAGGGTGTTACAAAAAGATACGGCCAAACTTTCAGGAAACATTCCTCACACACAAAGAAAGAAAATATGTTATGTGGACATGTGTCCGGAAACGCTTACTTTCCATGTTCGAACTCATTTTATTACTTCTCTTTTAAATCACATTAATCTTGGAATGGAAACACACAGAAACAGAACGTACCAGCGTGACTTCAAACACTTTGTTACAGGAAATGTTCAAAATGTCCTACGTTAGCGAAGATACGTGCATCCACCCTCCGTCGCATGGAATCCCTGATGCGCTGATGCAGCCCTGCAGAATGGCGTATTGTATCACAGCCGTCCACAATACGAGCACGAAGAGTCTCTACAATTTGTACCGCGATTGCGTAGACAAGAGCTTTCAAATGTCCCCATAAATGAAAGTCAAGAGGGTTGAGGTCAGGGGAGCGTGGAGGCCATGGAATTGGTCCGCCTCTACCAATCCATCGGTCACCGAAACTGTTGTTGAGAAGCGTACGAACACTTCGACTGAAATGTGCAGGAGCTCCATCGTGCACGAACCACATGTTGTGTCGTACTTGTAAAGGCATATGTTCTAGCAGCACAGGTAGAGTATCCCGTATGAAATCATGATAACGTTCTCCATTGAGCGTAGGCGGAAGAACATGAAGCCCAATCAAGACATCACCAACAATGCCTGCCCAAAAGTTCACAGAAAATTTGTGTTGATAACGTGATTGCACAATTGGGTGCGGATTCTCGTCAGCCCACACATGTTGATTGTGAAAATTTACAATTTTATCACGTTGGAATGAAGCCTCATCCGTAAAGAGAACATTTGCACTGAAATGAGGATTGACATATTGTTGGATGAACCATTCGCAGAAGTGTACCCGTGGAGGCCAATCAGCTGCTGATAGTGAATGCACACGCTGTACATGGTACGGAAACAACTGGTTCTCCCGTAGCACTCTCCATACAATGACGTGGTCAACGTTACCTTGTACAGCAGCAACTTCTCTGACGCTGACATTAGGGTTATCGTCAACTGCACGAAGAATTGCCTCGTCTATTGGAGTTGTCCTCGTTTTTCTAGGTCTTCCCCAGTCGCGAGTCATAGGCTGGAATGTTCCGTGCTCCCTAAGACGCCGATCAATTGCTTCGAACGTCTTCCTGTCCGGACACCTTCGTTCTGGAAATCTGTCTCGATACAAACGTACCGCGCCACGGCTATTGCCCCGTGCTAATCCATACATCAAATGAGCATCTGCCAACTCCGCATTTGTAAACATTGCACTGACTGCAAAACCACGTTCGTGATTAACACTAACCTGTTGATGCTACGTACTGATCTGCTTGATGCTCGTACTGTGGAGCAATGAGTCGCATGTCAACACAAGCACCGAAGTCAACATTACCTTCCTTCAACTGGGCCAACTGGCGGTGAATCGAGGAAGTACAGTACATACTGACGAAACTAAAATGAGCTCTAACATGGAAATTAGGCGTTTCCTGACACATGTCCACATAACATCTTTTCTTTATTTGTGTGTGAGAAATGTTTCCTGAAAGTTTGGCCTTACATTTTTGTAATACCCTGTATAACTTCAGAGAACTCCAAGCATGTCTCTTCATTTTTTTAGTTCTTCCATACCCCACTTCTATGCACATTGATTCCTCCTGAATAGTCAAACTTCAGCCCCCTTTACATCATTACAAAATTGTGATCTAAGTTCAGACATGCTCCTGGGTGCACCTTACAATCCAATATCTGATTTCGGGATCTCTGCCTGACTATGACGTAATCTAATTGAAATCGTGCCATATCTCCCGGCTTTCTCCAATAGCTTCAATACAGAATGAAAATGGGCAAAACCAGTGACATAAGTGGCTGTGACGAAGGGCAGACGGCGGGGTCAGGGATTTTCTCTGCCTCGTGATGGCTGGGTGTTGTGTGCTGTCCTTAGGTTAGTTAGGTTTAAGTAGTTCTAAGTTCTCGGGGACTTATGACCACAGCAGTTGAGTCCCATAGTGCTCAGAGCCATTTGAACCATTTTTGAACGAAGGGCAGATTTTTACGGCCCGGTGCCCAGGATCGAGCATTTAGGAAACAAAGCAGTTGGTCGACTGTTCACGTGGTACTGTCATGAGGATGATGAAACCACTAATAGGCGACAAGGTGTTGGACCTCAGCATCTCATCACATAACATGCAAGTCCGAGGCTTGTCCTGTCTTCAGTGCAGGGTAGGTGGCTATCTGTATCAGATGTGGTGGTAGAGTACAATGTTGATGCAATGTATATTGTTGAACATGAGGTTTGGAAGCAGGCGACCACTACGCATTTCCATGTTGGCCCACTGGCAGGGCACAGAGTAATCGGAACGTCGACATTGGACTCTGAATCGATGGAACACCAGTTAAATGGCCGTGTGTAGATACGTTGTCTTCCAGACCAACGCCAGTTCGAAACACATTGCAGGAAAAACAAAACATACTACACCCTCTTTAGATGTCTCTAGTTCACTCAATACTTATTGTTACAACAGTGCATATGGAGTACATCATATGATTACATTTATAGATGAGTAACACAAGCCTTTCTGGAGCACTAGGTATCGAACCATGCTGAAGCACTTAATTAGCATTTATTTATTTATTTACATATCAAGTTCCGTAGGACCAAATTGAGGAGCTAACCTCCAAGGTGGTGGGACGTGTCAGTACATAAATGACCTGGTGGATGACATCGGAAGTTCACTGAGGCTTTTTGCAGATGATGCTGTGGTGTATCGAGAGGTTGTAACAATGGAAAATTGTACTGAAATGCAGGAGGATCTGCAGCGAATTGACGCATGGTGCAAGGAACGGTAATTGAATCTAAATGTAGACAAATGTAATGTGCTGCGAATACATAGAAAGATAGATCCCTTATCATTTAGCTACAAAATAGCAGGTCAGCAACTGGAAGCAGTTAATTCCATAAATTATCTGGGAGTACGCATTAGGAGTGATTTAAAATGGAATGATCATATAAAGTTGATCGTCGGTAAAGCAGATGCCAGACTGAGATTCATTGGAAGAATCCTAAGGAAATGCAATCCGAAAACAAAGGAAGTAGGTTACAGTACACTCGTTCGCCCACTGCTTGAATACTGCTCAGCGGTGTGGGATCAGTACCAGATATGGTTGATAGAAGAGATAGAGAAGATCCAACGGAGAGCAGCGCGCTTCGTTACAGGATCATTTAGTAATCGCGAAAGCGCTACGGAGATGATAGATAAACTCCAATGGAAGACTCTACAGGAGAGACGCTCAGTAGCTCGGTACGGGCTTTTGTTAAAGTTTCGAGAACATACCTTCACCGAAGAGTCCAGCAGTATATTGCTCCCTCCTACGTATATCTCGCGAAGAGACCATGAGGATAAAATCAGAGAGATTAGAGCCCACACAGAAGCATACAGACAATCCTTCTTTCCACGAACAATACGAGACTGGAATAGAAGGGAGAACCGATAGAGGTACTCAGGGTACCCTCCGCCACACACCGTCAGGTGGCTTGCGGAGTATGGATGTAGATGTAGATGTAGATACATGAGATTACAACATAAAAGTAATAACAGATGAACATAAAATATTTATGAACCTGAAAATAGTCAAGCCACAAGTTTAAGTAAACGCAGTCACCAATACAACAAGAAACAGCCTAATCTTTCAAGGAACTGCTTGACAGAATAGAAGGAGTGACCCACGAGGAAACTCTTGTTTCGATTTGGAAGCGCAAGGATTACTGCTAAGATTTTTGAATTCTAGTGGTAGTTTATTGAAAATGGATGCAGCAATATACTGCACACTCTTCTGCACAAGAGTTAAGGAAGTCCGATCTAAAAGCAGGTTTGTTTTATGCCGAGTATGAACTGAGTGATAGTTGCTTATTCTTGGGAATAAGCTAATATTGTTAAGAAGAAATGATGGTAAGGAATATATATATATTGAGAGGCCAGTGTCAAAATACCCAGACTCGCGAACAGGTATCGACCAGAGGTTTGTGAAGTTACATCACTTATTGCCCGAAGCACCAGTTTCTGAGCCTAAAATATCCTTTAAGAATGGGGAGAGCTACCCCTAAATATAATACCATACAACGTAAGCGAATGAAAATAAGCAAGTAGTCGTGTCGAAAGATCACTCACTTCCGATAACGTTCGAATATTAAAAATGGCAGCGTTAAGTCTTTGAACAAGATCCTGAACGTGGGATTGCTGCGAAGTTTACTATCTATGTCAACGCCTAGAAACTTAAACTGTTCAGTTTCACAAATAATATGCCAATTCTCTGAAATTAAAACGTCTGGTTTTGTTGAATTTTGTGTCAGAAACTGCAAAACTGAGTCTTACTGTGATTTAGCGTTAGTTTATTTTCTACAAATGGTTCAAATGGCTCTGAGCACTATGCGACTTAACTTCTGAGGTCATCAGTAGCCTAGAACTTAGAACTAATTAAACCTAACTAACCCAAGGACATCACACACATCCACGCCCGAGGCAGGATTCGAGCCTGCGACCGTAGCAGTCGCTCGGCTCCAGACTGCAGCGCCAAGAGCCGCACGGCCACTTCGGTCGGCTATTTTCTACAAGCCATGAACTTATAACATGAACTGCACTATTTGAAACCGAGCCTGTGTTGCACACAACATTCTTTACTACCAAGGTTGTGTCATCAGCAAACAGAAATATTTTACGGTTACCCTTAATACTATAGGGCATATCATTTATATACTTTATATATGTGGTGTAGCCTCCACGGGCGGCCATGCAGATGCTGACTCTGACATCTAGCTGACTGTGTAGATGGAGATGGTGAGTAAAGCCCTGGAATACGTTATTCCGTGCCTGTTCACGTAGTTATCTAAGGGTTCTTGGTTGACGAGTTGGAGGAGTCACTTCTCGTCGCGTCATATAACTGGAGGCAAGCCTAGAAATTGAGCTAGTCAAGGGAAACTGTTACACGTCTTGCAGAGCATGTTGAGTTTCGTGGGCAGTTTGCAGGCGAACATTATCCTGTTGGAATAACAAATCACCTTCTAGTTGTAAGAACGACAAAACAACGGGTCTAAGAATATTCACCGTGTACTGAGCGCTGGGTAGAGCGTCGTAGAAACACCAGACCAGGAGGTCTGTGATTGGGCCAGCGTGTCTTGGGCGAATGCTCTTTATGAGTCAACGCTCACGAGTCTACGTTGCACGCGCAAACGACGATCACTTACTTTCAGGCAGAATCTGCTTTCATTGCTGAAGACCACGGTGCCCATTCCATCTTCCAAGTGATCCTCTGATGGCACCGAACGGGCAGTGCATATTGATGCTATGGCGTGAGTGGAATATGGGCTAGAGGTTGCGTGCCTATAGTCCCTTTGCTAATAATCAGCTCGCAACTTCTCGTGTTGACACGTCTGGGTTCACAAGCTCTCTTGTCTGTGTCATGGTAGCTGTACGATCTGTCACTGCTGCCCTTGCAATGCGATTATGCTGGTGGGCGTCTGTGCTGCGTGGACGCCCAGAACCTCGTCTACTAAAGTGAGAATGCTCACGTGACCACTAGTACCATCACCGTTGCACAACAGACGCAACACGTCTAAACTGTGTGCCAGTTCTCTGGAAGGACCATCCCACCATTTGAAAGGTCACAATTTGACCCCTTTCTAACTCGCTCAGTTGGCTGTGCATCTCTGTGGCATGGTTGCCTGCTCCTTCATACGTTTTCACCACACTGAGTCTTCTGGCTGTGGGTGTTATCTGTTAAACGGTAGACACTAATGATGCTCTGGTAGCTATGCTACTACGCTGTTAGCGGACGACGTTGAAACCATTATCAGTATATCTACTATACCCCAAGTAGCATTTGGCGTCAAAAGATCAAAATCAGCGTTATCTTTCCAGGTGTATTAACTTTTTTCCAACAGTGTATGTTTCGCACAACGGCGGTTTCAGTATCATGGAATTTATTGACCTCGGCTTCAAGGGACCTGTGGTAGGAATTGAAGGCACTATGACAGCTGCGGATTACCTGCAGCCCATCATGCTTGATGTAAGACACGTCAATGAAGTTGTGTGTATGTCCCAGTAGGTTGTATGGAATGAGCTCAGTGAGGTGGGTCGACGTGGAGATATATGACAGAATGGCAGAAACGATGTATCAAGTTTGGGGCATATCCTCAACCATACCGTGTCACACTGGTTGATCTAATAACACGAAATGATCACAAGGAATAGTGTACGCTTACAGCCAAGTAAGACGTCGTACAAAATATGTCGTAAAATATTTCGTCCGTCAGGTACCAGAAACGAGCCTCACACCTTGTCAATGACAATTCGTTTCAATGAGTTAAGGAAACCACCGGTAAGAGGACAGTAGACGACTGCCGGCGTTTAGTATGATGGGACGACTCGTGACTTTCCCTCTTTTCATGTAATGCTTGGCGTGTAGTGCAGCGATGGCAGACTTCTTCAGGCTTTCCGGCGATCTGTTGACATCTTCAGGTTTCAGATATTCTACCGGATATCAGTGTCGATTTTGCATGATATTTCCACTGCGTGACTCGTTATCATCATCAGGTGCTACCTGAGGCTTCCACTGTCTCAGGTAGCACCTTACTTAACGAGTCACGTTGTCGAAATATCATGCAAGAACGCTACTGATATCCGCAGAATAGACTGAAACCTCAAGATGTCAACAGATCGCCGGGAAACTCTGTAAAATTACAAGGCATGCAATGTGCATTTTAATAAAGCTGACGTAGGAGTAGTTCCGATCGGAGACGTTTCTGAGACTTTTTTTTTTGTACGAAGAATAGAGCCCACTCGTGCACATTACCGTGTGCATCAACCAGGAGGTTTATTTCAACATCCCCATTGCCTAGATGTTGCCCTTTCTTCTACGTTGGAGCAGTAAGCAGTGTAGGAATCAGCATCCCCGCAGTTTGGTAGCTCTGCTGTATCTAATCACTGTGTCGTGCCTTTAGCTGGATATCGCACACCCGTAGAAACTTGTGGGCCATCTTCCTCGCTGAACTGAGACCTTCGTCCAGGTAAGAGGCGTTGTAACACGGTAATAACTTTATTCTTCCTGAGGATGACTAAGTTTTATTTGGCGTTACTTGTGCAGAGTGACCCTGGAGGTATGGTCGGTATTCAGGGATACGACGGGAACGTAAATGTAAAGCAAAAAAATTCATATCGACTATGACCTATTTCGAATGACTTCAGAGACAGAACACATTTAACTACATTTGTTTTCAACTAGTGTGGAGCATATATATATATATATATATATATATATATATATATATATATATATATATATATATATATATATGTGTGTGTGTGTGTGTGTGTGTGTGTGTGTGTGTCTGTGTGTGTGTGTGTGTGTGTGTGTCTGTGTGTGTGTGTGTGTGTGTGTGTGTGTGTGTGTGCTACCAACCCTTCTTTCACGTTTTATTCTAGCCTAGCCTACCTCGTTGCCTTTAAACTCTTTGCTCCGGATGTCTTTCTGACATTTAAATTAGCCTGCTGAAAGCACAGTTGTCCATGGTGTGTTGTGAGTGCAGTAGCGCGAGGGACTGAGAGTGTACCAGAGACTAAAAATGAAATGAAATGATCGTATGGCATTGTTGGCCGGGAGGCCCCATGCGGGGAAGTTCGGCCGCCGTATTGCAAGTCCTTTTTAGTTGACGCCACATCGGCGACTTGCAAGTCAATGATAATGAAATTATGATGAAGAACACACAACACCCAGTCATCACGAAGCAGAGAAAATCCTTGACCCCGCCGGGAATCGAACCCGGAGAAAATCATCGGCTAACTGTGTTGGTACATAAGCTGGCTACGTCTTCCGCGATGATAGTGCTACTGCTGCTGTCGAAGAAAAACGCTGTTGCATTCCTATGCGTCGAATTCCTGGTCCTAGAGTGTTTAACAGAGTTTTCAGCACATTTCGTGAAACAGGTATTCTTCCAAGTTCCCATTTTTCTTCTGAATCTGTAGTTCGACAACAACACATGTGAAAGAATTTCCATGTTAACGAGAGCACACGCCAAAAGGTTACGGGAGAGGCAGCAAGTAGGCAAGATAGGGGAGAATCAACCAGATAGACAGCAAGTAAACGAGCTTATTGAGAATAGGACAGAAGGTGAATCAGAGAATAGGACAGTCGGGGAGTTGGGGAATCAGCAGGCTCAGTTACACTGGGATAAAATAGAGACTGATTAGACAGATGGGAATCGAAGGGACGAGAACATCGAAATTCCAGAATATGAAATTATAGGTAGGGTACATTCTGAGCCAGAAATAGGCATCCCACGTAGGAAATGGCAAAGATTAGAAGCGAAACGAGCACAGGAAACGCGTTTGTTTGCCGCATATTCAGGGACAGAGTACGCGTCAATACAGTCAATGAACCGACAGTTAGGTAACGTTCAAAGAGAAGTGGACAGTGAGGAAGAGGGGGAACATTTAGAATACGTCGAACCTATCGCACACACTCTACATATGCCCCAACAACAGACACAGAATTTTGCGGAGTTACGAGCGCCACGAAAAGGTTCCGTAACAGACGCAACTGTACCAGCAAACACTAGACATACACAACAGAGAGGGCAGAATGCGGAGTTGTTTGCGCCACGTAATGGTTCAATGACAAACGCAACTAGCCCTCAACACAGACAGCACGGGTTATTGCAGTTATCGAACTTGGAAACGCCACAGCATAGCCCAGTAAACGACACATGTCAGGGGTCAGGAAGAGTAGCAGAGGTGATACAAAAGATCGCGGCTACCTGTACGTCTTACCTACAGTTCAGAACAGCATTGCTCGAAAGATATTGGTCCAAGGAGGCGCAAAACATAATTAAATACGGGTTACTTCAGATGACACCATATGAAAACTAAGGAGAGAAAAGCGTGGTAAAATTCTTTGATACAATGGACAAAAAGAATCAATGCCTAGATAAACCATACAGTAACGGAGAGCTGATGCGTCTATGTAGAATGAAATTACCGGTAAAGTATCAACAGGCGACAGTAGGAAGAAAAGAAAATACCGAAGAGTTCAAAGAGGTTGTAAGGGAAATTGAATTTATGTTTAAAGAAGATGAGGTAGAAGAAAAAAGAAAGGAAAAGGAACAGAAAAAGGAGAGGACTAGGAACGAATATTCCAATAGTAATTACCGTAGTCGTAACACCAATAATTTCAGGCAATTTAACAGACAAGGACAGTGGCACAATGGAGACAATTGGCATAGAAACGATAACCAGAATAATGGGTACCGAAATAGGAATGGTAATGGACATTCATACAATGGCGGATATGGGTTTAGGAATCAAAATGCCAACGGCCAAAAGTACTTTGAAATAGGTCATGATGTTAGGAACAGCAACTAGCGAGACCAGGGCGCGAATAATTACCGAGGAAATTGTGGTCCACAGAGACAAGAACAACGCAGCAAAGAGAAACCAGATGTAGAAGATAGGCCACCGAATACTGCTAAACGTAAACATTGAATTGAAAAATGCGGAAGAGGTTAGGCAAACTAACGTCCACCCTATCTTATACTAACCACTAAATCAAAAAAATAAATTAAGAATCAACAAAATAACACATTAATTAAAAGAAAAAGAGACACAATACAGACTAACAATTCCTTATAGTATCAAGTACACTACAACATGCAGACAAACAATGAATGGTACACAACAATTAAAAGAATAAAGAAGTGGTAGGATATAATTAGAATAAAGAAAAGAAATCATATATATATATATATATATATATATATATATATATATATATATACAAACAATAATTTTTGCCACTATCAGAAAATTATTTCATTACATAAAATCACAGATTTTTTGTAAATAACAAATACATGTAAAACAAAAATTGTAAATATTTCTACTCGTCAGAGGGACATCGCCACCAACACCAATCACCAGTTCCCTTAACACCAGATGCTTCGAGATAGCGACGGAGAGGGTACAGACATGTTGAGAAAGCACTTAGGGCAATAACAACAACATGAAGACCAACGCCACACTAGAAATGCAAGTTGCAAGCAGATTGGGCTTCGGGAGGACAAAGTGCAGCACGGACATCTTATACGTCATGGCACTGCTACACAATGGAAGACCGTGGGGATAATCATAATACGACGAGACGACAATGAAGGTACAAAAAATTACCAAGATCTACAAAGTCATCAAGTAACATTTGGAAAAGCAGTCAGATCCTACAAATCCTATATCACTCCTACACTAAAATTCACATATTCCGAGACCAAGAAGAACAGAAGAATGCAAGAAATAAGAGAAGAACAGAAGATGCAAGATGAAGAAGGGCAGAAGACAGCAAGACTACTTTCTCTCCTATCCTACAAAGCAAATTGTTACAAACGTCTTTCCAAGAACTTTGAGGCATGGCAACTACCACAACCACCTCTCCAAAAATAAACCTTGAATCTTCAAACAAATACACGTGAACAGCAAACAGAATATTAAGTAATACCAACCAACATTATCTAGAAATAGATTCAGCAAAATGAACAGTATTCTCCCTACCACATCATCAAATTGCCATACCGAACCAGGTGTGAAGTACCAAGACGTCAAAGCACAATTTTGGGTGACTATCGTCGGTAGTCTACTACAATCATTGAACTGCCATACCGCACCAGGTGTGATGGTAAAGGAGTACAAGGACATCACTGTATGTCCAGTAAACCACAGTCAGGAACAACCATTGGTTAGAATACCACTTCATGATGACAACATCAACAAATAAAACCCGGCATCACATGCTGTAGTACTTCTCACATGATTTGTGACACCCATATAAATGAGTCGACGCCTTGCAGTACTTCAATGGAGATCGTCCAACTCAGAAACTGATAGAGCAGCACAAAACGAAAAGACTATTTCGAAAAATAAACAAATAAATAAATTCTCTCTGTACTAAAACAAGTGTAGATTTATGAAAATTATATACATTTGTGATGCGATATTTTTCTTCTCTTTCTTTGTAAAAGTAGTTATTTTTATTATGTATGTAAAGTCCATAATTTATAGATACCTTAAAACCTTTTGTAAAGAAACTTAGTTAGTATAGTTATATAATCTCACAAACTAATGGAAAGTCTATTTATTTCTTTTATATGTAAAATTAGAAAAGAATTTATGCAGGATTTTTCTTCATTAACTAACATTCAGAAACACCTTTTTGGGGTAATAATATTAATACCAAGGATAGAATTAAGAAGAAAAGTTTCTTCATTCTTACACAAAAAAACAACAGTGACACATAAAGAAAAAGATAATGCCTAAATAAATAAAACAAAGTAACACAACAGAGCTTTTGCGAACATTTATGCGAAGTCTAACTGAAGAAAAGAGATATCCACTCCAAGACATAATAAACTGTACACTTATGAGTTAAGAAAAATTAATATCGTAAATGAAAAAGAAAAAAAGAAACACATACTGGCAATGACAAAGAACAACACCCTTCGTAAAGTCTATATTTGCCTAACAACAAAACATAAATTGTAGAATTAAAAAAAATAGAAACAGTAGCTATAAAGAAATCCTTAGAAAAAAATTGTTAAGAATGGCTGAGAAAAGTTTACTGGAAAATCTAAAACAACAATTTTTGCCTGACTTCGTCAATGTTTTCCTCGGCATTGACAAACCCCAGACAAAAATTTTGTCAGAAGGAAGGAGGTATGTAAGACGTCGTGGTCTCCTGACCTTCATTGCTTAGATATTCCGCCCTCACAATCATATTCCGCACATCAAGACGCTTCATTCGAACCCAAACTCGATAAGATAAAGTCATTGTTGTATGAATTCATGTAAACAATACACAAATCACAAGTGCGCACCAGAGTTGAGATATTCGCGGCTGGCATACAGACACACAATCAAGACACGATGGTCACTAGAGCTTTTAGTTCGGGAGAGGCGGACCGAACGCTGAGAGGCCAGTCCCTTCAAAGGACGATTCAGCCTATCTACGTCGCACAGCAACCGCCCGTGGAGCAGACAGCGTTAGCCCGAGTGAAAGGGGAGAACGATCCCATGTTTGGCTTAAAAGCAAATTCCACTTCATTGTGTGGGAGCGCCCAGCCTACACATTCTTTACAAACATAGCACGCAGTTTCAGAGGTTTTCACAGGGAGACAGCAAACGCCAAACGCCGATGCTACAGATTTCCAGATTGGTCACCTTAAACGAAACGTCATTCTCTCGTTTTAGAAGAGCAATGCTGATTGGCAGACGATATTCCTGAGACCTTGAACTGAAGGAGTAATGGAAGGGACCAAAAGATATACCCCTTCATGTCTGGTGTGATGAGGGGCCATTCCGTTGTCGCTCTTGGAGCCAGAGCACGTAACGAGAGCGTGTGCGCTCGTACGTGTACTCAAAGAGCGAGGAACAAGTCTCTCCTCAGTACTTCACTGGGAGAGCACCTCTGTCGAGAGCGAATCGGAGTGTGGCTGTATACTGAGTCCTTGCCATTAAGAGTTGTTCACAGTGTTGGCTGCCATACTAAGTCTTATTGTGCGGCGTGAACAGACAGAGTTATAGTTAAACGCCTGTGAGCGAATTTTTGAGTGGCATCACGGTGGACTGGTTATCTGTCCAGTGTACCACGCCAATAGTTAAACTAAGGGCGAATAGGAGTCCTTGACTTCATCAAGGTGTAGGGAGAGTGTGATTGGCGAAGGTCAATCCAGATACAACAAGAGTTATCTTATTTGTCAGCAGCGAGCGGCGCAGACAGCAGTCAAAGCAGATTATGGTATTGTGTGCTACAACTCTTCGGAGCCCCATATTTCCTCCACAACAGTACACTTCACTGCATTCAACACACGACAGCCTCAACCGTACCTAGCAACATACTAACAGATAATTATTCAAGTTGAGTAGGTGCGGCTCTCAGCCATTCTACCAAGTCAATAACAATCTTACACTTCGTATACAAATTTTATTAGCGAATCCTATCCTTAAGAGGTAACTTCATATTCCGAAAATAACCTGGCAATAACTAGTTCAGTTCATAAATAAAGTGCTATTGTGTTGGAAAAAAATTATAATTTTCGTTAGTTTCATGTTTTTCTTACACTAACTAGCACTACCCCAGTACCCAAGTATCCCACTAATTACATAAGAAATTTTCTGATCTTTTGTGTCATTTCCTTACAGCAGACGACTCCAGAAGATATTTATAGCTGAAAGTTTTTCAGGTATATCTCTTTAGTCCATTAGGAGCGTCTGTCTGACTTCTGTAGTAGTGTGGGGGTGGAAATTGCATCTTGCAGGAGCCACAGGGTAAAGGGTACATCTCAGATTAATCCATTGCGCAGAATGACAGAATAGCACCCACTTGCTCACAAGTGTCACTATTCCACTACCCTTTTGAAGTCCGTAGGGCCATAATTTAGTTTTAATAAAAAATCCTTGGGTAATAAATTGCAGTCTTCATGGGGCATATACATACCGATACAGTTTATTTACATAAAGGCGTAGACAATGGGGTTGTACAAATGTTAGGTGAGGCTTGATTAGCTGGCGTTGAACGTTTCTAGGCGCTTCAGTCCGGAACCGCGCTGCTGCTATTGTCGCAGGTTTGAATCCTGCCTCGGGCATGGATGTGTGTGATGTCCTTAGGTTAGTTAGGTTTAAGTAGTTCTAAGTTCTAGGGGACTGATGACCACAGATGTTAAGTCCCATAGTGCTCAGAGCCTCATTAATATCTACCTTAATCTATGCCTATAGTTTGAAAAATGAAATATCTATCAATATTTTTTTCGGAATTATGTCAATAATTACGATGCTACATTTGCAATGAAGTTAATGTGACTTGAATTTTCTTCTGTAGATCGGAATAGTCAACGAAAAATTTTGGAAGGTTGTAAAAATAAATGTCGTGCGACTCGTGTCTCCCGTTGGGTAGACCGTTCGCCGCGTGCAAGTCAGTCGATTTTACGCCACTTCGGCGACTTGCGGGTCGATGGTGATGAAATGATGATGATTAAGATAACACAACACTTAGTCCCTGAGCGGAGAAAATCTCCGACCCAGTCGGGAATCGAACCCAGGCCCTTAGGACTGATATTCGGTCGCGCTGACCACTCAGCCACCGAGGACAGACTAGGAAGATTATGAACCATTTTCATTAAAATGGTTCCGTTCCTTGGGCGTGTTCTACATAGTTACCTAATTTAGCAAGAGAGTTACTTTGTAGTGCGGTTCCATACCTGTGCGTCGAGCTATAGTGCTGCTTCTTGGACAAATCATGAAAGCTAATTAGGGTCTTATGCTCTGGTAATATGGTAATGGAGGAAATTGTCCATCGTTAGAACATGTTTATAAAGATCCCAAATTTTTTTTTTCGAATTAGTTTTACGGTTATCAGTGTAGATATCAGTGTGGACATTCCTGGATAGTAGGCATTATTGAATTTTTTTTTAAATTTATGAACATGTCTCTTTGATTTCATTCCATCACTTTTCCTTTATCCTCGAAAACAGTATTTTGCACAGGAAAGAAACGTCGTACTTAAAACGTGTTAAACAAACTGAATCACAGGACGTAACTGCAATGCAGCGCGAGATGAAAAGGTAATGCTGCAGTTAATTTCTTTTCGAATCACTTACTTTACACTCAGTGATCTTTCATTTGCATACAACTAATATTTAGTTTAGAACCCAAATCTTCTGATAACTAAATGTTTGTGTCACCACGATAAGACAGTCCTTCTGCTCCGAAACGAATAACAACCTTATCTTTCGTACATCACTTCACGTTTTTTATTTGTTTCCGAAACGGAGTTTGATAATCCTCCCACAGCGATCACGTTCACATTTTATGGCGCGTGTTACAATGTTATCTGTTAAAGATCAAAAGGCCAGCGACGCTTTAAAAGTTCCCGAAAGATATTATTGTTCGACGACGGAGATTTTCCGGGGAATATGAAATTTATATTCTTCTTGGGTGCTGTTTTCAAGTGACGGCTGAGGAATGATCGATGGACCATTGATGCATTCATTTATACTCTTCTATTTCCGTACAGGGTGTATTACAATTAACAGCGAAACACAGACACGGATGGAAGTATACTATATTAAAAGCTAGAACTTTCCGAGAAACGTGGTTACGCGTTTGCGAGATAATTGCGTTCCAGAGTTACGACCTACTACCGACTAGAGTCTAAAGTATTTCCCTAGTTTATACAACTCTACCTGATACATAATCTTATAAACTTAACGATTATGTCCGTATCTAATTAGTCACCAGTTTAACCCAAGACCCATTGTTCATGAATACGGGACATGTTTAATTGGCGTTGGCACACTGCTGCTGGTGTCCGTTGTGAAGACAATTTGCACAACTGAACAAAGGTACCATGAGAATAAACTTCAAACAGAAGTTCACTAATCCACCATATCGGTCGTAGCAGAGCACTACAAAGGTATTGGTCACTCCATGCAATATGAAAAACGAAGTTCTCCACCGAGGATCTGATAAATGGTTTACTGAAAAGTATACACCGGTTGCACGTTTTTTATGCAGGGGAAGTCCGGCTAAAAAGACATACTGTTTTCTTTTTAGGTCATTATTACTTCATAAAAATTATGTTAAATAAAATGTGTATCAGGACAGTGGTTCATTGACTTGTAGATCTCACTATCTCGATACCATGTTGTTTGAATTAATATAAACCATACGATTTTGACGTTCTTGTAAAAAGTGCATAATATGTCATATTAGACCAGTGTCAGTGTAAAGTAATAAATTCAGATAAACGTTAGATATTTGATATACTTAACAGGTTTGTACTTCAGAAAAAACTAAAGACTTCTCCCGAAAAAATTCTTCAACAATATCAATTATGGTTCGTCAGTTCAGTTATACAAAAAGTGCAGAGAAAGTGGAATTACGAATGTTAATGCATGAAACAACAAAACTAGTTCCGTTTTTGAAAAAGTAGATCTCACCAATCTAATACATTTGCAGACAACACAAATAAAGATTTTTGTTCTGTGGCTTACTCTAGCACATTCAGAGTCCACACACAAGCTACACTGCTGACACCTTAACCAATGTTCTCCGGGTTTTGAACGAGAGTAAAGGTCTAAGCAGTACAAACAATGACAATCTTCGAAAGTATCACTGTTGTGGCCGAAAAGGTCTTTTTGGTACACTACTTCTTTTCCAACACTACGAGGGCTGGAACTTAAATAGTGGCAACTATTTATTCACAACCGATACATGTTTGCACCTATTACTGTCCTTCAAAGTAGTCACCACCTTTATGTAGAGGCGGTGCCAACGATGTGCAATGCGTAGTATATCGTTAACAGAGCCTGTTCTGTTGATGGTGCGAATGGAGCGGTCTACTGCCAGTCGAATCTCTGGAACAGTTCTGAAGCGGATGCCACGAAGTGCTTCCTTCATCTTCGGAATCAAATTAAAGTCACAAGTACTTAAATCCTGGGAGTATGGTGGATGGTACAGTACGTCCCAGCCCCACCGACCGAACAGAGCAGCCTAAGTTTGCGCTTCGTCGTGCGCTTCGTCGTGCAAAATGATGGGTTGGCTGTGTAGAAAGTATCGCCGTTTCTTTCACAAAACTGGTCCCAGGTGGTGCTCCAAAAACGAACAGTAATACTGTGAATTGACGGTCTGCCGTAGAGGAACGTAATGAGTTAGGTTAAAAGGCTAACACCATCACAGTCGTACACGAGAAATACCATAACTTAAACATGTAACTCTTCTGTATCGGTTGTGCATAAGTAGTTGTCACTATTTAAGTTCCAGCCATCGTAAGTTTCCTGTTTGCTCTTCTCAGATTTTTGGAAGTCAAGTTGTCTCTCATCCCTCATAGTCATACCAAACGTGCGCGATTCCGATGGTTTCAGTTCACGCTCCATTGCAGTATTGAAAGTTGGCTGGAATCTACTCAGTCCTTTCTGAACACCACTGATGATTCTCAGTTCGTCTTCAAAGCGTAGCCTTGGGAACTCCGAATGCTTTCGGTGCCCGCAGCCACCCCATCTCACGCCTACCATCCGAAAGGGGAAATTCACGTACTTACATCTGGCATACGAAAATTCTTTGCATTTGTGTATCACTGCACATTTATCAATTGATGTTTAATATTTTTTTATTATAGGGTGAACTGCTGCTGTTGTTGTTAAGTTTAAACAAACACAAAAATAAATAGCTTAATTAATATCAGATATGACCCAGAATAGAACTATAATGCACATCAGGGTGAAATGACATACTATGTCATTTTACTATGACACTGCATTCGAAAACCGTTCAACTGCTGCAGAACCTTCTGTCTCTCAAAACATAGCTAAAGGTATGCTTCACAAGATAGCATATACTTTTCTCAAACATGTAATTATCTACAATACTAATGAAAGAATATATTTGAATAACGTTGAAGGTTTACCTAGAAATTTTTCGTTCACAGTACCAAGACGGAAGATGGCAGCTCGTCGCCATATACGTAGGAACAGGGTTGCCAATTACCCTTTCTATACAGCTTAGTGCAGGTGGCACCACTCAGTTGGTTCCCTCCATAGCCTTGCTGTCATTTTCCCCGGGTATGTCATTATAGCCTGACTTCCCTTACTTAAACATATGTTTTGTTCCTAGCCATCGGCCGGGGTGGCCGAGTGGTCGTATTCGCTACAGTCTGAAACCGCTACGGTCGCAGGTTCGAATCCTGCCTCGGGCATGGATGTGTGTGATGTCCTTAGGTTGCTATTGTAGTGTTGGGCAGCTGGATGTTAACAGCGTGTAGCGTTGCGCAGTTGGAGGTGAGCCGCCAGCAGTGGTGGATGTGGGGATTGAGATGGCAGAGTTTTGAGAGCGGGTGATCTGGACAGAGACTGGATGTCATGAACTGATATATATATATATATATATATATATAATGACTTTTGAACTCTATTAAGGTCAATACATTGTTCGTTCTCTATCAAAATCTTTCATTTGCTAACTATGCCTATCAGTAGTTAGTGCCTTCAGTAGTTAGAACCTTTTATTTAGCTGGCAGTATTGGCGCTCGCTGTATTACAGTGTTCGAGTAACGAAGATTTTTGTGAGGTACGAATTCATGAAAGGTATGGGTTACTGTTAGTCAGGGCCATTCTTTTGTAGGGATTACTGAAAGTCAGACTGCGTGGCGCTAAAAATATTGTGTGTCACTTTAGTGAATGTCTGAGTACGTTCAGTTTTGCTCAGCTGTTTGAAAATCAAATAACATAAGATGTTTATCACCACAGTAATTCATTAATTTTTCTAAGGGGACGTTACATATGTCGACCCTTAGCCGAGGATACCTCAATGGAATCTTCTGATTTTTTCTTGTGTATTAGTGTAGCTGTGTTAGTGTAGCTGTATTAGTGTAGCTGTGGTTCATGGTGTGGGTTCCTGTAGTCATGTCCTAGTTCATGAACCACAGGCAACGTATGAGTGGCCAAGTAAGTGGTCCCGACAGTCGGGATAACAGTTACTTTGGAATAAGACTGGGCATCTCGGACATATTCTGAGTCGTGGACACCTTTGTGCTCATACGGCAAAGACTACCAAATCCACCGGTTAGTCCCTCAGCCGTTAGGGGTAAAAACCCAATGCGACTCAGGGCAAGTAAGGCTAGCAACCTGCTTCCCTGGTACTTTAAATATGATGCTGGCAACAATCAGAGCAAAATGCCTCGGACCTTTGGAGGTGACGGAGTCCCACCTCTAACTGACAAACCAGGGACTCCTAAGATACGACTTGGCAAACAAATGGTAATGAGATGGGGAGCTATTAATATCAATGGGGGCTATTCTGGGAAGAAGGTAGAGCTGGCATGGGCTGCAAGTAAGATGGGGCTGGACGTTTAAGCTGTTAGTGACATTCGGGTAAGGGGTGAGAAAGAAGAGGAAGTGGGAGAATACAAGGTCTACCTGTCAGGAGTCAAAGCAGGAATAGCACAATGGGGTGTAGGGCTTTACATCAGGAAAGAAATGGAACCCAGCGTAGTTGCAATAAGGTATGTAAACGAACGATTGATGTGGATAGATTTGACAGTGTCTAGCAAGAAAATTAGGATTGTGTCAGTATATTCGCATTGTGAAGGGACAGATGAAGATAAGATGGATAGTTTTTATGAGGCACTCAGTGATGTACTTGTTAGAGTAAAGGACAAGGACAGTGTTGTGCTCATGGGTGATTTTAACGTCAGGATTGGAAATCGAACAGAAGGGTATGAAAAGGTTATGGGTAAATTTGGAGAGCATATGGAGGCCAACAGGAACGGGAAACAACTCTTGGATTTCTGTGCCAGTATGGGCTTAGTAATCACAAATTCCTTTTTTAAACATAAGAACATTCACCGGTATACTTGGGAAGGCAGGGGAACCAGATCTGTCATTGACTATATAATAACAGATCAGGAATTCAGGAAGGCTGTGAGGGGCACACGTGTATTCAGGGGATTCTTTGATGACACTGATCATTATTTAATCTGCAGTGAAATTGGGATTGTAAGGCCGAAAGTGCAGGAGGTCAGGTCCATATGTAGGAGGATAAGAGTGGAGAAACTTCAGGAATAAGGAAATCAGGCACAAGTACAAAACAGCGATCTCAGAAAGGTACCAGTTAGTTGAATGTAGTCAATTACAGTCATTGGAAAAGGAATGGACAAGGTACAGGGACACAGTACTAGAAGTGGCTAAAGAATGTCTTGGAACAGTAGTGCGTAAAAGTAGGATGAAGCAAACAGCTTGGTGGAATGATACAGTCAAGGCAGCCTGTAAAAGGAAATGAAGGCGTATCAAAAATGGCTACATACCAGAACCCAGGTAGACAGAGAAAGTTATGTTGAAGAAAGAAACAAAGCCAAACAGATAATTGCAGCATCCAAGAAGAAATCGTGGGAAGACTTTGGAAACAGGTTGGAGACTATGGGTCAAGCTGCTGGAAAACCATTCTGGAGTGTAATTAGCAGTCTTCGAAAGGGAGGTAAGAAGGAAATGACAAGTATTTTGGACAGGTCAGGAAAACTGCTGGTGAATCCTGTGGGTGCCTTGGGCAGATGGAGGAAATATTTTGAAGAGTTGCTCAATGTAGGTGAAAATGCGATCAGTAATGTTTCAGATTTCGAGGTAGAATCGGATAGGAATGATGATGGAAATAGGATCACATTTGAGGAAGTGGAAAAAATGGTCAATAGATTGCAGTGCAATAAAGCGGCTGGGGTGGATGAAATTAAGTCGGAACTCATAAAATACAGTGGAATGTCAGGTCTTAAATGGCTACACAGGATAATTGAAATGGCCTGAGAGTCGGGACAGGTTCCATCAGACTGGACAAAAGCAGTAATCACACCAATCTTTAAACATGGAAACAGAAAAGATTGTAACAACTACAGAGGTATCTCTTTAATCAGCGTTGTGGGTTAAATCTTCTCAGGTATTGTTGAAAGGAAAGTGCGAGTATTAGTTGAGGACCAATTGGATGAAAATCAGTGTGGGTTTAGGCATCTTAGAGGTTGTCAGGACCAGATCTTTACCTTACGGCAAATAATGGAGAAGTGTTATGAGTCGAACAGGGAATTGTATCTATGCTTTATAGATCTAGAAAAGGAATATGACCGGGTTCCTAGGAGGAAGTTATTGTCTGTTCTACAAGATTATGGAATAGGAAGCAAACTTTTGCAAGCAATTAAAGGTCTTTACATGGATAGTCAGGCAGCAGTTAGAGTTGACGGTAAATTGAGTTCATGGTTCAGAGTAGTTTCAGGGGTAAGACAAGGCTGCAACCTGTCTCCACTGTTGTTCATATTATTTATGGATCATATGTTGAAAACAATAGACTGGCTGGGTGAGATTAAAATATGTGAACACAAAATAAGCAGTCTTGCATATGCGGATGACTTAGTTGTGATGGCAGATTCGATTGAAGGTTTGCAAAGTAATATTTCAGAGCTAGATGAGAAATGTAAGGACTATGGTATGAAGATTAGCATCTCCAAAACGAAAGTAATGTCAGTGGGAAAGAAATATAAACGGATTGAGTGCCAAATAGGAGGAACAAAGTTAGAACAGGTGGACGGTTTCAAGTACTTAGAATGCATATTCTCACACGATGGCAACATAGTGAAAGAACTGGAAGCGAGGTGTAGCAAAGCTAATGCAGTGAGCGCTCAGCTACGATCTACTCTCTTCTGCAAGAAGGAAGTCAGTACCAAGACTAAGTTATCTGTGCACCGTTCAATCTTTCGACCAACTTTGTTGTATGGGAGCGAAAGCTGGGTGGATTCAGGTTGCCTTATCAACAAGGTTGAGGTTACGGATATGAAAGTAGCTAGGATTATTGCAGGTACTAGTAGATGGGAAAAATGGCAGGAGGGTGTTCACAATGAGGAAATCAAAGAAAAACTGGGAATGAACGCTATAGATGTAGCAGTCAGGGCGAACAGGCTTAGATGGTGGGGTCGTGTTACACGCATGGGAGAAGCAAGGTTACCCAAGAGACTCATGGATTCAGCAGTAGAGGGTAGGAGGAGTAGGGTCAGACCGAAGAGAAGGTACCTGGATTCGGTTAAGAATGATTTTGAAGTAATAGGTTTAACATCAGAAGAGGCACCAATGTTAGCATTGAATAGGGGATCATGGAGGAACTGTATAAGGGGGGCTATGCTCCAGACTGAACGCTGAAAGGCATAATCAGTCTTAAATGATGATGATGATGATGATATTAGTGTAGCTATTGTTTATTGCCTGTGCATAATTGTAGAGAGAATCTACTTTGTAGTTGTAGTTTTCATTGCTGTACAGTAAAACAGTTGTGACATGCATGTAGATTTGCACCAAGTATTTTTCAGCTGCGCTTGCAATTAACTAGATATTATTTTCAGTGCTATGTTAATGTGTTTTCTTATTTTACTCTTCCAATTGTGCTTTTCTGTGTTATTGTGTGAAACATTGTGACAATTATGGCGTGTGACAAACGTAATACTAGGCTCCAAAGTAAACTGAGAAATGACAGTGAAGAAGATAGCAGTGTATCAGCACCATCGTGTAATGAATTAACTAATGTTAGTAATTGTGCATAGGGAAACTGAGGTGGGCGGGAAATAAAGGTGTAGACAGTGAAACAATTAGTGAACAGGGAAGCATTATCGATCGATCGGTCGTCAACAGTCGGCCTCAGGAATCTGAAATGACAGGACACAATCTTGCAAATACTGTAGATTCAGGTTCTGCGTCCTCACCGTTTTCTCAAATAAGTCAAGACACATTTTCTGCTCCCCAAAATGTGAATGTTGCCGGTGCAAATGCACTGCCGAAAAGCATAGAGGAACAGATTCCAGACACTAATACATTATTGTTGCAATTAATGCAACAAATGAAACAAAATCAGAGACAAACACAGCAACAGTTAGACACAATGGAACAACACCAGAGACAAACAGAGCAACAGTTA
Source organism: Schistocerca cancellata (assembly GCF_023864275.1). Classification (NCBI taxonomy): domain Eukaryota; kingdom Metazoa; phylum Arthropoda; class Insecta; order Orthoptera; family Acrididae; genus Schistocerca; species Schistocerca cancellata. The sequence continues at coordinate 147,179,602 of NC_064628.1, read as the reverse complement.
GACGCAATGGAACAAAATCAAAAACAGTCACAGCAACAGCTTCGAAAGTTAGATACCATGCTTGAACAAACATGTGACGGTTTAACTGTTAAGTTACTTAAAATCGAATCGAAATGTCAAAAAGTCTGTAATGACGTAAAAGCACAAATTTGTGAGCATTTCCAACCTATTTTTTTGCGTCATGAAAATGCATTACAGAATCACGTAGCAGCCATAAAAGAACTGCAAACTATTGTTCATGAAAATCACGACACCTTGCAAGCTAAAATTGACTCAGTGGCGTCTACCGATTCGGTTACGCAACTTGCAAAACCTCAGGAAAACTTAAAGGACACAGTAGATACGATTTCAACACAAATGGACACTCTGAAACTTGGTTCAGAAAAACACACTGAGGAAATAAGTTCTCTATCGGAGAAAGTAGCCGAACTTTCGGATCAGTTCACCAACTTATCCACAAAGGTAGATGATGATGTGAATGACACAAGACCCGTAGCCTTCACTGACACAGAAAAGTATGAAAAAATTAGAAAATTCAAACAAAATCAAAATAAATCAATACACAGTACAAAATAGAAATCCGGGAAGTACAAGATCAGTTGACACAGGTAATACAAGAATTACATTTTTCAGAGGAGACTCATGCTCCAACACGGGAAGAGGGACTTAGAAATACGGAAAAGTCACAAAATAATAACACAGGGCATTTCGGAAATTATGAATTAAATTGGCAATGCGCACTGAATTTTGAGACTGAACTGCCGAAACGAAGTAACAATGACCGATATGCGATTCGCCGACATGATGATTTTGACTATAAGTTGTTCATTACTACACGTAAATTCAAAACATTTAAGAATTCTGGCAACGACATTCATCCACAAGCATGGCTTCATCAATTCTCTCATTGTTTTCCCCCAAACTGGTCATTGGAGCACAGATTAGAATTTATGTGTGGCTACTTAGAGAATGAACCAGCTGTAAGAATGCGATCGGTCATTCACGATTGTCACAGTGAAGGAGAATTTTATCATGCCTTCCTCTCAGCATATTGGTCTCAAGCTACACAAGACCAAGTAAAACATAGAATCATAATGATGAAACATTTCGAACAATCTGAATTTTACTGTCTTGTGAAATATTTTGAAGACATGTTGCATAAGAATCAGTACCTGTCAAACCTATACAGCCCCACAGAACTCATCCGCATTTGCTTAATCAAATTGCCTGAACATTTACGACATATCATTTGGGCAGGACGTCGCAAAGACGACATTGAAGCTTTTCAGGGACTGTTACAAGAATTGGAAACTGACACTGATAATTGCAGGACGCAAAACCAGGAGAACAACAATTACAGGTCACGTTCGTCACAATTCGGTGACCACAGAAACAATAACTGGACACGACAAGGTTATTCTTACAACGCAAATGGTGACCAAAACAGACACAACCCCTATGACAACAGTTGGCAGAATAATAGTTACAGAGAAAGATAGCATTTCTGTAGTAATGAATATGATAGAGATAAGCATAGAAACAGACAATATGGGAACCAAAATAATTATTATCAAGGGAGACATATTAACTTCAGACGCAACAGTTCAGCGCGCAGTTACGATTCAAGGAGAAATTCTCCACCACGTGACCGACAAGAAAGAAATTACAGAATCTACCGACATGACGACAGACGATATAATCTTAACAACAGACCAGAATTTAATCAAAATTGGCGTCGTTCAAACAGAGCAGTGGCCTCTCGACAAGGTGAATTTGTAGAAGTTAGGTCTCCTAATCCTAATAACGACGCGCGCCAACAGAGAGACAGTAAATGACTCGCACCACAGGCAGCAACGTGCGCCGACTGGCTCAGCGAAAAATAACATAGACACTAACCTTGAGAAAAATTTTAGCATTTCTCACCGACGTATACAACATGATAATTACTTTGAAGTTGAAACTCTGCGTACTTGAAAGGGTAAAGGATTGCACCACATTTCACATGTAAAACCGTTTCTTGGGAGATAATCTGCTTTTTATCTTAGCCTCTGCCATAATATTTTTCTCTTCACGTTACTAGTACACTTTGTCACACTTAGAAACTGTTAACATGCAACAATGTTTAAAAGTAACTATGTAGTCCAGAGCCCAGGGACATATTTAGACATTAATTACGAATGCATTTTGTAGTCAACAGACGATACAGTGTTATTGTGTGTGTACATTCTTGATTGTTAGTTACACGATTACGTAACGATTATGAGGCTTACATACTTAGAACATATACCAGTACTGCTAATGAGATTTTAATGCAACCTTTTGGGTTACTTGAAAAGACATTTTTTATGTGAAGTACTTTCTGTGAGATTAAAGATGACTTAGCGTTTGGTTTCTTTGACATCTACACGATTATATCACGACGCTACTAATGTGTAACACAGTTTACATTGTTGCTTTTGTGGTGTATTTGTTTTATATCTGCACAGTTTTTCTGTATTATTCCGGAAAGTAAACCATGTTTTAGTAGTAACTTTGTGGCATATCTACAATGAGACAGCCTTTCTCGTAGCACAACAATACATTACAATATAGTACTTTCTTGGTACGGTACTGTACGTAATAACTACGATATCTATATGCATAGCAATACGCTTTTGTTTATTACGAGGTAAGTACATTGACTTCCACAGAACTTTGCTTATGGAGGACGATAATTACGACACTTGGAACATTTTTTACCCTTAAATAATGACAGAGATTATCTTACAACAAGACGCACGGTTTAGCGCTACAGTAGACGTGTTTGAGTGATTAATTTTGTACTTAAAACATTTATTTTTAAAGATTGTTGAATTACAAAGATACAAAGGTTTTCCGTGATACATTTCATTCCATTGCTGTAATTTGTAACACTTGATGGTATAATTACATTAATCCTCAGGGGGGTACACACTTACTTTGTGTAACGTGTTTGGCAAGCACAAGGAGCCCTAGCTAATATGGTATTTGCTTATACAACTTTATGCATCGGTACCATATTTCTCTAACACATGATTACACAGCTATTTGATCATTTAACTGAGAGAGACAAACACTTTTCTTACTACGTCAGTGACACATGTTTACGCAATTACGCAGTTGGATAACTTCACACTTATGAAATTGTATTTTGTCTGTACTTTGTGGACTGTTCATATTTTTTCGGAACCATTGTGATACTATGAGAGCTTTGAATGATGTATTTCGTATGGGATCATGATTTTTAAAGTAAGTTTGAGGGAAATGACACTATTGAAATGAGCAGAGAATTTTTTTAGGTTTTGAAATTATTGAAAGAAGCTGCGACGATTTTGAGATGTGATTGATCTGTTATGATATTATTACAATGACGTTGTGTATTATGCTGTTGAGGTATGTTTATGATCAATAAGCTGATGCTATATGAGGAATTTGATTATGCTACATATTTATTATGATGAAATATTGAAGAAGTGTCGACGAATAAGTATATGTGTAATAAGGTAAGGAATAATGAGTAGTGGTTAGGGACTCTGAGTTGTGAAAAAGGATGTTGGAAACCAAGAATCGTACTTTAAGAGTTATGAAACGTGTGTAAATGCGTGACTGTATCACAATGATTTTTGAACACTTATATTTATAGGATTTTGTTTCTACACATTTGTAACGCAAATTCTCGACCTGTGAAATTTTTTTGTATGAGACTGTCACAGTAGTGCAAACTGCTGTCATAAATATTTCGGTGAGAAAGCTAAGTGAGCTTGACGTAATGCATTGTGGGCACAGCTGTGCCACCTGCCTCGAGAAAAAGCCATTAGGTGGGGAAAAAAGAGGCCATTAACCTCACTATTGACATTCCTTTGTAGAAAGCATCGCAAATACGACACACTCAAACTCTAAAACATATGATTCCACTGTGGAGCTCTTAATTTATGATATTTACTAAAATGTCTAGTGAAATGATGAGAAACATTTTTACATCTACTATCTTTCTAGTTGAGAGATTTTTTTACTGCCTTTGGAGACGCCATTTGCCTAGTGAATGACGATTCATGCCTTGCTCTATATAGGCTATATATATTTGCTCATTTCATTTAATATGTAGTTTCTAGCTGCACTGCAGCATTGGTTAAAATAAAATGTAATGGATGTACTAATATAGATATTCTATGCCTACAGATTCAGTAAATAATAATTTTATGATCTACTTCAAAAAAAAAGAAAAGAAAGAAAGAAACGAGGGAGCACAAAAAGACATTTCCCTTCACAGGGATTGCATATATAATTTTTTCAACGATTTGGTAACGTTTTAGAAGAGTAAGTTAAGGTGATGCATCATTAAAGTGTCAAGATGTGACATAGTTATTAGACATTTCCTATTTTTACTGTAAAATTTATTCTGCTTGAACTTTGTCATGTTTAGATGTAAGTTATTGCATTTGCTGCTGCTGTTTGCCAGGCATAGTAATACTGAATTTGGCTTTGTATTACTCTGTTCAGCCATTTTTACTACTGATTTATTTTTCTTGTTGCTGCACATTGGCTCATATTAGTTGTAATGTTGCATTAGCTTTGCTAATTTAGATGTACTTCTGCTTGCTTTGCCAATTTGCGTTTTTTTTTGTCATTGCTGTTTGTGTTAATTGTTTTGTACTGCTGCATTGCCTTGTCCCTTAGTTTAGCATCTGAGCTCAGTAGATTTATGCTAGCTTAAGAGGTGGTAGACTATATAAGAGAGTGAGTTGTGAGGAATTGGAAGAAATCCATTGACAAGGTATTTAAAAAAGGTGAAATGAGAGGAAACGTCTATGAAATGAAGATTTTGGGTTGGACTGCAGTAGCAAATGTCACACTGAAAACAAACCCTGACCTGTCCTTTTGTGTTATTCCGCTAGGTGTTTGTGTACCCTTGTGTATTTGTGTTCTTCCTGTCTTTATGTGTTTAGCTGATACGAGTATGTTGTAGAATTTTTCTAATAATACGATATTTTCTTTGTAAAGATGTTTAGACATTATTTATTCTGTTCTGTTTTAATGCTCATGTGTGAAATTAGTGTTTCAAAAACTATTCTCATTATTTTATATATTTAATTATGTCATAATTCCTGTGACACTGATGTATATGTTTATTTCTATTCTTTTGTAAAGCCTCTATTACTACAAATGATATCTGTATTGTTATGTTCTTTAATGATGTATTTTGCACCTTTGTAATTGTTTTCTTATGTTGTAAATTTGTAATTGTATAGACGCCAGTTCTTCAAATTAAGTTACATTTCACTGCACACGTTTCTGTAGGTCACAGTATATGCACAATAGATGAGAAGTAGGGACTGTTAGTGTTTGCATGTGTGTTGATAATTCAGCAAGGGACTGGTTAACAGCATTGCTGGTTCTAAGGACAATTCCAAAAACTTTGTGAGTGCACAAGTGGTGGTTTATGGACTTGCTGTATTGTCTGCAAGATTCTTTGATGGTGATTGTGCACCTGCACAGTCGCAACAGATGGTTGCTGGCCATCTCTACAAGGACTACAGTGGTTTTACATCTTTTATGACCCACCAATACCATTATTTCTACAACGGCTACAGTGGGTCTGCATCTTTGATGGCCCACCAATACCATTATTTCTACGAGGACTGCAGTGGGTCTGCGCCTTTGGTGGCCCACCAATACCGTAATCTCTACCAGGACTACAATGGATCTGCTCTGTGATGACCTACCTACCAATATTCTTCAAAACTTCGACTGACTCTGCGGTGGGTTTGCCCTGTTGTGGACCATTACCTGTCTGCATGTCAAGAGTCAGCATTATCTTTCTATTGGGAAGACAACACTACTTCTTCACGACTTCATGGAAATTCACTACTTCCTGCTCAGACTTTGTGCATTAAATTGTAATTAATACTGTTATGATTGATCAGGACTGTCTTTATGGACTGTGAGGAAATTTTAGCTTTTGACCAACATTGTATCAATAGGTGTGTGCATTTGATATCTTTGTTATTGTAATTATGAAAAATTATTGGTCACTGCCCAAAACAATTTGTAAAATTTTTTGTGGCGAGCATGGAGGCTATGTAAGTAGGCTGTCTAGGTTTTTTTATTGGTAACGCCATATAGCGCTCTGTGTGAAAATCACTGGCTGTGCTGTGTGCAGTCTGTGGCTGGTTTGCATTGTTGTTTGCTATTGTATTGTTGGGCAGCTGGATGTTAACACGCCAGCAGTGGTGGATGTGGAGAGTGAGATGGCGGAGTTTTGAGAGCGGATGATCTGGACAGAGACAGTAAATTTGTAAGACTGGATGTCATGAACTGCTGTATGTATTATGACTTTTGAACACTATTAAGGTAAATACATTGTTCATTCTCCGTCAAAACCTTTCATTTGCTAACTATGCCTATCAGTATTTAGTGCCTTCAGTAGTTAGAATCTTTTATTTAGCTAGCAGTATTGGCGCTCCCTGTATTGCAGTAGTTCGAGTAACAAAGATTTTTGTGAGGTAAGAATTCATGAAAGGTATGGGTTACTGTTAGTCAGGGCCATTCTTTTGTAGGGATTACTGAAAGTCAGATTGCGTTGCGCTAAAAATAATGTGTGTCACTTTAGTGAATGTCTGAGTATGTTCAGTTTTGCTCAGCTGTTTGAAAATCAAGTAACATAAGATGTTTATCAGCACAGTAATTCATTAACTTTTCTAAGGGGACGTTACATTGTTTCTACTTAGATCTTCCAGAGCTGTGTCTAATTTTCTCCCAGTCTCATTATTCTCATCTCATCTTCATTTATTTCCTCTTCATGTCTTCTAGCTCTTGGACGCTTATATTCCCTTCAACCTGCTTCATTCGCTGTATTTTTAGGTTTTCTCTTTTCGTTAAATATATTATCTCGTTCTTTAGAAAAGGATGATTGCAAGGTCTTTTTCCTTTGCCTATTGATAACCCTGCTGTTCTGTTCGGGTCTATATGACCCGAAACGAATATGAACGTTATTTTACATTATGTAAATACCAATATATATTTATGAAACTTTGTGACTTTGTCTGAAAATGGATGAGCAGCATGTGTTTTAAAAGGTTTTAAAAAAGTTTAAGAAGTTTGGGCTTCAACTGTAATAGTTGCATATGTAATGTTCGGGTCATAATGACCCGACACAAATATGTTTAGTGTAACTCGTATTTATTTCTAAAATCTGGAAATGGCGAAAATTATTTTTGTTGTGTTGTGTGGGAATAGTGACTGCATCATTCCAACTTACTCTCAACAATCACCTAAAGCTCCATGCGTTCACAACAATGGGCTTGTTTGTTGCTTTCCCCAGGAAATAATAATTGGCAGTTCTCAATAATTGGAATGCTTTGTTTCTGCCCAGTTTGACTTGTGACACCATGGCGATGAGACCATTGAATGATCGTGAGTTGGAAGAAATAGTAAATGCCTCACCAGATGAAGGATCACTTTCTGAGTTTGAAGATCACATCAGCAATGCATCTGAAAGCGAGTGTTCCGATGACAGTTACGACAGTCCACAGCCCATACAAAATAGTGTAGAGACTTTTCTTTCTAAAAATGGGAATATAGAATGGCAGTTGCATCCACCAGCACAACATGGTCGCCTACCAGCTTCGAACATCATCAAGAGTACCCCAGGAGTTACCAGGTATGCAGTCAGCAGAATATCTGATGTAAAATGTTCATTTGAAGCAGTATTTCACACAGCGCTTCAAAATGAAATAATAGAGATGACAAATATTGAAGGGCAGCGAGTTTATGGTGAACAGTGGACAGATATTGATGGTTCTGTTTTCCATGCATACTTAGGACTCTTACTCCTAGCGGGTGTATATCGATCTCATGGGGAGTCTACAAAAAGTTTGTGGGATAAAGATACTGGGCGAAACATATTTCGAGCAACCATGTCTCATGAAACATTCTGTAAGATATCACGTGTCCTGCGATTTGACAAGAAATCTACTAGAGAGGAAAGACGACGTACTGACAAACTTGCCGCAATTCGTAGTATTTGGGAGAAGTGGGTAGAGGTCCTTCCTCAACTGTATAATCCAGGAGAAAATGTTACTGTTGACGAGCAGTTAGTAGCATTTAGAGGTCGCTGTCCATTCAAGCAGTATATCCCAAGTAAACCGGCAAAATATGGGATCAAAATATGGACCATGTGTGACAGCAAAACTTCATACGTACTGAAAGCCCAAATTTATACAGGAAAGGTGAGTGGAGCGGCACCAGAAAGAAATCAGGGAATGAGGGTGGTATCTGATCTCACTTCTGAGTTACGTGGTCAGAATATCACGTGTGACAACTTTTTTACGTCGTACAATTTGGGGCAGCTGCTTCTGAAAAGGAAATTGACTATGTTGGGAACTATACGGAAAAATAAGCCGGAGCTTCCACACAAAATGACCAACAAGGAGGTACACAGCTCTTCATTTTACTTCACAAATGACACTACTGTGGTTAATTATATTCCTAAGAGACACAAGAATGTTGTACTTATGAGCACTCTCCACCATGATGCGGAAATCAGTGACAGGGCTGATAAGAAGCCAAAAATGATTTTGGACTATAATTCAACCAAAGGTGCTGTAGACACGCTTGATCAGTTATTAGGTACATATACATGCAAACGAAAAAGTAATAGGTGGCCAATGATAGTTTTCTACAATATTCTTGATGTTTCTGCTTATAATGCATACGTTTTGTGGATTTCGGTTGACCCTAATTGGAATGCAAGCAAATTGACTAGAAGGAGAATATTCTTGGAGGAACTTGGAAAGTCACTGATAAAAGAACATATTGCATCAAGAACGCATTTCCCAAGAACAGAAGATTCTTTGAGAATGGTCACAAGCATCCAAAACCCGAATGATGTGGGTGGTGTGTCAGAATCGGTAACAACAAGAAAATCTACAAAACGTGCACGCTGTAAGTTCTGTCCATCAAGTAATGACAATAAAACAAACATGGTGTGTGGAAAATGTAGTAAACATATTTGCAAGAAACATGTAACCTACTTGTGTCCACAGTGCAAGCAGTAAGAAAAGAACTGTAGTATTTTATAAGATGATTGTATTGAAAATTCTGTTGTTTCAAATTTATGTGAATACTTGTGCCTAAACTACAATCAGTAAGAAGAGAGGATTCTAAAGTTGTAGTGCTTTCTATGTTGGAATGTAATAAAAAAACTGTAGTGTGTTCTGTACTGTAGTGTGCTCTAAGATGAATATCTGTAATGACAACTGTCTGTTGTTAGAAAATGTCAATACTTACGTCTAAACTGTCAACAATAAGAATAGAAGTATGGAAAAACTGTAGTGCTTTCTAAGTTGAATGCCTGTAATGGAAACTGTCTGTTGTTTCAAATTTATGTGCATATTTAAATGAAAAATATCCCTCAATAAAGTTGTATGCATTGTTATTATTATTATTATTACCATTATTATTATTATTATTATTATTATTATTATTACTAACAAGGTACTGGAATAGAACAACAATGTCGATAGCTAAAACTGTACCAAAATTTATGTTTCTAAAGCATTTTGATATGTCGGGTCATATTGACCCGAACAGTATATATGTCAAGTAAAAGTGAACAGAACAGCAGGGATAATCTACTCATTTCGTTATTTCGTGTCTCAGGGCTACCCATTCCTGTTACCAGTGTTTCTTGTCCCTGATTTAGTCAATCCTTGCCTAACACTCCCTCTTGAAACCCGAAAACTCTGCTTCTTTCAGCTTATACAGGCCGAGTTATCTTCATTTCCTACCGTTTTTCCTAATTTCTTCATTATTAATCTGCATTTCGTATAAAACAAATAATCAGAGTCCCTATTTCTCTACGAAATGTTTTTGAATTTGTAACCTATTTAAAACCTTCTATTGTCCTGAGCCCTCTTTCGTACACAAACTTCTATAACGATTTTAAAGGAATAATTAACAATGATTAAATTATCCTTGGAACAAGATTATAGGAGGCAGTTTTCTCAGTCATTTTTCAGCCCCCCCCCCCCCACTCTTCGCCCACGCCCAGTAAATGTTCTCCTGCTATTTTTCCTACTACCAAATTCCACTCACCTGACACAGTTAAATTTCGTCTCCTTTAACCATCTCCATAATTTATTTTATCATATAATACATTCCTTTACCATTTTCTTAATCTGTGGAGCTTATTTTATTTATTTAACCTGATCAGCATCATCAGACTACCTCCTCACACATACAGTACATATTTCTCCTAGAAGATAACAATTTTAATGTGACAGGTATGTGAAATAACTCATGACAACCATCAGTGTGCGCAGACGTCAGTCATACTAAAAGACGCAATGAAATGAAAATTCTGTGGTCCAGCACACAGTTCTAATCTGCCAGGAAGTTTCATATCAGCGCACACTCCGCTGCAGAGTGAAAATCTCATTCTGGGAACATCCCCCAGGCTGTGGCTAAGCCATGTCTCCGCAATATCATTTCTTCCAGGAGTGCTAGTTCTGCAAGGTTCGCAGAAGAGCTTCTGTGAAGTCTGCAAGGTAGGAGACGAGGGACTGGCAGAATTGAAGCTGTGAGGGCAGGTCGTGCGTCGTGCTTGGGTAGCTCCGTTAGTGGAGCATTTGTTCGTGACAGGAAAAGGTCCCGAATTCGAGTCTCAGTCCGGCACACAGTTTTAATCCGTCCGGAAGTTTCATATCTGCGCTCACTCCAATGCAGAGTGAAAATCTCATTCTTAAAATTCTGCGGAAATAACATCCATTTATTTGAGAATCATATGTAGAATTACATAGCACCTCTCATTTACATGTTTGTACATGGGAACAAGTAAGAAATATTAATATAAATATTTATGTTCTCTGGTATTCCTAGGTGGTGTACAAAGCTACGACTTCGGTATTTCATCTACTCATGCATCAGATAAGACTTCAATAACATTACTTACTTACTTACTAACTTCAGATATGTATACACACATTTAAAAAAAAATTGGGAACAGGAGATAGTTGAAATACCAGGTGCTTCCTTCCTTCAAATCTTCATCAAGGTGTGTTCAATGCAAACCAGGCATCATATCATTTTTACTCATTAACCCTACTTGATAAGTTTCTTGACTGATGGACAAATCACCCAATCAACATATATCTTTCACATCACTGGACCATCATGTAGCGAAGATTTTTTGTTAGTAATATGTCATTTAAAGATGATAGCACATAGTTTTATAGTTTTATTTTTCTAGGAAGAGAATACCTCACTCCTGGTGATTTTGATGGATTACATCTCTTTACATTTCAGTTACATCACTAACACAATCAGTTTACTATCCAAGTTCCTTACAACTGCTTTTACGGTTTTCATTTGTTAACAGGGGGAGTTACGTCTACACTAAAAAAAGAAATCCCCAGGTAATTTACTACATTGTATTTCCGTAGTTAAATTCCCTCCACGGTACTAGTCCTTTACTGTTATCATCACAGATAAAAAGCTCACTTTAATCTAAAGAATACTAATACAATATGTATTACACAAATGCTGTGACAGTACCAGGCTTCAGGTCAGAGTACATATACTTTTTCTATTAGTCAGCACAGTTATAATTTTACTTTTATAGACGTTTGCCACAGCATCAGTTATTCATGCAGCCCTCTGAGATCACATGTATTTATTCATTAGCTAATATTGGTAGTGTTACTCTTTTTCTTTCTCCTTATATGAGGCCGATGAGATTGCATCTGCTTTATCTTATATATATTTCAAAAAAATCCTTATGAGCCTGTTTTCTTGAACATTATTTAAATTCCTTTCCTTACGAAACGTCGAGTCGTTTGTCCCTTCTAAAAATTCCATACTCCAGACAAAACCGTTTTCAATTATTTATGTGGGCCATGTCAATTGACTCAGATTCCCTTTTATAAACCTACCGAAATTATAATGGCACTATACCTGTATTTACTCACCACAACAAATGCATACCTACCGAATAACAGCAACTAGCCAATAAAGTCAATCTACTTAAGTATAAGATAATATTAATATTCACATACTAAAACATAACCAGAGTTCCTCATCTATAAAATAGGGTGTTATTCATTTTATAGCAGTAAGACAATAGCTGCCCACTTTTATTTTGCTTTAATTCAATCATAGCCTGAAAGTAGTCAGTGGTGTTTACCTGTGTAAATAACAAACTGTGATTCCTAAGCCAGTCGTTACTTCCCAGCTCTTAGTTGCTTACCTTTCCTCGGGGAAGTGCATTACCTTGTATCATCAGTATTCAGTCATCTAAATTAATAAAAATCTTTTGCATGTAAGATCAGTCGTTATATAACTGTGATGTGCAAAGACTATTTCAAAAGTATGATGCATGTAATGTTAGAGCGCTTTGCTGATGCGTGTTTGTAACTTACTTAAAGAAATACTTGAAATGTATAATTTATTAAATAATATTTTGTCATAGATCAATGAAATGAAATTGTTTGTGTATGTAATTTTTTGTGCAAGATGCCATTTCTATAAAATGGTACATGGTTGGGGATAATATGCAGGATATGTGTTATATAAAACATGGAGTTACAGAAGTAACTGTGGGAAGTATAAAAGCTGGCTTGGGTTTCTGGCGTGCTACCTGTAGAGCGAGTGGGAACGATAAGACATAGTCTGTAGGCATTAGTGAAAAAGCCAACACTCACACAGAGCAGACCATGCCTGGAAATCGTTGCACAGTACCCTCGGATGACGATTTTTGAATTATTACGGCTTTGGTACAACATGTTGGGCTATGTTATGGACGTTAAACCGCTGCCGAGAAGAGTTAGTCCATACTTCAAGAAACTTTTACGCCGTACTATTGGTAGCGTAGCTACCATTACTATCAGCCACACTAACAATGCCTACAGCCAACAGGTCACGAATGGTATAATTAGGATCGTAAAAGCTTGAACCATTAATCCAAAACTAAATTTTTTGAGTAATTATTGTGTTAAACATAAAATTTGGTTCACCCTGTTATGTATTCCTAATCATTCACCTATATAGTGTTCTTTCCTGATGTTTAATTATTCCGAGTAAACCTGTTATAAAACATTTGAAATGCTTTATTCATTATCTACCAGCGATAATAATTTTCTTTAAATATATTTCTCAGAAGCAATTGTTCTCAAATAACTTTTAAAGTGAAGGTAAAAATACTTTGTGATTTGCATAATAGATGAAATTTTGCTGTAGTACTGAAGTAGATATTTTCACACAAATTTAACGATTTTAATATTCTTACTTCCTTTGTGCCAATAAACAAAGTGAAAGTGAGTAAATAAGTTTTTTGTAAAGTACAAATAGAACTTCCAGGCACAAATGAGATTGAGTGTAGTACAAACAGTTACGAAAATGGGAGGAGGAGGAGGACAGGAGCTGACGTCTATGTCCGTAATTTTCCCGAGCGGCAGGTGTATGTCGGAAATCTTAATAAATTCAGTGCCCGCTTTTTGGGACATTGCACCGTTGTGCGTATTTTGGGCCTGGTAAATCTGCTGGTTAAGGGTAACCACACTGGTAAGCAGTACTGGGTCCACCTTAGCCAAGTCAAAACCCCCATGGAGTTGGTGTTTGAGGGGGATGAGTTTGAACCATGGCCATCTCACGCTGATGCCGTTTTTTCCTTTTGGAATTTTCTCTCAGTTACTACCTGAACGAGTTGCTCACTTGCCTGTCAGTGGCAGCAGCATCGTTTATCGGTACTAGTACTGCTGTACCATCTTTGGTGTGACCGCTATATTTTCCGTGTGGTGGTGTGTGTGGGTAGTCGTTTGGTTTCGACAGAACAGCGAGGAAGTCTCCGTTGCGTGTGGTCGGGCAGGGGCTGCTGGCGGTGTGCACGCGTGGTCGGAGTTGTGAGGCACTAGCTGCGAGAGCTGCTAAATTCGCCCCCCACTGAACCTGGATACTGGAGTTTGTAACCTCCCCCTCGCTTATCGACCTTAATGACAGTGAAAAACTAAACCGCGTGTACCTAATGGAAATTTGGGAAAAACAATCGTCACCGAAGTTAATTTGTCGGTAAAGAGGGAGGAAAGGGTTATATCTAAATGAAAGGAAAATTGCAAATGAAATTGGTGGAAATTCATTTTGAGAAATGGGTAAAATTAATAAAGAAAGTAAATGTGCGGTCGTTACGTTAACAATTAATTGGCGTTAAATAGATATTCGAGATTTGGGGAAAATTACGGTTGCCAGTCCTATGGACAACTACTATAATAACTGAAAATGAAAGATTAATGCACATATAATTAGCGCTAAAAGTGTGGAAACTGAAGGTTGACATGTGTTGTGTGAAAACTGAATGTTTGTCAGAAGTAATAAATTTCGCTACACTCTGACTTAATTTAGCAAAAGAATTAATAAAACCGGAAAACTGGAAATTAATTTAGTGACTGAAATTAATAGTGAGCTTTGTTTCTGAAGCAGTACGAAATTCAGTAAAATAAGGTTAGTCTTGGGCTACCTCAACAATCATTTCAAAAGCTACTTGAATCTACGCAATTTAGAAATAAGAGATTTAACTTTGAACTTGAATTAAATGATTCTGAACAATTAACAATAGTAAAATTTAGTATGTACCAAGCTGAGCTGCAGTCACAGGTAAGCTAAAATAGGTAACAAAGCTCGCTTGTGCTTGTGTAATCTAAATAATATATGAATACTTTAGCTGAAATTTGAAATTAAAGCAGTGAAACAGAATGATGTTACTTTAAAGCTGGCGTTTGAATTTCAATGAGACTCGGGTTCATTCCAGAAAAGGAAGGGACCCTACTTGGTAATGCAATTGGGACAATGAGCAACAAAGGTTCATGCTACATTGCTGTAATTTAGTGAGGAAAATTTTACAGTTTGAAAAGCTGTGGTCTGCCATACAGTTCTAAAACTTTACGTGCTTCCAGTCTTCCTTGTTGGTCGTCGATCGAGGAGGTGGCGACAATAACTCATTGTCGGCCGTAGCTGTTGCAGATACTGGATGCTGGCGCGCCTTCTCGACACAGTCTCCAGCCGAAACGGGCTCTTGATGTGGGCCAGCTAACGCTTCCCATCCGCAACACCATGTCAGAAACTAACATATCAAGTCGAGCGCAATTACATTTTGCCAAAACCCGAAAGCGCGACCGAAAGCGCGACAACTTGCGGGAGCGTCACACAACACACCTGCTCCACTGCCCTACTCCAGCCAGACTCACTCTGCTCTGCCGGCGCTCCACGGAGCAGAGTTAACACTGCCAAAGGTCCTAAACACTTTGACACTTTGGTTCTCCACACGACCTATCGATGTATTCGTTCGATAGCATAGTTTTCCCTAGGCAAGACCCAGCGTAAAACTACAAATAGTATTTACAAAACAAACCAATTATACATCGACATATATATATATATATATATATATATATATATATACAAATAGTAAAACAATTACAATATATAAAGACACAGAAATGTCATATCTTCAGGTAAGAAAATAAGGAAAAATCTATAGTACAATAGATGGAAATAGAAGGATATGCATTTCCGGCGTTACTAATTGAGTTATCAGTTAACCTGTTACGAAACCTCAGCTGCTGTGACATCTCGTCATTCATTGCTGCTTGTTGCTTCCTGGGCCAATCCTGAAAGCAGCAACATATGGGGTGCTGGAGTCGGCAAATGTTTCAGCGATCTTCCTGTATGGTGTTTAACTATTGAAGTGATGGTAACTTATTAGTGAAATGCACCAGCGGTATCTTCTGCCTTCTGGCCGTTAATGTTCGAGTTACCTGCCCTGGTAATTAGCATGGTTTTCTGGCAGCGTGTTTTCCTCGCCATGTTGATGCTGTTCGGAATAGCGTATATTTTGACAGCTAGATGTTGTTCTCCTTTTTTTTCCTTTGAGTGGTTATTGTCCCTTGACTGTGTTTAGATGACAATTATCAAGACATAGTGCTGCTGCGATCTTCGTCCTCGCTGATATTTTCAGTTGCCGTGCTGTTGGTTGAGTGGAAGGGAATTGATTATGCTGCTGGTTGGTTCTTCAGCTGTCCCTAGGTCGTGTTGCCACCCTATTATTTAGTGTTACACTTGCCTGCCTGTCTCACCTAACCTGTTGTTAGAGTTTTCTGTCCTGGCCAACCATTGGAACACTTCTGAGCATCACTGTTCTGTTGTTTGGGATTGCGATTTTCTTTTGTCTCTAGTACTGTGTGAGGTCTTCAGCCACATAGTAATTTAGATTGTTTTAATGTTCAGTATGTGGCCTTCAGCCGAACCTTATGTGAAATATTTTAAGATATGGCCTTCAGCAGTCTGAAGTAAAAAAAAACATCATTTGAAAATTTTCTCTCTATCTTAATTTATTATCCAGGCCTTAAACTTTGTGTTGTTCTATGTTCATTATAAGGCCTTCGGCCGAACCTTATGTGAAATATTTTAAGATTAGAGTATCAGCTTACTTAAATTAAAATTTGAAAGGTCTTTGTTTAAAACCTTTTAAAATTTCCTTACTGGAGTTCCTGTTATCCAGACCTTAGGCCCTCAGTTGTTCTATTTTGTAACTAAGGCCTTCAGCCGTGCGTATTCCTTAACGCAATTTTAATAACTTGTGTTCGTTTTATGGACTCATGGTTAAAAAAAACTGTTTGTCAACTTATCAATTGCATACTTGGTTTATGAGAACTTCTTAGCCTTTATTGAAGAGGAATTTGTATCTCAAGAAAAATATTGACTATAATATTCGACATATTACCCAGGGAGAAGTGAAGCTTTGCTCAGCATGTCGCATGCTGTAACTACTAGCGAGAATGCGGCTTGGTAAATTCGTCGAAAACTCGGATATTGCGACGAATGAACCCGTATGATTGTCAAGGCGAAAATTGGGAAATGCCTGAAAATGACAGTAAGGGTTACCTGTAGACTTATAGGTGGTTTTCGACGTTACCTTATCAGCAGCACTCCCTACATTTATTGATAAAAAATGGTTAACTGTTCAGTGGATCATAAATGCAGTCTCTCGCTGTAATGTCGAACGAGTTAGCTTACACTCATAGCGCCTGTTGAGAGCGAAAATTCTGGTAATATACTGACAAATTTCATGAAAGACTTCTCTACAAGTGTTTCCTACCAGTAATTCATTTTTACTCACCGTAATCTACACACACACACACACACACACACACACACACGAATTATACATATTTTTAAAAAACTGTGTGGAGCAGAAGCAGTTGTCAAGCATTTGTAATGATTTCGCTTAAAGTTTGAAGGTAATTTTCTTATGTATTAAATTTATACTTATAATACAGTCCGAATCGCATTAAATGACAATTGTCGCAACGAGATTCGATTATCTTGACCTTAGACAATCGTCAGTTTGAGAAAAAAATATATGTGATATCTTCACAAAGCTGCGTCAGTTAATCTTTCCTTCCAAAGTCACGAGGACTAACACTGTGGAGCAGTAGACCCAAAGTCAAGACATGACGTAAGATTTCTCTCATGTAGACGACAGATGGAGATCATTTTTAAAATTTATTATTCCTCTCAAACATGTGAACATATAATACGATGTACCACAGGGAAACGAACCTGACTGTTGACCGGAGCGAGCGACACCTTTCGGCATAGTGGACTTTGCCTGCCGCGCTTTGCGCCACGCATGCGCAGACTGTCCACGCTTGCCTATCGCTCCGCCTGTATGCGTGTAAGCGCTGTCCTATGTGGCGAGGCGTAGACGCGAATGCCGTTTTGCTTTTTATGTCCTCCTTCTTCTCGTCCACCAAGGATTATTTTTCTGCCTACATAGCAGAGCTCCTCAACTTGAACTGCTTGGTGATCCCCAGTTTTTATGTTAAGTTTCTCGCTGTACTCATTTCTGCTTGAATATTATCTAATCTACACTCCTGGAAATGGAAAAAAGAACACATTGACACCGGTGTGTCAGACCCACCATACTTGCTCCGGACACTGCGAGAGGGCTGTACAAGCAATGATCACACGCACGGCACGGCGGCCACACCAGGAACCGCGGTGTTGGCCGTCGAATGGCGCTAGCTGCGCAGCATTTGTGCACCGCCGCCGTCAGTGTCAGCCCGTTTACCGTGGCATACGGAGCTCCATCGCAGTCTTTAACACTGGTAGCATGCCGCGACAGCGTGGACGTGAACCGTATGTGCAGTTGACGGACTTTGAGCGAGGGCGTATAGTGGGCATGCGGGAGGCCGGGTGGACGTACCGCCGAATTGCTCAACACGTGGGACGTGAGGTCTCCACAGTACATCGATGTTGTCGCCAGTGGTCGGCGGAAGGTGCACGTGCCCGTCGACCTGGGACCGGACCGCAGCGACGCACGGATGCACGCCAAGACCGTAGCATCCTACGCAGTGCCGTAGGGGACCGCACCGCCACTTCCCAGCAAATTAGGGACACTGTTGCTCCTGGGGTATCGGCGAGGACCATTCGCAACCGTCTCCATCAAGCTGGGCTACGGTCCCGCACACGGTTAGGCCGTCTTCCGCTCACGCCCCAACATCGTGCAGCCCGCCTCCAGTGGTGTCGCGACAGGCGTGAATGGAGGGACGAATGGAGACGTGTCGTCTTCAGCGATGAGAGTCGCTTCTGCCTTGGTGCCAATGATGGTCGTATGCGTGTTTGGCGCCGTGCAGGTGAGCGCCACAATCAGGACTGCATACGACCGAGGCACACAGGGCCAACACCCGGCATCATGGTGTGGGGAGCGATCTCCTACACTGGCCGTACACCACTGGTGATCGTCGAGGGGACACTGAATAGTGCACGGTACATCCAAACCGTCATCGAACCCATCGTTCTACCATTCCTAGACCGGCAAGGGAACTTGCTGTTCCAACAGGACAATGCACGTCCGCATGTATCCCGTGCCACCCAACGTGCTCTAGAAGGTGTAAGTCAACTACCCTGGCCAGCAAGATCTCCGGATCTGTCCCCCATTGAGCATGTTTGGGACTGGATGAAGCGTCGTCTCACGCGGTCTCCACGTCCAGCACGAACGCTGGTCCAACTGAGGCGCCAGGTGGAAATGGCATGGCAAGCCGTTCCACAGGACTACATCCAGCATCTCTACGATCGTCTCCATGGGAGAATAGCAGCCTGCATTGCTGCGAAAGGTGGATATACACTGTACTAGTGCCGACATTGTGCATGCTCTGTTGCCTGTGTCTATGTGCCTGTGGTTCTGTCAGTGTGATCATGTGATGTATCTGACCCCAGGAATGTGTCAATAAAGTTTCCCCTTCCTGGGACAATGAATTCACGGTGTTCTTATTTCAATTTCCAGGAGTGTATATCTACATATATACTCTGCAAATCTCCGTGAGAGGCATACCAGAGGGTATCAGCTATTAAGGTTTCTTCCCGTTCCACTCGCGTATGGACCGTGGGAAGAATAATTGTCTGAATACCTTCGTGTGCGTAATAATTATTCTAATCTTATCCCTAAACGAACGACAAGTACAGGGTTGTGGCATATTCCTATAGTCATCATTTAAAGCCGGTCGTTCAAACTTTATTAACAGACTTTCTCGTGATAGTTTACGTCTACCTTCAAGAGCTTTCCAGTTCAGTTTCTTCTGTATCTGTGTGACACCGTTTGTGACACCCTCCCACTGATCAAACCAACCTGTGACCATTCATGATGCCCTTCTCTGTATACATTCAACATCCCCTGTTAGCCGTATCTGCTATGCGTGAAACACATTTGGTCAATATTTTAGAACGGGTCGCACGAGTGATTTTTAAGCTACTTTCTTTGTAGACTGACTGCACTTCCCCAGTGTGGTATCGATAGTTCCGATACCACAGCGTAGGTGCACGCTCGTAGGTTGGCACTCCGAGAGCGGACGAACTACGCCGACCACAGCGCCCTCTGGCAGACGCTGTGGAGCTCAGCGAGCGCCTCTCTGCTTTCTCCCTGTTTCATCAAGAGCAGACGGCCTGGGAACATCGCTTGAACTTAAGAGTGTGATGGATTGCTATTGACACTTTGTACAACTTACGATGGGAGTACGGCTTTGCACCCACGTGCTCATCATCGCAAAGTTATGTAATCATTTATTAACTGGTTTTTTCCTATAGTAAACATTTTTAAATTTATACGCAGTACCGAAGTGCTTTATATCACCTGCTCCTACTCGCTTCCTTCATTTGGCCTATTTTGCAGATCACAGGAGGAGACCCACGCGTTCCGTTCCAGGCGGGATACAAAACCCAGTATTCTACCAATAAACCAAAGTCTGCCATCTGCTTTATCTACGACTGATCTGTGTGATCATTCCATTTTACACCTCTACTTAGTGTTACACCCAGGTATTTTTGTATGAGTTGGCCGATTCCAACACTGACTCATTGACATTATAGTCAGAATAACAAACTTTTTCGTTTCGTGAAGTGCACAATTTTGCATTTCTGTACATTTAAAGCGACTTACTAATCTTTTTATCACTTTGAATTCTTATAAAGATCAGAGAGAGTATTTATGCAGCTTATTTTAGATAGTGCTTCATTATAGATAACAGCATCGTCTCCAAAATAACTGATATTACTATTAATATAGTCTGCAATGTCGTTAATGTACAGCGTGAAAAGCAAGGATTTCAACACACTTTCCTAGGGCACACCTGCCTCTCCACCCAAGATAACATGCTGCGTCCACCCTATTAAAAAGTCCTCAATTCAGTCACAAATTTCACTTGATATCACATATGATCGAACTTTTGACAATAAGCGTAATTATGGAACTGGGTCAAACGCTTATCGAAATTCAGGAAATACTGTATTCACCTGACGGCTTTGAGCGAATGCTTTCAGTATGTCATGTGAGAGAAGTGCCAGCTGGGTTTCGGAATGCATGCAGGCTGGCACAGAGGAGGTCATTCTGTTCAAGATACCTCATTGTGTTTGAGCTCAGAATATGTTCTAATATTCTACAATAAATCAATCTCGAGGGTATTTGTGGATCACTTCTACTATACTTTTTGTGGATAGACATGTGTTACCTGTGCTATCTTCCAGGAGCTGGCCACGATTTTTTGCTCTAGTGATCTACGACAGATTATAGTTAGAAGAGGGGATAACTCATCCGCCAATTCGGTATAGAATCTGACAGGTATTCCATCGGGCCTTGGAGCTTTGTTCGTTTTAACGATTTCAGCTGTTTCTCTACACCAATGACACTAATACTTATTGCAGTCATCTTTTCAGTGGTACGAGGATAAAATTGGCGCAATTCATCTGGGTTTTTCTTTGTGGAGGTACATTTGAAAACAGTTGAGGATTTCAGCTTTTGCTCTGCTACATTAAATTTCAGTTGCTGTCTCATTCGCTAGGGACGGGACACTAACTTTGGTTCCGCTAACAGCCTTTACATGTGACCACAATTTCATTATGTTTTGTGAAATACCATTTGACAATACTCTGCCAAGGCAGTCACTGAAGGTATAATGCATTGTTCTCTTCGTAGCCAAATGCGTTTCACTCAGCATCGCTCTATCTATAGCCCTATGTGTGGTTTTACACTTATTATACGCTAATCTTTGTTTCTTTAGATGTTTCCTTACCATGGCTGTATACCATGGAGGTTTCCTCCCATTATGAATCGTTCTACTGGTGCATATCCATCCACTGCATGGTCAACTATTCTTTTAAAGTTGAACCATAGTTCCCCTACCTGCTCCTGCCCTGTGCTAATAGTTTCAAGTTCCTCACTGAGATATGACATAACTAATTTTTTATCTAGTTTAATGAAAATATCTATCTTTCGCTTGTTTTAGTTGCCCTTTGTACTTTGTTAATAATTGTTGCCAACACAGCGTCATGGTCATAGTTTCAAAGTTCCTCACTGAGATATGACACTACCGATTTTTTATCTAGTTTACTGAACATATATATCTTTCGCTTCTTTTAGTTGCACTTTTTACTTAGGTAACCACTGTTGCCACAACAGCGTCATGGTCACTGATACCAGTTTTTACGTGGACAATCTCAAAGATGTCAGATCTATTTGGTGCCATTCGATCCAATGTATTTCCATCATTGAGTGGGTTTTGTAACTACCTATTCTAGGTACTTTTCAGAGAAGGCATTTTGTAACATTTCATAGGATTTCTTATCACGCCCACTACTAACAAAACTGTAATTTTCCCAATTAATTGTTGGATGATTGAAGTCTTATTACTGTGTGACTGGGAACTTACGTGCAAAGGAACTGAGGTTTTCTCTTTAGTTTTCGGTTTTATCAGGAGATGAGTATAGTGGGCGATAGAAGGATCCAATTAGCATTTTATACCCACCCCTGATTCTCAGTCTTGGCCAAACAATCGCAAATGCTGCTTCAATTTCTATCTCGGTGGCTTTGGGTTTCTTATCTACTGCGACAAATACACTATGTCCATTTCCCATTGGCCTATCCCTTTGATATCGCTTAAATTTTCCCCACAAATCTCACAGCTATCAATTTCAGGTTTCAATCGGGTTTCTGTGCATAGAATTATGTCAGCTTCAATGCTTTTCATGAGCACTTCAAACTCTGGCACTTTGTTGTGAATGATTCGGCAGTTTAGCATTAGGATTTTAACACTTTCGACTGTGGAAGGGATATCTTCCGATTTTACATTGATGCTTCTGGGTTTCCACAGCTGTCGTTGTGTGGATTCAGTGGATAGTCGCTTAATCCAAAAAACGTCTTGTGTGAACCCCGTACACAGTCAGCTACCTGAATGCCAACGTCTGGGTGTAGTGCACAACTGACACATTTACTGGGACATAACAGTTCTCAGAACTCTCGCCCAAGTCCAGAAAGTCTCAGCCTTGGTTGTCACGGAACTTCCGAGGTGTCTTGTTGAGTGCTTCCACTCGACTCAAAAACGAAGGCCACGATCGGCTCTGGGGACAACACTGCAAATTGTGAGCTTCGTTGAAACTCCATGATCGAGGCTGGTCTTCTCAGTTTTTTCTGCCAGTCACTGGAATGACCCCGGGATGACCTCAGAGCCCAGACGACAGGCATCATTTGTTCCAACGTGCGCCACAACATACAGTTGGTTGCACCCTATTCCCTCATTGGCTGCTGCTGGAATAGCTTGTTCAACATGCTGAATGAGATCTCCAGGCATACACACTGAGTGCACTTTGTATCCTTTCCTACCCCTTGCCGCCATTTCCCTAAGGTGTACCATCATTCGCCGTACGGTTGAACTGCCGACGAATAAACTTCTACCCTTTTGCATTAGCCTTCCATTGACACCAGACAAAACAGGTTCCCGTAAAACAGGCAAAGTAAATCCCAATGGTTCAGTATCAGATTCAGTGAAGGACAGCAGCTCACAGTTTTTGGTTATGGGGCTCGGTAGAATATCCTGAGTCCTCAGTGGTCCCCATCTACCCTGTACAAGACGCCTGTATCTACCATTGCCATTCCATAAGCAGTCAAGTGGACGAGTAATGACAGATGCTGTACTTTCTGCAGAAGACACAGGATCTACAGGAGACGATAGTGCTTTGAGATACCTCTGGTACCGGTATCACAGGTACACGACTCTCGGAAGCTCTTCCATCACACCGATTCGCAGCAGCTGCCAGTCGTTTTGACAGTAGTCAGGGCGATTTTCAGCTGCTTACGGACGTCAAGCAACTCATCCCGTTTTCGAGTACAGCATTTACAGTGGGGCTGCATTTGAGCTGGCGCAATGAATAACAGGGCAGTGCACATATAACTTTAAATTAAGCCAGCTGATTATCTTTTAATCTGACTAGCTAAAAAGTTGCTAATTCCTTATAAAAACTGAAAGAAATACACAATACGATTTCTATTAAGGCAACACAAAAACCTGTGGCAAAAATTACTAGTTTCCTAAAAAGCTTTGAATGAAATTATAATGAAATATAGACGTTTAGCTGCTTACAGGCGTTGATAAATATCAACGGGGACAGATGAAAGATATTTGCTCCGGCAGGGACTCGTCTAGATTTCATTATACGAGAATTGGAACTTTAATAGTGGAAACCATTTATCTACAGCTCGTTCAAAATAGATACGTGTTTCAAAGTTTTACTGACCTTCAAAGTAGTCACCAGCATTGTGTATAACCCGTTGCCAGCGATGTGGAAGCCGTAGGATACTCCTGGCAGTGCCAGTTGTGTTGACAGTTCTAGCAGCGTGGTCTATTGCACGACGAATTTGTAGCAGTTCTGAAGCGAATGCCGTGAAGTGTTTCCTTCAGTTTAGAAATCTAGTTGAACTCACGAGGGCTTAAGTCAGGGGAGTGCAGTAGGTGGTATATCACTTAGCAGCCCCTTCAGTCAAACAAATCAGTAACAGCTTGCGTTGTATGTGCTTGAGCATTGCCCTTGCAAAATGATGGTCAGGTCCTACAGAAAGTGTCATCACTTCTGTCTCTAAGCTTGTCGTACGTTGTGTTCCAAACATGAACAGCATAAAGAAAGAAGTGATGACACTTTCTGCAGGACCTGACCATCATTTTGCAGGACAGTGCTCAAGCACGTACAGTGCAAGCTGTTACTGATTTGTTTGACTGAAGGGGCTGCTAAGTGCTATACCACCTACTGCAGTCCAGTGGCTTAAACCCTCGCGCTTTCAACTCGATTTCTAAACTGAAGGAAACACTTCAAGGCATTCGATTCGAGACTGATACAAATTCGTCGACCAATAGACCTCGCCGCTGTAACTGTCAACGCAACTGGCGGTGCTAAGAGTATCCCACGACTTCCACATCGCTGACAACGGGTTATAAACAATACTGGTGACTACTTTGAAGGTCAGTAAAACTTTGAAACACGTATCTATTTTGTACTAGCTGTAAATAAATAGTTGCCACTATTGAAGTTTCAACCCTCGTAATTTCATTCTTCGAGAGCTGCAAGATCACCAATGATATCTGTACAGATACCAGCTTTATATACAACGCTTTGAGGTTAATTATAGTCGTTATCAAACTCGAAAACAGAGTTAATTTAAGATTAATGCAGATAATATATAGGGCTACCTCTTTTTAAGGAAAAACTAGACGTAACACAGTATGTTAGTGAGGGTGTCCGCTACAGTGACTGAATCATAAACGCCGATTTACTAAAAACGTCTCGTAGATTATACAAAGGACAATGTTAACTGTCGACAGTTCTCAATCGGGGATTCATTTGCGTTAATATACAATGGAATGCAGGGGTGCTTTATTCTTTGGCAGAACTGTGAACCACAAACTCTGTTTTGCTACGAAATAAGTTACGTATCCGAAACACTCGTACCGGTAACTAACAGAAATATCGTACTGGTGACTAACAGAAATATAGTTTTATAAGCGTCCGAAAATTCAAAAAAAAAAAAAACAATATGTTTCTCAAGTAATTCTACAATAAAGTTTGAGAACGATTGTTTTTAACGAGAATATGCCTACTGGACGAAAACAGTACGAGTTCATAGCGGCACTGGCAAATGTTCTAGATTTCACAGTATACCACAGTATAAAAGGATATTGTACAATTAATGAAAGATTATGCAGAAGTGACCCAAATAGAAAACATGCGAATTTAGAACTTCAAACGGCCAAACATGTACACGTGGTCTCACACAAATGAAAATTCCGAAGTCGGCTGTAATACATAAATGAACGTGCTAATTGCACGGATTTTTCATTTAGTTGTGTCCGTGCACACTTCTGTACCAGCGTGCCGAAGAAGAACATTGCACTGTGAGTTAATTTCGATCAAAATGTCTGAAAAGTACAGAACGAACAAAACTTGTCTTCTGCCTGTTGCAGATAACGACACGTGTGTCATTAAGACTGATATACTGTCACCCTCAATTTGAATCTCGCTCGTAGACCTTACTTTTATTTCCGTCATTGATTTTACGATGTATAGATTGAGCAGGAGAGGGGGAAGGTGGTGGAGGATGGGGGATGACAACATATATATTGTATGTTACCCATCTTTCCCCATAGTGAAACTCCATTTTTTTCAGAATTCCGAACATCTTGCACCATTTTACATAGCCGAACGCTTTTCCTAGGTCGGCAACTGCTACAAACGTGTCTTGATTTGAGGATATTGTGTATTTTTTTTATTTCGTCCGTATCTGTTCCACTCATAAACATTTTTGTTGCAGTGGCTATCGGTTTCGGGCTGACACGGTCATTTTCAAACCACACACCTTGTGGTTGACGGTAACGAATCAGTGTGGTATCAAAGGGCACGAATAGCTTCTATGCAGTGTGGTAACACTTTGGGCAAAGAGTACCCTCAATGATATTAGCCTATATGTCTGTCGCACCTGACACAACGAAACTAATAAAATTACTAACAAAAACTAATAAAAATTATCCGATCTCCTCGGAACTAAACAGGTGCAGACCTACCATCCATGTGCAGCATGGCTAGAATAAGTAACTATCTTGAGTTTTATCTATTCTTGCTTCAATTATCAACCGCAGCGTCTGAACTGCCTCTCTGGTGGCTTTACCTTCCAGAAAACCAAACTGTTTGTCGTCTAATACACGCCCAGTTTTCTTTTCCATTCTTCTGCATATTATTCTTCTTAGCAACTTGGATGCATGAGCTGTTAAACTGACTGTTCCATAATTCTCGCAGCTATCTTCGGTATTGCATGGATGATATTTTGCAGAAAGTCAGATAGTATATCGTTATATGTTTTACATACGAGCGTGAACAATCGATTTGTTGCCACTTGCCCTAACGTTTCTGATTGAATGTCATCTGTCCCTCTTGCCTTATTTGATTTTGATTCAACCGAGGTTCTTTCCAATTCTGACTAATACTGCAATCCCTATCTCTTGCTGTCGACTCCTGTTTCTTTCTCTGTCACGTTCCTCCCCCTCATAGAAGCCTTCGGGGTACTCTTCCCGCCGATACGTCTCCTTCTCTGCCTTTAATAGTGGACTTGCCATTGCCCAGTTAATGTTCCCACCACTGTTTTTAATTTAACCGAGGGTTGTTCTTACTTTTTCATGTGCTGAGTCTATCTTGCCGACAGTCCTGCCTTTATCGATTTCGTCATATTTTTCATGTAGACATTTCGCCCTATCTTCTCTGTATTCCTATTTATTCCTTCCTGACTGACTT
Organism: Schistocerca cancellata; assembly: GCF_023864275.1. Taxonomy (NCBI): domain Eukaryota; kingdom Metazoa; phylum Arthropoda; class Insecta; order Orthoptera; family Acrididae; genus Schistocerca; species Schistocerca cancellata. The sequence goes on along the minus strand of NC_064628.1, from coordinate 147,152,437 downwards.
GAATTCCTGTATCGTGAATTTCTCTGACCATTTTTGTACTTCCTTCTTTCGCCGATGAGCTGAAGTATTTGTTCCATTACCCATGGTTTCTTCTCAAATGGTTCAAATGGCTCTGAGCACTATGGGACTTAACTTCTGAGGTCATCAGTCCCCTAGAACTTAGAACTACTTAAACCTAACTAACCTACGGACATCACACACATCCATGCCCGAGGCAGGATTCGAACCTGCGACCGTAGCAGTCGCGCGGTTCCAGACTGTAGCGCCTAGAACCGCTCGACCACTCCGGCCGGCATGGTTTCTTCTCAGTTACCTTTCTTGTACCTACGTTTTTTCTTTCCAACTACTATGATTCCACTTTTTAGAGATATCCATTCCTCTTCAACTGAACTGCCAACTGAGGAATTCATTATCGCAGTGTCTATAGCCTGCTACAACTTCAAGGGTGTCTCTTCATTCCTTAGTACTTCCATATTCTACTTCTTTGCTTGTGCATTCTTCCTAGGTAATCTCTTAAACTTAGGCCAACTGGCCGGCCGGTGTGGCCGTACGGTTCTAGGCGCTTCAGTCTGGAACCGCATGACTGCTACGGTCGCAGGTTCGAATCCTGCCTCGGGCAAGGATCTGTATGATGTCCTTAGGTTAGTTAGGTTTAATTAGCTCTAAGTTCTATGTGACTGATGACCTCAGAAGTTAAGTCGCATAGTGCTCAGAGCCATTTGAACCATTTAGGTCTACTCTTTGTTATTGCCAATTGTAATTTGAGACTGTATTCGCTCCTGGGTACACTCCAGGAAATACATTATAATGGAAATATTTCGGTTTGAAAAGTGCGTTTTTTTGTCCAGTTAGTCATCTTTAAAATTTTTTCTTTTACACATTACGATAAAATACCTCCGACTTAGTTTGTACCGGGGAAGATACCTGACTACATTAATACATGACTGGTGGAACCTCTAGAAACACTTTAATTATTTCGTTCTAGTTTTTCTCCATCGTCGTCTAAGGGGTTCACTAGTAGCATTTGATTGTATGAGTGTTTGTTTAATGTGATCATAATGACGTGAGTGTGGAGTCAGTGAATCTGAAGTTTACGAGTCTAGTTCGAACATTTGCGAGAACATCTTTCCACTTTGTCATACACGTTTATTACATGCCTTAAAGAGGAAAAATACTTTTATAGTTCAGCAGGAATCATAAATCATGTCATTATCATTATAGATTCCTTCATGGTTATTAGAATAATGGAACTTCCAAATTAATGGTAAGCAAATGATACCAAAATATCCACGGGTATGCTGCCGGTCTATAGTGTCCAACGGGCACAATATTTCGGCGATCAAACATGTCGCCATCATCAGGTGAACTGACGGACTGAGCTCCTGTGAACGTACCGGCACGGAGATCCGTACGCTATGGCTGCTCAGAGGGAACTGGGTTCGGTCGCGGCGGCGGCCGATTTAAATACCCTCCGCCCGCGGCGCGCTCCCTCCGCCGTCCGCGCCCAGCGCCACGGTCGCGCGGTGGAACAGCTTGCGACGGCGTCTGAGATGACGTCTGTGTGATGGCTCTGTCCGCCGTGGTCGTCACAACTATACGTCTGCTCGATTTACTCTTGATTAACCCGATCGCTGGTTCCCAAGCCTTGCTAAGATTATAGCCACAGTCCCGGTTTATGAGGTCGTCATTGGTGCGAATTTCGATGGCCTCTCTAACAACGCTGTCCCAGTATCTCGACGTCTGTACCAGAATCCTCGTGCGGTCATACTCCATGGCGTGATTTTCCGACAAACAATGTTCAGCGACCGCCGACTTGCTCGGATACATCAGTCGAGTGTGCCTCTGGTGTTCACGGCATCGATCCTCGACGGTACGCATCGTCTGACCAATATACGACTTGCCACATTGACACGGAATCTGGTACACGCCGGCCTTCCTCAAACCGAGGTCATCTTTGGCGCTCCCCACCAGTGGACGACACGTTCGTCATCTGGCCACATGGTATGGATAAACTCCTTGACTTCCTTACACATCTAAACTCCATACACCCCAACATCAAATTCACTATGGAGACTGAAATGGAGGGTAAATTACCTTTCCTTGACGTCTTGGTCAAGAGAAGGGCTGACGGCACCCTAGGTCATGGGGTGTATCGGAAGGCTACGCACACTGATCTGTATTTGCATGCAGACAGCTGCCACCACCCTTCACAGAGGAATGGGGTACTTAAAACTCTAGTACATAGGGCACGCACTATCTCTGACGCAGAGAGTCTACCCCAGGAATTGGAACATCTGAGAACTGTATTTCGAAAAAAAAAATGGGTACTCAGAGTGGCAGATTCAACGTACTCTCCGCCCAACCACTGCAGCACAACCTGTTGAGATGGATGAAGTCACGAGGGAGGAGGTAGGCACTGCATTTATTCCATACACAGGCGCACTCTCGGGGAAAATCGCCCGCATTCTGAAGAAACACCGGGTCGGAACTGTGTTTTGTCCTCCAAATAAAACTCGTGCACTGGTGGGGAGCGCCAAAGATGACCTCGGTTTGAGGAAGGCCGGCGTGTACCAGATTCCGTGTCAATGTGGCAAGTCGTATATTGGTCAGACGATGCGTACCGTCGAGGATCGATGCCGTGAACACCAGAGGCACACTCGACTGATGTATCCGAGCAAGTCGGCGGTCGCTGAACATTGTTTGTCGGAAAATCACGCCATGGAGTATGACCGCACGAGGATTCTGGTACAGACGTCGAGATACTGGGACAGCGTTGTTAGAGAGGCCATCGAAATTCGCACCAATGACGACCTCATAAACCGGGACTGTGGCTATAATCTTAGCAAGGCTTGGGAACCAGCGATCGGGTTAATCAAGAGTAAATCGAGCAGACGTATAGTTGTGACGACCACGGCGGACAGAGCCATCACACAGACGTCATCTCAGACGCCGTCGCAAGCTGTTCCACCGCGCGACCGTGGCGCTGGGCGCGGACGGCGGAGGGAGCGCGCCGCGGGCGGAGGGTATTTAAATCGGCCGCCGCCGCGACCGAACCCAGTTCCCTCTGAGCAGCCATAGCGTACGGATCTCCGTGCCGGTACGTTCACAGGAGCTCAGTCCGTCAGTTCACCTGATGATGGCGACATGTTTGATCGCCGAAATATTGTGCCCGTTGGACACTATAGACCGGCAGCATACCCGTGGATATTTTGATTATCAAATACGCCGGGAGAAACTCAAGAATCACAAATGATACCAGTTTTAGTGACTTTCATATGATTCGGCCAAATAAGGTGTTCAATACTAATCTCTTACAAAAAGGAAGCACATGTTACTTTTCATTCATTTCTTTAATTTACTATGTAAACAGAGTGAAAAAATTATACAAGTAAATGTATTCCACGAAAGAGTGCATCAGGCCATGCGTAGGTCAAAAAATTTCGTCATGCCTTAGTAGGCCACTTGAAACGATAACTTAAAGAAGGTATTCAGTTAATTGGTTTCTTATCGGCGTGATTAAGCTCCTCGAACTTTATAAGCAGAACGATCAGCCAGTAGTAAGCAGTCAATTAACCGTCGTTGAATTACATCCAGTAGCCTGAGAGGAGAAACACTCCAGCAATGAAAGGTTAGTCTTCCTTCCTCCATTTAAAACTCGTTGCTTAAGTAAGTGTGAGTAAAACCATTTTCTAATTCCATTTGTTCTCAAACAAAGTGCACGTTATCAGAATTAAAACATTCCCTGACAATAGTTTCTGAACTGGAAGATAGAATTTCATTTTATTCATAGGATTTTTAGTATAATTTTGTAGATACCATTTTCATCGTCGGCGAAGTACTTCGATTTAATCCAAATTGTTGAGTTCTGTAAAACACTTAGTATGAAAAGGTTTTGTGGTCGTGCTGAAAAAATGTTCAAATCTGTGTGAATTCCTGTGGGATCAAACTGCAGAGGTAATCGGTCCCTAGACTTACACACTACTTTGAAATAACGTAAACTAACTTGTGCAAAGAACAACAAACACACCCATGCCCGAGGGAGGACTGCAACCTCTGGAGGGAGTGGCCTCGCAATCCGTGCCTTGACGCCTCAAACCACGCGACCACTACAGGCGGAGGTCGTGCTCAAAATATGTGTCGAGGTATCTGTAGTCACCTTAGCACCATAACCCTACTGATGTCAAATGATTTAACTAATGGAACGAATTTCACTTGGGTATTTTAGGAGAATATAAAACAGTATTCAAAAAATTACGGGTTTCTGTGACAAAAATTTACCGGATTGTCAGTACAAACGGTCCATCTCTCGTTTATCATCTTAAGCTTCTAAAGCTCCTACCCAACTAATTTGCACTATAGCTTGAGCCTTGCCTCATGCGAAATATATTGGTATCACAAGTGTATTCTGAATATTCCACACATCAAAAAAGTTTTGCATTACCTCGGCTCCGGGAGTTCCGGAAACTGCACAGAAAATCTAAATAGAGATTAAAATAAACATCATTTCCGCCCTCTTTATTGCTCATGAAAACCACACGTTGCGTGTTGTACCACCATACAGCGAGACCTTCAGAGGTGGTGGTCCAGATTTCCGTAAACACCTGTACCTCTAATACCCAGTAGCAAGTACTCTTGCATTGATGCATGGCTGAATTCGTCGTGGCATACCATCGATAAGTTCATCAAGGCACTATTGGTCCAGAGTGTCCCACTCCTCAACGGCGATTCGGCGTAGATCCCTTGGTGGGTCACGTCGTCCATAAACAGCCCTTCTCAATATACCCCAGATATGTTCGTTAGGGTTCATGTCTGGAGAACATGCTGCGACTGTAGTCGAGCGATGTCGTTATACTGATGGAAGACATTGAAAAGATGAGCACGATGGGGGCTCGAATTGTCGTCCATGAAGACGAATGTCTCGCCGATATGCTGCCGATATGGTTGCGCTATCTGTCGGAGGATGGCATTCATGTATCGTACAGCCATTACGGCGACTTCCATGACCACCAGCGACCTACGTCGGTCCTACATAATGCCACCTCAAAACATCAGGAAACCCCACCTTGTTTCACTCGCTGGACAGCCTGATCATCCTGACCGGGTTGCCTCCAAACAAGTCTTCGACGATTGTCTGGTTCAAGACATATGCGACACACATCGGTGAAGAGAATGTGATTCCAATCTTGGAGCGGTCCATTCGGCATGTTGTTGGGCCCATCTACATCGCCCTTCACGGTGACTTGGTTGCAAAGATGGACCTCGGCATGCAAGTCAGGAGTGAATTTGCGCATCATGTAGCCTACTGCGCACACTTTGAGTCGTAACATGACGTCCTGCGGCTGCACGAAAAGCATTATTCAACATGGTAGCGTTGGTGTCAGGGTTCCTCCGAGCCATAGTTCGTAGGTATCAGCCATCCACTGCAGTAGTAGCTCTTGGGCGGCCTGAGCGAGGCATGTCATCGACAATTCTTGTCTCTCTGTATATCCTCCATGTCCGAACAACACCGTTTTGGTTCACTCTGAGACGCCTGGATAATTCCCTTGTTGACAGCCCTTCCTGGCGCAAAGTAACAATGCGGAAGCGATCGAACAGCGGTATTGTCTGTCTAGGCATGGTTGAACTATAGACAACACGAGCCGTGTACCTCCTTCCTGGTGGAATGACTGGAACTGATTGACTGTCGGACCCGCCCCGTCTATTAGGCGCTGCTCATGCATGGTTGTTTACGTCTTTGGGCTGCTTTAGTAACATCTCTGAAGAGTCAAAGGGAATGTGATACAATACCCACAGTCAACGTCGATCTTCTGGAGTTCTGGGAACCGGGGTGATGCTAAACTTTTTCTGATATGTGTATATTCGGGTATTCGAAGGACATAGTTTCAAAAAATGTTCAAATGAGTGTGAAATCTTATGGGACTTAACTGCTAAGGTCATCAGTCCCTAAGCTTACACACTACTTAATCTAAATTATCCTAAGGACAAACACACACACCCATGTCCGAGGGAGGACTCGAACCTCCGCCGGGTCCAGCAGCACAGTAGATGACTGCAGCGCCCTAGACCGCTCGGCTAATCCCGCGCGGCGGACATAGTTTCAACGAGAAATTTAAATATACAATTAATACAACAATTTTTGTGTATATTTTTCACCAGATATAACTGCGAGTTCCTGATATGAAGAGCAAACTCAGATTTTCAATAATTTTTATCGTCCAAGCCTGACTATAGTCCATTGAGGTAGCACCCTCTAGGGAATTCTTCTATAATACGAGTACATGCACAGTTACGACTGTTTCATGTGAGAGAAATGTGAATATACGTTAAATCGAGCATCGACTACTTGAGTACTCTATGTCAACTATAGTCTTTTAGATTCATAAGGCAATTAGTGAGAAACTGCATCATAAAAGGTAGCAAGTCTGAAAATAAATCAAGATAGGCTCATACGATTTGTTGATCTAGAAAAAGCGCTCGATAGTGTAAACTGGTGTAAGATATTCGAAATTCCGAGGAAAACGGTAGTGAGCTACAGGAATAGACGGATGATATGTACGAGAATGAAGAGCAAATAATAAGACAAAGAAGTCCTCGGCTCACAAAGTGTGTAAGACGGGGGTACAGTCTTTCGTCCCTAATGTTCAATCGATACATGCAAGACACAGTCATGGCAACAGAAGAAAAGTTCAAGTGTGGGACTAAAATTGAAGGTGAAAGTACAGGGCGATTATAATTAAACTTTCAAAACGCTGTAGAAATAACACCATTGGTCAGAATGACGTTCAATTGCAATGGAATAGCATCGGAGAAATGGGAACACGTATGGCAGAAGAATTATAAATAGTCACAGAATGTAGCAATAGACCACGCTGTATGCGTCACAATTTAATAGTGGTCGTCTACAAATGACAAATGAATCATATAACAATACCTAAGGCGTACGTTAGGCGTTAAACAAACTGAACTACCCAGTGTGCATTGGTGTACAGGTGTGATACTGTTAGTTACGTAAGCCCATCCATCACGGCAACGTCTTATCACATTGGATAGGAAAAATCGGTTTTTAATTGTCCTGAGGCCAAAACCCGCATTAAAAGCATTAATCAAAATCACATTGGATTATTAATTTCCGCGTGACCGGCGCAAAACATGTCCAATACGCTGTCCACCTTTTTCTGCATCAAGTTGTAATCGAGAAACAGCATCTGCATCTTTATCTACATGGATACTCTGCAAATCACATTTAAGTTCCTGGCAGAGGCATGTTCGACAACTGAATGAAATGTTTCCAGGGTCACGTTCAGAATGTGTTGCGCAATGCGTGCCTTCACTGCAGCTAAGTTTGCAATCGGAACGCTGAACACAACATCTTTCAAATAGCCCCAAAGCCAGAAGTCACACGTATTAAGATCGGGTGATGGGGATGGCCAGGCTACAGGGAAATGGCGCTGATAATTCTAGCATTTCCGAAATGGCGCTTCAACAGCTGCTTTACTGGATTTGCAATGTCCAGAGGTGCGCCATCTTGCATAAAAATGATCCAATCCACACATCCACGCTGTCGGAGGGCTGGAATGACGTGGTTACGCAAAAGACAGTCATAGACCTTACCAGTGACGGTACAGGTAGAAGGACCGAATATGACCCTATTATGGGTGATGCCGTAAACCCGCAACACACAGTCACCTTTTCAAGATGAAGTGGTACTGGTTCATTTGCGTGTGGAGTTTCCGTTGCCCACATTCGACGATTCAGTGTATTGACATATCCGGCCAAATGGAAGTGAGCTTCGTCTGTCGACAAAATCTTCCATGGCCAATCATTGTCCACTTCCATGCGAGCAAGAAATTCTAAAGCGAATTTCTCTCTTTCAGGCAGGTCAACACGAAACAACTCGTGCACATGGGCAATTTTGAATGGATAGCAAAGAAGGATATTTCGTAGGATTTTACGCACTGTGCTCATGGGTATGTCCAATGTTCGGGTAATTCTCCATGCACCACACGTTTGCACACCACCACTCGTATCCTCCTGCGTTGTTGTGGCCACTGATTCCACTGATGTCGAATCAATTCGTTTCCTCCCTCGGCCAGGTTGCACACCAAAAGAATCCCTTCTCTCCGAATTTGCGAATCATTTTCTCCAGACCCACGGCAGTCATTTGACAGACGCCTTTTTTCAAACCCTTCAGTGTCCGGAACTTCTGCAGAGCGACGTGTGCACAGTCATCATTCTTGTAATACAGCTTTACAAGCAGAGCGCAATTCTTGCTTTGAGACGTCACGGCGACTGTGGTAGACGCGGAAGGAGGAAAAGCCGTGTACTCGGCGTGTTTATACCAACTTCAACGGGTCGTGCGCATGGCAGGTGTTTTCATTTACGTATTCTGACCCATACAACGCCATCTGTTGATCAATTTTCACGCTATTTTCTCTTCTGCCGTACGTCTTCCCCCTTCTCCGATAATATTACGTTGCAGTTTGACGTCATTCTGACTAGTGGTCTTATTTCTGCAGCGTTTTGGAAGTTTAACTTTAATTAAAATCACCCTGTATATCAACGATAAAGTTTGTTGATGACATTGATATTCTCATTGAATGTGTAGAAGAATTGCAGGAACTGTTGAAGGGAATGAACAGTCCAATGAGTACACATTATGGTTTGAGATTAAACTGAAATAACAAAAATAATGAGAATTAGCAGAAAAGAGATTAACTTTAAACTTAATATAAGTTGGTTATCACGACGTTGACTTTTTGAAGCTAAGGAATTCTTATACCTTGGAAACTAAATACACCATATTCGACGATGAAAGGACAACATAAAAAGCATATTAGCACAGGCAAAGGGACGTTCCTGGCCAAGAGAAATCTACTGATATCACATGTAGGCCTTAATTCAATGAAAATTTTTGGAGAATGTTTGTAGAGGACATAAAAAAGCCTACTAGCATCGGCAAAGGGGCGTTACTGGCCAAGAGAAGTCTACTGTGTCAAATATAGGCCTTAATTCGGGGGAATAAATGTGTGAGAATGTACGTCTGCAACACAGAATTGTATGGTAGTGAATTATGGACAGCGGAAAGACCGGAACAAAAAAGAATTTAAGCGTTTGAGATGTGGTGCTACAGAAGAATGTTGAAAATCATGTCGACTGATAAGGAATGAGGCGGATCTCCGTAGAATCGGTGGAGAAAGGAAATATCGAAAACAGTGACAAGACGAAGGGAAAGATATACTATGTGATCAAAAGGATCCGGAAGCCTGGCTGAAAATAGCTTATAAGTTCGTGGCGCCCTCAATTGGTAATGTTGAAATTCAATGTGGTGTTGGCCCATTGTCAGCCTTGATGACAGCTTCCACTCTCGCAGGCATACGTTCAATCAGGTGCTGGAAGGTTTCTTGGGGAGTGGCAGCCCATTCTTCACGGAGTGCTGCACTGAGAAAAGGTATCGATGTCTGTCGGTATGCCTGGCACGAAGTCGGCGTGTGTTGTATAGGATTCAGGTCAGGACTCTTTGCAGGTCAGTCAATTACAGGGATGTTATTGTCGTGTAACCACTCCGCCACAGGCCATTGCATTATGAACAGGTGCTCGATTGTGTTGAAAGATGCAATCGCTCTTCCCGAATTACTCGTCAACAGTGGGAAGCAAGAAAGTGCTTAAAACATCATTGTAGGGTGTGCTGTGACAGTGAAACGCAAAACAACAAGGAGTGAAAGCACCCTCCATGAAAAACACGACCACACCATAACATCACCTCCACCGAATTTTACTGTTGGCACTACACACGCTGGCAGATGACGTTCACCAGGCATTCGCCATACGCACACCCTTCCGTCGGATCGCCACACAGTGTGCCGTGATTCGTCATTCCACACAACGTTTTTCCCCTGTTCAATCGTCCAGTGTCTACGCTCCTTACACCAAGCGAGGCGTCGTTTAGCATTTACTGGAGTGATGTGTGGCTTATGAGCTTCCGCTCGACCATGAAATCCAAATTTTCCCACCTCTCGCCTATCTGTCATACTACTTGCAGTGGATCCTGATGCAGTTTGGAATTCCTTGTGATGATCTGGACAGATATCTGCCTATTACACATTGCGACCCTCTTCAACAGACGGCGGTCTGTGTCAGTCAACAGACGAGGTCAGTCTGTACGCTTTTGTGCTGTACGTGTCCCTTCACGTTTCCACTTCACTATAACATCGGAAACAGTGGACCTACGGATGCTTAGGAGTGTGTATGAGACAAGTGACACCCAATCACCTGACCACGTTCGAAGTCCCTGTGTTCCGCGAAGGGCACCGTTCTGCTCTCTCACGACGCCTAATGACTACTGAGGTCGATGATATAGAGAACTTGGCAGTAGGTGGCAGCACAAAGCACCTAATATGAAAACGTATGTTTCTGACGGTGTCCAGATACTTTAAATCACATAGTGTAATAGGACATGTGTTAAGGCATCAGAGATCAACTTCCTTGTTCCTAGAGGGAACTGAAGAGGTTAAAACCTGTAGGGCAAGACAGAGGTTTGGGTACTTTCAAGTTGTAATTTATGACGTAGGCAGAAAGTGCTACTCTGAGATGAAAAGGCTGGCAAGGGAGAGGAATTTATGGCACCCCACTTAAAACCAGTTGAAAGACTAATGACTCAAAAAATAAACCAGTATGGCACTGCACGAATGTCCACGAAAGGATCCGTCTGTGGTACCATAACTACTCAAGTTTCAGTTCATTGAAAGCCTTGATGATCGTTTTATTTTTCTCGAGGAAATGAGGAGCCAGTTTTCTTGCCACGCATTAATTATGTTACCTTTGCTTTGGGAGCAAAATTTATGATCTAGTACTGGGGTTACAGTCTCTCCGAAGTTTCGCGGCACAGGGTGGTTTGATAAGCCTAGTAAAAAAGCAAGAAAAAAATGTTTGTTTCGTGAACAACTCACATTGCTTCTCGAAATAGTTTATTTTGAGAGATATGCACTTGGTTCAGCGATCCTCCAGCTTCGTCATCTCATCGGAAAAATAGGTTATACAAAATCTTCAAAATACTCGTTGACTGCAACTATCAGTTCCTCATTTGATGAAAATTTCTTGCAGCCAGCAAAATTTAACAGGAAGAAGTTGTTGGGAGTTGTGTCTGGTCAACAAGGTGGTTGAAGAAGCAATTAAGATCCCATTTCATGCCCTTCTCCATTATCGCTGTTGTATGAGATGGTGCATTATCCTGGTGAAAGACCATTTCTTGGGTACCAGCCTTGGTCTTTTTTAAGCAAACGCAAATTCAAAACGACCCAACAATGGTCGACTGCGGCCAACCTCACACATAGCTTCTTCAAAGCCTATTCTCTGTGCAAGATATTATGCATTCGCTGAGTTGTGGCACCTACAAACTCAGCAATCTCACGAATTTTTATTCGGCGCTCTTGCATTACCATATTACTAATTTTGTCAATGGTTCCTTTGGTGGTGACGTCAGTTGGGCGGCAGGAGTAGCTGCGCTTTGGTGTTTGTTCGACCACGTTTATATTCGTTAATCCAAAAACAATTGGTCTTCTATTACGGTACAGTATCCGTGTGAACTTCGTTCAATTCTGTTTTGATTTATTCAGCAGTCTACGCCTTCAGCTGAAAACGTTTAACAACAGCACCAAACTCGGTTTTATTCATTTTCTGCCGCAGTCGACACACTGAACAATTCAGACGGGTGTCAAGAATTTAGTCTACATCGTCGAAATTCTTTACACAGTTCTTGGATTAAACAGGCTTGTCACCCGTGAAGACGCCCCAAAAATGTTACATTATTTCTTGGAAATTTACCAGACTTATAAGACGAGCCTCGTGTATTTCACTGGAGAGCGAAGAAATTGCCTGTGAAACACGATTCCCTTTACAAGTCTTCGACTTTAACTATCTAATCATGTGACCAGCAGTAGTAAACATGAAGTAGTATCCTGATTGTGAGTTAGGTTGTGTTCTATGGAGGTTAAAGCATCGACCTCGTTCAGAAAACATGTCATAAAGCAGTGTGTCCCACACTGGCCACAAAAGAAACATGGAGTGAGTCCATTCGGAAGTAACCACCTCACGTCACTGCGAGACGATGCGATCAATTCCCGTTTCGTATAGCGCCGTCGACCATTGTCAGATCTACAACCGCACCCACTCTTACATATCCTCGGCCAGCTGAAACCGACATTCAGGGACGTCCTTCTTCATGTTCGCAATCGATGTGAAAATCACATGGTGAACGGTCCAGGCTGTACGGAGGTTGTGGCAGTGTTTCCGAACCGTATCGTCCCCACACTGCAATCAGACGAAGGATAGCTTCAACAATTTGGTTAGGAAACACTGCAACATCCTCCGTTTTTATAAAACAGGTCTGAAGATGGACATTATATAGACCGAAACCAGTAGTCTGATGAGATAAGTATCTGTGACCACAAACATGAAGTAAAGGAAATTTATTCTATTTCGGGTCATTGTTCAGTTCGCGACTATGTCGCAGCTTGTGATCTTCCGTACGATCCGTATCGTTTACTCTATGATTTTCACATCGCTCGTGACCTGATGAAAGACATGAGTGGACATCGGTTTCGGTCGGACGAGGAAGTGCTACTGTGGTTCAAAAACGGCTCTGAGCACTATGGGACTTAACTTCTAAGGTCATCAGTCCCCTAGAACTTAGAACTACTTAAACCTAACTAACCTAAGGACATCACACACATCCATGCCCGAGGCAGGATTCGAACCTGCGACCGTAGCGGCCGCGCGGTTCCAGACTGTAGCGCCTTTAACCGCTTGGCCACCACGGCCGGCTGGAAGATGACATAAAACCTATTCGACTGTTCTTTACCTGCTGGCCAGTAACAACAATAACCATACCTCGCTACCCTGCTTTCGTCTGGAAGTGAGATCGCATTCCGCTCATGCCGTTATTGCCTGTTTCAGGTTTCATCGTAGCCAGCCTCTGGCTAGTTCTGACGACGAGCGTTGCCCTCGGTTCACCCGTCGGCAGTTGCTCCACGTTCTCCGGCTCGGGCTCAATAACCTTCCTGCGGGACGACAGGAACTGCTCCGTCTTCTACGAGTGCGTCTCCACCGAGCCCACCATGGTGGTGTGCCCCAGCGGGCTGCACTTCAACGCGGTGCTCAAGGTGTGCGACTGGCCGGCGGCCGCGGGCTGCTCCGTCACCACGCCGGCCCCCGTCAAGTCGACGGTCTTCACGCGCGCCACGCCCCAACCCGAGGCGACGCCGGACAAGGCAGAGCCGCCCGGCGCCCAGACCATCATCTTCACGCGCGAGCCCTCCAGCACGGCGCCCGCGCCGGTCGACGTCATTCCAGTGAAGCCGCAAGAAAGCACGGAGTGCCCCGCGGTCGGCGGCTGTCCCAAGTACAACGGCGACGACACTCTGGTGATCCAACGGCCGCACGCTTTCAACTGCAGCCGCTTCTGCATGTGCGACCACGGGAAGCCGGTCACGTTCGAATGCCCCAGCGGGCTGCAGTACAACAAGGCAGAAGGCATCTGCGACTGGCCCGTCAACGCCAAGTGCGTGCCCGACAGAGGATTCTCTGGTATGTGGTCTCCGCCGGAGCCAGATGTTCCCGCCGAGTCGTCCAGGCGACGGCGCTAATGGAACCTCATCCGCTTCCCCTAGTCGCCAACAACACCCCAGCTAGGCGTACATATTATAACGACCCTGCAGCAACTCGTAATTATTCTGACATTACCTTTCAACTCTATGTTACCACAAAGCTCGCTAATCTATGGTGCATTCGATATCGTTAAACATTAATGTAACACAAAAAGTGACATGTTACAATGCGATAATATTAACTTGCATAAGTACACACAGACCTGTCCATACAAACATGATCGATCACTCTCACAAATACACTCATGCTTACATTCATTACAGACTGATCTAGAAGATAATTGGTAGTATGTACAATAGTTAAGGAACTAGTGTTTCTTAAAACTATCCGGTGTAAACTTAATAAATGGCATTATAAGGCTAAAACTTTGATCTTATCTTTCTGTTTCTTCCTGTCTTGCCGTCTCATTATTGAATCAGTGACGACAAAGAAGTGTTATTTTTAACAGTGCTACTTTGGCCAAAGAGCGCATCTGCTATAAATAGTATTTGAATCACACTGACACGTTTAACCGTTATGAGAATTCATGTGTTAAAAGACTTTGTATGACATCATTTTTCAAATACATTTTATAGAAAATTATTTTTTGTGTATTGTGTAATCTTTTTAGACAGAAAACAGTTATAGAAATGATGGAATGTTAATGATGTTCATGATTATTGACACAGTGATAATACTTTTAAGTATAAAAAAACTGTAACTGTTGTCGCCCTCTTATCAAAGCGAATTTCTCGTGGTATGGAATTTGCATCGAACAGCAGTAGTGGGTAGTTCAAAACTGTGGCAATACAGAAAATCGCAAGTCGCATATCGGAGACATTGTGGATTGTTGGTGTGCTCAAGAAAACAGACAGAGTGCACTCAGCTCTTGTGAGGCCAAATGAGGAGCTACTTGACTGAGAACTACCGACACCGTTCACGAAAACTGACAAAGTCCGGGAGAGCCCCTCCCAGAATCTACTCCGTTGGAATCAACATGGATTCCGGAAACATCGATCATGTGAGATCCAACTCGCTTTATTTTTTCATGAGACCCAGAAAATATTAGACATAGGCTCCCAGGTAGATGCCATTTTCCTTGACTTCCGGAAGGTATTCGATACAGTTTCGCACTGTCGCCTGATAAACAAAGTAAGAGCCTACGGAATATCAGACCAGGTGCGTGGTTAGATTGAAGAGCTTTTAGCAAAAAGAACACAGCATGTTGTTCTGAATGGAGAGACGTCTACAGACGTTAAAGTAACCTCTGGCGTGCCACAGGGGAGTGTTATGGACCATTGCTTTCCACAATACATATAAATTACCTAGTAGATAGTGTAGGAAGTTCCATGCGGATTTTCACGGATGATGCTGTAGTATACAGAGAAGTTGCAGCATTAGAAAATTGCAGCGAAATGCAGGAAGATCTGCAGCGGATAGGCACTTGGTGCAGGGAGTGGCAACTGACCCTTAATATAGACAAATGTAATGTATTGCGAATACATAGAAAGAAGGATCCTTTATTGTGTGATTATATCATAGCAGAACAAACACTGGTAGCAGTTACTTCTGTAAAATATCTGGGAGTATGCGTGAGGAACGATTTGCAGTGAAATGATCATATAAAATTAATTATTGGTAAGGCGGGTACCAGGTTAAGATTCATTGGGAGAGTCCTTAGAAAATGTAGTCCATCAACAAAGGAGGTGGCTTACAAAACACTCGTTCGACCTATACTTGAGTGTTGCTCATCAGTGTGGGATCCGTACCAGGTCGGGTTGACGAAGGAGATAGAGAAGATTCAAAGAAGAGCGGCGCGTTTCGTCACAGTGTTATTTGGTAAGCGTGATAGCGTTGCGGAGATGTTTAGCAAACTGAAATGGCAGACTCTGCAAGAGAGGCGCTCTGCATCGCGGTGTAGCTTGCTGTCCCGGTTTCGAGAAGGTGCGTTTCTGGATGAGGAATCGAATATATTGCTTCCCCATACTTATATCTCCCGAGGAGATCACGTATCTAAAATCAGAGAGATTCGAGCGTGCACGGAGGCTTTCCGGCAGTGGTTCTTCCCGCGAACCATACGCGACTGGAACTGGAAAGGGAGTTAATGACAGTGGCATGTAAAGTGCCCTCCGCCACACACCGTAGGGTGGCTTGCGAAGTATAAATGTAGATGTAGATGTAGATCCGCATCCGGTGAGCTGAGGATGACACCGCGGCCCGTCGCGAGGCCTACGAGAAAGACAGGCCGCGGCGCTTGTATCACGAAGGTAGGCCGGAGGCCTCGGGTAGTACAAACGAGAATTGCATCTCCTGCTGGAATACGCTATTGTAGAGTCTTACTGTTATTGGTCCTACAATGATCGGAAGTCCATAGGCCTACTTATAATTTATTGCGGCTGTACTGAGGCACAATAAAATTAAAATCATGCCAAAAAGATTATCAACTGCATAAGGCACCACCTCTTCTGTGAGGTGAGGACTGTCCAGCAGAAGAGGCTAAATGCTATAAACAAGCCTTTATACCATTTCTATCGAGCATCGAACTGAAATTAAATTTTGTTGTAGTACTGTTAATGAGCAGGACTTGATAATAGCGGATTCCAGCAGAAGATGCAATTCTCGTTAGTACGAAGGCGCCCAGCTGCGAGTTAACAGGTTTAGATACAGATTTCGTCTGGTGAGCCGAGCGAGCGAGCGAGTCCAGGCCTACCTTCGTGACGTACGCACCGCGGCCTGTCTTTCTCGTGGGTATCGGGTCGGTCGGTGCCATTGGGCGTTGAAGGCCTGTTCGGACAGGTGTTTGCTTGTTTGTTCAAGACCACAGAAGGTAAAAGTCAGCAGAAGAGACTGTGAAGCCAGAAGTAACAGCGAAGAGAAAAACCGATATGAAAAATTGAAATCAAAATGGGGGAAGCACTAAACGCAGATATAAAATATTCTCATCTAAGATGCAGTTTTGTTTTGAAGGTCAAAGGGAAAATTTCGCTGGTCAGCGCAAAAAGGCGATGCTATAAATTGTATCTCATTTTTAGGATCTCAGTACACATTTTACAACAGCGTAAGTCAAGAGTCAACTTACTCCATACGGTAATCGAGAAACTAGGGACTTACAATTATCAAACTCCTTATCTAGAATGCCTATCGCCAACCCTAGCTAATCAAATGTTACTGATAATTTTAAGAAGCAATTCTCTTATACACTGAATAGAAACAGACACATGAACTAAAGCGTGACAAACTCTCCTTGAAGAGAAGCTGCAAGACTGACGCCCCTACCATGTGACTTCAGAAAGACAAGTCGGGAATGTTCACAATACTGTATTGGACGACAATGTATGAAACAACTGACGTTGTAACTGAAGAAAGAGTACCGTGTATTGTACACGCTCAGTTAGCACTGACAAAACTCTGTGCAATATAAAAGTCGCGTTGGATGTGTGGCACCAAACCCATGTTGTTAAAAAAGTTTCGCATTAAGACCAACTTAAAACAATTCATCCGCTTGCACAGTACGATTTGTTGCTGTGAATAGAACATATACTTAATATGTCACGCCAAAAACGAAACTGCTATTATTTCAGGGGATGGAAGATAGTGGTTTGGGAGCTAAAATTCATTTCCTCTGAGAGACAGCCTATGGTCAGCGTTTCATACTTTGTAGAAAGTGATCGTTACTTGTGAATGATGGAATAATAACTATTGTGCACTGTATAAATATTTTAGACCAGTTTGATTACACCACCGGTGAATGGTTCAAATGGTTCAAATGGCTCTGAGCACTATGGGACTTAACATCTGTGGTCATCAGTCCCCTAGAACTTAGAACTACTTAAATCTAACTAACCTAAGGACATCACTCACATCCATGCCCGAGGCAGGATTCGAACCTGCGGCCGTAGCAGTCGCGCGGTTCCGGACTGAGCGCCTAGAACCGCTATACCGCCGCGGCCGGCCGCACCACCGGTGACAATAAGTCTGGATTGCGAAGGATAAAAGTAATTTTCCATTAACGAGAAGCAAACACACTTTCAAAAGCAAATTAGATTAATTGGAAAGGATTTGTTTGGGAGCAACTTAAGACATCCTAAACGGTGCAATTTGTGACCTTCATACTATGTTTGACGCCAACGTGCAATAACCACTCAGAGACGATAGGTTGCAGCACCGGCAATGGAGGGTATATAAAGTGTGTTGGAGATACCCGGACAACAGTACAGTTGTTGTCGTAAGGCGGAAATTAAGCGATTTATCTGACATGCAAAAAAGCATTATTATGGTCTTTCGGGGCAGGGGTGGAAGCATTCCCGATACGGCTAAGTCTTTAAACCCTCGTGTGTCGCCTTGGTGTAAAGAACACTGAGGTGTGCTAAGTCATGGGTTATGCACACACGCAGATGGCAGTTATATTGTGTACACAAGTTACGAAAGGACACTGCAGTGGCGAAGTTGTCATTAGTACTCAGATCATTCATGTGAAAAGGTTTCCGACGTAGTAATTGCCACTTGATGCCAGACTTGGAACGTGATGGCTGGAGATAGGCGCATGGGGCATCTGTTCCATCAATCGTTAGGTGATTCAATATTTCGAGATCCATATCGTCAAGACTGTGCGGAGAATACAACATTTCAGGTCTCTCACCACGGACAATGCAGTGGTCGACAGCCTTCACTTAAGAGCAGCGGTGTTTGCGTAGAACTGTCAGTGCTGAAAGGCAAGCAACAGACATAACGGCAGAAATCTATGTAGGGCGTACGATGAATGTATCCGTTAAGGCAGTGCTGCGAAACTTGGCGATGGTAAGCAATGGGAGCAGGCGACTGACACCGCTGTCTTTGCTAACAGCATGACATTGTCTGCATCGGCTCTCCTGAGGCCTTGACCATATCGGTTGGTCCCTAGGCGACTGGCAAACCGTGGGCTTGTCGAATGAAACCCTATTTCAGTTGACAACAGCTTATGGTACGGTTCGAGTGTGGAAATGTCGAGCAAATCGTTTGGCCACTCAGATCGACCGACATGAATGCCACCAAACATTTATGGGACATAATCGAGAGGCCAGTTCGCGCACAATCCTGGACCGGCAGCGCTTTCTCAATAATGGACGGTTATGGAGCCACTGCGGTTCACTATAACTGCTGGGTACTTCCAACGCCTTATTGAATGCATGTCACGTCGAGCTGCTGCACTACGCAGGGCAAAAGGATGTCCGATACGATATTAGGAGGTGTTCCATGATTTTTGTCATCTCAGTGTACACCATGCACGACAAAATGGAGCTACCGAAAACCGGCGGCGGGGTCATAGGCTACAGGGATCAACGACGGCTGCAGAGATGTGTACAGGTGAATAGACGTGGATCTGTTAAGCAACTGAACGCCCAGATAAATCTTGGACTACCAACAGTGTCTTCTCAGCTACAGTTCAGTTAACGTTGCTGCTTATGGGCCTACGCAACAGGCGCCTGTTTCTTGCATCCATGCTAGCCGCCGTTTATAAGCGACGAAGGCTGGAATTTGCACTTCAATACACAACTGCACGCCCGCTGAGTGGCGACAGGTGGCCTTTTTAGCTGAATCATGTTTTTTGCCGTTGCTGTGTGCAGAGTGAAACGTCTGAATGCAAGTGCACTGCAACAATCGTTGAAGGGTTCCAGGTCGGAATGGTCTGGAGAATGTTTTCGTGCATTCCGTGGATTGTATCGTCGTTCTGGAAGGCACAATAGACCTACAAAAGGATGCATCCACCCATGGGGTTCACGACCACCCCTACATCCAGATGATTTTTCCTCGGCAGGATGTCATCTACCAGCAGGACAACGCAACGTTTCACACAGGTCGCAGTATACGTATGTTGTTCGCACAGCACGAGGGTGAGTTGACTATAGTCTCCAGGCCAGCAAAGTACACGCATTTGTACCAAATCGAGAATCTGTGGGACGACCTGGATCGGAGAGTACGCGGCATGGGTCCTCAACCGAGAAATCTAGCGCAGTTGGCTACGAAACAGGAGTCGACATGGCTCCACGTCACTGTCGGTACCTTCCAGAACCTTATTGACTCTCCTCCTGCTCGTCTATTACCGGTCCGCGGTGCAGAGGGTGGTTATTGACAGTTGTTCACATTAATCTGACTGGACAGTGTATTAATTAATAACTCACAAGAGCAGCTATCAAGATAAATAGATACTTCCTTATGTATGAAAACTGCAGCACTCAGAAGGCGACAGGTGATTATAATGAAAGTTATTCCACAGATTAGGGACATTATAATACACAAATGATTACACGTACTTGATGTACAAGGCCTCTACTCGTTCTGGATATGCCGCCCGGGAATACACTGCCATGCGGCTTCTAAACACATCACAAGGCTTTGTCCTTTCTTTCAGTGGGGAAAGAACAAACAATACGGCAACTGAGCAGATCCCAGACAAGTTAGATGGGTGATGAGTACGCCAGGGTCGCAGTGGTACCGATCGTACCTTAAAGGAGACTTACGCACTCTTCCTTACATGTGGTGAGGCATTGTCTTGCTGAATTACGGCATATGGAACTGCCTGCAGGAGGGGCAATGCCTGAGGCTCTACAGCATCCCTGGTGTCCAGATTACCCTCAATACGTAGGAGGTGAAGTCACATGTTACAGCCACATATGATCCAAACCATCACACCTGACATTTGTTTGCAACGCCGCTCAGCAATGCAGTCTTCCCGATTGCGTTACCCGATGTAACGTCTATCACGTGCATGAATAAAACTACAGGATGACTTGAAGCGAGACAGCACATCAATGACAGGGTGTTGTTGGTTTCTGGTCAGTGGGGGAAAACATAATGGTCTGCACGCCACCAGTCCAGCCCCCACCAGTTGACAATGTACTGTCAACGTACTACTAGAAACCAAGCCCCCCCCCCCCACTTGTCTGTTCTGTGTCACCTTATGAAGTCCTCACTTCAACTTACCTTAACACAAAGTGTCCACTCAACTCTCTCTCAGGAGTAGGGGACCGTTTCCAACCAAAATCAACAACTCTCGGCCATCCTAGTTGAGCTGTCCCTAGTAATGTACCCTAACACAGTATAAAATAGGTTTTGGGTCTATCGTCAGAGTTACTTATCAGTCGTTTTAACGGGCAGCACTAAGACACAGGTTAATTTCATTTTATGCATTTTACTGTTGTGGCGTCTTCAGCCGCCGAATGTATCAAGCTGACCAAATGTAACAGGAAGACTCCAAATGTAGTGGACGGGTGCCAGGAGGTGCCGTGTTACAACTCGTCATGATTATTTGCTTCCACTACAGTGGTCCGTTCAACTCAGTCTGCGTCACAGGGCACTGCAATGCTCAGGAAGTACCCCAGCAGCCTGAGCAACGCAATGCTGTGTCGTGCCGGCCTTGGCCAGCCCACTGAGTTCCGATGATGTCAGGATGGCTGCGCCAGCAGCCGACTCATCGCTGCTCGGTGTGAGCCACAGGCAGCCAGCTGCGTCCTTCTCCTCTCCAGCGTGGCTGAGATCGCGGCGATGAACAATCTGTGTCTCTCGCCTCGGGAAGTCTCCGGCGTGTGTCGGGAGCCGAGATGACTGCCTGCAGGCGAAGAGTGGCCTGCCGCAGGCTGGCTGCAGACCCAGCGTCAGCTTCAGAGGGTCAAACCAATGACCCACTGTGGACTGGGACGCTGGAGCCCCATCTGTTGCTGCGTGTATCCCGGCGGTGTGACACACCCCGCCATCCAGGAGAGCTGCCACACTTGAATGAGAGCGGCACCTATTTATACTCAGCTGTGCGCCTCTGTTTTGCCAAGCGCACCACTTCGTGTCACGTATGCGTAACACTTAGGTTGGCCAGTGGCCCTCTTCTGCCTGTGACTTGCACCATGGAAACTATTGTATGCGCCCTCTCTGGCGGTTCTACGCCCATGTGACCTCTACTTCCCTTCACAACTGCTGGTATGCGTGACTTACTGCAATCCGGCCAGCACCTGGCTGTAACTCGTGTTCCGAATATCGCGCAAAACTAACTTTCCTATCCTAAACGGTAGTGCTGTTACAGTACATTTAAACCATTTCTCATCTAATGTTAAAGTTTGCAATGTTTCTGAGCCAATCTTTCCCGAATTACGAAATCACATAAGAAGAAATTATAGGTGTAATTGATTCCTAGATACTTACGAAAAATCTGCATAATGGACGTAAAGGTAGTAAAGTTCTTCATTTTCCGCGCTAAGGTACATTTTCATGTTATTCGATGTATCTGAGCGGTATATCCCTCTCACTGTTGGTAATTTAGAATCTCAACTTCAACTGCTTTGCGTTATAACATAAAAAAGAAGAAGAAAGACGCACCACAAAGGAGTTACGCAAATTCGCCACAAATTGATATTGACACAGGTATCGACGGAAAAAGATAAACAGTAAACTTTTGGGACGGATAGATGAATGTATGACGCTGCAGTGCAACTTGACAACGTGGCTGGCAAGGATAGTAAACAGGGGACATATCGACACCAGGGCATGAGGTCTTCACGAAAATCATTCCGTGTACTCAGCTGAAGAGTAACTACGCCTCGTCGAAACGTGCGTGAGGAATACGCAGATATCATCATTTGCGACAGAACGTGTAATTGGGCTCAAAGAAGTAAAGAAAGTTGGAGTAATCGGTGGACAGGAGCGATGGTGCTGTTTTATGATGTTAAATGGGTGAACATAGCGGCAAGAAACAAGCGGTCGCCCTAGAGAGACGACAGAACGTGAGGAACGTACAGTCATCAAAGAAAGCACTCTGAGTCCCGGATTCATCATTATCACCGATTTGACGTGCAACTGGTGCTCCAGTGACTACGAAGATCATTAAAAGGTGCCACTTGCGCCGACTACCATTGACCTCTGTACACCAGCAAGACCGGCTGCAGTGATGGTGGGCACGTTTGTCTGACCCTAATTGACTGGAATAGCGTTTTATTCACTAAAGAGTCCCGCTTCGAATCAGTGATCAGTTCAGTCTTCGATTGTCAGGAGACAAGTCTTCGCTGAATCAGTGATCAGCGAAGACTTGTCTCCTGAGAAGCGAAGACTTGCCTGTAGAGGGTGAGGACAGCGAAGGGATACCCAGCTGACTGCCTGACTGTTGGGCGCCATACAGCACGACAACAGCCAGGAGCGATGGACTGAGCTGTCGTTTTGAAACATCCCCTTAGAACAATTATACATGACTGTGCTTAAATTGACACACAATATTTTTTAGCGCAACGAAATCTGACTCTCAGAAATCCCTACAAAGGAATGGCCCTGACTAACATTAACCTGTAGCTTTCACAAATCACTTACCTCACAAAAATCTTCGTTACTCGAACTACTGCAATACAGCGAGCGTCACTACTGCCAGCTAAATAAAAGATTCAAACTACAGAAGGCACTAACTACTGATAGGCATAGTTAGCAAATGAAAGACTTTAATAGAGAACAAACAATGTATTTACCTCAATAGTGTTCAAAAGTCATAATGTATATAGCAGTTCATGATATGGAGTATAGCAAATTTCAAAACTCCGCCATCTCTCTCCTCACATCCACCACTGCTGGCGGCTCACCTCCAACTGCGCAACGCTACGCGCTGTTCACATCCAGCTGCCCAACACTACAATGGCAGACAACAATGCAAACTAGCCACAGACTGTACACAGCACAGCCAGTGATTTTCATACAGAGCGCTACGTAACGTTGCCAATAAGAAAACATAAACAGCCTACTTACATAGCCACCATGCTCCCCACAAAAAATTTTACAAATTGTTTTGGGCAGTGGCCAATAATGATTTGATAAAATTTTTCGTAATTACAATAACAAAGATATCAAATGCACACACTTATTGATACAATGTTGGTCAAAAGCTAAAATTTTCTCACAGTCCATAAAGACAGTCCTGATCATTCATCAGAGTAAAACTGCCGTTTCTTTTCTCAAAGTCTGAGCAGTAAAAGACAATGCACACGGAAGTAGTGGATTTCCATGCAGTCTTGAAGAAGTAGTGTTGTCCTTCCAACGGAAAGACAGTGCTGACTCTTGACATGCTGACAGGTAATGGGCCACAACAGAGCAAACCCACAGCAGAGTCATTCGAAGTTTTGAAGAATATTGGTAGGTTGGTCATCACAGAGCAGACCCACTGTAGTCCTGGTAGAGATTACGGTATTGGTGGGCCACCAGAGGTGCTCATCAAAGATGCAGACCCACTGTAGTCCTTGTAGAGATGGCCAGCAGCCATCTGTTGCGACTGTGCAGGTGCACAATCACCATCGAAGAGTCTTGCAGAGTGCAAACTAGCCACAGACTGCACACAGCACAGCCAGTGATTTTCATACAGAGCGCTACGTAACGTTGCCAATAAGAAAACATAAACAGCCTACTTACAGTTTCATTTCATAGCAGGGCTCCTTTGTTTATCATCCGCGGACCCCTTACAGTACAGAGGTATGTCAACGATATTCTACGCCCCGTTTTGTTGCCGTACATGGCAAGCCATCGTGGCCTTAAATTTCTGCAAGATAAAGGTAAGTTTGCACACGGCGAGGGTTTCCACAGCTTGTCTTCGTGCTTCCACACCTTATCTTGGCCAGCAAGATCGCCGGACCTCTCCTCATTTGAGAACGTTTACAGCATTATGGGCAGGGTCCTCATACGGGAATCTGACGATATAACGCGCCAATTAGATAGAATTGCGGGGCGATATCTCCCAGGAGGACATCCAACAACTCTATCAAACATTGATAAACCGAAAAACTGCTTGCATAAGGGCCTGAAGTGGACCAGTGCGTTACTGACTTGCTCAATTTGTGAAGCTCTTTGTTTTGAATAAATTAACCAATTTTTCTGAAATTGTAATCGTTAGTTTTTTTGACATGTACATCACATCTACCCATTTCCGTCCCATTCGGACAATTTCTTCGTGCCGTGTTGCTCTTTCTTTTTTTTTCTTTTTTTTTTTGTCTTAGAGTTTACATAAGTTCCCAGTAATGCTTGTGTGAGTTTTCCGCCTTGCCTCGGATGCAACAACATATCTGCACCGCTAAGCACTTTGTACTCCAGTTCAGTACAAGTGGCAACACTCACTACCAGCTGTCCGCAGCTGAACATTTCTGTTTCCATTCATACACAGACAAGTAACTTTTCCTTAGTCTTTCCTCCGTGTCAACCACTTTACGCACAGTGATAAGCTCCTCATACCTGGACAGGGCGCTCGCTGCTAAGTGACGTTGAGGTAACATCTTTGTACCACTTCCTTTCCGGAATTTCGCAACGTGCTCAAAGCCAATGCAGGTGTTCACTTTATGACATCACTTAGATTTCAAACTTCGGGAAACATACTCATACTAAAAAATTCCAGGTGCAGTGGATTCATTTCACAAGACCTACAATACACGTCCACTTACGGAAACGGCATCTCCGAGGTGCCAGCATCAGCAAGGGGAGTAAATGAAACGAAGAAAGACGTCTGCTGTAATACTAATTTCAACTATTCTGAACGACAGACGACGAAACAGACATACTCACTGTAGTGCATACATACAGTATCTGTAAGAAATACAAGGCCTGTTCAGTAAGTAATGCTAAAAGTCTATTTGTCAGCCAGTTGTAGAACAACTTGAAATATCCTGCTTCAGCCCCTGTAGACTCATGAAGTCCAAGTAACAGTGCTATACGTAGGCTTCAAAATATCGTCTGTAACGGAGGTGTGCTCCAAAGAAAGAGGTGTTACTGAGGTTTTTTTGGCGGGGAACCACAGCCTCGCAGATATTCATACGCGCTTGCAGAACATTTCCGGAGACCTGGCAATGAACAAAAGCACGGTGAGACGTTTGGCGAGGCGTCTGTCACCATTGCAACAAGGTCTCTCTGAGGTGTCCCTATCTCCCGCGTGCCGGTCGGTCGTACGCACCTTCAGGGTATTGAAGAGTTCAGCGCGTTCGTCGCAACAAAAATACAAATACAATTCTCCTTCTCCATGCCAACGCAAGGGCTCACACTAGTCGGCGCTCCCGAAAGAAGCTGACAAAACCCCACTGGATTGTTCTTCGTGGTTTGTAACCTCCCACTCGCTTATCGACCTTAATGACGGTGAAAAATTAAACCGCGTGTACCTAATGGAAATTTGGGAAAAGCAATCGTCACCGAATTTAATCTGTCGGTAAAGAGGGAGGAAAGGGTTACATCTAAATGAAAGGAAAAATGCTAATGAAACTGGTGGAAATTAAGGTTTATAATTTGTAAAAAAACAGCTACCAGCCACATGTATGGTTAAAAAGGTTTATTATCTTCAGACCATGACCGGTTTCGGATTTTTCTTTACAAATCCATCTTCAGATGGCAGTTACAAGCATTCTAAGTTGGACCTAGTTTTGTTTTTGTTATTCGTTTGCTGCACTGGGAAAGAAAAGAAATATTTTTGTTGTAATATCGGTAATGGTATTTTTACAAAAGATTTACTTCTTTTACAAAATCTAATTGCTCATGAGATAGTTTTCTGTTTTAAACTTAGTAAACGTGCAGGTTATTGTACTTACGAGGTATGTAGTTCTGCCTGACGAAATATTCGTGCGTTTATGTTTCCGAGCGCAAGCTTAATACACTTTTCAATATGCACTATGTGAGTGCTATTCCAGTCAATGGACGTCACTTTCAACCTCATCCTCTTAATTACACACGCAGCACACACGAATAACGTTTACAAAACGTGGCCCAGCTTCATATTACAAACGAGAACAATACTTCCAAAGAGCTTACAGTCGAACGATGTTAACTTACAGTTGCTGTATAGTCGATATGGGTACAGTAAAATATCTCTTTGCATATTGTATGAGATTAATCTAAAACGGAATAAAGTAAAATTACATACAAATAAGATTACAAACATTATATGTAGTACAGAAATACTGTGTGTTACTAATTAGTTGTTACAATTTTAGGAGATAAATTCTAATATATGACATGATAAGCAATGCACATGTTTTCGTTATGCAATGTTTCAATGACATATAAGCAGTTTTCGGGGGCCTGTATACTGAATGTTTTTAATGGAATATTAGGCTTAAGTTGTTTTAAAAAAGTGAAAGCTTCTTCAAAGTTATTTAGGAAGGGGGTGTTAACTAACTCTGTCTGTTCATTCAGAATGAGATCAGGGAACCTGTTTTTACGTGTACGAATCTCAATGTGAAACCCTTATCTTTAAGGTGTAATATCTGCAGGTTGTTTTCTATATTCCCAACTGTAGGATTTTTTTCTGCAAGATGGGTGGCAAAAGCAGATTTGCTTAGGTTTTTCAAATATAGGGCATCAAGGTGTTCCTTGAATCTTGTTTCAAAAGCTCTACCTGTTTGACCAATGTAGAATTTAGGACAGTTGTTACACTTAAGTCTATAAATTACAGATCTTTTATGGGTTATGCTGTTGTGTGGGAGTGAGTGTATGACTCTTTGTTGGAGTTTGTTATTGGTAGAGAAACTGATTTTGACATTCTTCTTCTGGAATAGGTTGAAAATTTTGAAAAGGGGTAAAGTTAATAAAGAAAGTAAACGTGCGGTCGTCACATTAACAATTAATTGGCGCTAATTAGATATTTGAGATTTGGGGGAAATTACAGTCGCCAGTCCTAAGGACAATTACTATAGTAACTGAAAAAGAAAGGTTATTACACATATAATTAGCACTAGAAGCGTGGCAACTGAAGGTTGACATGTGTAGTGTGAAAACTGAAAGTTTGTCAGAAGTAATAAATTTCGCTACACTCTGACTTATTTTAGCAAAAGAATTAATAAAACCGGAAAATCGAAAGTTAATTTAGTGACTAAAGTTAATAGTGAGCTTTCTTTCTGAAGCACATCGAAATTCAGTAAGATACGGTTAGTCTTGGACTACCTTAACAATCATTTCAAAAGCTACTTGAATCTACGCAATTTAGAAATAAGAGATTTAACTCTGAACTTGAATTAAATGATTCTGAACAATTAACAATAGTAAAATTTAGTACGTATCAAGCTGAGCTGCAGTCACAGGTAAGCTAAAACACGGTAACAAAACTTGCACTCTTAATTTGTGCTTGTGTAATCTAAATATTGTAGCCAGCTATGAATACCTTAACTGAACTTTGAAATTAAAGCAGTAAAATCGAAAGATGCTGGCGTTTGAATTTCAACGACACTCGGGTTCATTCCAGAACAGGAAGGGACCCTGCTTGGTAATGCAATTGGGACAATGAGCAACAAAGGTTCATGCTACATTGCTGTAATTTTGTGATTTGAACAGTTTGAAAAGCTGAGGTCTGCCATACAGTTCTAAAACCTTACGTGCTTCCAGTCTTCCTTGTTGGTTGATTGAAGGTTTGAAGCCGTCGATCGAGGAGGTGGCGCCAGTCACTCATTGTCGGCCGTCGCTGTTGCAGAAGCTGGATGTTGGTGTGCCTTCTTCTCGACACGGTCACCAGGCGAAACGGGCTCTTGATGTGCGCCAGCTAATGCTTCCCGTCCGCGACACCGTGTCAGAAACTATCATCGCAAGTCGAGCACAATTACATGCTGCTCAACCCCAAAAGCGCGGCAACTTGCGGGAGCATCACACAACACACCTGCTCCACTGCACTACCCCAGCCAGACTCCTGCTGCTCTGCCCGCGCTCCACGCGGCAGAGTTAACACTCCCAAAGATCCCACACACTTTGGTTCTCCACACGAGCTATCGATGTAATCGTTCGATAGCATAGTTTTCCCTAGGCCAGACCCAGTGTAAAAATATAAATAATATTTACGAAACAAACCAATTATACATCAACATAAAGCAATAATAAATATATACAAATAGTACAACAATTACAATATATAAAGGCACAGAAATGTCATATCTTCAGGTAACAAAATAAGGAAAAATCTATAGTACAATAGATGGAAATAGAAGGATATGCATTTCCGGCGTTACACGTGCCCCACATTGTCTGAGGATGTTCGTGTAATGTAAGTAGACTCAGAAAATGTTCCAAAAAAGAAACAGCGGAAATGCATATGCTCAAAACATCAACAAAATTTAGCATTCATCTAATTAACCATATATCAATTTTTAGACCATAATAATTGAGTGGAGACACTCCTAATCTTATTCCACTCTGTCATCTTGCACAAAATAAAACAGGTTGACAACACATTAAAATTCGTAGAAAACATAGAAAATGGTTTAGATATTCCAAAATCATTAAAATTCGTAACACTATTAAGAAATGGAATACTATTTACAAAATTAATCAGAGTACATGGTCATAAAAGCAGGTAGATCAAAATACGCAAATTAATAATTAATTACATAGAATACACATTTTTTGTAACCTTTTCATAATTAATATTCTCGCCATGAGAGTCCATTTAACGCTAAACAACTAAATAATATACAGCAGATCGACAAAAACATAAATATTGACAGCAGAATTCTTTCACATCAGCTGTCCGGGAAGAGAAACAACTCCGCCTTCGGTACCCGCAATTACAAAGAATGCCGACAGCGGCACAAGAGCCGACAGCGGCACAAGAGCCGACAGCGACTCCGCCTCGCTAGTATTGTTGCGCCCGCCTGTGCAGCACGCTTGATCTCACCCGCCCTTGTAACGGCACTTCCCAAACGTCCGTTTCACTGAATTCTTTCGGAAAAACTCACTCCCGAGCAATCTCAAGAAGTCCATTAACACTATCACAGTGGATAACTCAACACTGTCCATCATCACACGCATGTACTAGCCTGAAACTTAAAACAGCGTCTAAGTACATCGACAATGACCACGAAATCACATGTTCATGAAATCTTACAGCTAGTTACAAAATCATATTTACATTCCTTAATCTACTGTGACTCAGCTGAAAACTTAAACTAGCAGCTTGGATTTTTCAATTGATAAATAATCACTCTCTCTTAAATCATTTAGTAAAAATTAATTACTTATTTATTACAACTTCTTTAATGTCCTCTTGGTCAGGCAAAAGCATGGCAATCTAGCAAATCGTTTAAATCTTACACTCAATATTTACATACTGTACAAATTACCCATTCAGTGGTATTAATCAATCCTAGGTTGGTACAATTCCAAGTCTACAATGTTCCGTGTACCTAATAGTTTTCCAGAGCTTGGATACTCTAAGCAATAAGCATTTGTGTGAGGTATACCAATGACTTTATATGGTCCATTATACACAAACTTAAATTTAGAGATTTCATTGTCTATCTCGCTCGATTTCTCGTGAGCTTTTACAAGTACTAAGTCTCCGATTGCAAACTTAGCAAAACGCGCTTTAGTGTCATGACGACGTATGCTAGCATCGGGTTTCAGCTTCATTATTTCTCGCAAACGATCTTTTTCCACACAAATACTAATGTCAATCCATGGAGGGAATTTGATTATCTCTTCCACTAAACTTTTACTTCTGTCATCTAACAGGATTTCCTGTGGAGAAAATCCCGTAGACTCATGTCTCAAGGTGTTCATAATTCTCTCAAATACTGCTACATATTTGCCCCATGCCCTATGGTTGTGATGGCAATAGGTATGGCAATGTCGGCCTAGCTCGCGCATATACCTCTCAGCGGGATTCCCAGCTGGACAATAAGCTGAAATACGGATCACCTCGACCCCATTACTTTCCATGCCTTCACTCCACAACTTAGAAGTAAATTGTGCCCCATTGTCTGATAGAATCGCCTTGGGCTTACCAATATGTACAAAATAATCGTTCACAAGCTTGCTATAGACCGCTTTAGCTGTAGCTTTCCTAATTGGGTATAGCTTGATGAACTTGGAAAATGCTTCTAGCACTACTAAAATGCAGGCAAAGTTTCCTGATGACTTGGGCAAAGGTCCGTACAAGTCCACGCACAGTAATTCAAAGGTGTCGTTAGGCCTTATACTTTGCATAGGACCACGACTCGTACAGTTGGTAACCTTCACCTTCTGACATAAATAGCAAGTTTTCACTCTGTCAGTAACGCGTTTTAACGTGTTGTTAAAATGCACTACTTCACTCAGCTTTTCCGTACATTTCTTTGGTCCCCAGTGACCATACGCCAAATGGTAGTAGTCTATTATTTCCGTGACGAATTTGGTGGGCCAGCATACCCGCCAAATATTACTATCTTCACCATTACGTATGTACAAGATATGATCGTATATCTTGTAATACTTCCTTAATTTCTCTCCTTCTGGACTCCGTTCATCATATCGGGTTTTCACCATATTTAAACAACCATCCTCGTTATAATGATGACGTAGATTCTTACAGACGTTCACTATTAATTTGCGTCCCTCAACTTCCTTAAAATAGTGTAATTTGACCACTCCATCTGACTCATCTTTCAATACATCTTGATTAGACTCGGGCAACCGCAACAGCGCATCCGCTACGCAATTGTCGGTCCCTTTTACGTAACAGACGTCATAGTTAAATTGCTGTAAATACAGCGACCACCTAGTCAGTCTTTCGTGAAGTAGTTTACAATCCTTAAGATAAGTGAGCGCCTTATGGTCCGTATGAATAATCACCTTACGGTCCCATAGGTAACCCCTGAACTTCTTGAATTCCCACACGGTAGCGAGACACTCTTTCTCAGAAATCGTGTAGTTTCGCTCACTTTATGATAAAGTTCGACTCGCGAACGCTATCGTCCGGTGTTCCTTATCCTCTCCTTTACCAAATTCTTGGAACAGTTCTACCCCCACCCCGTAATTCGACGAATCCGTTCCCAGGTGGAAGGGTAGCGATAAATCAGGATGAAATTGTATGTTAGATCTTAACAACTCCTCTTTGAATCTCTCGAAAGCGGCCTGACACCCGTCAGTCCACACAAACGGAACATTTATGCATAAGAGGGTATTCAAATTTTCATCATTAAACACTTGTCCTTTTACAAATTTACGCTAAAATCCTGTTAGTCCTAGAAAACTTTTAAACTGTTTTCTAGACTTGGTTGGAGGAAAATTCCTTATTGCCTCTAGTTTCTCTGGGTCCTTCGTAATACCAGCAGTGGTAATTACGTGCCCTAAAAATTTCAGTTCCTGCTTCACAAATTCGCATTTCTTTAGCTTTAGATTCATTCCGCCACGGCGCAATGCTCTAAAAACTTCATTTAACAGGTCACAATGGTCACGCCAAGTGGCATTGGCCAACAATAGGTCGTCAACATATACAGTTAATCTTGAACTCAAAGCCGGTCCTAGCACTTTATCTAGGGCCCTGATGAATACGGACACAGATATATTAAGTCCAAACGGCAGTACTCTATAGTGATAACACCTGCCCGCAAACAAGAAGGCGGTGTATGGCCTAGATTCTTCTTCGAGTTCTATTTGCCAGTAACTAGCCGTCAGATCGAGGCTAGTCATGAAAACGTTGCAAAATCTTCTACATACTCTCTGGTCTGTCTGTTTCACGTTGAACGACCCTGGTCAACGTGTGGGCGTCAATCACAATACGCACACTACCATCCCGTTTTGCTACAATGACCAAACCGTTATTGTATGGACTCGTACTTCTTTCAATCACTCCCCACTCGATCATCTTATCTATCTCCCGTTGCACTGCTTCCTTTTTGGACCGCGGTATAGCATACGGTCTCACGAAGAATGGTTCGTGCGGAATTACATGCAACTTACATTTATATCCTTCCACAAGTCCCGGTTTGTCTGAAAACACACTCTTATTCCTCATTATCACTTCATACAGGCCTCGTCTTTGTTCGTGTGCTACGTTTGACACACCGTCTACAATACTTTCCAATTCACTTTCTACACTATTGTCAATGCCGAGATTCCTCACATTACAGTAGTTCAAATTCATACCTACGTCAATACCATCCGGCCAGTTAACAATGTGTATAGGCTGGTATTGCCTATGCACACCGTCTCCTACCTCGTCAAAACTAACTACTATTGTTTTATCTTGTGACGTACATATCAAAGTTTTGCTTTCGCAATTAATCACTGCACGGTACTTTAATAGCCAATCCAACCCGATAATTACTTCCGTAGTTAAGTCTGGCACGACGACAAACTCTTGTTCAAATTGTGCCCCACATATCTCAAAGTTGACAAAAATCTGTTTTGTGACCGGTTTACTGGCCTTCCCAGTAGCACCGATAATTTTCACTCCTGTTACTGGCATAACTACGATGCCAGGTCTGTCTTTCAGTAACTCAAATATTTTCCCAGATACAGCACTCAATTCTGCACCGGTGTCAATCAACACGTTTAGTTGTAGGTCGTGCATATTAACAGACACTACTATCTGTCTACACTTGTCCTCGACTGTTTCTTTATTTTCTCACAGTAAATCCTCGTCTATATGCACGTCATTCCAGAAAAAAACCATCCGTCTTTGATCCTAAATCCGGCTTATCTGGCGGCCTTTTCAGCCTCTGTTCACATACAGTTTTAATTTCAATACGTTTGTCCTGAGGCTTAGTCTGTAGCTTCGCCTCCAATACCGAAACCTTTTCCTGTAACTCGTCAAATAGTGAGTGTTGCTTTGCTATCAATTCACTAATTGTCACCTTCGTTGATTCCTCTTTGGTCAGATTGATCTCATCTG
The DNA here is from genome assembly GCF_023864275.1 of Schistocerca cancellata. NCBI lineage: Eukaryota > Metazoa > Arthropoda > Insecta > Orthoptera > Acrididae > Schistocerca > Schistocerca cancellata. The sequence continues at coordinate 147,119,193 of NC_064628.1, read as the reverse complement.
CCAATCTACCTGGAGAAATGTGCCCAGTAGTATCTGCAATTACTTCCTCTGGACCTGCGCAACCCATACTGCTATCGTCAGACCGTATAACGTCAGCTCTAACCTCATACATGCTGTGTACTGCGTGCTTTTCTACCAATCGTGTCCGGCTATCACTAAAATTCTCGTAATCTTTCTCCTCAATACTTTCGCAATGTTTAAACTGGAGTTTTGCTTCGGATGGGTCGGCCACTTCTAACACTATAACTTTCGGTAAAGTCTGCCGGTCAGGGCCAGAACTTTCCGTTACTACTTCAACATCCAACTCCTGCGGGACGAAACACGACGAATCTTGCTCGTGCTCCCCATTAACATCAACTATTTCTGGTAAAGTCTGCCGGTTAGGGCCAGAACTTTCTATCACTTCACAAACACTACCTTCCTGCGGGTCGAGACGCTGCAAATCATGCCCGCGCTCCCCATAAATACTTCTCCCGTACAGGCCCCTATAATCTCTTAGTTCGTCGTATAAGCGACCGAACTGCCTAAACTAGACCTTATCCCTCTTTGCATCCCCGCGCTCGATGACGGACGTGTTATCCGACATCTGATCTTCTCTCAACAATTGCGAATCATTCTTAAACTCAGTCTCCAGTTCCGCTGTGGGTGTTACAGCTGCCATTTTATAATCGATTTCCGGAACACTACTTAAATTGTTCTCACTGACATTGAATGTATTTTCTACTGCCGTGTCTACAGCTGATCTACTACTCATGGGCGCACTCCTTTCTCCTAACACTGGCACACTCTCCCACCGTTGATTATTCCACACGGAATTTTTATAACGACGACACCTGGGTTTTCTCCTGTTATTGGACCGGCAAAATTTCTCCACGCCCCGTCGGCCCCCCACCGGCGCGGCTAATGGTTTCCCTGTCTCGTCCCAGCAGATAAGCTCCCCAGATACTGCTGAGGCGGCTGGTCACACCCTCTGGCGTTATTACTATTCTGCGAAGCCCGTATCACGCTAGTATGATACTGGTTTCCGTCATTCCTGTTATTATTTGCATTGTACCGATTGTCATTACGGCCCGAACCACTATTGTTATTGCTGCCAAGATTGCGGTATGCATTAATCCCATAGTTATCATTGTTGTGGTTGCTGTGGTACCCGTTGTTTTTACCACGGCCTCTACCAGTATCGCGATTATTGCGCCAATTGTCCTCGTCCTCAACTCTTTCCAGGAAATCATTGATTGTCCTGTAACTGCTTCCTACGTAGCGTTTTGTATCATCTGGAAGCTTCTTGTAGAGTTCCCAGACTATTTCGGATTCCGTGCGGCGATCACGCAAATATTCCAACTTGTGGATCCAGCCCTCACAAAACTCTTTCATCGAGCCGCGCGAATCCGCATCGAAAGGCCTCGATATGACAAATTCGCGCCAGACACTTTGCTGTTTTTGCTCTGACCAGTATTCAGCCAGAAACAAATTTTTAAACTCCTCAAAAGTCAGGTTCGTAATGTTGAGGTGTAAGCCCCAACGCTTAGCATCACCAGCCAACACATCAATAACCGCATTAATTTTTCTCTCATTAGTCCATGATCTGGGTAAAACTCTTTCACAATTTTTAATGAAATCCGTCGGGCGTATACCGCCTTTTTTCAAGGGGTCGAACCGCTCCTCTTTCGTCAACAATTCCGAACTATGTGCACAGATTGGCACATAGCTCTGTTTTTCGTCAAGTTTCTTTTCTAATTCCGACACTCTCGTAATTACTTGGCAAGTGGCTGTCGCAAGCGTTTCTACTTCCCTTTTTTTCTCTTCGCAGGTATTAGCCTTCTTCGTCACTTTGGTATCTACTTCGGATACTAAGGCCTTTAAAGTTTCCACCTTCTTTTGATCCGCTTTTTTCACTAATTGAATTTGTTCCGTCACCTTATTCTCCATGATCGGAGCAACTGCTTCTCCTACACTTTTCTCGATTCTGCTCATTTCGGAATAAAAACGAGTATTTATGCTCGCAATTTCCGCCTGAACGCATATCATTTCCTGTTTAAGATTACCGATTTCAGTATTAATCACAACAATATCTGCTTTGATTTTATCAACTTTTGTGTAAACAACTCCAACATTGTTGTTAACAACATTAATAGCTTTGTTCTGATTGTCTAGCTTCCGTTCAATTTTTTCAGACTGAGCTTCTTGCTTGGCAGCCTGAGCTTCTTGCTTGGCAGCTTGAGCTTTAATTTCTGCCGATTGACTCTTGGTTTCGTTAATCAAAACAAGTCAGTTAAATTCCCCGAAACTACCGGTTTTACTACCGTAGCGGCTTCCTCTTTAATTGTCATCAAGGGATTCAGATTTGATTTTCACTTCCGATCCCGAAACATTTTCTAAAATTTGGAATTACATTTCTGCTCTTTGTTGCGTTTCGGCGGTCGCGTCTTTCATGCTAGCCGCCTGCCCCTGAACAATGGGTTCCGCGGTGCGCGTTTCCCACTGTTCGACAGATTGTTCCGTGTCCAAGTCTACCAAATTTTGGTAATTGTTGCCTTCGCTCATTTTAATAATTTTCAATATAAGTCCCAAACCTCAAATCTAATTAGGATTCCTCACACTAATATTCTCGCTGACGTATCGACCATTTCGTAACCAGTACTTTGTTACGAGATTTGCACAATGCAAAATTCGTGTCCAGAGCAACCCCAAATCCGAAGATTGTCCTGTCACCAGGTCGCCACGTGTAACCTCCCCCTCACTTATCGACCTTAAACAGTGAAAAATTAAACCCCATGTACCTAATGGAAATTTGGGAAAAGCAATTGTCACTGAAGCTAATCTGTCGGTAATTAGGGAGGAAAGGGTTACATCTAAATGAAAGGAAAAATGCAAATGAAACTGGTGGAAATTAATTTTGAAAAGGGGTAAAGTTAATAATGGAAGTAAATGTGCAGTCATCACGTTAACAATTAATTGGTGCTAATTAGATATTTGAGATTTGGGGGAAATTACGGTCGCCAGTCCTAAGGACAATTACTATAGTAACTGAAATAGAAAGGTTATTACACATATAATTAGCACTAGAAGTGTGGCAACTGAAGGTTGACACGTGTAGTGTGAAAACTGAAAGTTTGTCAGAAGTAATAAATTTCGCTACACTCTGACTTATTTTAGCAAAAGAATTAATAAAACAGGAAAATCGAAAGTTAATTTAGTGACTAAAGTTAATAGTGTGCTTTCTTTCTGAAGCACATCGAAATTCAGTAAGATATGGTTAGTCTTGGACTACCTCAACAATCATTTCAAAAGCTACTTGAATCTATGCAATTTAGAAATAAGAGATTTAACTTTGAACTTGAATTAAATGATTCTGAACAATTAACAATAGTAAAATTTAGTACGTACCAAGCTGAGCTGCAGTCACAGGTAAGCTAAAACACGGTAACAAAACTCGCACTCTTAATTTGTGCTTGTGTAATCTAAATATTGTAGCCAGCTATGAATACCTTAACTGAACTTTGAAATTAAGGCAGTGAAATCGAATGATTCTGGCGTTTGAATTTCAACGACACTCGGGTTCATTCCAGAAAAGGAAGGGATCCTGCTTGGTAATGCAATTGGGACAATGAGCAACAAAGGTTCATGCTACGTTGTTGTAATTTTGTGATTTGAACAGTTTGAAAAGCTGAGGTCTGCCATACAGTTCTAAAACCTTACGTGCTTCCAGTCTTCCTTGTTGGTTGATTGAAGGTTTGAAGCCGTCGATCGAGGAGGTGGCGCCAGTCACTCATTGTCGGCCGTCGCTGTTGCAGAAGCTGGATGTTGGTGTGCCTTCTTCTCGACACGGTCACCAGGCAAAATGGGCTCTTGATGTGCGCCAGCTAATGCTTACCGTCCGCGACACCGTATCAGAAACTATCATAGCAAGTCGAGCGCAATTACATGCTGCCCAACCCCGAAATCGCGGCAACTCGCGGGAGCGCCACACAACACGCCTGCTCCACTGCACTACCCCAGCCAGACTCCCGCTGCTCTGCCCGCGCTCTACGCGGCAGAGTTAACACTCCCAAAGATCCTACACACTTTGGTTCTCCGCACGACCTATCGATGTAATCGTTCGATAGCATAGTTTTCCCTAGGCCAGACCCAGCGGAAAAATATAAATAATATTTACAAAACAAACCAATTATACATCGACATAAATGCATAAATAAATATATACAAATAGTAAAACAATTACAATATGTAAAGGCACAGAAATGTCATATCTTCGGGTAACAAAATAAGGGAAAATCTATAGTACAATAGATGGAAATAGAAGGATATGCATTTCTGGCGTTACAGGTTCACACTACAGCCCGAATTTCCCACCTTCCAACTTCCAACTGTTGTCTCTATGAAGGATTCACTCCAGGAGAAGGAGCATGTGGATGATGTGGAGGCTGTTGATGTAGCAAGATGTTGCATTTGATCTCGATTGGTAGAGTGGTACCATGCAGGTATGGAATTTCTATCAGTAAGGTGTCTTAAAACCGTCATATTGAACGAATAGTATGTTTGAAAATAGGTTTTTGTAGCCAGAAGTGAGGGAGTAATATGGTGTTTGGAATACTGAATAAAACCAAACTTCTCTCAAAGAAAATGTGTTGTATTACTTATTGAACGTCCCTTGTAATATAAAAAAGTTCACACATAACCCATGGCATGATGTTAAAGAACTGGAGGAACGTCTAAAACATGTAATGGACAAGATGGGCCCAGGGTTCGTAGTTTATTGCAGCAGCTGAACAATCATTGTTCTATGTATTTGTGGCGGAGAACGGAACCATTAGCGTTCGGGCTCGGTTACTAAGGGAACATACCAGCACTAATACCTGCTGTCCAACAATGTGATGGGTCAGCAGCGTCAGCGTTCGTTCCAATTGCCGCGGGGGAAGTCGGCCACTGCGACACAGTTGATCGATAAGAACTAGAACAGTCTGGACACTCTCACATCGAGTCACTACGTTAGCTAACAATTATACCTAACTATGATTAACCGTGAATGAAGCTAATCGAATCCGGAGGGTGTAAAGGAATGTTGTAGTTAGAAATGATAATCTAAGAGGTCTGAAGAAGATACGATACAATCGAACACACCCCAAGGATATGAAATGAACCAGCTCTTAGAGATAACAAAATGTGTAAATGATGAGATGTAAATAAGTGTTTTAAAAGTATCTGAACTTAAAGAGATAATTAGGTTTGTGGAAAACTGAACAAAGTGGAGGAGTCACAAGAAAAAAACAGGAGGCACAGACAAGGAACGGGAGAACTAGAGAAAGATAGGCTCTGAGGGAAGAAATGCCACGGAAATGGTTGAGTTGCATTACTGTGAGGCAACCCAATAGCGCAATCGTTAAGGGTCGCCGTGTCAACACAAGCCAAAGCTTGGGCCACTTTGTTTGGTCGCAAAATGGCTCTGAGCACTATGGGACTCAACATCTTAGGTCATAAGTCCCCTAGAACTTAGAACTACTTAAACCTAACTAACCTAAGGACATCACACACACCCATGCCCGAGGCAGGATTCGAACCTGCGACCGTAGCAGTCCCGCGGTTCCGGACTGCAGCGCCAGAACCGCTAGACCACCGCGGCCGGCTGTTTGGTCGCCCGAGGAACAGAAGTCAAGAGAAAAACACTACGCAGAAATTTAACAAAACCCCTATACAAAATACCGATCTATATGAAGTTTTAAAATGGAAACCGTCAGAAAAACCTGAACCTTTAGCAAATGTGTCGGTTATCCCATCCGAAATGAACTTTGAAAAGGTAACAGTCGAGAGTTACAGAATCTGAAAAAGCACGAGATCGATTTGATGAGCAAGATCATATTTGTTTTCAAGACAGGACTCAAGCGAAAGAAAAACAATACATCATCTGTTGGAGATTAACGTAAGATAACGACAGAGCATAGAAGATGCAGGAGAACTTAGTGTTTCGAAGCTACGTGCATGTAGCCAAATGCTGCAAAACAGGAAAAGTGGTCTACGTAAAAATTTGAAAATAAGGAAATACCTCATTTTCGTGCATCATACGCAAAAACTGAGAAACGTTTAAGCCAATAAATGTGGATTGTTTAATGTATCAGTTGTTACTGTTAGTGACAAAGATAGATCGACAGTGTGGTTAATGCGATCCTTGTGTAGGAATCTTAGACGAAATCACCAGTTATTAATTTCAGTGCAATCTTGATTCACATTCCTGCCTTGAATGTCCAAAAAAGGCGGCAATAATGGGACGCAGTAGCAAACAAATTTTCATTCGAAATGGTAACCCCAAATCTAATGAAGATGGCATGCCCAATACTAGTTCGGCAATACAGGGGTTGGACAGAAAAATGCAAACGCTACGAGGTATGCATGACTGAACATAAATGCAGATGATAGCCAAGCCTCCAGATGGCGCTGTTGCAGTTGACCAAGAACGGCCTCTGTGCGATGCCATCAGTATGTTGCAAGTGTCAGTCGTGGTCAGAAGAGTATTCAATGTAGTCATGGGTGCATTATGTCGAAGCGTAGTGAATTCCAAAATGGGACGTGGATGAACTGTTGGGATCATATGGTGGACGCTCCCGTAACAATGGGATCCTGAATGTTTAGTATTTCAACAAGCACCGAATAGGAGATTTGTACCGCATACAGAGAAAGCAGAGAACCTTCATCTGGTAGGTCGCAACACAGACGAATGTATGAATGTCTTGGCTTTTATATATACACATGTTGATCATCAATTTCGGTTTGGCTTTTGTATATACACATGTTGATCAATCAGGAAGTGAAATTTCATATTCTGTCTATGAAGATTTTTGGGGTATGTGGTGAATTAAACTCTTGGCTTTTATATATACACATGTTGATCATCAATTTCGGTTTGGCTTTTGTATATACACATGTTGATCATCAATGTGATGGAGACCGACGGTCTTCGAACTGCCAGCACGAAAGACAAGGTGGCGACAACTCTAAAAATCACTACAGAACTGAATGTCTCACTCGAGAATCTTGTGAGTACCAAAACAGCACGAAGAAAACACCATAAGCTTGGAACTGAAGAGCGAGCTGGCATTTCAAAACCGTATTTGAGTGATTCAAATGCACCTAACAGGAAAAAGTGATGCCGAAGTCATAAAACCTGGTATGTGGAGCAATGGAAGAATGTCATTTTGTTTCACGCTGTTTCCACCTTCTCTACAAGTTTACGTCCCAAGAATGAAATACGGTGGGTGTTCGGAGACAATTTGGGGAGGCATGGTTGCTCTGTAAAGCCGCAGTACTGCCTAGGATTATGTGACCATTATTGCTGATAAGGTTCATTTTTGGCGCTGTGTTCCAAGACGCCAGGGCTCTGTTCACACAGCTCACACAATCCAGGACTGGTTTTGTGGGCACGAGGATGAAATGTCGCATCTGGTCACCATATCTTACCTTAATATCATTATTGAGCTTTTGTAGTGTTCTCTGGAGCGGAGGGGGCGTGATCGTTATCCATCTCCTTCACCGTTATCAGTACCTGCCACTATTTTGCAGGAAAATATGTTGTAACATTCTCTTGAAAACCGCGCAGGACATGTAATTATCCGTTCCGAGACGAGTCGAACCCAGAATACCATCGTGTTTCCTACACCGATCAGGCATCGGAAACTGTTGTTCATGGTGTTTCCATACCTACGTCCAGTTATTATAAGTAAATAAATATAGTGAACTAAACTGAATCTTTGAATATCCAACTGCCGTTTCCACTCTGAGAAAAGATGAAAACATCATATCTGATTGGGGATGATTAGCCGAACTATTAATGCAGCCTCTACTCCCTGACGACAACAAGGTTGGACAGATGGAACAGAAGTGTTAGCCACATATAAAAGCTAGCCAGAATACGAGAGGAAATGGGTGCCGCAATAATAAAAGCTAATAATTAAAGACGCCGTATCCAATTAATGAAAGCTTTGAGTCTCTGCACAATAGACGAACATCGCTCTACGACAGGATTATTCGTATATGGAAAACAGACAAAGTTGTTTTCGTCAACAGAGGAGAAGAGTTCTAAAGGATCAGTCTGGCAGGGCGACATGTGTACAGGGTGAATCACCTAAAACTCACACCGTAAATATTGCGGAAATGGAAAGTGATATTGACGTGCGGTTTTCGCAGAGCTGATAGGTAGTTTGGGTTCGTACTGTTAGCCAATAAACAGACTGTAATAATACTTATAAAGTGTATTTTTTGTGCAAACATATGCTTTTTGAATAGAACTATACCTGCAGACATTAACAAAAGAAAAGTAGGATAAATTAGAATATCAGTGGTGTTTGATGCAGGATTCAAGTGCTAGTCGTTTCCGAGATATCGTATTTTGAAAAGTTTCTACACAGACACTTTTTGTGCCATTCAAACTGCTTAGTTGCTAGGTACGATGTTGTCATGTTCGCTTACTGTGTACTTATGTGTTCCTTAAGTGCATTGCTGCTTGCTACTCAGTTAGTGTGTGACAGTCCCAACACTAAATCGTGAGTTGAAGATGGGATTTACCAATGCAGAAAAAGCCGACACGCTCGTGGAGTAAGGAGAGTGCAGGAAGTATGCAGCTCGTTCATGTACAGTGTACGCGGCCAGATATCCCAAAACGCGTCACTAAATCTGCAGTTACTTATCAACCTCTTCAGCCATTTACGTGAAAGTGGTAATGTAACATCTACGCAACGTAACAGGAGGAAATAAATGACGACAGAAGAGGGGGAAACTAGTGTTCTTGCTGCTGTTGCAGTTAATCCGGACGTTATCTCCTGAGCAGTCACACGAGGAAGTGGCCTGAGTCAGATAAGTTCTCCACCGACATGGTTCCCATCCCTATTACCTCTGTCTCCATAAAGAGCTACATGGAAACGATTTTGAGAATCGTGTTACTTCTGTACCTGTGCATTAAGATAAGATCCGTCAGATACATCATGTATCTTGATTATTATGGCCGGTCGGTGTGGCCGAGCGGTTCTAGGCGCTTCAGTCTGGAACCGCGCGACCGCTGCGGTCGCAGGTTCGAATCCTGCCTCAGGCATGGATGTGTGTGATGTCCTTAGGTTAGTTAGGTTTAAGTAGTTCTAAGTTCTAGGGGACTGATGACCTCAGAAGTTAAGTCCCATAGTGTTCAGAGACATTTGAACCATTTTTGATTATTATGGCTACGTAAACCAGCAAAACATGCACAATTGACAATCGACATTGGCTTCGTCAGATGGAGCATGAACGTCCATGTAGCACGTACGCGTGGTGCCGAATAGTAAACCATCAGCTCATAGGCTCGTTTATCATGGATGGAACACTGAAAGTGAAGAAGTGTCGCAGTTTCCTAACAGATCATCTTCCACGGAAGACTAGGAGGATCCTGTGATACCAACACGATGGCCTGACAGCCCGTAGTGCTTGCAGTAATACAGCATATCTTCACGAATTTTTTCCAAATCGTAGGATTGGACGCAGAGGACCTCTACCATGGCTGGCCCATTCCCTGAATTTGGCGGCTCTAGACTTTTTTCTATGGGGAAAACTGATATATAGTGTTTACAAGGATATACCAACTACACCCGATGACATGCAACGACGTATTCTGCAGTCTGCTCCGACATCACCTCTGAAATATTAGCACATGTGCAGTAGACATTCCATATCAGATTGGAAGCGTCCACTGCCACTGGCAGTCGTCATTTTGAACACAACCTGAGATGGTCAATTGACTCATTACTGGTCACAATGCTTACAACTAGTGTATGCCCTTGTGGTGATATTTAGTGTCTACTATCACAGGTATTGTACAGGTGTCGCTGTGGGAACTTTTTCAAAATACGTTATCTCGTAAACGACTCCCACTTTATTTATTTGTTTTACGTGCCCAGTACTTAGATATGCAAAATATTTTAATGCAAGATGATAAATAAAAGTACAGGACACTAATAGAAGATACTGAAAGTAACAGCATAATACAAAAAAGACAGATATGGTTTTCTATTAAATGGATAGCAAGCTTCATAATTCCAAGGTTTTGATGGCCTTGTCACTTCCTACATAAAGATCATCTGTGGCGCAAGGATCGGACAGGTTTCTGCAGACCATGAGATGTTTTGTGCCCTGTAGGCCGCCACACTCACATAATTCATCCTCACTAGTGCAGCCCTAATTCCTGAGGGTCGCCTTAAATCTTGACACTTTTGTCCTCAGTCGGTTTGGATCACAATGTCGCATACGGCAGATGAAGGCCACGGCAGGTTCTTCATTGATGTTCTTCCAATCGTTTTCAGGTAATGAATCTTGCCATAGCTCTGTCCGTGGAGGCCCTGATGCTGATGGAATTGCTGATGTTGTGCGCATAAAGCTCCTCCCTGACCACAGACTCGGTCTTTGTGATTCATGTGCGAACGGAAGACGCCTGGGGTCCGTTTCGTGCTACTTTTTTTCAATTCCTGCGGCTCTTCTTCTGCGGATGTCAGATAGTGCTGTACCCATAACTTGATAGGACGGCCAATCATAATGCGTCCATTCTCATTCAATGCCATAATCATCCGTTTAACATATGTGGAGTTGCCCCAGACTGGGACTGCATATTCTGCCGCAGAGAAGCATAGCACCAGGACAGATGCACGGAGAACGTTAGGCTGTGATCCCCATGTGGTGTCAGTAAGTTTACTTACTATGTTTTTCTGGGCAGATACTTTCAGCCTTGATTTTTGGCAATGATGTTAGACTCGTACTAGAATCTTGCAACAAACACTACTGACATTCTACTTTACCCATCATTTAGTTTGTTAATGTCAATAGGAGCTTTCCATTTAAATATGTATGTTTCCACAAAAATACTATTTCTCAGTATTATCGCAATCTCTTTATTGGCTAGCAGTAAAAGCTCCTGACTACCAATCCATTCTGTGAAAACCGCACATCGGCAGCACTTCCCATTATCGCAATTTTTGAGGTCCAAGTTTTAGGTGATCACTCCGTAATGTTCACCATGAAAAATATAGTGAAATCGCTATACGTTTAAAAACCCTTGAAGCAATGTAGATGCTACTGAGTCAAGTAATTTGAAATAATACAGGTGAGAACACAACGTCGGGAAACAGCCCAAAAGTGGAAGGCAAGTGTTGAACATGTGACTTCACCAGAGGACGTAACTCCCTGCGTGTACAGCGATTAGGCTTGTCAATCCTATTCTCGCCGGTTGGTAGCAGTGCAACCCATCGCAATGGTTTTTTGTTTTCGTGCTTGCATTATTCGATATGGCATGGAACTGCTCGCAATACTGGAAATACAAGACTACAATGAGTCTGTTTGCTCGTACGTTTACGGAAACAGTTTGGGCTATCAGAACGATGCGTAGCGCTGTCTCTTACCAGCAAGAGTAGGATCGACAAGACCAACCGCTGCATGTACGGCGAGGTACGTCATTTGGTGACGTCACATGTTCAACACCTGTAATTCCCTTTTGTGGTACTTCTCGACAGTTGCGACCCCATTTAACTTTTATTAAGTTACTCATCTCAGCAACATCTACGTTGCTCGGGTTTTTTTTTCTCAAACCATAGTAAGAGTCACCCAGTATAGCAGGCTGGAAGAATGTACACTGAAGAGCCGAAGAGAATGGTTCACCTGCCTAATATCGTGTAGGGCCACCGCGAGCACGCCGAAGTGCTCCAACATGATGAGGCATGGACTCGACTAATGTCTAAAGTACTGCTTGAGGAAACTGACACCATGTATCCTGCAGAGCTTTCCATAAAACCGTAAGAGTACGAGGGAGTGGAGATCTCTTCTGAACAGTACGTTGCAAGACATCCCAGATATCCTCAATAATGTTCATGTCTGGGGAGTTTGGTGGCCAGCGGAAGTCTTTACATTCAGACGAGTGTTCCTGGAGCCACCCTGTAGCAATTATGGGCGTGTGGAGTGTCGCATTGTCCTGCTGGAATTGCCCATGTCCGTCAGAAAGCACCAAAGACATGAATGGACGCAGGTGTTCAGACAGAATGCATACGTACGTGTCAGTTGTCAGAGTCTTATCTAAACGTATCAGAGGTCCCATATCACTCCAACTGCACACACCCCACGCGATTGCAGAACCTCCACCAGCTTGAACAGTCCCCTGCTGAGGTTCTATGAATTCATGAGGTTGTCTCCATACCCGTATACGTCCATTCTCTCGATACAATTTGAAATGAGACTCGTCCGTCCATCAACATGTTTCCAGTCACCAACAGACCAATTTCGGTGTTGACGGGCCCAGGTGAGGCGGAAAGCTTTGTGTCGTGCAGTCATCAAGAGTACACGAGTGGGCCATCTGCTGCGGGAGCCCATGTCGATGATGTTTCGTTGAATGGTTTGCACGCTGTCACTTGTTAATGGCACAGCATTGAAATCTGCAACAATTTGCGGAAGGGTGCACTTCTGTCTCATTGAACGATTCTCTTCAGTCGCCATTGGCCCCTTTCTTGCAGAATCTTTTTCTGGTCTCAGCGATGTCGGAGATTTTCCGGATCCCTGATGTTCATGGTACATTCGTGAAACAGTCGAACTGGAAAATCCCCACTTCATCGCTGGCCCGGAGATGCTGTATCCCATCGCTCGTGCGCCGACTATAACACCACGTTCAGACTCACTTAAATCTTCATAATCAGGCATTGTAACAGCAGTAACCAATCAAGCAACTGCGCCAGACACTTGTGTTATTTAGGCGTTTCGGACCACAGCGCCGTATTCTGCATTTTTACATATCTATGTATTTGAATAGCTGTGGCCGAGCGGTTCTAGGTGCTTCAGTCCGGAACCGCGCTGCTGCTACGGTCGCATGTTCGAATCCTGCCTCAGGCATGGATGTGTGTGATGTCCTTGGGTTAGTCAGATTTAAGGAGTTCTAAGCTCTAGGGGACTAATGACCTCAGATGTGAAGTCCCATAATGCTTACAGCCATGTGAACCATCTGCATGCCTATACCAGTTTCTTTGGGGCTTCAATGTAGATATGTCCACTTGAGCCTTAGTGACTATTGTACAGAAAGAAGGGCTAATTTAGTAATAGTGTCATTACAAAGTCCACAGGGCTCTACATATTAACCAAACGTCTGGGATCCTGAGTTTCACAGAAAAAAGGTCAGTTATCTCAAGAAAATTGAGGCACCCCATAGGCCAATGACTTGTTTTGATAGAAGTTACAGGGAGAGACAGGGATGGAAGAGATATTATATCTTTTCAACAATCTAGATTAAATAAACTATAAAGATTTATTTCAGAGATGTGTGGGGTAAATAGGTGTTTGAGGTTGCGTGTTAACTGTAAGTCTTAAAATTGTCAGGAAACTAACTCTCAGTCTGTTTAGCCAACTTGCAATTATTCTCCAGAAAAAGTCTCAGCTACCGTCCGTAATACTGGCTTCAATGTAGATATGTCCACTTGAGCCTTAGAGATTATTGTAAAGAAAAAAGGGATAATTTAGTAATAGTGTCATTACAATGTCCACAGGGCTCTACTTATTAACCAAACGTCTGGGATCCTGAGTTTTACAGAAAAAAGTCAATTATCTGAAGAAAATTGAGGCACCCCTAATAATATGGGAAGAGCTTAAGCAACAGTGGTATTCTAAGCACTTGCAATTCTCAGTAGTATGCTACCCAGCACATTACGTAGCACTTGTTAAGATTTTTAAATACTTTACCTTATGCACACACACTTTTGTAGTATACCATACGACGGAGGTAATATAGCTTCGTAACGCAGGGTACTAAGCGACTGGAAAAAGCCCAGATTGTTCCTGTTTTCAAGAAGGGCCGTAGGACAGATGCACATAATTATAGGCCTGTGTCGTTGACATCGATGTGTTACAGAATTATGGTACATATTTTATCCTCAAGAATCATGAAGTTTCTGGAAAAAGAAAATCTCCTGTATAAAAATCAGTATGGACTCCTCGTAAATAGAATCTCGCGAAATTCAGCTCGCTCTGTTCCTCTATGTGATCCATAGCTCTGTAGACAACGGCGCTCAGGTTAATGCCGTGATCCTTGCTTCAGAAAGGCTTTTAACAAAGTCCCGCGCTGCCGTTCGGAGCAATAACCACGAGCTTACCGAGTATCAGACTAAATCTGCGACGGTATTCTAAACCGCCTTGCAAACAGAATTCAACACGACTTTCTTAACGATACAAAATCAACAGATGCAAAGGTAATTCCGGGTTTGGCACAAGGACGTGTCATAGGACCGATACTGTTTACACTGTATATAAATGGTCTGGGATAAAGCGTCGGAAAGCCTTTGAGGTTGTTCGGAAAAAATACGGTTAAGAAAAGAGCAACGCCAGAATGTAATAACGGTTCGCAGAATGACCTGCAGAGGCTTGATGAATGTTACAGTCTCTGGCAGTTGACCATGAACGTAAATAAATGCAATATGTAGCGCATACATGGAAAAAGAAATACACTACTGTACAACAACGTTATTGACAACAGATTTCTGAAAACAATATCCACCGTAAAACATCTAGAATGAAAGTTTGTGTGGAACAGCATAAGACGCTACTAGACTGGTTTGCAATTATACTTTATAATCCATTTTTTTCCAGTTGGGTCCGTTTCCACATCTCTTTCAATTGGTAGCTACTAAAAAGAAAAAAAAACCAGGCAGTGTTACAAGTTTGCTCCAAAGCCATGCATACAGTAGCTTTATGACACCTGTGGTCGCGAAGGGAATGGACGATAAATATTTATCCACTACGTGAAAGTGTTACGTACGCAACGTCTTGTAAAAGACGTGTAATATCATTTAGCCATGTACTAAAGTCAAAGATTCACAAGAAAAAGCAACTGCATTCTACTACTGCAGCTGCCGCACGTCTTTCTCGTTTACAATCAAAAGCATTTGTTTCAATAAGTATAGACATTCGTCAAATTTTAATGTTGCATTATATTCGACGCCATGTCTATTCTGAGATGCAGAGAATTAATCAGCACTGTAACGTCGCAAGTTAATGCGCGATAACATTCGTTGCTATACAGCCCGCAGTACTGGAGCCGGAGGATGTGAAGGAAACCGCCACTTGTGTCTTCGCGAATGAGTCATGTACACCTGCTACTACGGCAGCGTGAGAACGGCTCCTGTGTCACCTCTTAGCGACCGTACATTCACCACCTATAAGAACCCAAATAAATGATATTAAATATTATTCAGCCATTTTAAAAATCGGTACAATATCTTTTGACATTCAGGAGAAGATTGTATCCAATTTTCAGCTTTGTAACTAACATAGTTTCAGAGAGAGAAAAAATTGTTAAAAAAGTCAAAAACCGACACTTAGGGAACTAAATTCAGTTGGGAAATATAATAGTTTATCTTTTAGTATTATCTAAAAACATAAATAGAACTTTCAGTGTGCAGAATTAATTAATTGAAGTTTTCATATTAAAACATTAATTATTTTTCATTTTCGTAATATAAAAATCAGACAAAATTATTATTGGTGTCTAATGTTGTTGTGGGAGTAAATGTGAGTGAATGAGCGTGTGTACGTGGGACATTCGTCAAATTTTAATGTTGCCTTATATACCGTCTTAAGTAACCGGCAGGAGTTACACAAACCTGGCATGGGAAATGGGTCATAGAGAATTTACCCACTTTTCTGATGACGTATGTCTAGGTGTGATTGCAACTGTAACAGAGCAGCCAGAAAGTCAGCTGGAGTATTACCTGTATCTAAAGGATATTTCCTGATTTATTGCCTTTTCGTTTTCCTCTATTAAACATTGCTTTAGTATTTGTATATCAGAATGGCGCAGATGCGTCTGTATGTAAGGATTGGTGTAGGTCAGTTTTGGCGCGAGTATGATCATGAACGAGCATTCTGATTGGCAGCGAGTATGGTTAGCCAATCAGAATTGAGACGGTTCCCACTCGTTACCTGGTAGTTATACTGGGAGTGAGGCCACAAGAAGAGAGTCGCTCGCCAGCTTCTGTCGTGGAAGGACATGTTAAGTGTGATGTTTCTCATTGTGTGTAAAATAAAAGATTATTGAGTTCCTCACGATTGATACGTGTCGTGACTAACGCTGATGTAGTTACGGACAGTTTTGTGAAGTTTGGAAGTTCTACAACTACACTCCTGGAAATTGAAATAAGAACACCGTGAATTCATTGTCCCAGGAAGGGGAAACTTTATTGACACATTCCTGGGGACAGATACATCACATGATCACACTGACAGAACCACAGGCACATAGACACAGGCAACAGAGCATGCACAATGTCGGCACTAGTACAGTGTATATCCACCTTTCGCAGCAATGCAGGCTGCTATTCTCCCATGGAGACGATCGTAGAGATGCTGGATGTAGTCCTGTGGAACGGCTTGCCATGCCATTTCCACCTGGCGCCTCAGTTGGACCAGCGTTCGTGCTGGACGTGCAGACCGCGTGAGACGACGCTTCATCCAGTCCCAAACATGCTCAATGGGGGACAGATCCGGAGATCTTGCTGGCCAGGGTAGTTGACTTACACCTTCTAGAGCACGTTGGGTGGCACGGGATACATGCGGACGTGCATTGTCCTGTTGGAACAGCAAGTTCCCTTGCCGGTCTAGGAATGGTAGAACGATGGGTTCGATGACGGTTTGGATGTACCGTGCACTATTCAGTGCCCCCTCGACGATCACCAGTGGTGTACGGCCAGTGTAGGAGATCGCTCCCCACACCATGATGCCGGGTGTTGGCCCTGTGTGCCTCGGTCGTATGCAGTCCTGATTGTGGCGCTCACCTGCATGGCGCCAAACACGCATACGACCATCATTGGCACCAAGGCAGAAGCGACTCTCATCGCTGAAGACGACACGTCTCCATTCGTCCATCCATTCACGCCTGTCGCGACACCACTGGAGGCGGGCTGCACGATGTTGGGGCGTGAGTGGAAGACGGCCTAACGGTGTGCGGGACCGTAGCCCAGCTTCGTGGAGACGGTTGCGAATGGTCCTCGCCGATACCCCAGGAGCAACAGTGTCCCTAATTTGCTGGGAAGTGGCGGTGCGGTCCCCTACGGCACTGCGTAGGATCCTACGGTCTTGGCGTGCATCCGTGCGTTGCTGCGGTCCGGTCCTAGGTCGACGGGCACGTGCACCTTCCGCCGACCACTGGCGACAACATCGATGTACTGTGGAGACCTCACGCCCCACGTGTTGAGCAATTCGGCGGTACGTCCACCCGGCCTCCCGCATGCCCACTATACGCCCTCGCTCAAAGTCCGTCAACTGCACATACGGTTCACGTCCACGCTGTCGCGGCATGCTACCAGTGTTAAAGACTGCGATGGAGCTCCGTATGCCACGGCAAACTGGCTGACACTGACGGCGGCGGTGCACAAATGCTGCGCAGCTAGCGCCATTCGACGGCCAACACCGCGGTTCCTGGTGTGTCCGCTGTGCCGTGCGTGTGATCATTGCTTGTACAGCCCTCTCGCAGTGTCCGGAGCAAGTATGGTGGGTCTGACACACCGGTGTCAATGTGTTCTTTTTTCCATTTCCAGGAGTGTATTTAATTGGACAAATATTTGTGCGTGAAATTTTGTCTACATAGTATCTGCCTGGCATGTTTCAGTATTCAACCACTGAGCATTTTTTGGCGAGCACTTTCTTTTTTGAGAAATCCACAAGAAGGAGCGAATGTATTAACTCAAATTAGTGATGAAAATAATGACTGTGAAAACGTTGTTTAGTTCGGGTCGGGTTTGGACAGATTTCTGGCTGCTGTGCGTGTGAAATGAGTGCACGAATTGTGAACGTGAAGAAAATAGCCAATAGTTTAGACTGAATAGTACCGTTTCTTTGGCTAGATGAACAAAAATGAAACTTTTTCTGTGGTAATTTTGCACATTATTTTCCAGAAGCCAATCCATTTTCTTAGAGCCGGAAAAAAAATTTAATGACAATTTTTTTTACAGAAATTTATTTCATCACTAGAGTTGCGCGGTCTCAGTAATTGTAGATATTAGATGGTCTTTTTTTAATCAACGCTGCTTTTATACCATCCTGTAAGTATCTACGTTGCCGCGTGAAGGGACATCGAGCAGACATCGTTCTGAGGTACTTGAGTTTTAATTATCAACCGGCGCACACGGAATTTCAAACCCCGCCCAGCCGCAGTACGATATAAGGTTATCTAAACAAATGGACACACTAAAATTATTTTTCTACATTCTGGACGTAATACATATTGAGATTGCTTAGGCTACGATGGTTTGTTGTCGCATTAAGCTCACCCGTTAAAATACTAGTCGCTGACTTAAAAGCCTTTAGGGAAAGCAGAGAGCTGAAAGTTCAGCCACTTGTTGCGCTGCTGCGAAACTAACTTTATTTAAACGAATTAAATCCGCATCCAAAGGTGCGTTTCACAATGTGCATGAAATTTGAGCATCACAGGTTTTGGACTCCAAGCAGTTTTTCTGAAACGATAGCAACGATTGGATGCCACTTGGCGAAAGGCATGTCCCTAACCACTTAACAAATTGAAAAAAAGGGAGCTGGACTGTAACATGGTATCATATTCACGTTTCGTTTCTGGCGAATCTCCATGTCATTGAGTGGTGACTACTAGGTTAAAAGGCAACGTAAAAAAGAAACTGAAGCGTCCAGGATCTGATCGCGCAACCTTTCGGTATGTAGCCAAACACTGTACTACTTCATCTTCTTCATTTAGTTCGTCACTGTCCTTATCATTTGGTCTGCGCGGATGTCAAGTGACTCCTCTTCAAATTAATCGAATACTTCACTCCGTTTTGTTTTTATCACAGGAGGTAGAGCATTCAAAGGTATCTTGCCGGCACCAGCAGCCGTAAAAGCAGGTGCGACGTAGCCCAAGCTCTGTTGCTCTCTGGAGTTACGGCCTCTGTTCTGCACGTGTCACCATTTTCACCACTTAACTCTAATTCATCTTAATTCAGATAATTCTTACGACATGTTTATAAGTTACATATCAAAGTCTTCCATACGGAACAGTGTATCTATTAGTGAAAAAAGGATCAAAATCCCTACAGCATTTCCAGAGACTAGCCTACACATACAGACGAACGCTTGCAGGCGATTTCAGCATATATATTTATCACACCGTTCTACAGGAACACTAGACGTGATCCACAAAGCTAACGTTACATTACAGTATCTGTCTGTTGTAATGTTTTGGAACGTATTCTGAGTTCAAGAGAATGACATTCTCCACGCGAACACTATGGGTTGCGGAAACACTGGTCATGGGGAACCGAACTAGGACTTTTCTCATTTAACACCATGAAAGAAATTGATCAAAGCAGCCATGTGGTTGCATTATTTGTTGTCTACTGAAATGTGTTTGACTCTGTGTGGAACAAACTATCAGGACTAATGATTTCTTGGTAGAGAGCACATAGCATGTCGTTTTGGATGGAAATTTTCGACTAATGGAGAAGTTACTTCAGGAGTGCCTCAGGAATGTCTTTCCGGACCCATGCTGCTCTTGTTTTGTGTTACGTGCCATGGAATAGTAGCAGTAACCTCAAATTTTTGTAGAAGAGAAAATTATTTGTAATGTGTTACACCAAGAAGTTACATAAACTGAAGATATTTCAAAGTCTGCATGTAAGTCGTGTATGTAATGATTGTAGATATATCAAATGGAATGATTATATGAGGTTCCGTCTGCAAGAGCAGAATTCTGTTTACTGGTAACATTACTTCAGTTTAGAAAAGAAAATTCAATCGACAAAGGAAGTAGCTAACAGAAGACCCTTCTGTATGAGTAGGTTGCTCAAAAATTGGGATCCAAGTCAGATATCAAAATTCAGTGAAAGTTTCGATCGCAACAGATGTTCATTTTGGTTGTCAACCGGTTTCGGTCAATAATTTAGCCCATATTCACGCCGTAAGCACTGCAAAAGTAATACATATTCCGAGGGATTTCTGTACTGAGAGATGGAACATTGCTAAAATCATTTAAAATAAAAGTTACAGTAATAACAAAATAAGATTGATATTTGAAACATTTTGTGGCTGTGCGCTCAACAAGTGTGTATCCAATTATACATAAATGTAACAGTCAGCCAACACGTTGCACACAACTTGTCTAAAAACACATTAACTAGGTTGCTATAGCTCTAAGACGATCTTCATAATAATGATAAGAGTTACATGAAATCACATGACAATTTTTAAATTCTCAGCAACAGTGCTATCGTCAAATGACATGTTTTTGTTTGACTCATGGAACAGAAACACGTCATTTGACGATAGCGCTGTTGACTAAAATTTAAAAGTTATCATGTGATTTCATTTATCTTTTATCATTCTGATGAAGATAGTCTTAGAGGTATCGAAACTTGGTTAATATGTTTTTAAAAAAGTTGTATCCAACCGGTTCGCTGACTGTTACATTTTATATAACAAAAAAGATGTTACTTAGACCCAGGATCGTTGCTGGAGGCGATGGGCGGAGCAACTGCTGAATAAGGCACCATTACTCGAGAATGTGTACTACAATCCCCGCTCATCGCATCATTGATAACCAATCACGTACTCATTACGTGAGGCATCTTACATTAAATGGTATAGTTGAAAATTACAAGAAAAATATATACAAGAATGACACACAAAAAGGGTTTACAACAAATCCTATCATAACCTATTTAAAATACCCAGTACTAACAAAGCCCACCATTGAATGACCTGTCGCAGGCACCGAGACATTCGCTACTGCTCTTACTACCTGACCTAACTATCGCAGAGGTTTTTTTCCCCTGGCTCTTATCTTGGCACTTTTGTTCCTCTGCCCTACAAACCACTACCCTTCGTTCGTCTTTAGACCAATCTGTCTGCGGATGAGAGCGTATTAATCATTAATCTTAACCAGGCGTACACAAACATAGCAGTACCCACATCCTGCGACACGTTACTTCAGTGAAAACTAATCCTTATGCAGAGATTGCAGTAGACCTTTTGTGTTGGCCATCATGCCGGCGTGGGCGTGCAGAGGCTCCACCTTAAAAAATTGAAAGAGTGCTTTCTAAAATTTTAAGTCTAATAGGACTAATAACATATGACACTGTACGTATACACAGAAGGTCCGACTAAAGATTACAGCTTTGTTTCACTCTCGGGTGTGTGTCACGAAAACGATGGAAAATCTGAAGTGCCAGAGGCGTGAAGGTGGGCTGTAACTTTCCCGCGAAAGCCTTCTTACAAACTTCCGGATTCAAGTATCAGGTGATTATAATAAAAGTATAGCTACTCACAGAAGTCCGGTGTGGGCTCTAGTTATCGTACGGCAGCGGAACTTGAAGATATGCTAATGAGTTACCGGGTAATCAATTTACACTGGAAAAAGTTTAGGCCACCAGGTGCAAATCTGACGCTGTGAACGCGCGAAAGACGTATGGAAATGTTACCATATGGATCAGGGACGGGACATGGGCACAAAAAGTCAAACAAGTGAAAAAGGAATAATGTAGATGTTATTGCTAACCGCCACTGACACGATTTGTTCAGTATAAGCAACTGAGTCGTCGACGAGACGCTGCATCTGTAAAACGACGTGATCAACAGCTGCTCTCGGCAGTTATGATGAAATCTGAGCAACGTATTCCTGTAGACGCCCTTCAGAACAGATAGAGACAGAGCAAAAAGTCACACGGATTCAGATCAGATGTTCCTGTGTGTCATGCATGTAGAAGACCTCAGTCAACAGCCGGCCGAGGTGGCCGAGCGGTTCTAGGCGCTACAGTCTGGAACTGCGAGACCGCTACGGTCGCAGGTTCTAATCCTGCCTCGGGCATGGATGTGTGTGATGTCCTTAGGTTAGTTAGGTTTAAGTAATTCTAAGTTCTAGGGGAGTGATGACCTCAGAAGTTAAGTCCCATAGTGCTCGGAGCCATTTTTGAACCTCAGTCAATAACACGTTCGTGAAAGGCTGTTCAAATGGTTCAAATGGCTCTGAGCACTACGGAACTTAACATCTGAGGTTATCAGTCACCTAGAACTTAGAACTAGTTAAACCTAACTAACCTAAGGACACCACACACATCCATGCCCGAGGCAGGATTCGAACATGCGACCGTAGCGGTCGCGCGGTTCCAGACTGTAGCGTGTAGAACCGCTCAGCCACACTGGCCGGCTGAAAGGCTGTATTAAGCAGATCTTTCACTGGCCGAGCGACATGACGTGTTACCCCATCTTGCATGAAAACAGTGGTTTCCGTACGGTAGCGCTCTTCCGAAGTAGGAGTCAGATGCTGTACTTGGACGTCTCGATAACGTGCAGACGTCACGGTACACGTAACTGGCAATCTGGATGTATTCTCTTCAAAGAAGAACGGACCGAGAACAAAGTTGCTTGTGAAGCCACTTCACACAGACACGTACGGCGAATGCACTGGCTCCTGGTGAAAAAAAAAAAAATAAAAAAAAGAACAGGTCTAACCGTTTGGGAGTACTAAGGAACCGGCTCACAGTAATTAACGTCCCATCGGATCCTTTCCGAAATACTGTACTGCATTTTCACTATAACCTACGACAACTCATCTTGTTTATCGCGAATCTGTTTTTCGCTACGGCATTATTTATCTGATGAAGTTCTCACGCTAAAGTAAGATTGAATTATTTAGGAGGATTTACCAAGGCCCTTGTCTTAAACTTCGTTATCATTTCAAAAGCTTCTTAATAACCTGAAGTACCTCTGTTATCAGCACTTCAATTAGCGTGACTTCTGGAAAGCTCTTTGTTCTTCAGAATGCTATGCTTCTGGAAAAGCAGTGGTCAACTTCTTAAACCAGCAGGTAACTATATTCTTCAATTTAATTTTAATTACTGGTCTGTGGCATTTGTTTTCATATCCAGTTCCCTACACCGAAGTCAACATGTCCTACACGATTTACTTGAGGCTAGAAGGTGTGTGATCTGAACGTGACAGGTGACGTTGCGTATATGTGACGCAATATGGAAAGAACATAAGCAGAGGAAAGAGGAATCTGGAATCACTGTAGCAACGATACTGGAGGTTAATGGTGATTTCCAGTTACATAAACGACTCATACAAAGGGCAGATTGCTACGGCCCGGCGCCTAGGAACGAGCAATTCGGAAGCTGCGAAGCCGCTGGGATGTATGCGTGCTCATACGAGCATCTACGGAGATTGAAAGACGGTGACAGCAGAAATCTATGGAAAGAGGGTGAAAGATGGGGACGAGTAACTCGACAACATGTAGAATATTTACATCTCGTCACAGAAGGCTAAGCTCGGTGGCTAACCCCATCGGTAAAGAAGGGTAGGCGGCGATCTGAGGCAGTAAACTATGTACAATGCCGGTGGAGGCATGAGTATTTCAGAGCATACTGTTTGGCGCATATGACAGAACACTGGGCTCTCCAGCAGACAGTTCATGTGTATTCTCAATTAGACCTAACAACATCGTCTTTTACGGTTGCGGACACGAGATTATCGACATTGGAGCAGTGGAAGAATGATGTTTAGTCTTACACCAAGAAGATGGTCCTGTCAAGATGCGTCGTTATCCTAGAGAATGGTTACTCGAAATATGCACCGCACCACAGTAACAGGTCTGTGCGGGCCGAATTATGCTGTGGGTGATGTTCACTAGGAACGCTATTGAACCTCTGGTAATAATCGATGGCATCATGGACTATGTGGACATTATTACGGATCATCTGCATACTATCTGGCTTGCTTCTTCCCCGATGTCGATGGCATCTTCCAGCAAAGGAACTGTCCGTGCCACAACGTCAGAATCGTATTAGATTGGTTTGAAGAGCATATGAACTCAATTTGATGCCTTCGTCGCCAAATTTGTTTGATCTGAACCAGATCTCTGAGACGCTCTGTGATGCTTCTGTAAGTAGGCTGTTTATGTTTTCTTATTGGCAACGTTACGAAGCGCTCTGTATGAAAATCACTGGTTGTGCTGTGTGCAGTCTGTGGCTAGTTTTCATTGTTGTCTGCCATTGTAGTGTTGGGCAGCGGCAGCTGCATGTGAACAGCGCGTAGCGTTGCGCAGTTGGAGGTGAGCCGCCAGCAGTGGTGGATGTGGGGAGAGAAATGGCGGAGATTTGAAATTTGTAAGACTGGATGGCACATACATTATGGTTATTAAGGTAAATACATTGTTTGTTCTCTATTAAAATCTTTCATTTGCTAACTATGCCTATCAGTAGTTAGTGCCTTCAGTAGTTTGAATCTTTTATTTAGCTGGCAGTAGTGGCGCTCGCTGTATTGCAGTAGTTCGAGTAACGAAGATTTTTGGTGAGGTAAGTGATTTGTGAAAGGTACAGGTTAATGTTAGTCAGGGCCATTCCTTTGTAGGGATTTCTGAAAGTCAGATTGCGTTGCGCTAAAAAATATTGTGTGCCAGTTTAAGGACAGTCATGTACAATTTTTCAAAGGGGACGTTTCACTTCCACGGCGTCCACAAACCACCGGTTCGCCATTTACGAGAACTGCGAAATCGATGCACAGATGTCTGTAGCTACCTGTCTGGAAACCTTTCAAGAACTTTTCTAATTCATGTGAGGCGTTCCACAAACGAACCAACACCCTATTAAGTAGGTGGTGATAACGTTTTGACTCATCAGTGTATCTCAACAAAAGGCTGAGGTGTGATTTTCACGATTTTGTATTTCAGTATTTAGCTGTAATGGTATCAAGAATATTTTACTTTCTACAGAACAAAACACAGCTTGAATAGCTGGTAAGGAATATACCCTTTTCAAACAATAATTTATTATTTATGCACTTGAGTGGGGTACATTAGCCATGGACATAGACTAATCGTAGACAGCTATCATCATGCTTATAAGAGTTAAATCTGGCCTACCAGATAATGTTCATTTGTCTGCTGACACATTCAACGTGAACTACAAGTTGTTAAAATTCTTCGATAATATTATGTTTTAGGAGATGCATAAGAACCAGTTACCCAACATTCTACGTAGACATAGATCGCTCTAGGAACTCCTACAGCTACAGGAATCCTAAAGGTCGGTATGGAAAACTGCGATAAGATGGTTCTGCAAAGCGCTTCCGTGAACGCATGATCATTCTACGAGTGTGCGGAAGACCATTCTGTGGTTCTTAAGAGTCCTGTGATTACTCAGCAGGATACACGGAAACATCACGTTAAGTATGCAGCTGAACTAAAACTAGTGGCCAACATTCCTGAACATTCTAATAAAAATGAATTTGACAGACACACTGGCGCGTTGTTTCTACAGGGAAAAAAACCACGGACACTGGCCTTTACAAAAAAAATCACAAATGTCGTATTTCGGAACCGCAAGAGCTGCTGTAGAGATAAATCGTTAAATACCAGGTTCAGTCATCTGGTTACCATCAGGCATCATAACATTATTCCCAGGAGCATGAGTGGTAACGTTCTTAGCGTGGTGTAAAATAAAATAAAACACCAACCTTCCTCACTTCCGTCAGTATAAAATGCAGTACACAATAAAATGGATCACCATAGTTAGTTACTGTTCATATTGTCATAATCAGATTCCTTCTTCCTGTGTGGAATGCACTGCATGAGCTACAGAAACATCTTCTCTACACTTGTAGACTGGCAGTTGCGAGTATGAACCGCCTTTAGTTGTATATAACAATAATGACAGTGAAAATTGGTCCCATACCGCGACTGGAACCCACATTACCCGCTTTCAAATGGTTCAAATGGCTCTGAGCACTATGGGACTTAACATCTGAGGGCATCAGTCCCCGAGAACTTAGAACTACTTAAACCTAACTAACCAAATGACATCACTCACATACATGCCCGAGACAGGATTCGAATCTGCGACCGTAGCAGCAGCGTGTTTCCGGACTGAAGCGCCTAGAACCGCTCGGCCACCGAGCCGGTCATTGTCCGCTTTACGCGAGCGGTTGCCTTTACAGCTTCGGATATCCGTGCACAAATTACTGACAGACCCAAACTTCCACTTGTCGTCGTCTTGGTGTCACAACCTACACTCTACGTATATTCCTTTCCTGGGAGGACATACACTGAGGTGACAAAAGTTATGTGATACCTTCTAATATCATGCCTACCTTCTTATGTCTTGCATAGTGCAGCAGCTCGACGTGGTAATGGACTCAACAAGTCGTTGGAGGTCTCCTACAGAAATACTGAGCCATGCTGTCCATAACTGCGAATGTGTTGCCGATGCAGGACGTTGTGCACCTCTCGATTGTGTCCCATAAATGTTCGTTGGGATTAATGACCGCCGATCTTGGGGCAAAATCATTCGCTGTAAAACTCCAGAATGTTCTTCAAACGAATGGCGAACAGTTGTGGCCCACTGACATGGTGCATAGTCATCCATACAAAATCCGTGTTTTTTTGGTAACATGAAGTCCACGAATGGCTGTATATGGTGTCCAAGAAGCCAATGTAACGATTTACAGTGAATGTTCAGTTCAGTTGGACCGGAGGACACAGTCCATTCCAGTTAAATACAGCTCACACCATTGAGTCCGTGGCGTCATGGCCTCTGCACCACACTTGAACAATACCGTCAACTCCTACCAACGAGATCTGGACTCTTCTGACGGGGCCATGGTTTTCCAGGCATCTAGGATCCAACCGATATTGTCACGAACCCATGAGAGGGGCTGCAGCCGATATCGTGGTGGTAGCAAAGGTGTCCCGCGTCGGTCGTCTGCTGCCATTGCCCTCTAACACCAATTTCGCTGGACTGTCCCAACACATACGTTCGCTTTACGCCCCACATTGACTTCTGTGGTTAGTTTACCCAGTGTTACTTGTGTATTACGACTGAGAACTCTACGAAAAGGCCGCTACTCTCTCTCATTAAGCGAAGATCGTCGACCACTGTGTTGTCTGTGGTAAGAGGTAATACCTGAAATTTGGTATCCTCGGTATACTTTTGACACTGTGGATCTCGAAATACTGAATTCCCTAACGATTTCGGGAATGGAATCTCCCATGCGTCTAGGACCAGCTACTATTCCGCTTTCAGTCTGTTAATTCTCGTCGTAGGGTCGTAATCACTTCGGAAACTTTTCACATGAATCACCTGAGGGCAAATGACAGCTCCGTCACAACAGTACCCTTTTATATATTTTGTACTCGATACTACCGCCATCTGTATATTAGCATATCGCTATCGCATGACTTGTCGCCTCAGTATAGTTACTGGGAGTCGAACCCAGGGACTGGACTGGCAATAAATACATCCTTCATGGACGGGAATATACGTAAAGTACGAGTGCTGGTTGTAACACAAAGGCAACGAGTATGGAATTATGGGTCTTGCCATGGTTCGTGACTGGATAGCCGAAGCAGTTAAGGCAACTGCTCGCCTAAAGCCGGTAATCCAAGTTCGAGTTCTGGTCAGGCACAAATTTTCTGGTCCGGCACAAAACAACCTTCGTAGCTTGGATTCAGGTGTACGGTTTGGTAAACAGTTTCCCTAAAATGGCCCAATTTTAGGTTTAGAGAATATGGATCTGCAAGAATTCTATTTCTGCTCATGTCTATTCGATGTACACGCTATCAACCGTTGACGTAAGACGCGGCCCCCTGAGGTGGCGTGTACGTGCCAGTCGGTTGTGTCGGATCCACAAGGGAGGGTGGGCCGACGTGGAGACATGACAGATCGGCAGATAACATCTTCCGACACACCCATGGCAGCATCGCCAATGAAGCTGCCTAATGGGTTGGTTTCTCAACTCGGACTGTGCAAAGTTTTGACAACCACTCACTAACGGTCGTGTAAAGCGGCCTACGATCAGTGGTTGCAAATATATCAGAACTATCAGGCACCAGATATGAATATAACTCCTTGTTAACGACAGTGAGTTCATCAGGCCAAGGGAAACAGGAAAAGGACAGTGGCTGACTGTAGGCGTGTCCTTTGATCCGACGATTCGTGATTTTTCTATATTTTCAGTTCATACATGGAGTGGAGTGCACCGACGGCACGGTACAGTGAGACATTTAACTCGCACTGTGTTGAGTGGCTTTTTTTATATCTTTTTGACCTGTGAGTAGAAATACTCGTTCAGATTAATACAAATACGAATTACGAAACTCATTTCATCATTATAGTTGACCAGGTATTGTCTTTTTGTCTGCACCGAAACATAAATCAACGTCCCGGCAGCTTCGTAGCTGGTGTGTAATCATCGATGCGTGGCTTACCTGCAGAAACATGTGGACTCTGTTCCTCTTGCAACTGACGCCGCCAAGGTCAGACGTGATGTTAGACGGTATTATCATGACTCTGACTGAGAAAGACACATTTATATTGTGTGAGCTCCTATGAGGTTAGTATTTCATGAGAGATAAAGATCGCAAATAATTATAAACGGACTAAATATGAAGACTTTTATAAAAATAATGGAAAGTTGTACGATTTGAAACTCGGCATCTTCGTAATACTGTAGCAGCGACCATTTCTCCAGTCCTGAATGTTGGTTGGTTGGTTGATTCGAGGGAGGGAAAAACAAACAGCGAGGTCATCTGTCCCATCGGATAAGGGGGAAGTCCAACGTACCCTTTCACAGGAACCATCTCGGCATTTACCGGAAGCAACACAGGGAAATCGGAAAAACCTTTTTTCTAAAAGAACATATAGACATTGTTGTTTATTTAATCACGACCCAGGTTTCGGGCTGTTATGCCATTTTCAAGCGACTGAGTTTATGCCATTAACATATATTGCATGGCATATACTCAGACACTTGAAAATGGCGTAAAAGGTCGAAACCTGTGCCGTAATTAAATAAACAACAATACAGCCAAATGACGGTGTGTTCATTTAAAAATGATTATATTACTGCAGCTCAGCAACATCAAAATTTTTTTATGGGAAACCTACATCAGGATCGCCGGATGCGGGTCTGAACCGTCGTCCTCCCGAATGCGAATCCAGTGTGCTGAGCACTGCGCCGCATCGCTCGGTGTCGTGAATGTTTAGTCCAATATCTGCAGGTTATTGGCAGTGTATTTACCTCGTAAAGGGCCACTACTGGCAATATACGGTTCTGTTAGTAATATTATTTTTATTTGATTTTCGTCTAGTCTGTGCAATAAACCGGAGTGCACGTTAGACAGGCGTGGCCTGTTTATGAATAAAGAATCTGAGACTCATTTCCTTCTCCTTGATCAATGACGAACGTCTCAACTGCCCATCAGAAATAATTTATCAAGTATAACAAACTATTCCAATAAACTATTAGACACTGAATCTCAGATCTCTAACAGGCTCCAGGCACTCCACCACATAACAGTTCCTTATAACCATTAAACGAAGTTCGTAAACCACTATGCTAAATTCTGTACTTGCATCACTGATAGTAAGGCACCGGTGCAAACAGAGGTGAGGATGTAGTTCTGTCAACAGAATCAAACATTCTACAGTGATGGTATCAGAAAACTAGTCTCTCATTCAGAGAAATGTGCTCGTCGCCAGGGTGACTATGTTGAGAAATAAATTCGTTGACATAAAAGATAAAGATGTGGAATATTAATAACGTTTGTTTCACTTAAAGAACTCTAACAGTATTCATATGAAACATTCGGTAGCATTACTTCTCAGCACGCCCTTGTAATTCAGCATGTCACAACAATCCAGTTTATTAGCCATGTGTGTAAGTAAAAGGAGAAATGCTCCTACCACAGCATGAAAAGGCTAATATTGCCTGGGCAGAGTTAGGTTTCTAAAAGAGGTCATCTTCAAAGACGTTTAAGTCAAAACATCTTGACATATTTGCACTTTTTTTTACTTGTTACTACCATGTAGTATAATCCATCGTGTCGAGTAAAGTAACATTATACATAATACGAGGTGCATGTCCTATAACATGACACACACCAACATATCATCTAACATGGCACTTGCCATGTCGTGTAGTAAGACACAATGTGTCATTTTAAGTTTAGTATGTCTGCATCCGCGCTACGGGATACTTCCTATTGTAGATGCACCGCCTCTCTCGGATACCTCCTATTGTAGACGCCTACCTCTCTCTACAAATTTCTGTCTATTTGTTCGTACACCTCTCATCATACATGTAACTGGAGATGGGTCTGAGGGAGAAATGAACCCCTTGGTGAAATGATCAACCCCCTTCCCCAAACAGAAATAAAAAACCCCAAGCAACAAATCCACCCACAGAAATAGAATCCTTCCAGAAAAATTTTCTCATCTATTACATGAATGCTGTTCAGTCATGTGCTATACATTGTTTACTATGGCTGCGAGTCTTTGGGATTCTGGGCACCAGGTCACGGAATTTGGCCTGTAAATTGTAAGATGCAGTTGTGTGAACACCTTGCAGCGAAGAGAGCTCACTGCACTGGCGGAGTAGGGTTCACACGGTTTGTTTTTTTTTTTTTTTTTTTTTTTTTTTAAGCGAATGTGTGAAGATAATTTGATTTAAATAGCCGTGCGGAATAGCCGCGCTGTCAGGGGCGCCTTGTCACGGTCCGTGTGTGTTGTCCATAGCGTAAGTTAGTTAAGTTAGATTAAGTAGTGTGTTGGCTAAGAAACCGGTGACCTGAGCAGTTTGGTCCCATAAAACCTTACCACAAATTTACAATTTCTTTTAAATTTAAATGACTTTGAAGCTGCCAGATATGTCGAAAAGCTAACTCAGAGCAAGACATATTCGCCTTTTTGTGCTATGATAGGAGCATTTTCCAACTTTTAAACTTCCATAATTTTGACGTTAGACTGCTGCAGATTTTTGTTGACTGGGAGACGCCTTTCGAACTTTGTTCCTTACATCGTGGTAACGGGAAAAGGTATCACAAAACGAATGGACGACCGTTAATTGCCTTTATTTGTCTACTTTCTTAGGAAATTTGAATCGTTTCGCACATCTTGAAATATGAAAACGGCGCGTATAAAAAACTCACAAAATGTGCTTTTTCCTCTTTTGAAAGCGAGTTCTCAATTTTTTCATATGAATGCATTATTTATTTATTTGATTCACTTTAAAACCCTTCCAAGCATTCAACTCGCGTAAGAAGATATTTTATGTGCTACACTTAGCTAGACTTTAAGCCACGGTATGTCTACAACGGTTAATGTTTGTTGGACAAAAGAATTCGTTTTGACTTTATCTACCTTCGTGCAATATTTGAACCGATTCGTATAAGCTTAAAGTACGCTATAGGTAAAAAAGAAAGGAACACCAAGAAGGAATTATCCATATGGGACGGAAACCGATAGTGGTACCTGTACTGACAAACAAAAATTATGAAGGTTTCAGACAAATTTGACGATTTATTTAAGAGAAAGAACTTCACAAATTAACGCGTACTAACTCTGGACGTTATGCAAGCAGTTGTTCATTTTGAATGTGATTTAGAACTGCTGGATGTCCTCCAGATACCTCTTCGCTGTTCATCGAGGCTCAGTTCGAAGCGGTACTAATCACTGAAGACAATTCTACACCAGTCAATGAGATTCCAGACAGTGGAGATGCCCCGGACAACAATGGGGTACCAACCCGACTGTCACCCGCCATATGATCCGACAACCAGGACTGATGGTCTGGGGTAACATTTCATTTCATAGCAGGACCCGATTGGTCACCATCTACTGCGCCCCTACAGTACCGCGGTGCGTCGACGATATTCTACTCCCCAGTTTGTTGCCCTTCATGAGAAGCCATTCTAGGCTTACATTTCAGCAAGATAATGCCTGACCTCACAGGTGAGAGTTTCTACTGCTTAACTTCGTGCTTTCCAAACCATATATTGCCCAGAAAGGTCGCCGGATCTCTCCACAATTAAAAATGTTTGGAGCATTATGTGCAGGGCCATATAACCAGCTCGGGCTTTTGACGACCTAACGCGCCAATTGGAATGAATTGGGTACGATACCCCTCAGGATCACATCCAAAAACTATCAATGAATGCCAACGCGAATAACTGTTTCCATAAAAGCCAAAGTTGGACCCACGCGTTTTTGACTTACTCAGTTTGTAAAGCTTTTTTCCTTAAATAAATGCCGGCCGGGGTGGTTATGCTGTTAAAGGCGCTACAGTCAGGAACCGCGAGACCGCTACGGTCGCAGGTTCGAATCCTGCCTCGGGCATGGATGTGTGTGATGTCCTTAGGTTGGTTAGGTTTAAGTAGTTCTAAGTTCTAGGGGACTGATGACCTTAGAAGTTAAGTCCCATAGTGCTCAGAGCCATTTGAACCATTTGAACCTTAAATAAATCATCCAATATTTCTGAAAGTGTAATCATTTTTTGTCTGTACGTGCACACCAGTTGCAGACTTCAAAAATCTCTGAGGGGAACGTTTTATTTCATATTTTTTTTTTTTAATTTTTTATTTATTTATTCACGTAAAATCCGAACGGTGGAGATACAAATGATGCCATTAACTGAGCATTCATTTCATTTAAATTAAAATCTTTGCGAAAGCAAATAATCGATTCGCACAATTTGCCTTGGCGCTAGCTCTCATTCGCCGCTCAAACCTAGCTCTATGAAGGTTCTGAGCCTTCCACGTGCTATCATGTCGAAGATTTTCTGGAAATACCTCTATTTGGGGAAAATCATTACCGCCAGAGTCAAGTGCGGGCGGCAAGAGTGCTGACTTCAGCGGTAATCGTAATGACCGCCGAATTTAGCAGAGTATATATAAGCCACAGAACAGGAAACCACTACTGTGGGACACAGAAGTCATCACTGCACCTATATATTTCTAATCTTCACTCATTACGCAGCACAGTGTTTAGTTACGGCGAACATTGACCGCCTTCGGACGTAGGATGCACACAACAAGGTTTCTTGTACTGACTGACGACATAATTATGGTATTACCTGCTGACGACAAAGTGTAAGTACGTCGAAAACCACATAAGACGACGCGTTCCTCTTGCAGTCAGGATACTGTTCAGGCAGATGGTGGAGGTAATCCTATGTGGTAAAGGTATACACAGGACATATTGACATTCTCGTTGCGTCTGCTGTTCTCTTTCACCAGCGTTGTCCGACACCGTGCCTTCAGTTGTTCTAGTACAGCACTTCGCAGGCAACTTGCAGCTTCAGGGCACAACGCATCATCCCATCTCCCCTGAATCGTGTGAGAATGGTTTGAGGAACAATCCACAGACATGAACGTGCTGCCGTGACCATCCACTCTATGTAACTACATTAAGCACTACCTAAACGCACAAGGAGTCTCGTGCAGGGAACACACTGACCGTTGTAATTACGTACAGAAAGCAAAACGCTCATCGCCTATCGCTTTATTGATTTTGACTAATTTTGCTGGTCGGACGCGAGCTTCCTAATATGATGTGTGAAGTGTCGTCATTATGGCAATGAATAACTGAATACGCTCTCGTGTAACTAGCGAGACCGGTGAAAATAAATCAAGTGACTGGCGGCATGTGGTTGTTTCCTGTCCACAAAGCGAGATCTGTATAGCTAGCAGCTGAATGGTCAACTGACCAGAACGTCTCACAGCATATGCAGTCCTTCTTCTAGGTTTATCCATGATGCATCTTAGTTTGCTATAAACGTTACTACGGTCTGGTACCTAACTAATTTGTTTCTTAGTGAATGGCGCTGTTCCATGCGCCTCTAGAGCCGAGCATTCGTTCGTTTCATATATCTCATTAACGAGTACAGTTAAAAAAAAAACAAAAAAAAACACGGTAAATTTCTTTTCATAAATGAGCCACTAATTACAGCGGTATCAATATGACTTGCATTTTCTACTATAGTAGAAAAAAGTCAAAGAAAAACTTTGGAAGATTCTAAACTGCTCTCATTAAAATAGTTCCGTTTCTTTTGGCGGGTTTTATATAGTTAGCTAACTGACTGAGGGAGTTACATTCAAGAGCCATTCCATACCTTTGGGTAGAATTTTCCGTTCGAAGGTCATACAGTCCAGGACGGTATGCCAGTCAGGAGTAATTGCTGTGAGCAATTAAGATAATCATCCAGCCGACGCACGAGATTGAAAATACCCATTTAATAAAACACCGTGTCCTGCTGTGTGAAAAAGTCCATAACTGTGCCTGCTATACGTCCTCGTCCGTCAGGAATCGGCGACCATTCAATGCATTTTTAATGGGACG
This sequence comes from Schistocerca cancellata, assembly GCF_023864275.1. NCBI lineage: Eukaryota > Metazoa > Arthropoda > Insecta > Orthoptera > Acrididae > Schistocerca > Schistocerca cancellata. The sequence goes on along the minus strand of NC_064628.1, from coordinate 147,085,057 downwards.
AAGGCTTAATAATCGCAGAGGGGGGGGGGGGGGGGTAGAGAGATCAGGACTGCAGGGTTGGTCTCATTTCTCCCACTTGACTTAGCGTAACTTCCGCGTTTCATTTGCTCTATGGGAACACCGGTTATTATGAAGCAGCAGCACCCTTGGCGCATCATTCCACAAAGGCGGTTTTCGACACGCCAGTACGATTACTATTATGTTGTTGACAAACAAACGTGTGTCGACTTTCGGTAAGTATGACCCTCAGCATAATCTTCCTTTCGCTCATTAGTGGCTTATTTTGATTGGTCGAGTGATGTCAGTTTATCGGGATTTTAACACAGGTCAGTTCCTTGTTTCAGTTGTTTCACGTTGTGTGCGACTGTCATTTACTCTTTTTTATTTTAGTTACTGTTTCACTGTTTTTTAGTCAAGGATTAATTTTTGATTTCCAATTCCACTCCTTCGCTGTTCTAGAATTGGTATTCATCATTTATGATGATTTATACAAACTGAAGACGGCTGAGGACTGTGCCTCGCCCCACCAACTATTACTTTGCGGCATTCTGTAACAATTCCCTACACCACATCATAGCATTGTAAGTAATCATCTTGTGGTACGAAATTATTTACCTTATTTATTATATACGAACAGACTCTACCTCTGTGGGGCGTATGAGATTCGCAACCAGTTTCCTAAGCAAAAAAGCACTCCGTTTTCAGGCCACAAGTGGCCCATTGGGACCATCCGACCGCCGTGTCATCCTCAGTTGAGGATGCGGTTAGGAGGGGCGTGTGGTCAGCACACTGCTCTCCTGGTCGTTATGATGGTTTCCTTTGACCGGAGCCGCTACTATTCGGTCGAGTAGCTCCTCAATTGGCATCACGAGGATGAGTGCACCCCTAAAAATGGCAACAGCGCATGGCGACTGGATGGTCACCCATCCAAGCGCCGGCCACGCCCGACAGCGCTTAACTTCGGTGACCTCACAGGAACCGGTGTATCCACTGCGGCGAGGCCGTTGCCTAGTTTCCTAACCAGATGCATAAAATTTTCTTCGTTATACAGATCTATCCACTCAGTTTAAAAATATCTCATACAACTTCATTTTTCCATTTTCGAAGAGTTAATTTATAAAAAATTATGTACAAATGTGCCCCCAAAACGCTTGCGTGACTAACCGACTTCATCGAATACAGCTACTGTGGCCTATTGGACTTTTCATTCAGTTTTATACTTTTAAAAGTTTTCGCATCTGTGTGAACACTTCTGTTATACTGTATGAAAGATGAATCTATCATGTACAAATACTTTAGCTGTGGCTGATCTAATAGTGAAATTATCAGCAAGAAAAAAATAACAGCACTTTGGTCCACTCTGGGCACATTTCGTAATAGCGTCCCCATAGTTCACTTTTCCGCACTTATTGCACGCACTTCGGAAAGACGCAAATTACACATTAACCCCTTGCCTCCATGTCGGAGTGGCACTACGTTGGCTGGAAAAATTGTGCTCGCTCCTTATATGGCGTCTTTCATTAAGAGACATACATTTCAAAATTGTGATTTCCTACTTGTAATATATTCTTCCGTGTGGCCAGATTTCAGTAGGATTTCACTCTATGCGACCAGAAGACAGCAAGAAGACAAAGTAAAGCCCAAGTAAGGGCAATATCGCATCAGTAGCGGGCAGTATTGAGGAAGACTTGAATGTGTTGGTTTCAAGAATGTAGTGTGTATATAAAGTCCGAGAACACTTTCAATTGTTCATTGCACAAGAACCCAACATTGTACAGGTATCATACTTATGACATTTTGAAGAGAAACTCGGAAAGGTTTTTTTTCCGTATATACCGCCACAGCGTACTTTGGTAATTTACCGATGGTCAGCGGTAGTTTCTCGTACGCGCCTTTCACTTCACTCACACTAGGACGTTCACTTCTCTTTGCCGGGTACAGGCAACCCGTCGTAACAAATGTGTTGTGCCAGTGGTAAATGGCCTTAGTTGTTGGTGGCTTCTTACTGTACTTGGTGCTAAACATCCATTGAACAACTGTAGAACACTTGTTTTTGTCGAAATCCAACACAGAAAGCTCTCTCCGCACATGAACTCGCCATCTTTGCAACTTGCGCTGACTATCTGCAAATTACCAAACTATGCCGTGGAAGAATACATGAAAAAAACTTTCACGATGTCTCTTCAAAATAACATATGTATGATATCTGTACAATGTTTGTTTCTTGCGCAATAAATAATTGAAAGTGTTCCCAGATTCTATGTACACCCTGTATATCAACGGTTGCGGCTATCTGAGACACTAACTTGGCGAATCTTACCTGCATCCTTACAAAGCTGTATTGACTCAACAGCTGAAGTCACAAATGTTGGAGAAAGTGATTAAAAATTGAAGCCATCGTGTGCACCAGTGTGTTCAAAGCCATGGTGGACAATTGAACGACATTTTATTTAGAACATAACTGCAGTGTCTAATTTGCAAAATAAAACACTCTTTACCTCGATACTTTGAGAAGAGATTTTTTTATTTTAAAAAACATCTGTCTTAACGAATGACACTTTGTTATGAGATCGGAGATCGCGGGGCATGTCTAGCTTAAAAAGAATCGGAGATCTTACGAAGAATATCTACTTTAAATTATTCTAGGCTGCCATCTCCAAAAGACTGCTGACGAATGATGGGCCGTCCACAGATGCATTCCCTCACACTTTTTTTAGTTTTATTCGCGATGTACCAAAATTAATAGCGAAAACTACCACGGGTGAAGGTACACGATAGTAAAAGCAAGAGCTTTCTCCAAACATAGGTGGACCTTCGCGAGTTAATGACGATGTGCACTCACCACTGGGTGCAGTGTGAAATATTCTCCTTGAACGTTTTTCGATTCAGTCTCCATCTGATTACGCACAGTTTCAAGACTTATCATTGGCGAGTATAGGACAGGTATACCAGACACCGAGACATTCTGCTGTTGATGCCCATCGTGGAGACAATATGCACAATTGGGGGAAGCTGCCACGAAAATAAACGTCTAACACAACTCAACTAATCCACCACATCAATCATAGCAAGGCACTGTTTATAAATCTGTCTCATCGTAAAATATGGAAAACGAAGATCCCTAGCCAAGTAACAGTGCTAGAGATAACGAGTCCGTAGCGAGGATCCGAAAAATGGTGTAGCGAGAAATGTAGACGGCATTCGTGGGAAAAACATTGTGTGCTGTGAGTTTGTGTATGTTTATTAAATTTTTTCGTGCCGTAGCTCTTAAGGGAGACTCGGTTATTCGAGTCACTGTTCTTTCAACCAAGTACCTGACAAGCAGATAGTGCGATGGAGACCAAGTGAGACTGTTCGGGACGGCATTTCCAATTGCAATATTAGCCGTAGAACCAAGGGAAACACCCCGAACTCTAGACAGAATCAATTTTCAGGCTGCATCGCAGGGTGCACTGTTTGGAAACCTGCTGGCGGATGAAAACTGTGTGTCGGATCGAGACCGCAACTGAGACCTCTGCCTCTGGTGGGCAAATGCTCGACGGACTGAGCTGACTAGCCAATTATGAGTCACGGCCCGCCCACAAGTACGATCCACACAAAGCGTGTACTCCATTTTCATGCAGGTTTGACGTTTTTTGTATGCCCCTTCATGTCACTGCATTTGTTTTACCAGCAGTTTGACGTGCCAATACAGTCCGAAGGGTTTTAGTGAATGGCGCCACCCATGTATCCCAAAGCTGGATCCCAAAGCGCTTATTTGAGTAGGATGTCTTTGGTCGGCATCTTATTAGTCTCAGGATTCCAGGAACCACCGTCGAAAGGCACACAAATCCTCCTTTTGAACCTCTTGGCTCCCGATGAAGATTAGGGACTGCAGCATGAGGTGTTCAACACCATACTGAATTTCAACGTCAGAGGCCATGTGCGGGTCGATAAATATTTCTGCTTTTCCGTGTATCTAATACTTGGTGTGTTGTGGATTATAGTTAACTCCCGAGAAAATATGAAGAGGAGAAATGCTGAGCAACCTTGTACATCATTGCATCATAAACTTGACATTTAGGAGTCTGTGTCGATTTAAAGGAAGAAGAGAAGTTAGGGTTAAACACCCCATATACATCGTCGTAAGGGAATCTAACAAAAATGAAACATCAACAGTGCTACAGTGTGTAACATAAACAAAAGCAAACAGATCCCTAAGTACCAGTGTGAAATAATGACGTTAATAAACAGGTGTTATGCACTTGAGACGTGATTCTTGGCTAGAAAAAATAAGAGGATTGGTACCATGTTGTGGAAAGATTCCTTCACGTCATGGAGCAATCAGATACATATAGAGATTTATGGAAACACTAATCCCTGTATTTATGCCAAACGAAAGTGTATTAGTACATCACTTATTTAATAGCTATAAATTAAACATTGGCGTCGCAATACCGTATTTCATATGTATGTCACAGAAGGCCACTAACTTTGTCGAAAACCTCAAGTATATGTATCATTCGAGTCATCTCAAGTGAAAGATTGCACAGTTGCCAGCTGTTATCCAGTGTGTTCAAGGTGAATAATAGAGAATGTCTGAAACCTTTCCGATCAAACTGAAACGAGCGATAGTCGGCCAAAACCGATTATCCTGACATAGGGAAACAATGGTCGGAACTGCATATTTATCCTGTTATAGACATAAACACCATACAACTCTTAACAACGACGTAGCTAGAGTAATTTTCGAAGCGACGACCGCCATCTTCAGTTCCTGCATTGCAGCGGCGCATGCAGTTCAGTCGCACTCTCGCTAAAATCCTGGGTGTCTATCTGTTCACTGGAATAGGCAGCAATTGATAAACAGCGTACACACATGACCAACAGGTAGGATCTTATTTGCTACCTCCCTGTTTGACAATCGACATTACCTGGTGCTCCTGCGATATGTACCGCCTCGGTTGTTGGAGACTGTACCTCATTTTGTCCGGGATAGGATCTGGTTTCAATGCAACGGGGCACCGGCCACGTTGATGTTAATGTCTGCGAGCACCTAAATAACGTGTACCATCATTCAGAAAGAAATTTTCACTTTGCACCGAAGTGTGCGCCGATAAGAAACTTCCTGGTAGATTAAAACTGTGTGTCGGACTGAGAATCGAACACGAGACCTTTGCCTTTCGCGGGCTTGTGTTCTGCCAACTGAGCTATCAAAGCACGACTCATGACCTGTCCTCACAGCCATAATTCTACCAGTCCTCATAGGTAATAGACGAGGTACTGGCAGAATTAAGCGTATGGGGACAGATCGTACTTGGGTAGCTCAGTTGGTAAAGCATTTGCCCGCTAAAGCAAAGGCCACGAGTTTGAGTCATGGCCGGCACACGGTTTTAATCTGCCAGGAAGTGTCATGTACCATCATCATTCGATTCAAAGAGGAGGTTCTGTCCCATGTACAAAGTATCCTTAATTTGAGGAATAAATTTCTGAGAATGTACGTTTGGAGTACAGCCTTGAGCGGTAGTGAAACATGGACTTTCAAGAAATGAGAACAGAATGGACTCGAAACATTTGCAATGTGGCGCTACAGCAGAATGTTGAAAATTAGGTGGACTGATAAGGTAAGGAACGAGGACGTTCTCCGGAGAAAAAGCGAGGAAAGGAATATATGGAAAACACTGAAAATAAAACGGGAGAGACATAGGGGGATAACTTCAGTGGTGCTATATGAAGCTGTAGAGGGTGAAATCTGTAGAATAAGACAGATACTGGATGATATCCAGCAAATAATTTAGGATGTAGGTAGCAGGTGCATCTCTATCACAGGAGAGGAATTCGTGAAGGGCCCAGCCACATCAACCAGATTGATGACTAAAAAAGGCGATGTACCACAAATACAATTTTCCTGCTTGTTGATAACGTTTCACTGGTTCAAATGGCTCTGAGCACTATGGGACCTAACTTCTGAGGCCATCAGTCCCCTAAAACTTAGAACTACTTCAACCTAACTAACCTAAGGACATCACACACCTCCATGACCGAGGCAGGATTCGAACCTGCTACCGTAGCGGTCTCGCGGTTCCAGACTGTAGCGCCTAGAACCGCTTGACCACCCCGGCCGGCTAACGTTTGACTATTAACAATAAATAGCTAACGTTCGAATGTTCATAAGAGTATGGTTTAAAATTTGAAGTAAATCGCTCAAGAATTGTCGAAATGTTTTTAAATAATGTTTCTGCTTTATATACACTCCTGGAAGTGGAAAAAAGAACACATTGACACCGGTGTGTCAGACCCACCATACTTGCTCCGGACACTGCGAGATGGCTGTACAAGCAATGATCACACGCACGGCACAGCGGACACACCAGGAACCGCGGTGTTGGCCGTCGAATGGCGCTAGCTGCGCAGCATTTGTGCACCGCCACCGTGAGTGTCAGCCAGTTTGCCGTGGCATACGGAGCTCCATCGCAGTCTTTAACACTGGTAGCATGCCGCGACAGCGTGGACGTGAACCGTATGTGCAGTTGACGGACTTTGAGCGAGGGCGTATAGTGGGCATGCGGGAGGCCGGGTGGACGTACCGCCGAATTGCTCAACACGTGGGGCGTGAGGTCTCCACAGTACATCGATGTTGTCGCCAGTGGTCGGCGGAAGGTGCACGTGCCCGTCGACCTGGGACCGGACCGCAGCGACGCACGGATGCACGTCAAGACCGTAGGATCCTACGCAGTGCCGTAGGGGACCGCACCGCCACTTCCCAGCAAATTAGGGACACTGTTGCTCCTGGGGTATCGGCGAGGACCATTCGCAACCGTCTCCATGAAGCTGGGCTACGGTCCCGCACACCGTTAGGCCGTCTTCCGCTCACGCCCCAACATCGTGCAGCCCGCCTCCAGTGGTGTCGCGACAGGCGTGAATGGAGGGACGAATGGAGACGTGTCGTCTTCAGCGATGAGAGTCGCTTCTGCCTTGGTGCCAATGATGGTCGTATGCGTGTTTGGCGCCGTGCAGGTGAGCGCCACAATCAGGACTGCATACGACCGAGGCACACAGGGCCAACACCCGGCATCATGGTTTGGGGAGCGATCTCCTACACTGCCCATACACCACTGGTGATCGTCGAGGGGACACTGAATAGTGCACGGTACATCCAAACCGTCATTGAACCCATCGTTCTACCATTCCTAGACCGGCAAGGGAACTTGCTGTTCCAACAGGACAATGCACGTCCGCATGTATCCCGTGCCACCCAACGTGCTCTAGAAGGTGTAAGTCAACTACCCTGGCCAGCAAGATCTCCGGATCTGTCCTCCATTGAGCATGTTTGGGACTGGATGAAGCGTCGTCTCACGCGGTCTGCACGTCCAGCACGAACGCTGGTCCAACTGAGGCGCCAGGTGGAAATGGCATGGCAAGCCGTTCCAAAGGACTACATCCAGCATCTCTACGATCGTCTCCACGGGAGAATAGCAGCCTGCATTGCTGCGAAAGGTGGATATACACTGTACTAGTGCCGACATTGTGCATGCTCTGTTGCCTGTGTCTATGTGCCTGTGGTTCTGTCAGTGTGATCATGTGATGTATCTGACCCCAGGAATGTGTCAATAAAGTTTCCCCTTCCTGGGACAATGAATTCACGGTGTTCTTATTTCAATTTCCAGGAGTGTATATTACATTCTTATTTATTCGTATTTAAAACGGGTGAATAAGGAATACGCATGTATTCGAATGCAACATTGTCTCAATATTTCGAAGCAGTCTGTGAAGAACTTTCGGATGTGTGTGTGTGTGTGTGTGTGTGTGTGTGTGTGTGTGTGTGTGTGTGTGCTTGTCCATATATGTTCAAAATTCTTAAAAAAGTCTTCAGTGATTACTTCCGAAATGAAAGAAAATGAAAAAATGGAAACTGGTAAGGGATGCACCTGTGTCAGAGGCACTCACAATGGGCAGGAATGCGCAATCCATAAAGGTCAATGAACACCAGTTTCAGCATACAGTTAGGATTCTTTTGTTTTTCTTTTCTTTCCTTTCTTTTGGTTGCACACTTTTTTTTCTATTGAAAGCACGTTTCTCACCTTGATAGGGAAGCATGTCATTGGCACACGTCCGAGGTGCCTTGTCACGGTTCGCGCGGCTCCTCCCGTCCTAGGTTCGAGGCATCCCTCGGGCATGGGTGTGTGTTTAGCGTAAGTTAGATTAAGTGGGATTAGTAGTGTGTAAGCCTAGGGACCGATGACCTCAGCAGTTTGGTCCCATAGGAACTTACCACAAATTTCCAAATTTTTCTATTGGCATACAACAGTACTTAGGATTGAGTTTCTTTGGCCGTTTAGCCGCGCGGTCTAGGGGCGCCTTGTGACGGTACGTGCGCCCCCCCCCCCCCTCCCACGCCTCGTTGGATGTTTGAGTCCTCCCTCGGGCATGGGTGTGTGTGTTGTCCATAGCATAACTTAGTTTAAGTTAGATTAAGTAGTGTGTAGACTTTAGGACCGATGACCTCAGAAGTTTGGTCCATAAGACCTTACCACCACCGAGAGAGCTTCTTTGATAGAGGTTTGTAATACCCTCTTGACGCAGTCAGCCAATCCAAGGGGCACACACTGTTTCACCACCATTCTGAAACATATACAGAGCTTGCTGTTGCCTCGGCATGGTGGTACTAACCAGTACCCAGCCTTACCAAATCTGGATCCACGAAATCTGCACCTAGCCAAAGAAGGCTTCGCTTAATGAGGTACCCAGTGATTTAAGTACTCCACCCCCAAGCTCCACTCACTCACAACGCTGTTCTCAGAAGCTCATATCAATTTTATCAATAAGTATTTTTTTAGTAAAACAGCTACTCGCTAACAGAAGCTTTGCTTGTGATGGGGCCGTTTATGATTTCGAATTGTAAATAATAATTGTAAAGGTACTTGACTTTTTTCAGTAACAACAGCCAAATTATTTGTCAGCAGTTGGATTACATACTACCTGGCACACAGTTCCAACAGTTTCCGCTAGGTTACACAACGGTCACATCGCTGTAGTCACATTTGGTGGGAAATTAAAAGAAAAATCCAATATGGCGGGAAGTTCATAAAAACTACGGAAATTCAATGAAGGCCAGTCGTCGCGTGTATAAGTTTAAAAAAAATGGTAAGTGTAAGTAGTACTCTCACAGCGAAAGTCCGGTAGTAAATTAATTATGTGTGTAGATAGTGGGATACAGATGCTGTAATGAATGACGAGATACGCTCTAAGTTTTCTAAGGTTATAGGCACAGCAATACCAAATAGCTCAGTAGGCAGTACAGTGGAAGAAGAATGAACATCTCTAAAAAGGGCACTCACGGAAGTTGGAAAGAAAAACATAGGTACAAAAAAGGAGACTGCGAAGGAGCCGTGGGTAACAGAAGATATAGTTCAGCTGATCGACGAAAGAATGAAGTACAAAAATATTTAGAGAAATTCGAGAATACAGCAATACAAGTCGCTGAGGAATGAAACAAATTGGAAGTGCGGGGAAGCTAAGACGAAACTGATGCATGAAAATTTTGAAGATATCGGAAAGGAAATGATTGTCGAAAGGATTGACTCAGGATATAGGAAAGTCAAAGCAACCTTCGATGACATTAAAAGCAAAGATGGTCACATTAAGAGTGCAACGGGAATTTCACTGTTAAATGCAGAGGAGAGAGCGGATAGGTGGAAAGAGTACACTGAAGGCCTCTATGAAGGGGAAGGTCTTTCTGATGTGTGGAAGAAGAAACAGGAGTCGCTTTAGAAGAGATAGTGAATCCAGTATTAGAATCAAAATTTAAAAGAGCTTTGGAGGACTTAGAGCAAATAAGGCAGAGAGCATAAATAACATACCATCACAATTTCTAAAATCATTGGAGGAAGTGGCAACAAAATTACTATTCACGTTGCGGTGTAGAATGTATGAGTCTGGCGGCATACCATCTGACTTTCGGAAAAATATCATCCATACAATTCAGAAGGCTGCTAGAGCTAACAAATGCGTAACAGCTCATGCATCCAAGTTGCTGACAAGAATAATACACAGAAGAATGGAAAATAAAACTGAGGCTGCGTTAGATGACGATCAGTTTGGCTTTGGAAAATGTAAAGGCATCTGATAGGCAATTCTGACGTTGCGGCTGGTATTAGAAGTAAGACTGGGGAAAAATCAAGACACGTTCATAGGATTTGTCGACCTGGAAACTGCGTTCGAGAATGTAAAATGGTGCAAGGTGTTCGAAATTCTGAGAAAAATAGGGATAGCTCCAGGGAGAGATGGGTGATACGCAATGTGAACGGGAGCCAAGAGGGAATAGTAACAGTGGACGACCAAGAAGAAGTTCCCTGATTATAGAGGGTGTAAGACAGTGATGCAGTCTTCTCCCTACTGTTCAATATGTACATCGAAGAAATAGAAGAAAGGTTCAGAGGTAGTATTGAAATTCAAGGTCACAGGGCATCAATGATACGATTCACTGAAAACATTGCTATCCTGTGTGAAAGTGATGAAGGATTACATGATCTGCTGAATGGAGTTAACGAAAAAAAAATGGTTCAAATGGCTCTGAGCACTATATGACTTAACTTATGAGGTCATCAGTCCCCTAGAACGTAGAACTACTTAAAGCTAACTAACCTAAGGACATCACACACATCCATGCCCGAGGCAGGATTCGAACCTGCGACCGTAGCGGTCGCGCGGTTCCAGACTGTAGCGCCTAGAACCACTAGACCACCGCGGAGAGTAGTGAGAAGTAGCATAAATGAGAAAAGCGAAAATCTTAACATTACGATTGATGGCTACGAAGTAGGTGAAGTCAAGGTATTATATTACCCAAGATTCAAAACAACCAATGACGTACGGAGTAAGGAGAACATCAAAAGCAGATTAGCACTAATGAAAAGGGCACTCCTGGCCAAGAGACGTCCACCAGTGTCAAACATAGGCCTTAATTTGAGGAAGAAATTTCTGAGAATGTAGCTTTTTAGCACAGCAGTCTATGGTAGTGAAATATGGACTGTGGGAACAGAAGAGAATCGAAGCATTTGAAATATGGTCCTACAGACGAATGTTGAAATTTAGTTGGATTGACAAAGTAAGTAGTGAGCAGATTCCGTGCAAAATCGGAGAGGAAAGGATGTGTGGAGATCACTGATCACTGACAAGGAGCAGAAACAGGGTGATAGGACATCTGTTAAGACATCTGGGAATTACTTCCATTGTACTAGAGGGAGCTGCAACGCACAAAATCTGTAGAGGAAGGCAGAGATTGGAATACATCCTGCAGATAATTGAGGACGTAGGATACAAGTACTACTCTGAGAGGGAGAAGTTGGCACAGGAGAGGAATTCGCGGAGGGGTGCATCAAACCAGTAAGAAGATTGCTGATTTAAAAAAAAAAAAAAATAGTACATCCATGCTCAGTGTCCAGAACTTCGTCGATTTTTGCCGCTAATCAGCATAGATACTGGCAAGATATTAAAATATATGACATATATGGCAATATATTTTGATGGCATTCACAGAGAAGCAGATTTCGACTTGATATGTTTATCCATTCCTGAGAAAAACTGGTTTTCACAGAGGGACAGAGAGATTGTCATTTAAATGACCAAAGGGAAAAACACTTTTTTGTGTTACATAATTACTAATTAACGTTTTCTGGATTTTTTCTTTACATGTGGAACATTGCTCCCTGCTAAATTTCGTAATTCTAGGTCAACGGTAAATATCTTATAGATTTTGATGAACGAGTTTCGAGTATAAAAATGTATGACATAAATTGCCATTTGTTTTAATTGTATTGACGTAGTAAGCTAAATTTTTTCATCGCCAAGGGACATAATTTTCAACTTGATACGTGTACCCGTTCCTTAGAAAAGGGTTCATAACAGGCAGGTAGACAGATGGACAATAAAGTGATCCTAGAAGGGTTCCGTTTCTACCGATTTAAATGCGGAACCCGACAAATTGGCAGGAAATTTAAAAATAAAAAATGGCGGATTGTTGCAAATTTTAAAAAAAGCGGGAAATTAAAAAAAATATCACGATTGGTGTAAGTAGGACATTTAAAAAAACTCGCCGGAAATCATAACAAATGTCCAACTAGCTCAATTGTGCTTTATGCCCCAAGCTACATCCCTACTCTTGCCCATCAATTATGATGAAACATTAAAAGATGGCATTTAATCAGTATAAAACAAATTTTAAAAACATAGCCTGGTTATGTTTTATACTCCTCTGCCCCACCCTTTTCCTTTATCTTTACCCGAACAAATCGAAGTATTAAAAATCAGATATGGCGGAAATAGCATAAGTACATTAGAGAAAAAATTAAAAATTTCCTCGTCTCATCCTATAGCCAACCAATCACACCGCAGTACTGCTTATTCTCAGCCAATGAATGTGCAGTACCGAACATCGAAGATAGTGGAAACAAACCAATTTACAATCCCACGCGTCCTTCTTTCCTACCAGTTAGTTTGCTGTATCAGTTTGGTGTGTTAAATAGCGTTAAATTACATTATTCCTGAGGTTCTCATTCCCCTCTGTTCCTCTTTCTACACCTGTATCTGCATCTACATCTACATATATACTTCGCAATTCACCGTGAAGTGTTTGACGGAAAGTATTCCGTACTACTACGATATTGCAGTGCCTGAGTTATTCCGAATACGATGAAAAGCTTCTTTGGCCATGCATCCATGCATTGCGAATACTTTTAATGTCTGTACTACTACTAATGATTTCCTGTCATGTTCTACTCGCAAATAGAGTGAATGAAAGACGTCTGTCTGTAGGCCTCCGTAAGAATCCTAACTTATGTTATCTTCGTGGTCCTTATGCGAAAGTTACGTTAGCGACAGTAGAATCGTTCATCAGTCATCTTCAAATGCTGGTTTTCTACATTTTCTCCATTGTGTTCCTCGGGAAGAGTGTTGCGTTCCATCCAGGGGTTCATATTTGAGTTCCCGAAGCACATCCGTAACACATGCGTGGTGTTCGAACATACCGTTAACAAATCTAGCAGCCCGCCTGTAAACTACTTCGATGTCTTCCTTTCCTCCGACTTGGTAAGGATGCCAAACACTCAAGCAGTTCTCAAGAACAAGTCGCATTAGCGTCCTATACGCTGTCACCTTCAAAGATGTACCTCAGTTTCTCATAGCTCTCTCAGTAAATCTAAGTTGACATTCCCCTTTCCTACCACAGTCCTGTCATGATCGTTCTGCTTTAAATCGCTTTGCAACATTACGCAAAGATATTTAAAAGACCTGACTGTGTCAGGCAGTACATTACTAACGCTGTACTCGAACTTTATGGTTTTTTTTTTTTGCTATTCATCTGCATTAACTTACATTTTTCTATATTTAGAGCTAACTGCCATTCCTCATACTAACTAAAATTTTTTTCTAAGTCATCTCGCATACTCCTACAATCACTCAACAACGACACCTTCCTGTACACAACAGCATCATCAGCAAACAACCGCAGATTGCTGCCCATCTTGTCCGTCAGATCGTCAGATCGTGTATGTATGCAGGAAATAATAGCGGTCCCGTCACATTTCTCTGAGGCACCCCTGACAATACTCCTGTCCCTAATCAACACTCGCCCTCGAGGACGACATACTGGGTTATGTTATTTAAAAAGTTTTCGGGACACTCACTTATGTGGGAAACTATTCCGTATGCTCCTACCGTCGTTGACAGTATGGAGTGGAGCATCGTGTCAAATTCTTTTCGGGAACCTAGGAATACGGAATCTTGTGAATAACAACAACATCAACATGCCCCAGAAAGTTGTATAGTACGGAATCTGCCTGTTGCCTTTCATCCATGTTCGCACGATATCAAGTCACAGAAGGGCGAGCTGAGTGACTCACGATCGATGTTTTCTAAACCGTGATCATTCATGGATAGATGCTTTCCGTCTTAAGGAAATTTATTGTATTTGAAATGAAAATATGTTCAAAAATACTGCAGAAAACGGCTGTTAATGCTATTCGTTTACAAATCTGCGGGTCCGCTCTTTCACCCTTTTATTACAGGAGTCACCGCCGCTTTTTTCCAGTCGCTTGGGACATTGCGCTGGGCTAGAGATTCGAGATAAATGCAAGCTAGGTAAGGGGCCAATGTCGCAGAGTACTCCATTTAAATCCGAACTGGGATTCCATCCGAACCTAGTGATTTACTTGCTTTCAGCTCTTTCAGTTGTTTCTCTACTTCAGGAATACTTATTACTGTATCCTACATACGGGAGTCTGTGTGATGGTAAAACGATTCTGCTGTGTGAACGCCTCCTTAAACGCAAAATTTAGAACTTTGGCTTTCCTTTTGTCGTCCTCTACTGCCACATCAGAGTGGACAACGAGTGACTGCATAGAGCCTTCGAATCTTTTCACGATTTCACGTAAGAGCAGGGTTCTCGGCATGATACTGGGCTAAGGTATGACGGTGGTAATTGTTCCATGCTTCTCCCAACGATCTTTTTACAGCCACACGAATTTCTACTAACTGTTGCCTGTCGTCATTTGTGCGTTCTCTTTCACCGGCTGCTGTGGCCGAGCGGTTCTAGGCACTTCAGTCCGGAACCACGCGGCTGCTAAGGGTCGCAGGCTCGGGCATGGATGTGTGATGTGTGATGTCCTTAGGTTAGTTAGGTTTAAGTAGTTCTAAGTTCTAGGGGACTGATGACCATAGATGTTAAGTCCCATAGTGCTCAGAGCAATTTGAACCATCTGACGCAGTTCTAAGTCTAGGGGACTGATGCCCTCAGTTGTTAAGTCCCATAGTGCTTAGAGCCATTTTTTTCGTTCTCTGTCGGACCGAAAGTTCGGCATCCTTCGCTTTCTCGGGATTTTCCGAATTTCCTGGTGAAGCCAAGGAGGGGCGTTCCTGACCTTTATCAACTTACTCGGCACATCCTTCTCCAGAGCATGATGTACAATTCGTTTTAACTTCGCCCATAATTCCTCTACGACCATCACTCTATACATGATATCAATTCATTGTCTAAGTGGGGAACTAACAACTGCTTGTATGCTGCTTCTAACATAATTACTCTCCTAGCCCTCTTGATTTTTTTATTAGCTTTAGTAATTATAGTTGGTATGGTGACAACATGGTCATTAATCCCTGTCTCCGCACTGACACCGTCGATAAGATCAGGCCTCTTTGTAGCTACAAGGTCCAAAGTATTTCCATTGCGTGTGGGCTGTCTATCTGCTCAAGCCAGTTTCCAGAAAACATGTTCAAAAGCCTTTCGAAAGTCTGTCAGTCTGTACCACCAACAATGACTCAGTAGACGTCCCAGTCTATACTCTATAGGTTAAACTGGCCTCCAAATAATATTGCATGATCTGAATAAGTCCACGCTACTGACCGTGGAATTCCTTTGAATGACAATAAAAGTGTCACACCGTAATCGGATTGCCGGTAAAAACAGATAAAAATTTACTTGATTTCACCTATACGTGTTACGCGCGACAGGATAACTTCACTGACACACTCAAATTTGACTTCAATAGAGACGATGTTCTTGACAACTGCTATGAACAACCCCCTCCCCTCCCCCCTTCATAAAGCGTCTAATATGTCTGTCCGATATGCGTTAAATGAATAGCTAGATATCTTAGAGCTTTCTAATTTGGCTTTGAGCCATCTGTCGGTTCCGAGAATAATTTGAGTGCTAGAAATTCCTTAGATAGCAATATATTCGGGAACTTCGTTACGAATACTTCGACAATTTACTGATAAAATTTTGACAGTCAAAGTGACTTGACTCTGCACGCAGTCTGGTTTTGTTGTCTTTCCAAACATTCAGAGTGTGACATTAAAATGGTGTCAAATTAAATTATCTTCGACCCAAACATGAATTCACTACCCATTCCCCATTCTCCCTCCTCCTGTCGGCAGCCAATCAAGATGTTGGAAACCGACCAGTCGTGTGCTTTGTACTTACTCCTCCCTCTCATTTCCACCCACTACTAGAAAATAGACCGGGAAATTGGTTAAACTCTCTCCCAACTCTACCCCTCGTATCTCAGTATTAAAAAATCTCCGAGAAGAAAACAGAACACCTCGAAGAACTAGAGATAGGACGTTCATATTCACATCACATGTGTATTAGTAAATCCTGCAGAACTGATTAGCATTTCAGTCATCTCGGTTTAGCAAGTGTCCCGTAGCTTAATAGGCACAAGGTCCGCGATGGGTGCTGATAACTTGTTCCATGCATGACAGCACCGACACTGTAAGGCGCGAATGGCGTCCTGTTGTATAACTATGCTGCTGTACTCGCTTGGTTCCAAAGTTCATCTGTGGTGGTTGGCATTGGGCCACAGCACTGCACCCGCCATTTCACCGTAACCCAACATTTTCGATTGGCGACAAATCTGGTAATCTGCCGGACCTAGGCAAAAGCTGACATCCTGTGGCACCAAGAAGGCACGTTTCCGTGCAGCAACATGTCGTCGTGCATTGTCTTGCTGATAAATGGCCTTTGGGGTGTTCTGGAGAAAGAATATGGCTACGGGTCGCAGGATTTCATTCACGAGGTCACACTGGTCTCAGTGATATGGAGACACGCCAACTGTGATTTACTGTGATATGTGGTTCTAACCAACAGCACCCCACACCGTAACGCTATTACTTGGCGCTGTATGCCTTGTGCGAATGCATTCACTGTGATGCCATTCCTGTCCAACGTAACGTCATTCCATACACCATAGCCGTCTAGCATGTTTCTGCATATTCGTCAAAGGTAGGTGCAGAAGTGCACGATACGCACGTAATCCGTTCCGTAATAAACGGCGACTGATTGTGGCCTCTGATAGTGTATAATGTTTTAGACTCTTCCACTGTTGCGCCCGAGCCGAGAAGGACGCAGATCTGTCCTGCAGTTCCATTCCGATGAGGTGTCGATCTTCTCGGAGGGTGGTCTGGGTGGTGAGATCTGGCTCATTTCGTCGTGTTCTATGGCCTTCTGTGAACCATTCGGCATACACCCGTTGCACTGCCGATACGCTTCGTCCGAAACGAGCAGCAGTTTCCCGGATGGATGCATCACATTCTATCATGTAAATAATGCGCCCCCTTTCAAACTCACTTATTTGACTGTAATGTCCGCACACGTCTGCGAGGCATGCTGTACGTCTGCTCAAGTCACACTGATCCATTACCTTCCGTTTACAGCGACAACGAGAGCCGCAGGCATATTTTACCGGTAGGTGGTATTCCACCGCGGTATCGATGCAGAGTTTGAAACCGTGGTCCGACATGGTTCAAATGCAGAACATACTAATGTCCATGTCCTGTGAATGTGGACATCCTATGTGCAGTCGTTTTCTGAACGTGAGTGTACATTGTTTCGTGCTTCCCGTTCACCCTCCCTATCTCCAACCAGTCAGAGAGTATCATTTAAATTATGTACAAAAGTGGTGTGAAATTACGTTATTTCCGATATTTCCCCCCCCCCCCTTCTATCCCCAACCAATCAAAGAGTACTATTAAAATGATGTGAGACCGTAGTTTTAAAATGATGTGACAGATATGAATTAAAAATTATGTAAATTTTAGTTTAATGCCAAAGTTATATCCTATATTTCCGTGATACTCACTTACATCGGGCTTCATATTGAAACGAAGGCAAAGTCAAAGTAATACATTATTTACCTTAACATGCACGTCTCTGTCGTAACATTCACATGAACCCAAGGTGAATATTATGAATTATGCACGCACACATTCCTTGCTGCTTTTGTCAGTGCCCAACCGTACCTTACTGATCAGATGTGCGCGCCCGTGCCGGCCGGAGTGGCCGAGCGGTTAAAGGCGCTACAGTCTGGAACCGCACGACCGCTACGGTCGCAGGTTCGAATCCTGCCTCGGGCATGGATGCGTGTGATGTCCTTAGGTCAGTTAGGTTTAAGAAGTTCTAAGTTCTAGGGGACTTATGACCACAGCAGTTGAGTCCCATAGTGCTCAGAGCCATTTGAACCATTTTTTTGCGCGCCCGCTCTTGGTGACCGCAGTTACTTGCAGTCGGACACGTGACGTAACTCCGCTCTCCAACTCAGTTCCTTCTTCATCTTTTGCACAACACTCAGATCTCGATAGCACAGACAAGCTGCTTAGCTTGTGTCTCAAAAACAGCAGGATAGCTTCCGCTCGACCCCTATCCAGCAAGGACGATTCTCTGACACGGCTCAGTTTGAATAATAGTGGGAATGAGAAGAAGAACAATACTTGCATCTTCTCTTGAATTTCCGTCCAAAGACTGCTTTTTTGTGAAGAAAAAGCTCTACTGCTTCTCTTTGCAGGTGAGGCACTGTCTGGAGGTTGTAGTTCTGGCAGCGAATTTGGACCACACATTTGGGTTACCGTGAACTTGGAGCCCTGTATTTGTTTAATATCCTCAGTGGCCGTGTTGTCCTTCCGTCAACATCTTCATGATTAATCTGTCGACATTCCCGTCTTAAAGGGTGACAACAGCCCCGCTTACAGAGCCACTCCTTTACTTCCCTGGTTTGACGAGCACCCCAGTACCCTCCAGAACTCCAAACGAACCGACCTTAATCCTATAGGAAATATCGGGGGCTAGTTTTGAGTGCGAATGTAAACTGGCAATCAGTGTCCAAGCAGTTCGGTAGCACTACTGGATCTAATCATCAATGAGGGCCTTAAGCTGGACGTGGCATAAATGAACTAATCTGTCTTACTGCCTTCCTTATCGAATTAAGGCCAGTATAAACGCTAGAGGCAATATGACACAGTATTAGTGTGATTCATCCTGGTGGAACGAATATTTTCTCTGGTGGGCCTATTAAACACTTCTAACATAAAATATTTCGAGGTATAAACGTAGTTTATAGCCTGAAAATGTGAAAAATTGGTAACGGGTGCGTCTGTGTCAAAGCATTTTTTTGAGTGTTGTTACTTGTAACATTCACCTGCGACACTACTTGGTTACATTATACGCAAGTAGCTCCTCGTGTTAATGCATTTCTTTTGAGACACTGAGCTGTGTTACTGTCGTAACTCAGTCACTGTGCACAAAACATGTACAACAGTAGATACCATATGCTGCGGCTTGTAGAAACCTGTGTAGGCAAGAAAACGGTGGAAGAGAATAAACCATTTGCTTTAAATTAATCAGAAGATAAATATTTTTATTATATATCAGCGTCGAGAAAAGCATGGCACAAACTTATATGGTAATAAAAAAACATAGAAAAAGAAATATTATCGTAGATCTAATTGTCAGGAAACATTGTTTAAATGTGGAGAATTATTTGGGGCAAAGATAGCATAAAATATACGATTCATTAAGGCACGAAGAGTTTACGTTCGTCGACATTGGAAGTAAATAGCAGCCAAAATGTGTTTTAAGTAAAAATTAAATTAAGTGGTATCAATTGGTGTAAATGAAAAATATATGCCCTTTGTAAAATGCTGCAAATGCACTTAAGATACAATCTGCATTTTTACTTACGCTGCATCATTTTACGTAATAATCAGTTATATTAACGCGAATATTAGCACATGAAAATATCTACGTTCGGCTAGTTTGACCCGCTAAGGAGAAGTGAATTGGTCTTGCTCATTGCGCATTGAGAAAATCTTTCCAGTTTCTCATGAGAGATAAATGTATGTAAAAAAGTTTTCCCACTAAAAAAAGAAAAACAAGACCGTAGATGGTTTGGCATCCATGTATCTCCTCAGTGTCTGACAAGCACAACATATCTCGCAAATAATTAAGGACAGGGTTTCATGTATTACCCGTCGTTATTAACTTATACCATGGAAGTTATTCCTTGTTTATTTATCACATGTCTCATATCCTGTCCCCCTCCTTGTCAGTGTTTTCCATATATTCCTCTCTGCGCCGACTCTGCAGAGAACATACTCATTCCTTTCCTTAATAGTCCACCAAATTTTCAGCATCCTCCCGTAGCAGCACATTTCAAGCACTTCGAACCACTTCTGTTACGGTTTTCTCATTCTCCATGATTCACTACCATACGATTCTGTGTTTCAAACGTATGTTCTCTAAAAACTCTTCCTAAAAGTAAGGCCTATGATACCAATGGACTTCTCTTGGTGAGTAACTCTCTTTGCCTGTCCTAGTCTGCGTTTTATGTCGTCTTTGCTTCATTCATCATGGGTTATCTTGCTTTCAAGACATTATAGTTCCTTACCTTGGTCTACTTCGTGATCACAAATTTTGATGTTAAATTTCTGAAATAGTTCAAATGGCTCCAAGCACTAGGGGACTTAACATCTGAGATCATCAGTCCCCTGAACTTAGAACTACGTGAACCTAACTAACCTAAGGACATCACACACATCCATGCCCGAGGCAGGCTTCGATCCTGCGACCGT
This sequence comes from Schistocerca cancellata, assembly GCF_023864275.1. Taxonomy (NCBI): domain Eukaryota; kingdom Metazoa; phylum Arthropoda; class Insecta; order Orthoptera; family Acrididae; genus Schistocerca; species Schistocerca cancellata. The sequence continues at coordinate 147,064,684 of NC_064628.1, read as the reverse complement.
AGCAGAAGCGCGGTTCCGGACTGAAGCGCCTAGAACCGCTCGGCCACAGAGGCTGGCTTAAATTTCTCGCTATCTCATTTTTGCTACTTGTCATTATTTTTTTCTTTTTCCGTTTTACTGCCAATTCAAATTCTATGCTCATTAGACTGTTCATTCCATTTAGCAGATCCTGTAACCCTTCTTCAGTTTCACTGAAACTAACATTCTCATCAGCGGATCTTATCATTATGCTTTCACCTTGAATACTAAACCCATACATGAGCGTTTCTCTTATTTCTATCATTGGTTCTTCGACGTACAGATTGAACAGCAGGGACCAAAGACTGCGTTCCTGTCTCACACAAATTACACTCCGAATACATATTCGTGATCATCTAAACCGACTTTTCGCTCTTGGTTTTTGTATATATCGTTGTTCAAATGGCTCTGAGCACTATGGGACTTAACATCTATGGTCATCAGTCCCCTAGAACTACTAACTACTAACTAACCTAAGGACATCACACAACACCCAGCCATCACGAGGCAGAGAAAATCCCTGACCCCGCCGGGAATCGAACCCGGGAACCGGGGCGTGGGAAGCGAGAACGCTACCGCACGACTACGAGATGCGGGCTGTATATATCGTGTATTACCTGTGTTTCCCTGTAGCTTACACCCATATTTCTCAGGAATTCGAATGTCTTGAACTATTTTATATTGTCGAACGTTTTTTTTTAGGTCGTGCTAATTCCGTTGTCAAGTGCCAGGTCAGAAGTACCTATCTGGTACTCTTCCCTTTCCTACAGCAAGCTGGTCGTAATCTAAGGTACCATAAAGTTTTCTATTTAGTATTTTTTGTATATTATTCTTGCAGCAGCCTGGATGTATCAGCTGTTAAGCTAATTGTGCGGTAATTCTCACACTTATTTGCCCTTGCTATGTACGGAATATTGGGGATGACACTTTTCAGGAGGTCTAATAGTACGTCACCAGTCCCATAGAATCTACAAAACAATGTGAATAACAGTTTGGCTGTGGATTGCACGAATGATTTTAGAAATTTCTTCTTATTTGATATCAAGTCTTCGAGAGCTCTTTTAAATTCGGACTGTAATATTGGAGCCCCTATGTCTTCCATACGGACTCCATTTTCTTCTATCACGTCATCACCAAAATCCTCCACCATGTAGAAGTTTTCAGTGTGCTCTTTCCATCTATCTGCTCTCTCCTCTGCGTACAACGGTGGAAGTACCATTGCACTCTTAAAGTTTAAACTCTTCATTTTAATTTCACCGAAGGAAGTATTTGCTTTCCTATATTCTGAGTAATTCCTTCTGACAGTCAATCTTTAGCGATCTTCTCATTTCTCTGCACCCGTTTCGCCAAGGCTTCCCTGCGTATCGTTATTTCATTCCTAAGTGACTTATTTCTATATTCCTTTCCTTCCCCGAACATTTTTTACTTACTTTCCCTGTTTACAGACGTCCACTCCTCTTCACCTGAAGTGCCTACTTAGGAATACCTTATCGCATTATCCACGTCGTGAACGACTTTCAAACACATTTCATCTTTCAGTACTTCAGTTACTCACTTCCTTATTCACTGACCTTTGGGACCATTCTCCTGAACTTCAGAATATTATTATTCATCAATACTATATTCGGTAGTAGGAAAAGGGAGAGAAGGAAACGTAGTAGGTGAATATGGATTGGGGCTAAGAAATGAAAGAGGAAGCCGCTTGGTAGAATTTTGCACAGAGCACAGCTTAATCATAGCTAACACTTGGTTCAAGAATCATGAAAGAAGGTTGTATACATGGAAGAACCCTGGAGTTACTGACAGGTTTCAGATAGATTATATAATGGTAAGACAGATATTTAGGAGACAGGTTTTAAATTGTAAGACATTTCCAGGGGCAGATGTGGACTCTGACCACAATCTATTGGTTATGAACTGTAAATTAAAACTGCAAAAAGGCGGGAATTTAAGGAGATGGGACCTGAATAAACTGACTAAAACACAGGTTATTCAGAGTTTCAGGGAGAGCATAACGGAACAGTTGACAGGAACGGGGGAAAGAAATACAGTAGAAGAAGAATGGGTAGCTTTGAGGGATGAAGTAGTGAAGGCAGCAGAGGATCTGGGTGAAAAGACAAGGGCTAGTAGAACTCCTTGGGTAACAGAAGAAATACTGAATTTAAGTGATGAAAGGAGAAAATATAAAAATGGAGTAAATGAAGAAGGCAAAAAGAAATACAAACGTCTCAAAAATGAGATTGACAAGAAGTGCAAAATGGCTAAGCAGGGATAGCTAGAGGACAAATGTAAGGATGTAGAGGCTTATCTCACTAGGGGCAAGATAGATACTGCCTACAGGAAAATTAGAGTGACCTTTGGAGAAAAGAGAACCACTTGTATGAATATCAAGAGCTCAGATGGAAACCCAGTTCTAAGCAAAGAAGGGAAAGCAGAAAGGTGGAAGGAGTATATAGAGGGTCTATACAAGGGCGATGCACTTGAGGACAATATTATGGAAATGGAAGAGGATGTAGATGAAGATGAAATGGGAGATACGATACTGCGTGAAGAGTTTGACAGAGCACTGAAGGACATGAGTCGAAACAAGGCCCCGGGAGTAGACAACATTCCATTAGAACTACTGACGGCCTTGGGAGAGCCAGTCCTGACGAAACTCTACTGTCTGGTGAGCAAGATGTATGAGACAGGCGAAATACCCTCAGACTTCAAGATGAATATAATAATTCCAATCCCAAAGGAGGCAGGTGTTGACAGATGTGCAAATTACCGAACTATCAGTTTAATAAGTCACAACTGCAAAATACTAACGCGCATTATTTACAGACGAATGGAAAAACTGGTAGAATCCGACATCTGGGAAGATCATTTTGGATTCCGTAGAAATACTGGAACACGTGAGGCAATACTGACCCTACGACTTATCTTAGAAGAAAGATTTTGGAAAGGCAAACCTACGTTCCTAGCGTTTGTAGACTTAGAGAAAGCTTTTGACATTGTTGACTGGAATACTCTCTTTCAAATTCTAAAGGTGGCAGGGGTAAAATACAGGGAGCGAAAGGCTATTTACAATTTGTACAGAAACCAGATGGCAGTTATAAGAGTCGAGGGGCATGAAAGGGAAGCAGTGGTTGGGAAGGGAGCGACACAGGGTTGTAGCCAATCCCCAATATTATTCAATCTGTATATTGAGCAAGCAGTGAAGGAAACAAAAGAAAAATTCGGAGTAGGTATTAACACCCATGCAGAAGAAATAAAAACTTTGGGGTTCACCGATGACATTGTAATTCTGTCAGAGACAGTAAAGGACTTAGAAGAGCAGTTGAGCGGAATGGACAGTGTCTTGAAAGGAGGATATAAGGTGAGCATCAACGAAAGCAAAACGAGGATAATGGAATGTAGTCGAATTAAGTCGGCTGATGCTGAGGGAATTAGATTAGGAAATGAGACACTTAAAGTAGTAAGAAAGTTTTGCTGTTTGGGGAGCAAAATAACTGATGATGGTCGAAGTAGAGAGGACAGGAAGAGAATAGAAGCTTTCGAAACGTGGTGCTACAGAAGAATGCTGAAGATTAGATGGGTAGATCACATAACTAATGAGGAGGTATTGAATAGGATTGGGGAGAAGAGAGGTTTATGGCACATCTTGACTAGAAGAAGGGATCGGTTGGTTGGACATGTTCTGAGGCATCAAGGGATCACCAATTTAGTATTGGAGGGCAGCGTGGAAGGTAAAAATCGTAGAGGGAGACCAAGAGATGAATACACTAAGCAGATTCAAAAGGCTGTAGGTTGCAGTAGGTACTGGGAGATGAAGAAGCTTGCACAGGATAGAGTAGCATGGAGAGCTGCATCAAACCAGTCTCAGGACTGAAGACCACAACAACAACAACTTATTGTGATCTGAGTCTATATATACTCCCAGCAACGCCGTACAGTCCAGTATCTTATTTCGGTATCTCTACCAAACCATGATGTAATTCAGCTGGGATCTTCCTGTGTCTCTGTGTCCTTTCTACGTAAGCTTCGACCTTTTGTGGTTGTTAAACAGATATTTGCTACTAACGTCGGAAATTTATTCCAGAACTTAGTCTTACTACTGTCCCATTCCTGCTGCCAATCCCATATTCTTCCGTTACCCTTTGTACTATTTCTTCCCCTACAACCGTGATGTTATCCCCCACGATTGTTAGACTTTCTCTATCTCTTGAAATTAATGCATGTTGCTTGTGATGTCGGTATGTATACCAAACTTGCCGTTATTGACACTGTGTCCTGTCGTTTCTTGTGAGAACAACTCTAAAACTCAGCTCTCCACAAGAGCTCACTTTCTGGTCTACTTCGCTATTCATAGCGATTTCTTATCTTGTTATACAATTTTCGGCTGCTGGTTGATATTTCCCATTATTTGTCTTCTTTTCATTTGACTTCACTGACTGGACTGTATGTAAATCGGGCCTTTTAGATTTTTTAGCTTTCCTACTGGGTTTTAGCATCTGACTTATTCAGTCTTTTCCTAATGATCCCTCTTTTGCCTTGGTAGCTCCCTCCAGGAGAGAATGTGGGTGTAATCTGGAATGTTCTGAGAATGGAGAGATCGTCATGACACCTTATCAATAACAGGCCACATGTCCTGTCCTGTGGATACACTTATGTGTCTTTAATTATTGCATTCTATTGCTTTCTGCATCCTCATGCCATTGGTCACTGATGATTCTTCCACCTTGTAGAGGCAGTTTACCACCCAAGGGCACAATACTTGTTTGAACTTCTGTCTACACCACCGCCGTCTTTTACGAAGCCATTGGCAGAAGAAGGGTGACTTCTTTTACTGGAAGTCTTTGGCCGCCATTGCAGACGATTTTTACACAACGCTAGCTGAGTTCTCTGAGTTACCCGTGTATGTGTTTATTCCAATCCATCTCCTGCTTCTCTCTCTCTCACTGCGTCTCCTCCTCCCCCCCCCCCCCCCTCTGCCCTCTTTCCCTAGCCTCTGTCCACCTTTCTGTCATTTCCCACCCGCCCCAGCCTCTGTGCAGCTGCTCCTGCACACTCAGCCCGTCTGCTCCTTCCCCCCATGCCCCCGTGCCCAACTTTCTCCCCCCCCACTAAGTACATTTCGTTCTCCCCTCCCTTTCTCCCTCTGGTCATTTGCTCCTCCCCCCCCCCTCTATCAGTCTGCTCCTTGCTCCTCTGTCTATTTCGTCCTCTGCCTTTAAGTTAATCACCTTCTCCTGTATCTTTCTTTCCATCACCTCTTCTCCTCACTCTGGCGCTGTCCTCCTGCAACTCTCTCTGCCCATCTCTTCCTGCACCTATTTCTGTACATCTCCTCATCCCATTTCTCTGCCCATCTTCTACCCCCTCCATCCATCTCATACATGTCCCTCTCTCTTCACTTGCTCCAACCCCCACTGCACGTCCATCTCTTCCTATCCCCTCTCTGTCCATCTCCTCCTGCCACTCTCTGTCTGTGAATCTTCTCTTTCTTTCTCTTTCCCGCTATCTCCGTAAATCTGCACCTCCCCATCTCTCCACGTGCTCCTCCCCTCTCTGTCCATATGACCTCCACCCAATCACCCCTCCTCCCACCTCTCTTTGTCCATCTCCTCCTCCCCCTCTCCTCCATATTATGAATTGTTGAATTCTGTTTACCTGTGGTCTAGGGACAGTGTCTTTTATTAGTGATCAAAAGGTCCTCAGCGTCTTTGATAAGTAATGAAAACAATTCCAAAGCTTAAATTACGAATTAAAATTGCAACCGAAGACTTATGGCATAACAAGTCACCTCACTCAGCCAAAATCCTTGTCAAAGAGAGTGGAGGAGTGGATAGAGGTTGAGGGCTTTCTTGCTCTTTGGGTGAGAAACTGCTCCTAAAGGCGGAAGATTCAGCAATGATCAACGGCATTTGAAATGGAAACTACTGCAATAGAAATACTATATTAAAGACACATAATTCATATCTACAGGACATGTGGCCTGTAAATCAAAAAAATATGTTATGATGATCTCTCCATTGGCAAAAGATTCCTGACAAGAATGACATTCGAATCTCTGGGAGAGAACTGACGAGGGCGAGATGACCATGAGAACAAGAAAGAATAATCAACTGAAGGATAATGTTCTACGTGTCAGGGCATGGAATGTCAGAAGGATGAACGTTTGGAAAGGGTTTTACCAGGAGGAAGAAAAAAACCAGCACAAGGGCTGTTGTGCGGAAGAAGAACCCAATGGTAACAACAGCAACACCATTCACAGTTTAAAAATTATTTAACAACTGGAAATCTTAAGGAGAATTTTATTTCCAGATCGTGCTCAGGTGAACAATCTCAGGTATATTTAAAATAATGATCAGTTACAAAAGGATAATTTCTTAAAAAAAACACTGTATAGCAAATAGCTTTAACAAATTCCAAGGAAAAACAGAATAATGTTATTTTAAGTACGATGTTTGCTTTACATATTTAGCAGTTATTAGGGAAATCAACATCTTGAACTACTAGCAACATCCTGAATTCGCGCCAAAACTTAAGGCTAACAAATACTGACGTTAAGGAAATGACTTATTAAATTTGTAACAAAAACAATACCAACAGAAATAGGACCATTACTCGCTTGATTTCGGAAACAATTATTTACCATCACACACGCCTGGCTGAATTCATAAAACCAACATTCAGTAAGTGGCTAGCAATACTCTGCACAGATTAAAACGTGATTAAATAAATTTCGTGGAATCGCACAGAACGAAAGAAAATACTGCTAGCCATACACTTAAATACAATTCTATTGTCAAGAGTCAAGCAAATTAAGCGATGCAATTTAACAGAAACCATTAAACATAAGAACCTTAACACTACTGCTACGTACATAACTTAATCCATAATCCAAGGCCAAAGCGGCAACGAACTCCTTTATCACAGCAATATTACAAATACGGTTACTGCATTGGGCAGTTTCCTTCGTCCAACAGCTGATGTCCCAGAACATTTCGACCGCCATAAATAACTTGAATTGCATTCCCAACAGCATGGAGGGAAAGCCGACCAACTACAGCAGCCGAGGAGTAGTGCACTAAACCAGACTAAGTTTATAACATTACTAAGGAGGAATAGTTGGCCACGTCGGAAGTTTATACTGTGTAACGCGGCGCGTCGCATATGAGCATTGACACTAGGTTACTCCGTTAGCTGAGAAAAACGAAAATTGCATGTACCAGGTTGCTGCCAGTCTGCGCTAATAAGGTTCAATGTATGTAATTACAACAAGCGCAACAGGACAAGCGATCGTTTCCCGTTGTAAATCTTAACAGACTAGCCCATGTGATTAGGTGGACCAAGCTACACCAGAAAGTCATATGCAAGTGTATGCCTGATGCTACTACACGAGGCCACCACTTCACAGCTCCAGGGACCACCTCAGCGAAATACAGTCGTAGGCAACCAAGGCGGAGGCGGCGGCAGCAGCAGCAGCCGACTACAGACTGGTCTCCACACCCATCCGGGCCCTCCGCACTCCACCAAACTCCTCTCCGTGGCCATCGTCAGCACACGTCTCTGCGTTAGCGCCGCAACACCGACCTCTCGGAGGATAAATTATCTTTTCGACCTGTAAATTCTCGCAGATTAAAATATACACTCCTGGAAATTGAAATAAGAACACCGTGAATTCATTGTCCCAGGAAGGGGAAACTTTATTGACACATTCCTGGGGTCAGATACATCACATGATCACACTGACAGAACCACAGGCACATAGACACAGGCAACAGAGCATGCACAATGTCGGCACTAGTACAGTGTATATCCACCTTTCGCAGCAATGCAGGCTGCTATTCTCCCATGGAGACTATCGTAGAGATGCTGGATGTAGTCCTGTAGAACGGCTTGCCATGCCATTTCCACCTGGCGCCTCAGTTGGACCAGCGTTCGTGCTGGACGTGCAGACCGCGTGAGACGACGCTTCATCCAGTCCCAAACATGCTCAATGGGGGACAGATCCGGAGATCTTGCTGGCAAGGGTAGTTGACTTACACCTTCTAGAGCACGTTGGGTGGCACGGGATACATGCGGACGTGCATTGTCCTGTTGGAACAGCACGTTCCCTTGCCGGTCTAGGAATGGTAGAACGATGGGTTCGATGACGGTTTGGATGTACCGTGCACTATTCAGTGTCCCCTCGACGATCACCAGTGGTGTACGGCCAGTGTAGGAGATCGCTCCCCACACCATGATGCCGGGTGTTGGCCCTGTGTGCCTCGGTCGTATGCAGTCCTGATTGTGGCGCTCACCTGCACGGCGCCAAACAAGCATACGACCATCATTGGCACCAAGGCAGAAGCGACTCTCATCGCTGAAGACGACACGTCTCCATTCGTCCCTCCATTCACGCCTGTCGCGACACCACTGGAGGCGGGCTGCACGATGTTGGGGCGTGAGCGGAAGACGGCCTAACGGTGTGCGGGACCGTAGCCCAGCTTCATGGAGACGGTTGCGAATGGTCCTCGCCGATACCCCAGGAGCAACAGTGTCCCTAATTTGCTGGGAAGTGGCGGTGCGGTCCCCTACGGCACTGCGTAGGATCCTACGGTCTTGGCGTGCATCCGTGCGTCGCTGCGGTCCGGTCCCAGGTCGACGGGCACGTGCACCTTCCGCCGACCACTGGCGGCAACATCGATGTACTGTGGAGACCTGACGCCCCACGTGTTGAGCAATTCGGCGGTACGTCCACCCGGCCTCCCGCATGCCCACTATACGCCCTCGCTCAAAGTCCGTCAACTGCACATACGGTTCACGTCCACGCTGTCGCGGCATGCTACCAGTGTTAAAGACTGCGATGGAGCTCCGTATGCCACGGCAAACTGGCTGACACTGACGGCGGCGGTGCACAAATGCTGCGCAGCTAGCGCCATTCGAAGGCCAACCCCGCGGTTCCTGGTGTGTCCGCTGTGCCGTGCATGTGATCATTGCTTGTACAGCCCTCTCGCAGCATCCGGAGCAAGTATGGTGGGTCTGGCACACCGGTGTCAATGTGTTCTTTTTTCCATTTCCAGGAGTGTATATCACATTTTCGTTCAGGTAAGTATTACTTTCTTGGTATGATTTGGAACACAAAGAGCTCGCGCTCTTTCTTATTTTAGATATTGCGCAACTATATGTTCACTGGGTAATGTAAGTGAAGGAGATCAGAGTTTAATGTTACGTCGACAACAAACGGAGCACATGCATGATCCTACGTAGCTGATTCAACGGCGACGCAAGTTTGGTAACGAATTTCCTAAAAAAACTTTGCCGTCCGTATGAATTGGGCGATTCTCTTCTTGGTCTTTTCTTTTTTTTTTTTTATTTGGTCATCAGTCTACTGACTGGTTTGTTGCGGCCCGCCACGAATTCCTTTCCTGTGCTAACCTCTTCATCTCAGAGTAGCACTTGCAACCTACGTCCTCAATTATTTGCTTGACGTATTCCAATCTCTGTCTTCCTCAACAGTTTTTGCCCTCTACAGCTCCCTGTAGTACCATGGAAATCATTCCCTCATGTCTTAGCAGATGTCCTATCATCCTGTCCCTTCTCCTTATCAGTGTTTTCCACATATTCCTTTCCTCTCCGATTCTGCGTTGAACCTCCTCATTCCTTACCTTATCAGTCCACCTAATTTTCAACATTCGTCTATAGCACCACATCTCAAATGCTTCGATTCTTTTCTGTTCCGGTTTTCCCACAGTCCATGTTTCGCTACCATACAATGCTGTACTCCAGACGTACATCCTCAGAAATTTCTTCCTCAAATTAAGGCCGGTATTTGATATCAGTAGACTTCTCTTGGCCAGAAATGCCTTTTTTGCCATAGCGAGTCTGCTTTTGATGTCCTCCTTGCTCCGTCCGTCATTGGTTATTTTACTGCCTAGGTAGCAGAATTCCTTAGTTTCATTGACTTCGTGACCATCAATCCTGATGCTAAGTTTCTCGCTGTTCTCATTTCTACTACTTCTCATTACCTTCGTCTTTCTCCGATTTACTCTCAAACCATACTGTGTACTCATTAGACTGTTCATTCCGTTCAGCAGATCATTTAATTAGCCGGCCGGAGTGGCCGAGCGGTTAAAGGCGCTACAGTCTGGAACCGCACGACCGCTACGGTCGCAGCTTCGAATCCTGCCTCGGGCATGGATGTGTGTAATGTCTTTAGGTTAGTTAGGTTTAAGTAGTTCTAAGTTCTAGGGGACTTATGACCACAGTAGTTGAGTCCCATAGTGCTCAGAGCCATTTGAACCATTTTTTAGATCATTTAATTCTTCTTCTCTTTCACTCAGGATAGCAATGTCATCAGCGAATCGTACCATTGATATCCTTTCACCTTGTATTTTAATTCCACTCCTGAACCTTTCTTTTATTTCCATCATTGATTCCTCGATGTACAGATTGAAGCGTAGGGGCGAAAGGCTACAGCCTTATCTTACACCCTTCTTAATACGGGCACTTCGTTCTTGATCGTCCACTCTTATTATTCCCTCTTGGTTGTTGTACATATTGTATATGACCCGTCTCTCCCTATAGCTTACGTCTACTTTTTTCAGAATCTCGAACAGCTTGCACCATTTTATATTGTCGAACGCTTTTTCCAGGTCGACAAATCCTATGAAAGTGTCTTGATTTTTCTTTAGCCTTGCTTCCATTATTAGCCGTAACGTCAGAATTGCCTCTCTCGTCCCTTTACTTTTCATAAAGCCAAACTGATTGTCACCTAGCGCATTCTCAATTTTCTTTTCCATTCTTCTGTATATTATTCTTGTAAGCAGCTTCGATGCATGAGCTGTTAAGCTGATTGTGCGATAATTCTCGCACTTGTCAGCTCTTGCCGTCTTCGGAATTGTGTGGATGATGCTTTTCCGAAAGTCAGATGGTATATCGCCAGACTCATATATTCTACACACCAACGTGAATAGTCGTTTTGTTGGCACTTCCCCCAATGATTTTAGAAATTCTGATGGAATGTTATCTATCCCTTCTGCCTTATTTGACCGTAAGTCCTCCAAAGCTCTTTTAAATTCCGATTCTAATACTGGATCCCCTGTCTCTTCTAAATCGACTCCTGTTTCTTCTTCTATCACATCAGACAAATCTGCACCCTCATAGAGGCTTTCAATGTATTCTTTCCACCTATCTGCTCTCTCCTCTGCATTTAACAGTGGAATTCCTGTTGCACTCTTAATGTTACCACCGTTGCTTTTAATGTCACCAAAGGTTGTTTTGATTTTCCTGTATGCTGAGTCTGTCCTTCCGACAATCATATCTTTTTCGATGTCTTCACATTATTCCTGCAGCCATTTCGTCTTAGCTTCCCTGCACTTCCTATTTATTTCATTCCTCAGCGACTTGTATTTCTGTATTCCTGATTTTCCCGGAACATGTTTGTACTTCCTCTTTTCATCAATCAACTAAAGTATTTCTTCTGTTACCCATGGTTTCTTCGCAGCTTCCTTCTTGTACCTATGTTTTCCTTCCCAACTTCTGTGATGGCCCTTTTTAGAGATGTCCATTCCTCTTCAACTGTACTGCCTACTGCGCTATTCCTTATTGCTGTATCTATAGCGTTAGAGAACTTCAAACGTATCTCGTCATTCCTTAGCACTTCCGTATCCCACTTCTTTGCGTATTGATTCTTCCTGACTAATGTCTTGAATTTCAGCCTACTCCTCATCACTACTATATCGTGATCTGAGTCTATATCTGCTCCTGGGTACGCCTTACAATCCAGTATCTGATTTAGGAATCTCTGTCTGACCATGATGTAATCTAATTGAAATCTTCCCGTATCTCCCGGCCTTTTCCAAGTATACCTCCTCTTCTTGGGATTCTTGAACAGGGTATTCGCTATTACTAGCTGAAACTGGTTACAGAACTCAATTAGTCTTTCTCCTCTTTCATTCCTTGTTCCAAGCCCATATTCTCCTGTAACCTTTTCTTCTACTCCTTCCCCTACGCCGGCCGGGTGGCCGAGCGGTTAAAGGCGCTACAGTCTGGAACCGCACGATCGCTACGGTCGCAGGTTCGAGTCCTGCCTCGGGCATGGATGTGTGTGATGTCCTTAAGTTCTACATCTACATCTACATTTATACTCCGCAAGCCACCCAACGGTGTGTGGCGGAGGGCACTTTACGTGCCACTGTCATTACCTCCCTTTCCTGTTCCAGTCGCGTATGGTTCGCGGGAAGAACGACTGTCTGAAAGCCTCTGTGCGCTCTCTAATCTCTCTAATTTTACATTCGTGATCTCCTCGGGAGGTATAAGTAAGGGGAAGCAATATATTCGATACCTCATCCAGAAACGCACCCTCTCGAAACCTGGCGAGCAAGCTACACCGCGATGCAGAGCGCCTCTCTTGCAGAGTCCGCCACTTGAGTTTGTTAAACATCTCCGTAACGCTATCACGGTTACCAAATAACCCTGTGACGAAACGCGCCGCTCTTCTTTGAATCTTCTCTATCTCCTCCGTCAACCCGATCTGGTACGGATCCCACACTGATGAGCAATACTCAAGTATAGGTCGAACGAGTGTTTTGTAAGCCACCTCCTTTGTTGATGGACTACATTTTCTAAGGACTCTCCCAATGAATCTCAACCTGGTACCCGCCTTATCAACAATTAATTTTATATGATCATTCCACTTAAAATCGTTCCGCACGCATACTCCCAGATATTTTACAGAAGTAACTGCTACCAGTGTTTGTTCCGCTATCATATAATCATACAATAAAGGATCCTTCTTTCTATGTATTCGCAATACATTACATTTGTCTATTTTAAGGGTCAGTTGCCACTCCCTGCACCAAGTGTCTATCCGCTGCAGATCTTCCTGCAGTTAGTTAGGTTTACGTAGTTCTAAGTTCTAGGGGACTTATGACCACAGCAGTTGAGTCCCATAGCGCTCAGAGCCTTCCCCTACAACTGCATTCCAGTCGCCCATGACTATTAGATTTTCGTCCCCCTTTACATTCTGCATTATCCTTTCAACATCCTCATACACTTTCTCTATCTGTTCATCTTCAGCTTGCGACGTCGGCATGTATACCTGGACTATCGTTGTCGGTGTTGGTCTCCTGTCGATTCTGGTTAGAACAACCCGGTCACTGAACTGTTCACAATAACACACCCTCTGCCCTACCTTCCTATTCATAAGGAATCCTACACCTGTTATACCATTTTCTGCTGTTGTTGATATTACCCGATACTCATCTGACCAGAAATCCTTGTCTTTCTTCCACCTCATTTCACTGACCTCTACTATATCTAGATTGAGCCTTTGCATTTCCCTTTTTAGATTTTCTAGTTTCCCTACCACGTTCAAGCTGCTGACATTCCACGCCCCGACTCGTAGAACGTTATCCTTTGGTAGATTATTCAATCTTTTTCTCATGGTAACCTCCCCCTTGGCAGTCCCCTCCCGGAGATCCGAATGGGGGACTATTCCGGAATCTTTTGCTAATGGAGAGATCATCAAGACACTTCTTCAATTACAGGCCACATGTCCTGTGGGTACACGTTACGTGTCTTTAATGCAGTGGTTTCCATTGCCTTCTGCGTCCTCATGTCGTTGATCATTGCTGATTGTTCCACCTTTAGGGGCAATTTCCCACCCCTAGGACAAAAGAGTGCCCTGAACCTCTATCCGCTCCTCCGCCCTCTTTGACAATGCCGTTGGCAGAATGAGGCTGACTTCTTATTCCGGAAGTCTTCGGCCGCCAATGCTGATTATTTATCAAAATTTAGGCAGTGGCGGGGGAGGGAATGACTGTAGAGACTTAGTAGGGTCCTGATCTGTTCAGACCCCCAGATGAGCCCACATTTCCAAGGAAGAAAATTTGATCTTTAGCTAAATTAATCTTTGACGGCTTACCGGGAAGCCCGGCATCGCGAATGCGGCAGACAACCTTCAAGATGATGTAAGTGCTGTTCGAAGCTGGCGCACTAGACGACAACTTCATCTAAATAATGATGAACTGATTTAAACCGTAAATCCAGTAAGACATTACCCAAAAGTTTAGAAAGGATCGCTGCCTTAGTTTTTTAACACCGCTAAATTCATATCCATGTAAAATGCTGTAATCTGTTTCGAACACTCAGTCAGCGAGACTTGATGGTAGCTCTGATTAAGATCCAACACAGAAAAGAAGCGACTACCAGTGGCCGAAGTCAGATAAGGGAACTGTCTCGCCGGCCGGGGTGGCCGAGCGGTTCTAGGCGCTACAGTCTGGAACAGCACGACCGCTACGGTCGCAGGTTCGAGTCCTGCCTCGGGCGTTGATGTGTGTGATGTCCTTAGGTTAGTTAGGTTTAAGTAGTACTAAGTTCTAGGGGACTGATGACCTTAGAAGTTAAGTCTCATAGTGCTCAAAGCCATCTGAACCATTTTTTGAACTGACTCAAGAACAACCATTTAATTTAATACCCGATAATCGATAACCGATCGATACCTGGCTCTTGGGAACCAACAAAATGGGCGAGGCGTAGAGAGCGGTAGAAAACCTCCCGAAGCATCTACTCAATGAGCTGCTGGAAGACTTTCATTTTAGGGAGCGACAGCCGATAAGGCGTCTGACACACCGGAATGTCATTGGTAAGACGAATTCTATATTCGATCCTAAAAGTGACGCCCAGTCTGTCGGTTAAAACTTTAGGGTATTTATCAGGAACCCGTAACAAGGCATGAGGCTGACCATAGTGCACTTTAAATTTACAATCTCTGCTCATGACCGCATTAACCTCATTTACCCGCATGCACAGACAACTTGAATTGTAGATGATGGCAAAGCAAAGGAAACTCTCTTCAAATAATTCAAAATTATACCTGTAAGCTGAATCCAACCTCACCCAAGATAAGTTTCGCACATAATTGTACAGTGACCACAAAGCGGAAAGAACAAGAAAAACCCTGCATGAGAACACTCGCCCTGCAAAGACCAACATGGGGCAACAGCTGCCCATTGGCGGTAAGACATCTCTGCCGCTCCGCTTGTAAGGCGGGAAGTTTGGAAATATTAAGATTCTGAGGGTAGCAATCGCAATCCATCAATGAAAGTCTACTCCCGGAATCGATTAAGGTTGAGTTCGGCACAGACAAAAGGGAATAAACGGATGCCCTGATACGGTTACAAACTGTAATAGGCGGCTTAACCCTCGAAACACCTACTTTCCACTGGTGTCACGTGTTCGGACGTGATTTACGTGCTACTGGATATCGTTTCGCAAAATGGCAAGGATCCCCGCAACCTAACACGCGTTTGATTTTAACGGTCCTATCCTTTCCGCAGGCGGACACGTCGGCCTACTCAGCACAAATAACCGTTACTCCTTCCCGTCGTTTTAAGCAAAACGCACGTAATCGATGTTCAATGCTACCTATCTAATTCGGCAAAGGGGGCTGGCTTCTCATAGAACATTAGGTATGATCTATTGTCTGCTTTAATGCCTTATAAGATGTTCTCAATAGCTTCCTGCTGACTCAAACCTAATTCTAAGGCATTACTAGCAATCCGTATATGCATCAATATATCCCTCGAGATAGTGATTCTGGCCCTGAATACAAATAAAATATCTATTAACCACCTTGCATTTAATCTGAGCAAAAAGTTTATTCCTAGTTATGCCATTTCATAAACCTTGCAGGGTTGCTTGTCTACGCAAGTCTTCCGCAATATCAGATGCCAATCGTCCCCTGGCCAGTGGATATGGTAATTTCAAAATCACAAATTTGGCCGTTCCCAACGTTTCGATCTGTTTTTATAACCGAACTAAGAGCCACAGGAGTCCCACAGCCCCTGTAAAATCTTCAGCATCTGTCATGTAGAAATCAGGTAGCAGGCATATAATGGTATTAGGCAATTTAACAAAAGATTCGGATAGAAGGTCTCCCCCACCTTGTCTAAACGAAGAACAAGCAGAATATAATATGGGTATGGACTCACGTTGTTCAAACCCAATGGCTTCCTCCTGAAAGTGCACGATATTAGGATCTAAGTTTAACTCCATGACCTGAAGCAAGAGTTTTCTAAAAGAACGCCATCCTCCTTGCTAATCTGTGATCGTTTGAAATTGTGGAGCCAGCTTAGCAAATGGTTAATCTGCGCTTGGATCCTGTTTGCGCGAGTTCGCGACGGATTGATATCTTGTAAAATTTCAGTCATGTTGCTCACGAGCGAAAGAGCACCAGAACAGTAAGACAAGGCTGGACGGCCTGTCCAAAAACTTCTGAGGCGCCTTGCCACGGTTCGCGCGGCTCCTCCTATCGGAGGTTCGAGTCGTCCTTCGGGCATGCATGTGTATGTTGTCCTTAGCGTAAGTTAGATTAGGCAGTGTGTAAGTCTAGGGACCGATGACCTCAGCAGTTTGGTCCCACAGGAACTTACAACAAATTTCCAAATTTTTCCATTTGCACGCAACAGTTCTTAGGTTCAAGTGGCACTGAGCACTATGGGACTTAGCTTCTGAGGTCATCAGTCCCCTAGAACTTAGAACTACTTAAACCTAACTAACCTAAGGACATCACACAAATTCATGCCCGAGGCAGGATTCGAACCTGCGACCGTAGCGAATGCGCGGTTCCAGACTGTAACGCCTAGAACCGGTCGGCCACAACGGCCGGCGCAGTTCTTAGGATTGAGACTTTTTGATAGAGGTTGTACCATCGTCTTGATACAACCAGCCAATCCAAGCTAAACACACTGCTCCACCGCCATGCTGAAATATGCACAGAGGCTCGGAATGGCTGTGCTAATCAGCAAACCTGGGCGCACGAAATCTGCACCTAGCCAAAGAAGGCTTCTTTCCATGAGGAACCCAGTGAATTTAATTACCCCACTCCCACGCGCCTCTCAGTCGCAATGCCTAGAAATGTGGTTCTGACAAGTTCTTATGAAATTTATCAATAAGTATTTTCTTAGTAAAATAGCTACTAGCTAACAGAAACTTTGCTTGTGGAGGGGCCGTTAATGGTTTCCAGTTGTAAATAATACTTCTAAAGGTACTTAAATGTTTTTTTCTTTTTCAGTGACAACAACGAAATTATTTGTCAGCAGTTGGGTTACATACTACCTGACACACAGTTCCAGTAGTTGCCGCTAGGTGACCCAACAGTCATATCACTGTAGTCGTTTTGATGGGAAATTAAAAGAAAAATTCAAGACGGCGGGAAATTCATAAAAACTGAGGAAATTCAAAGTAGGCCAGTCGTCGTGTGTTTCAGTTAAAAAAGCGGGTAAGTGCAAGTAGTACTCGCACAGCGAAAGTCCGGTAGTAAATTAATTATGAGTGTAGATAGTGGGATATCGGAGCAGTAAGGAATGACGAGATACGCTCTAAATTTTCTACGGCTATAGGTATAGCAATACCGAATAGCTCAGTAGGCCATACAATGGAAGAAGAATGAACATCTCTAAAAAGGTCACTCACGGAAGTTGAAAAAAAATAGGTATAAAAAAGGAGACTGGGAAGGAACCATGGGTAACAGAAGAAATACTTCAGCTGATCGATGAAATAAAGAAGCACAAAAATGTTTAGAGAAATTTGAGCATACACAAGTACAAGTCGCTGAGGAATCAAAAAAATTGGAAGTCCGAAGAAGCTATGACGAAATCGCTGCATGAAAAACGCGAAGATATCGAAAAAGAAATGATCGTCGGAAGGACTGCCTCAGGATATAGCAAAGTGAAAACAACCTTCGATGACTTTAAAAACAAGGATGGTCACATTAAGAGTGCAATAGGAATTCCACTGTTAAATGCAGAGGAGAGAGAGGATAGGTGGAGAGAGTACACTTAAGACCTCTATGAAGGGGAAGGTTTGTCTGATGTGACAAAAGAAGAAACAGGTGTCTATTTAGAAGACATAGGGTATCCAGAAGTAGAATCAGCTTTGGAGGACTTAAGATCAAATACGTCAGAAGGGTTAGATAACATTCCATCAGAATTTATAAAATCATTTGAAGAAGCAACAAAATGACTATTCACGTTGGAGTGTAGAATGTATGAGTCTGGCGGCATATCAATTGACTTTCGGAAAAATATCATCCACACAGTTCAGAAGTCTGCTAGAGCTAACAAGTGCTTCATAGCCCATGCATCCAAGTTGCTAACAAGAATAATATACAGAAGAATGGAAAATAAAACTAAGGATGTGTTAGATGACGATCAGCTTGGCTTTAGGGAAGGTAAAGACATGAGAGAGGCAATTCTGACGTTGCGGTTGGTATTAGAAGTAAGTCTGGAGAAAAATCAAGACACGTTTATAGGATTTGTCGACCTGGAGACTGCGTTAGAGAATGTAAAACGGTGCAAAGTGTTCGGAATTCTGAGAAAAATAGGTGTAAGTTGTAGGAAGAGACGGGTGATATGCAATTTGTACGAGAGCCGAAAGGTAATAATAACATGGGCCAACCAAGAAGAAGTGCTCTGATTAATAAGGGTGTATGACAGGGATGTATTCTTTCCCCCGTACGGTTCAATCTGTACATCGAAGAAATAGAAGAAAGGTTCAGAAGTAGTATTCAAATTCAAGGTGATAGGACATCAGTGATACGATTTGCTGATAACATTGCTATCCTGAGTGAAAGTGAGGAAGGATTAGATGATCTGCTGAATCGAATTAACTGTCTAGTAAGTACAGGATATGGAAAGACAGTAAATCGAAAAAGAAAGTAGTGAAAAGTAGCATAAATGAGAACAGAAACAAACTTAACATTAGGATTGATGGTTACGAAGTAGATGAAGTCAAGGAATTCTACTACCTAGGCTTCAAAATAACCGATGACAGAGGGAACAAGGAGAATATCAAAAGCAGACTAGCACTGGTAAAAAGGGCGTTCCTGGTCAACAGACTTCTATCAGTATCAAACGTAGGCCTTACTTTGAGGAAGAAATTCCTGAGAATGTAGCTTTTTAGCACAGCAATGTATGGTAGTGAAATATGGACTGTGAGTACGGAAGAGAATCGAAGCATTTGAGATGTGGTCCTACAGACGAATTTTGAAAATTATTTGAACTGATAAAGTAAGGAATGAACAGATTTCGTGCAGAATCGGAGAGGAAAGGAATGTGTGGGGAACACTGATAAGAAGAAGAAACAGGGTGATAGGGCGTCTGTTAAGACATGAGGGAATTATTTCCATTCATAAAATAATAGAGGACGTGGGTTGGAAGTACTACTGTTAGAGGAAGAGACTGGCACAGGAGAGGATTCGCGGAAGAGCGCATCAGACCAGTAAGAAGACTGCTGATTAAAAAACAAAAAAAAGTTCATCTACGCTCGGTGTCCAGAACGTCGTTGATTGCCGCTTATCAGTATCGACATTGGCTAGATATCAAAATATATGACATAAATGGCCATATATTTTAATTGCATCACATAGAAGCTGAAACTTTTTACAACGCCAAAGGACCATGGACTTCAGTGTGAGACATATATTGCAAATTTCGTACGTCCTCCAGACTCTGAAGTAGGGGTCTTAACAGATGGACAACGACACAACAGGATAACACAAAAGAATTTTTTAATTTTATATAAAAATTTAACAAGTTTCGGGTAATTGCTAAATTTCATGATTCTACGTCGATGGAAAGTACCCTATGGGATTATTTAAGTGCGTTTTCGGGTATAAAATATGTGACATAAACTGTTGTATACTCTGATAGCATTGACTTGGAGCTTACCGTTTTTACACTGCCAAAAATTCAAAGATTAGTATGTGACCCAATTTTCAATTTGTTACGTCCGCCCATTACTGAGAAAAAATTGTCGTAACTGATGGACATACAGTTGGATAACAAATCACACGAAGCACTGTTTCGTGTCTATCACTAGAAACTGAAAATTTTTTAACGTTTTTCTTTTCTTGTAATGTGAAATCTAGCTGCTTGTCAAACTCCATGATTCGGTGTCAATAGGAAGTATATGTTTTGGAGAGTGAGATTGTGATTATCATAATCAGTGACGTAAATCGACGTACATTTGTAGTTCACTGACCTCCAGGTTTGTATTTTCTAGATCTACCATTTCCTATAGACCTTAGTATATGACATATTTCAGTATGATCATCAGCCTGCTCCTACGAAGGCGGTTGTAACAGGCAGGTTGTCGGATGACACGACAAAAAATAGTTTTTCAAAGTTTTCGGATTTCTTATTTTTCTCTTACTGCGAAACCTAACTTCTCACCAAATATAATGATTGTAGATCAATGCGAAGCATCGTATATGTTTTGATGAGTAAGTTTGTATCAAAATGTGAGACATAAATGCCTGTTGTTTTTGTTTGCACTGACTTGGAAGCTAAAAGTATTTACACCGTCAGTGGGTCCTAGAACTTAGTGTGTGACACCGATTTAAACTTGATATGTTTACCCATTCCTGAGAATAACTGTACTTCACAGAGGGACAGAGAGACTGTCATTTAAATGACGAAAGGCAAACACTTTTTTGTGTGACATAATTACAAATTAACATTTTCCCGATTTTTTCTTTACTTGGGAACATTGCTCCCTGCTAAATTTCGTGATTCTAGGTCAACGGTAAACACTTTATCGATTTTGATGAATGAATTTCGAGTATCACCATGTATGACATAAACTGCCATTTGTTCTGATTGCATTGGCGTAGTAACCTAAATTTTTTGATCTCCAAGGGACATAAATTTCAACTTGATACCCGTTCCCGAGAAGAGGGTTCATAATTGGCAGACAGACAGATGGTCGATAAAGTGATTCTAGAAGGATTCCGTTTGTACCGATTTAAGTGCGAAATCCTGCAAGTTGGCAAGAAATTTAAAAACCAAAGATGGCGGATGGTTGCATATTAAAAAAAGTGGTAAATTAAAAAATATCAAGGTTGACGTAAGTAGGACATTTAAAAAAAAATCATAACAACCGTCCAACTGTCTCCGCCACCGTTCTATCACTCGGCTGCGCTCGTATTTGCAGCTCATAAATTAACTGATTTTTTTAAAATAATTCAACCCGAGGCACCCACGTTCTTGCATGGGACCAATTCCAGCGTCAGCACCTCCCGCAACATAATGAATAGAGAGATTCGCAAGCACTTGCCACACAAACAAAAGTATTTAACTCTAGCACAGCAAGATAACTGTGAATGATGTTAATACTGGCCTCTACCACAGCACAACCACGCTCTCTGACACCATTGGAAAGGGATTTACCAGGCGAATTAAGAGGAGAGGACGAAGACTGTAGTGCGGAAGGAGAACTCAATAACAACACCACCCAAGGTTAAAAAATTTTAACAGAAAATTTATTTATGAACTGAGATCTTTCGGAGATGTTTTTTCAGATCTCACTCAGCTTGATAGATCTCAGATGTATGTAACATAATGATGAGTTATAAAAGCTTAAATTTCTTTCAAGAACAATGTATCACAAATAGTTTTAATAAATTCCAAGGAAACTCAGAATAATGGTATTTTATGTAAGATGTTTGCTTTACATATTTAGCAGTTACTAAGGCAATCAACATTTTTAACTATTAGCAACTCCCTGAATTCTTGTCAAAACTAAGGCCTAAGAAATACTGACGTTAAGGAAATGACTAAATTTATAATATCTAGAATACCAAAACAAGTAAGATAGATAGTTACTTCATTTCGGAAACTATCATTTCTCAACACGCACAACTGGCAAACATTGTGAAACCAACATTCCATGAATGCACGTACTAATTTACAGGTATTAAAACGTGATTAAATGAATTTCGCGCATTCGCACAGAATGTAAGAAAATACTGCTAGTCCCTCACTAAAATAAAGTTCTACTGCCAATTGACAAGCAAATTAGGCGACGCATTTTAACAGAAACCTTTAAACACAAAAACGTTGACACAACTGTTACGTACATAGTTTAGTCCATAATCCAAGGCCAAGGTGCTAACGAACTTCTTTGTCGCAGCAATATTACAAATACGGTTACTCCATTGGGCAGTTTACCTCTTCTGTCAACTGATTGATCCAGAACATTTGGGCCGCCACAAACAACGTGACTTGCTTGCCCAGCAACATGGAGTAAAAGGCGATCAACTTCAGGAGTGCACTAAAACAGACTAAGTTTATAGCAGTACTAAGGAACACAAGTTGGCCATACAGAAAGCCTGCATTGCTTAACGGGGCGTGTGGCATATGAACATTGACACAAGGTTTCTCCGTTATCTGACAAGAATGAAAGGCTTGATGTACCAATTTACTGCCAGTATGCACGAATAAGGTTCAATATATGTAGTTACAGCAAGCACGACACGGCAAGCGAGCGTTTACAGGTGCGAATCTTAACAGATCAGCCCTTGTAATTCAGCTGACCAAGCTATGCCTTAAAGTCACATATAAGGCTAAGCTTGAGGCTACTACTCTTGTAACACCTTTAACCAGCGCCAACAGTTCCAGGCATTAAGCTTGATTTAAGAGGAACATTCACAATCAGCTTGGGATCCGACACGCCATTTCAAGAACAATCGTTACACTCAGATTTGTCCGAAGCGCTGCAAGAGTCACCGTTTTCAGTTGGCGGGACTGGTCGCATCAGGAATCGTACACGGTGGCATCCATAGACATGAGGCCACTACTTCACAGCTCCAGGGACCACCCCAGCGAAATACAGTCATTGCCAACCGCGATGGCGGCTGCAGCAGCAGCTGACTGACTACGGGCCGGTCCCCATACCCCGTCCGCGCCCACCACACTCCTCCAAAAGTCTTCCCGCTACAGCCGTTCGCACGCGTGTCTCCGTTCGGGCCCCACCCACGACTTTTCGCGGCTAGTTTCTCTATTCGACCTCCCGGAATTCTCGCAAAGATCTTCTTGCCGAAAGAAATCGCCCCTCGCATTGAGCGCCATGGCTCAGTGTCATAGGAAAGTTAGTAAATCTGAAAATGGAAAGTCTAAGGCTCTGTCTAGATATAGTGGAGGTCAATAAATTGAAATGGAAAGAAGACAAGGATTTCTGGTCAGATGAGTACAGGGTAATATCAACAGCAGCAGAAAACGGTATTATGGGAGTAGGACTCGTTATGAATAGGAAGGTAGGAGTTGCTGTGAACAATTTATTGATATGGTTCTTCTCATCAGAGTCGACAGCAAAACCAACACCGACAACGATATTTCAGGAATACATACCGACATCGCAAGCTGAAAATAAAGAGCTAGTGAAAGAATATAAGGACACTGAATGGGTAATTCAGTACGTAAAGGCAGACGAAAGTCTAACACTCATGAGGGGACTGAAATGCGGTTGTAGAAGGGTTAGAGGAAAGCGTTTCGGGAGAAAATGGGCTTGGTAGTAGTAACGAGTGGGGAGGAAAACTAATTGATTTCAGCGATAAATATCGGCTAGCTATAACGAATAATCTTTCAAGTATCACAAATGGAGGAAGTATGCTAGGGAAAGGGCAGGAGGTACAGGAGGATTTCAATTAGATCATATCGTTGTTAGGCAGAGACTCCAAAGTCAGATACTGGATTGTAAGGCGTACCCTTAAGCAGATATGACTCAGATCACAATTTAGTAGTGATGAAGGGTAGGCTGAAATTTCAGAGACTAGTCAGGAAGAATCAATGCATGAAGAAGTTGGATATGGAAGTACTAGGCAATGAGGAGATACGCTTGAAGTTCTCTGCGACTACAGATACTGCGTTAAGGAACACCTCAGTAGGCGGTTCTATTGAGAAGTGGCGTTCTCTAAAAAGGGAAGTGCAAGAGGTTGGAAAGAAAAACGTAGGTAAATGGAGGGTAATGCGAAGAAACCAAGGATAAAAGAAGAAGTACTTCAGCTGATCGACAAACGAAGTAAATGCAAAGAAATGCAGGGAAATTCAGTTATACAGATATAGAAGTCACTTAGGAGCGAAATAAAGGGCAAGTGCAGCGAAGCTAAAGCGGAATAGCTGCATGAAATATATGAAGATATAGAAAAAGAAATGATTATTGGATAGACCGATTCAGCATATAGAAAAATGAAAATAAACTGATGAAACTAAAGTAAGGGTGCTAATATTAAGAGTGCAATAGGATTGCCACAGTTCGACGCGAATGAGAGACCGTATAGCTTGAAAGAGTGCGTTGAGGTCCTCTATGAGGGGGAAATTTGGTCTGACGATGTGATAGAAGAAGAAACAGCAGTTGATATCGAGGAGATAGGGAATCCAGTACTAGAAACAGAAATTAAAAGAGCTATGGAATACTTAATATTGAATAAGGCAGAAGGATAGATAACAATATTCCATCAGAATTTCTGAAATCGTTTGGGGAAGTGCAACAAAAAGACCATTCACGTTGGTCTGTAGAATGTATGAGTGTGGTGGTATACAGTCTGGCTTCCGGAGAAACATGATCAACATTTCTGAAGACTGGAAGGACCTACATGTGCGAGAATTATCCCTCAGTCATCTTAACAGCTCATGCATCCACTCTGCTGACAATAATGACACCCAGCAGAAAGGAAAAGAAAACTGAGGGCGAGTTACATGACGATCAGTTTGACTTTAGGAAAGGTAAAGGCACCAGAGAGGTGATACTGATGTTGAGATTGATAATGGAAGCAAGACTGAAGAAAAATCAAGGCACGTTCATTCGATTTCTTCAACTGGAAAAAGTATTTGACATCGTCGAATGGTGCAAGGAGAAAAATAAGGGTACACTGAAGAGAACTACGCCTAATATATAATATGAAGCGCTTATTTACATTGTGGTACAAGTCCACTTTTGTTCATTCTGAGATACAGAGTCCCATGGTTAAATGAATGCTGAAATATCTGCAGTTGAGATACCAGAAATATTCAAGCATATGGCTTCTTGCTAGAGATGAACCTTTCTTTCTGTGTGTTTGGACCATTAATGTCAGAAGCATTATAGACAGAAAAGTGGAGGTAATGGACTTGTGCCACTATTGAAATAAGCACTTCATATGTACAGGAGTCAAGAGGGAATAATGAAATTGAAGACCATGAGTGAAATGCTAGGACCTAAAAGGGTGTAACACAGGGATGTAGCCTTTCGCCCTTACTGTTCAATCTATACATTGCAGAAGTAATGACGGAAATAAAAAAAGGTTCAAGAGTGGAATTAATATTGAAGGTGAAAGGATATCAATATTAACATTCGCTGATGACAGTGCTATCCTTATTGAAAGTGAAGAAGAAGTACAGGATATGCTGAATGGAGGAAACAGTCTAACGAGTACAGAATATGAACTGAAAGTAAATCGAAGAAAGACGAATGTAAAGAGTAGCAGAAATGAGAAGAGCAACAAACCTAATATCAGAATTGTTTATCACGAAATAGATAAATTTAAGGAAAGTGCTATCCTTAGTGAAAGTGAAGAAGATTTACAGGATCTTCTGAATGGAACAAACAGTCTAACGAGTACAGAATATAGACTGAAAGTAAATCAAAGAAAGACGAATGTAATGAGGAGTAGCAGAAGTGAGAAGAACAACAAACCTAACATCAGGATCGTTGATCACGAAATAGATGAAGTTAAGGACTTCTGCTACGTAGGCAGCAAAAGAACCTATGGCGGACGGGGCAAAGAGGACATCAAAAGCAGACTAGCACTGGCAAAAAGGCATTCCTCGCTAAGCGAAGTCTAATAGTATCAAACATAATCCTTAATTTGAGGAAGAAATTCCTGACAATGTACGTTTGGACCACCGCATTATATGATAGTGGTACAAGGATTGTGGAAAAATCAGTAAATAAGATAATCGAAGCATTTGAGATGTGGTGACACAGAAGAATGTTGAAAATTAGGTGAACTGATTATGTAAGGAACGAGGAAGAATCGTCGTTTAGAGGAACACACTGATAAGAAGAAGTGGCAGGATGATAGGACAGTTGTTAAGACATCACCGAATAATTTGCATGGTACCATAGGGAGCTCGAGAGGGTAAAAACTGTGGAGGAAAACACAGATTGGAATACATCCAGTAAATAACTGAGGTTACAAGTGCTACCGCATCAAACCAGTCACGAGAAAAAAGAAAAGAGTGAACGCAAGCCAGCAGTTGACATTGTTATCTAACGACGTATACAATAGTTCTTTTCATCGTCCACATGTGTCACCATGTGTATAAATTTTGTGTCCTAGTTTTGCATGTTGACTGGTACATAATTTTGTAAGAGAAAATGGTCTGCCAAGAATGAAATGGGTCGTCAGTAATAAAATACTTCATTAGCAGTCACGAGTGATTATTTTGATTACGAATTGTTTGGATGAAATTTTGATGATATTTTAATTACTAATTTGATAAACAGCAGACATTAAGTTGCTTGGGAATGTAACCAAACTATACATTTCTCTTGCAGCAGTCTTATATTTCTCTGTTGCTTTGTATAGGCCCATCTTGGTATTACGTTGGGCGTTGTTAGCAGTGTTGATCTATGTTTTAGGGTACTTCATTCAGTGGTTTATAGAGGTTACTGAAGTGATTTCATATGCTGAGCAATAAAATAAGTGACATATTTTTACTTTTGTATTTCTACTGTTCAGTGTGTGGTGTGTTTTGTACATTAAAATTTGCAACCTTATTAGGCAATAACACCGGGAAGAGCAAAGAGTTTTGCTAGAAAGAGTATAGCGGAGTAGGATATATATAATTTGGAGAGCGTAGGTAGTGAAAGTAACATGGAGAGCTATAAGGAAATTAATTAGTAGACCAGTATTAACCTGACGGCGAAAGACATTTAAGGGAATTCAGACTGTGAGGTGCCCAGTTTGTGGGAAAGCGAAGCTTTGATAACAGCCTAAGACCGGGTTTGACATTAACAAGTAGCATGACGACGTTTTCCCGGAAGCGTCACGAACTGCAGCTGTTGTACACGAGGAAATGGTACACGCCCAGTCAGTCATGAGTCGACTCCCCTGCCCCCCCTCACCCCCAGATGCGTCTGATTTTTCTGCCTTCAAACATTTTTATACTCATGGGTAAGGAAAATGGGGAGCAGTTCCAAAACATAAGCAAAGAAAATAAAGAACTGAGCAAAGAGAGACGTTATATCCACAGTGTCCTGCGAGTGCGAGTTGATCAGGATGAGAGCTGACACTACCTCCAGTAGCGCAGTGGCTCGTTCAACTCGTAGACATGACGCCCGACGATACAAGTTGGAATATTTGCAGGTAATGAAACTCGGCGGGGAAAGGACGAAACATTCTATTCAATGTAGCTACAATTATACACAGAAAATCATACCTTTCACGCTTCGTTCATAACCCGTTTTGCTTTCTGAACTAAATAGCTGGAAACCGTCCAACGAACCCGCTCACACAGTTGCAGATCACATGATATGCTGAGAAACACGGCAACAGAAAGTATATCGCAAACAGCGACTACAATCTTACGACCACGCTGTAATGTATAATAGACAAGATTTAAGAAACCATCAGTGGTGGCTATATTTGCCGCTGCAACCAGTTTGGGGAATAAGTAAATAAACAACAAAAGTGTATTGGCTCTCAATTCCCATTTTGTTGATTTAGTATGCAAACACAGACCAAATGGAAGAGCTCCAAGATAAAATTATTGTAGCTGAGCTCAAACGTTTCAGTAGATGATCAATGAGTTTCTTCCAGTTAAATTTCTCTTCAATGCACAAATCCAGAAATTTTGAATATTCTGTCTTAGTAACAGATTTCTGTGCTAAGTCTACCTTTATCATTGGTGTTATGCCATTTACTGTACAGAACTCTATTTGCTGTGTTTTTTTTTTTTTCAAGATTTAGTGAGAGTCCACTTTCAGACGTCCACTTAATAATTATCTGAAAATCATTTTGTCCTATTTCCTCAGCTAATTCTTGTTTGTGGGGACTGAACGGCCGAGGCACTGTTCTTCTGTTCTTGTTAGTTCCCCTGTTAGAGGACTCTCCAGACCTTTGCAGACTACCAGTACTGTTAGGTTCAACATTGTACATTCTTTCAGTTAAATACGAATTAAACCTTTTATGCACTGTCCCGCTCATCCCACAATACGTATGCTCACCTAGACGAGTTTCATGACTCATACAGTCAAATTCTTTGAGAGATCACAAAATATCCAAGTGGGTGGTGTTTGGTTATGTGGAGCATTTAATATTTGATCAGTGAAAACTTATATAGCATTTTACGTGGAAAAATCTTTCTGAAAATTAAACTGACATTTTTTTTTAGTACTTCATTTTGACAAATATGGGAAGTTAATCTTCAGTATATTACTTTTTCAAGAATTTTGTGTGAAGCTGTGAAAAGTGAGATTGGGCAGTAATTGTTAGCATCAGACCTACTCCCCTTTCTATACAATGGTTTAACAATACCATACTACAGTCTATCCAGAAAAAATGCAATGCTTCAGTGAGCTACAACAAATTTGCCTGAGAATTGTATTTCTTTTTTGGGAACAAGTATGTATTACTCTATTGGAAATGCCGTCAGTTTCATGGGAGCTTTTACTTTCAAGTGATTTATTATTTTCTTAATTTCAGTAGGAGAGGTGGGTTGAATTTAAATTTTATCAAACTGCATATGTACTGCCGCTTCCACATACAGCCTCACATTTTCTAATGAACAGTTGGAGCCTATTTTCCCTACAACAGTTAAAAAACTATCAAAAATATTTTTACTTCTGAATTTCTGTTAACAAACTTTTCATGAGTTTCATAGAAATAAAGTCTTCCTGTGATCTTGGTTTCCCCATTTCTCAATATTCCGAATTGTTTAAATTTTATTAGCAGAAGTGCTAATTTCAGATATATTGCACATGTTTCTGGACTCTTTAATAAATTTTCTAAATACAGTGCAGTGGTTTTTATGATGTTCGACTGGTTCTGGATCATTACTCCTTCTAGCTATACGACGCAATTCCGTTTTCTGTTTACAAGATATTTTTGCCTCTCTAGTAAGTCAAGGCCGTTTAGAATGTTCCTTAAAAATACGTTTCTCTGTTTCCTTAAGGAAAATGTATTCAAATATGCTCACAAAGGTATCAAGAAACAGGATAGATTTTTAATTGGCGCCACGTTCCTTGTACACCTCATACCAGTCCAACTGTTGCAAGGTTTCCCTAAATTTTGCTATTGTTAAATCGTTATCTGAATGCATTATTTTGAAGGACTGTTTTGCATTACTGTATGGAGCAATGACATACACAGAACTAGCTGTGCATCATGATCAGAAAGACCACTCTTATCAAGAAAAATTTTTATTTGGTTCAATTTATCTTGGTCTATAAAAGCTTCATCTATCAGCATGCTGCTTTCCTGCCCTACCTGAATAGGAAAATCAATAAATGATGTCAAATTGGAAGAACCATGTAATATTTCTAGGTCATTCTTTCTAAGAGACTCTCTAAGGAAATCTACACTGAAATCCTCACAAACCATAACTTGCTTCCCTCTGTCTGACAGACAGCACAACAAAGAATTCAACTTTTTAGAAATAGCAGATTATTTCTCTGTGGGGACCTATACACAGCTACAATTGTAAAACTACCATTATTAAGTTTAAGCTACTTACACATGCTGAAGGCTTAATCCATCTACATTTACCTTTTCCATATCTTTGAGTATTGATGTTCAGACTGGCAAAGTACATATGTTCCTCCCCCAGTCTCCAAATCTTCTAAACAAATGAGAATCTCAACTACTTTGGTTTTTAATCCCCATGATACTCTCATGCAATATACTAACATTATTTTTCACTGTACTTTTATGTTCATCTTGCGATTTCCTAGCATCTCTAGTACCTTATTGTCTGAGCTTCTCATTAAGCTTTATTTCAGCTAATGTTGAATCATTGGACACTGATCAAAAGAGATTCTCCCATGAGTTTCAGTTCCCCTCTGAAAGATTTGCACCTTTGCATAAAGCAACTCTTATGATAAACACATTACGATTTCTCTCTTTTAATCTTACTTTTTCACAAAGTGACTCTTATCATAAACCGATCATTATCTCTCTCCTTTCATCTCTACACCTGCAGGAAGCAGCTCTTACCATAAATAGACATCATCTCCTTCCTTGTAATTTACACCTTTTGCACAAAGCAACTCTTATCATGAACATTTCATGATGTTTTCTTTTAATAAATACATTTGCACAAAGCAGCTGTTATGATGAACACATAATGACTGTTTCCTGTTCAGTTATACATTTGCATAAAGCAGCTACTATCATAAAACCATTATGATCCCTTTTCTTATCAAGGTTGCACAAACAATGCGTTTTCATCTACACATTCATTACAATTATAACATAAATGTAGTCATTCATTCTCTTACCATTTCAGCATTATCTGTTTTTGTCACTGTCCTTGGTGATATATGGTTAAATTTGTCTGAAATATGTTTATTCTTATCAGTTTTAATAGTCGTTATTTAAATTTCACAATGATTTCTACATGTCTAGCTTCTGTCATAGTTACGTTTAATTCCTTGATTCAGAATGATAGACAAGTGTTATGTTAGCCACTGGTCGAGAGTGCCTAAAGTGAATATGATGTATGTGTGCTGTAGTGATTTTTTTATGATATCATACGTGAAAGGTACTGGTGAAGTTGTTGATGCCACATAAGTGGGATCATGAGAGGAAGGGCATAATGGAGACTGTTCCGAAGAATGTATTATGCCTGTGACGAAGAGAATTTACGTTGACGTGCTAATGCAAATTTGAAATTGTGATGTCAATGAGCACAGTGGCGAGATGATGTTATATTTGGAGAAGTGTCTTATCATGTTGTCGACAGAAAGACGATCTAGAAGTTGACGCAACCCATTCTGCTGCAAATGACGAAGGAGTGGTGTTTGCGCCGAATCAGTACCATTATGTAACAAATAACAACGTGAGACGTACACGGACAAGAAGGGTAAAATCCAGTACCAAAGCATTAAAAAATGAGCTCACCCCAACGTAACAATGTGATGAGAGTAAAATGTTCGGTCGATAATACGATGTGTTCGAGAGAGTTTTGCAAAGCGTTTGGTCAACAGTGTTTCTGTGTTATTCTGGCATGCTGCAGTGAGACGAGTAGCCCATAGCAACTGAGTAGATTATCAGTTCACAAATGTCAGCTCTACTAAGAACGAAAACGAGTTCGTGGAAGGATCACATTAGATATAAAGGAATTTATTTACAAGCCTCTTAGCGCCACCGCGATTTTAAAAGGAATTGGCCGCCGATAGCTAAGTTTATCACTCCAATCGATTCTGACAACCAGAATTTATTACCGTTTCTCATTATCAGTTCTTGAAACTCCGGCAACGATGTGGACGATGAGTTGCGTCTTTTATCTCTGGAATCTAAAGAGGTGATGTAAATTTTACAGTAAATTGCGGGATCCAGATTAGTTTGTGCTTGTGTGTTATTTAGTAGAATCGTGGTCAACGAGTGCGGTTTCTAGGCCTAATTTTTGACTCCAGGTTGTCATGGCTGCAACACCTACGTGACTTGAAAGCCAGAACGCTGAAGGCACTGAACATTCTCAAGTGCCTCAACCACAGGTCTTGGGCCGCGGACAGGGCGCGTCTCCTTCAGTTTTATGGTGCTTTTGTGCGTTCACGGCTGGACTATGGCTGCACAGTATATGGGTCAGCGAGGCCATCTTATTTGCGGATCCTTGATGCTGTTCACCATGCTGGGATCCGACTGGCCACGGGTGCTTATCGGACCAGTCCCGTACCCAGCCTCTGTGCTGAGTCTGGCGAACCGCCACTTACCATCCGGCGGCAGCTCCTGCTGGTGCGCCAGGCTTGTAAGTTTCTTGCAGCTCCCAGCTCGCCTGTTCACCATCTTGTTGCCCATCCACCTCTGGACCGCCTTTTTCCCGACGTCCCCGGGCTACGTTGCCATTTGGGATCCGTGTGCAACATGTACTAGAGTCGCTTGGTGTGGAGTCTATACAACCCCAAATCCAGGGTTTTAACCGCCTGCCACCCTGGTTACTGAAGAGGCCCAGAGTGATTTTAGATTTATTGCAGTACAAGAGAGATTGCACTCCTGCCACCGTTTATAATGCAGCATTTTCTGCCATTTTATCTGAGCACCACGACTATGTAGCTGTTTTTACGGATGGGTCGAAACAAGGGGATTCTGTTGGTTGCTCAGTTGTTTTCCCATATCGTGTCCTCAAGGTCCGACGGCCTCAGACTTTTACTGTCTTTGATGCAGAATTGTCTGCGATCTTGCGGGCACTGGAGCACATGAGACATTCTTCCTCTCCTAAATTTCTTGTCTGTTCCGATTCACTCAGTGCCCTTCACTCATTGCACCATTTGTACCCGGCAGACAAAATTGTCCAGACCATCCAGGATGCCCTCCTCCGACTACAGCGACTGGGGAAGGTTGTAGCTTTTTGCTGGGTTCCGGGGCATGTCGGCATTGCTGGGAATGAAAGGGCAGATCTCGCAGCCAAGGAGGCGTGTCTCGATCCACAAGTATCTCAGTGTGCTATCCCCTTGCACGCACTCACCTCGCTGTTGAGCTCACGGGTCATGCGTCGGTGGGAGGATGAGTGGCTGGAAGTGACTGACAATAAGGTCCGTATAGTCAAGCCCACAACGCGTGTGTGGTGTACTTCCTTTCAGCCCCATCGACAGGACGAGATTCTCCTCACTCGGCTTCGAATAGGCCACAGCCCTATGACGCATGGCTTCCTTCTCCGGCGAGAGGACCCTCCAATGTGTGGTGCTTGTGGCGTCCAGGTCACTGTGCGCCACGTTTTATTGGATTGCGTTTCCTTTTCCGACCAGCGGATCGCGGCTGACTTGCCAGCGGACCTGCCATCTCTTTTAGGCAACATCGAACGAATGTGGTTAAAGTTTTAAAGTTCTGTGCCCTGTCAAATATTTTTACAAAGATTTTAGGGAGAGGATTTTAATTTGCTCACTGTGTGACAAGCTCGCCCATATTTTATGTAAGTGGCCAGCCAATAACAATTTCCTGTGACATTTTTGTTGCTATGTTTCCCCTTCCCTTAGGTTTTACTTTCTTATGTAGCATTTTCCTTCTTTTCCTGCTTTCTTTGAGTGTGTGCTTTAGTTTTCTTAGGTCTGTCCACATTCGTTCCTTTTAATGTGTGTCAGGGCGCTGATGACCTCGATGTTGAGCGCCCATAAGCCCCAACACACACACACACACACACACACACACACACAGGATAGGAGTCTCAGAAAGTCTTTGTTTCTATCTGCGGATATAGCACGCCAGATAAGTTAATGCATGTTGTAATTGGTAGGATAAGGGTAGAACTAATTGTAGAATTTGAAACTGCTACATTCCCATAAATTGTCACTTAACCTTCCAATGATTTCGATAAATTGTAATTATTCACTTTCAGATTTATTTGTGAATTCAGTTGAAACCATATTGTGTCCAAGAGAATCAGTTTTGTGTAAGAAGTTGTTAATTTCACTTCATAGACGGAAAAGATTAATGATGAACAACTAACTGTTATTAGGAAGTAGTGTGTATTAACTCTACACCTGGAAAGGCCATGCAGTAAAACTTTTGTAACTGAATCATGGTTTTCCTGATTCATTCAAGTACATTTTGTATATTGACTAAAACAACCTTAAGAATACCTGTCATGTTTTTAGTGTAAAGTTTGGAACTGACACAAAGTTAGGAATCCTTGATTGATGTCGTTGTATTTCTTTTAATAGTAATTGTAAATCACACATACTCTGTCACACTGTTTGAGGGGGTATAAAGCTCGACGTGGAGACAAAAAAGGCGCACCAATACTGTGGCCGGGTTGGAAGTCTCTCTGTCCCAGCAGCCTATGGTGAAAAAGGCCACATCATTTTTCCAATCCCCTGGGCGAGCGTGCCGCATTCCATTGATGCGCCAGGACCACTCACGCCACACGATGGGGCCAGCATTTCCAAGTTCAGCCACTGAGGGGCGCGAGTTGGATATCCGCAACCTGCGTCCCCCAACAGAATCCCCGTTTACCTGGGACAACAAACACTTACTAAACGCGTTTAGACACATTTCGTTGTTGTAAATGTGATGTATACACGATGTCTGCACCAGGATAATTGATATCTTTGCTGTCCATGTGACGTTATGAACTGCAGTGTAATTGCTTTTGAACATTTTGTAATGGACAAATACAGTCTCCTCCATCCTGAAGAACGATTTCTCATAAGACAATCCTTACGCAAGTGAGGAGGATATAATAACTAAGATAGCTGTCATTTGGGAATTTAACTATCAAGAACTATCACATGAGAGGACGATTACTTTGAATGGTATTAGGCATCTCATGACGTACTGTGCGACTGAAGATATGCTATTCAGGTGAGTGAAAGTACACTCTATACTACCTAAGTTGCTTCATAACCATTGAAATATTATTTGCATGCATATGCATTTGATTAACGTGTTGATATTGATCGATACCAGAAACGAGTAAAGGTTGTGAATATGCAGATATGAGTGTAACTTTCACAATATGGTCTGGTATTGTGGCAGTATGTTGAGTCAGTCATGATGTCCTTCACGTACTGCAGGGTGAATCCATCCTGTCGTCAGTGAACTGTAATTGTGTCTCTCTTTCCTGTACAAACACGGTGAAGTCGGACAAATAAATCTTGTGCAGCAAAGTAGAAGCTTCGAATAGATGATTTACAGTGTATGATACTGTGTTTCTTCTCATGGAATGACTATTTAATCACGAAAATTGTCTTTCTTACTTGTAAGTGTGGACTAATATTTTTATATGTTAAACTGTTGAAACAATCATCAGTCAATCGGCATGTTTCTTCAATACCATCATTGGCATGATTTTAAATTTAATATTACTCTTATTCTTATGTAATTTTGGGAACATATGTACATTTTTTAAATATCTATAGAGTGTTTTTTGCAGTTTTGGACTCCCTGTGGAGAGAATGGAGCACATTTCCCATGAGTTTCGTTTTTTTAAATTTAGTGCTTCCATATCATTGTTTACAATAATGTACTGTTAATTTTGTGTGCGTAAAACATGTGGCTTGAGCTCATCCAAATACGTTTGTACACTACTTGATTAGCTTTATATTTGCAGATTTCTGTTTCTTTACGATAGTGTTTCGTGATATTTGTTACTGATATTATTTTCTGCTTGTTATCTGTTTCTGCAAATCAAATGAGACTCAAACCGTATTAATCATTGTTATAAAAATACACATATTAGTTATTCATCCTTATGACTGAAGCTTTTGAGTTTTGTGTGTAAATAAATGTTTGTTTTATTTGTATTGTTTGTACAGCAGGGATGTGGGCGAATTTTGTCAAGAATAGTTAATTGTTCAAGTAATAAATGAATGGTAACTGCTATTAATTCTTCAAGTAAAGATTGAATGTAATTAGATGATAGAGCCACTGGAATGAAAGTGTGGTTCACCAAGTGTCAGCAAGAAATGCAAAATTTGTAAAAGTCTGATTGTGAATGAGCAGTGTAATCAAGGGATGTTAATTGTACAGATTTCATGACGTGAATGAATGGAATATCTATACTGGTTTTTCCTTGTTATACTTTTTGGCTCTGAATCAGCTTTCGACATATACGCCAGTATTTGAAGTGAATGGATATGGTGGCTTTAGGATTGAGTGAGCGATCTGTTTATGGAAATTAAAGCGTTAAGCTGTTTATTCCTATATTAATTCCCTCTCTTGCCTTGTGGAAGTTAGTATGTCACATTTTCTGTACTGTATCTGAGGAAATGGTGACCTAGGAAGGGAAGAGAGCAAGTCTTGTCAAGCATCCGTGGGAGTTTTGGCTCGCGTTTCAGAGGGGGAAGCTGTGCGATGGCAGGTACGATGCTACGGAACAAGAGTCGTTTAGTTTGGGCACCTCAGATACGCTTTCCACCAGTTTTTCTCGTAATTCACTCTACATAATATACACTTCTGACTTCTATCTAAAGGAGTCATATAGTACGCCTCATTAGTTGATCTTGGAAAAGTGCCAGAGGAGGTTAAATCAGGACGTCAGTTTCCAAGAAATTCAGCCACAGCGACTAGCATATTGGCTGCAGTGGAAAACTTAAGAGTGGGACTGTAATACAGAATTGTTGAAGAATTGCGTACGTGGGAGTTATACGATTGGTTAACATTGTGAAACTCTTGCCAGGTGGGGAGTTGGTTATTTTGTTAACAACAATATGACTGGCCAACAGTTCGCAGTGTTTTGTCATTGGTGAGCCAGAATTGTGCGAGCTCTACAGAAGGGAGAGACTACCTGTGTGTGGGACTCACGTCTTCTAGGGACATTGAGAGAAGCAGTTTACCTAGGAATTCTGAGCCAACACTTCGTCTGGAGATAGAGAGGGGCACTTAGTCCTAAGAGGTTGAGAAGAACACTTGGCGCACAGATTCGGGGTGAGTACTTTCCAGTAGTCAGCAGCTGATGCGCTGCATAGAGCAGCATATCGTGATACTCGCAGCTTTCTACCCTATAGTATGCAGAATGTGGTGAGGAACTGCTACTTAGGAGAGCGGGACTCGAGACTGATCGAACGTGTGTAGGCAAACTGTTATGGCTCAGTAGTTTCCGTGAATCTTATACTTCTCTTAGTGAATGACGTCTCATTCATCATTCAATCATAGCTGTTGTTTCCCCGGGTAGTTTCTCGTTCTTCTGGCACACTCAGCTTATCACTGTGTGCCTGCTTCAAAATTTGCCAAAACAGACATTATGTCTGATAAGATAGCCGCAATCAGTGATTTTACTGTGTTACTTATAATCCGTCTTGTTTGCAAAACGTTTATTCATATGACCGGTTTCGGTTCCTCTAGAACGATCTTCAGATTTGTAACGATAATGATACTAATTTACTATTTCACGAATACTAACCTTTTTCATCCTATCTAATCAACATCAAATGTACCAGAACGAACCTGATATTTCGGTTACAGGAGTAACCTGTCCAAACACAGCAACTTTCACATGCTGCGTCACATAAAATTGGTTGGCAGAATGCTCGTCATTTATATTAATTATAACAATATTACCAACAGGTGGCGTCTGGTACATTTGTTACATTACATATGCACATACTGTGTTCAGTAGATTTTTGTAATTGGCTTTTAAAAATACATAATTAAAATCTGTAGATGTCAAGGTTAAAATCTGTACTTATCAAAATTAAAAATCACAGTAAAATTATCATTTTTATACGATCTAAAAACAAAGGGTGATTTCAATATCTATGGCGCTGGTGTAGACTCGCTTTACTCCATGGTCTCCTTCCGTGGTTCCCGCCATTTCGGTGTTGTGCTGCGATCCGCCCAGTCGTCTGCCGTCCATCGCCGCGGGCAAGAGGGCCACGCATGAGGGCCCCCGTCAACGACGCCAGGCGCTGCACGCGTCTTCCGGCTTCCCCGTCATGCAACATCTGTCATCCCTCGGCCTGGACCTCCACACGCATCAGTTGTCATCTTAGTAAGTCGTCATAAATACTAAAATAGGCGTTACGATTGAACTCGCTTTAATCGTTGAGTATTATATACGGATCTTTCTTTTTGTGGGTGTATATTTCAATTTCTTCCAAAATGTTAAGAAACCGTCCCTTATGAGCTCTATGCAGGACGTCTAAATTTTGTTCAGTGTTCGTGACTGATTGCTTTGAGGCAGCCATACGCGCCCCAAACGCTGTTTTGTTTTGAGAGTAGGTGTGCTCCCTGAATCTGGTCACAAAGTTCCTACCAGTCTGCCCTATATATTGTTTACAGCAGTCATCACATTTGATCTTATATACATCTGAATCGTGAAATTTATTCCTAGTATTACATATTTTGCGCCGGAGCTTCAGTTTTAGCGTGTTATTTGTTCGGAACCCTATATTAACGTCGGTTTTACGAAAGCATCTTTCAGTCTTATCTGTAATTCTTCCATTGTAAGTGAGAGCCACATATTTTTTAATCTAATTTTCGAGTGTTGAGAGCTCATTTTTTGTGCTACACTTTCGATATCATTTTTATCTCCTTTGTATAATAAAATAGAGTCGTCAACATATCTCCTGTAATATAATTTTCTCAGCAATATCAGGATATTCATCAAAAATTTCTTTTTCCAAGTTTGAGTTTTAACCCATAATACTTCACTTTTACGTCTTACTATTTGTGCTATGTTTGATATTATCCTGATTTTTACTTTTGCGTAGTTAGGAGTAATCCCTGCGTCTAAGCATGCTTTGTTAAATTTTATTTTCAAGTTTTCTCTTATAGAAGGAAGTCAAGTCGCAGTTAATACGAACAACAAGAAAGACTGAAGCGCCTAGAACCGCACGGTCACACCACGGCCACATCACGGCCGGCACCACGGAAGCAGACCATGGAGGAAAACAAGTCTACACCAGCGCCGTAGATATAGAAATCGCCCTTTGTTTTTAGATCGTATAAAAATGATCATTTTACTGTGTTTTTTAATTTTGATAAGTACAGATTTTAACATTGACATCTACAGATTTTAAATAAGTATTTTTAGAGATAAAAGTTAATTACAAAAATATACTGAATACAGTACGTGCATATGTAATGTAACAAATGTACCAGACGCCAACCTGTCAGTAATAGTGTTATAATTAATATAAATGACGTGCATTCTGCCAACCAATTTTTTGTGACGCAGCATGTGAAAGTTGCTGTGTTTGGACGGGTTACTCCTGTAACCGAAATATCAGGTACGTTCTGGTACATTTGTTGTTGATTAGATAGAATAAAAAAGATTTGCATTCGTGAAATAGTAAATTAGTATCATTATCGTTACAGATCTAAATATGGTTCTAGAGGAACGGAAACCGGACATATGAATAAACATTTTGCAAACAAGACGGATTATAAGTAACAACGTTGCAAATTTGTCCTTCCACAAACGATTTTCAAGATATCCGCATTCCCATTCATGTAACCTAATCGGTCTTTGCTAGATCATTGAATTTATGTTAGTAACTGTAAATTTTTGTTTTTGTACTTTTTATCTCGAGCAGATCCTGTGATAAATCGTTGCTGAAATGTGTGTTGGTTGAGAAATATATAAAAAGTAATGGTTAATTTGGATCATTACGTCATGTCGTCGTTTGGTGATGCCCATTTTACTATCTTTTGTGGGGTGCAACAGCCATCTCTCACGTTTACCACGACCATTCTTTTCTCATCATAATTTACTACTTATGAAACCATATGAGGCTAAGGCGCGCGATCTGTTGTCAGTCTAGCCGATGTGAATCGTTCTCACAGCCACAGGAGGGTATATCAGAAATTCAGATGACGCCTTACAGCCTTACAACGTCCCTGGCGCTGCTGTACAGCTTTTCACTGATGCGTTTGGCGGTGGCCCAGGCTGATGTAGATTCCTCTCAGTACTGCCCACTGACGCCCCCTCCGCCCCCCCCCCCCCCTCCTAATGGCATTCTGCTCTAGCTGAGCTCCCCATGACGCTGGCTCTGCTGTTGCCCAAGAGACGTACAGTCTGGTGTAACTCGATCGCCTGTTCCACGAAGGCACGATTGGTTTGACGGGCGAAAAAAGAAACATGATATGAAATTTCAATATAACGGCACAAATTTATTAGTAAATTAATAATACAGCAAACGAAGCAGGTGAAACGGAAAAGGGGCTTCTAAATTATGAGATGAACAGGAAGTATCAAGTGGTTAAGCAGGAATGACCTGAGGGCAAATTCAAGGCCGCAGAAACATGCGTTAACTAGCACATTAATACATGAGGCCTACAGGAAAATTAAATAAATCTTTGAAGCGGTGAGAAGATACTGCATGTTTATCAAGGGCTCTGTTGGAAAACCAGTACTAAGTAAAGAAAGGAAAGCTAAAAGGTGGAGTGAATAGACAGAAGCTCTGTATACGGGAAACAAACTTGAGAAATACGTTATAGAAAGAGAAGAGGAATTAGATGAGTATGAGATGGGGTTGACGCAGCGAGAAGAATTTGAACGAGTAATGAAAGGCTTGAGTAGTAACAAGGCCTCTGGAACGCACGACATTCCCTCAGACTTACGGAGTTCTTTGTGTGGTAGGGATGGTAAACTTATTCCAGCTGATCGGAAAATATATATCAGACACGTGAAACACCCTCAGACTTCTGGAAGAATGTGTTAATTTCATTTCCCAAGAAGGCAACTGCTCATGTGTGTGGGTACTACTGAACCATAAGCTGAGTAACAAATGGTTGCAAAATACTGAAATGTATTTCAGAAGAATGGAAGAAAACTGGTAGAAGCCAACCTCAAGTAATATTAGTTTGGCTTCTGAAGAAATGGAGGGACACACGAGCCAATACTGACATAGGCCTTAACCTAGAAAATAAGTTGCAAAAATCCAACCTATGCCTGTAGCATTTGTATATTACAGAAAGATTATGGCAATGTTGACTGAACTGCTGATGGTAACAGGCGTAAATCAAGGGAGCAGAAGGTTATTTAAAACTGGTTCAAAAATCAAGCTTCAGTTATAAGAGTCAAAAGCGTCAAGGAGTCGACGTAGCAATAGATGACAAAGGAATGGAAACAACTTTGTAGCCCACTGCTGACGTTATTCACTCCGTACATTGAGCAAGCAGTAAAGGAAACCAAAAAGAAAACTGTACAGGGAATTAAAGTTCTAGGTTTACTGGAGCAATCTGAATTCTGTCAAAGACCATTAGGGATAATATAAGATGAACATCAACAAAAGTAAAAGATCGCTAGTGGAGTGTAATCGAAGTAATTCAGATTAGCCGAGGGAATTAGATTAAAATATGACACACTAAAGTAGTAGCTGAGATTGCTATTTTGGCGGTGAGAAACTGACGATGGCCACAGCAGAGAGGATATTAAATGTAGACTGGCAACAGCAAGAAAAGCGTTTCTAAAAAGAGGAATTAACATTAGTCCAATTATTTTGAAGATATTTGTCTGGAGCATAGCTTTGTACAGAAGCGAAACGTGGATGATAACCAGTCCAAACAAGAAGAGAAAATATGTGGTGATGTAGTAGAATGCTCAAGATTGAATGAGTGGACTGAAAAACAGACGAGCAAATGAGAAGGTACTGAAACGAATGGAGAATAAAAAATAACTTATGGCTAGGTAGACTAAGAGAACTGATTAGTTTGATAGGATACATCCTGAAGCATCAAGGAGTTGTCCGCTTTGTAACGGTAGGAAGTGAGCATCAGGTAAAAACCATAGAGTGAAATCAATGGTACAGTCCAGTAAGCTGGTTCAAATGGTTGGAGGGTTGCAGTAGTTGTGCAGATATGAAGAGGCTGGATTCGATAGACTGGCATTTAGAGCTGCTTCAAACCAATCTTCGAATTGAAGACCATAGTAGGTTAGGGGCCATTGGCTGTACATTTGAACTATGGTGTCAATACGAGGGGTAGGCATATAGTTCTAATTATCACTTCGATAAAATCATTCTGTTTACAACAAACTTGTAAGGGTTTTTTGTCCTTTGTCCATCTCTATTGACCCTTCAGTGTGACTCACATTTGCCAATCATAGATGACTGTCAAAGAGCTTGCATGTGTTAGTCTGCATTTTAGCTTTTCAGGAGATATTCCACCTCCAAACTGCAAAATAAAATGACAGTTGCATCTTAGCCTGTTCAAGTGTTGGTGAATGCACGCATTTCCATGGCCTACTGCGCTCTACTGCTTGAGGTCATAGTGAAACTCACAGCACTCGTCGAATTTTATTGATTGTGTGATGTTTGTATAATTTAGATCTTTATCCATATGTACATGCACATATTGCTTACCAGATTGTTGGGAAGCAGCCTACTCACGCCATTTAAAGTTCATATGCTTTCCATTGCGTGCCAGCCTAGTCCGCTGTAACTACCTATAACGTCACGAATGTTGTGCAATACCTTAAAAATAAAGTAAATAATCTGAAAAGTCAGTAGCATGTGAGGAGTGATGATAAAATAATAATGTGTTAAGTTTCAGTGTGGTAACTTAAACAGTTTTCGAAATTTGGACATTATACGTAAAAAATCATTAGCGAAACAGGAAGGAGCTGGAAATTTCAAAATTTATATTCAGATTCCTTTTTCATTGTAATTTAATGGAAACAGCATGCTGGATCTCACAAAGCAATATTTTGGTTGAAATTCACGATTTTCTGTTTTTGTGTTCTACAAGTTCGGAAGCAAGATAGATTAAGTAAGTGATTAGATAAAGCTGAGATGTTTAGATTTAGATAGAATGGAGATACGCTATAATAACAAAGATGTGAGAAGTTTCAGAAAGGTAGCTATAAAACTATAGATGTAGTGTCTCTCCAAAGGGCAAGTTCAGAGCTCATCTATTGCGTGCAGTACAACTAAAATAATTCTCTTGCCAAAAGTATTTAATCTAGCCACACTAGAATTTTATTATAGATACTTACCTATGTGAAACCGAGAGCTCCATTGGCCTTCAGCGAATGAAGCAATTAATTATTTAGTAACTTGAAGTGGTGTTTTGCTATCCCAGCCGCTCGTCAGTAAGGCAAATTTTGTCGGATGCGCCTTCGTCGGTCTGCACCGCGGCTATATAAGAGCGTGTGAGAGTAGGGCCCCAGTTCTCTTCTAGATTCGTATCAGCGCGCAACTCCACGTCGGGAGACACGTCGCGTTTGTGCAGTTGCCAGGAACGGCCTTGGATGCCATATTGCGTAACTCGGTATGCATGTAACAATGAGTTCGCATTCGGGTAAAGAGTTAATAAAAGAACGAATCCAGTGATTTATTCTCAGTTTGCGTAGGTCGTATTTTCACGTGTCGCCGCAGGACAGACTTTCTACCATTATTAGCGTGCCGTTTGATGAGTATGAACGTCAAATTTTGGCGAGCATTCACTTTGAACATTTACATTGAATACGATTATTGAACATTTTCGTTATCTAGGGATAATAGGATCTGCGCAATAGACTCTGAACAGCTCTGACAGTACAATAGCTGATATGGATAATCATTTGTCTGGATTTTTACGCTTTATCGTTTTCAGAATACAGTGAAAATTGTTATAGTAAACAGTATTTTCTATGAATCCCAGACATCATCCTAAATCCTCAGAGTAATGAACTTCAATAATCAACAACTTTTATTCTCCATCAGAGTGGGCACAGTGAACTCTAATTACAGGTATCACGTTTTTGTTAATCACTTTCTGGTTACCAATATTGTAGTTAGAGAGCCTGTGTTGAGAACGGCAACACACACACATATATATACACATATAATTCAAATTTTTTCCACCCGCTGCCCGACAAGATGTGGCTTGCTGTTGCAGTTTATGCCATACAACCCCCATATGTAGCCCCCAACCAAGTCATAGTATCTACAGACTATTGCAAAAACTCACATACAAATAAATGGTTTACTGCAGTAAGGTAAGGTGTTGATGTTTTTCTGTTGTAAATACATACACATAGCATAGTACAA
Source organism: Schistocerca cancellata (assembly GCF_023864275.1). Taxonomy (NCBI): domain Eukaryota; kingdom Metazoa; phylum Arthropoda; class Insecta; order Orthoptera; family Acrididae; genus Schistocerca; species Schistocerca cancellata. The sequence continues at coordinate 147,021,247 of NC_064628.1, read as the reverse complement.
TTACTGTATTTTGGGTGTTGGATCTCCAACCTAGGACCTCCCACACTATCTCCTCCTCACTCCTACCAATATTCAAGTGAAACAGCTGCTAAGGATCTCGTACTCACACATACATACACGATATGAGGGGATAGGACAGCAAACTATAAATGAGGTGTTGGAAGAGTAGCCTTCTACATATTCATGGATACATGATTTTAACGAAATCTAAATTGCTGAAGACAAAATTATGTACTTACATGGCAGTTCTTTCTCTTCCAACCTCAGATGTTTCTCACTGGCACCGTCGGAGCGTAGGAGATTACAAAAAGACTATCCCACCACTATCTCCCTTGTAATTGGCACTTAACGTTACTATTCATAACAACAAAAGTAGACGATGCTAATTCAGCTATTTAAAGCATTTCCTGTCTAGATGTACTAGTTCAAAACGCGTATGGCACAAAAACCGTGTTCATTCAGTTGCTATTAGACTATCGAAAAATAAAAATTATCAAAATACCATTAGAGAAGATTGCTATCTTTTCCCCGATTCTTCGCAAATTTTGTGGCGCTTCTCCACTGTCATGTTGTCAGTAACACAGAATTAACCCATCCAAATTTAACTGTTGAGAGATTGGAAGCTGGACACGAGACCGGAATTTTCTGGGGAGCTGGGAATGGAGTTCCAGGAGGCGCAGACACTCACCTTCAGAAGCAAGAGCTGCAACCCGTCAATGGCTTCTGCAGTCATCTGATGACTTGGAGCAATGTGCTTTAGTGCGATCCATAATCAGAACACTTCGCTTTTCACGTATTTTGTGTGTGTAACCCAAGTTACTGACTTAACTCCAATTCGAATTTGCGACCTGGACAGATAAAGATGTATTGGTATTATAGCTTCTATGCAGTCCTCCTTCCATAGGGTTCTTATCACCGTGTTAACCTCGACCAATCTGTTAAACTAGTTCAAAATCAAATTGACTTTTTTTCACTGTCTATGTCCGTTAAGTTCATTTTTAAGTGTAAAGGCTCTACTAAAAGTAGATTGTGATGTACTTTAGTTTCACTAAAGTAAGTAGTCGGTCAAAAGTTTTCTTAGAAGAAAAAAATTCTTCAACTTTTGAACAAATACAATGTTTGTTAAAACCAGGTCTGACCTCTGCTACCTCATCCTTATTTTGTCCTAACTCTCCTGATTTGGTAGGATGAAAATGACATGGTATACTATCAAGTTGTGTTTGCTGTGTCGGTGTCGGCATTTGCGAATAGTGGTGAGGTTGGATGATACGACACTGATGCTACACTTCCGGCAGTAGACACAGCAAGAGAAAATATGCTGTACCACATACTCAGAGGTTTTAATTTAAGGCGACACCTTCACTGTCTTCGGAAGTGTGAGGACAATATTTCTTCCGAAAGTCTTATGGTAAGTGGCTAGTTCCATAATTTCTGCATAGTAACTTGAATAGTCGTTTCGTTGCCACATCCCACACGATTTTAGAAATTTCGATAGAATTTTATCGATTCCTTCTGCATTATTTGATCTTATGTCTTCCAAAGGTCCTTTAAATTCTGGCTCTAATACGGAATGGCCTCTCTCATCTCCTTTCAATTCAGTTTGTTCCTCTGTCATCAGACAACTCCTCCACCTACAAGGACTTAAATGTAGTCTTTCAACCTATCTACTCTCTAAGAACCTTCAACATCGCAGCGCGTCAGCAATCGTTAGTTAATATATTAAAAAACTAGAAACCCGCCTCGATTGCGTAAAAAGCACCTAGTGTTAACCTAGGTCTTCTTAGGCACTTGTGGGTTTTATTGTTCTGAAGAAGGTGTAGTTATCTACGCCGAAACCTAGGTTAACACTAGGTGCTTTTTACACAATCGAGGCGGGTTTCTAGTTTTTTAATATATCTACTCTCTCTTCTGCGCTTAACAGTAGAACTTACAGTGACTCTTAATGTTGCTTTTCAATTGATCAATTATAGTTTAGACTTGTCTGTATGCTGAGTCACACTTTCCGACGATCATTTATTTTTCGATTTCTTCTCATTTTTTCTGCGACCATTTCACCTTAGCCTCCTGCTTTGTCTACGTATTTCATTTCTACTGGTTTATATTGCTGTATTCCTGATTTTCCTGAACGTTTTTGTACTGCCTTCTTTTGTCAATCAAGTAAAGTATTTGTTTTGTTACCAAGGTTTCTTCGCAGTTACCTTCCTAGTACCTATGTTTTTGTCTTTCCAACATCTGTGACTGCTCGTTTTACAGATATGCCCTCCTCTTCTACTGAACTGCGTACTCTGATATTCCTTACCGAAGTAGTCACATTGTCAGCGTGCTTTAGACGCGTCTCATCATTACTAAGTATTTCAGTGTCTCACTTCCTTCCACATTGATTCTTCCGGATGATTATCTCAAACCTCACTCTAGTATTCATTGTTACTGTATTGTGTCTGAATCTATATCTGCTCTTGAGTAGGTCTTACAATCCAATATATGACTTAGGAATCTCTGTCTCAGCATGATGTAATACAGCTGGAGCATTTCTGTGTTTCGTCGATTTTCCAAGTACAGCTTGTTCTTCTGTGATTCTTCAACAGAGTATTCGCTATTGCTATGCGATTTATCGGAGAATTTAGTTAGTTCTCCTCTCTCATTCCGACTACCAAGACCATATTCTCCCGCAATCCTGTCTTCTTTGTCATTGCATTACAAACTCCAATTATTATTAGAGTTTCATCTCCCTTTGCATATTGAATTGCTGTTCAACATCCTTATATACTATCTCTGTATCCTCATCTTCTACTTCCGACTCAACATCTGTATCTGAACCAAAACTATTATGTTCTACTATCCTGGACATACCCTCATGTAGTGGGAGGTGAGAGTATGTAACGCATCCAGGAACACTGTCGAAAGTGATGATTTTGATAGTGCAGGTGTTACACTGTGAAGAACATAATGTTGTACTGGTGGAGTGATATGTAGATCTTTTTAAACACGGTATTCTCAATGGATAACTCCATTCTAACACTCTACTCCTCCATCACGTGCGTATTTTCAGAGGTGCTTTCGGCTCTGAATTCATTTTGATGCTTGAGAAAGCGCGATCGCATGGAACAGCATATGGGGAGGAACTCGTGGAACTAGAGGATATTTGATGAACTGAGTGGCCTGAGCGTTTGCACGACTTGCATCCCGTCAATCACGTGTGGGATGCATTTAGGGAGACGTGCTAAAGCACGCCCACATGCACCATCGACCATCCAGCAGTCGCCAGTCGCGCAAGTGGAGCAATGGAAGGCTGTACCACAAGAACTCCGTATCAGTTTTGTCGCCAGCATGGGGCCATGTTGCAGAGCATGCATTGCCGTCCGTGCTGATCACACACGCTATTAAAAACCATGTCACACCGTTTGTAACGTCCAGGAGACTATCATAAATCGTAATGTCTTTAGTATATCTATTATCTTTGAACTGTCTAACTGCGTATTTCTTACAGTTACGTTATGTATTATTCTATGCCAGTTCTATGCATGGTCGATGTTATATCTGATTGTGTATTGGCCATGACGCATTACGAGAAAGTTAGTTCGATCCTTAAGTTTTGTACATCATTGTCTATTGTTAGTATGGCTTCGTACTGATTTCATTTAAAATAAACGCCAGTAACACCTAAGTCGAAATAAGGCCCCGGAAATAGACAACAATCCATTAGAACTGCTGACAGCGTTGGGAGAGCCAGGCCTAAAGAACTTCTAACATCTAGTGAGCAAGATGTATGAGACAAGCGAAATAGCCTCAGACTTCAAGAAGAATATAATAATTCCAATCCCAAAGAAAGCAGGTATTGATAGATGTGAAAATTACCGAACTATCAGTTTAATAAGCCACGACTACAAAATACTAACACGAATTCTTTACAGACGAATGGAAAAACTGGTAGAAGCCGACCTTGGGGAACATCAGTTTGGATTCCGTAGAAATGTTGGAACACGTGGGGCAATACTGACCCTACGATTTATCTTAGAAAATAGATTAAGGAAAAGCAAACCTACGTTACTACCATTTGTAGACTTAGAGAAAGCTTTAGACAATATTTACTGGAACACTCTCTTTCAAATTCTGAAAGTGGCAGGGGTAAAATACAGGACCAAAGGCTATTTACAATTAGTATAGAATCAGATGGCAGTTATAAAAGTCGAAGGGCATGAAAGGGAAGCAGTGGTTGGGAAGGGAGTGACACAGGGTTGTAGCTTATCCCCAATGTTATTCAATCTGTATATTGAGCAAGCAGTAAAGGAAACAAAAGAAAAATTCGGAGTAGGAATTAAAATCCATAGAGAAGAAATAAAAACTTTGAGGTTCGCTGATGACATTGTAATTTTGTCAGAGACAGCAAAAGACCTGGAAGAGCAGCTGCACGGAATGGACAGTGTCTTGAACGGAGGATATAAGATGAACATCAACAAAAAAAAAAAAAAAAAAAAAAAAAACGAGGATAATGGAATGTAGTCGAATTAAATCGAGTGATGCTGCGGGAATTAGAATAGGAAATGAGACGCTTACAGCAGTAAATGATTTTTGGTATTTGGGGAGCAAAGTAACTGATGATGGTCGAAGTAGAGAGGATATAAAATGTAGACTGGCAATGGCAAGGAAAGTGTTTCTGAAGAGAAGAAATTTGTTAACTTCGAGTATAGATTTTAGCGTCATGAAATCGTTTCTGAAAGTATTTGTATGGAGTGTAGCCATGTATGGAAGTGAAACGTGGACGACAAACAGTTTAGAGAAGAAGAGAATAGAAACTTTCGAAAAGTGGAGCTACAGAAGAATGCTCAAGATTAGATGGGTAGATCACATAACTAATGAGGAGGTATTGAATAGAATTGGAGAGAAGAGAAATTTGTGACACAGCTTGACTAGAAGAAGGGAAATAGGGCATATTCTGAGGCATCAAGGGATCACCAATTTAGTATTGGAGGGCAGCGTGGAGGGTAAAAATCGTAGAGGAATACCAAGAGATGAATACACTAAACACATTCAGAAGGATGTAGGTTGCAGTAGGTACTGGTAGATGAAGAAGCTTGCACAGGATAGGGTAACATGGAGAGCTGTATCTGGACTGAAGACCAGAACAACAACAGATCTTATTACGTTAAAAGAGTCATACAAGGCTGCGACCGTGATTAGTTTTATTGACGAATATGCGAATGGAAATCATAGAATGAGACCATATGTGACGTGATTGAAAAACACAGAGCTTCGTGTAACACTGTTTCATCCCATTTACATCTAGTTGTTAGCCACTTGGCTTATTACTGCTGTGTGCCTTACCTTTGCAGTTATAGCAGAAGGTTTTGCCCGTCCACCCATCTCACACGGTTTCAAATTTTTATCGTCGCCTCAGCGTGATTGGGACAAAAGTATTTCTTTTATTGTTAAGTTGCACATCAAGAATTCAGCTATATCAGGTTTAACTCTGGTTCGTATTTACTTGTTAAATAGTCGTTTGCTTTGTGGTTAAATACTGTGCGCACTTTACTTTAGTCCACACAGCAACTCAAAATATCTAATGATATGTTGCTGAAGTAACGAAATACTCTTACGAAAGCACATTCTAGTCATATTTCCTGTGCGGTCTATTTGTCAATCACATAACCATTAATATCTGCAACGTTTTTCGTTTTCATTCTCTATTGTTAGCACATGTGGGTTTGCAGGTGGATAGCTGCTGATGAGACGAATATAAGGTAATATCAACAGCAGCAGAAAATGGTATAACGGCAGTAGGATTCGTTGTGAATAGGAAGGTAGGTCAGAGAATGAGTTACTCTGAACAATTCAGTGACAGGGCTGGTGTCATCAAAAACGACAGCAAACCAACACAGACAACGTAGAGCCGGTATATATGCTGAAGTGCAAGCAGAGGAGAACGAGATACAGAAATTATATGATGATTTTAAACTGGTAATACAGTACGTAAAGAGAGATGAAAATGTAATAGTCATGTGAGACTGGAATGAAGTTGTAGAAGAGTGATAGAAGACAGGATAGCGGGCAATATTGGCTAAGTACGAGAAACTAGAGATGAGAAAGAATAATATTCTGCAATAAATATCAGTTAGTAATAGCGAATACCCTGTTCAAGGATCACAAGAGGAGGAGGTATAGTTGTAACAGACCGGGAAGTACTGGAAGATTCCACTTCGATGACATCGTAGTCAGGAAGAGATTACGAAATCAGATATTATATTGCAAGGTGTACGCAGGAGCAGATTTAGACCCATATCACAATTTAGCAATGATAACGAGAGGGCTGAAGTTTGTGAAACTAGACAGGCAGAAGAAATGCGCAAACAGGTGCAATACGGAAGTCACACGGAATGAAGAGATACACTTCAAGTTCTCTGATACTTTAGATACAGTGATCATCAATAGTTCAGTAATCAGTCCAACCGAAAAGACAAGGACATCTCTGTATTTGAAAAAAAAACAGGTAAAAAGGAAGAAAAGTGCGAGGAAACCATGTGTAACAGAAGAAATAATTCAGCTGATTGACGAAAGAGGAAGTCAATGATACAGAAATACAAATCGCTTAGGAACAAAAAACATACGAAGTGCAGGGAAGCTAAGGCGGAATGGCTGGATGAAAGGAAGTGAATAAATCGGAAAAGACATGATTGTCGGAGGAAATAACTCAGCACATGAAAAAGTCAATACATCATTCGATGACATTAACAGCAAGAGCGGTAACATTAATACTGACATGGGAATCCCACTTTTCCCATGCAGAGGAGAGAGCGAATATGTGGAAAGAGTATAATGAAGGCCTCTGGGGGAGGGACGACTTGTCTGATGATATGATGGAAGAAGAAACAGAAGTTTGTAGGGAAGAGATAAGGAATCCTGTATTAGAATTAGAATCCGGAAGGGATTTAGACGTCTTATGATCGCAAAAGAAAAAAGAGGATTTGCAAAATCGTTTGAAGAAGTGGTTACAAAATGACTGTTCTCGTTCGTGTCTAGAATGAATGACTCTAATGATATACCGTCACACTTTCGGAAAAACACCCTCCACACAATCCAAAGATTGCAAAAGCCGAAAAATGCGAGAATTATCGCACAATCAACTGAACAGCTCATGCATCCAAGTTGCTGACACGAATAATATAGAGAAGAGTGGAAAATAAAAGAGAAGCTCTGGCAGATGACCATCAGTTTAGGTTTACACAAGGTAAAGGCGCCAGAGAGGCAGTTTTGACATTGTGGGTGATAACAGAAGCAAGACTGAAGAAAAGTCGAGAAAGATTCATGGAATTATTCGACACGGAAAAAGCGTTCAATAGTGTCAATGGCGCAACATGTTCGTAATTCTGAGAAAAATAGGGGTGAGCTATTGGGGAAAAGGCGTAATACACAATATGTGCAAGGTCCAAGAGGGAACAATAAGAGTGGAGGACCAAGATTGAAGTGCTTGGATTAAAAAGGGTGCGAACAGGGATGTAAGCTTTCGCCCACGCTGTTCAATCTACATATAGAAGAACCAATTATGTAAATTACAGACTGACTGAATAATGGAATTAAAGTTCAAGGTTGAAAGATATCAATGATAAGATTCGCTGATGAAGTTGCTATCCTAAGTGAAAGTGAGAAATATGTTTCTAATGATTACAGAATATGGATCGAGAAAGAAAGGAAGAAAGATGAAAGTAATGAGAAGCAGCAGAACTGAGAATGGCGTAAAACTTAACATTAGACTTGAGGATCACGAAATAGACGAAGTTAAGGAATTTTGCTACCTAGGCAGGAGAATTATCCACGATGGACCCAGCAAGGAGAACATAAGAATCAGATTAGTAACGACATAAAGGACATTACTGGCCAAGAGAGGTCTACTAGTATCAAAAATAGGCCTTAATTTGAGGAAGAAATTTCTAAGAATGTTCGTTTGGAACCCACCAGCATTAAAAGACAGTGAGACAAGGACTGTGGGAAAACAGGAACAGAAGAGAATTGAAGCATTTCAACTGTGGTGCTAACGAAGAATGATGAAAATTAAGCGAACTGCTAACGTAAGGAATGATGAGATTCTGTGCTGAGTCGGAGAAGAAAGGAATATATGGAAAACACTGACAAGAAGAAAGGACTAGTGATAGGATATCTATTAAGTCATGAGGGATTAACTTACGTGGTACTGCAGGTATCTGTAGAGGATAAAAACTGTAGAGGAAGACAGAGGTTGGAGTGCATGCAGAAAATAATTGAGGACGCAGGTTGCAAGTGCTACTCTGAGATGAAGAGGTTGGCACTGGATAGGAATTCGTGGTGGGCGCGCAAAAAGTCAGAAGACTGATGATTCAAAAGAAAGAAAGAATATCTGTGTGCGCTATGTCTTTGGAAATTTTGTAGGGCTGCACTAAAAGGAAGAAAAGCTGAGAACGTGAAAATATAAAAATTCCTCTTATCCCAGAGTTAAAACGGTAGGTCACTGCGCCATAGCGTTTAATCACTCTTAGAGCAGGCAGTTCCTTGTACCTCCAAGGGAACGGAGCTTAATCTTGCGCTGTTGTGTTTCAATAACTTTATTTACCGAAACCTTCTGGCAGCTTAAAACTGAGTACTGAACCCAGACCCGAACTCGAGACCTTTTCTTTGTTAAACCAAGTCGTCTACTGACTGAGCTACCCAATCACAGCTATGCTTATTCATTGTATACTACTATCTCATTTACTTCTCTCTTAGAGGAGGACTTTACATTGTAAGGTATCTAACATCAGTATGCATTCATATGTCACTTGAGTGTTACAGTCTCTTTTATGTCCCCTCATTTCCTCATTGGTAGTTCAGTGGCAGACTACTTTCTATCCACTTACTATTTTTCAATAACTGCGGGCCTAAGCAGACCCAGAAAGAATTGCATTTGCTTAAGATTTCCTTCAGCCCTTCTCTGTACTAAAACATTAAATGGTAACAATTTCCAACCAGCGAATGCTCTCAAAGGAATGCAGCCTTGCGCATTTCGTCTCACCTTCGCACGTTGAGCAACACCACAGCAAAGGCAATGTCATGAGTGCGCTCTTTGGATGATATCTCACGCCGCCGCCAGAGATAATGTCGCCAGCAGGTGTGAGATATCAGTACGGGAAGTGAGTGAGTCACTTGTCCGGGCCGGCGCCGCTCTCCAACCTTTCGTCACCCTCTCACGCACTGCCGGAGAATAAATCGTTGCACAGTGACTGGTCGAGTGCTCAACCAAAGTGGGTGATAATTTAATTAGGCAATTACGAGAGTTGCTATCACTATCAGAGTAACTGATACGCAAACAGAGCTATCTTTCCAGTGCTGATGAGAGTGAGTACTAAGCTGCATGGTTCGAAAACAATACATTTTTAACGCTTGACGTAATTCCTTGAGTATTCTGGACTTCACTAACTGTGGATTGCTTTTGCGGCCTTTTCTTGAGTTCATCTCGGCAATTGTCTCGGAAATATTCGGGATACGATTGTGCCGGGTACTCAGAGCAATGGAAGTAATCCTTTTGTGATAATATTTACGTAACTGTCTTCTCGTTTAGTCAGTTCCACTTTCCACTTCACGGAAGGCAAATCGATTTTCTCCAGATACTTCTGATAGTTTAATCGACATTGATCACCATTAGTAACCCATCTCACTCTTCAAAACTGTTTGCGCTCTATGCTCCAAACCCTATCTCGTAATTTTCTCGTTCCGGTTCGTCGATTCCTATTGGCAACACCTCTCTTTACAAGTTTCAGAATGCGATTTCACTGTCAAGATTAGGAGGACAGCTGTAAATAAGATAATTTCAATGTCGATGCCATATTTACATATCGACTTTTCTCCTACACGTTCTTTACAGTGACGTGTGAGGCGCTGCGGAAACTATGGTTTTTTGAACTCAGGACTCCGTTGCAGATTTTGTCCCCTCCGCAGTTGCATCAAGATGATACGAACAATGATCGTAGGTGCAGTAAATCGTGATATGGGCAGGGAAGCGGAAAGACAAAATCCTTTCTATTTTCCTGGAAGAGGTTTAAAACAAAATACAAAACTTTTTTCACTAGGCACTTGACCGCTATATGTGAGGCACAGTCTCTAATTGTAACGTAAGCACCGCCTACGAACTTTATTTTACATTGTTCATAATTATAAGACAAACATGTCCTTGATGGAGAGTCAGCGACAGATTAATACATTATATTAATAATTCTACCATAAATTTCGATACATACCGCTGAAGCGTTTTCCCCCAGTCTCTAAGTGAGAGCAACATGAGACGTCATTATTGTTATCCTACGCTTAACGTTTTTTCAAGAATAATGTTTTTATAGTCTGTCGTGGGAGCGGGGCTCGCCCTCACGCTCGAAAAAGCGGGTCTTCAGATTTGCGATTGATAGGAGTGGACCGGTTTCGCTCAGGCCGCACGCGCATAAAAAGCGCTCTCACTTACTTCAGCACTCCACTGTCGTGTTTCCGTTCGGAAATCAGGACTGAAATGACATCAAAATAAGGTACCCTTTAGATTCAACGCACAGGTAAATAATATTTTATATTATACAGGGTGAGTCGCTAACTATTGCCACCAAGAATTACTCCGAAATTCGGAGCTGAAAAGTTTGTCGGATAAAAGTTGCATGGGACAAAGGGGGCCATAATATGACGTTGGTTTTATGTTGCTAGGTTGGGTAGCTTCAGAGATATGAATGTCAACTTTGCTTTTCTTTTTTTAAATGTCATACTATAGCTCGGTACTTATTTTCTGATAGCGGCTATCGAGATGAATTTAATGATGTGTAACACTAAGGTATTTGAAGGTCAACTATGGTCACAAAGGTGGCATGAACGTTGATTTAAAGAAGGTGTTCGAAGTGATGACATTGGTACCAATGCAGAACTGCAATCTCCTTACCATGGATTGAGTGGTACTCGTTAACACTTCGGCAGTTATCGAAGCACATGCTCTGACAATTCTCTCTCTCATATCTTCAGGTGCAGTTGGAACTTCTTTATAAACAATGTCTTTTACGAATCCCCACAAGAGAAAATCCAGAGGCGTCAAGTCCGACGAACGAGCCGGCCACGACACGTCCAACCCAACGATTTGGGAATTGTCTCTGCAATTCATTTCTAGCCATCAGCGAAAAATGTAAGGGACACCCGTCGTGTTGATACCACATTCTGTTCCTTGTTCCTAAAGGTATTTCTTCCAATAACAGACCTAATGTTTCTTGCAGGAATGTGGTGTACTTCCTACCATTAAGATTTCTTTCGATGAAATAGGGGCCTATAATTCTGTGCTCCCACACCATAGGTTCACCGAGCACGGTTTTTGGGGTGCAACTTGCCGCAGCCATCGTGGATTTTCCGTTGCCCAGGAATGCATGTCATGCAGATTAACATTTCCATGGTTCCTGAATGTAACCTCGTCAGTAAATAAAATCAAAGTAATGTATGTGCCATCCCTCTGAATCTGAAGTTGAGCCCATCGACAGAATTCAATACAGTGCATACAATTCGTACCTGTTAATTTTTGGTGGAGACTGATATGGTAAGGATGATATTTATGGCGATGCAGAACACGAACAACACTACTCTGGTTCATGCCAGATTCCCTGGCGTTTTAACGCGACCTAATACGTGCACGATATACGAAAGAGAGTTGTCAGAGCATGTGCCTCGATAAGTGCCGATGTGATAAGGAATAACACTCAGTCCATGATAAGAAGATTGCAGCACTGCATTGATACCAATGGTCATCACTTTGAACACCTTCTGTAAATGGAAGTTCACGCCACCTTTGTGACATACGAGGGTGAGTCAAATGAAAATCTTAAATTTGTAATAACAAATCGAACTTTCGCGCCGTTATCCTGTAAGTTGATAAGCGTGCTACAAACAGCGTGCGGAATGGCCTGTAGGTGGCAGCACAGTGCAGATGCACACAGAATCAGTATAAAGATGGCCGTCCCACATGCGACTTGCACCAGGGAAGAACAGCGTTCTGTTATTCGGTTTTTGCGTAATGAAGGTGTGAAACCTATTGAAATTCATCTACGAATGAAGGTTCAGTACGGTGATGTATGTTTGTCACAGCAGAAAGTCTAAGAATGGAGTAGGAAGTTCGCAAATGGTGTGACTTCAGTGGAAGATGCTCCTCGTCCATGTAGACAAAATGAATTGATCAAACTACTTTGTTTTCATGTCGGAAAATAAATATTTAAGGAAATTCTTAACAGTAGGTACTTACATTTATTTCCCCATCATGTCTGATACTACTCCAGATGTATCGCTTACAGACCAAATGTCTGAAGCAATTCGTTATGTATACAGGGTGAATCATCTAAAACTTGCACCGTAAATATTACTGAAATGGAAAGTGCTATTGATGAGCGAATTTCACCTAATGGATTGGTAGTCAGAAACTCGTATAGTCAGCCAACTGACAGATTGTAACAAGAATTACAAAGTGTATTTTATTGTGCCAACGTACACTTTTTAAATGAAACAAACCCTGTTGACGCTAAAAAACTAAAAATAGGATAATCGGAATATCAAAGGTGTTTGTAGCAATACTCTAGTGCGAGTCATTCACGAGGTAACGTATTATGAAAACTCACACTGACACTTGTACAATACTCGTGGTACCACACATCAAAGAATAACACAAGTGTATACACGAGTTAAGAGGATTCTGAGCAGTAACAAGACAATTGACCATCACAGGTTGTGTTCAAAGTTACCACCGGCAGCGGCAATATACGTTAGAAACTGTTGAGGAACGAGTGGTGCTAGCATTTCAGCGGAGATTTCCGAGCAGACTGCAGTAATACGTCTTTGCATTTCATAAGATATAGTTGGTATGTCGTAGACAGCGTCTTTCATCTTTCCCCACAGAAAAAAGTCTACAGGCGTCAAATCAGGGAAATAGCCCGCCAATTCACCGATTTTGAAACAATTTATGAAGACATGCGGGAGTACCTCGCGCACTAAGGCCTGGACAGCCATCATGTTGTTACCACAGGTTCCTCCTATTTTGCAGAGGAACATCTTCTAGCAACCGTGGAGGGTGGCCTCTTACACGGCTGCGATAATTCTGCACGTTCGGTTTTCAGTAGATGAAAAACGGGCCTTTGAGCTGATAGTTCACTACCCCACACAACACGCTTACATACCACAGATGCAAACGTTCCACCGACTAAGCCAAGAGGGATTGACAACAGACCAATACCGCATGTTTCACCGGTTTAACTGGCCGTAGTTGGTAAATGTGACTTCATCACTAAACGAGATACGTGATACATCTGGAGTATCGTGTCTTAAAGTTCATGTACAGAAGTTAACACGATTCTCACAATCGTTTCCGTGCAGCCATTGATGGAGAGAGAGATAGTGATAGGGACGGGACCTGTGTCGATGGATAATGTGTAGGACTCTCGCCTGATTCATTCCACTTCCTCGAGCGATTGCGCGGGAGCTAAGGCGCGGATCATTTGCAACAGCGGCAAGAACATTAATTTCCTCCTCTCCTGTTGTCAATTGTGTCCTTCTGTTACGTTGTCTAAGTGTCACCTTACCACTTTCATTTAAATGGTTGACGAGGTTGATAAATACTGCCGAAATGATTTACGTCTATAGGGACATCTTCCCGCATACACAGTACAAGAACTAACTGCATTCCTCCTGCACTCGTATGCCTACTTTTTCTGCAAATTCCATCGTCTACTCATGGCCTACTGCCTAGTCTATCACACACTAACTGGCTACTATGTCGCAATGCACTCAAGGAACACACATGCACAACGTGAACTCACAAGCACAATATGTGCAAACATAACAGCATTGTACCTAGCAAATACACAGGCAAAACCACGTGTCGGTGTTGAAACTTTTGAAAATATGATATCCTGTAAACGACTCGCACAAGAATCCTGCAACAAACGCAAATGACTTTCTGATGTACCCTACTTTTAGTTTGTTAATGTCAGTTAGCATTGTGTTGTATACATAAAATTACTCTTTCTAAGTTTTATTACGATATATTAAATTGGATAACAACACAAGAACCTAACTACCAATCCATTCTGTGAAAAACGCACGTCAACAACACTTTCCATTTACGCAATATTTGCAGTGCATGTTTTAGGCCATTCGTCGTATATATTGGGGATTCAGAAGTAACAGTAGAGAAATCCTTTACTGCCTTCGTTCTATAACATGGGGAACCAGCTGATGAAAGTACGGAACAAATTTTTGACATGTTGCAAGTAGATGCTCTATAAGTGGTGTACTGTTGTAGACAAGGGTATCACTTAGTCTTTCTGGCGCACATGCAACTAATGTTGGAACAAAACCAGTGACTCTTTTTGCACTGTGCAAACGTGTACACATTTTTCTCAAGCTCTAGATATAGGTGGGATACTCTTACACACAAATTCCACTTAATGCGAAGCCAAACTGTGATTCAAGATGGAGATAAAAGCACAAATCTGTACAGATGTTTGCTGAGCACATTTAAAGTGTAATAGAAGTTTTTGAAATATTGAGGGATAGATCAGAAGTAACTTCAGAAAACAAAGGACATGCAGGCAATTTCTTGATATGCATTATGCCCTATTTTTTTCTTCGCGTTCTTTTATTTTTGGAATCCAGTGCTTACTAACGCGAATGATGCTCATTTACGCCAACAACAAAGAGAACTTGGACTTGGCGAATGTGTTCAAATGCTGGAAGTATTGACTCGATTTTGTGAGGAAAAGCGTGATTCTCTACTCACAAAAGCACCTGAGAGAACTTTGGAGATATTCAGTATATTTGTATTTCTCACAGAAATAAGAGTCAGAAGACGAAAAAGTCTGTTGAGAAAAGATTCGACTCTGGCTTAAATTCAATTCAGGAAAATGGTGGGGAGCAGCAGTAGGTAAGCTAATATAATTTTTAAAAAGTACTTACTAATGAATATACATCATGACCTTTTTGCCCTCCTTAAAATTCAAATAGTACTAGGTGCAGAGAAAGATGAGTTCATTGGTCGAAACAGTCAGCATTTACGTGAAAAATACAGCACTTTATAATAAAACCTTTGCTGCCTGTGAGGGCCCACCAGTGAAACGAGTCATCGTAGGACAGGTAAACTGTGTGGAAACATTTGTAAGGACATGCATAACAGAAATAATTAATAAACCATCGAAAGAAACATATTATATTTTCCACATGAGAAGCTAACATCTGTTAATTGTAATCGCAGGTTGCTTATAGGCTGCTCTCCTTCACTTGGCATGGATGGATCGAACTGAGTGTGCGTAGAAGTGTTTATGTTCTGGAACTGCCAGGTAGGGAGCACGAATCGCGGAATTGGTTGGACATCAGAAGAACAATTATTTCTGGCTTCATGAAAGAGTTCCTGTACCAAGTAAGTTAATTTAATGAGTGCAGTAGGTAGTCTACTTATAGGAGAAACAACTCCACAATATACTACACTAGAACAACGTTATTTAACATAGTTGTACAACCATTCCTAAGTAATGTTCAGCATTACGATCTTGCTCGGCTGAATGCAACATGAAGTAGGGTTTGGTATACTACTCCGAACTAAATACTGAACTCGATAAACAGGCATGCCTGTGACGACATCATATGTAATTGCAATGCACCATTTACCTTTCACCATTGTGTGTCGTTGGATGTGCAGGACACCAGGTGACTGCATCTACTCCCTGCTGCCTGTCAACCTATAAAACTGCTTATTCGTGACTTAAGTGTCTGTCATATATAGTCTTATCGAATTCTTCTGTCAAGCAGAAGACTGTTTGCTCTTAGC
Source organism: Schistocerca cancellata (assembly GCF_023864275.1). NCBI lineage: Eukaryota > Metazoa > Arthropoda > Insecta > Orthoptera > Acrididae > Schistocerca > Schistocerca cancellata. The sequence goes on along the minus strand of NC_064628.1, from coordinate 147,005,424 downwards.
CTGTCTATAATGTCTGTCTACGCTCGCCTGGTTGGTGGGGCGACGTGCACTGTGATGCCATCGCAGTTCTCACAACAACGTATTAACTAACACGACTCTTCTCGATCTCTCTCTTTGGAGAATGTATGAGACTCTCAGCTTATTTAATGATGATCTATTTAGAGTCCATTGTGATTAAAGAGACCACAAAATAAATCTCTCTCCACGTCCCACGAAGCATTAAGCGCTCTGTGTAACTAAGTAACATTTCAGAGAGAGCTCTTTCTTGTCTCCAAATTGCATATATCGAGCTACCTCTCCTCTCTTTGTGAAGAACATTGCATGCACCAGAATTAGAGTCTGCCAACCCAATTGCTGCCTACGACAATTACTCCTCCCACACTCAAAACATTACGTCCAATCATCCTAACCGCTAACTCCACCTCCACAGAGAAATGACCCATCTGTTCTACAAGAGGCACCGGTCTTTACTATCTTTAGTATCATTTATATATATATGCACTGTTCAAGTGAGTGCCACGCGCTGTTTTAACTATGTATTTCCCTCTGCGCCACAAAAAATTGGGCCCATTCAATTACTGTGAATTGTGCAGCCGCGTGTCCACCCCCCCCCCCCCCCCCCCGGCGTGGAGCAAGCTGCACAACACTATGCAACTCTGAACTCAGTCGATACGGGCAATGCGTCCTTTGCAGCTGTGATAGTTGTGACCCATCCCTCTCCTTAGCCAGCGGCCAACAAAGTGGCTTTTACAGAAAAATGTTGCGTCATGGTTCGCAATCTCCTCTCAGTCCCAGATTTGCATTCCTACCGAAAAGTATGTACATGCAAATGGGAAAAGTGATTACTTAGCCTTATATTCTGATTAGCCAAGCTAACTTTCAGCAGCATTTTATGTGAAAATTGAGTCTGTTACACCCAAAGTATAGTGTGTGACATCGTCTCGCCGAGGAGACGCCCATGTAAGGTAGTAGAATGGACTGTTACTTGGGAGGTAGGAAAAGTGAACTGACACATTAAACACGATACAAACATTGCTTAATGTGAAGACCATCTGCATCCACGACAGCCTGGAATCACACAAGAGATCGCTCTACTGCGACCTGAAAAAACGGTGGCCCATGATATGTTCAGCTGTCATGTCGCAGTTATAGTCGAATCCACGAACAACAACTGTAGACGCAGGTCTAGATACAGTCGGGCATTGCTTTGTTGCTAGTTCCAAGCGACAGTTGCAGTATGAACATAAAAATGCTTTGAACTTCATGAGAAGGTGTATCTCGCAAATTACATCTCTGACTTTCTTGTCTTGACGTTGGTGCGTCGAACAAATTTAAACTCTACCGCCATCACTCGTGACTCCAACTATAGCACACTGCTCGAAGATCGCACTTTGCGTCCAACATTCTCAGAGCCATGGCAACAGTAACTTGTTCAACAATTTGTGGCGCAGTTGCCCATTGGGTTGTTCCAGGAGCAGTTCTTAAATCGCCAGTTAATTCTAACTTCCAAATCATGTTCTTCAACCCCTTGTGCGGGAAGAGGACCTATCCCTATTCCTGTAATGCATCGATACTCGTGAAAAGCAGTAGTACTATTGTTGTTGTTGTTTTGATAAAACAGCTTTACGAATAAGTCCGACTCACCTTATCCAGACCCATGCTGACTGTCTGCGGCTGTAGTGCATAATGATGCTTGTGTTCGAGCCCTACATGGTCCTACTAGTACTGGTGCCTAAAACCTATTCATAATGCTAACACTGTTAGCAATGCAAATCATGCAGTACACAGTCTGAACATCATTCCTATAAAGTCTGGTACCCATATGGTAAGTACTTTTCCGTCTACACCGGCTCAAGTACCCAAAGTTTAATTATAACCAGACTGTATTGTGCATTGAATGCTGCAGCTATGTTTGCTAAAATACATCATACTAGGCGCCACATTTCTTGATTTAAAGAAGTTTCTTCCAAAAGAGCACATTTATCTACAGACAGCTTTAGAATTATTAAGATGAATAATTATGTGGAAGATGCAGGAGTGTTTAATTAACGTTGTTGTGGCACTAAGGAATTTTCTAACAATCACTACGTCAAATGCTATTTGTGTAAGAAGTTTCTCCAAATCAAAGCTAAAAATAAGATATTGGAGGTCGACTATCAGCCAGGAAAGCTTAAGTAATATTGCTGTTTTATCATTTGAAATAAAAGTAAATAGACTATTTAAATGAACACAATGCAAGAATAAAAGTGAAAAAATTGCAAATAAATGCAATTTATATGCTTAAATGAACTGCCTAATATATAACTTTTCTGTTTCAGTATTTGTTATACTTGTATTGGTACTTATAAACTGTTACAGTTTCGAAGCAAGCATTAATGGCTTTAGACAAGTAATTTTATATTATAATCATAAGTGTAGTTTAGAAAACAGGTTTAAAAATCTAATTTTTAACAGCTCATGATGGGACGCAATATTTTAAACTACCCTGGGCGCTCAGACCCCAAGGTAAAGCGTTGCTTTATCATAACAGTATAGTGAATATATGTGATGAATACACAATTTATTTGACTTACATGTTGTCTGTTGGGTTAAAATGAAACAAGGTACGACTTCTCAATATTTTGTTATCCAGATTGTAATATTTCTCTTCCCTATAGATCCCATGTTTGAGTCCTTTATATACTAGGTTGAAATTAACGCAACAATCATTCGGAATAAATGTTTAATAAGCGGGATAAAGATCAGCTCCATTAAATGAGTCTCATTCTGTGGCCGAGATCGCTTCCTTGGAATGTGTCGGCCACTTTCGATCCAAAGATACGAAATTAGAATTCTGATGGTAAAAAGGAAGCACTAGAATTCCCCACCATTAGGTGGTGAGACAGAACTATACGGGTACTGACCAGTTGAATATCGTAGAAACATTTCGTTGTATTCATAGTGCTTAGAAATCGAATAGTGTCGATCCTTCCATCCTACGGGAAAAACACGTTCGATGATTAAGCTCAGAAGTAGGTTGAGTACAAGATCTATGTCTCATCATCTCCTACAGTTTTTTAAAATCTTCTACACAATGGCAAAACTTCCCCTGCTGCATAACCTTTCAGCACATTTATACAGCCGGCCGCGGTGGTCTAGCGGTTCTGGCGCTGCAGTCCGGAACCGCGGGACTGCTACGGTCGCAGGTTCGAATCCTGCCTCGGGCATGGGTGTGTGTGATGTCCTTAGGTTAGTTAGGTTTAAGTAGTTCTAAGTTCTAGGGGACTTATGACCTAAGATGTTGAGTCCCATAGTGCTCAGAGCCATTTGAACCATTTGAACATTTATACAGACATTATTTTGCACAGTTGATATATGATACGGAAGTCAGACGTGAACTCGCAGTCAGGTGTATACTTCATTGTGCGTGAGCACATTCATGAGTGGTGTGACGTCTCGTTTTGTCTCGGCTCGATGATGATGATGATGATGATGGTTGTCCCAGTCGAGATGAAGTGGAACGGCGTCCGTCGATCACGACAACGCCAATCTGTAACTATTATAAAAACAAACTCCTCGCGCGGTTTGGTTATTTTTCAGATGCTGTCTCACAAAGCTGATATCAACGTCTCGATGGAGCAGCACGCCGGAGTGTGTGCGCCACCCTTGCTTGTAGTGAAAGCAGTGATGTTCGATGTCTATCGATCTTCTCCACTTATAAATATAGCGACTGCACCACTCGATAACGCGATGACTCCCTTGGTCTGAAATGATAACCAAAAGTCCTTTGGGTGTTCGTGACAGACTTTTCAGTTTGCGCGAACTTGCTGACTGAAGTTCTTATAGCCGGTTTGAAAATGTGTATTCAAACGTTGAAAATATGTCTTGAATCATCACTCCATCACACAAGACGATGTCACATCATGATTTTTGAGAGGATATTGAGTTGTTAATTATTATTCCGTCGTCAAGGCGCCGCTACGTCGTGTATTCAACAACTGCACGACGTAATTCTTCAGATAACATATCCTTGAGCAATGTTCAGAATGCGTCGTATTTCGGTGTAAACTTATTTGTGTTTACAGTTAAATTGTCACTAATCACTTTTCAGTTTTATGTTATCCGAAGAATCATTTAATTCCACAAATACATTTTAAATGTCCATTAAATGATATATGCGACACGAAGAATTAAAGTTGAATTAAAGAATGTTCTTCGTAATTATTTGTACCTACACTGAGCACACACACCGATTTTTCATTCAGGGAATTGCGTCTCTTAGCATCAGCAATTCTGACTTTGACGATAGCTTCTGACAACAAGGGGCAATTGTAAGTTCTTCGTTATTGCGTTTATATGTTGCCTACTCAAGTCGAATAATTGAGTTTATGTCGTCGATCAGTCTTTTCCTGTGTCCTTTGATGTTTGTGACTGTTAAGTATCAAAAATGGTTCAAATGGCTCTGAGCACTATGGGACTTAACTTCTGAGGTCATCAGTCCCCTAGAACTTAGAACTACTTAAATCTAACTAACCTACGGACATCACACACATCCCTGCCCGGGGCCGGATTTGAACCTGCGACCATAGCGGTCGCGCGGTTCCAGTCTGTAGCGCCTAGAACCGCCATTCGGGTCGGCTGTTAAGTATCACGAAGGCTAACTCCCATCACAAAACAGCAATCACACAAGTTATTTTTCTGTAACATATATTAACTATCCCTTTATCTGCCAAAACCGTAAAGATGATTTTACTTCAGTCCGGCTTCTGACTAATATCTCCAAACGTAAAACTTTTAAACTCCACATCGGTTTTCAAACACTATAGTAGCGCTTATCATGCGTACTACTATTGCAAGAGTACAAGAGAGAAGTGCAGTTAACATCTCCATTGCCGAGTTACATTTCAGTCACTGCGAACTTACAGCTCGATGCGGCTACAACTCTCTTCTAGGATAATTATTATCTTTGGTCAATTTATGGTTTGGGCTTTAACATTCGTAAATAATATTTTTTTAAAATTCTTTCTATAAAGTTTCTATTTCGTATCATATGGTATTCTTTCTTTCAGTCCTTTCTTTATGATAAGCATTAGTATTTACATAACATTCTTGTTAATCAAACTGTCAAGAGAGTAAATTTTGTAGTCAGTATCTGTCATCACTGTCAGCATGACTTATTTTTCTATTTATTTTTGCCACAAAAGGTTGTTGATTGTGGGTGTTACACATGCCCCCCGGACGATGAAGTGGGTACGTGACTTTCCGCTTCAAAGTCCCTAACCAAGTAAGGTCCTTGTTTTCTTATTGGCAACTGACATTCACACACATACACGTACAAAAAAAATCGAATCATTACATTGTTTCTTTTACATTAATTTGAACTTATGGTTCATGTCTACTAAAAACTTTATTACTTCCTTTCACTGTCAATTTATATTTTCGACGCATCGCCACACTGTCGCTGCACCTACACCAGACCATGCAAAGCTGCAAACATGGCCCGGTTCGAAGCCAGTGCCTTCTCCTCTATCGACCATGGCAAAGCTGCAGCAGCATCGGACCGTACATGGCAGTGAGTACGATAGGATTATGCGTGGTCGTCTGATTACTCTCGTTGTCCAGTGGCTGCACTCCCGGTAGACTGTACTTAACACTTCAGCACAATCTATCCTGAGATAGTTCGCATCACCATTGTTAAGTATGCTGAAACATTTAGAGCACTTCTTTTCGGTTCATAACATGAAATTACTTATCGTTATCGCAGTTCTGAATGTTCATCGTTGCCCATTGTCTTTTCATTTAATTAATGATCTTCGTGGTAAATCTAATTAATCTATATTCACAATTGTACTATCAGTTTATAAACGCATACAACATTCCTCACACCGGTACCATTATATTTTTCTTATTAGCTAATTTTTCCTTTTTTCAAGCCTTACTGGTTCATTAATTTATTTCCTATTCCCCTTTATTCGTCTCTCACCTTCTCCTTCCTCAAAATATGTGATTTTGTTCAAATAAAGTCCCCTATTCCCGAATGATCACGGTAAGAGTTTTCATTGTGCTCGCGTGCTTACTTTACGCTGATGCCTCGTGTGTCAAATAACATTTAGAGGCATGTTAGCATAAAAATATTAAAACATCAATTATTAACATGATAATATCCACTTAATTGTTTTACTTAATAAAATTTTCAGTGAACACAAAATAGTTGTAGATGAGAACACATAGCTCGTAATATTTCTTAATGACTTAAGTAAATAGAACTTGTTTTTTGCAAGAACTATTTAAAACTAATTCATTGTTCACAAATTCTAAATAGAAAATAAATTCACAAACATGGCTGTAACATCTTTCTGCTTTGTAACTACTCCTAGTTTGCATATTTACAATCTAAACCTTCAATTAACTAAAGTATTTCCTTAACTCTGTATGAGGATACACCCCTTTTATCCTCTTGGTTTCTTCATCCTCTAACAGGTACCTTCCTTCATGGCATAGGCGCTGCTCTTCAGCCAAGAGACAGTAATTACACAACAGCAAGACATTTAAAACAACATATAGGAGAAAATACGGAGGAACATAGATGCACAAAGGGGGAATATTATGGAATAGAGCCTACAAAACAGGGTGCCTGTACAAATGGAGATAAAAGTCTAAGAAAGTATATTACACAAAAAACCACACACTGTAACGATTAAAACAACACAAGGCGAAGTACAGTTGGGGGATAAAGTAAGGCACATGATTAAAACCTTAGCACTTGACGTAACTGTAGATTGGCACCAAATTCTACACTGACATAGCACACTGATGATGAGGAACAGACGTAATGTATAGTTCTGCATCACCCTGGTTCCCAGAACTCCTGAAGATAAACGTTGACTGTGGATATTTTATCACAGACGCAGTCCCATTCACTGTTCAGAGATGTAACTAAACCTGCCTAAAGACGTAAACAACCATGCATGAGCAGCGCCTATTAGACGGAGGTTGTGCGACAGCCGATCAGTTCCAACCATTCCGCCAGGAAGGAGGTAACGGCTCGTGTTGTCTGTAGCTCAACCATGCCGAGACGGTCAATACCGTGGTTCGATAGCGTCCGCGTTGTTACTTTGTGCCTGGAAGGGCTCTCAACAAGGGAAGTGTCCAGTCGTCTAGGAGTGAACGAAAGCGATGTCGTTTGGACGTAGAGGAGATGCAGAAAGACAGGAAATATCAATGAAATGCCTCGCTCAGGCCGCCCCAGGGCTACTACTGCAGTGGATGACTGCTACCTACGGATTATGGCTCGGAGGAACCCTGTCAGCAACGCCACCATATTGAATAATGCTTATCGTGCAGACACAGGACGTCGTATTACGACTCAAACTGTGCACAATAGCCTGTATGATGCGCAACTTCACTCCCGACGTCCATGGCGAGGTCCACCTTTGCAACCACGACACCATGCAGCGCAGTGCAGATGGGTCCAACAATGGACCGCTCGGGATTGGCATCACGTTCTCTTCACCGATGAGTGTCGCATTTGCCTTCAACCAGACAATCATCGCAGACGTGTTTGGAGCAACCCGGTCAGACTGAACGCCTTAGACGCACTGTCCAGCGAGTGCAGCAAGGTGGAGGTTCACTGCTGTTTAGGTGTGGCATTAAGTGGGGCCGACGTACGCCGCTGGTGGTCATGGAAGGCGCCGTAACGATTGTACGATACGTGAATGCCTTCTTCCGATCGGTAGTGCAACCATATCGGCAGTATATCGGCAAGGCATTCGTCTTCATGAACGACAATTCGCGCCCCCATCGCTCACATCTTGTGAATGATTTTCTTCAGGAAAACAACATTGCTCGACTAGAGTGGCCAGCATGTTCACCAGACATGAACCCTATCCAACATGGCTGGGATAGCTTAACTTTTCCCGGCGAATCGAATGTTCAAATAACTTAAGGGTTTGCTGCCGGGTGACGTCGTCGAACACCGCCGATATTTCGACAGGAGCACACCCTGCCATTCTCGAGGCACAAATGCAAGGAAGAAAACAGAGAAACAGAATTAGTGCTACCTCACCTGTTGATTAATAGTAACCATCGATATTTCTGATGTTGGTTATCTTTCACTGTGTTGACACCTGTTTTGTGTGTGGTGTCGTCCTTCTTTATCCTCTGTGAACCGAGGTATTAAATTTGCTTGCACATTTTTTCTTCCTTGCACTTGTGCCTTGAGAATGGCAGGGTGTGCTCCTTTCGAAATATCGGCGGTGTTCGACGACGTCACCCGGCAGCAAACCCGTCAGTTATTTGAACATGGCTGGGATAGATTGAAAAGGGCTGTTTATGGATGACGTGACCCACCAACCACTCCGAGGGATCTACGCCGAATAGCCGTTGAGGAGTGGGACAATCTATATCAACAGCGCCTTGATGAACTTTGGGATAGTATGCCATGACGAAAAAAGGCATGCATCAATGCAAATAACGTGCTACTGGGTGTTAAAGGTACTGGTGTGTACAGCAATCTGGACAGCAAGCTCTCATGGTCTCGCCGTTTGGTGGTACAACATGCAATGTATGGTTTTCATGAGCAATAAAAAGGGCGAAAAAGATGTTTATGATGACCTGTATTCCAGTTTTCTGTACAGGTTCCGGAACTCTCTGAAGCGAGGGGATCGAAAACTTTTTTGATATATACCAAAAAAGTGCTGCCAAGAAAATAACAGTCACTGCATGTAACTCGGCACCAAAGAAGAACCGCCAGCTTACAAACATACGTACATCACAGTTATTTAGTTCACACAGGGTAATTAATATATTGACGTGTTAACCTTTTGTAGATGTCTGACTGTCTTTTATAACGGATCTCCAATGCCAACACAACAGCTTCCTACACCTACGAGAGCTATCATCCTAATTTTCGATGTTACGAACTACCAAAAGCTCCTGAATTTGCTTAAACATTATATCATGTTGTCCAGCGAGCTTCTAGGAGCAGAAATATATATATATGTATGTGTGTGTGTGTTGTTGTTGTTGTGGTCTTCAGTCCTGAGACTGGTTTGATACAGCTCTCCAGGCTACTCTATCCTGTGCAAGCTTCTTCATTTCCCAGTACCTACTGCAACCTACATCCTTCTGAATCTGTTTAGTGTATTCATCTCTTGGTCTCCCTCTACGAATTTTACCCTCCACGCTGCCCTCCGATACTAAACTGGTGATCCCTTGATGCCTCAGAACATGTCCTACCAACCGATCACTTCTTCTAGTCAAGGTGTGCAACAAACTTCTCTTCTCCCCAAACCTATTCGATACCTCCTCATTAGTTATATGATCTACCCATCTAATCTTCAGCATTCTTCTGTAGTACCACATTTCTAAAGCATCTATTCTCTTCTTGTCCAAAATATTTATCGTCCATGTTTCACTTCCATACATGGCTACGTTCCATACAAATACTTTCAGAAACAACTTCCTGACACTTAAATCTGTACTCGATGTTAACAAATTTCTCTTCTTCAGAAACACTTTCCTTGCCATTGCCAGTTTACATTTTATATCCTCTCTACTTAGACCATCATCAGTTATTTTGCTCCCCAAATAGCAAAACTTATTTATTACTTTAAGTGTCTCATTTCCTAATCTAATTCTCTCAGCATCACCCGACTTAATTCGACTGCATTCCATTATCCTCGTTTTGCTTTCGTTGATTCTCATCTTATATCCTCCTTTCAAGACACTGTCCATTCCGTTCAACTGCTCTTCTAAGGCCTTTACTGTCTCTGACAGAATTACAATGTCATCGGTGAACCTCAAAGTTTTTATTTCTTCTCCATGGATTTTAATACCTACTCCGAATTTTTCTTTTGTTTCCTTCACTGCTTGCTCAATATACAAATTGAATAATATCGGGGATTTGCCACAACCCCGTGTCGCTCCCTTCTCAACCACTGCTTCCCTTTCATGCCCCTCGACTCTTATAACTGCCATCTGGTTTCTGTACTAATTGTAAATAGCCTTCCGCTCCCTGTATTTTATCCCTGTAACCTTCAGAATTTGAAAGAGAGTATTCCAGTCATATATATATATATATATATATATATATATATATATATATATATATATATATATATATATACTCTTGGAAATTGAAATAAGAACACCGTGAATTCATTGTCCCAGGAAGGGGAAACTTTATTGACACATTCCTTGGGTCAGATACATCACATGATCACACTGACAGAACCACAGGCACATAGACACAGGCAACAGAGCATGCACAATGTCAGCACTAGTACAGTGTATATCCACCTTTCGCAGCAATGCAGGCTGCTATTCTCTCATGGAGACGATCGTAGAGATGCTGGATGTAGTCCTGTGGAACGGCTTGTCATGCCATTTCCACCTGGCGCCTCAGTTGGACCAGCGTTCGTGCTGGACGTGCAGACCGCGTGAGACGACGCTTCATCCAGTCCCAAACATGCTCAATGGGGGACAGATCCGGAGATCTTGCTGGCCAGGGTAGTTGACTTACACCTTCTAGAGCACGTTGGGTGGTACGGGATACATGCGGACGTGCATTGTCCTGTTGGAACAGCAAGTTCACTTGCCGGTCTATTAATGGTAGAACGATGGGTTCGATGACGGTTTGGATGTACCGTGCACTATTCAGTGTCCCCTCGACGATCACCAGTGGTGTACGGCCAGTGTAGGAGATCGCTCCCCACACCATGATGCCGGGTGTTGGCCCTGTGTGCCTCGGTCGTATGCAGTCCTGATTGTGGCGCTCACCTGCACGGCGCCAAACACGCATACGACCATCATTGGCACCAAGGCAGAAGCGACTCTCATCGCTGAAGACGACACGTCTCCATTCGTCCCTCCATTCACGCCTGTCGCGACACCACTGGAGGCGGGCTGCACGATGTTGGGGCGTGAGCGGAAGATGGCCTAACGGTGTGCGGGACCGTAGCCCAGCTTCATGGAGACGGGGCGAATGGTCCTCGCCGATACCCCAGGAGCAACAGTGTCCCTAATTTGCTGGGAAGTGGCGGTGCGGTCCCCTACGGCACCGCGTAGGATCCTACGGTCTTGGCGTGCATCCGTGCGTCGCTGCGGTCCGGTCCCAGGTCGACGGGCACGTGCACCTTCCGCCGACCACTGGCGACAACATCGATGTACTGTGGAGACCTCACGCCCCACGTGTTGAGCAATTCGGCGGTACGTCCACCCGGCCTCCCGCATGCCCACTATACGCCCTCCCTCAAAGTCCGTCAACTGCACATACGGTTCACGTCCACGCTGTCGCGGCATGCTACCAGTGTTAAAGACTGTGATGGAGCTCCGTATGCCACGGCAAACTGGCTGACACTGACGGCGGCGGTGCACAAATGCTGCGCAACTAGCGCCATTCGACGGCCAACACCGCGGTTCCTGGTGTGTCCGCTGTGCCGTGCGTGTGATCATTGCTTGTACAGCCCTCTCGCAGTGTCCGGAGCATGTATGGTGGGTCTGACACACCGGTGTCAATGTGTTCTTTTTTCCATTTTCAGGAGTATATATATATATATATATATATATATACTGTCTGCTCCTAGCAGCTTGTTGGACAACATGCTGCAATGTGTAATGTTTAAACAAATCCAGGTGCTTTTGGTAGTTCGTAAGATCTAGAATTAGGATGATAGCTCTCGTACGTGAAGGAAGCTGTTGTGTTGGCACTGGAGTGTTTGCTTATAAAAGACAGTCAGACATCTACAAAAGGTTAACACGTCAATATGTTAATTGTCCTGTGTGAACTAAATAATTGTGATGTACGTGTATTTATAAGCTTGCGGTTCTTCTTTGGTGCTGAGCTACATGCAGGTGACTGTTATTTTCTTGACCGATACAAATAGTCAGTCATGCTGATACACTTAGATAGTCTCTGAATGTTAGTAACGCTTAGTAGCTCCATGCTACATTGATGTATTGCCCTCGCTGGAGTCTTCCATACTAATGTTGATAGCATAAATTTTCTATGTGGGCAGCTGCTGCTTAATATTTGCATAGTTAAAAATCCCTTTTAAATTTGTTTTGTTAAAAAATCTTCTAAAAGAGCTCTAGAATCCGACTGTAGCTGTTAATGTTTGTGGAATTAAGGTACAGCCTGTTTGGCAGTAGTGAAAGGCAACTCCAGGATACAAATGGCTGGATTGCACAACGGCATTGGACCAATGCGATCTCCCAAGATTCTAAATGGCACATAAAATGGAATGGATGCTGGAAGATCCATAAATAGTCTTAGATAGTTAAGAGTCATCACTGAGACCCATACAAATTTGGTTCCGTGTTGAACTAGTGGTAGTCCTTAGAAAAACCGATATTGCGAAACAGATTGTACCTTGATTCTAAAATAAACGAAGATTGGCAGGTACAAGCGTAATCTACAGTTTTGTATAAGATATTGCAACAATCATTTTTAAAAAAGATTTTGTACGTGATGTACAAGTCTATCGTTGCACTGAATCTGGTGCGAAGCGCTGAGTGCGGCTGCTTAACAATAAACAATACGCGCCGGCCATCAGATTGGCAGGCAGTGTGATCGTGTCAGTAATACGTCCTCTGGTGGTGTGTTTACGTCGCGCTGTCAATCGTTGACTCCTAAGCGGTGGAAGAGCGGGTTCGCGCGACAGCGCGCTGGTGGGAGATTCAAAAGTACCGCATCTCAGGTAGCTGTAAGCGGTGTGGGGCGCGTCTGTGCGGTCGGTGAAGATACCGTCCAAACCGCAAAGCAAGTCGCCTGCAATGCAAGAAACGTTTCTGGAATTTACAGTAATCCTGTGTCCTAAATTGTGTCGCTATAGCACGTTTAAACCCTTTTTTAGGAAAAATGACATCTATGCCTTCCGCACGCAAATAATAATAGAAAACGAATACATTGGTATCAGACGCTAAGAGCTTAAGATTTGAAATAGGAAATTTACATGTTTGCATGCCAGGATACTTTCAGTTAATTCTCAATATCTTCGACAGACAAAGTATTTTGAATTCCATGGATTCCATATTCTGCATTAAGAATTGGCTGAGTCTGGATAACATGTGAGCATTTTATTAGTATTTCTTGTGGTTCTAGGTACATGTCTAACTTTCGTTGGCTCTTGTGAAATCCACGTCTAGGTGGGGTCTCAATGCGTGATAAGACTCGTCTGTGGCTTGCTGCCTACAAGGCAGCCGGCCACGTTGCTGCTCAACCCCGTCCCAGAGGTGACCCAGTATGTGCGAAGTGCAATTAGACTCATAGGGAAAGTTACTGCTGATGAAGTTCAAGCGAAGAGTTAGAACGGATCGATGTAGAGTGGGATGGATACTGAAGTGCGTTCATGATATCGTGATAATGCATACCACAGGGTGCAATTTTGTCTAAGAAGAATGAACACCCCTGAGAACGACATCACAAAAGTTGGATGGCTAAATATAGGTACTAGGAAATTACCTGTGAATTATCCTTTTATTTCCTTTCTTGACAAATGAAGGAAATACAAAAAACGTTCTGAAAAAGAAAGGGGCATGCTGAATGACATACGATGTGGGAGGATTTCACACATAAATTTAGAAATCTAGGTCCCACAATGCATGTAACTCATCCGTTTGGATAATGGTGATGACGAGCCTTATCTGCGACCATAAATAAGTAAAGAAACTTCGGAAGGCGATCACACTAAGCCCCATCTGCATTTGCCACAGGACTATGAAGGAAGTTAGGTATTCCACAATTCTCAGCTTCGAAAATACCACAATATACGTCAATACCATGTCCCAATTGAATAGGATTTAAGCCAAAGATTGTGCAGCGCGGCAGCCTATGTGTTTTCAACTGTGACTGTTTGTTGAAAATTAGAATATGATAGCACATGTGACGCAGTAAAATTCTACGCCTATGAACATGTGAATACACACAATTGCTGATTCTGGGGGAAAAAACAAATACACTCACTGCAAGACTGGAAACGGGACACCATCAGAGTGAATGTGTGATTACAGATAAGAAGGACTAACGTCTATACAACTTTAATGATAGCAGAGGAGCTAATAAACAGGCACATATGTCTGCATACGAGAAAACGTTCTGGAGCCACAGTTCGTAGGAAATGGGATTAGCTATTTTTAGCAGCATTGGGTACCTTCTCATTTTGCCTCAGAAGTCCTTAATTACATGATGCAGTTTTTGCTGGGTTGGACGTCGTTCTCAAAGGCCTTGGGCACCTCGTTCTCCAGGCCTGGGGAGGGGGTGACGTGGAGGGCGGGGCAGGGCAGGGATTTAGGAAGGCGAAAATATACCACGAAAAGACTAACAGCACAGCACACTTGAAACAACGAAATAAAGACGTAGTTGATCAAATCTCTCAAGCTATGATGAATACAGTGTTTCGGTGCATGGATGAGCTCTGGCAGCTATGCAGTCACATTGAGCTGTGACGATTTATGGTTCTATTGCGATACATGCTGTATTGTATATTGCAAATGTTTAATAAATGTGCGTTTCCAAAGATTGTATGGAGATATTTTGATCACCCTGTAAGTAACCTACCAATAACTTCAATAGGAACTGATGAAAGCTAATGTGAAATGAGTAAGAAAATATTTAAAGAAATCGAAAAAGAAACTGTAGTAAGATTGGCAGATTCAGAACCCCAAAAACTTAAAAGAGTTTTTGGTGAAGGTTAAATAAAGCTGTTCCATTGATTATTGCTGGAACATGTTATAGATCATAATTGTGCATTGTTTATTATTATGTTTGAAAACAGTCTTCAGTTGTTACGCCTTTTTCAGATACAAACATGAAACAATTTAAAACAGTGGAATGCAAAGTATCTAAGTATCTCAGCTGCAACTTGCATGAAAATAATATGAGATGAAGCGGCCATTTGGATGCACTTTTAATAATATTGCTTTTGTCTTGACTACAATTTTGTTTTTCAACAACCTTACGCATTTCGACTTTCTGTCATTTTCAAAGGCTAGAAAAAACAACAAAAAACTGTTATCAGGAGATATGAACATATGATACATTTCTCCATTGATAATAGGCATAGTACAACGACTAGAATATGGTTTCATAGCTTACCATTGATATGACAGTCAAATAAAATCGTTTATCAGATACATTGTATCATGTCAACATTCCCGATCACGAGACAAGCACAAACTGCTACCAAGGGAAAATTTTTGAAGCCAAGTGGACTAAACCACTAGGCGGCGCTTGGTACGTGGTACACGCTGCTATTTGTTTTTGTTTACAACAACAATTTTCATCGTCACAATGTATAAAATAATTCCATGAGCCGACACTGAAATCATTTACAATGTTTTACAAAAAGGTAATACTTTTCAAAACAATGTGTAATAAGTTCTTTTTAATTTAATACATTGGAAGAACGCCCTGGTTGGCACTGGAGCCAAATCTCTGTTAACCAACATATCTTTTGGTTCGTACGACTTAACAGCACTTAAACTACTACCATTAGTAAAAGTTCATAGAAAGTTAACAAAAGTGAAAATTACAGAGATTACTAGAGGGTTGTAAGAGCACTGATTAAAGCTGGCTCATTTGAGATAATGTACATAAGATCTTCTGTGGTTGTATAATCGTAACACAGTTTTCTGTGAATAACAAACGTTGTAGATCGCCACGACGCAATTAAAGAATGGGGGATGGCTAAAGGGGTACACAGTAATAAACTTGACGTATTACAAATCCTGTGAAACTGTTTGTAATACTGTGACTACAAACGTTTATAAAATGACCACTTAAACAAAACAAAGTGAAAGCATTTTGAAACAACTATAGTACCGCTGTTGCCAACAGTTTTCAACTCGATTCACGCAGCGTGAAGCTTTTCTTATATTGAAATTTCATTCCCCCGCCCTGTATGGACAGGGGAGGGCTGTCATCGGCACAATGCGCCGCTCTTCAGCCGAGAGGCAATACAGTTGTTAAAAAGATGAAACAAAATATATAAAAAGGTGATGAAAAAGGGGAACATAAAAACATAAGCGGGGAGACAATGGGAGTTAAAATATACACTTACACCGAGACGTTCACTGAGGGACACAGTTAGGAAAGGTCCACATAAAGATAAAAACACAGTTGGCGATATGCTTAGCACCTGAAATACACCGGAGTCACATGCACAAGATAAAAGTGGGCCACAGTATTAAATAATACTGCAGAAGGAAGGCACCTTGAACCCACTGTACGAAACAGAACACACACGATATAGAGTAAAAACTACCGGGCGGGACCTGCCGAGGGAGGAGAGGACTGCAGCGGGAAGCACTCTGTCTGACTATGACCCATCCGCGTGTATGATACTAGCTACGTAGTAAATACTTCATTTTTTACGCATTTTGCACACAAAACAAAACATAAGAGGAAGCCGTACAAATGTGCACAGTCTTGGGGGTAAAATACAGAATTATACGCCATTTATCACCAAAAGAATACTGTGTAGGGCGAACAGTAGAGTGTCTCCATCTACCGAAGCAGAAGTGGCAGAAGTAAAAGTGCTCCGTAAATAGACCGAAAAACCAGTTACTGGTGAATGTATCTATTTATTTAGTATTTCTGACGAAAATTTTGCTTTAATTTGAATATCACTCCTTTGGGGCTCTGTGCAGAATTTTAAGATTAGTTTGAATTTCGTCGAATAAGTGGTTGTTTCGTAAAAGATGCTTTTTTTATCATAAATATAACAAAACTTGCTTTATACACTCCCCCAATGATTCACCTCCTCCAATATGCTTATGACACCGCCCTCTGGCTCTCTATCCCACCCTTCAACGGCCCCAACGAACCCTCTAAACCCACCTATACCCGTTCACTACTTGGTGCAACTAGTGGATCCTTCGTATCAAACCCTCCAAGACCCAGGCAATCATCACAGACCGCACCTCCCGCTCTTCCCGCCTCCATGATTTCTGCCTAACCATTTGTGCTCGTCCCATCCAGCTCACCCCCACCCTAAGATACCTTGGCCTCACCCTCGACTGATACCTCACCTGGACTCCTCATCTGCTGACCGTCCAGCAGAAAGCCCATACCCACCTCTGCCTGCTGAAATCCCAGTCCAGCCAGACATGGGGATTGCATCCTTCCACCATCCTCCACACCTACAAATCCGTCATCCGTCCTATCCTTCTTTACGCCAGCACTGCCTGGATCTCTGACCCCCCGCCACCCTCGCGACCCTTGCTTTTATAGTGCCCCCCAAATCCTTGAATACCACACACTCTGCCTTGCCTTTTGAATCTGCCTTCCGTCCCCCACACAGCTCCTGTACGGCCTCATCCCATTCCCCCACCTCCTCCTTTTCCTTCAACAAATCTGCATCGTTTACACTGTCCACAGGCTTGATCCCCCACCCCTGGTGTCCTCCGTCCTGTCCAACCCCCCGCCGATTGCCGCACTTCTATCGCTGTATCCCCCTTCTCTCCACCTCCGCACACTCCATATACTTCATCAGGGCAATTTCCAGCACATTCCTCTCCCAGATGATGATTTTCGCTATGATGTTTACCCTTCCTACTAACTGTAGCCTGGCCTTGTGCCCCCTCCTCAGAGCTCCCCCTTCCCTTCCCCACCTTTTCCCAGAGTAGTTTCTCCTCCTTTTCCCCTATTGAGTCTCTGCTCTCCGTCCTTGGCTGTTTTCCTCTCATGTCCTTCCCTCTCCTTCTCCTCCCCCCCCCTCTAGCACCACCCCTTCCCCCTTTCATCCCTTCGCCCTCGTATCCCTACCCATGGATGATCCTGCCAGTTTGTTCCTCATCATCAGTGTCCTACGTTAGTGTTGAGTTTGGTGCCAATCTACAGTGACGTCAAGTGCTATGGTTTTAATCGTGTACTTGACTGTATCCTCCAGCTGTACTTAGCCTTGTGTTCTTTCAATCGTTACAGTTTTTGGTTTTTGTGTAATATACTTTTTTACACTTTTATCTCCATTTTTACAGTCACCCTCTTTTGTAGGCTCTCTTCCATAATGTTCTCTCTTTCTTTATCTATGTGCCACCAATTCTCTCCTTCATGTTGTTTTAAATGTCTTCCTGTTATGTACCTGCTGTCCCTTGGCTGAAGTGCAGCACCTATGCTGCTGCCATATGTGGAATTTAAATTCAATAAATAAAAAAAATCATTCTACAGATCAGAGCATGGAATATTACATCCCTTAATCATGCCAGTAGGTAAAAAAGTTTAGAAAGGAAAATAATTTGGCTGAAGTTACAGTGGGAATTAGTGAAGTTCGGTGGCAGGAGCAACGGGATTTCCGATCAGATGAATCCAGCGTTGTAAGTGCAAAGTCAAATAGGTGTAATGCAGGAGAGGATTTAATAATGAATAAGAAACCAGGAAAGCAGGCAAGATACTATGTGCAGCATAGTGAACGCAATATTGTAGCCAAAATATGCAGAAAGCCCATGACTACCACAGTAGTATAATTTTTCATGCCAACTAGCTCCACCGATGATGAAGAGACTGAAGAAATGTATGATGAGGTGAAAGGAATAATTCAGAGAGTTAAAGGAGACAAAAATTTAATTGTGATGAGCGACTGGAATTCGACAGTAGGAAAAGGATAAGAAGAAAATTAGTAAGTGAATTTAGACTGGGGAAAGAATAAAGAGGAAGCTGCATGACAGAGTTTTCCATAGATCATAATTTAATCATCGCTAGCACTTAGTTTAAGAATCATAAGAGAAGGTTGTATACATGGAAAAGACCTGGCGACACCGGAAGGTTTCATATTGTTTATATAATGGTTGGACAGAGATTTAGGAACCAGACTTAAAATTTAAGAAATTTCCAGATGCAGATGGCTACTCTGGCCATAATATATCGATTAAGAACTGTAGATTAAAACTAAAGCAATTGTAAAAAAAGGGAAATGTGTGTGTGAAATATTATGGGACTTAACTGAAAAAAAGGGAAAATTAAGGAGATCAGATCAGGATAAGTTGAAAGAACCAGAAGTTGTTGAGAGCTTCAGAGGGGGTATCAACCACCGGTTGACTAGGACGGATGAAAGGAAACCAGTAGAAGACAAGTGGGTTTCTTTAAGGGATGAAGTAGAGAAGGCAGCCGATGATCATATATGTAAAAATGCAAGGCCTAGTAAGAATCCTTGGATAACACAAGAGATACTCAATTTAACTGATGAAAGGAAAAAATTTAACAAAATGCTGGAATTCAAGCAGATGGAAGAGAATACAAAAGTCTAAACTATGAGATCAACAGGAAGTGCAAAACTGCTAGGCAGTGATGGTTAGAGAACAAAAGTAAGGGGAAAGATAGATACCGCCTACAGGAAAATTAAACTGTCCTTTGGGGAAAGGAGAAACATCTGGATGAATATCTAGAGCTCAGTTGGTAAAGCAATCCTAAGCAAAGAACGGAATGCTGAAAGGTGGAAGGGGTATATAGAGAGTCTATGTAAGGGAGATGAACTTGAAAGCCATATTATGGAAGGGGAAGTGGACGTAAGTGAAGATGATACTGCGAGAAGAATTTCACAAAGCTCTGAAAGATCTAAGTCGAAACAAGGCCCCGGGAGTAGACGAATTCCTTCATAACTACTGACAGCCTTCGAAGTTCATCATGACAAAACGCTTACATGTGGTGTGCAAGGTGTAAGAGACAGGCGAAACAGACTCAGAGCTCAAGAAGAATGTCGCAGTTGCAATTCCAAAGAAATTAGTTGCTGACAGTTGTGAAAATTAGCGAACTATCAGTCTAATAAGTCATTATTGCAAGATACAAAACGAATTCCTTTCTGAAGAATAGAGAGACTGGTAGAAGCAGACCTCGTGGAAGATCAGTTTGGATTCTGGAGAAAAGTAGGAACACGGTAGGGAATACAGGGCCTACTACTTATCTTAGAAGATAGGTTAAGGAAAGGCAAACCTACATTTATAGGATTTAAGGACTTAGAGAAAGCTTTTTACAGTGTTGACTGGAATACTCTCTTTGAGAGTTTGAAGGTAGCAGGGGTAAGATAAAGGGAACGAAAGGCTATTTACAACTTGTACAGAAACCAGAAGGGAGTTGTAAGAGTGGAGGTACATGAGGGGGAAGCAGTCGTTGGGAAGGGAGTGAGACAAGTTTGTCTCCCACCTCCGATGTTATTCAGTCTGTACTTTGAACAATCAGTAAAGGAAACCGAAGAAACATTTGTAATAGGAATTAAAATTGAGGGAGAAGAAATAAATACTTTGATGTTCGCCGATGACATTGTAATTCTGTCAGAGACAGGAAAGTAATTGGAAGTGCAGTAGAACGGAATGGACAATGCTTTGAAAAGACGATACAAGATGAACATCAGCCAAAGAAAAACAAGGATAATGGAATGTAGCTAAATTAAACCAGTTGGTGCTAAGGGAATCAGATTAGGAAACGAGACTAAGTAGTAGATAAGTTTTGCTATTTGGGCAGAAAAATAACTGATGATAAGCGAAGTAGAGAGAATATAAAATTTAGACTGACAGTGACAAGAAAAACATTCCTGAAGAAGAGAAATTTATTGAATACAAATTTAAGAGTTAGGAAGTCTTTTCTGAAGGTATTTGTCTGCAGTGTAGGCATATATGGAAGTGAAATATGGACAATAAGCTGTTTGTATAGAATGAGAACAGAAGCTTTCGAAATGTGGTGCAACAGAACAGTGTTGAAGATTAGATGGCTCGATCACGTAACTAATGAGGAAGTACTGAATAGAACTAGGGAGATAAGAAAATTGTGCCACAACTTGACCAAAAAACGGGATCGGCTGATAGGACACATTTTGAGACATAAAAGGGGTCGCCAATTTAGTATTGGAGGGGCGGTTGGGGGGTAAAAATCGAAGAGGGGGATCGAGAGAGAAACACCGCAAGCAGCTTCAGAAAGATGTAAGTTGCAGTAGTTATTAGGAGATGTAGAGGCTCGCACAGGATGGAGTAACATTGAGAACTGCATCAAATCAGTCTTCAGACTGAAGATCGCAACAACAACAACAACATGTTCCTTATAGTATTGCCGCACATGACAGCTTGAAGGTTTAGTATTTTGAAACTAGTGCGCTGGCATCTACAGCTTTTAAAGTTCTTTGTTCATTTACTTCTGATTAAGAAATATAGTCCGCTGTCCTTCATCTTAGATGCTTTACTGACACTAGACGTGGACAGATCAGGAAGGGTAGAGGGTTCAACACTCGCTTTTGAATTCCCAGGCAATCTCATTTTACACTAACTCGATGTTGTTTAGGGGAATTGCAGCTTTACAGATTTCTGAATCCTTGTACTCATAAACGGGACAGCAAGAGGATTTTGTACGACGCGCTGACCGGTGAAGCAACACTGATTAGCAAGATCATTATGACCACATACCTTATACCCGTATGTTGACCCATGGCGCGGGTAACAGTGGCGACGCGTCGTGGTATGGAAGCAATGAAGCCTTGGTGGGTCACTGGATAGAGTTGGAACGACATCTCAGCACAGAAACCACCTAATTCCCGAAAGTTCTGGGCAGGGGGCGATGAGCTCCGACGGTACGTTCAAGCACATCCCAGATGGGTTCGGTCGGGTTCAGATCTGGCGAATTGGAGAGCCGGGACATCAATTGGGATTCGCCACTGCGATCCTCGAAGCACTCCATCACACTCCTGGTGTTGTGACATGACCCATTATCTTGTTGAAAAATTCCATTACCGCCGGAAAACATTATCGCCATGAGGGGGTCTGTGTGGTCTGCAACCAGTGAAGTATACTCCTTGACCGTCATGGTGCTTTACACTAGCTCCCTTGGAGCTGTGGATGCCCTCATGAATGTCCCTCAGATCATAATGGAGCCACCGCCAGGTAGTCTCCATCCGGCAGTACAGCTGTCAGGGACCTGTTCCCTCCCGGAAGACGACAGATTCCCGCTCTCAGATCGGCGTAATAAAGAAGGTGTAGGGATTCATCAGATTATGCAACGCTCTACCACTGCGCCAACGTCCAGTGCGATGGCCACGTGCCCATTTCAGTCGTAGTTACGAATTAGTGATATTAACATTGACACATGCATGAGTTGTCAGCTGCGGAAGCCCATCGTTAGGAGAGTTCGGTGCACTGTGTGTTCCGTACATTTGTGCTCTTCCCAGCATCAAAGTGTGATGTCAGTTCCGCCACAGTTCGCCGTCTGTCCTCTTTTACCAGCCTGCCCATGCGACGACGTCCGACATCTGTAACGAGGAATGGTCACCCAGCCCACGACGCCTCGACGTGGATTCACCTTGGTTTCCCCATGTGTTGAAGATACTAACTACAGCACTCGTCGAACGCTCGACAAGTCCGGCAGTTTGCGAAATGCTTGTTCCAAGCCTGCGGGCCACCACAATCTGCCCTTGGTCAGACACAGACAGAGTGCGTGTCTTCCCCATTCTACACACGGACAGCACGCCCACTGATACTACACGCACTGTGCGTGTGTTTGACTAGCAGTCATTCCTCGCCAGGTAATGCTGCTATCCCCAAGACGTCTTTATATCGACTGTGGCTTGGTGGTCACAACGTTCTGCTTGATCAGTGCATGTGACATATTCTAGGTTGAGTGTACATGGAGTAGGATTGTGTCCTTTTTATAAAATAATATTCTGAAAACGAAAGTAGACGAAACCGTGGTGTTGGAGGCTACCAAATGGATCAGCTGACGTCTACGGCAAGGCACGCTAGTTGGGCCACAACCACGTGTGACATCACGAAGTGAGTTACTGTGGAAGTGTTTTGGGTTAATCTCGGGGCAATGGTATGTACGAAATAAATTAATAATAGAGGATACTGATACCCCATGGTTCAAAACATGAGTCAGAACACTTTTGCAAAACCAACGAAAAAAGGAATGTCCAGTTTAAAAGAAAGGAAAATCTCCAAGTTTTCACAACGAAATTCTGTCTCGGAATCTGGCAGAAAACCAAAAGAGACTAGTGTTATATTTAAAGTACGCTAGCGGCAAGACGTAATCAATACTTTCACTGCGCGATAACAACGGTGACATTACTGACGACGGTATCACTTGTAACACCCCAAGGACAGAAAACCCCAATTAACAAACTTGGTGGAAACATAAAGTAGGGAAGTGAGTCATCTTGTCAGTGACGGCAACTATTGACGATAAAATCCACACTGGTAATATTTTGTTTAACACCTGTATCATTCAAATACTAAGAATAACATACAAAAAGGGGAGATAAAAGGAAAGGATTATCATAGATTCTTTATCGAACATCTAGAGAATAAATTCAAAATCATATGAACGAAGGTTAAATCCAAGAAAGTAATTCAGTCACATTTACCATGGAAGAGAGTTGTAGCCGCATCGAAAAGGAAATTCAATGCGACTACAATGCAACTCGGATATGGATATGTTCAGTTAGTTAGTTGCTCTTGAGTCGCTCTAGAGTACTTTTGCGATAGTTGTCTGGACGCAAACGGTACTAGATTGTTTGAGTTTGGGAAGTTTGATCATTCGTGAGGTAGAGACTGAAGTATTGCTCAGTCATTCGACTGATGAAAATTAATCTTTAACGTTCTCAACGCGACTGTACAGTAAGACGAGTGTTAGACTTCAATTGCGTGATATTGGTTTATCGGACCTAGCCTTCGTACTTATGAACTGATACAAACCTTGAGAACAATGGATCAACGACAGAAACACCATTCGTAGTCTTGAGTAGGACACAATAAAACGAAGACACGAAGAAAGACAAGTACGCCGATCAGTCAAAATTTGTCGTCAACGTCACGATTACTGAACTGAAAAGAAGTTAATGTTGAATGATATATCGGTGGGCGTGTGTTGCAGGGACAAACAATTAATTACAGAAAGAACAATAAAATCTAAGTCCAAAGTTAAATCTTACGTGTCGCCTATCTCATTAAACGGACAATACAATGTGTATTAATGCAAGATGATTGATTCTTTAAACATTTTAAGTGACTAAGTGAGTACATGAATAATGGACAGTGATAAGTAATTAGTTTAAACCAGTATTACGGCGCAAAAAAAAAATACTCCAACATAAGTTATCTCTGGAATTACGTCGGACCGTTGTTTATAACTTGACGTAGCAACGGCATAGCAACGAAATACTAGACAGCAAACTTACATCCTCGCTGCGTATGACGTGTAAAACGACCGTAATGATGGAATCAAGAATGAAGATTTCATTTCATCATGGAACTAACCGGTCATAAAAATAAAAATAAACGACTGCAGTTTACCAGTTCGCACAAGATGAGAAGACTATTGCGGACAGGTGACAGAATATTTCTAAACCACGCGAGCAGTTGCGATCTTACGAGAGTTACGGGTGCTGTTCCACTTCATACCGACGGGGACGAACATCGTTACGATTCGCGTCTCTACCTGGCGAGTGAGGAAGGAGGGAAGGGCGTCACACACTAAAGCAGAATTACTAACCTCGGTTTTCCGAAAGTCCTTCGCCAAGAAAGACGAAGTAAATATTCCGGAATTCGAATCTAGAACAACTGCCAGCACCAACAGCGTAGAAGTGGGTATCCTCGATGCAGCGAAGTAACTTAAATCACTTAATAAACGCCAAGCCTCCGGTCCAGATTGTGTAACAGTTCGGTTCGTTACAGTGTATGGTGATACAATTGATCCATACTTAGCAATCATATTCGACCACTCGCTCGTCGTAAGATCCGTACCTAAAGAGTGGGAAGTTGCGTAAGTCACATCAATACGCAACAGAGCAAATAAGAGTAATTCGCTGAGTTATGGACCCATATAACTAACGTCGATTTGTAGTAGGATTTTGGAACATATTCTGCGTTCTAAATTACGGATTACCTCGAACAAAACTATTTATTCACGATAATAGTCAGCACGGATACAGAAAATATCGTTCTTGTGTAACACAACTACCTCTTTATCCTCACGAACTAATGACAGCTGTCGACAGAGGATGTCAAACTGACACCATGTTTTTAGATTTCGAGAAGGCTTTTGACACCGTTCCCCACACGCGACTTCTAACCAAATTGCGTGGCTGTGGAGTATCGCCTTAATTGTGGTATTGGATTCGTGAGTTCTGCCAGAAAGGTCGTAGTTCTTAGTAATAGACGGAAAGTCATTTAGTAAAATAGAAGTAATATGTGGCGTTCACCAAGGAAGTGTTGTAGGCTCTCTGCTGTTTCTGATCTATGTAAGCGATTTAGGAGACAATCCGAACAGCACTCTTAGAAAGTTCGCTGGTGATGTCATTCGCCGTCTTGTAAAGTCATCAGATGATCAAAACCAATTGCAAAATGACGTGTACACGATATCTATATGGTGCAAGAAATGGAAATTGATTCTAAGTAATGAAAAGTGCTAAAACATCAGCATGAGTAGTGAAAGAAAACCGATTTCGCACAAATCTAAATGCAGTGAATTCAAATGGGACTGGAAGTACGAATTGGAACGATTATGTAGATAATGTTGTGGGGAAAGCAAACAAGGCTGCGAGTTTTTGGCTGATCAGAAAATGTAACTGGTCCACTAAAGAGACTGCTTACACTACACTTGCACGCCATCTCCTGGAGTACTGTTGTGAGGTGTGGGATCCACACAAGTTAAGACTGACGGCAACCATCGAAAAATTTCAAAGGAGCGCAACTCGTTTTGTAATATCAGGAAACAGTGAAGATGGCTTGGAGCACTACGGGACTGACCTTCTGAGGTCATCAGTCCCCTAGAACTTAGAACTACTTAAATCTACCTAACCTAAGGACATCACACACATCCATGCCCGAGGCAGGATTCGAACCTGCGAGCGTAGCGGTCGCGCGGCTCCAGAATGTAGCGCCTAGAACCGCTCGGCCACTTCGGCTGGCAAACAGTGAAGAGAGCGCCACGGATACCATAGGTGAATTTTGTTGTCAATCATTAAAACAGAGGCAATTTTCGCTGTGGCATGATCTTCTCATGAAATGTCAGTCACCAGTCCTCTTTGTTGGTGCCCATTCACTTAGCGAGACATAATCGTCATAACAAAATAAGAGAATAAGAAGTCACACAGAATGATTGAAGTGCTCGTTTTTCCCGTGCGCCGTTCGAGAGTGGAACGGCAGACAAATAGCTTGAAAGTAATTCGATGATCTCTCTGCTAGGCAATTAATTGTGAATTACAGAGTAACCATGTAGATGTAGATGAATGGCGAAGAGAATGTGTTCGCTCCCC
The DNA here is from genome assembly GCF_023864275.1 of Schistocerca cancellata. Classification (NCBI taxonomy): domain Eukaryota; kingdom Metazoa; phylum Arthropoda; class Insecta; order Orthoptera; family Acrididae; genus Schistocerca; species Schistocerca cancellata. Next base: position 146,979,220 of record NC_064628.1, on the reverse strand, counting down.
CCCCCCCCCCCCCCTCTCTTCTTATAGTACAATTTTTTTCTAATATTTGGCTCTGAACCTGCCATCTTCTTATAAGAGGCACTGCAACAGGCTGTGTTTCTGTTCTCTATTTCTGTTACGCTTCATCATGTCACTACACTGCAACGAAAACAAAATCTGCTGCGGTAAAGTTGCTGTTTGACCTGTAACACCCTTTCAGATTGAACATAGAAACTTATTCGCAACAGAAAATTGGAAAATTAAGTCTTCTGTCTCACCGTTCGCTGCTCAGTGGCCTGCGTGTTTCAGGTCAGAGGCTGAACAGGGAGCGTTATTCTGACAGAGATCTGCGCACCACACCCACTCACGCGCCTCCGGAGTCAGCCAATGAACGACGCTGCGCCTCATTGCACATACACGCAACAGTCTCTTATCCTGCCCACGTACGTGTTGTAATGCAGAGTCATCGGGCCACACCAAGGTGCGTGGCTCACGCGTGATATTCGTAGGGCAAACGGAAAACTTGGCAAACACGACGACGGTATTGTCTGAGCCTACGCTTAGCGGTCGCTGACTTGATTACGTTGAGAGGCTAAGCTTTTCTAAGCCATCATATTTTCGTGAGCGTTGACATTAAATACCTTCATCTCCGAGAAATTCATTGTATACTGATAACGAGGCTGTACAATCGGTGTAGAGGATAAGGTCTGCGATAGACAAAGAGTGATTATTGAGGTAATGCATTCATGTTAGTCAATACCGATGTACCACACCTGAATCAAAAAGCAACATTTGTTCTAAATAGTCAACGACAGTAGGAATAACTACTCAAATGAGACCATTTAAGTGTGTACCAATGGCTGTTCATACAGTGTGGTCATAAACTCTCTAAAAGGCTTGCAAAGTTGTTGTGGGGCATTTTGCGCTGAGAAGTAATTGTTAAGAAACAAATTCGATACGTGGCAGCCTCCCAGAGACAGTGTCAGCAAACACATTGTTCGACATGACTCCTCAAACTGAATAAATGCAGCTTTTGCTCGCCTAGCTTAAATGTATCGTTTCCGGAAAAGACACCTTTTTACTTTTAATGAGCATTTGAGCACACGGACCCACAGATGTCTGTGCAATAACGGATTTTACCACATGCAAGTGCTTTGTGCGCGCGACTACCTGATTGCCTAATGCCAACGCTCATAAGATCAAAAAGGGCGCAACCTATCGATTTATTTTATTAACAATTACATCTCAGCAGAACTTACCCTGCAACACCCTTAGAAGCTTTTCAGACTGTTTCTGACCACGCTGCATAATAGTTCAAATGGTTCTGAGCACTATGGGACTTAACATCTGAGGTCATCAGTCCCCTAGAACTTAGAACTACTTAAACCTAACTAACCTAAGAACATCACACACATCCATGCGCGAGGCAGGATTGGAACCTGCGACCGTAGCAGTCGCGCGGTTCCGGACTGAAGCGCCTAGAACCGCTCGGCCACCGCAGCCGGCACTCTGTATAATGATTCTAACTAAATCCGCTGATAGTCTACTGAATATGAGATATCTAGAATGCAGCGCTTAAAACCTATCTCGTGTCTTTTTATAGAAGTGATTTGATGCCATATAGTCCCCGCTAGATGTAGCCTGTTAGACACTCACGACTCGTTGAAACTGGTGAGTGTTTGCACCTAAGACTCACCCCGCAGCATTCCAAATGTAATTAATAGAAATGAGATTCTGACAGAGCCCGCGGGTCCGTGGAACTTTCACCTATACACACCGGCATTAATTAAATGTCCAACACATCCTAAGCGCTTTCTTTCTCTATACCATTTACTTTCTAAGACTCATTCCATCGCCATGGACCTCATTCGCGGCTGTCACTCATAACATGTCGCAGCGAGCTGATGTTGTCATTCGAGAGGACAGGTGCATTTCGACTCTGCAGTTGGCGCTGCATCTGTCAATCAGAGAAGAAAGAGTGGATGCAATTATCCGCATTCTTGGAAATTCAGAAGTGTGTGCAAGATGGGTCCCGTAGTGTCTAACAGCGAATCACATATAGCACGGAAAGAAACATTTGGCTTCATTTGTTGCAACGATTTGAAGCTGAGGGGGAGTCTTCTTGTACCGGATTGTGACAGGTGATTAAACCTGGATTCACCGTTTTGAGCCCGAAACAAAACGACTGTCAATGGAATGGCGCCGTTCCCACTCCCCACAGAAGAAGAAATTCAAAACAACTGCTTCCACCGGTAATGGCGTGATCACCGTGTTCTGGGACTGTGGAGGTGTGATTCTCATTGATACGTTGTCAAGAGTCGGTACTATTAATTCAGAAACATATATTAACTCATTAACAAAACTGAAGACGCGCTTTTGGCGACTTCGACGCCACAGCATCCCAGGATATGTTTTTCTGCCACACGATAACGCTCGGCAAGTCTGAGGACTGCTGAACACATGGCAAAACAGGGTTGGACAGTGTTACCCGATTCACCCTACAACCCTGACCTAGCCCCCTCGGACATCGATTTGTTTGGGCCATTAAAGGATGCCATCCGAAAAAAATGGTTCAAATGGCTCTGAGCACTATGGGACTTAACATCTTAGGTCATCAGTCCCCTAGAACTTAGAACTACTTAGACCTAACTAACCTAAGTACATCACACACATCCATGCCCGAGGCAGGATTCGAACCTGCGACCGTAGCGGTCACGCGGTTCTGGACTGCAGAGCCACCTCGGCCGGCGATGCCATCCGACGAAGATATTTTGTGGACGATGAGGAGGTGATACATACACGCCATTGTTTCGCGCTGGATGAAGTCCATAGAACGGGATGGAGATTACTTGGAAAAATAGGGTGTGTAGATTAAATGGAAAGGGTGTGAGATTACATGGAAAAATAGGGTGTGTATATAAAACACCATTCTTTCGTGTGCGTAATTCTCACTATGTTCAATAAGGAAGACAAAAAAATGTGGTGCATTATTTTCTGGGCAACTCTCGTAAGTGCTGATATTTCTGAGGTGACTGAGGACGATTTATAGCCTAATAATTATATATATATATATTTCAAGTCATATGTTTCTAGGTTGGTTGGTATTTCCAAATACAAATGTCATCATCATACTCACCAATTTACTACTTGATTAGCAGGTTCTTTGCGTCTCCACTTTATGCGACCATTGCTTGTTTCTTAATGCCAATGTTTGTGCTGCCGCCCATCACATCATCCAGGATCTGAAAGCCCTTCCTGCCTCGCTGCCTCTCTCCTTCCTCCTACGTTTCTGTTCTTATCAGCCACTCTTCCATTCTCAATACATTCCCTACTGAGATTCGTTTCCTTCTTTCTGTTACACCCAGTAATTGATTTTTCTCTCTCATTCGCAGTACATCTTCATTTTTCAATCAAGCCATCAAACTTATTCTTTCCATCCTCCGCCATGTCCAAATTTCGAAAGCCTCCAGCCTTGCTTTATTTTCCTTCCTCAGTGTCGGACGACACTCTTTATGAAACACTTTATTAACCTTTTCCTTAAATCTATGTGCATATAGCTGCAGAATATTCTCTTCTGGGAAGAGCAAGGCATTAATACTCATTTCCTGCTAGGCAGGAGGTCAGGTATTGAAGTATGGTCGATACTGACAGGCATAATACACTTAGTGGTGCAGTTAAGGCAATGTGGCAAATATCAGGACGTAAAATTTGTGAAAAGTTTGTGGAAAGACTTTTCAATGTAGAGAGAAAACAACCAGCACACTGATTAAGGTACCACATACAAAAATTCCTGCGCTTCTACTCGTTATGTTCTGTACAGTATCCCATATGAACACATTCGGTTACCAAGGACGTGTTCAGCCATCTACAACTTGGTTGGCTCCCCTCTCATAATTAATGCAGTGTTTACACGCTACGACAGCATTATTCATTCTAAGAACACAGGCCACCATGTCATTACTTCCGCCATTGACAGCCTTTTTCCGTTCTAAGGACTACCTAGTAAGTGGATCAAAGACAGGAAAGACCCAGCGTGGTTTAATAACAAAATTCGGAAAATACTAAGGAACAGGCTGTTCCGCTCTCAGTTCAAGGACGCACAGGTAAGACAGGCATAAGATTAGTAGAGATTCGTCTCTGAAAAGATCTATGCGCGTAGCATACAACAGGTACCACCGCCATATACTGCCTAAAGATTTGGGGGGAGAACCCCAAAAAATGCTGGTCCTATGTAAAAATCTCTAAGTGGCTCTAAGTCTTCCAGCCAGTCAGTCGCAGTCACTCATGGACCTGTCTGGTTTGGCAATAGAAGATGTTGAAAGAAAGGACGAAGTTTTAAATTCCGTGTTTAAGAAATCGTTGGTGCACGAGAGCCGTACATACGTACCGTCGTTTGATCATTGCACTGAGTCCCGTGTGGATGATATAGTAATAAGTATCCCTTACTCTACCACAAAAGTGATGCAGTTCACATCTCTGACAAATTTATCTTGTAATAGCCATTCAATTGCTTTCCGTTTGGCTGCAGGTATTGAGTCAACATTTTCACTTTCGTTGAACAATTCCCAAGTGAGTTGTATTTCTGAAATCCTGACTGTCCCCCATTATTTTTGTACCTCCTTCTTTTGTCTATCAACTGAATGATTTCTTCTGTTGCCCATGGTTTCTCTCTAGTTACCTACCTTGTACCTACATTTGTCTTTCCACACTTCTATGATTTCTCTTTTTAGAGATGTTCATTGTTCTTCTACTGAGCTGTCTACTGAGCTATTCATTATCGCAATCTATGTAGTCTCTGAGAATTTCAAGCGGATCTCTTCACTCATTACTACTTCTGTATCCTACTTCTTTGTTCATTTATTCTTTCTGATTAGTATCTTAAACTTAAACTTCTTCTTCATCATTAGTAAACAGTGACCTGAGACTGTATCGGCTCCTGGGTATGCCTTACAATCCAATATCTAATTTCGAAATTTCGCCTGACCATGATGTAATCTGAGATCTTTCCGTACCTCCCGGCCCCTTCCAAGTATACTTCGACCTCTTGTGGTTCTTGAACAGAGCAAGCACTATTACCAGCTGAAATTTATTGCATAACTCTAGTGATCTTTCTCGTCTTTCGTTCCCACTACCAAGCCAATATCCTCCTGTAACCTTTTTTCTACCCCTTCCCCTATAACCGCATTCCTATCCCCCATGACTGTTAGATTTTCATTTCGCCTTACGTAGTGAATTACTCGTTCAGTATCCTGGTATACTTTCTCTGTCTCTTCATCTTCTGCTTGCGACGTCGGCATGATTACCTGAACTAGTCTTGGAAGCACTGATTTGCTGTTTATCCTGATGAGAACAATCCTACCATGGAAGTGTTTACCGTAAATTACTTGTGTCCTACCTTCCTATTCATAACAAATCCTACTTCCTTTATACCATTTTCTGCTTCTGCTGGCATTACATTATACTCGTCCTTTTCTCTTCATTTCACTTCACTGACCCCAACTATATCTAGATTTTTCAGATTTTCTAGCTCCCCTATCACCCTCAAACTTCAGACATTCCACGCCTGGATTCTAAGAGCGCTTCACTTTCGTTGATTATTTAGTCTGTTTCTTATGGTCGCCTCCCGCTTGAAAGTCGCCACTGAGAGATCCGAATGAGGTACAAGTCCAGAATCTTTCGCCAGTTGAGAGATCATCAATACACTTTTTCAGGTACAAGTCGTATGTCCTGTGGATACACATTAGATGCCTTCAATGCAGTGATTTCCATTGCCTTCTGCATTTTCATGCCGTCGATAATTGCTGCTTTTTCCGTCTTTTAGTGGCAGCTTCCCACCCCAAGGGCAAGTGAGTATCCTGAACCCAGTCCATTCGTCCGCCCTTTTTGACAAGGCCATTGACAGAATGGTGGTGACATCTTATGCCGGAAGTCCCATTGCCTATGTTGATCAATTTTATTCGATATTTAAACAGAGGCGGGATTCGAACCCGGGACCCAAGACGTTCTGATTACTACTCAAAGACTCTACCCCTAGACCACTACTGCCATATGGTAAGATTTGACATTTGTGACATGTATGAACTACATATAATATGGCGCACACCAAACGATTGGAAGAACTTCGAAGCATACAGGGTAATTTTTTCCACCGTGCACAAACCCTAGGGATAGATCGATGATAGGATACGGAACAGTAAAGGTCTAATGATCTTATATCGGGAATTGCATGGTTTCCATGTTAGAGACGATTTACTCAATCGCAGATTGTCACAGAGACCGCGGTCTAATATTCGCTGATCCATGCAGTCACAGTTACGGTATGCATGGTGTCCTCCTAGAGGGTCTAATATTAGCTGTTCCATGCAGTCACAGTTACGGTATGCATGTTGTCCTCCGAGAGGGTCGTACTGTCCCTCATACGTCAAGCCCTAGCGCCCTCTCCTGCCAATTAACAGGTAATGTTGAAACAGATTCACTTTTCTTGGTGACTCACTTTGTACTGGTTGTGATACAGCGTTGTACACATTGGTTCCGTATTCGAATTGAGCTTGCCGAGTTGGTGTTTACATAAGGAAAGGCAAATGGTAACGGGCGGCGAGTAGAAAGGTGGTATCAAGAGACCTGTTCCCGCCGACAACAACCACAGCATTCAGTATTTGCAACCGTTATTCGCCGTTTCTATGAGACAGTGTCGTTTCTGGAAGCAGGATATCATGAAGGACGTAGTCGAGATGTTCGGACACAAGACTTGAGGGAAAATGTTATCAAGAATGTGGAAGGCGACCGCTGTGTCAGTACCAGGCAGTTGGCCCACCAGTATAGGGAAGCCAAACGACTGTGTGGAACGTTCTCTGTGACAATTGTTGCCACCCTGGTCACTTACAGCATGTGCAGGGCTGCCTAGCGACAGACTTTCAACATGGGGAGCAATTTTGTCACTGGTATCTTCACCAGGCCCCACGATTCACATATGAGTTCCTTTTAAGTTGACTGGGATCATCATCTTTCGTAACATTCATCTGTGGTATAGTATGCAGAAACCCCATTGTATGGTGACAGCGAATCATCAGCATTGGTGCAACCGGAATGTGTGGACCAGTCTTCCAGCCACATCGCCTAACAGGCCGGAACTATCGCCATTTCTTGCCGTTTACTTTGCCTCCCCTGTTGGAAGAAATGCCATTGATGATTCGAAGGGTTATGTGGCTGCTAGATGATGGTTCCATAGTCCAATTCGCCATTAACGTCCAAACGCATCTCAATCGTAACTTCCCTGGTTTATGGATGGGACAAGGAGGCCCATCTGCATGGTTTGCTCATTCACCGCATCTCAACTCGTGGTTATGGGGCCATCTCAAAAGTATCGTGTATGCAGAGCCCATTCCAGATATGGAGAGCCGCGCGGGGTAGCCCCGAGGTAGACTGTATAAAGGGTGGTCCATTGATAGGTCACCAATCCCCTAGAACTTAGAACTACTTAAACCTAACTAACCTAAGGACATCACAAACAGCCATGCCCAAGGCAGCATTCGAACCTGCGAGCGTAACAGTCGCGCGGTTCCAGACTGTAGCGCGTAGAACCACTGGGCCACCCCGGTCGGCTGACGGACATCATTTTGAGCATTTATTACATTAATGTGGTATTTACAGGTAATCACGCTCTAACAGCATGCGTTCTCAGAAATGATAAGTTCACAGAGGTACATGTATCACATTGGAACAACCGAAATAAAATGTTCAAACGTACCTACGTTCTGTATTTTAATTTAAAAAACCTACCTGTTACCATCTGTTCGTCTAAAATTGTGAGGCATATGTTTGTGGCTACTACAGCGCCATATATCACAAAGTGAAAAAATTGGTCCAACTAAAAGATCCATATATCTTTACGTACTACACGAATATGTAATGAAAAATGGGGGTTCCTATTTAAAAACCGCAGTTGATATCCGTTTGACCTATGGCAGCGCCACCTAGCGGGCCAACCATAGCGCCATCTGGTTTCCCCCTTCAAGCTAGGTAAGTTTCGTTCTTTGTAGTTTTTTTCGTTTGACGCTTATTTCGTGAGATATTTGGCCCGGTCACGATCAGTGGACCACCCTGTAGATGACGTTCGAAGCATAAAAATTTTGAAAGAGACTGTAGCCGTTTTGTCCACTGCGTAGCTCATGTTCTACGTGCTATGTATGGTTTTTCCATTAGGTGGCATTACTTTTGAAGTAAAATAGTGTATAATAAATGAAAACACTTTGTGAATCGCTGTATTTATATTGCAACTTCTTCACCCGGCTTGCATGATAGTTCTTCGTATGATGATGATCAGGTCTGAACGGAAACCGGCAATCAGTACGCTGGATTCTCACCCTATTTTGAAGAAACATCAATATCTCTAGACCTGATCATAATTTGTTCATCTGACAGAAGCCGGTGATCAAAACAATAAATATACAGGTCCTGATGACGTTTTCTTTTACTGTACCGACTTCATGTGTTAGGTTACAAAACAATATGGAAGGGTGGGAAGAAGTATTTCTCGTTTTTCTTTTTTTATCTTGTTATCGTGACTTTGCACATATCTGTCTGTAATTTTCATGACAGGTGGGGATACAAACGTCACTAAATGTTAATTGTGGACCTGGTTATGAAGTGAAGTCTTTCGAGAGGAAGATTTCAACAGTAAGCTCGGATCAAGCACTAGTAAATTTCAGGGTCAGAGTACATCATGAACCTGATATTTGTCCTGGATCTTTTTGGGATTCACGGTATTTGCAAGTTAAGCTGGCACGGCAAGCCTACGCACGACGTGGGCGGGAAGACACGCATATAGGGCGTCCGGGCGCCATCCTCCACGCCGCTCCCCGTCGCCGCCACTTCCATCATGGTGCCCGCCCGGCGCACACTGGTCCTGCTGCTGCTGGCGGCAGCTTCCACACTCGGCCAAGCCCGCCCCGCTGACGAAGGTAAGGAATACTTCCTTCCCTCTCTTTCATACTTTCTTACCATCCACCCCCCCCCCCACTCTCTCTATCTCTCCCTATCTCTCACTCTTTATTCCTTCTCCTTCCTTCCACCTCACCTCCCATCTGCTATTGAAACAAATGGTTTTACATTTCTTTTGAATTCTCCCGTTCAGGACGCGTGGCAGCTATATCGATCAAGTTGGCTACGGTATTTGCTTCTGACTCCTGTTTCCTTCTCTGTTCGTTAAATGTGGTCCTCTGCATACCACTACTTTCTTCAGTTCTTTTTGCACGTGACTAGTTTTCTTCCTTTTTTGAGTTAACAGTCTAGCTCTGGTTCTGCATTGCGTTCTACTGTACAACAATGTCTTCAGTTCTGCATAAACATCAATTTCATATCTAACATAGTATTATTTTCATTTGCGATGATTTCTCTCCACAGTTACCTTTCCATGTTGGTTTTCACATTATTCCGAGGTAATCTGTCACCCTGTTTCAATACTACGTCTTAAATCTCGCGAAATTTCCAGACGTATCATTCTACTTTACATTATTCTTTTTCATCAAATTAAATTTATATAAAGAATATGTAAATCTTCATTTCATATCTACGAGAGTAACACTCTTCATTTTCAACATTTATTTAAATACATACTATAGTTTCTTTTTCCAGTTGTGATGGTAACTATTCATTACCTGTTGTTCTTGAAAACAGTTATGTCTGTGATTTCATCTTACAGGGTTTTCCCTTTATTGAGGAGATTAAAAGTAAGTTATACGTGCAACTACATACTTGTTCAGACTTTTCAGTTGCTTGCCGCAAAGCTTCTAAATCGCCATTTACTATTACTCTTAAACGTTCGTTAACATTTCAGATGTTGCTATTTTTTAGTGTTGCATGCACACTTTCAGCAACATTATTAATGTCGAGTGTCTCCCACGTTGTTGCGCAACGTTCTATTTCTTGATGTTGTACGCACGATTCCTGACGAAACGCAGTTACTTATTTGTTCTCCTTGTGGAGACAGACGGAAAATCGAGCAACTGTAGTACTTATGAGAGCTACATTCTCACTAAATAACTGTCTTGTGCTTCATATAGCTATGTGTAATTTGAGGCTTTTGAAAAGAGAACTGGACGCTCTGGGAACCTGCTATAGGAGAAAGCATTGCCTTGTAAGAATGAGTCCCTGAATCTGCTCTGCTCCTTTCTTATCTCTCAAACACTTGCATTTATAGCTGATTGTAAATTGTTTCTCAGTCTGTACAAAGAAGAAGGCTTAGAGAGACAGCTTTGTATTTACTTCCAGCTCTCGTAGAGCTACTTCACCGCAAAAACCATAATAATCTCTACTTTTTTTTTGTTTAATCGCGACAATTTGGTCACTGATAATTTCCAATCAGTGGAAGCAATATGGGGTGAAACTTATGGTTGATGATAAGGCAATTAGAGACAAAGTATTATTTCGAGTCGCATTAAAATGTGGAAGGAAATCGGCAATATCTTTTGTCATTCGGCTTAGATGGCTCTAGATGGTAGAATAGCAACTGGAGCCGTACTGCTACGTGAATGAGAGAGACAGACAGAGAGAGAGAGAGAGAGAGAGAGAGAGAGAGACAGAGAGTGATAGCACGCGCGCCTTGTCGATAAGGCACTGTGAAGATCACTAGGTGATACAATTTTCTGTTCCATACTGCTGAGACGAATCTAGACTTCAATTTCTTCCGAATAGTTCTACACCTGTAATCTTATTTTCTGTTAATGTAAATGTCTTTCGTTGAACCCACTTTCAACCTACCACAAATGTGAAACAGTATTATTATTGAATCCGAACTTCACGTTCAGTTCTTACACACTTCAGTTCACAATGAACGCCATCAGAGCAAGAAGGTGGTGTTTAACCTTAGCTAGCTCAACTTGTCCTACAGAAAAGAAAATGATATTACGTAAAAGCGTATGTATAAATGTAGCCCCATAACGAAGTAAAGTATTATGTATGCTGATGTGTATCTATAAAGGTAGCCCCATAACGAAGTAAAGTATTATGTACGCTGACGAAACCATTATGGCCGCTTGTTCAGTTGCGTGTTGGTCCACCCTTTGCAACGTTATTTAGCAGCGATTGTGCATAGCATGGATTCTACAAGTCCTTCGTAGGTTTGTGGCGGTGTGTGATATCGGAATCTTACATATTTATTTTTTGAGTCATATTCTGCCTGGTTTGATGCTGCCCGCCGCGAATTCCTATTCTGTGCCAACTGACTCATCTCAGAGTAGCACTTGCAACCTACGCCCTCAATTATTTGCTGGATGTATTACAGTCTCTGTCTACGAGTACAGTTTGTACCCTGTACGGCTCCTCTAGTAGCACGGACGTATTTCCCTGATGTCTTAACAGATACTCTACCATCCTGTCACTGTGTGTCTACGCTTAGGTCACCCAAAAAATAGCGCCCAATAAGTGTCCTAGGAGGTTTTCTTCCAAGTTCAGCTCAACGGAATTTAGTGGCCAAGATATCAACGTTACTTCAATGTCAACTTCCTCAAACCACTGTAGCACTATTATCGCTCTGTATCACGGGCAGTTGTTCTGCTGGAATTTGCCATCGCTGTCCGGGAAGACATCAAGCATGACGACTTGCGTGATATGATGCCCACATAGTCCACATCTGTCACAGTGCCTTCGATTACCACCGCAGGTCTCATTTGACATCGGATAAATGTTCCACATAGCAATATACTGGCCCCACGGCCTGCGTCCGCGGTACACTACATGTTTCCAGCAGCCATTCGGCTTGGTGATGGTGGATCCGGCCATGACCATAGACCTGTTGTAAGAAAAGAAAAGAAAGGAACGTGATTCACGCCACCACGTGACACGTTTACATTGCTCTACGTTCCAGTCTTGATGCGTGATGACGCTGTGCCCGCTGCGGTAGCAATTGGCGAAATTGTTGGGTGAAAGTAGGAAAACGTGAGGGCCCTCCGCTGTGGAGCCTCATGATCAATATCGTGCGCTGAATGGCGTGCTCCGAAGCCCTTGCGCCTGCACCACCGTTGTACTCTGACGTCTTACATGCCTCAGATCCGTATCTATCCTGACTTACCTAGCTGACAAGCATCCTATCACCATATACTGAAATGAACTGTGGACACGCAACCCTTCATCGCCTATTCGTGGTTTCGCGGTCCTTCAGCCACTTTTCTCAGATGCTCCTTCCCAAACGCTGTCGATAGCAATTTACCCTTTGCCGAAGCCTCTTATCCCTTTGGTTTTGCAATTAGCGACCAGTCATCGCTAGAATGATCTCATATTCGTCTTTGTTTCAGTTACGTACTTTCCTTACTGCGCCACGAACCCGCAACACTTCAGAACGACATTCAGTTTCGCGTTGGGTAGTAGTCACAATGTTTCGGCTCACCGGTGCAGAATACCTCGTCTAGAACAAGCGAGTAACGTAATCTCAGTAAGAAAATAATGAATAAACTGGTTAAAACTAGTCTTTCGGCCAGTGAGCCTATGGTGGCTTCTACCACGTTTCAGGATTCCTGCCCAAAGGTACGATGATTTGAAGAGCCGTAGTCATTACTCACAGCGACATACGAAATAACTGAATTTGGAAGCGAGGAGCAGCATAGTCGCTAATCATGAAACTTGTTTAGTATAGATCCTTACCTCTCGGAAATCGAGATAAAAGTTGGGGCTGCGAGACAGGTAGTCAAAGGGAAAACCCGATCATAGTTGTACAGGCACAGAATGGCTCACCATGCTGCTGTGAGATTTCAGTGCAATGATTAATGCTGTCTATTATTGACTCATGGCCAATTCCTAACCTGGAAGAACTAGTGTCAAAATTAGCTCGTCGTTTTAACTTTGTCAAACTGGATCATAAAGAAGCCTGTTTGCAAATCCCTTTGGATAAAAGCACAAAGATATGTATGATGATGAATACTCGATTTGGTGCATACCATTACAAATGGTTACCCTTTGGAACAGCAAGCAAACCAAGTTTGTTCCAGCAGTGTTTAGAATACTTAATGGGGAAAGCTCCAAACACTGTGCACTACCTTGGTGACATATTTGTCAATGGTCTCAGACAAAACTCCAGAGGAACCCTTGGAAAATTTTGAATATGTTTTCTAAATTCTACAAGCAGGAAATCTGTAATGCAACAAAGACACACACATCTTCTTTCGAAGCGAAGTACAGTACTTAGGATACATATTATCTGCACATGGCATCAAGCCAGTGCTGCAGCACACTAACACCAATAAAAAAACTTCCTGCTCCCAGAGACTTCAGGCAGTTACATGCCATGTCAGGACAAATAAATTATCAGCAGAAGTTCCTCCCATATGCAGCTACCATCAATGAATCACTGCACAAGTTTTTATGAACTGGCATTAAACAGAACTGTAACAGTCACTGTCAACGCATGTTTAACAAATTAAAACAGTTTTTGCTTGACTCCAAATGTCAACTTCTTAGCACTTCTGGGTTGTAAGTTCAGAAGAAGAACGTTTGGAGCACAGTGTTATCTGATAGTGAATCATGGACAGTAGGAAACCGGAACAGAAGAGAACCGATGCAATTGAGATGTATGCTACAGAATAATGTTGAAAATTAGGTGGACTGACAATGTAAAGAACCCGGAGGTTCTCTCTGGAACCGGCGAAGAAAGGAACATGTGGAAAACACTGACAAGAAGAAGGAACATGAAGACATGTGTAACGACATCAGGGAATAACCTCCATGCTACTAGAGGGCAAACACTGTAGATTAGAATACATCCAGCAGATAATGGAGGACGTAGGGTGCAGATGCGTCCGTGAGGTGGTGGTTGGCGCTGGAGAGCGTGGCGGAGTGCATCCGACCAGTCCAAAGGCTGAAAAGAAACACAAAATAAGAAACAAAAATGGGTATGAAATATGTGGGACAGTCTAGCTCCCTGTTCTGACAATTTCCTCTTTTCTGACCCTCTCTTTGTTGGGGTAGCACAGAGCCAACCGGTATACCATCTAGTCGGTTATTTAGTCCGACATCTTTACCCTGAGCTGTGGATCCGGCACAAGTTTGCCATCTAGAAAGGCTTTCGATCTTAGTTTCTATTATTCCCTGGATGAGTAAAGCCAATCTTTTGGGCTTTTATGTTTTCACCTTTGCACTCTGACAACTATTTATGGGTTCACACGCACAACAGAAATTCTTCAGATGTTTTATAGGGCCTATGGTCTATGGTCTATGGTCAGTCTATTGTTTTGACTAAACTTATGTTACAGTAGGCAGTAGGATAAACTGCTGGAGTCTTCATGAAAAACAGAAATTATTCAACATCAGGAAAATTCGTTAATGTGAAACATCTGTTTTTTGGTAATGAACGACGGAAATTGTATATAGGTGCGCAGACAGAGTGTATATCCCCTTAACTAAAGATGCCATCACTTTGTAAATGTGGTTCAGAATCCGTAATTTGAGTCTCTCGACGCGTATTGTTGACAAGCGTCTCCTCCGCTTCAGAATATTTCGCAGAACGTTGCTGTAGTCCAATGTGACATCTTCACAGCAAGTTTTCTTTAATTCCTTAGTCCCCACAGTACACGGGATGTCGTGTCTTACCACCCTGTGGTTATTCTATCTTAATGATATAACAGAACAGCCATATCTCTCTGTCCTTATCTGTTGTTTGCTGCAAACTGTGGCACTCTAAACTGCACGCAGATTGATTAATACAGTCCGTGCCGGGATGACTTGCTCTTCCAGCTTAGCGCACATCGCGCATTCTTCGAGACGGAGTCGTGAGAGGGGGTAGTACAGAACCGACGCGCTGGATTATCGACCACTGTCGTAGGACAACGGTCTGAGTGAACGTGGTTTTCAGGCGGTAGAAGCAAATAGTCGACTCTTTCTCAACCTCCCCTCCATAAAAATTTCACACGCAATAGTTGCAATACGATAACACACGAAAAGTGCTCGATTCACGGACACATCACGTGCACATATTTCGACCGTTACGTTAACTGATACGTGCGGTGGAACAAAAAGAATACTTTCACAAAGTTAAAGTAAATATTTGTCAGACTTTGAAATAAAAATCGAACGTTAGGACCACAGAAATAAACGAAGTAGCCTCCGGTACTATAAGAAGCTTCTACATCTTGATTAAATGATGATTACGACGACCGCTAAGTGTCTGTAAGAAAACTTTTCTTTTCCCCTGAGGTTCTGAGTAATAGGCTGACAGCCTAAGATCAATTGTTTTATGAGCCTACATCATGATCTTCAGCTGTGGCGGAAGATACGTCTTATCTTGGTTTACCCTCAGATTAAAATAATGACTTCTTTCTACCTAGCAGGTCCTCTGGTAGCACAATATTTTCAGTACTGTCATCTTTCTACGCTTGCGTAGCCCTGTAAACATAATTTGAAAATACGATCCACCGTTATGTTGCTAATGGAAGTTCTGAATTCGAACAGTTTTTAAGAGGAAATGTTTACATGTTTCCAAGATTCAATGTAGGAAGTTTACTCTGCAAAACACACAACAATTAAACACTAACCGACGTCTTTTTTGCTTCTTCGTGGCGTACTGTCTTTCTGTCAGCAGTCATTTCATTGTGTCACGTGTGAATTCCCGACATATCTAAAGTGCCTACTAGCCAATTGGACTAGGGCGTTTGCGTGAGAATCTAGTTTTGAAACTCGTTACAGCCGTTAGTGTCGCCACTTCAAGAAGAATCAAGACATACAAAATAATATCTCTGGAAGTGTTTTTGCTGTTAGAATAGAGCTCTTTATGAAGATAACCGTAAATTTTCCAGGAAGGCGTTGTCTATACTGTCGTAAAAACAGCTGCTTGATTGGTAATTTATGCCTAATCATCAGTAAACATGTTGCTTCCTTCTACGAAGAATGTTCCGTCATTTTTTATCTCGATGTTTTTCCTCTAGTCTTCAGTTCACTTAAAATCCTTGCGCTTAACTGTGAATTTATTTTCTTTAATACCTTTCACCACTTTCACTACTTAATAAAGACAGAGTCTACTCTGAATAGGAAAGTTCGTACACTTCGTTACATTCCTAAGAATGGACTGCAACCCATCTTTGAGTCACCATCTAACACCAGAGGTAATTAATACCATGAATATGAAATGACTCCTATTCAGTAGCTGAGCTCGTATCCAATTACTTTTGGAAGAATTAAGAATAAGCTGTAAAGTGGCCCATGTCGAACTGTAATGATTTGGAGTTTTTAATACAAGCAGTCGCCCCTCTCAAGTGTTTTCTCAGTGTTAGTGCTTTGTGTGTTTCCAGATGAGCTGGGACGTCAGATGCACCAGTTCACACCCCGAAGAACTGGCCTAAGGACCTACGCATCTACAGTGTCAACATCTGTGGAAAGCCGTAAGTAAATGATGTGTTAACTTGTATTTAAGCTCTTGCTTAAAGACAACAAAAAAGTACGGCCAAACTTTCAGAAAACATTCCTCACACACACAAAGAAAGAAAATATGTTATGTGGACATGTGTCCGGAAACGATTACTTTCCATGTTAGAGCTCATTTTATTACTTCTCTTCAAATCACATTAATCATGGAATGGAAACACCCAGCAACAGAACGTACCAGCGTGACTTCAAACACTTTGCTACAGGAAGTGTTCAAAATGTCCTCCGTTAGCGAGGATACATGCATCCACCCTCCGTCGCATGGAATCCCTGATGCGCTGATGCAGCCCTGGAGAGTGGCGTATTATATCACAGCCGTACACAATACGAGTACGAAAAGTCTCTATATTTGGTACCGGGGTTGCGTAGACAAGAGCTTTCAAATGCCCCCATAAATGAAAGTCAAGAGGGTTGAGGTCAGGAGACCGTGGAGGCCATGGAATTGGTCCGCCTCTACCAATCCATCGGTCACCGAATCTGTTGTTGAGAAGCGTACGAACACTTCGACTGAAATGTGCAGGAGCTCCATCGTGCATGAACCACATATTGTGTCGTACTTGTAAAGGCACATGTTCTAGCAGCACAGGTAGAGTATCCCATATGAAATCATGATAACGTGCTCCATTGAGCGTAGGTGGAAGAACATGGAGCCCAGTCAAGACATCACTAACAATGCCTGCCCAAACGTTCACATTAAATCTGTGTTGATGACGTGATTGCACAATTGCGTGCGGATTCTCGTCAGCCCACACATGTTGATTGTGAAAATTTACAATTTGATCACGTTGGAATGAAGCCTCATCCGTAAAGAGAACATTTCCCCTGAAATGAGGATTGACACATTGTTGGATGAACCATTCGCAGAAGTGTACCAGTGGAGGCCAATGAGCTGCTGATAGTGCCTGCTCACGCTGTACATGGTACGGAAACAACTGGTTCTCCCGTAGCACTCTCCATACAGTGACGTGGTCAACGTTTCCTTGTACAGCAGCAACTTCTCTGACGCTGACATTTGGGTTATCGTCAACTGCACGAATAATTGGCTCGTCCATTGCAGGTATCCTCGTCGTTCTAAGTCTTCCCCAGTCGCCAGTCATAGGCTGGAATGTTCCGTGCTCCCTAAGACAACGATCAATTGCTTCGAACGTCTTCCTGTCGGGACACCTTCGTTCTGGAAATCTCTCTCGATACAAACGTACCACGCCACGGCTATTGCCCTGTGCTAATCCATACATCAAATGAGGAATGTTTCCTGAAAGTTTGGCCGTACCTTTTTGTAACACCCTATATATACACTCCTGGAAATGGAAAAAAAACACATTGACACCGGTGTGTCAGACCCACCATACTTGCTCCGGACACTGCGAGAGGGCTGTACAAGCAATGATCACACGCACGGCACAGCGGACACACCAGGAACCGCGGTGTTGGCCGTCGAATGGCGCTAGCTGCGCAGCATTTGTGCACCGCCGCCGTCAATGTCAGCCAGTTTGCCGTGGCATACGGAGCTCCATCGCAGTCTTTAACACTGGTAGCATGCCGCGACAGCGTGGACGTGAACCGTATGTGCAGTTGACGGACTTTGAGCGAGGGCGTATAGTGGGCATGCGGGAGGCCGGGTGGACGTACCGCCGAATTGCTCAACACGTGGGGCGTGAGGTCTCCACAGTACATCGATGTTGTCGCCAGTGGTCGGCGGAAGGTGCACGTGCCCGTCGACCTGGGACCGGACCGCAGCGACGCACGGATGCACGCCAAGACCGTAGGATCCTACGCAGTGCCGTAGGGGACCGCACCGCCACTTCCCAGCAAATTAGGGACACTGTTGCTCCTGGGGTATCGGCGAGGACCATTCGCAACCGTCTCCATGAAGCTGGGCTACGGTCCCGCACACCGTTAGGCCGTCTTCCGCTCACGCCCCAACATCGTGCAGGCCGCCTCCAGTGGTGTCGCGACAGGCGTGAATGGAGGGACGAATGGAGACGTGTCGTCTTCAGCGATGATAGTCGCTTCTGCCTTGGTGCCAATGATGGTCGTATGCGTGTTTGGCGCCGTGCAGGTGAGCGCCACAATCAGGACTGCATACGACCGAGGCACACAGGGCCAACACCCGCCATCATGGTGTGGGGAGCGATCTCCTACACTGGCCGTACACCACTGGTGATCGTCGAGGGGACACTGAATACTGCACGGTACATCCAAACCGTCATCGAACCCATCGTTCTACCATTCCTAGACCGGCAAGGGAACTTGCTGTTCCAACAGGACAATGCACGTCCGCATGTATCCCGTGCCACCCAACGTGCTCTAGAACGTGTAAGTCAACTACCCTGGCCAGCAAGGTCTCCGGATCTGTCCCCCATTGAGCATGTTTGGGACTGGATGAAGCGTCGTCTCACGCGGTCTGCACGTCCAGCACGAACGCTGGTCCAACTGAGGCGCCAGGTGGAAATGGCATGGCAAGCCGTTCCACAGGACTACATCCAGCATCTCTACGATCGTCTCCATGGGAGAATAGCAGGCTGCATTGCTGCGAAAGGTGGATATACACTGTACTAGTGCCGACATTGTGCATGCTCTGTTGCCTGTGTCTATGTGCCTGTGGTTCTGTCAGTGTGATCATGTGATGTATCTGACCCCAGGAATGTGTCAATAAAGTTTCCCCTTCCTGGGACAATGAATTCACGGTGTTCTTATTTCAATTTCCAGGAGTGTATATACAGGGTGAGTCACCTAACGTTACCGCTGGATATATTTCGTAAACCACATCAAATACTGACGAACCGATTCCACAGACCGAACGTGAGGAGAGGGGCTAGTGTAATTGTGTAATACAAACCATACAAAAATGCACGGAAGTATGTTTTTTAACACAAACCCATGTTTTTTTTAAATGGAACCACGTTAGTTTTGTTAGCACATCTGAACATATAAACAAATACGTAATCAGTGCCGTTTGTTGCATTGTAAAATGTTAATTATATCCGGAGATATTGTAACCTAAAGTTGACGCTTGAGTACCACTCCTCCGCTGTTCAATCGTGTGTATCGGAGAGCACTGCAACATACATCGCGTTTCTACAGAATGATCTGCCAACGTTGCTCGAAAATGTCCCACTGGAAACACGTCGACGTATGTGGTATCAGCATGGTGGTGCACCTGCACATTCCGCAATTAACACCAAGCTGACCCTAGACAGGATGTTCGACGGGCGTTTCATAGGACGTGGAGGACGCATAAATTGGCCAGCCCGTTCTCCTGATGTTACACCTCTGGACTTCTTTCTGTGGGGTACGTTAAAGGAGAATGTGTACCGTGAAGTGCCTACAACCCCAGAGGATGTGAAACAATGTTTTGTGGCAGCCTGCGGCGACACCACATCAGATGTACTGCGGCGCGTACGACTTTCATTACGCCAGAGATTGCAATTGTGTGCAGCAAATGATGGCCACCACATTGAACATCTATTGGCCTGACATGTCGGGACACACTTTATTCCACTCCGTAATTGAAAACGGAAACCACGTGTGTACGTGTACCTCACCCCTCATGGTAATGTACATGTGCGTCAGTGAAAAAGACCAATAAAAAGGTGTTAGCATGTGGACGTAATGTGCTGTTCCTGTCTCTTCTGTACCTAAGGTCCATCACCGTTTCCTTTGGATCCCTACGTAATTCGGTGCTCTCCGATACACACGATCGAACAGCGGAGGAGTGGTACTCAAGCGTCAACTTTAGGTTACAATATCTCCGGATGTAATTAACATTTTACAATGCAACAAACGGCACTGATTACGTATTTGTTTATATGTTCTGATGTGCTAACAAAACTAATGGGGTTCCATTTAAAAAAACGTAGGTTTGTGTTAAAAACATACTTCCGTGCATTTTCGTATGGTTTGTATTAAACAATTACACTAGCCCCTCTCCTCACGTTCGGTCTGTGGAATCGGTTCGTCAGTATTTGATGTGGTTTACGAAATATATCCAGCGGTAACGTTAGGTGACTCACCCTGTATATATATATAGGGTGTTACAAAAAGGTACGGCCAAACTTTCAGGAAACATTCCTCACACACAAATAAAGAAAAGATGTTACGTGGACATGTGTCTGGAAACGCTTAATATCCATGTTAGAGCTCATTTTAGTTTCGTCAGTATTTACTGTACTTCCACGATTCATCGCCAATTGGCTCACACACACACACACACACACACACACACACACACACACACATATATATACATATATATATATATATATATATATATATATATATATATATTGTCTCTTATGTTGGTTCTGGGATTTAACTTGAATACTTATCGAGGTGTTCATATCACATAATACAGTAACAAGCTTTACATTAACGAGAAAATTTCCCACACCTGTTTAGTTCCATATCATTGTCCGCCTGCGCTAGAAATCTGATGCTGTGTGAAGGAAGAGATGTTTTCGCCTTTACTATGACATGCATCTCTATATTTTGACAGGACAGACACTAGGAGTCTGACATATTATGCTTCCTTTTCACTGACAGCATATGGGATACTGTGTTGGGCTATGTCAGTTAGTGTAGAAAATGTTTTGCCAGATTTTGTGGACATGGAATTCCTCAACCCTTTCAGTTCCTCTGGCTACAGCTGTGTAAGCTAAGTTTTACTGTCTCTTAGCTGCAACAAAAGTATTTTTTCCCAATGGAAACTTTGCAAGTGTATCAGCGCGCTGCTTCTTGTAATAACCAGAATAGGCGGGTGTGGTTGGATCGCTATATTACACCGTATAATTGAATATTGTTTTGTTATTTTTCACTGTAATTATTGAATGCTTAGTTTACTATTTATTACAGCAGAGAATATTTTGTAATTAGTTATTTCAGTCCATAAAATGTAACCAAGTGTACAAAGTATGTTTTGAAAACGGGTACACATTTTTATGTAAATATTACATCTAAAATCATTAAATAATCACCTAAGAACATTACCACGTACAGAAAAATTTTCCTTGTTGCAGAAAAAATTCAGGTCCGAAAGGGTTAAGTCATTAGCAGTGCCCCTTCAGCGAACAAAGAAGAGACAGACAGAATTCATGTCACGAACAAGTACTTCACAACTATTCGAAAACTATGCGGTTGTGAACAACGTTCATTTCCCCTTTAACAATGAAAAGAACAACTTTAGCTGCTTACAGGCGTTGACATACGTCAACGGTGAGAGATGAAAATGTGTGTCCCGACCGGGACTCGAACCCGGGACCTCCTGTGTACAGGGCAGACACTCTATCCATCAGAGCCACGGAGGACACGAAAGATGGCGCGACTGCAGGTATTTATCTCTGGCACGCCTCCTGCGAAACCCACATTCTCAACGTATGTCCCGCACTACATTCGTTGTGCCCCTACCCATGATGGATAGAGCGTCTTCCATGTAAGCAGGAGATCCCGGATTCGAGTCCCGGTCGGGGCACACATTTTCATCTGTCCCCGTTGACGTATGTCAACGCCTGTAAGCAGCTAAGATTGTTCATTTCATTGTTATTTCATTCTAACGAGCTGCTTGGTCACCGATGGCATGTGTTCTTTCGGACATGTCCCCTTTATTTCAAACATCAATAGATATCTGTTAGTGACAATTTTTGTGGGTAATGCTGTCTAGAACGCTGAACGCAGTTTGCATTTATTACGACTTTTCTGCTACTTCTGTCATCAGATAATAGCTTAAAATTCATTTTCGCCTACTCCCCGCAAAATTGCGGACATAGATGAAATGACTCTAGTTGTGTCGTGAGAGATTTAGGATATCTGTTTCAGCAACTGGAACCCTTTCTTTACTAACATACCCAACGTGTCGGCTGTAATGAATCGGATTTCTGGGAGGGGACTGCTGAGGGAGAGCTGACTACTAGGAAAGGATTGAATATTTTAGAAGAGTAACTTTCTACGTGTCGGGGCGTGGAATGCTAGAATTTTGAACGTGGTATGGAAGCTGCAATATCTGCAAAAGGGAAATGCAAAGGCTCAGTATAGATGTAGTGGGGATCCGTTAAGTAAAATGGAAAGAACATAGAGATTTCTGGGCAGACGAGTGTAGAGTAAGATAATAGCAACAGAAAATAGTGTAACACGAGTAGGACATTTTATGAACAGGAAGGCAGAACGGAGAGGGAGCTCCTATGAACAGCTCAGTGATAGGGTTGACAGCAAAACTGATAACAATCGTTCCGGTGTACATGCCGACGTCGCAAGCAGGGGAAGAAGAGAGAGAGGAAATATATGACGATATTGAAAGAGTAATTCAGTAACAATACTCACAGGGAAGTGGAATGCAGTTGTACGGGAAGGAGGGGAAAAGTGTCTTACGGGAGAATATGGGCTTGGTAGTAAGAACGAGAGAGGACTTCTGCAACAAATTTCAGCTATTGTTAATCTGCTGAAGAACCACGAAAGGAGGAGGTAAACTTGGAAAAGTCGGGAGACACGAGAAGATTCCAGTTAGAATAAGTTAGATTACACCATGGTCAGGCACAGAATCCAAAGCAGTCTGAAGGCTAATCCGACTGATGACTCGAAGAATAAATGAATAAATAAATTAGATTATTCCGCCTAAAGTTCCTGATTTTAAGAATGTTTCGTACAATCGACGGAGGATTCCAGTACATATGTATCATACACAGGTAAACATTAAGTATGAGCTGTTGTCTCTTCTCCGTCAGAATCGGGATTGCGTTCTCTCTCTCTCTCTCTCTCTCGCTCTGTGTCTGTGTGTGGGTAAAACTCACACCCATGTTCGAGGTAGGACTCGAATCCTAGAGCTCTGTTTCACGCAGTAGCAACGTCTCCACCAGACGACGAACGTTAATGTAGCCCCGGAGATTGAACACGACTGTAAATACCTGGAACCTGATACAAAGGAGGAAACATGTGTAAGATTTTTTCTATCGGATTAAAGCTAATATTGTCCCGATGACTACTTCTCGACGTCCTCTTGTTTATGTTTCCATTTGGGCTGGGTAGACTATTGGCTACCCTTGTCTTCATCCATCGCCTGCGCTCGGGCGTCCTACGAATACACGTGACTAGGCACGCGTCGAAACGGAATTCTTAGCTCTGAGGTGTTCACGCTACCTCCTATGTTCTCTCGCAGCATGGCGTTAGGCTTATTCAACTCTGTTTGTTCTACCTATAGCATTTTTGAGCATTTACCTTTTTTTCCTCTTCGTTGTTTTCATAACGTCTGTAGCTTTTTTCAGTTTCCAAGTTTCCTTGTTAATAAATTTGGAGTAAATTGTTAATTTATGATAGGGCACTTTACCCAACTCAGTAAGTTCAACAGAAACATGCAACAACCATGCGTGTGTCTCATTCAGTTACTAAGCTATGACTAATTCCTTGCTCCTTCAGAGAGCGAATAGTGCCGTACCAGTTCCCAGCTGGATGACAGACGTGGACAGGCAAGAGAAACACGCTTGGCGAGAAGCCGCCTATGGTTTATTAGTTTAGTATAAATGACACATATCTCTATGCGTGCAGCATACGTGGTATAA
Source organism: Schistocerca cancellata (assembly GCF_023864275.1). NCBI lineage: Eukaryota > Metazoa > Arthropoda > Insecta > Orthoptera > Acrididae > Schistocerca > Schistocerca cancellata. The sequence goes on along the minus strand of NC_064628.1, from coordinate 146,955,293 downwards.
AGAAAGCAAAGGCTTCGTAATTTGTCTGAACTCGAATAATATTTTTAAGGTTTTAAAATATCAATGCTGCTTTTTCATTTTCCCTTTTTACCCACAGTATTTTTGCTTTTCTTAAATCGCCAGTATATCTTTGCAACGATTTGTATGCTTCTACTATGATCGGTTTCGATTAGTTGAAACAAATTCTTTAAGCGATTACTGTACGACGTATTTCATATCTTTGGAGTTCATTTGGGCCATCAGACAATGGAAAATGTCTCGGACGTTGAACAACGGGACGATATAGTTTCGAACGAGATTTCGCCATTCTGTGTTTGGATTCTACTCCTGCATTTTGGTTTGGGAGGGAGACTGATCTACTGGACTTCTTGCTTTGCCTGGTGTTTCTACAGTGATGAATATTATGGGTGAGATATTTTCAGTTATTTGCCGTGTTGTTTGAGAAACAGGGTAGAGGTTATTTCAATCATGCATTGTAAATAATTGCCCAGTTATCGAGCAATCATTCTGTGTATAGAACTTCCAGTAGTATCCTTCGGCATGGTGAAAATAAGGTTCTTAGTTTACTTACTTGTCGGGAAGTACAAACTGATTCTTAGATAGGGTAATATCTTTCCAATCCATCTTGCAGTATACTCAAACCTATGATTCTCTTCCATATTGTAAATTATTTATTGTACTGCTAGAAGTCGTGTACTTCAGATACGCAGATTCGTTACATTTTGTGTTAGCTACATTGTGATTTTATCTTGGCTTCATGAACTTCTGCATTGTTTCGAGGCAATATTTCATACATTTTCTCTGATTATTTCGTTGAACGGAAGTAATTTCGTTTATTATCTTACGTGATATAGCTACACGTTGTCCCGCCGCCATCTTGCTAACGCTAATTGCTTCAGGCCTCGTTACATCTATGTTCAAATTTAGCACGCACAGTTAACTGACTTAATCGTACGCTAAGACTGCAAACCGTCAGCGATAAACATACTGGTCTTTGCTTGGATTGCCGGACGCGGTGACCGAACGCCGGCACGGTAGCTCAGCGTATTCGGTCAGAGGGTCAACTACCCTCTATAATAAAAAAAGCTGAGTGCATGGGTCAACGAAGAACCAATTCAACGAACAATATAGAACAAATTGAGACAAAAAAAAGCGGTTCTAGGCACTTCAATCCGGAATCGCGCTGCTGCTACGGGCGCAGGTTCGAATTCTGCCTCGGGCATGGATGTGTGTGATATCATTAGGTTAGTTAGGTTTAAGTAGTTCTAAGTTCTAGGGGACTGATGACCTCAGACGTTAAGTCCCACAGTGCTCAGAGCCATTTGAACCATTGTTTTTATTTTTTATTTTTTGGTTGGATTAATGTTGCAAGAGGAGAAACGTAAGTCGTTAGATGCTGTTCTGGAAGACTGATAATACGATACGGTGAATACAATGCAGTCTTCTGTTATATTAGAGGTATGTTGTGTGGCACACTTCATAGCGAAAGGGGATTCATTTCCAATAGAATATTGAGACTGTTTTCTTAATCCATGTTCTGATCTGTATGGTTAAGAGAAGTGTTTGAATGTATCGACAAACTGCAGGGACAGATTCCTAACTGTAAATGGAGGAAAAAAATTTCAATGAATACGTGTTCGGAAATACATCGTCGCCACAGGAGATGGAGCTGACGCTTGACAGTTCCTCTAACCATATGCCGTGTGTTCCTTGTGTGTTGTAAGTTGTGTGATTTAAGCAGCATACTATAAGCAGCAGAATGGTCCAGTATTTATGTTGGGAACAAGCCTATATGGTTTTTGTCTACGGCTAAAAAGATGGAAAAGGTCGAGAGGCAGCACGGCTATAGCAAAACAAGTACCTTCACAGACACCAACCGCATCATACAACATTTCAAGCTCTTTTCGGTCGTTTGAATGATCATAGGTCCTTTCAGATAAGACGAAAGTGCAAGAAGGCGGCTGTGCTTACACCAGATTTGGAGGTCCGGGTTCTACACGATATTGAGACGAACACTAATACAAGCTCCAGGCAAGTGGCTCGCCAACATGGTTTCAGCCAAAGAACGATTATGTGTATTCTGAATGACACTGCATCCTCTGGAGGCCGCTTTGAACATCTGTCGTTACGTGGATGCGATGCAGCTCTGTAGCCTACTGTGGTGCTGGACTTTCTGATGCCGTCTTACACACACTATACATTTCTGCACACATGTTCACAGGACCTTTATCCTCCATTCCTAGTCAGGAATCCTCCCTGCTGTTTGTCGGTTTTATTAATGTTCTTTACAAGGCTAAATATAACGATTGCAGACGCAAGGGATGATGCTCATAGCACGGCTTTCAGCTGTAAGCTGAAATCACAGACATTATACGGGATGATTCAGCTATCCCTACCTATGTGTTTTACGTAACCAGGCAATACCTTCAAATACAACATGCGAAATTTCCATATTTTCTCGCTGGCTATGCGCTCGCTATTGGACGTACAGAAAAATATAAACAGGTCCTTTTTGCAGGAAATTTTGTGTAGTTAAATTTAATACGGAGGCCGTAGTTTTCGAATTACTTACGAAGAACGTACAAAAGTTGTTCTCATACGCGTCTTACGTTAATAACTCGGAGACCGTGGCATCCAGCAAAATCTTATCCCAGTAAAAAATTTAACTACAAAAAGGTACTGTTCATGTTTTCTGTATAATAGTTATCATATAGCAAGCGACAGAATATGAAAATCTTATACGTGGTTGATAAAGGCATTGTGGCTTGTCTGAAAGTGACAGGTAGGAGCGTCTAAATCACCCTGTATAATTTTTGTACACGTTCTTGCTGAATGATCAGCTACTGTTTGGCTGATATATAGTTGCCCTAAATTCATTTGCGTTACGATTACATTTGGTACGTGTAGGTGTTTCTAATTAGTTAAATATTTGTGGATAAATCGCGTTTCTAATTTGTTTCCTAGAACATAGTTATCCATATATTATGACATACCTTATAGCGTAGGCCTTTTTTGAATTGCACGCGGTAGTAGTTGATTCTTATTATACGACACAGGCCCAACAAGTCTCCTAAATTCTGCATTCAGAATCATAAGAAGGTGAGGTAACTACGTTGCAATATGATACCTGTTATTGATGCTGGCAGACTATTACTTACTGGTAAAGCTCAGATTCGGTCTGACAAGCCGCACATGCCCACAGGAGCCCCGTACTGGACCTTGCGGGCGCAGCAGCGACTGGTGAAGAGTCTATTCGCCGGCCAGGTGCGGCGGCCGGCCAAGAATGTGATCATGTTCCTGGGCGACGGCATGTCCATCGCGACGCTGACCGCCGCCAGGATGCTGCTGGGCCAGCGGCAGGGTCTGTCTGGCGAGGAGGCCCAGCTCAGCTTCGAACAGTTCCCCAACGCTGGACTGTCCAAGGTCAGCATTTCATACAGCGCGCCTCAATGCTACGTCGATTACATACACACGTATTCTAAAGGCTAATGCATTTTCGAAGCAGCCACTCTCCTCCACCATTGGCTGTTAGTTTCAGTTCCATGTAATTGTCACATCCGGGCCTCTTCTTGATGCCTTCGAAGAAAAAATTACCACGAAGCAGCTATCCGAATGAGACGGAAATTGGTTGAGTGGTTTACTTGGACCGATAAGCAAATGACTTCAATTTCTAAAACATTGAATGATTTATCAAAGAGAAAGAGCTCAACAAACTGGAAAAGTCAGAAACGCGGTGATCCTGCTGTGACCGTTATGCAAGGTGTTATTCGCCTAAGCATTGATTGAAACAGTTGTTGGATGTCCTCCTCAGAGATATTGTGCCAGATTCTGCCAAACTGGCGCGTTAGATCGTAAGATGGTTGGAGGACCCTGCCCGTTGGCCAACTATGGTTTGGCAAGTGCAAAGACAAGCGGTAGAAACTATCACCGTGTGCGAACGGGCATTATCTTGATGAAATGTAAGCCCAGATGGCTTGTCATTAGGAGCAACGAAACGGGGCGCAGAATATGGTCGACTTACTGCTACAGTGTAAGGTTCAAATGTGCAAATGTGTGTGAAATCTTACGGAACTTAACTGCTAAGCTCATCAGTCCCTAAACTTACACACTTCTTAACGTAAATTATCCTAAGGACAAATGGACACACCTATGCACGAGAGAGGACTCGAACCTCCGCCGGGACCAGCCGCACAGTCCATGACAGCAGCGCCTAAGACCGCTTGGGTACTCCCGCGCGGCTATGGTGTAAGGGTGCTGCAGATGACAGCCAAAGAGGTCCTGCTAGGAAACGAAATGGCGCCCCATATCATCAGTCCTGGTCTTCGTCTTCTGCCTGGAAATTCATTGACGGGAGTAAAATTTTCTTCACCGATCCCGCTTCGAAATGAGCCCCGATGACAAGTGAAAACGTGTCTGGGGACGCCCTGGACAGCGTTGTGATACCAACATGACTTTCGCCCGCTGCACAACCCGGCAGCCAGGAATGATAGTCAGGGATGCCCTCTCTTTTCATAGCAGGACTATTATTGTTGTCATCTACGACCCACGAAAAGCACAGGGGTACGTCGACGATATTCTACGTCCCCTTTTGTAGACCTTCTCGGCGAGCCATCCTGGGCTTACATTTCAGCAATATAATGCCCGCTCGCCCACGATGAGAGTTTCTACTTCTTGTCTCCTTGCTTGCCAAACTCTACCTTGGCCAGCAAGATCGTCAGGTCACTCCCAAACTGAGAAAGCTTGCAACATTATGGGCAGACCCTGCTACCGCCTCATGGTTTTCACGATCTAACCAGTTTGACAGAATTCGGTACTAAATTCCTCAAGAGGACATCCAACAACTCCAACAGTGAATGCCAAGCCGAATAACGGCTTACATAAGGGCCAAAGGTGGACCAAGGCGTTATTGACTTGATCAATTGATGAAGTATTTTCTCTTGGATAAACCATCAAATTTTTCTGATACTGTAATCATTTCTTTGTGTTACATGTACATCACAGCTACTGATTTTCATCCCATTTGGATAATTCCTACAGTGGTAAATCTTTTTTTTTGCCTTAGTGTGTACTATATCCTCGGCGGTTATATTCCTTTCTTTACCAACACTTTCCCTTCAAGAATATTAATTATGAAGTTGTTGTGTCTGATGACACGTCCAATAAATTCTATTTTTCTCTTATTCATTTACATTAATAATATTCTCTTTTCATTGATTTCCCTCTAGAATTCCAGATTGCTTTTTCTTCCCATCCAGCTTGATCTTGTGATTTGCAACCATATCCACATTTCATCTGCTTCAAGTAGATTTCTTTAAAATTTACTTAGAGTCCAACATTCACTTCCACAGAGCAGTGTATTCTGTACAAATGCTTTTCTAAAGGATTTTCTGGCGTCTGTATTTACATGTTTGCTGGTTAAAATTATTATCTTGGTCATAAATGCCTGCTTTACCAGTTCTACCCCACTCTTCACTTCCATTAAGGATATCATGACAACTATTATTGTAATACTGAGATAATAAAATTGTTTTACCTACTCAGTTCTCACGTTATCAACTTTTAAATTTTTTTTAATGTCTCCCACACTTTTCCTTCCACATTACTTTCTTTTCAATTTGTTCACTTTTAATTTCCTTTGGTTAGGAGTGTCTGATATGACTTGCAACATTCTATTCATTTCTTTTTCGGAGTCTGCAACTATCTCGATGTCATCAGGAAATCTAGTACACTGTATCATTTTACATTGCGTTTTATTCTCTTTGGTTTCTCCTTCATGATCTGAATAGGAACCTCAATGGAAACATTAAATATGTATGAGGATGTTTGTCTAACACTTTTCCTAATTTTGGCCTCTTCTTCTAAGTTATTGATATTCAGTTTTTTACTTTGTTTCTGATACAGTTGAATAATAACTCTTCTATCAAGCCAGTCAAGTCCTATTTTTTTCATAATTCTGATGAGTAGTTCCCAGTTCTCATCGTCAAAGCTATTTCTAAGTCAATGAAGGTCAGGAGATATTTTTTCATGTCCATCCTTCTCTCGAGCAGGACGTGCGAGGCCAAAATAGCTTTTGTTATTTATCTGTCTTCTCTAAATCGAAACTGATCTTATCCAGTCTACTTAGCTACTTTTCCTTTTATCCTGATTTTAACGATATTCATGAGTAATTTGGAGGCATGTGTTAACGTCTTAGCGTTCTGTAATTGATCTAGTGAATTGCCTATCCTGTTTTTGGTATGGTAATGGTTCTTCATTGTGTGAAGTCTTCTGAAATGATTCCCCTTCCGTAGCAGTCATTTAGTGCTCAGATTGATTGATCTTGCATGTTGTTACCCAGATTTTTCAGCAATTTTGCAGGAGCATCACCAACACCAGTCACTATTTCTTCTTTGAGAATCCAAAGGCTCTGTTCAAATTCATGTCTCATGATTCAGTACGTAGCACTTCTCCTTCACACTCATTGATATTCTCAACTAAATTATTTTCGTTCTTGAAGCCCTTATCATCGTACAGTTCTTCTATGTATTCTTTCCAACAAGCAAATATCTCATCATCGTCCGTCATTAAAATCCCCTGTTTATTTTTAACTACTATTGATGTAGTTCTATGTTTATACTGAAGGGCTCTGATCTTATAAATCTAACCCTGTTTTCCGCTTTTTTCGATCTTCTGTGTTTTCAGCAATAATTCTAGTACATTGCTCTTTTGATTCTCGGCATTTGGCTGTAGTGTGATTTTAAATTCCTGTGTAGTCACTAATATTGTTTTCCTTCAAGACCTTACTCGTTCTCTATATTGGATTTAATATTTGTACTGTCATCCAAGATTTCCTCTGCTTTTCCTAAAACTTCATTAGTTGCTTCCATTATTCCCATCTTGAAATTATTGCTCTGCACTGGCTTATGACTTCCATTAGGTATTTTACCTGTTAATGTTTCAAAAGCCATCCTTATTACTGCTTCTTTTACATGATTATGAGGAATTTTGCATTAAACATACACTGGAGAATGTTTGAATAGTATGTTCCACTCATGTCGAAACTATTCTTATTCCAGAAGCATGTGCAAACGTGATGCTTTTGGCACAATGTAATTTCAGTAATAGAAAACCTAACACCAACCACAAAGAAACCATGGAATAGTTCCGTTCAAAAGTAATCACCAAGCGCGTCAAGACGTTTATCGTCCTTGGAGACGAGACGATCAATTCTTGTTTCGTACAATGCGGTGGGCCACTGATGGATCTACGAGGTGCATTCAAGTTCTAAGACCTCCGATTTTTTTTTTCTAATTAACTACTCACCCGAAATCGATGAAACTGGCGTTACTTCTCGACGCAATCGCCCTGCAGACGTACACATTTTTCACAACGCTGACGCCATGATTCCATGGCAGCGGCGAAGGCATCTTTAGCAGTCTGTTTTGACCACTGGAAAATCGCTGAGGCAATAGCAGCACGGCTGGTGAATGTGCGGCCACGGAGAGTGTCTTCCATTGTTGGAAAAAGCCAAAAGTCACTAGGAGCCAGGTCAGGTGAGTAGGGAGCATGAGGAATCACTTCAAAGTTGTTATCACTAAGAAACTGTTGCGTAACGTTAGTTCGATGTGCGGGTGTGTTGTCTTGGTGAAACAGCACACGCGCAGCCCTTCCCGGACGTTTTTGTTGCAGTGCAGGAAGTAATTTGTTCTTCAAAACATTTTCGTAGGATGCACCTGTTACCGTAGTGCCCTTTGGAACGCAATGGGCAAGGATTACGCCCTCGCTGTCCCAGAACATAGACACCATCATTTTTTCAGCACTGGCGGTTACCCGAAACATTTTTGGTGGCGGTGAATCTGTGTGTTTCCATTGAGCTGACTGGCGCTTTGTTTCTGGATTGAACAATAGCATCCTCGTCTCATCCATTGTCAGAATCGACGAAAAGAAAATCCCATTCATGCTGTCGTTACGCATCAACATTGCTTGGCAACATGCCACAAGGGCAGCCATGTGGTCGTCCGTCAGCATTAGTGGCACCCACCTGGATGACACTTTTCGCATTTTCAGGTCGTCATGCAGGATTGTGTGCACAGAACCCACAGAAATGCCAACTCTGGAGGCGATCTGTTCAACAGTCATTCGGCGATCCCCCAAAACAATTCTCTCCACTTTCTCGATCATGTCGTCAGACCGGTTTGTGCGAGCCCGAGGTTCTTTCGGTTTGTTGTCACACGATGTTCTGCCTTCATTAAACTGTCGCACCTACGAACGCACTTTCGACACATCCATAACTCCATCACCACATGTCTCCTTCAACTGTCGATGAATTTCAATTGGTTTCACACCACGGAAATTAAGAAAACGAATGATTGCACGCTGTTCAAGTAAGGAAAACGTCGCCATTTTAAGTATTTAAAACAGTTCTCATTCTCGCCGCTGGCGATAAAATTCCATCTGCCATACGGTGCTGCCATCTCTGGGACGTAGTGACAATGAACGCGGCCTCATTTTAAAACAATGCGCATGTTTATATCTCTTTCCAGTCCGGAGAAAAAAAATCGGATGCCTTAGAACTTAAATGCACCTCGTACAACTGTACGCACTCTTTCACTTTCTCGCCCCACTAAAACCGACGTTCACGCATGTCTTTCCTCAGCTCATCAAAGATGTGAAGCGAACACGCTGAAAGATCTGGGTTGCACGAAAGATGTTCAGTGTTTCCTAACCACATCCCTGAAGATTAATTAGCCTTCATCCGATTGACAGTGTGGGGGCGGGCATTATTATGCAAGAGTATGATTCCGTCCGATAGCATTCCTGAGCATTTTGACTTTAAGGCGCTCCGCATTTCCTTTTCCACCGAGTGTCGTCATAGCGCTCGAGGAACTCGACAAGCAGAGCTCCCCCGCAGTCAGTAACGCCCGTCCCCACACTACCAGTCGGACGGAGCCAACGCTTCGGCCATTTGTTTGGGAAACACTGTAACATCCTCTGTACAGAATATCTGTAAGCACAAAATATGATTTTCCTTTCCTAAGTTTTGCAGAATATTGTTCAATATAACATAGTACAATAGGGGCAGCGTATCATATATAGCCGCTGACAGATCACGTGCTCGTTTGGATCGTTCACCGTCTGATTTTCACATCTTTGGTGACCTGAAGGAAGACATGAGTAGACGTAGGTTTCAGTCGGACGTGGAAGTGTAAGAGCGGATGTGATCGTGGATCCGTCAGCGGCTGACCGCATTCTATGGAACGGGAGTTGATCGTCTCGTGTCTCAATGTCATAAGTATCTTTACGTTTGGGGTGATTACTTTAGAATGGGACCATTCCATGGTCCTGTTGTGGCGGGTGTTCGATTTTCGCTGTACTGCTTCCCATAGATGATCCAGAGATGGGAGACTTCGCAATGTCGAATAACAGAACCACCTAAAACATTAGTTTTTAACAGAGTTCTCGAAAGTCACGATTTCCTACCTGAAATAATATTTGGTATGTAGCACCGATTATACGATGTCATCAAAACAATTTTGAAGAAAACTTAAGAAAAGAAACTCTTATTTAGTACTTGCAAATGTTCTTGAATTTAATCTTACCGTGAGAAGAAAACTACTTATTTTACCTTCAGTTCAAAATAAACTTTTTTTTTCAATTTTTCAATTGCATATTCATTCATTTTTTAATTTGTAAATAAATATATGTATAAACTGTTACAAAAGAATGAACCGAGTATTTGCCTGATTTCGATGTACTCTGATAGACTTAGACATTCAAAATGTTTTGCAGCTTGATTTTGGAGTGTTCGGAGACTCTCTTCAAAATGCACTTTTAGTACCCCGAGTTCTCTGCAAACCTGTCCGCCTTCTTTGCTGGGTGGTAACGTGCTTGCCTCCCGTGCAAGCGGGCCCGGATTCGATTCCCGTCCCGGTTGGAGATTATCTCCGCTCGTTGACTGAGTGTGGTGTTATCCTCATCATCGGCACGCAACTCGCCCAATGTGGCGCCGACTCCAATGACTTGCATACGGCGGCCGCAGGATGGGGCCTCCTGGGTAACAACGCCATACGGTCATTCCATTTCCCTGCAAACCCAAAAGCAAAGGAACTTTTCCTAAATTCGATGTTACTTAATTTTTCGATATAGGTCGTTACATCCACACAGTGTCTATTATGCTTTGCAACAAATTTTGTGTGTTGACCAAGGAATAATGAGAACATATAGCGTAACTGAAATAAGAATTTCTAAAATAATTTTGAAGTAAAGAGATTTTTATAAATTAAAATTATTGTTGTCCAAAGTAGACACTGAGAACTTTGGCTGTAGTACAATTATAAGGCTGCTAATATAAACAGCATACACGCCAGTTCGTCGAAGAGATCTATATCTACATCTACATCCATACTCCTTAAAACACCTGATAGTGTGTGGCGGAGGGTACTTAGAGTACCTCTATCGGTTCTCTCTTCTATTCACGTCTCGTATTGTTCGTGGAAAGAAAGATTGTCGGTATGCCTCCGTGTGGGCTCTAATCTCTCTGATTTTATCCTCATGGTCGCTTCGCGAGATATACGTAGGAGGGAGCAATATACTGCTTGACTCCTCAGTGAACGTTTGTTCTCGAAACGTCAACAAAAGCCCGTACCGAGCTACTGAGCGTCTCTCTTGCAGAGTCTTCCACTGGAGTTTATCTATCATCTCCGTAACGCTTTCGTGACTACTAAATGATCCTGTAACGAAGCGCGCTGCTCTCCGTAGGATCTTCTCTATCTATTCTATCAACCCTATCCGTTACGCATACCACACCAGTGAGCAGTATTCAAGCAGTAGGCGAACAAGTGTACTAACCTACTTCATTTGTTTTCGGATTGCATTTGCCTAGGATCCTTCCAATGAATCTCAGTCTGGCATCTTCTTTACCGATGATTAATTTTATATGATTATTCCATTTTAAATCACTCCTAATGCCTACTCCCAGATAATTTATATAATTAACTGCTTCTAGTTGCTGACCTACTATATTGTAGCTAAATGATGAAGGATCTTTCTTTCTATGTATTCACAGCACTTGTCTACATTGGGATTAATTGCCATTCCCTGCACCATGCGTCAATTCGTTGCAGATCCTCCTGCATTTCAGTACAATTTTCCATTGTTATAACCTCTCGATATACTACGCTATCATCCGCAAAAAGCCTCAGTGAGCTCCCGATGTTATCCACAAGGTCATTTACGTATATTGTGAATATCAACGGTCCTACGACACTCCCCTGCGGCACACCTGAAATCACTCTTACTTAGGAAAACTTCTCTCCATTGAGAATGACATGCTGCGTTCTGTTATCTAGGAACTCTTCAATCCAATCACACAATTGGTCTGATAGTCCATATGCTCTTACTTTGTACATTAAACGACTGTGGGGAACTGTATCGAACTGCTTGCGGGAGTCAAGAAACACGGCATCTGAATGTTTCTCTGGAGGTCAAAAAGAAAATTCGTAGATACTGAATCTTGAACGAAAAACGTTTATTTCTGTTAGTACACAAAACCATCATTGTATACGTAGTCCCAGCAGGAACGCAAGGAAATTTGTAACATACACTCCTGGAAATGGAAAAAAGAACACATTGACACCAGTGTGTCAGACCCACCATACTTGCTCTGGACACTGCGAGAGGGCTGTACAAGCAATGATCACACGCACGGCACAGCGGACACACCAGGAACCGCGGTGTTGGCCGTCGAATGGCGCTAGCTGCGCAGCATTTGTGCACCGCCGCCGTCAGTGTCAGCCAGTTTGCCGTGGCATACGGAGCTCCATCGCAGTCTTGAACACTGGTAGCATGCCGCGACAGCGTGGACGTGAACCGTATGTGCAGTTGACGGACTTTGAGCGAGGGCGTATAGTGGGCATGCGGGAGGCCAGGTGGACGTACCGCCGAATTGCTCAACACGTGGGGCGTGAGGTCTCCACAGTACATCGATGTTGTCGCCAGTGGTCGGCGGAAGGTGCACGTGCCCGTCGACCTGGGACCGGACCGCAGCGACGCACGGATGCACGCCAAGACTGTAGGATCCTACGCAGTGCCGTAGGGGACCGCACCGCCACTTCCCAGCAAATTAGGGACACTGTTGCTCCTGGGGTATCGGCGAGGACCATTCGCAACCGTCTCCATGAAGCTGGGCTACGGTCCCGCACACCGTTAGGCCGTCTTCCGCTCACGCCCCAACATCGTGCAGCCCGCCTCCAGTGGTGTCGCGACAGGCGTGAATGGAGGGACGAATGGAGACGTGTCGTCTTCAGCGATGAGAGTCGCTTCTGCCTTGGTGCCAATGATGGTCGTATGCGTGTTTGGCGCCGTGCAGGTGAGCGCCACAATCAGGACTGCATACGACCGAGGCACACAGGGCCAACACCCGGCATCATGGTGTGGGGAGCGATCTCCTACACTGGCCGTACACCACTGGTGATCGTCGAGGGGACACTGAATAGTGCACAGTACATCTAAACCGTCATCGAACCCATCGTTCTACCATTCCTAGACCGGCAAGGGAACTTGCTGTTCCAACAGGACAATGCACGTCCGCATGTATCCCGTGCCACCCAACGTGCTCTAGAAGGTGTAAGTCAACTACCCTGGCGAGCAAGATCTCCGGATCTGTCCCCCATTGAGCATGTTTGGGACTGGATGAAGCGTCGTTTCACGCGGCCTGCACGTCCAGCACGAACGCTGGTCCAACTGAGGCGCCAGGTGGAAATGGCATGGCAAGCCGTTCCACAGGACTACATCCAGCATCTCTACGATCGTCTCCATGGGAGAATAGCAGCCTGCATTGCTGCGAAAGGTGGATATACACTGTACTAGTGCCGACATTGTGCATGCTCTGTTGCCTGTGTCTATGTGCCTGTGGTTCTGTCAGTGTGATCATGTGATGTATCTGACCCCAGGAATGTGTCAATAAAGTTTCCCCTTCCTGGGACAATGAATTCACGGTGTTCTTATTTCAATTTCCAGGAGTGTATTTCTGAAGATGGTTTAGAAAGCTGTATTTATAACAGCATAAGAATATAAATATCCTATAATAACATTTTTTATTTTTGTATCTCAACTTTAGTCAATTCGTCACTACAAATCGGTTAGTTTTGATTTTAGCGTCGAATAGTGTCAGCTTACCAGAAGCACTTATTGATAAAATGTGTTTACTTTTGGGTTCTCCATTCAGTCATATTAGTTTTGTAGTTCGTCTCTTTTCTTTAAGCATGTTCCAGGCAATTCAACTAAACCGTGAATAGCTCAAACGTGCCTAATTAAATATAAAGGCTGCCACGTTTTCTCAAGCACTTGTTGTAGTTGATAAGTATGTTCGTTCATATTCAGAGGTGTCTTTTTCCTTCGATTTTTCGCTTGATTTTGTAAAGAATATGAAGGCATATTTTGCCTGGATGACGCTAAGAGTACTTTCATGTAGCATATATTGTATGAACTTCGTGATTATTGTGTGCCTTCGTGTTCAAATCATCAGTCGTTAGCGTAAATTATGTTACTTATTTCTGTGTTTTCCTTCCTGTTTCAAATGGTTCAAATGGCTCTGAGCACTATGGGACTCAACTGCTGAGGTCATTAGTCCCCTAGAACGTAGAACTAGTTAAACCTAACTAACCTAAGGACATCACAAACATCCATGCCCGAGGCAGGATTCGAACCTGCGACCGTAGCGGTCTTGCAGTTCCAGACTACAGCGCCTTTAACCGCACGGCCACTTCGGCCTCCTTCCTGTTTGGCGCTCGACTTGCATATGAGCCACATGGATGGAAGCTAGCATTTTGCGCCATAGTTAAGACATTTTTATTTATGCACTAAGAGTGAAAAAAGTGAGGCATTTAAGTTCCATCAGTATCAACTGGACTCTAAGCTAAAAGCTGTGGAGGTATGTTTGAATGCACTTATGTGATGTATCTGGGTTAAGGAACAGTTAGGAGCGTAGTTTAACACAGTTGGTCCGTAAAATGCACTGTTAGTTCGAGATTCCCAACGAGTGTTGAAATAGATGCCGTGTTACGTATTGAGTCCACAAATGTTCTTCTTCTAAAAGCCGTTATCTCAACGGAGATAGGCAGTTCTGTTTGCGTAATTTAGTACGTGTGATCCGAGACGTCCTCTCTAAACTAAAATCTGTCTAGAGGCTGACTGATGAAATTATGGAATAATTACTCGTACATGTCACATTATTAGTACAAAGAAGCGGAAAACCAACAAAAAATTTATAATTCCTAAAATCTTAACTGCGTTCTCAGGAAAATACCACTAACAGTGTAGTCTTATCTTTCTCTGAGAATCATAAATGTGTTTTCCCATCGATAACGAATTTTCAGACAACTTGTTTTGGAACACACGAAATATTACTACTAACTGCAACGAAAGGAAGGTCGAAACTAAGTGGGACCATAATATCTTCCTGCAAAATAGTCGTAGAAAGTGGTTTAGAACTTAATTTAGAAGTGAAACATTCACGACCGGTAACTCACTTGGAAATTTGTTGTTCGGTCGCTTAAGAAATTTATTAAAGTTTGAACATCTCATGTGAATAATTTATGTCCATATATACTTTTGAGTTTTTTATTTAGAAAGTTATTACTTTATAAAAGATTGTATCTGGATAGCAGTCTGTTTTCTAGTACTGAATCTTTATTTCATTTTTCTGGTATGACCATCAAACAGAAACTGTCAGCTGTAAATCCGGCGTAGATCCTGTAAAAAAAAGCAGAAGTGATGGTATGAGATGTATCAACTACTTTTTTATACATCTTGCGATATTACCCCTTCGACTTGGTGGATTTACTGCCAAAATAATATCGCAGGTATAAACTTGCGTATTACAAATGTTTATTAAAAAATAGCTAAACTTATCTGATTTAACAAGTCTGGACCAGACTATAAATTTTTTAGTAGAAGTCACAAACTCAAAAACTTCATTTGTTCTACGAAAGACTTATTCAGTATGAGAAAAACTAGATGAATGGAGACTTTGATACTGATACAACTGTCAAACTGTTTATTTTTTAGGAAGATTAACAGATCCTCCAGCACGTAAATATGGTTTAGGCTTCAATGGATATAATGTTGTGCTAGTCCTGCAATATGAAACTACAAGGCAACTGTGGCACGTATCCTACTTAAATAGTGGTACAGTGGCTAGTTTGAAATAAAGACACCTTACGGAAAGATATTTTTGGAACTGCTTGATATATGTCACTTACGGTCGACTTGGAAGAGCAGTTGAATGGAATGGATGGTGTCTTGAAGGTAGGATATAAGATGAACATCAACAAAAGCAAAACGAGGATAATGGAATGTAGTCGAATTAAGTCGGGTGATGTTGAGGGTATTAGATTAGGAAATGAGACACTTAAAGTAGTAAAGGAGTTTTGCTATTTGGGGAGCAAAATAACTGATGTTGGTCGAAGTAGAGAGGATATAAAATGTAGACTGGCAATGGCAAGGAAAGCGTTTCTGAAGAAGAGAAATTTGTTAACATCGAGTATAGATTTAAGTGTCAGGAAGTCATTTCTGAAAGTATTTGTATGGAGTGTAGCCATGTATGGAAGTGAAAAATGGACGGTAAATAGTTTGGACAAGAAGAGAATAGAAGCTTTCGAAATGTGGTGCTACAGAAGAATGCTGAAGATTAGATGGGTAGATCACATAACTAATGAGGAAGTATTGAATAGGATTGGGGAGAAGTTTCTGGCACAACTTGACCAGAAGAAGGGATCGGTTGGTAGGACATGTTCTGAGGCATCAAGGGATCACCAATTTAGTATTGGAGGGCAGCGTGGAGGGTAAAAATCGTAGAGGGAGACCAAGAGATGAATACACTAAGCAGATTCAGAAGGATGTAGGTCGCAGTAGGTACTGGGAGATGAAGAAACTTGCACAGGATAGAGTAGCATGGAGAGCTGCATCAAACCAATCTCAGGACTGAAGACCACAACAACAACACGGTCGACTCCAAGTCTTCAGGTTCACTACGAGGACTTGTGCTCAGATGGAGCACAGGGGACTGATGTGGCGCCTGCCACTTTGCTCCACAGACGTACTGCGTGGACGCGCAAGTGGGCGACTCGGCGTGTACCTCTACGGCGTACCTGTGCGGCGTCAAGGCGAACACGGGCACCATGGGCGTGACGGCGGCAGTGACCAGGGGCGACTGCCGCGCCCAGAACAATACTGCCAACCACGTCGACTCCATCATCAAGTGGGCGCAGGTCAGTACTGCTGTTAACATTATACATGTTATACATACTTACTCAGTTTACGTATAGTACCATTGGCAACGTAACAATATTATATCGTATAACGTATTTGGCCGACCGGTGTGGTCGTGCGGTTCTAGGCGCTTCAGTCTGGAACCGCGTAACCGCTACGGTCGAGGTTCGAATCCTGCCTCGGGCATGGATATGTGTGATGTCCTTAGGTTAGTTAGGTTTAAGTAGTTCTAAGTTCTATGGGACTGATGACTACAGATGTTAAGTCCCATAGTGCTCAGAACCATTTGACCCATTTTTCGTGATGTATTTGGTTTGTAATCAACAGCATACGAAAAGAGCAAGCAGATTTTGTGTCGCAAAGACGCTGTTGCGATAGATCATGTCGCCCAAAATCTGGATAGAGAGAGGATTTCAACAACACCTCAAAATATCCGTTGGATTTATTGATTTAAGTTCAGTCTGTGTTGCAATTTTTAAAAAGGAACTGCTACTGTAGGTATACCAGTTTATTCTTTGCAAATCCTTTCTTCATCCCCACGACGAGAAGTTCAGTGACATACATTTCCAAGTACATCTCACTGGGAAATCAAATATTTTCTATAGTCTACAAAAAGGCGAACCACAAGGATCTGTACTACCTCCGATAACGTTTAATACAGAGAGTAACTCTTCTACGTGTCGTCAGGCGCATTTTCTCTGGTGTTTCGGCAGTGTGTGGCTGAAGTCGACAGAAACACGTACTGCCTATCACGTCTTTCATGGGACGCCCAGTGTCGACGAAAAGCATCGATTTGTTTCTGTTTCAGAGCAATATGATTTTTGATGCGGAAATTTACGTGACCACTTGATTGAGCGGTCCTAAATTAATCTAGTACGATCTGTATCAAAGACGAAGAATAACCAGAATTCCGGCAACGCCCACAACCGCCCAGGTTCGCTCTGACTGCTACGCCAGGCAGCAGCGCTGTTCAGTTGAGACTGGAGTACTATCAATTCTTCGCGTTTCACTGTTCCTGTCAATGCGTATCTATAAAAAAATATCGCATTAGATTAATTTGAGATTGCTCAGTCGAATGGGAACGTGAAACTGCGTTTTAAAAAATAATTTATTTCGCAACGGGAAACAAGCCGACGCTTTCCATCAGGCTGACTCCAACTACACACTGATAAAACGAAATTGTAAATATCGTCCGAAACACCAGAGAAAATGGGCCTCATGCCTGTCGGTAGAGAGAATCTGTGTGGACGGCGTATCGATCATAAATTCCTTGGGACTGATACCCGATCCTTTTCGAAGGCTATTGAAGATGAAAGAGGACACAATTTTGTTCAAATATTTCTTACGTATATTGAGCGTTGTATCCTCTAAAAGCGCCATATTCTCTGCGGAAGATCAACGCTGCTGAACGTAATCAATTTGTAAGAAATCGGACGTTTATTTTTTTCATCCTTAATAATTGTACCCGATTATAATGGTAACAAAAGTACATTATACATCATTTTTTACAATAACACTTTTTTTAATGAAAGTGATTCTGGACAGCATAATTCTAATACGAACAAATAGATGCGCATCACCTATCATATTTCTTCAATATCAAC
This sequence comes from Schistocerca cancellata, assembly GCF_023864275.1. Lineage (NCBI taxonomy): Eukaryota > Metazoa > Arthropoda > Insecta > Orthoptera > Acrididae > Schistocerca > Schistocerca cancellata. Next base: position 146,937,441 of record NC_064628.1, on the reverse strand, counting down.
ACTTAGATTTTAAAAATATGATTATTTTATGATTTGAAGTATGAAATTTTATACATTATTTGAGTTAATAATATGAATTATGGATGGATTATTACTACAAGAGATCAACATTGGTCCAGAGAAACTGATTTGTGGTTCTGAAAAAAAAAATTCTACTACTATCACTAAATATCAAGTTGGGTCTAACAAAGCAGTTTGATTAAGTTGGATCTAATAAAGAAGTTTGTAAAAGGGACATCCAAATATGGACAGTGTTACTAGTATCTCTGCGAAAAGTATCCTGATCTGTCGACGCCGGAATGAAACATTAGTCGAAGCAGTAGCTCTGCGCTGAGAAGACTTCATTTTCTGGAGAAGTTACGACTGCTATGCGGTACGGAAAAAGGGTTGTTCTTATGGATTACAATCTACAGATTACGATAAGCAGTCTTTCGTGTTTGGCAAGACGTCTTGATCGACATAAAGAAATCTTTCAGCATCGGTGTGCACCAGGCCGCAAAGGGCTTATTTGCTACTGGTTGGCTTGTTTTTCAACCTCTTCTTAAAAGAAACTATGTACAAAAATAAGGCTTTTCTGTTTCATTTATCCGGAACGTTAATTTATCAGGAGTTTATACAGTAATTAAATTCGGGCCGAAATATTTTCTCGTTGCAATCGTAGGACAATATGGAAGTCATTCATACAAATGGTTTACTTACTTCGTTGTGTTTTCGAGTTTCCTCTTGAGATATTTTTTGAGCTATTCGAAGCTTGACAATGACATCTGTGGTAACTTGTGCCTGTAAAAAGACTGCAACGACAATCAAAATTTTTATAGTTCTTCGTCATAAACTAATGACGACCTTGAATACCTCTGTTCATTACCTGACATCCATGAAACACACACATATGACGTACATATCACACGATGTCTTACGTATCATAGTGGTAGCGATGACACAACTTTACAGTAACGTGTTGTCTGAAAGCCGGCCGAAGTGGCCGTGCGGTTAAAGGCGCTGCAGTCTGGAACCGCAAGACCGCTACGGTCGCAGGTTCGAATCCTGCCTCGGGCATGGATGTTTGTGATGTCCTTAGGTTAGTTAGGTTTAACTAGTTCTAAGTTCTAGGGGACTAATGACCTCAGCAGTTGAGTCCCATAGTGCTCAGAGCCATTTGAACTATTTTTTTGTTGTCTGAAACACGCGTTGTATTGCATGCTGCTACGTGTCATTGGTCTGTTTGCAGGACGCAGGAAAGGTTACGGGTATCGTGACTACGGTGACAGTAACACACGCGTCCCCTGGAGGAGGTTAAGCACACATCGCAGATCGCAACTGGGAAAGCGACGCTGACGTCATCGCTTCTGGAGGCGATCCAGCGATCTGCCCGGACATCGCGGACCAGCTTATTAACGGCAACCCAGGTCGTAACATGAAGGTCAGTGGTAGACAGAGAAACACTCTTTACTTTACAGACATTTAAAATTACGTTTTCTAATGTGCAACATATTCATTCTTCTTCATAGAATTCGACAACTACAATATGATCATAGCTGTATGATGTTCCGATGTGAGGAACTTCTAATGTCCAGTGACGGCTTACAGAGTGATTCATTAGGTCTGCTGCCTCGCTTTTTATGGTTGTATCGTAATTTCAGTGCGTGTAATGGAGATCCTTGTGAAACAAGGGGTTGGTCATGTATATACAGAAAAATTTCCAGCCGTTCTCGGTTTTAGAGCCTCTAAACACAGTTAATTGCCGTCGATTTTCAATTGCATGTGTCACAATTTCTTTTCTCGGGTGATCTGATTAATTAGAAATGGATTGCAAAAGCCTGCAACTGGGCAAAAATGGATTTCTTTATAAATAACTTCACTACTTCCAGTTACGATTTTCTTGTATTTATATTTTACACTGCTTATTTCGGTAAATAGGTACCAATTTTCAAGTGCATTCTCTATGTGTACTATTCTATTTTTTGTACCGTTTTTATGTGTGAGGTTCTGCATTCTTTTGTTATCTTTAAATTTTTCTATCATCCTTAGGAGCAGTGTCTCGCAGATATTAAACGTCACATACAATATTCTGTGCGCAGTGTACATCATGAATAATAAATTTAAATCAGTTAATGTAAGTTTATTATTCACAATGTATAATGCGCACAGAAATTTGTGTGCAATGTTTAACCTATGTGAGGCTCTGCACTGTATAGTCAACGTATATTGTGTACAGAAATTTGTTTTCGACGTTTAACATGTGTGGGACTGCACAAATAGAACATAAGAACTTAAAGTCAACAAATTGGGAATCATTTACCGAAACTGGTTGTGACTGGTGGAAGAAAAGTTATTTACAAACAGACCCATTATTTCCAGCAGTGTCAACTGTATGTACGCAGAACTGTTTGCACGCAATGTAGATGTACAGCTGTAGACATTTAGTTATCTTGCCGCACGGGATTAGCCGAGCGGTCCAAGACGCTGCAGTCATGGACTGTGCGGCTGGTCCCGCCGGAGGTTCGAGTCCTCCCTCGGGCATGGGTGTGTGTGTTTGTCTTTAGGATAGTTTAGGTTAAGTAGTGTGTAAGCTTAGGGACTGATGACCTTGGCAGTTAATTCCCATAAGACTACACATTTTAGTTATCTTCTGTCACTGACCCTGGCGTTCCTCATTTTGTCAATCTCTACAGGGAAACAGTTCTTTACTGTCATTCACTATACGGTAACAAGGAGCCCATGTGAAAACATACTGACCGAACAGTGGAATTTCTAAATTACACTCCTATTAGACACATTCTCTCCATAAACCCAGTAACTGATAATCAAACAATTTGGTTATATTGCACAGCTGATTAATGCCTAGTATGACGTGCTAATTCTTTAATACTGCCTGCACTAATATCTCGTGATCACCAAGAATAAGAAAGTGGAGACTACCTCTGCTTCCAGGTTACAGTAAACTTCAGATTAATCGGATTAATGTTGACTGGAGACTGCACAAATAACTCCTTTTAACGGAATCTGCTATTTACGGTACACATGTCACAATTAAAAGCCAACTGCTCTAATTTTGTACTACAAGCCGGAAATTAACAACGTATTTACAGAATTACTTTTAAAACACAAAGTGTTTCGTATCACTTGACTTCAGTTGACCTACGGGAAATAATCGCCCAATTCCTTCTGTTTCCGTTTCTAATTCACTTTTCTTCCTTACAACGATCCTTATTTTCCACAAAGTCAAAGCATCAATATGGTCAAACGAATTTTGTTTTGCATCGCATGAAACCGTCGCTGTGTGCGAGATAACTGGTTTGTCGAGTGTCTTATCTTCTCTCTCTTCCTCTACTTGACATTTTTTGTGCAAAGTATGCGCGTCACTTAGCTGTTCAAATTCTGGTCCACAGGCATCATTGTTGATCAACTATAGCACATCTTCGCAGTCAGAAGTCTGTATTCTAAACGGAAATATTCATTCTAATTATAACAGAATAGTGGAGAATTCGTATTTTACTTGTTCAAAATTCGCCGAAATGTGGTACTTTCAGCTGCGTCTCCCTTGTGTAAAATTTCAGTTGCTCCGCAGCACTCTGGTAATTATCCGCTTCGGCCAAACAGAATGACCCAGTTTTATGAAATAACGGTCCAACTTCATTTTCACATTGCTACATGCATCCAGTTCACCGCTCAGATATCATCGTTTCATCGTTTCGCCACGTGGTCCAAACGGAAACACTCATAGAAAATACTTCAGGATTTCGTTACGTTTGTTGACAGGTAATTCTCGGTGGAGGCCGCAAAATGTTCTTACCTAACACGACTGTGGACGAAGAGGGCGCGAGTGGTCGTCGCTGGGACTCGCGCAATCTCATCTCTGAGTGGTTGGACGATAAGTCGGACCGTGACGCGACGGCCAGCTACGTGTGGAACAGAGACCAGCTGCTGGCCGTGGACACCAAGAAAACTGACTACCTGCTGGGTAAGTCGGCAGTCTATACAGCAGCCATAATATACTATGTGATCAAAAATATCTGGACACCTGGCTGAATGACTGACAAGTTCGTGGCGCCCTCCATCGGTAATGCTGGTATTCAGTATGGTGTTCGCCCACCCTTAGCCTTGATAACAGCTTCCACTCTCGCAGGCATACGTTCAACCAGGTGCTGGAAGGTTTTTTGGGGAATGGCAGCCCATTCTTCACGGAGTGCTGCACTGAAGAGAGGTATCGATGTGAGGCCTGGCACGAAGTCAGCGTTCCAAAACATCCGAAAGGTGCCACTCTGCCACAGGCCGTGCCTTATGAACAGGTGCTCGATCGTGCTGAAAGATGCAATCGCCATCCCCGTATTGCTCTTCAACAGTGGGAAGCAAGAAGGTGCTTAAAACGTCAATGCAGCCCTGTGCTGTGATAGTGCCACGCAAAACAAGTGGTGCCAGCCCCCTCTATGAAAAACACTACCACACCATTACAACCTCGCCTCCGAATGTTACTGTTGGCACTACACAAGCTGGCAGATGACGTTAACTTGGCATTCGCCATACCTTCACCCTGCCATCGGATCACCACATTGTGTACCGTGTTTCGTCACTCCACACAACGTTTTTCCACTGTTCAACAGTCCGAAGTTTACGCTCCTGACACCAAGCCAGGCGTAGTTTACCGACGTGATCTGTGGCTTATGAGCAACCGTTCGACCATGAAATCCAAGTTTTCTCACCTCTCGCCTTACTGTCATAGTACTTGCAATGGATCCTAATGGGGTTTGGAATTCCTGTGTGATGGTGTGGATAGATGTCTGCCTAGTACACATTACGACCCTCTTCAACTGTCGGCGGTCTCTGTCAGTCAACAGACGAGGTCGGCGTGTACGCTTTTGTGCTGTACGTGTCCCTTTACGATTCCACGTCGGCGTGCAAGCACAAAGATACAAAGCTGTGGCGACACATCATTGAAGAGCATCTCGAGACAAAAAATACACATTGTAACTTACGTTTAATGTAAGAAGAAAATGTCGTACGTGTAAATACAGATACTCTCATTCTGTAGGGTGATCCAAAAGCCCTTTAACATTTGATTATACACATACCTTAAAAGGAATGTCGAAAATGAGTGAAAAATCTGGCCATCAGAATGGTTCTGGACAACAACTCGTCAGTGACGCCTATAATCGCTCCTTCCGTGTAGGACGATGTTAATATTTGTTGTAGTGAATATACAAGTCAAAAGAGTGAAAGGGCCATTATACTGATGGAATGAACGATGAAAATCGGCGAAACCTGTGTGGTAGTCCTCTCTTTAACACGATGATGCGTGATCGTGGTAAGATCAGTTTTGTTCTTCAGAATTCGCAATGAAATTACGCTAGTAAATGGGCATCGGACTTGGTTATCATGTAATTACATGAAGATAGGTTCGTTTTCTGGAAATTGCTGTGAGCACTTAAGGCTTCACACGGCAGACACTTCATTTCGTAATAGTATTATGACGACCAACAACAGTATCTGCTGAAAAATATTAGAAATGGTTACATGTGGACGAAGAATAAATTTAACAATACAAGTGAACCCCCCCATGAACCATGGACCTTGCCGCTGGTGGGGAGGCTTGCGTGCCTCAGCGATACAGATGGCCGTACCGTAGGTGCAACCACAACGGAGGGGTATCTGTTGAGAGGCCAGACAAACATGTGGTTCCTGAAGAGGGGCAGCAGCCTTTTCAGTAGTTGCAGGGGCAACAGTCTGGATGATTCACTGATCTGGCCTTGTAACATTAACCAAAACGGCCTTGCTGTGCTGGTACTGCGAACGGCTGAAAGCAAGGGGAAACTACAGCCGTAATTTTTCCCGAGGACATGCAGCTCTACTGTATGATTAAATGATGATGGCGTCCTCTTGGGTAAAATATTCCGGAGGTAAAATAGTCCCCCATTCGGATCTCCGGGCGGGGACTACTCAGGAGGACGTCGTTATCAGGAGAAAGAAAACTGGCGTTCTACGGATCGGAGCGTGGAATGTCAGATCCCTTAATCGGGCAGGTAGGTTAGAAAATTTAAAAAGGGAAATGGATAGGTTAAAGTTAGATATAGTGGGAATTAGTGAAGTTCGGTGGCAGGAGGAACAAGACTTTTGGTCAGGTGATTACAGGGTTATAAATACAAAATCAAATAGGGGTAATGCAGGAGTAGGTTTAAAAATGAATAAAAAAATAGGAGTGCGGATTAGCTACTACAAACAGCATAGTGAACGCATTATTGTGGCCAAGATAGACACAAAGCCCATGCCTACTACAGTAGTACAAGTTTATATGCCAACTAGCTCTGCAGATGATGAAGAAATAGATGAAATGTATGACGAGATAAAAGAAATTATTCAGGTAGTGAAAGGAGACGAAAATTTAATAGTCATGGGTGACTGGAATTCGTCAGTAGGAAAAGGGAGAGAAGGAAACATAGTAGGTGAATATGGATTGGGGGAAAGGAATGAAAGAGGAAGCCGCCTTGTAGAATTTTGCACAGAGCATAACTTAATCATAGCCAACACTTGGTTCAAGAATCATAAAAGAAGGTTGTATACGTGGAAGAATCCTGGAGATACTAGTAGGTATCAAATAGATTATATAATGGTAAGACAGAGATTTAGGAACCAGGTTTTAAATTGTAAGACATTTCCTGGGGCAGATGTGGATTCTGACCACAATCTATTGGTTATGAACTGCAGATTGAAACTGAAGAAACTGCAAAAAGGTGGGAATTTAAGGAGATGGGACCTGGATAAACTGAAAGAACCAGAGGTTGTAGAGAGTTTCAGGGAGAGCATAAGGGAACAATTGACAGGAATGGGGGAAAGAAATACAGTAGAAGAAGAATGGGTAGCTCTGAGAGATGAAGTAGTGAAGGCAGCAGAGGATCAAGTAGGTAAAAAGACGAGGGCTAATAGAAATCCTTGGGTAACAGAAGAAATATTGAATTTAATTGATGAAAGGAGAAAATACAAAAATGCAGTAAATGAAGCAGGCAAAAAGGAATACAGACGTCTCAAAAATGATATCGACAGGAAGTGCAAAATGGCTAAGCAGGGATGGCTAGAGGACAAATGTAAGGATGTAGAGGCTTGTCTCACTAGGGGTAAGATAGATACTGCCTACAGGAAAATTAAAGAGACCTTTGGAGAGAAGAGAACCACTTGTATGAATATCAAGAGCTCAGATGGCAACCCAGTTCTAAGCAAAGAAGGGAAGGCAGAAAGGTGGAAGGAGTATATAGAGGGTTTATACAAGGGCGATGTACTTGAGGACAATATTATGGAAATGGAAGAGGATGTAGATGAAGACGAAATGGGAGATAAGATACTGCGTGAAGAGTTTGACAGAGCACTGAAAGACCTGAGTCGAAACAAGGCCCCGGGAGTAGACAACATTCCATTTGAACTACTGATGGCCTCGGGAGAGCCAGTCATGACACAACTCTACCATCTGGTGAGCACGATGTATGAGACAGGCGAAATACCCTCAGACTTCAAGAAGAATATAATAATTCCAATCCCAAAGAAAGCAGGTGTTGACAGATGTGAAAATTACCGAACTATCAGTTTAATAAGTCACAGCTGCAAAATACTAACGCGAATTCTTTACAGACGAATGGAAAAACTGGTAGAAGCCGACCTCGGGGAAGATCAGTTTGGATTCCGTAGAAATGTTGGAACACGTGAGGCAATACTGACCTTACGACTTATCTTAGAAGAGAGATTAAGAAAAGGCAAACCTACGTTTCTAGCATTTGTAGACTTAGAGAAAGCTTTTGACAATGTTAACTGGAATACTCTCTTTCAAATTCTGACGGTGGCAGGGGTAAAATACAGGGAGCGAAAGGCTATTTACAGTTTGTACAGAAACCAGATGGCAGTTATAAGAGTCGAGGGGCATGAAAGGGAAGCAGTGGTTGGGAAAGGAGTAAGACAGGGTTGTAGCCTCTCCCAGATGTTATTCAATCTGTATATTGAGCAAGCAGTAAAGGAAACAAAAGAAAAATTCGGAGTAGGTATTAAAATTCATGGAGAAGAAGTAAAAACTTTGAGGTTCGCCGATGACATTGTAATTCTGTCAGAGACAGCAAAGGACTTGGAAGAGCAGTTGAACGGAATGGACAGTGTCTTGAAAGGAGGATATAAGATGAACATCAACAAAAGCAAAACGAGGATAATGGAATGTAGTCAAATTAAGTCGGGTGATGCTGAGGGAATTAGATTAGGAAATGAGACACTTAAAGTAGTAAAGGAGTTTTGCTATTTAGGGAGTAAAATAACCGATGATGGTCGAAGTAGAGAGGATATAAAATGTAGACTGGCAATGGCAAGAAAAGCGTTTCTCAAGAAGAGGAATTTGTTAACATCGAGTATAGATTTAAGTGTCAGGAAGTCGTTTCTGAAAGTATTTGTATGGAGTGTAGCCATGTATGGAAGTGAAACATGGACGATAACTAGTTTGGACAAGAAGAGAATAGAAGCTTTCGAAATGTGGTGCTACAGAAGAATGCTGAAGATAAGGTGGGTAGATCACGTAACTAATGAGGAGGTATTGAATAGGATTGGGGAGAAGAGAAGTTTGTGGCACAACTTGACTAGAAGAAGGGATCGGTTGGTAGGACATGTTTTGAGGCATCAAGGGATCACAAATTTAGCATTGGAGGGCAGTGTGGAGGGTAAAAATCGTAGAGGGAGACCAAGAGATGAATACACCAAGCAGATTCAGAAGGATGTAGGTTGCAGTAGATACTGGGAGATGAAGAAGCTTGCACAGGATAGAGTAGCATGGAGAGCTGCATCAAACAAGTCTCAGGACTGAAGACCACAACAACAACAACAAGTGAATAAAGTAAATCTTCAAATTCTTATAATTAAAGTTCTTATAAGAGTCATACACCACATTTTATTACATCTATTCACTAAGATGTCTATGACAGAAGAGATAGAGAGAGAGAGTAACGTCTTGAGACACTAGTATTTTGCTATAAAACAAGGTCGTACCGTAAATGGTTCAAATGGCTCTGAGCACTATGGGACTTAACTGCTGAGGTCATCAGTCCCCTAGAACTTAGAACTACTTAAACCTAACTAACCTAAGGACATCACACACATCCATGCCCGAGGCAGGATTCGAACCTGCGACCGTAGCGGTCTCGCGGTACCAGACTGTAGCGCCTAGAACCGCTCGTCCACTTCGGTCGGCTGTACCGTAAATGTCATAGAACTAACCTCTGAGATAGGAAAGCTGTTATAGTACTAAAAGATTGTGAGATTACATACCCAATGAGAATCGTGTATAAAATGAACTGTTATCCACCGATTTTGTGACGCAGAGAGCATCTCCGATGTGGGGACTCCAAAAAATGTGGAACATGACGATTGATTGTCTAATGTGTTGTGGAGCGAAGAAGTCCATTTCACACTTCAAGGGTCTTTAAACACCCTCACGCGCAGAATTTCGGCTACCGAAAGTCATAGAACTATCGTGGAAGTCCATTGTATGAAGAGAAAGTTACGGTGTGGTGTGAATTTACATCAGTGGCGATCGGACCCTCTTTCTTAGAGGAAATGTGGGTAGCTACCTACTTTTCAAACGGTCAGAGTGACGGGTGTGAGGTAGGCCGTCATTTTAGAGAATAGCATCATCCCAAGTCTGGCTGATAAACACCTGCTGAAATGCACGACTCTGATGTAGGATGGCGCTCCACCCCGTATCTTTCACGCGTACGAAAGATCTATTGCGCACATCGTTCGGTGAGGATCACGTGCTGAGGCGGCACTTCCGTCGCGGCTAGGCCACCCAGGTACACTGATCTCCGTGTGTGATTATTGTTTTTGATGTTACCTAAAGTCGCAAGTCTGCAGCATCGTCCGACATCATTAGGCACGCTACAAGACAACATGGAACGGTGATTTATCACCATATCTTTTGACATGCTGAACGGTGCTGCTCACAACGTTGTCCGGCGACTACAGGTATTGTTAGTGACTGAAGACCGAAATGTTGAGCATTTTCTATGAAGAACATTATCTTTGATAATTATTTCTTTTGTGCAATATGACGTGCCCTCTGTTCCTCATTTCGTACACATTTTCCGGTTCCGATAAAATCCCATCACATTTCAAGCAAATGTATCAACCTCTCTACCTACGTTATTCCGTGGAGTATTGAATGATCAAATGTTAACGGGCTTTTGGAACCCCCTATATTTCGGAAATTATAATAAGAATAAAGAGACTGTTATGTATAAGGTGTATCAAGAACATGTATCGAAAGCTGAGAGACGAAGATGAACTAATATTAAACAAATCAATTCTTAATAATACTGAATAATGACGCAGGTTAGAATTACAAGCTAGGGCGTTTTATAATAATTACAGTTACGTGTATAGCTCAACAGCCTGGTGCACGTCTCTCAACTGGACACGCCTTTGACCCCTTACGAGTCCACAAAAAACAACGGTAGTCCTACCGGGAAAAATGGGCCCTACAGATTAACGTGGAATCCGAACCATGTGTCCTTCCTGGCGAATCTTCATGTCACTGAAAGACAGACTGAGCAATTCCATGGTCCGACTGGGTTTTCATCCAGCGATCTTTCGTTTTCCAGGCACGGTGTTCACCGCTGCTCCTCCAGGCAGGACGTGTGCTTTTTAAATGAGTTGTTTTGTGCCCTTATGTTTCCCCTCAACACCACAGTATCATTACTGGTCTGCAGACTTCTCTTCCACAGTTCTACATGCGTTAAGATCTTCACATGTAGCCATCCTCTTGATCGTGCATGTTTTATAAAGTCATCCATCTTCCCATCACGTCATCGTTTCGATATTCTTATCTGTCTAGGGTTCCAAATAGAATTTTCTTGATCCATTTATCATCTACTGGCATTCTAAGTGCACTGCCCACTACCGTTTTGTTTTCATGAAAGTCACAATTATGTTCTCCGGTAGAGATGTTCCTTGTTTCTCCAAGAAATTTCATCATCATGACCCATACTTGAATGCGTAGAAACCTTTGTAAAATACTATAACACTCACGCTCCGTGGAAATTGTTACGTGTCTAGCTGAATATCTAACTCACTAATCCGTTGAGATATTGCTTGAGATTCCATTTGACAAGTAGAATTACTGAAATTTGTTATCACGTTAACTTGTATGTAGTTGGTTATAAGGTGCTTGCGCCCAAGTTTTCCAGCTTAACGAAGATGCTGCTATAAACAAACATTAAGAACAGTTTCTAAAATTTCATTTCTGACCAGGACGGCAAATATTGTAGAAGAAATTCAGTTCAACATGTACGTAACGGTCTTACTTTTATGTTGTCTCTCAAAGGTCTGTTTGAGTCATCTTACATGCAGTACCACCTGGACGCCAACAACGCAACGGAACCCCGTCTCAAGGAGCTTACGGAAGTAGCTATCAAGATGCTGGAGAAAAATCGTAATGGATATTTCCTCTTCGTAGAGGGTAAGTGCATATATACTCATGCCTTTCAAACCACTCCGAAACGTTTGGCAGAGGGCATGTCCCACTGACCTATGTATGAGGTAGCGCAGGAAGAATAATGCGACGCGGAATTTTCATGGTCACCACCATCCCAGGGAAGTTTCAGCAGTTGGGAAAGCAAAAGGCGAAAACTAATGTAAAAATGTGAACTAGCCGTCTGAAGATGAACCTATCGGTTCGAAACCGGTAAAGGCGAGATTTAAATAAATTAATAGAATTCTAAAAATTGGCTGGTTGCTGTTATCCTATATGTAAGAGTCTACCTATATTTTGTACACACACACTGGCTCAAAATGCCACTTATCGACAAAATCGCAAAAAATTAATGAAGTTAGGTATCCTATTTTTCTCGAGATGATAACTAAAACTTCGTGACTCCCTTCCGTAGTTGGCTGTTATGTGTGTCGTGGTAAGTATTCGCAACTGGCAGTGTATAACGTCGAACGGTAGAATAGGGCAATAGTTGTTGGATAGAAAATGACGAGTGAGCTTCGGGTGACAATGCCACTCGAATGTGTTGTTGATCTCGCAGCATTACGCAGTGAACGTACGTCGCAACGACTGATACTGCTCTTGCTTGGGGATTTACAGGAGGCAAGATCGACGTTGCGCACCACTCGACCCTCGCTCACAAGGCGCTCGACGAGGCCATCGAGTTGTCGGAGGCGGTGCGGGTGGCGCACGAGGTGACGGACGAGCGCGACACGCTGATCGTGGTGACGGCCGACCACGCGCACACCATGTCCTTGAGGGGCTACGCGCCGCGCGGCAACGACATCTTTGGTGAGTGACGGCCACACGGCCAACTAAAATGAGTGCGGCACAACTGGCGCTCAGCTGAAATCATCCGATGATTTATGGTGCGAACGTTAACATCAGGCTACGCTACAGATCAGACTGTTGGCACAACTGTTATTTGGCAATCACATTCTATCGATTGCCAACTTACAACCACGTTATCACCATTCAACATAAACGAGATCTATCTCGGGCTACGCTCCATAGATTCTGACAACACAACCAAATCGATCGACTGCCATCGAATGCCAGCTGTACCACACTCAGTTTTTGCGACTCATGACGGGCACTGGAAACATGTATCTCGGTACGAGAAATCACTACAAGACTAAACGAGCGTTCTGTTAACTACGTCAACCTGCGATACTCAACTTTAAAACGGCAAGTTTAATACAATGCTACTAGTTCGCAGGCCAAGGGATGTTTCATCTCGTCCGAGAACATGTTTCATACTTAAAAAAAGAAAAAAAAAGTCCACAGTTCTTGAGATTTCCACAAGTGTGAAAGACTGAAAAAGTGTGACTAAAATGTTCTCAATCCACATGGCTCCTACAGCCTACCTGGTTGTTGCTAACGTGTGTCATCATTGGAATAAGAGCGGTGACCAGCCAGCATGAGTGTGTGGACGCCAAAAACTGAGAACTGAGACGGCTAGGGCGCCCCGCGGGCCGTTCGTACAGGAAGAAAGCTGTTTGCAATGCAGAGGCCAGACACCGATAAACAAGGATGGGAGCGTCGAAACTGAAGGCGCTTTTGTTGATCGTTTAGGAGCCATATCTAGAACGTAGCCACCAGATCCGTCCGTTGTCACAGGAGAGATTGCGGCCGGTAGCGTTCCAGTTTCAGCCATTAATTAGACCATTCTATCGGTAATATTGTCGAACGATACTACAGATTTTCCAAGTAGGTACGGATTAACTTTCCTTGATAGTATTTCAAGGCAGAACAATAATAGTATTTTCCCCGTCTGACACAGAACTGTGTGTGTGTGCGTGTGTGTGTGTCGGGCAGGGGGGGGGGAGGGACTTGAAATGTGAAGTAACTTTCCATTACAAACAAAGCTATATGGACAGGATATCACCCCTTAACATATCTATTTAGAGTAAACTACACCATTTATGCTGCATCAAGATCCACATCATACAGAAGAAATTGTGACCAAGCATTTCAAAGAAAAAATCACGAGGAATTATCTCGTTAACAGTCAGTTACAACCATCACAATACACGTAATGGGATTGCTTATTCCTGCCTGTTCATTATTATACCTGTCTTTCTATAGGTGATAGCGGTATTTAGTTTGTAAAACGTGTTGCTCACGCTTTCATTTAATTACTACGAAATTGGAATCATGATGTAACTCTATCTTCTTTAGAAATTCTTAATGAGAATCCTTGATGTCTCTCGCCTGATAGATATTATCAGCTTACTGTGCAATGTAATCACTGACAGAGCATTTTAATGTACACTCCTGGAAATGGAAAAAAGAACACATTGACACCGGTGTGTCAGACCCACCATACTTGCTCCGGACACTGCGAGAGGGCTGCACAAGCAATGATCACACGCACGGCACAGCGGACACACCAGGAACCGCGGTGTTGGCCGTCGAATGGCGCTAGCTGCTCAGCATTTGTGCACCGCCGCCGTCAGTGTCAGCCAGTTTGCCGTGGCATACGGAGCTCCATCGCAGTCTTTAACACTGGTAGCATGCCGCGACAGCGTGGACGTGAACCGTATGTGCAGTTGACGGACTTTGAGCGAGGGCGTATAGTGGGCATGTGGGAGGCCGGGTGGACGTACCGCCGAATTGCTCAACACGTGGGGCGTGAGGTCTCCACAGTACATCGATGTTGTCGCCAGTGGTCGGCGGAAGGTGCACGTGCCCGTCGACCTGGGACCGGATCGCAGCGACGCACGGATGCACGCCAAGACCGTAGGATCCTACGCAGTGCCGTAGGGGACCGCACCGCCACTTCCCAGCAAATTAGGGACACTGTTGCTCCTGGGGTATCGGCGAGGACCATTCGCAACCGTCTCCATGAAGCTGGGCTACGGTCCCGCACACCGTTAGGCCGTCTTCCGCTCACGCCCCAACACCGTGCAGCCCGCCTCCAGTGGTGTCGCGACAGGCGTGAATGGAGGGACGAATGGAGACGTGCCGTCTTCAGCGATGAGAGTCGCTTCTGCCTTGGTGCCAATGATGGTCGTATGCGTGTTTGGCGCCGTGCAGGTGAGCGCCACAATCAGGACTGCATACGACCGAGGCACACAGGGCCAACACCCGGCATCATGGCGTGGGGAGCGATCTCCTACTCTGGCCGTACACCACTGGTGATCGTCGAGGGGACACTGAATATTGCACGGTACATCCAAACCGTCATCGAACCCATCGTCTACCATTCTTAGACCGGCAAGGGAACTTGCTGTTCCAACAGGACAATGCACGTCCGCATGTATCCCGTGCCACCCAACGTCGTCTAGAAGGTGTAAGTCAACTACCCTGGCCAGCAAGATCTCCGGATCTGTCCCCCATTGAGCATGTTTGGGACTGGATGAAGCGTCGTCTCACGCGGTCTGCACGTCCAGCACGAACGCTGGTCCAACTGAGGCGCCAGGTGGAAATGGCATGGCAAGCCGTTCCACAGGACTACATCCAGCATCTCTACGATCGTCTCCATGGGAGAATAGCAGCCTGCATTGCTGCGAAAGGTGGATATACACTGTACTAGTGCCGACATTGTGCATGCTCTGTTGCCTGTGTCTATGTGCCTGTGGTTCTGTCAGTGTGATCATGTGATGTATCTGACCCCAGGAATGTGTCAATAAAGTTTCCCCTTCCTGGGACAATGAATTCACGGTGTTCTTATTTCAATTTCCAGGAGTGTATTTTTTTCTCTCCAGTGGGAGTTTAAAGTTCGGCTACCGTAAGATAAGGGGAAGTACTCAAGGATGAAAATGCGCGACTAAGCTTCAGATTTGCATTTCTACTCGTAATACCGTAATACAATAGCCACTAGACACTAAAATTGCCAGCACCGTGAACGGAGCATGGAACTAACGTCAAACTGGTACGAAGTGTACAGTACCACATACTCGTAGATGTGAATGATTAGTATTTCAGCGCACATTCTATGCTCAAGCAAAAATTACACAGCAGACGTCAGAATGGTTCAAATGGCTCTGAGCACTAGGTAGCTTAACAGCTGAGATCATCCGTCCCATAGCCGGCCGGAGTGGCCGTGCGGTTCTAGGCGCTACAGTCTGGAACCGAGCGACCGTTACGGTCGCAGGTTCGAATCCTGCCTCGGGCATGTATGTGTGTGATGTCCTTAGGTTAGTTAGGTTTAATTAGTTCTAAGTTCTAGTAGACTGATGACCTCAGAAGTTAAGTCGCATAGTGCTCAGAGCCATTTGAACCAGTCTCATAGAACTTGGAACTACTTAAACCTAACTAACCTAAGGACATCACACACTTCCATACCCGAGGCAGGATGCGAACCTGCGACCGCAGCAGTCTCGCTGTTCCGGACTGAAGCACCTAGAACCGCTAGATCACAGCAGGCGTCTCATTCAGAAATCGCATTTGGATGTACGTTGCTTGTGAGAAGATCGCGTTATTGGCAGGGGGGCCTGCAGGTGTTCGTGTCAATAGGGACAAAACATTTCCCCCATAGCTGTGATCTAGAAATTTTGTGAAAATCTTTATCTGCTCATCGTTTTCTCCTGTTAGGTTAAACACTTTCCTTTTAGTACGTGGTCAATAATGTAAATATTACCAGAGTAACAGTATAATAGTAATAAATCCTTCTTTTACACTCTGAGGTTTTACATTTTCCCACTACTTAGGTTATGTTCAGTTCGTCCCTCGGTAAATCCTATTCTCGCAACAATTTTTTCCCTGTCATTTAGACTTTCGTACAGATACCATTTCCCACGTTATGTACCTTTGAACTAATACAATACGCTTCAATACAGACGTTCCCATTCGTGCATAACGTATAGTATAGCTCACAACATACAACTGTATATTTTTCTGATGTTATTCCATTTTTCATAGGTTTGTGTGTAACATCTATTTAAAGCACAACAGATCATTCTTTTAATGTTGTCAAGAAATAACGATACACATACTAGTAAGTACGCAACAGTGTTGCCCAAGAAAATATTCGTACATGTTTTAACAAATTCAGAGTTTATCTGCTTAACGTCGCTGTTACGTCACTGTTAAGTTTTACTAGGTATGGGTACTGAAACAAACATTTCGGTGTTTTGTACTGACATTGTACCAAACGTTATGGCCATTTATAAAATATTGTGATCTGTTCAAAGTGCACAATCCAACTGTTTCTGCAAATTTACAAAGATTATTTAACTTCAAGGACGTGTGTCCTACATTAGACGTTCCCTCACTTTCGAGAACCTCGGCATGTTGACTTCAGTAGACTGCAGTACACGGTTATACAGCAGTTTTCGAACATCTTGAAAGAATGAAATTTTTAATTATTTATCCTTTTCATTAGTTCATTTCCAATCCTCATTATATAACTTGAACATAAACAAATAAAATAAAAACTGAAAAATCAGTCAATTTTTTGTGAAATGATTTGCCTAAAAGTAAGAAATAACATAATGAAACATTTGCTGTGTCTTTATATGATGCTGGATATCGTGTACGGCAAATGAAATGTGTTGATGTTTGTCTAATGATTTTGTTTCTTACTCTCACGCATATTATTTCACGAAGCATTTTACCGATGCCTTTTCAAAATATTTTATTTCAAATTCACTTCAATTGTTGTACATAATTTTTACGTCACTTTATCTGTCTTTTCAGGTCAGTTTAAAGGATACTTTTCCAGGTTTTTTCCGTCATGTAACTCCGGTTTTACATGTTCATCAGCTAAATAAATTCGCAATAGAGGCAGCTACCCCCACTGACACGCCCTCTGCGGGCGCCCCTGATTATGTGTCATCTACGAATGAGGAACGTCTTCCGGCATGTGTCGGCTTTCGCCAGCGACAGGACCGCAGCCCTTGGAAGCTGCGGTTAGTCGTGTCGCTATATTACTGCTATCATAGATCGGGATCCCATGAGTTTCATGCGAATGTGTAATGAATGTCTCAGGAGAGTTATACTCAATGCCATTAAGTAACTCAAAGGCCCACTTCACTAGCGTAAGACAGAAAAGAAGTCATTCACCCAGTCGTTTAAGATCCTATGTCCATGTCACATACTAGGGATGTTCAATGAAGATTGATCATATTTTCTCACAACATACCTTTACTCTTCCTCATAATTTTGACGGTCCTTCTCAACAAACTCTGCTTTGGATGCGATGAACTTATCCCAGCGTTTTTGCCAGTATCTAAACACAAGCCTGAAATTAGTTTTTAAAGGTCCTTCAAAAAATCGTCTCCGCAGCCTTCAGTAATGTTTCTGATGATGGAAAATGCCTGCCATGAATCAGCTGAGGGAGTATAGAAATATCACACGGTGCTGAATCCGCCACAGGGGGAGGGTGATGAAGCACTTCACTGTGATTGCTCCCGGATACTCAGTAACAAAAATTACAATATTTGAAGGCAAATTACCGTCTACAGCATCCATTCAGTTTCGCGAATATGTGTTCTCTTGCACCTGATATGGACTGCAGAATATCCCTGTAGCATTTTCCAGTTATTTACGTGTGTGCAGATACAACATACTGGTAAACGATTCCACGAATATCAAAAAATGAAGTGACAAGTCTCCCAGGAGAAGCAACATTTGCTTTTTTGAGCGGATGTGCAATGAAGGATATCTCCACACTGAGCTCTGCTGCTTGCTCTCAGGATCAAAGTGGTCAAGTTTTGAAAGAAACGCTGAACTTCCTCCAATATCTGTGTTTACTGCAAGATGACCTCTTCGGGAATGATCTTAAGAAATTCAGCAGGCTTGGAGTCCACTGTGCAAAAACTCGCCTTATGTGTAGACATTCTGTCACCTACTTGCGGACAGCATCCAAAGAAATTTTCAGTATCTCGGTAAGTCTTCCTAAGGCTATTCGTCTTTAGACTTGGTCGCTCCCGCATCAGGCTCTCTTATCTCAAATTGATGCATTTACCGTACCCTATAATCCCTGAAAGCCAGTACCATCATCAAGGAATCACCTTGACAAAAGTTGGAACAACGTGCAATGTCGTACCTGGATGTGATACCCAAGCAGAATGTGGCTTGATGCCAGCCACGTTAGAAGTGGTGTTGTTACAAGAGGCGGCAACTCCATACATGAAATTTCGCATCCTACATTCTCACCAATCAACTACTAATTTAGCAACATATTATTACTTCTGCATCACATACGCAGAGTAACGAAGACTTCTCATAAGTTGTTTTTGTTTGCCTTGCACTTTGAATTTAGCACTATTAGTGTAGCTTTTAAAACTAATACAGAGATTATTAAGTTACTTATTCTGAACATATATGTACCAGACACAAATACTCCTGTATAAACAGCTTCTTTACAACTGATGTATATATAACCATTGCGCAGGATTTGCCGGCAGTGACTCCTCATCCATGCCGTATCACACTCTCGGCTACGCGAACGGTCCTCAACCTTATCTACAGACGACGGAGGACGGATCAAGGAGGAATCTGGCCGAAGCCGACATTGGTAAGTTTGCATCTGCGTTCTGTAGATAACAGTGCGTTGTGCGCATCTTTGCATACTAGAAAGATATTTGTAATGGATTCAAATCGAAAAGTTAAGAGTCTGACAAAGGGGAAATTTTCAACTAGGCCAACTGTAGGCTTATACAGTACCAATAGTCTCTTAATATGTAGTGCAGTTATATTTTTTGTGTAGGACATGTGTTGCAGACACGTCACTTAGGAGCAGAAGTAAGCTGAAACAAATGACGGTACCGCTACTTATATGTCTTGGAGGATCGATATATCAGTAGCAGTTTCGATATTTCTTTGTTGAAGTACATCATATGAGCATTGAAAGTTTTCCAGGTGATGGAAAAAGGAGCCGTTAGCAAACTGAAGTACAAGTACCAAAGAAAACGAAATTTATTGCTACATGACATCTATTTCCTTCATCTGTATGGCAGAGCGTTTCTTATTATGTTAAAGGCTTATCTGATTTCACAAAATATCTTATATATCGAACACTAACGGCCTTCCTACACATCCTTTATGTACTGCGTTTGATTCTGACAATGCTTCCCGATGAAGAACATCGTAATGTGTTCTGTCTTCTCGGAAATCTTCAGCCCAGTCGCTTATGTCACCCGATATTTCTTTAACAAAACTACGTTAGTTAGGCAAAGTTGAGGAACTCTATCGAAGTCAAAAATACCAGCCAGAGCTCCCTCTGGATCCCGCGAAAAAATTGGGCAAGCATGCTTTCATGTAATCAATGCTTACGGGATCCTCGTTGATACGACAGATGAGTCGTTTGCTCTTTTTCTTTTTTTTTTTAAGAATATCATCATACTCCCATCCTAATAAGTGTTACGTATCTGTAAAGCAAATTGACATGAATGAAATAAAAGTGTACATCTGCATCTCTGTGGCCTTTTTAAATACTGTAGCTAAAAGTAACTTTTCTGACTCAGATAGTGGACCCCATACTTCAGTCTATTTTGTTGTGTTTTGAGACGTGTGGTGCAGCTCGCCACGATTTCCTCTCTTGTGCCAATCTATTCATCTCAGAGCAGCACCTGCAATCTGAGCCCCGCCATAAACTTTTGAAAGTTGAGGGGAACTTACAACATTTTCCCACCATAATAAATAGCGGTTCCCCTACTATGAGAATGATAGTTACATCTGTTTGGGCCCTCTTACTCCTATTTCTTTTTAACCAGTCTACAATAGTTGAAACCTCTAACATGAACTCCTTACCTCCTTCTGTAAAGCATGTTTAGTGAATGTGATTGGCATCTAAGTTGTTGTTGTTGTTGTCTTCAGTCCTGAGACTGGTTTGATGCAGCTCTCCATGCTACTCTATCCTGTGCAAGCTTCTTCATCTCCCAGTACCTACTGCAACCTACATCCTTCTGAATCTGCTTAGTGTATTCATCTCTTGGTCTCCCCCTACGATTTTTACCCTCCACGCTGCCTTCCAATACTAAATTGGTGATCCCTTGATGCCTCAGAACATGTCCTACCAACCGATCTCTTCTTCTGGTCAAGTTGTGCCACAAACTTCTCTTCTCCCCAATCCTATTCAATACTTCCTCATTAGTTATGTGATCTACCCATCTAATCTTCAGCATTCTTCTGTAGCACCACATTTTGAAAGCTTCTATTCTCTTCTTGTCCAAACTATTTACCGTCCATGTTTCATTTCCATAAATGGCTACACTCCATACAAATACTTTCAGAAATGACTTCCTGACACTTAAATCTATACTCGATGTTAACAAATTCCTCTTCTTCAGAAACGCTTTCCTTGCCATTGCCAGTCTACATTTTATATCCTCTCTACTTCGACCATCATCAGTTATTTTGCTCCCCAAATAGCAAAACTCCTTTACTACTTTAAGTGTCTCATTTCCTAACCTAATACCCCCAGCATCACCCGACTTAATTCGACTACATTCCATTATCCTCGTTTTGCTTTTGTTGATGTTCATCTTGTATCCTCCCTTCAAGACACCATCCATTCCGTTCAACTGCTCTTCCAAGTCCTTTGCTGTCTCTGACAGAATTACAATGTCATCGGCGGATCTCAAAGTTTTTATTTCTTCTCCATGGATTTTAATACCTACTCCAAATTTTTCTTTTGTTTCCCTTACTGCTTGCTCAATATACAGATTGAATAACATTGGGGAGAGGCTACAACCCTGTTTCACTCCCTTCCCAACCGCTGCTTCCCTCTCATACCCCTCGACTCTTATAAGTGCCATCTGGTTTCTGTACAAATTGTAAATAGCCTTTCGCTCCCTGTATTTTACCCCTGCCACCTTTAGAATTTGAAAGAGAGTATTCCAGTCAACATTGTCAAAAGCTTTCTCTAAGTCTACAAATGCTAGAAACGTAGGTTTGCCTTTCCTTAATCTTTCTTCTAAGATAAGTCGTAAGGTCAGTATTGCCTCACGTGTTCCGTATTTCTACGGAATCCAAACTGATCTTCCCCGAGGTCGGCTTCTACTAGTTTTTCCATTCGTCTGTAAAGAATTCGTGTTAGTATTTTGCAGCTGTGGCTTATTAAACTGAATGTACGGTAATTTTCACATCTGTCAACACCTGCTTTCTTTGGGATTGGAATTATTATATTCTTCTTGAAGTCTGAGGGTATTTCGCCTGTTTCATACACCTTCTCACCAGATGGCAGAGTTTTGTCAGGACTGGCTCTCCCAAGGCCGTCAGTAGTTCTACTGGAATTTTGTCTACTCCGGGGGCCTTGTTTCGACTCAGGTCTTTCAGTGCTCTGTCAAACTCTTCACGCAGTATCGTATCTCCCATTTCATCTTTTTACCTACTTGATCCTCTGCTGCCTTCACTACTTCATCCCTCAAAGCTACCCATTCTTCTTCTACTGTATTTCTTTCCCCCATTCCTGTCAATTGTTCCCTTATGCTCTCCCTGAAACTCTGTACCACCTCTGGTTCTTTCAGTTTATCCAGGTCCCATCTCCTTAAATTCCCACCTTTTTGCAGTTTCTTCAATTTTATTCTACAGGTCATAACCAATAGATTGTGGTCAGAGTCCACATCTGCCCCTGGAAATGTCTTACAATTTAAAACCTGGTTCCTAAATCTCTGTCTTACCATTATATAAACTATCTGATACCTTTTAGTATCTCCAGGGTTCTTCCATGTATACAACCTTCTATCATGATTCTTAAACCAAGTGTTAGCTATGATTAAGTTGTGCTCTGTGCAAAATTCTACCAGGCGGCTTCCTCTTTCATTTCTTAGCCCCAATCCATATTCACCTACTACGTTTCCTTCTCTCCCTTTTCCTACACTCGAATTCCAGTCACCCATGAGTATTAAATTTTCGTCTCCCTTCACTATCTGAATAATTTCTTTTATTTCATCATACATTTCTTCAATTTCTTCGTCATCTGCAGAGCTAGTTGGCATATAAACTTGTACTACTGTAGTAGGTGTGGGCTTCGTATCTATCTTGGCCACAATAATGCGTTCACTATGCTGTTTGTAGTAGCTTACCCGCATTCCTATTTTCCTATTCATTATCAAACCTACTCCTGCATTACCCCTATTTGACTTTGTGTTTATAACCCTGTAGTCACCTGACCAGAAGTCTTGTTCCTCCTGCCACCGAACTTCACTAATTCCCACTATGTCTAACTTTAACCTATCCATTTCCCTTTTTAAATTTTCTAACCTACCTGCCCGATTAAGGGATCTGACCTTCCACGCTCCGATTCGCAGAACGCCAGTTTTCTTTCTCCTGATAACGACATCCTCTTGAGTAGTCCTCGCCCGGAGATCCGAATGGGGGACTATTTTACCTCCGGAATATTTTACCCAAGAGGATGCCATCATCATTTAACCATACAGTAAAGCTGCATGCCCTCGGGAAAAATTACGGCCGTAGTTTCCCCTTGCTTTCAGCCGTTCGCAGTACCAGCACAGCAAGGCCGTTTTGGTTATTGTTACAAGGCCAGATCAGTCAATCATCCAGACTGTTGCCCCTGCAACTACTGAAAAGGCTGCTGCCCCTCTTCAGGAACCACACGTTTGTCTGGCCTCTCAACAGATACCCCTCCGTTGTGGTTGTACCTACGGTACGGCTATCTGTATCGCTGAGGCACGCAAGCCTCCCCACCAACGGCAAGGTCCATGGTTCATGAGGGGGGGGGGCATCTAAGTATCAGGAAGAAAAACATATACATTAGACAGTAATATTAGCTTGTAAGACAAATGCAGGAATGGGAGATAGCACATGTCGCCCTGTAGAAAGGATGAAAAATGGAACGTAATCTAGATGCACGATCATTCTATCTGAGGGTGAGAGTCTCCGAGTATCACCCTCGGATGACGAGCAGCACCGGCAGCAGATGTGGCTACTCAGGAAAGAGAGGCTTAGTGTATATATATATATATATATATATATATATATATATATATATATATATATATATATATAAGCTTTCTCCAATCTTCCTTCTTTTCTAACTTATTCGTGCGTCTATAGAATGCTTTAAGCATTTGTGTTTCACAGTTAATTTTAAATTTCCGGGTAAGTAAAGCTGCAACTCCGTTGAGACACGAACAATCCAACTAAGCTTCGTTTTATGTACCTGCACAGCTTAGTACCGTGTGGCACCAGGCCCTGTCTTAGTCATTAGCTGTCAGGTCAAATGTAAATGGAAGCCCAGAAAACAAGTAGTTAAACTAAGGGCTGTGCTTCTATAGGTGACAAGGAGTACGAGTTCCCGTCTATGGTGCCGCTGTATGTGGAGACGCACGGTGGGGACGACGTGGCTGTGCTGAGCCGGGGACCCTGGTCTCACCTGCTCACCGGCGTCTTCGAGCAGAACTACATCCCCCACGTCATGGCGTACGCCGCTTGCGTTGGCAACGGCCTCACAGCCTGTCACAGGTGACACTTCTACACTATCTTCCCTCACTTACTCTCAAACTTTTGTGTTAGTCCCTCTAGCCACAAGGTAACGCAGTGGTCAGTAAACTGGACTCACAATCTGGAGGACTACGACGTAAACCCGTGTCCCGCCTTACAGATTTAGGTTTTCCGTGATTTGCCTAAGTCTCTTAATTCAAATGGTTGGTTTCTATGGAAGGGTACGGCCGATTTCCTTCTCCGTCCTTCCATAATCTGAGCTTGAGCTCCGTCTCCAATGACCTCCTTGTCGACGGGGACGTTAAACACTAATCTCCGTCCCCTGCACTTACTAGAACTATCGTGAGTGTACACAGGACATGGGCAAGGAGTAGGGAACGAGTGGGGGACTGAGAGTGTCGGAAACAGTGTCAGTTACCATTACCTTCCCCCCACTCGTTAATCCTTGACAATTACCACCATCTGCACTACTCTTTCTGTTTATCTCTCGGCCGCTACAATTTTACCATCTACTCCTCCCCCCTAGAGATTAACTGTAGCTAGAGAGATGACACATATCCTACCGACCTTCAGTTAACACTTTGGGGCTGAGAGACGGTGGGAAGTATGTGAAACTAAACCCTGTTCCGTGACGATTCGACTTCTACAGTGTGAGACATCTTTGGAGAATATGTCTCCTACAGTCGGAGACGCAACGTCAGGAAATTGTTTCATATATATAGGCCACGGGGAATCAGCCCGGAAGTTTTATCTGGGGTTACAAAATAAAATACAAAGTTTTGATGTCCCACAATTATATTTACTTCACCGTTCTTTGTGAACCGGTTTCCACTTTCCATCCACATTCAAGACTGAACAATACATTATATTCAAACATTTAAAGTATGAGAATATAAAGGCTAAAACAATAGACGAATCAGTACTGACAAAATCTCATGTTATACGAACAAAGTAACTGCTGGATGAGATGGACAGGCACAAAATATAACCCAGTAGTGTGTGCCAATACTCACTGTTGCCTTCTACGTTCTTATAATCTTCTAGTTTAATGTAATATAAGGCTTATTTGATCGTAGCTTCATTGTTATTACAATATGGTACTGCCTTTTTGCACAGACAATAGTAAAAGATGAAGTATCTTAGGAAAAATAATCTTTGTACAGCTATAGACTCTCGCTGATCTGTCTGGACTTATGTCTTCTGAGGATGGCTTAGAAAGCCGAAAGCCGCTTCACAAAGAACTAAAAAAAAATATTATCGTGGAATATGAATACTGTGTATTTTAATTTTTAACATGTCTATGTTCCTTCATGTACCGACGTAATATTCCATATATGTTGAATGAGGTAAACACCGGTCGTGATGGCCTAGATTGTCTTACTACTCTGTTCTTTCTGCTGTAAACAGTTATCATAAAAATGTTCAAATGCTGAGGTCATCGTCTCCAGACCTACACACTTCTTATACGAACTTATGCCAAGAACAACACAAGGATCCATGCCCCAGGCAGGACTCGAACCTCCGGCGGTTATCATATTTCCTACTTTCCTCAAGTATTGAAATTACTACCTCTCAATTTCATACTTCACTAGTCCACTGTACTTTCAGCGTTCTTTCATAGCACCACGTTCGAAATGACTCCACTCTGATCTCAGCTGTTTTACCGTAATCCTCACTTCCTACCTACGCTATGACGTGCGCCATATGTATCCTCTAAAGAATTCCTTCCCCTACTCCGTCTTCTTCATGCCACAATTTTCGCGCTTCAGAAGAGTCTCTTCACCGAATTATGTATTTCAACATTGGTGGGTATTAGACTTCTGCCTAGTGAACAACGACATCAGATCTGTATTACTGACACTTGCGCGTACTGATTTTATATTAACAACGATGTCATATCACATTTTTCCTAGGTTGCATGCTGTTTTGACCATTGCATAATAATAAAAGTATAAACCAGCTAACGGTACTACTCTCAGTTTCCCCATCAAAAGAAATGAGAAAAGTCTCACATGTGGTGTAAATGCCTTTTACCCAACAAAGCACAAGCATTTACATAGCATCGAGATTATGTCCTGTTTTCAGTATTCAGTATCACATAATGTTCCAGGATGAACAACAGTCTTTTGTATCTTTACCTTCAGGATTGTTGGCATATCGATGAGTTTCCAGAACTGAGTTGCTTTGGTTCTCTGTTGAAGTTGTCATAATTTCGTACATGGAACTCCTTCTATTAGGGGAGTCCCAACCTCTCACATTTTATGGCGATTAGTTTCCAGACTGACTAATACAGTCGCATCGTGTCTGAACGTATTGCTGCAGCACCCAAGATATCATAGCCATGCAGAAATTTTCAAGCATTTTTTCCCTGATGCAGATCTCCTCTGACGGTGTCCATTACCAACATGAAGAATAAAGATAAATTTATGAGTCGTGATTCTACCCACGTACAACAAGGTCATTAGAGACGGAGCACAAGCTCGTATTAGGGATCGAGGAAGAAGGAAATCGGCTGTGCCCTTTCAAAGGAACCATCCCGGCATTTAACTTATGCGATTGAGGAAAATCACGGTCAATCTAACTCTGGTTGGCCTGACGCGGGTTTCAACCATCGTCCTCAGTTTGCTAACCGCTTTGCTACGTTGCTCGGTTCCATTCGTTGAGATCTTCAAGCTCATTTTGGTCATGGAGACGATACCAAGTCAGAGGACGTGGAACACGGTCAAAAGCCTTCGCTGTATTTAGGGAAGTATTGCACATTGCATCAGGTGTACACATTCCGTTACAAAACCACACTGACTGCCAAGAGTCTGAATTTTCATTTGGATACATCCTTCCAGACGTCTTCACTGAACATGGTAAGAGCTAAATTGGACAGTAGCTGGTTCTTTGGCGACTCTTGATCATAGCACTGATTACATTTGTCACCCAGTCAGTTTACTTAACATTTGTTACGACAATGAACATTCTACCTGGATATCCATCATTGTTATTACACCGAAGCCAGTATTTTGAAATTACATACACCTGGATAACATAGTTTCGTCTGTTACATTATAATGTACTAAAATGTTAGTTCACATGAAGAGACATAACATCTTAGTACGCATTTACTTTTACAAACAGAGATTTTGTACGTTTGTAGATAATCTATCTTCATGTCATCACATCTTATGAAGCTCACAGTATTATTAGTTTTCTAAATTCGTTGACTTATTTTCAAAATTTTATACATTTTGCATATCAGTCTCTCGAGACTTTTCAATGATTTAAAGCAAGATATCAATCAAGAATGACGCAAAAATAATGTCTTTTTACTTTCGTAGCAAATTTTAATTGTGCTCATAAAATAGTTGCAAAATTGCATTCTGTTTTGGGGAAAAATATTCAGGATAATGTAATTTTTTTAAATTCTTACTTATTCTATTCCAGTATTGTGTCGCACGTATATTAATACTCGTATTTTACGTCTTTCCTGTTGCAGAAACAACCATGACTAATCGTAATTTCGACAGCAATGAAGAAACACTGAAAATGTTTTTGTAATGTCAGTAACATTAATAAAGCTAATGAACCACAAGGTGAACGTTTGATTTCGCTTTCATCAGACTATGTAATATTTCCGTCCATGTAACATAACAATGAACGAGACGTTATTCTTCAAAAAATGAGTTTCAGGAAGATAGTGGTTGACTATTTGATACTAGTTTTCTTACATGTAAGTCGTATTTGGTTTGGACAAAACACACACACAGACAACTAAGAGAGTTTAGTGACAGCACTTTGTTTATGTTATCTTGTTTTGCAATGAATGTATCACGTCGATTAATATCACAGTAATTTGTTTTGTGAGACAGGAAAATTATGGTGTTCAAATTAACCTCGATGATATAGATTTTATGTCAAATACTAACTCCCCTGATATTTCGCTGGAGGAGATTCTTTGGAAACTGCATGTACTTCTGACCATAATTAATTACAAAGCAATTTTAGGCGACCTTATAAGTTTCTTCTACAACATAAGCATACAGTGATAGCAATAGTAGTACATACGGAAGTGTACAGTTGTTTCTCCCCCCAACACGCTATTGAATAAATACGAAAGAGCCATCGGTGTCTTCTTTTCGGATTAGTGAGCTAATGAGAAAACTCAACACAAAAGCAAGAGTGCAAGAGCACGATTATAGCAATAATTAGTGTTATAATTTAGCTACAACTTCGTTTTCACATATGAAAGGCCGCTTCTTGGGTAAGGCATCTGTTTGTTCTTTCGATATTCAGCAGTTTCGGTGGAGCTGTATTAATATTACAATAAAAATATTACATAACTTGATACAAAAGTAATACATGAGCTTTCATGTTGTGAGGATGGTTACTAACCAAAACCGTTAGTGCTAATATAGGGCATACACAGGATGTTTCCGTAACAGCGTGCAAAACTTTAACAGGACATCGAGTATGTTCCTGTGATCAATTTGAGGTAGGGAATCTGGGGTCGGAGAAGCAATAAAATCACATTACTATGTAGTTTTTCATTTGCAGTAGTTGCAGTTAACTACAAATACAATCACTGACACAATCAAGGTACCATTTGTACTGTATCTTACAAAGTGTGCTGAAACTGACTGTCATCAGCCTCAATGAAAGCATGACATCAGCGAATAAGTTTCTGACGCACCCTGACAAATATTCCTGGTGTGTTTCGATTCACAGGTCGCTACAATTCTGGCAACTAATTCCACCTCCGTATCCACTGGGATCTCATGCATAAATGATTTTAGGTATTCCCATAGGAAATACTCAAGGGGATTCAGGTCAGGTTACTTCGCAGGCCATGGAATAGGACATCCCCTTCCAGTCCAGCGACCATCAAATACAGAATTGAGGTGGTTGAGGACATCCACACAGGAGTGAGGCGGTGCTGTATCCACATCCTCTTACAACCAGCCAAGGGTACGTTCTCCAACAGCTCAGGAAGAACTCTTTCCGCGAACGTCAAGTACAGCAGGCCAGGTAGAAGATACGGCCAAATGAGATTGTCGTCTATAATGCCGGCGCAGACATTCACAGCAGAACGTACGTGATGGTGTTATTCTACTACAGCTTGAGGGTTTTCCTCATCCCACACATGGCTATTCAACCCGTTTGAAATGCCATCAGAGGCCTCGTTAGTAAACAGCACGGTTCGGAGGAAATCTGGTCAATAAATCCACTGTCGGAGCAACCACTGACATGTGGTGCTAAATCAGTCTCAAACATTGCATGGACTCGTTGTGGGTGATATGGCTGTAATTGTTTTCCGTGGATTACTTTCCACACGATAGTATGTGCAGCGCCCATTTCACGTTCAATAAGACGAGTTCTTGTAGTGGGGTCCGCTGCACTACGTTCCAGCACCTCTTCTTCAAAATTGGATGCGGGAGTGTTCCTTATGTTGTCAGGTGCCTCGTTTTTTTCCTATGAACCAGTCTCCTGTGTTCTTCAGTCGAGATAAATAAACCCTCGTCGTGACGGACGATGAATGTTAGGAAATCTTTCCCTGTACAGCCTTTCAGCAGCGAGAGCATTGCAACGAACTTCCCCACACAGAAGGTGTATGTCAGTGAGTTCTGCGAAACTCTACCAGTACTACTCCATCGTATTGTACTGCACGTCTCTGAATAGCAATGATCAATGAATGGGTCCGTCGTTGATTCGAAGCGCGTTCTGACATGAGACAATACGGTACAACAGAGCCACCTTATGGACAAGTAAAGTAAACAAAACCTTCATCGTAACTTCCTAGCAATCTTATTGTTTCCTTGCAGGAAATAAAGAATGTGCATGCTACTAAACTGCACAGTACGTGTAAACTTGTACGCATGTTAGTTGTAAATAATATGGAAAGCAGTAATGCTAGACAAAGCGGTAGACAAGGCTACTTCCATATCTCCTTAAGCTCGCTTCTCCGATCCCAGGTTCCCTACATCGAATTGTTCAGTCCTGTTACATTTTTGCACTCTCTTACGGAAACATCCTATATACATCTGCGTGTCGAAGCTGTTGGAAATCGCCTTCAAAAGTGGCCATTTTATTTACCTAATTTAACAATTTTTAATTTTTTTTTACCTTGAGGCATTAGAAGAATGTGACGTAAATCATTCTAATCATCACCAGAGCACAGCTAGTTTCTCGAACGAACAATTAATTGCACGACATCAAACGGATGCCGAAAATCCTAACTGTGTTTAATAATCAGTCTTGCAAAGCATTTTGCTAGATTTACAACACACTGTTTGGACAGCAGTTCTAAACTTTTCGAAAAATTTTCCATCAAAATATTGTGTTTGTAAGTGTAGTTATTCGTTTTCAAAACCTTGTCTTGCGAATCGACGTTTTAGAAAAATATTCCTTTGAGTGACATACATTTTCTTAGTATTTATCGGCATTTTCTAAACATTTAGTATTTGAGTTACTTCGTCAAACCTAGTGTTTTAATAATATCACTGAGTGTAATTGGTGGTAATGAATGAGTATTGTAATTCGATGTTACAGGTAGTGAGTGTTGGTTCTTTTGGCTACAGCAGGGGTATCCAACCAGCGGCCCAAATCAAATATCAATGCTGTTCAAGAACCTGTCACACAATCGGAAAAAAACTATGAAATTCCATGTATATAACGCTATTATAAACTTAATATTTCCAATTTGAAACTCCCGCCACTCGATGTCATTGTTCCATCCTGTTCTTAACATTGCTACTAGTGCTGCACTTGCCCCCGAGTCTCGTCCTCGTTACTGGCCAATCCTCCAGACGCGCTGGTCTGTTATCTTACGGCTACTCCTGTTGCAACTGCGAAATTAGGGATTTAGGGACGTATAATGAAATTAATTATTGGAAAAACAAGGAAATTCTGTGTCATATCAGTACAAAGAACGTTTTTCATCGCAGTTCTGACCACTAAAAATCGGTAGGAGCTAGAAATCTTCATGTGGTTTGCAACTATTGCCAATGTTTGCTATTTAAAAGCCCCGTAATTTTGTTATAACAGGTATAATTTGACATCATATCCACTGCTAAAAGAAGAGCCACATTTAAACGTGAACGTCTCTGTAATGAGCTCTCACCAAATCTTTTCACTTTCGTGTGCAATTTCTACCACGGCAGATAATCGGCACAAATCAGAACGTGTTAATACTACACGTGATGTTGGAAGTTGTTTCCCTTGCCGTTCGTCGCACTTCGGTGGCCACTATGCTACTTCTCCTCACACCCCACCCACAGTAGATAGCTTTTTTTACACTTTGTATTTCTGGATGGAATGCCTTGAGTTCCAACTAAAAGAGAAAAGAACTGATCTTATGCGTATCTTTGTTGGACGTTAACAAATCATGCCTAGCCAGAGACAAATATCCCTTGCTTCACAGTCATGCGTTACAGATCTCATCGTTGTCTGGAAGAACATACTTTTGTAAATGTTATTTTCAAGAGTTAATCACACAAAGAGTAAAAATAGAACTATATTATCACACAAACACCTTGGGATCAACCTGAGAACAGCAGCCACATGGACTGTACCCGATATTGATACATTAGTCCCACAAATTCAAAGTCAATTGTCACATTTATTCTATGATTCATTAGTATATATAAAATTACTAATAAGATCTCATATACAAAATTTTAAATGAATCCCATGTTGCCTTTAGCAAATAAAGAATTCTAAATTAATAAATCCTAGATTAGTTTAGTATCAAGTAAACTATGTGCGGTCCAAAAGTTATCGTCTTCTTCCATTGTGGCACTGGTAAATTAAATGGATGGAAACCCCTGGTTTACAGTCGGGATAAGCGTCCAGTCGTTGCACTGGTCCTAAATACCAGTAAGAGCCTCACACAGTATCCCGTCAGCTGACACAACTTGAAACGTCCCCTTTAAAGAATTGTATACGTGACTGTGCTTAAACTAACACACAATATTTTTAGCGCAACGCAATCTGACTTTCAAAAATCCCTACAAAAGAATGGCCCTGACTAACATTAATCTATACCTTTAACAAATCACTTATCTCACCAAAAATCTCCGTTACTCGAGCTACTGCATTACAGCGAGCGCCACTACTGCCAGCTAAATAAAAGATTCAAACTACGGAAGGCACTAACTACTAGTAGGCATAGTTAGCAAATGAAAGATTTTGATAGAGAACAAACAATGTATTTACCTTAACAGTCATAATGTATACAGCAGTTCATGACATCCATTTTTACAAATATCAAAACTCCGCCATTTCTCTCCCCACATCCACCACTGCTGGCGGCTCACCTCCAACTGCGCAACGCTACGCGCTGTTCACATCCAGCTGCCGCTGCCCAACACTACAATGGCAGACAACAATGCAAACTAGCCACAGACTGCACACAGCACAGCCAGTGATTTTCATATAGAGCGCTACGTAACGTT
This sequence comes from Schistocerca cancellata, assembly GCF_023864275.1. Lineage (NCBI taxonomy): Eukaryota > Metazoa > Arthropoda > Insecta > Orthoptera > Acrididae > Schistocerca > Schistocerca cancellata. The sequence continues at coordinate 146,905,149 of NC_064628.1, read as the reverse complement.
GCCAATAAGAAAACATAAACAGCCTACTTACATAAAGATAACATAAACAGCCTACTTACAAACAGTTCAATTAAACGTCTGTATCATATCCAATAAAACTACAGCAACACCTAACGGTATATTTTGCAGGTTACTGAACTGTTGTCGTACAGAATTACATCAGATGCAGTAATACGTATTAACAATAATTACAGTTAGAGGTTTTTAAGGTTCAATTACCTGATAATTTACCAGTTACTAACATGATGGAGGGAGAGAATTTTTCTTACTACCGTTAACATTTTTGACGACATGCTTGTAAATTGTTCAGTGAATATTGTTTCTTTGGAAAACGAGCGTCATTATATTACGTTAGAAGTGAGTAAAGCGGTATGTACTGCTCTCGAATGCATCTAGAGGTAAGATTCAAATGGTTCAAATGGTTCTGAGCACTATGGGACTTAACATCTATGGTCATCAGTCCCCTAGAACTTAGAACTACTTAAACCTAACTAACTAAGGACAGCACACAACACCCAGTCATCACGAGGCAGAGAAAATCCCTGACCCCGCCGGGAATCGAACCCGGGAACCCGGGCGCGGGAAGGGAGAACGCTACCGCACGACCACGAGCTGCGGACATCTAGAGGTAAGAGTTTGGTGGATAGTGACGTTAACAACCGCATAAAAGTTAATGTGTTGCTGATGTAAAAATTGGTTTAAACCAAATCTATTTCTTTAAAAGAAGTTCAATATAAGCATCAATTAAAATTTCAGTCTTGTAAATGTTAAGTAAAGGATTAGTTTCTGTTTTATTGCTTCCTTTTCTAGATCATGTTCCTGGACGGTACAAAGTGCATTCAGTAAGTGATGCAACACATTCTGTCTCGTCCAGTTTCGGTTGAAAAAATGAGAAACTTGTTGTGATACATCTTGGAATATCCCCGCTTTAGCCCCTCTTATTTTATGAAGTTCCGATAGGTTGTGGGGCTATACGTAGCCTTCAAAATGTATCTGTAATGGATAAGCGTTCTAAGCACAGAGATGTCATTGAGTTTCTTTTGGAGGGAAAACAGAGCATTGCAGACATTCATAGGGGACTTCGCAGTGAGCAAAATTACGGTGACTCGTTGGAAGGTTGGTTGTTTTGGGGAAGGAGACCAGACAGCGTGGTCATCGGTCTCATCGGATTAGGGAAGGAAGTCGGCCGTGCCCTTTCAGAGGAACCTATAACACTCGCTTTCTGCTACTACTGTACCATAACCTCAATGCTAGAAGCAGATTGTGACATAAAACAATTTTGTAAAAGCAACTATAGCACAAAGCAACAGAACAGTGTTACCCTCTGAGAGGAATTTTGTTAAATTGACCGTGTTGTTCTTAACGGAGGTGGCTTATCGGAAATGAAAGTAAGAATTACGTAAATATTGGAATAGTGACAAACAAAATTTTGCCTAGCTATACTATTCCTAGAATAAGGGAAACGGTCGCCAGCCTAATTAGGCAAGAGAAAGATTAACATTCTCGTTTATGAAAGTACGTATATGTAACTATAATGGACAATACAACAGACACAATCTAGACTTAGTAACACGCGAGTGTAATGAACTCTGACGCACATATGTTTTAAGATTGAAGCTAACAGTTAGAGCAGCAGGAACTATTTTCAAAATTATAACAGGTACAGAAAAACACTATCACTTTCAGGGTTTACACAAAGTAAATGGTCTTTATAACATTATTATTACTGTGCACTTCTAATACACAAGAGAGACAAACACTTGGCAAACACGAGAATGTAACGTTTCACAACTGCAGCTTTCTCACTTTTACTACAACGAAACACACTGTTGACAAAATTGCAAGAAACTGACTCTCCTTTTTAGAATTTACTACAAGCAACAATGTGTTCATTTACTTCATAAGACTCAGTCAATCTTTTAAGTTTGAAGTTGGTAACAGCACTTTAAATAGCAGTTTCAATAGGAAAATTATTTCAGCAAGCATAATTAACTATAACTTTCTCTTTACTATGTTCAAAGGGGCATCAATTAGAAAACTGGGTTTCAATGTACTTTCAGTAAGGACACTCGGTAATCACTTTACTTCAAACGGAGAGGACCCTGAGAGGTGTTATGATGAGGAGTAAAATCAAGGTATGAACATAAATTCCGATATGAATTACCTTATATTTCAGCACACTAACAAATCCATTAGGCTGATCCTTCACTGTACATCAATGCAGTTTTCCGATACAATGATTGCGCAATGTGGTGGCAACTGCATGTTGGTAGGTGGAATTGCAGGTAGAATTGCTGGACTCTGTCATCTCTTGGTGGCGATGATAAATACAAATTCCAGACTAGTTCCAGCTATTTATCCACCCATCCGAGGCCTTGGAAAGAAGCAGTAAAAGCCTCTCCCGGAACCAGCACAATAAGCACACTTTACATAGCAGTGTACAGTTTGGTATCTCGTCTCCGACTGCTTGCTCATCTCCGACTGACTATCAGTTCCACCTTTTCCACCTATGCCAACCACAATTTGCGCGCGCTACACATTTCCGTTCCAGAGGGGAACCACTACACCATTTACATACAAACTAACTAAGAACCCTAAGTGAGGATCAGCAATTTACATAACAGCAAACAAATACATTAAATAAAACAGAACATTTTCACATATCGACACTTCTACAAAAAATTATTCACACAAAATTACAATTACATACAATAAGTTCTGTTCCCTCCAAATGGGAAAAAGAACTTTAAATTACAGATACACTACTTTGCATAGAATCAAATCACGACATCAAAGGTTTGACAAAGAAAAGAGTACACAACTTTATGTTATCGATTCAATCACACTTACAGAAGATCAACAATGTAACATTAAATAAAGCAAAAGCAAAATAAATTAATACAGCATAAGAGCTGTGGTGTTACAAACCATCCCGGCATTTGCCTGGAGTGATTTAGGGAAATCACGGAAAACCTAAATCAGGATGGCCGGACGTGGGATTGAACCGTCGTCCTCCCGAATGCAAGTCCAGTGCCTAACCACTGCGCCACCTCGCTCGGTTCGTCGGAAGGGGGGACTGCCATTATCGCAAAAATGTCGCGCAGACCTGTCCGTCTCCCGCGTGCCTGTCGACCTCACACAGCTATGACACTTGTAATGATTGAACATGTTGACACTTTGATTCGAGGTGATCGATGGATCACAACTAAATACTTACCTGCACAACTGAACGTCCCTCATGGCAATGGTGATAGATTCGTCCAGGTTGCAGTGTCCAAAGGCGTGAGCCAGCATGATGTGTCGCAGCCTAACAGAAGAGCTGCGAAGGTACATCGGTGCGAAATAGCTTCCGCTTCACGAGGCTAATTATAACAATTTTTTGTCGAACATTGTCACTGGCCATGAAACGTGGGTTCATCACTTCGAACGGCGATCCACCGAGTGGCGCCACACCACCTCTCCTAAAAAAAAAAGTTCAAAGCCACTTATTTTCGTCTCTGCATATTCGTAGTAGGTAGTAGCATCTACATGAAAAGTTGTTTATCGCACTGTCAGTGCAACTTCGAAGAATTAAGGTAGTTTATATCCTAAACTACAAAATAACTGTTTATTTCATCACAACAGTACAGTGATATACTGTTTTCGATGTAGCAGTGGGACTACATTTGGCAATGCCTTCTATTTTCTCATTCCACTGATGTTTATCTTTAGGTATCTGATATTGAGCTTTCAGAGTATTGCACATATTTGAGTTATTTTGTAACATTAATAGTATTTACTTTGAACATGTTCTAAAATTTTTGTGAATCGCAGTAGGTTTTTCTTCTTTTTTTTTGAATTTCATGTTTGATTCTTATTTTGCGCCAGAGCAATGCACTGACTACGAATATAAACTTTTCTCTCATAAGATCCAAGCACAGGACTGAGGAGGATAAGTGAAGAATAACATAACTGTTGCAGACATGTACAGCGGTTAGTCAATAAGTAAATGCACTTCTTTTCTAATTGTGTTTAGAACAGCAGCACGGATTAGTGCGCTCTCCAGCCACTAGAAGTCACCACTTTTGGCATAATTCAAGGTTGTTACATCTTATCGCTTGGTGTTATTGCAAGCAAAGGTAGATGTGGCACTCTGCTTCTGCAGGAATGAAGCACGGCGATCGGCAATAGATTCTTTGCTGTCTGAAGGTGTACCAGGAGCTGAATTCCTCGAAGAAAAAAAATGGCTCTGAGCACTATGGGACTTAACTTCTGAGGTCATCAGTCTCCTAGAACTTAGAACTACTTAAACGTAACTAACATAAGGATATCACACACATCCATGGCCGAGGCAGGATTCGAACCTGCGACCTTAGCGGTCGCGTGTTTCCAGACTGTTGCGCCTAGAATCGCTCGTCCACCGCGGCTGGCTTCCTTGAAGACCTTCAGCCCAGTGTTTACCAACGGACTGAACAATTCAGATGGGGCGATAAGGCGTGCAGGACGAGGAATGATGAGGAGTGCAGTGACAGCTACTACTGATGCCAAGGTCGAGCAAATTCTTGACCCGATCTTGAATGCCCCTGTTAATGACGAGCCTCGTTATTCGTTGTTCTGCATATGACATGATCGATAACAGGCTCAGCTTTCGTAAAGGCTGTGTAAGCTGAGTTCCAAAACAACTCGACGAAGAGAGCAAGCGCAATCGTGTGAGAATCCGTCAGTCGCTATTGGATTACCGTGTAAATGAAGGTGAAACATTGTTGAAACGAATCATCGCTTTTGATGAAGCATTGGTTAATCGCTTTAAACCAGAGAACAAATGTCAGATTATGGAATAGAAAAACCAGATCTCCAGTGAAAAGGAAATTCAAGAGTCGACTCTCTGCAGAAAATGTGATGCACGCAGCTTCTTTGGAACGTACAAGGGCTGGTTCTGGAAAATTACCTGCACAAGGCGTCATCATTAAAGAGTCATCGTCACAGTTACAAAAAAATGGCTCTGAGCACTATGGGACTTAACATCTATGGTCATCAGTCCCCTAGAACTTGGAACTACTTAAACCTAACTAACCTAAGGACATCACACAACACCCAGTCATCAGTCACAATTACATTTTTTTTGCAGTCCAAGACTGCAGTTCGAAACAAACGCCGAGGCCTATTGTCTAACGTCGTTACTTTTTGCAAGAGAGCGCTCATCCACATACCGCCACCCACACTATTCAGATTATTCAGTATATAACTTCGAGAGATCTGAAATCCTGCATATTCTCCTGATCTCGTCCAGTAAGATTTTCATATGTTCGATTCATCTCAGACGAAGACGTGAAGGAAACAATGCATACTTGGCTTACTGCTCGGTTGAAAACCTTTTTTGTGCATACTTATTGGAAAGCTTGTGTAACGATGATCTATGCACATTGAAATGCAGGCTGACTATGTTAAAAACTAACGTATTTTTAATGTCTGTAATATTCTAATAACACATTAGGAAAACGTTAGGTAGACACTGTATGATTTATCCTATAATTAGAGAACTGGATCTTTCGACTTTTGCAAACCAAGTGAAACTGTCTATGACTGTATAGAATGCTAGACAAAGAATGTTTTGTTCCGCAGAAGTAAAGGAGGCAACAGGAACCACAGCAATAACACAGTTACCACTCTTACCGTACATCAGCCGATAATTTGTTTTTAATATTCCAGAAAAAGTGCCTTCAATGTCTGTAATCCAATGATCCGAAGAAAAACAAGGTCAGGAGTCTGCCAGGTCACATTCACCGAGATCGAGACGGTTTAGTCCCAATTTCAATTCACTATCATAAAAAATTCATCCATACCGTTTCGACATCAAGGCAGCTGTGAGGAGCCTCATCTCAGAATCAGTTTAACATCTCATCCATTCAAATGGCAGACTAAAATAATATACAGAGGAAAGAAAAATTTAAGAAGTGTTAAATGACGATCAATTTGGCGTTATAGCAGTTAAAGGAATCAGTACTGACGTTATGCTTGACAACGGAAGTAAGACATAAGAAAAATCAAGACACGTTCGCAGGGCTTTGTCAGCCTAGGAAAAGTAATCGAAAATTTACAATGGTGTAAATTGTTCGAAATATTCAGAAAAATAGTGTAGCCGATAAAGGTTCTGATAAGAAATCCATGACCCAAAATGTACTGTTTGGATATAATATAAGTTTGAAGGTCATAGCATTTGGAAACCTGCTTCAAGGTAGCCGCTCAAACTGAGGAGAGGGCACTGTCGTTAGTACTTATGAAATCACGTAACATTTTCGTCCGTCTACGACAACGGCACCGAGAAACTAGTACGTTTGCAACGAGGAGAGTTGACTATGATGCTCCACGAAAGCATTGCGCTCTCGACTTTTAGGAGGTCAACCTTCGTCAGGTAGAAGAGTCAACCTTCGTCAGGTAGAAGATATCAAGAGGACTAATACTCCAAACAATGTGTAGCCAATGGGATCCTTGAACACACAGATCAGATCTCATTTTCTACATTGTGTGTGTACCGCGAAACGGGAGATTTGAGAGTGATTCGATCTTCAAACGTATTTTACAACCACACATATCCGGACAAGAGTTCCTTTTCGAAAATTTATCAACAATGCCGTCTTTACAACACATAGAAGCCTGTAATATATATTATGCAACACCATGTAGAGAAAGGAGTGTAGTTTACAATGTGTAGGAGAACCAAGAGGCAAATTTAAGAATAAAAGATCAGGAACGAAACGCACGGAATGCTGTTCAGCCTATACATCGAAGAAAGATTGGCTGACGAGATTGCTGTCAACGAAAATGAGGAAGAATTACGGAACTTACTAGATGGAATAAACAGTCTAATGACCATACGCTATGGGTAAGGGTAAACCGAAGAAAGGCAAAACTATTAATGAGAAAGATAAACGAAATTAGCGGTAAACTGAACATCAAAATTAGGGACCATCAATCAGACGAAGTGAAGGCCGAAGCTATCAGCAAACTAGCACAGGCAAAAAGGGTGCTCTAACCGTAAGATGTCTACTATTACTAAACACCGACCCTGAGGAAGAAATGTTTGAGAACATAAAAAGGGTGCGTCATTTAAAATGTAACACTCATTTTATTTCGTGAACTGTTTCACGTATCGGGATGTGGTTTTCGGGATATGATAGAGCGTCGAGGGACAAGTATTTTTTGTTTGGTTAATGCTTTTAGCGCTGGTATCAACGGAAATATTGAAGCAAGTACGGTTTTTTATGGGGTACCGTACACTTTGTCTACCTGCATTCGATAGCCCTTGAAGAAACAATTACAATTATATAGCATTCTTTAATGATGACGCTGTCGTATAAAAACAGAGAAATATCCCAGAATTTGAGAGCACGGTGGCGGGAAGCGGCGTTAGCTTTGCAAATACCGCCAAGTAGAGCTCTCGTGCTACGCTGTGTCAGAATGTCAACACATTTGGCCCGTTTACTTGTCTACGCTGCAGGCCGCTCATGTACGCCAATGAGGGGAAGTTGGATGTACTACTTTTATGCTGTGGATGCGAAAGAAATGCCGTAAAAACAATGTAGCAATATAGGGTTATCTATCAAGATCGTCAGTGTCCGATGCGCCAGGCAACTGCACGAATTATTAAAAAGCTAGTACGACCTGGCTGCTTGAACGTATAAAAGAGGACAAGAAAGAAGACTGCACCTGACAGAGAAGAAGCTGTTCTGGCTGCAGAGCTAATGAATCGGTACAGTGGTACGAGACACATTGCCAAGGAATGTGGAACCAGCCCGACTACTGTCATTCGCATCCTTCATCGACAGAATTTCCATCCCTACATCAGACATTGACGACCGTGATTTAGAACGTCGTATAGAATTTTTTCGGTTTGCTCTTCAGCAACTGAGAGACGATCCTACGTTTTCCCGACGTGTCTCTTTACCGATGAAGCAATGTTTAATAACCGCGCTAATGTAAATTTGCATAACATGCACTACGGGGCACCTGAAATCGACAGTGGCTTCGCCTGGTGCAGTGTGTGACCTTACTTCATCTCATGCGTTCTGAAAGGACATCTTACGTGACTCATCCCATATTTGGAGCTAGGCTGGCTGGACTGTTTGGAGGAGGAGACCTGACAGCGGGGTCATCGGTCGCATTCTATTACGGAAGGACGGAGAGGGAAGTCGGCCGTGCCCTTTCAAAGGAACCATCCCGGCATTTTCCTGGAGCGATTTAGGGAAATCACGGAAAACCTAAATCAGGATGGCCGGACGCGGGATTGAACCGTCGTCCTCCCGAATGCGAGTTCAGTGTGCTAGCCACTGCGCCACCTCGCTCGGTCATATTTGGAGCACAGCATTTGAAACGTCCCCTTAGAACAATTTATACAAGACTGTGCTTAACCTGACACACAATGTTTTTAGCGCAACGCAATCTGACTTTCAATAATCCCTACAAAACAATGGCCCTGACTAACTTTAACCTATACCTTTCACAAATCACTTACCTCACAAAAATCTTCGTTACTGGAACTACTGCAATACAGCGAGCGCCACTACTGCCAGCTAAATAAAAGATTCAAACTACTGAAGGTACTAACTACTGATAGGGATAGTTAGCAAATGAAAGATATTAATAGTGAACAAACACTGTATTTACCTTAATATCATCAAAAGTCATAATATATATATCAGTTCATGACAAATTACAAAACTCCGCCATCTCTCTCCCCACATCCACCACTGCTGGCGGCTCACCTCCAACTGCGCAACGCTACGCGCTGTTCACATCCAGCCGCCCCTCTACAATGGCAGACAACAATGCAAACTAGCCACAGACTGCACACAGCACAGCCAGTGATTTTCATACAGAGCGCTACGTAATGTTGCCAATAAGAAAACATAAACAGCAAACTTACATAAAGAAAACATAAACAGCCTACTCACATAGCCCCCATGCTCCCCACAAAAAATTTTACATAATATTTTTGGGCAGTGGCCAATACATATTTGTTAAAATTTTTTTTCACAATTACAAGAACAAAGAAATCAAATGCACACAATTATTGATATAATGTTGGTCAAAAGCTAAAATTTTCTCACAGTCCATAAAGACAGTCCTGATCGTTCATCACAATAGTAATTACAATTTTTTTTCACATTGTCTCATTAGTAAAAAAAATTGCACACAGAAGTAGTGGATTTCCATGCAGTCTTGAAGAAGTAGTGTGGTCCTTCCAACGGAAAGACAGTGCTGACTCTTGACATGCAGACAGGTAATGGGCCACAACAGAGCAAACCCACAGCAGAGTCATTCGACGATTTGAAGAAGATTGGTAGATAGGTCATCACAGAGTAGACCCACTGTAGTCCTGGTAGAGATTACGGTATTGGTGAGTCAGCAAATGTGTAGACCCACTGTAGTCCTTGTAGAGATGGCCAGCAGCCATCTATTGCGACTGGGCAGGTACACAATCACCATCGAAGAGTCTTGCAGAGAAGATAGCAAGTCGATAAACCACCACTTGTGCACTCACGAAAAATTTTTTTTTTGAAATGTCCTTAGAACCAGCAATGCTGTTATCCAGTCCCTTGCTGAATTATTAACACACGTGCAAACACTAACAGTCCCAACTTCTCACATATTGTGCATATACTATGACCAACAGAAAAGTGTGCAGTGAAATGAATGCTTACAAGTTACTTAATTTGATTAAATGGCGTCAATTACAATTATATAACATAAGAATACAATTACAAAGATACAAAATACATCAATAAAAACATAACAATACAGATAACATTTGTAGTACAGGCTTTACAAAAGAATAGAAATAAACATATACATCAGTGTTACAGGGGCGGCTCACCTCCAACTGCGCAACGCTACGCGCTGTTCACATCCAGCTGCCCCTCTACAATGGCAGACAACAATGCAAACTAGCCACAGACTGCACACAGCACAGCCAGTGATTTTCATACAGAGCGCTACGTAATGTTGCCAATAAGAAAACATAAACAGCAAACTTACATAAAGAAAACATAAACATCCTACTTACACATTGTACGAGACTGAATTGGTGGGCCATGGGAAAACTGGTGAAAAAGAATTCGAAGCGTTTGAGATGTGGTGCTGTAAATGTTGTTGATACTTAGATGGGCTGATAATGTAAGGAATAAGACGGTTCACTGCACAACCGGAGAGGAATAGGAACTTTCGTTAAATATGGACGAGAATCTGTGACAGGACGATAGGACAAGTGTTGAGATATTAGGGGCTAATTTTCTTGGTACTACAGTGCAATGGAGAGAGCAAACACTGTAGGGAAAAACAAAGGACGGGACTAAATCTCAAAAAAAAAAAAATTGGTTCAAATGGCTCTGAGCACTATGGGACTTAACATCTCATCTCATCAGTCCACTGGAACTTAGAACTACTTAAACCTAACTAACCTAAGGACATAACACACATCCATGCCCCAGGCAGGATTCGAACCTGCGACCGTAGCGATCGCGCGGTTCCGGACTGAAGCGTCTTGAACCACTCGGCCACCAACGGCCGGCGACTAAATCTCAATTGAGGACGTTAGGTGCAAGTGGTATTATGAGATGAGGAGATTCGAAGTGAAGAGAAATTCGCTATGGGCCCCATTAAAAAAGAAAAAAGTTAAAATTTTGCTATTATGATTCTTATAGTTACTGTTCTGGATATTTCAACTACAAAACTGTTCTTTATGAATAAGAACACTTCTGTTGATGATTCTCATTTTTAGTGCGAAGTTTACGTTCGAATGCGCCTATTTTTTCTCCCTGCTGAAAGAGTAGTGACTGTTTTACGCAGTATATTTATTGGAGTGCTGCAGTTTTTCCGGTTTGTCATTACAAGTTATGGCTATTTGACATATGATCGTTGTAAAGTCAAGTATGAAAATCATTTCAATCAGTGAATATTTTATTCCTTACATATGTTAGACATTTCAACTCCCACCCCACTTTATATATCACAGTTACACGCATTACATAAATAAAGGGTTGGAACTTACATAGTGGCAACTATTTATTCACAATCGATACAAAACAGTTACAAGTTTACACCTATTACTATCCTTCAAAGTAGTCACCATCGTTGTGTAGAATTCGTGGCCGGCAATGTGGAAGGCGTACTATACCGTTAGCAGAGCCTGTTCTGCTGATGGTGAGAATAGTGCGGTCTAAATTTATGGCGATTCTCGTGTACTACTATGATGGTGTTATCCTAACGCATTACGTTCCTCCACGGCAGACCGTCGATTCACAGTATTACTGTTCGTTTTTGGAGCATCGCCTGCGACCAGCTTTGCGAAAGAAGCGGCGAAACTTTCTGCGCAGCCCACCCATCATTTTTCACGACAGTACGCGGGCGCATACAGCGCAAGCTGTGACCGCTCTGTTCGGTCAGAGGGACTGAGAAGTACTGTACCATCCAGCATACTCCCCGGACTTAAGTCCTTGTGACTTTGATTTGATTCCGAAAATGAAGGAAGTACTTCGTGGCACTCGCTTCAGAACTGTTCCAGAGATTCGAAAGGCAGCAGACCACTCCATTCGCACCATCAACAGAACAGGCTGTGCTAACGGTATACTACTCCTTCCACATCGCTGGCAACCCGTTCTACACAACGCTGGTGACTACTGTTGAGGACAGTAACAGGGCCAGCCGCTGTGGCCGTGCTGTTCTAGGCGCTTCAGTCTGAAACCGTGCAACCGCTACGGCCGCAGTTTCGAATCCTGACTCGGGCATATATGTGTATGATGTCCTTAGGTTCGTTAGGTTTAAGTAGTTCTAAGTTCTAGGGGACTGATGACCTCAGATATTAAGTCCCATTGTGCTCATTTTCTAGCAATTTTCCAATAAATATCCTGGGTTAGAAATTCGTCTCTGCTACGATAGTTCATTTAACACTAAAATCAATTGGTTAATCGTTTGAATTGTTCACATTACCTAAGCAGGCTGTTGTTCAAAAATTAGTAACTCTGAAGCATTGGTTGTTCTAGACACCATATTAAAAGCTACATGACATCAATATTGTGTACCCACCACCGTTGACAAAAGTATCCGGTTAGAAAGATGGAAGTTTATAGTCAGAACGTTTTACAGAAATAAATTTACAAGCAAGAGTTATGTGAATAGACTGAAGTGGGTTCCCAGTAGATTAAGAATATCATTCAGGGATTAGTAATGAGATAAAACTACGTGTCTGGATCTCTCGTGACGGATCCGAAAAATGTCTGATGCCATAAAGCCAAGTGAGATTGAAAGGCAGTGCTGTTACGTATTTTGTTTATTTTTTATAGGCGATCTTATCAAATATATGGTAACTAGAGGAATTCTTAATAATTCACAGAATTATGAAAGAATGGATAAAGAAAATGCATCTCGTCTCAGATTCGTATAGTAAGGAGAGTTAATCAAATTCCAGTAGCAAACGCTGCACGGGAGGCGTTGTACGCGGTAGAGGGTTAACCACAAAAAAGTCACTCACTTCTGCTGGTATCGACCGAAAGCCAGAGAGTATTGTTAACGAAAGAATGCTGAATAATAAATACTTTACGTACACCTCCTGCGTTTGAAAACAGTCTTAGAGCACTGCAGCATACAATTACTCCCTTGTTGGTAAACTGTGCTTGGGCAAGAACGAAAGGAGAGCTGAAGGAACGTGACACAACGCGTTTCAGTCGCCCGCGAGCCGTGCTGCCGACTGGCGCGAAGTAGCCGCCATGGCGACCCGTACCGCTTTCCTACTGTTAATCCATCTGGTGTTTACATCTAATATGCAAGGTAAGTGGACAAAGCCCCTATCAAGATAAAACACCTGTGGTTTCATCTCTTATTTTTAATGATCTTGTTTCTGAAAGCGTTCGTTTCTATACTCTATTGGTATCCGATCCTCAACAAAATAAGTATAGTGTTTTGCGCATAAATTGCAATAAAGAAGCAAGATCATCAATTTCATGGCTTGTAACCACTCGCTGGAAACCATAACAGCCGGAAAATATCGAGGAGTAAGCGCAAGGAACAATCACATAATCGTAGCTGTTGTAAAAACATGCCAGACTGAGATTCATTGAAAGAATCTTAAGAAAATGGCACTCATTCGGGAAACAGGTAATTCATAAAACTGCATCTTCGGCCGATTATTGGATACTGCTCGTCAGACCATGTTCCTCACCAAGTAAGGTTAACAGAGGAGATAGGAAACAGCCAGGAAGAGCAGTGAGTCTCGTCTCCAACTCGTATAGTAAGGAGAGGTCATCAACTTCCAGTGGCAAAGGCTGCACGAGAGGTGTTGGACGTCATGGAGGGTTAACCACAAAAAACTGTCGCGAAGACAGAGGCAACATATTAATTACTTCAACACAGATTCAGAAAACTGACATTGTCTGGGTATCTGCTTCATTACTAGCATTTACTGTCGTTAATTCAGAGTTCTCTTTCTCTAAAAGCTTATTTACTTCCCTATTTGTTTTAATCAAATCCATAAACTGCCCTCGGAATATATGCAATGGAAACTTTCTCTGTAACGGATAGTGAAATTATGCCAAGGTGAACTATAAACTAAACAATAAAACAAATTACACATACATTATAACACTGAATATGCCATGTTTTGTATTTTATTTAGTGTATTTCATCACTTAGGCCCTATATTTTCGAAGCATTCACCCGGATGTTTTCTGGAACATGTGTTGCAGTAGTAAACAGTTTCCCTTCCTCCACGCTTTACCTTCCTGTTAAAGAAGTGTCGGTGCTTTGATAATCTCTCCTCACCACCTGAAGTAGATGGTCTTTCCTCTCTCTTGCGTTTATGTCCCGCACATTTCCAACCAGAGCTTTCAGAAGTGTCACTCTCTACCTCTTGTACCTCAACTTGAGTGTCTGGTTGGAAGTAGAATCTAGATTGAACAGAATGAAGCTGGTGACAAATGCTTCCTCCAACACCAGAAAACATCTTACGCCATAATTTTCTTGATTCACTGATTAAGCTGTAGAATGCACAGCTCTGGTCACTACTACTCCTTGCTACTACTACTACTGCTTATATGCTCTGCATGTTCATCTCACAAGGGAACCTCCCCATCGCACCCCCCCTCAGATTTAGTTATAAGTTGGCACAGTGGATAGCCCTTGAAAAATTGAACACAGATCAATTGAGAAAACAGGAAGAAGTTGTGTGGAACTATGAAAAAAATTAGTAAAATATACAAACTGAGTAGTCCATGCGCAAGATAGGCAACATCAAGGAGATTATGAACTCAGGAGCACCGTGGTCCCGTAGTTAGCATGAGCAGCTGCGGAGTGAGAGGTCCTTGGTTCATGTCTTCCCTCGACTAAAAATTTTACTTTCTTCATTTTAGCAAAGTTATGACCTGTCCGTTCGTTCATTGACGTCTCTGTTGACTGTAATAAGTTTCATGTCTGTGTTTTCCGACCGCACCGCAAAACCGTGCGATTAGTAGACGAAAGGACGCGCCTCTCCAATGGGAACCGAAAACATTTGATCGCAAGGTCATAGGTCAACCGATTCCTCCACAGGAAAACACGTCTGATATGTTCTATACGACACTGGTGACGGCATGTGCGTCACATGACGGGAAAATGTTGTCGACCCACCTAACTTGTACACTTAGCGAATGGGTAAAAAGATTCTTCTACCTTGACCGATTTAGATTTTCTTGTGGATGTGATAATCACTCCCAAAAAAGTTATGAAAACATAAGAGTTTGTCACATATACCGAAAATAAAAAATTAAACTTTTCACTCGAGGGAAGACTTGAACCTAGGACCTCTTTTTTTTTTTTTTTTGACTCTTTGTTGATCTCATTTTGCTCTGTTTTGTTCGTTGTATATGTTCGGCGCGGACGTCTCATGACATCCGTTCAGGTAGTTTGTTGATCCGTTCACTCAGTTTTTTTATTACAGAGGGTAACTAACCCTCTGACCGAACACGCTGAGCTACCGAGCCGGCGTACCTCTCGTTCCGTAGCTGCTCTCGCTAACCACGGGACCACGGCGCTCCCAGAGTCCCATTGTCCTTCATGTTGCCTATCTTCGCGTGGACTACTCAGTTTGTATATTTTACTAATTTTTTTTTTACAGTTCCACACAACTTCTTCCTCTTTTCTCGATTGATCTGTGTTCAGTTTTTCAAGGCCTATCCACTGTACCAACTTATAACTAAATCTGAGGGAGGTGCGATGGGGAGGTTCCCTTGTCAGACAATTTCTGTACTTTCACATTCACTGTCACTGAATTTGGAACTGAAATTACAGTTGTCATAGCTCAGATTGCTCATATCACTAACATTTTCATCCCATACCTCCAGTATTGCTTTAGGATTAGCACGTAAATTCGACATTCTTGTTGTTACGGTTCCGAACACCTCCTTCGCCCTATTGAGAAGTGAACGAGGAACGTGAAAACGAAACGACAGCGGTGTGCATCCTACAAACGCCTTTCCTCGTAGTGATATCTCTTGTCAATTGATGTCAGAACACTTCAGTACAAGAAATACGGTGATGAGAACCCCGACATACAAATTACAGCGAATTCAAATTTGTCTCGTCTGACGTCCGACATGCGAGTCTGTTGCGGTCGGGGCTGCTTCGCCGGTCGAACACTAATGGTTGAGAGGAGTGCTACCCTGGGGCTTGCATGATAGCTCAGTTTGTGCCCTCACGCAACTCGCCACCTTCTGTACTAAGTTAACTGACTGTTCTGACGATGGACGATGGAATTCGGAAGACGCCATGCGACTTCCGTGCGAAGCCACTAACGACAAACGCCGAAGAAAAAAATTAAAAAAAGAAGACAAAGAAGGAGGTATTAGCGTCAGGCGTCGATCCGAAAGGCTCATTATTTAATTTTCCAGAGGTCCTTGAACTTTTTTTCTATCAATCATCTCTTCCTCATCGACAGGCAAAGATTTACTGATATGATAATGCACCATTGCGTAGTGGTTCGGAAACCAGGTTCAACTATAAGCAACACAAAAAGTGGTAGGGTAACTCAGTTCGAAAGTCAAAGGAAGGCAATCGCATACTGCCTCCAATTGTACCGTGTATAGTAACGGCCTATGCAGTCCAAACCAAGATTCGGGTTGAGGGCAGCTTTACGTTATTTACTTATTCCCCACAGCTGTTGTGATATTTTTACACGAAGCTCAGTGATTTTCTCCATATTGTTTTACAAAATAAAGAGATACTTGTGGACTTCCGGTCATCACTTACCGTCATCAAATTGAAAGACATTGCAAGTAGCTTCCCATAGTGTTGAACCTTGCGTATAATAACTAAGCTGTGTTTTTTTGTAAAATCTCGGGGAGTAATCAATAAGTCTAGAGATATTCTTTGACTTACCGCTCTTTCTGCACTTCGACATTGTTGAAGTTGTAATCTGGATGATCTAACAGAGAAAGAATGTAGATGACAATGACAATACTGAAGTAATGTTATTTCAGTGTTGCTGTATATTTGCATAATTTGGTGCATATTTCTGTGTTAAAGAACAGTGAACACCGAATGTCTTGAATTTAAATTGAAAATGCGGGCTTGATAATCGAGTGTGGAGTGAATGTGGATCGATGAAATTATTTTTCGGGTTGAGTATCAGCTGTTTTACGTCACGTTATCCTTCAAGTAGAGAAACTTCAACTTGCGGCCTGTAAATTGTGTTACTAGCAGGAGCCTCAGCGCCAGAGTGACAAGCTGCTGTTTGTGTTCCAGTGAGCGGCGTGGTCGATTTGCGACAACCTGACCTAATCAGACAGGGCTACCCTGTGAGGAAAGCTGCGCAAGAATCGGGTAAGTAACAATTAATCAGGGTCTGGAGGCACCCAAGCACTGTTCTTGAATAAAAAAGACCATGTTTTTAGCAGTAATGTGTGATACCGACAATAAGTTAATCATGCAACTTACGATGAGACTATACAATTATATAACACGAATACTCCCTCATACTCCTCTGCGTGAAACACTCTGGTGAACGAGGTATCGTTAAACTAGTGATACCACAAGAATCTATGCTAAAGTGTGTCTTCACTACAGGTCTTTGCGATTGGTCACTGTTACTACATTAGGATTTATGTTCGTTTACAAACCAGGGGAAAAATGCTTCCGTCGAAGAACAAAAAGGAGAATATGTTCCCCCTTAAAAGACACAGACCGAAAACTGGGGAACCAGGTGCTTCAGTCCTCGTTCAGCATTCCTGACGAAGTATTTTAGCATTCGAACGTATTTTATCGCAGAAGATTCAAAATCCTTTTACCCAGTCTCTGTTTCTAATTAAGTGTTCATACTCAGCACCTCCCTCTTACTGCCACTTTCTTCGTATGTCTCTCTCCCACTGTCTGCTTTACTCCCATTGGTCTACACTATAGAGTTTATCTCACTGCCACTGTCTCCTGTCTCACCCATACTGTCTCCTTTTGTCTTTCTTTCCCATTGCCACTGTCTCCACCATATCTCGGCAGCTAAAAACTTCTGGAGGTCCTAATTATTTTTTCGCCAGTACCCACGTGTTTACAATTTCGGTTCAAAATGCGGCCTCCTCTATACCTGGGAGGGTCCAGACCCCCATTTTTCACTTCCACTTTCCCCTCTCTATTTTGCTTCCACTTCTTTTATCTCCATCCATATTTATTTCTGTTTTACTGCCACTGTCTCTCACTGACCAGCAATGTGTCCTCTGTCTTTGACGCTCCACTGCTGTTGTCATCATCTTTCTCTTTCACTCCCACTTTGTCTCTCCCATGATCACTGTCATCACTCTTTCTCTCCCACTGGCACTGACTACTCTCCCTTCCACCGTCACTCTTTCTCCGCTGCTCTCTTTCAGCGAAAAAAAGCCTACATTTTTGGTGAAGAAGGCCGAATGACGATTACGGCGCCATGTTCCCTACTTTTCTCTCAGAGTCTTTTAAAGAGGAGCATATCCGCCATTGTTCTGCTCCGACTGAAACATTTTTCCACTCGTTTCTTTCTTTTGCCCGCTAGATCAGGCTATGTTGGTTGTATAAAACGAATTGTATAGGTTTTGACACTTTCTTTGTGTACCTCAACGCATTTATATCTTTGGAACATATGAACAACAAATGAGTACGCATAATATAAGGATAACACAAAATCGTTTGCTTTACAGTTTTTTGATACTTTGCTCATCGATCGCAGTTCATCGAAAACACGCAGCGAATGAACTGTATTTTGGAAGAGCAAACATGTTGTTAGAGATATCTTACAGAATTTTCAGTCTTCCCAGTATTACAAAATTTTTGACCGTCTTTTTAAGTTATTTTCAGGCATGTAAAGGCGCTTATAAACCCATTTATTCCTCACTGCATTGACACTTGGTGCATATTTGTACAGGCGTGAAGTGTAAACATGCAATAGGTCACAAAGTTTTATTGGTAAAAAAAGGCAGATGAAAACGTAATTTGGTGGCCTCAGAACCCTTATGAAGACTCTAGAACCCTTTCAGTGTGTTCAGTGCGCCTCAGGCCGGGTATTACGTGCATTTTTTACGTGTGTAACTATGGTAACTTAGAACCTCTGGATTTCAGTAAGCGATAATATTTTGGTATTTGTGGTAAGTTCCTATGGGACCTAACAGCTGAGGTCATCTGTCCCTAGACTTGAACACTACTTAATCTAACTTAAACTCATGTACGCTAAGGACAACACACACACCCACGCCCGAGGGAGGACTCGAACCTCCGACGGGGGGGCAGCCGCGTGAACCGTGGTAAGGCGCCCAAGACCGCGCGCATACGCCGCGCGGCAAGTAATAATATTCTCAGAGACATCATTTTTTTTTACATGTGGTCATAATGTCGGCGATATTCCATGAGTAGAAATGATAGAACTGGCAATCTGCACAATTACCCAGAAACCATGATTTTACGTGTTTCATGATAACGTATACAGATTTTCGAAAATGGGAAATGACTTTTCTGTATGAAAGGCTAAATAATATAGGGTTAACATTTGAGCTGTTTGGTATGGTTAGTTATTTAGATAATTGCAGCCCACGTAGAAAAACTGCTAAAAACCTGTTTTGCGGTTAACTTTAAACATTTGCATCTTAGGTAATGGATCATGACGTAGAAAAAGATTGAAAGTTGCCGATGAACACCATCTTAAGAACATACGGTAAAAATTTCGATGATCTGCCTTCTACAGAAATTATTGCATTCTCCACAAATGATAATTTTCTGGGTTTTCTCAGGACCTGGCCATGAACAAATGGCGCTCTTAAAAGCCGCCTGAGGGCCACCCTAGACTGCACCTGGTGCAAAAGAACCAAACGATTTGCTCAGTTTGCCTGGGCTGGAAGAAGCCATTCCTCTCTAAGAGCCGGCCGGAGTGGCCGAGCGGTTCTAGGCGCTGCAGTCTGGAACCTCGCGACCGCTACGGTCGCAGGTTTGAATCCTGCCTCGGGCATGATTGTGTGTGATGTCCTTAGGTTAGTTAGGTTTAAGTAGTTCTACGTTCTAGTGGACTGGTGACCTCAGAAGTTAAGTCCCATAGTGCTTAGAACCATTTGAACCAACCTCTCTAAGAAAATGCACGGGCTTCATTTTATGGCGGCTTCTCAAGCTGCTTGTTTGCCTGCGAGACCTCCTGTCAGATAAGCAGCCACTAGGCTGCGCAGCGGTCAGTTGTTGACGGCGACAAACGCAACCGGGCCATTCTGCTGCATTCACCACAACACGACACTACACGACTGTGTGACAGCTACTGCTGCGTCAGACAACCGCTGCAAGGTCGGCGGTCGACGTCCAGTTTGCTTCCCACTGTTCACGTCGTCAGAGTCTTACTGAAACAGGGAATCCGGCGTGTATAAAATTTCGGTGTAGGGTGCTTGTCAATCTCTATAAAGCCGCTTTGATGCAAAAATCTTTCTTTTTTGAAACATGGTGGTCTCTATTTGTGATTACAGCATTACCCATATTTTTCTTCTGACTATTTCATTACGTTAGTTCTTGTTAACTCTTGCTACGATTAGCAGCTTCTTAGACACACCTTTAAAACTTATGATTCATCTTATACGGCCTCCTTAGTCTTTACACTTACACATTTCGTATGCAGTGGGTCTTGGTTGCTTTATTGTAACGCCTCTTTCTCCATCGATTTTCTTTACTTCGTTGTTACTTAAAGCGCTATTCACATTATAATGCATTCCTTTAGACAGGAACTGTTATTCAGTATCATCAAAGCACTGTCTGCCAAATTTAAAATACAGTCGTGGATTTTCTGTACCGATTACCATACATTTCGCCTATTATCATTTTCTGATATAGGTATACGACTTGCTTTTGTTTTGTCTGGTCTTTAAAATTCTCTGTACTTTATCTTTGTTTCCATGCACTATACAGCACTCTGAACCTGATTGGGGGATAGCATATGGACTAACTGGAGATTTAATCGATAGCTTTCATCCTTTAATTTGCGTTTCTTTTTGATGTTGTTGTTGTGGTCTTCAGTCCAGAGACTCGTTTGAAGCAGCTCTCCATGCTACCCTATCCTGTGCAAGCTTCTTCATCTCCCAGTACCTACTGCAACCTACATCCTTCTGAAGCTGGTTAGTGTATTTGTTGTGGATTGGCAAGACAGCCAACCCACTATGACAGGAAGCCGAAAGGCACGCATTTTAGCTCACGCAGGCTGGCGTGAGGTCTGGAACAGTTAAAGGAATTGAGACTAGTAAAAAAAGTACGTAGCTGCTGGAATACTTAACTTTAATCCATAATTGGTGAACATCGCTCTTGACGGTACAATGTTTACAGCATCAATAGTAACTGGTAATGGCGCCTTGCTAGGTCGTAGCAAATGACGTAGCTGAAGGCTATGCTAACTATCGTCTCGGCAAATGAGAGCGTAATTTGCCAGTGAACCATCTCTAGCAAAGTCGGCTGTACAACTGGGGCGAGTGCTAGGAAGTGTCTGTAGACCTGCCGTGTGGCGGCGCTCGGTCTGCAATCACTAATAGTGGCGACACGCGGGTTCGACGTATACTAGCGGACCGCGGCCGATTTAAAGGCTACCACCTAGCAAGTGTGGTGTCTGGCGGTGACACCACAGTATTCATCTCTTGGTCTCCCTCTACGATTTTTAGCCTCCACGCTGCCCTCCGATACTAAATTGGTGATCCCTTGATGCCTCAGAACATGTCCTACCCACCGATCCCTTCTTCTAGTCAAGTTGTGCAACAAACTTCTCTTCTCCCTAATCCTATTCAACACCTCCTCATTAGTTATATGATCTACCCATCTAATCTTCTGCATTCTTCTGTAGCACCACATGTCGAAAGCTTCTATTCTCTTCTTGTCTTAACTATCTATCGTCCACGTTTCACTTCCATACATGGCTACACTCCATACAAATACTTTCAGAAACGACTTCCTGACTCTTAAATCTATACTCGATGTTAACAAATTTCTCTTCTTCAGAAACGCTTTCCTTGCCATTGCCAGTCTACATTTTATATCCCCTCTACTTCGACCATCATCAGTTATTTTGCTCCCCAAATAGCAAAATGCTTTACTACTTTAAGCGTCTCATTTCCTAATCTAATTCCCGCAGTATCAACTGATTTAATTCGACTACATTCCATTATCCTCGTTTTGCTTTTTTTAAAGTTCATTTTATATCCTCCTTTCAAGATACTGTCCATTCCGTTCAACTACTCTTCCAGGTGCTTTGCTTGTATCAATCCTTAATCTCACTCTACATCCATAATTTTACAGTTTTATGCAGCACTTCTTCTGTGATTTTTATATTGCTGTGGATTATTATTCTCGCATAAAATGAGGAGGCAGATGTAAAGGAATAGCGGTATGCACATGTGCAGATGGCGGTAATATCGCGTGTTTTTATAATTCAGCAGGCCGTCTACAACATTTTCTCTCGTTGTTGTATACTTGCAGTACCATGCACATGTTAATCACGCTTAAAATTACGCCAGTCAATGGAACACTCTGGCAAACGATTTTGAATCCTGCGAATACCCTGAAAATTTTTCATGTGTTTAAGTGGTTGATCGATGCTCAACTGAGGTAGGAAAATTCATAATAGTAAACCTCACAAAAATTCTTTCGATGCAGCAGATATACATAACGGCCAACTCACTGAAACTGAAAATTAAGTGTGCAGTATTGGCTAAACCGTCCGCCCTCGTGGTCTCGCGGTAGCGTTCTTGCTTCCCGAGCACGGGGTCCCGGGTTCGATTCCCGGCGGGTCAGGGATTTTTCCTGCCTCGAGATGACTGGGTGTTGTTGTGTCGTCTTCATCATCATCATTGATCCCTATTACGGTCGGAGGAAGGCAACGGCAAACCACCTCCATTAGGACCTTGCCGAGTAAGGCGGTGCGGGTCTACCGCATTGTTCCCCTACGCTCTGTAAAGAAGCATGGGACTTCATTTCCATTTTTTTCCATTGGTCACGTGAAAAAGTGACCGACGTAATTGTGGCCGCACAACAATGCGCCATGTCACAGGGCCACAAATGTTCGTTACTGGTTTGAAGAACATTCTGAATAATTCGAACAATTTATTTGGCCACCGACATGAATCCCACTGAACATTTATGGGACATAATCGACAGGTCAGTTCGTGCACAAAATCTTGCACCAGAAACACTTTCGTAATTATGGACGACTATAGAGACAGCATGCCTCATTATTTGTACCGGGGACTTCCAACAACTTTCGACTCGATGCCACGTCCAGCAAAAGGAGTTCCGACACGATATTAGGAGCTATCCCACGACTTATGTAACCTTAGTGTATTTTGCTACAATGTTAATCGGCCACCACTAATAATTAAACCTAATTTCATTAGCAAACATAATACTATTGTTGTACCATAAAATTAGGTAGTGAAGGTAATATGCTACCAAGCTTTCCTGCGTCGGCGCGGAGCAACAGCGAGTGGTCTAAATATTGTACATAGTATACAGCCTTACTCGTAAGTTACAATTTATCTATTGTCGGGCCTTAGGTGGAAACTATCCATTATCAAATTTTCTACGAAAACCCAAACTCTGACAATATTCTAAATCTGCACCAAATCATATTAGAATCGATGTAGCAAATGCTTCCAAATAATAACGAAGGAATCTTTCTGTCAGTAAGATTTTACAAGGAATTTATAGAGTATTTCCAAATAGTTTTATATTATTTTCAAATGTAATTGACATTGTAGATAGTTTTCGTTACAACATTCTCACTCATACTTTGTTAAACAGCATATTACGTACTACATTCAGACTTACTGCAGTTCTCCGAGGTTTCAAGGCAAATATTACCTATGACAAGTTCCTCGTGATGCTATCTAACTACATATGACAACTTCATGATGATACTATGATGTCATCACAAACAGTCGCCACGTCATTTGTGCACCGCACTTGCACTCCAACGGAGTCCAGGTCAAAACACACTACTAATGGTCTGCTGTTAAAATTCAAGGAATTGCACACTAAGAACTGAAACTAAGTGTGCAGTATCATTTTTCTTAACTTTCGTCTCTGGTAGAGTTTTCAGTATTGCATGTCTGACTTACTAGTCTCACTACGTCTGCATTGATCGTTGGTTAATACGACAATGTTTGCAAATTCCATAGATCGTACCTCTTACGAGAATCAAGGCATATCAGCTCACAAACGATTGTATTAAAATACGTAGGTATACTTGAAAAGAACGCAATCTCCCTTCCCTCATGAACTGTATTGTAAATAATTTACTGTAGTTGACATGGAACAGTGATGAACAGTAAATAATTGTACGTAATACCAGAGGAAAATATAACATTCATTACTTCACATTAAGGTCATCTTTAGCACAAAAGAACGTGCACCGTGCTGCAACTAAAATTTTTGATCACTTCCCCTATGACTGAAAACATGTGGCAGATAACAAACTAAATAATTTAACTTTGAAACTCCTTCTTTTCTGTAGACGAATTTCTATCACTGTAACGTGTGAAAGGTGGCGGATAGAAATTACTAATATCTGAAAATTAAAAACACATTATTTTCAGTGTGTAGCCATATTTACAAATTAATCATGAAGTTATAAACGGTTCAAATGGCTCTGAGCAATATGGGACTTAACATCTGAGGTCATCAGTCCCCTATAACTTAGAACTACTTAAACCTAACTAACCTAAAGACATCACAGACATCCATGCCTGAGGCAGGATTCGAACCTGCGACCGTACGGTCGCGCGGTTCCAGACTGAAGCGTTCGGCCACACCAGCCGGCCAGTCATGAAGTAAATTGAGGGCCATTATCAGACAATAGAGGTATTGATTTGTCAGCATTTATTACGTAATCATCTAATTTTGTTGTCGGCTACCCGTGCACGCTCCCCGGACCGACCTAAACTTTCGTATGTCGAACGGTCTGCATTAATTTTGTACACCATAAGAAACTTTTAAATTACATCCAAGACGAGAAAGATCTAGCCGATGACCTACTTAAGCCGCGGTTAGAAAATCGTATACATTGTTTGCCAAAGTGTTCTATATTAGACCTGATGATGTGAAGTTGACTTCAATTTCTGGTACCTATCACAGCAATACAACCCACCGAAAAGTCTGGAACACATTATGCGTAAGCTAGATCGTTTAAAATTTTGCGTTGTCGTGCAAATTTCTGAGGTAGAACTTGGGCACGTGTGTCGTAAAGTCGTACTGTAATATGTGTTGTTACTAGGTTGACGATTGTTTGTGAGCCTGTCAGACAGTTATTCTCTTCGTCAAATCTTCATCTGCAAAAAAATACAGAGACTGATTGTTGAACTCCTTTTCCTTTTTTCAAATCTGGTATTCGAAAGCAGTCCCTGTTGCGTCTTCCGAATGACCCCCTCCAAACCTCACGGCGTGGCAGAACAACTGGGAGTAGCCATGATCTTTCAATGGAAGAAGAATGAAGTAGCAACACATCTCTCATGCCCCGTAAAATTGGGGCAATAGCTTTCTTCGCGTTACCTCTGTTTCGAACTGCGTATAAGAAGAAGACGGGATATGGCTCCATGACACGGATGCTTCCTTCATCTCAGGCATCACATAATGAACCCACGCATTAACTACTGGAGGAAGAACCGCAATCGCTTATCTTTATTTGTTGTGAGAGTAGCCGCGATACCGAGTGAGAATATGTCTTATGGTCCCGACTATGCTGTGCCTGATATACGCTACACTGCCGTTTTAGTACCAGAATAGTGTAAATTCGCGTAGTCGTCTGTCTTCTGTTCTTGTTTTGAACGGCCAGTGTCGGTTGGTCACAGTCAGTGTGCTCCCTGCCGCCGTTGGATAAGCAGCTGCAGCAGCAAGTCGTATACTCCTAGCTCACTCATTTGTTACATAGTTTAATTCTTAATTTCTTTGCGTGTTTTTGGTACTTGCATTGTTTAATTCATAAATTTCGGGCGTATTATAGTATTAGAGAGTTGTAGCATCGCGTTTTAGTACCTGAATAGTGTAAATTCGCGTAGTCGTCTGTCTTCTGTTTTTGTTTTGAACGGCCAGTGTCGGTTGGTCACAGTCAGTGTGCTCCCTGCCGCCGTTGGATAAGCAGCTGCAGCAGCAAGTCGTATACTCCTAGCTCACTCATTTGTTACATAGTTTAATTCTTAATTTCTTTGCGTGTTTTTGGTACTTGCATTGTTTAATTCATAAATTTCGGGCGTATTATAGTATTTGAGAGTTGTAGCATCGCGTTTTGGTACCCGACTAGTGTAAAATCGCGTAGTCTCCTTCCGCCGCCGAGCAGTGTGTCAGCAGTGCGCAAGTAGCAGCATTACTGCATTTACTAGGCAGTCTTGTATTTTAATAACCGTTTAAATTTTGTGTCGATTTGTTTGTGCTCTCTGTACATTAGTTCAGACGTTCTTCGCGCAACAGTTTTTAGCATGGATAGGGACTGCAACTGCTGTGTTCGGATGCAGGCTGGTTTGGCATCCCTTCGCTCCCAGCTTCAGGCAGTGTTGGCTTCGGTCACACAGCTTGAGGCTGTTGCCAATGGGCATCACTGTGGGGGTCCGGATGGGGGTTTGTCGGAGACGGCCAGCTCGTCCCACGCATCCCCCGATCGGACTACGACTGTGGTTGCCCGGGAAACTGCCCGCATTGAGGCTGATCCCTCACCTGTGGTAGAGTGGGAGGTCGTCTCAAGGTGTGGCAGGGGGCGAAAGATATTCCGGAGGGATGAACGGAAGGCCTCTCCAGTTTGTCTGGCGAATCGGTTTCAGGCTCTGTCTCAGGCTGATACTGATCTTCGGCCTGACATGGCTGCTTGTCCTGTTCCAGAGGTTGCCCCTCAGTCTGCAAGATCCGGGCGGACGCAGAGGGTGGGCTTACTGGTAGTTGGGAGCTCCAACGTCAGTCGCGTAATGGGGCCCCTTAGGGATATGGCAGCAAGAGAGGGGAAGAAAACCAATGTGCACTCCGTGTGCATACCGGGGGGAGTCATTCCAGACGTGGAAAGGGTCCTTCCGGATGCGACGAAGGGTACAGGGTGAACCCATCTGCAGGTGGTCGCTCATGTCGGCACCAATGATGTGTGTCGCTATGGATCGGAGGAAATCTGATTTGGTGAAGACTGCCAGTCTCGCTAGCGGGATGAAAGCAGAGCTCACCATCTGCAGCATCGTCGACAGGACTGACTGCGGACCTTTGGTACAGAGCCGAGTGGAGGGTCTGAATCAGAGGCTGAGACGGTTCTGCGACCGTGTGGGTTGCAGATTCCTCGACTTGCGTCATAGGGTGGTGGGGTTTCGGGTTCCGCTGGATAGGTCAGTAGTCCACTACACGCAACAAGCGGCTACACGGGTAGCAGGGGTTGTGTGGCGTGGGCTGGGCGGTTTTTTTAGGTTAGATGGCCTTGGGCAAGTACAGAAAGGGCAACAGCCTCAACGGGTGCGGGGCAAAGTCAGGACATGCGGGGACCAAGCAGCAATCGGTATTGTAGTTGTAAACTGTCGAAGCTGCGTTGGAAAAGTACCGGAAGTTCAAGCGCTGATAGAAAGCACCGAAGCTGAAATCGTTACAGATACAGAAAGCTGGCTGAAGCCAGAGATAAATTCTGCCGAAATTTTTACAAAGGTACAGACGGTGTTTAGAAAGGATAGATTGCATGCAACCGGTGGTGGAGTGTTTGTCGCTGTTAGTAGTAGTTTATCCCGTAGTGAAGAAGAAGTGGATAGTTCCTGTGAATTATTATGGGTGGAGGTTACACTCAACAACCGAGCTAGGTTAATAATTGGCTCCTTTTACCGACCTCCCGACTCAGCAGCATTAGTGGCAGAACAACTGAGAGAAAATTTGGAATACATTTCATATAAATTTTCTCAGCATGTTATAGTCTTAGGTGGAGATTTCAATTTACCAGATATAGACTGGGACACTCAGATGTTCAGGACGGGTGGTAGGGACAGAGCATCGAGTGACGTTATACTGAGTGCACTATCCGAAAATTACCTCGAGCAATTAAACAGAGAACCGACTCGTGGAGATAACATCTTGGACCTACTGATAACAAACAGACCCGAACTTTTCGACTCTGTAAGCGCAGAACAGGGAATCAGTGATCATAAGGCCGTTGCAGCATCCCTGAATATGGAAGTGAATAGGAATATTAAAAAAGGGAGGAAGGTTTATCTGTTTAGCAAGAGTAATAGAAGGCTGATTTCAGACTACCTAACAGATCAAAACGAAAATTTCTGTTCCGACACTGACAATGTTGAGTGTTTATGGAAAAAGTTCAGGGCAATCGTAAAATGCGTTTTAGACAGGTACGTGCCGAGTAAAACTGTGAGGGACGGGAAAAACCCACCGTGGTATGACAACAAAGTTAGGAAACTACTGCGAAAGCAAAAAGAGCTTCACTCCAAGTTTAAACGCAGCCAGAACCTCTCAGACAAACAGAAGCTAAACGATGTCAAAGTTAGCGTAAGGAGGGCTATGCGTGAAGCGTTCAGTGAATTCGAAAGTAAAATTCTATGTACCGACTTGACAGAAAATCCTAGGAAGTTCTGGTCTTACGTTAAATCAGTAAGTGGATCGAAACAGCATATCCAAACACTCCGGGATGATGAAGGCATTGAAACAGAGGAGGACACGCGTAAAGCTGAAATACTAAACACCTTTTTCCAAAGCTGTTTCACAGAGGAAGACAGCAGTGCAGTTCCTTCTCTAAATCCTCGCACAAACGAGAAAATGGCTGACATCGAAATAAATGTCCAAGGAATAGAAAAGCAACTGGAATCACTCAACAGAGGAAAGTCCACTGGACCTGACGGGATACCAATTCGATTCTACACAGAGTACACGAAAGAACTTGCCCCCCTTCTAACAGCCGTGTACCACAAGTCTCTAGAGAAACGGAAAGTTCCAAATGATTGGAAAAGAGCACAGGTAGTCCCAGTCTTCAAGAAGGGTCGTCGAGCAGATGCGCAAAACTATAGACCTATATCTCTGACGTCGATCTGTTGTAGAATTTTAGAACATGTTTTTTGCTCGAGTATCATGTCGTTTTTGGAAACCCAGAATCTACTATATAGGAATCAACTTGGATTCCGGAAACAGCGATCGTGTGAGACCCAACTCGCTTTATTTGTTCATGAGACCCAGAAAATATTAGATACAGGCTCCCAGGTAGATGCTATTTTCCTTGACTTCCGGAAGGCGTTCGATACAGTCCCGCACTGTCGCCTGATAAATAAAGTAAGAGCCTACGGAATATCAGACCAGCTCTGTGGCTGGATTGAAGAGTTTTTAGCAAACAGAACACAGCATGTTGTTATCAATGGAGAGACATCTACAGACGTTAAAGTAACCTCTGGCGTGCCACAGGGGAGTGTTATGGGACCATTCCTTTTCACAATACATATAAATTACCTAGTAGATAGTGTCGGAAGTTCCATGCGGCTTTTCGCGGATGATGCTGTAATGTACAGAGAAGTTGCAGCATTAGAAAACTGTAGCGAAATGCAGGAAGATCTGCAGTGGATAGGCACTTGGTGCAGGGAGTGGCAACTGACCCTTAACATAGACAAATGTAATGTATTGCGAATACATAGAAAGAAGGATCCTTTATTGTATGATTATATGATAGCAGAAAAAACACTGATAGCAGTTACTTCTGTAAAATATCTGGGAGTATGCGTGAGGAACGATTTGAAGTGGAATGATCATATAAAATTAATTGTTGTTAAGGCGGGTACCAGGTTGAGATTCATTGGGGGAGTCCTTAGAAAATGTAGTCCATCAACAAAGGAGGTGGCTTACAAAACACTCGTTCGACCTATACTTGAGTATTGCGCATCAGTGTGGGATCCGTACCAGATCGGGTTGACGGAGGAGATAGAGAAGATTCAAAGAAGAGCGGCGCGTTTCGTCACAGGGTTATTTGGTAACCGTGATAGCGTTACGGAGATGTTTAACAAACTCAAGTGGCAGACTCTGCATGAGAGGCGCTCTGCATCGCGGTGTAGCTTGCTCGCCAGGTTTCGAGACGGCGCGTTTCTGGATGAGGTATCGAATATATTGCTTCCCGCTACTTATACCTCCCGAGGAGATCATGAATGTAAAATTAGAGAGATTAGAGCGCGCACGGAGGCTTTCAGATAGTCGTTCTTCCCGCGAACCATACGCGACTGGAACAGGAAAGGGAGGTAATGACAGTGGCACGTAAAGTGCCCTCCGCCACACACCGTTGGTGGCTTGCGGAGTATAAATGTAGATGTAGATGTAGAAGTACTGAGATGCTGTGCAATCCTCCATATATGTATGCGACGATCAACCCGCTGACGTAGGACGCTTTGACATCTGAGGTGAATGTTTTTAGCCGATACGAGGGTCACACATGTCTTGCAGGTGTCCTACTTTTCTCAGATTACTTGCACAAAACCTACACCAGTTATCACGACACCTACGTCCGCATCTACACACGGTGCGTGGCAGAGGGTACGTTGTACCACTAACAGTCCGCAGCTCGTGGTCGTGCGGTAGCGTTCTCGCTTCCCACGCCCGGGTTCCCGGGTTCGATTCCCGGCGGGGTCAGAGGTTTTGTCTGCCTCGTGATGACTGGGTGTTGTGTGCTGTCCTTAGGTTAGCTAGGTTTAAGTAGTTCTAAGTTCTCGGGGACTGATGACCATAGATGTTAAGTCCCATAGTGCTCAGAGCCATTGTACCGCTAACAGCCGTTTCCTTCCTGGTCCAATCGCAGATGGAGCGAGGGGAAAACGGCTACCTATATGCTTCCTATGAGCCCTAATTTCTCCTATCTTATCTTCGTTGTCCTCATTCGGAATGTATGTTGGCGGCGGTAAAATGGTGCTGCAGTCAGTTTCAAGTGCCTGTCCTCTAAATTTTCTCAATAATGTTCCTCGAAAAGATCGGCGTCTTCCCTCCAAGGATTGCCATTTGTGTGCCGGGACCATCCCCGTAACACTTACATGTCGTCGTAACCTACTGGTAACAAATGCACTCCGCCTCTGAATTGCTGAGATGTGTTCCTTTAATCCGCCCTGGTGCGGATTCAAAATACTCGATCAGTACTCAAGAATAGGTCGCACTAGCATCCTACATGCAATCTGCTTTTCCAGATGAACCTCACACTCCTAAAATTCTCCCAATAAACCGAAGTCGGCCAGTCGCCAACCCTACAACAGCCCTCACAAGCTCATTCCATTCATATCGTTTCGCAGCGTTACACCAAGATATTTCAACGACGCAACTCTGTTCTTTCAAATGGCTCTGAGCACTATGGGACTTAACTTCTGAGGTCATCAGTCCCCTAGGACTTAGAACTACTTAAACCTAACTAACTTAAGGACATCACAACCACCCATGCCTGAGGCAAGATTCGAACCTGCAACCGTAGCGGTCACGCGGTTCCAGACGGAAGCGCCTAAAATCGCAACGCTGTTAATCATGGCACTACTAATGCTGTATATTAACATTAAGGGTTTGTTTTTCCTACTCACGCACATTAACTTAAGTATTTTCTACATCTGGAGCGAGCTGCTGTTCACCAGACCTGTTAGAAATATTGTCTAGGTGATTTTGTCTCATCCTGCACTCACTAATCTTCGACGTCTTTCCGTACGCAATAGCAACATCAGCAAACAACCGAAGATTGCTGTCCGCCCTGTCTGCCATATCATTTATGTACACTCCAGGAAATGGAAAAAAGAACACATTGACACCGGTGTGTCAGACCCACCATACTTGCTCCGGACACTGCGAGAGGGCTGTACAAGCAATGATCACACGCACGGCACAGCGGACACACCAGGAACCGCGGTGTTGGCCGTCGAATGGCGCTAGCTGCGCAGCATTTGTGCACCGCCGCCGTCAGTGTCAGCCAGTTTGCCGTGGCATACGGAGCTCCATCGCAGTCTTTAACACTGGTAGCATGCCGCGACAGCGTGGACGTAAACCGTATGTGCAGTTGACGGACTTTGAGCGAGGGCGTATAGTGGGCATGCGGGAGGCCGGGTGGACGTACCGCCGAATTGCTCAACACGTGGGGCGTGAGGTCTCCACAGTACATCGATGTTGTCGCCAGTGGTCGGCGGAAGGTGCACGTGCCCGTCGACCTGGGACCGGACCTCAGCGACGCACGGATGCACGCCAAGACCGTAGGATCCTACGCAGTGCCGTAGGGGACCGCACCGCCACTTCCCAGCAAATTAGGGACACTGTTGCTCCTGGGGTATCGGCGAGGACCATTCGCAACCGTCTCCATGAAGCTGGGCTACGGTCCCGCACACCGTTAGGCCGTCTTCCGCTCACGCCCCAACATCGTGCAGCCCGCCTCCAGTGGTGTCGCGACAGGCGTGAATGGAGGGACGAATGGAGACGTGTCGTCTTCAGCGATGAGAGTCGCTTCTGCCTTGGTGCCAATGATGGTCGTATGCGTGTTTGGCGCCGTGCAGGTGAGCGCCACAATCAGGACTGCATACGACCGAGGCACACAGGGCCAACACCCGGCATCATGGTGTGGGGAGCGATCTCCTACACTGGCCGTACACCACCGGTGATCGTCGAGGGGACACTGAATAGTGCACGGTACATCCAAACCGTCATCGAACCCATCGTTCTACCATTCCTAGACCGGCAAGGGAACCTGCTGTTCCAACAGGACAATGCACGTCCGCATGTATCCCGTGCCACCCAACGTGCTCTAGAAGGTGTAGGTCAACTACCCTGGCCAGCAAGATCTCCGGATCTGTCCCCCATTGAGCATGTTTGGGACTGGATGAAGCGTCGTCTCACGCGGTCTGCACGTCCAGCACGAACGCTGGTCCAACTGAGGCGCCAGGTGGAAATGGCATGGCAAGCCGTTCCACAGGACTACATCCAGCATCTCTACGATCGTCTCCATGGGAGAATAGCAGCCTGCATTGCTTCGAAAGGTGGATATACACTGTACTAGTGCCGACATTGTGCATGCTCTGTTGCCTGTGTCTATGTGCCTGTGGTTCTGTCAGTGTGATCATGTGATTTATCTGACCCCAGGAATGTGTCAATAAAGTTTCCCCTTCCTGGGACAATGAATTCACGGTGTTCTTATTTCAATTTCCAGGAGTGTATATAGAAAATAGTAATGATCCTATCGCACTTCACTGGGACCTCCTGACAATATCCTCGTCTCTGACAACGCTCATGTTCCGCAAACTTCCAACGGTTAGCGGTGATTAGCAGCTGCGGACGTTTTCGTTATCTTTATTACAGTTCACACTTCATTCGTGGACCGTATACAGTAGAGCAACTGGGACGTCGGTTAACCGAAATGGTTCCAGTCAGTATATTTACATTAGCAGGCCATACAATTCCGCTAGTGGCCACTAGTTATTCGATGCTGCATCTCTCTTCCTCTCCCTGCCGGCATCAGGCAATCAAGAGCTTCAATTCGAGCCGCCAGTAGTCACTATTAAGCGAACCCGGAACCCCTAGCCGCGCGGTGTATTCTCGCGGTCTCAAGATTCTTGCAACGGTTTTCGCGGCTGCCTGCGTCGGAGATTCGAGTCCTCCCTCGGGCATGGGCGCCTGTGTTGTCCTCAGCGTAAGTTAGTTAAAGTTACGTTAAGCAGTGTGTACGCCTAGGGACGGATGACCTCATCAGTTTGGTCCCATAGGAAGTTACCACAACTTTCCCGATTTCCGGGCCCCCTGCATGGCAGTGAATCGCGCCGACCTCTCTTCTCCGGAGATGGACTCTCATTTCATTTCAGCAGCGTGTCAATTTTCGCTTGCAACATCGTGCTCAAGTTGTACCGTTCGCAGCGGCGAAAAACGTAAACGCATTGTCCTCAGTATTTACGATAAACTTAAAATAATAGACTACTTGAAGGACTACGGTCGCAGGTTAGAATCCTGCCTCGGGCATGTATGTTTGTGATGTCCTTAGATTAGTTAGGTTTAAGTAGTTCTATGTTCTAGGGGACTGATGACCTCAGAAGTTAAGTCCCAAAGTGCTCAGAGCCATTTGAACCATTTTTACTTGAAGGATAGTACTCCCAGCTGCCTCATACGTTTAAGACCTAGGCGTGGAATTGGAGAACTGGAGATTCAAGGTGAAAAGCTTTTGGCTGATACTGAAGCAGCTAAAGGGTCTTTCAGTAACTTGACTGCTAAGAAGAGCTATAGCAAAACCAGTGTCTACGATGCATACGTAACTGGTTTTAATTGGAAGAAAATGCCAACAAAATCCCTAGTTTACAAGAAAGAAATGCCAGCACCTGCCTATAAGGGAAGCATATCAAGCGTCACTGCTATAGTATGGGGAAATGTTACCGGAACGCATAGACTACCCTTGCTGATTATAAGGAAGTATAAGAACGCGCTGTGTCTTACGGAACTAAAATAACTGCCGGTCACCTACAAGAATAAAAATAAGTCTTTGGAAAGAAGCATTTTTACAGAATGTTATAGCACTGTAGTGATCACTGAAGTTAAAAAGCATCATCATATAACTGGAAAATCTGGGGAAGTTTTGTTATTGATTGATAGTACCCCAAATCATCCCTCAGACCTTTATCAGTGGAAAGTTTAATGTGATTTTTCTTGCATCCCAGATCAGTCCTCCAACCGATGGATAAAGGGATAATTGAAAGGTTCAAATGGTAATAAACAAAGGCACTACTGTGTATAGTTCTATGGTAGAAGGATGTGAAAAAAAAAACAGTTCGCTAATTGTACACCGGCATTAACTTGAAGGACGCTGTGTACACGCCAGAAGATGCCTGGGCTATTGTGAAGGACGTTATCCTAGAAGATTGGAATAAACTCCATACATCAGATGAACTTATCACTGCAACTTAAGACCCAACTAAACTGCCAATTTGTATTACATCTAGATAGGCTAACTGAAGGATCTTCAGAATTTAATGATTGTGTCAAGGAAAGTGTCCAGTACTGCAGTGTGATGCCGATGACTCTGGTCATGATGAAGGCATTGCCAGTGCCATTGATGACCAAAACCCTTGCGACGACGAGGAAGAGCCTAGTGACAATCCTACGGTAATGGGTCTGTCCAGCGAGGAAGATTTTCAATGCCTTGAGACGGCTTGAAGTGGTTTGAAAAACAAGAACAGCATGACATTAGCCAGTTGCTGTTTTTATGAAGTCTGCGAGATTTAGCGGCAGAAAACCATATCTCAGCTTCGAAGCAAATGTTAATTTTGGACTTCTTTTCGTAAACTATAGGCCTGCCTCAGCAGTGACTGTTTTATATAAGGTATGAACAGTATTTTCAATACAGATAGAATATATGCAGTTTTGTGTTTAATACATACGGCTGTTTCATTGCTTCATGTTGCTCCCATGGTACATCCTTTTGGTAAACCATCGGTTATCCGAAAAGTCGGTTATCCGATAGCTTCTATTCCCGAACTGTTTCGAACAATCGATCTTTCATTTCAACTGTCATCAGCGCCATCTCATAACGTGGCCGCCACGATAAACGTAACACACAAAACGCAACACACAAAACGCAAGAAGAGCCGCGTGCTAAATGGAAATGAGCGTTTGGCGTCATTGGCCGGGAGGACCCTTGCGGGGCAGGTCCGGCCGCCTTGGTGCAGGTCTTATTACAGTCGACAGCACACTGGGAGACCTGCGCGCCGGATGGGGGTGAAATGATGATGAAGACAGCACAACACCAAGTCCCTGAGCGGAGAAAACCCCGGACCCAGCTTTGGAGGGAGATGACCGTAGCTTTCGTAATGTTGCAGAAGTGTTGAGAACTACATCTGCCACGACTTACACGACCATAAAAAGATAGAAATAAACTGGAGGCTATACAAGGAAATCAGGTACCAGCTCGAGAAAATAAACATCGGTAAGTGATGACTATTTCTTACAAGTTCTCCGTAAACGTCTTACCACCGCCGTTAAAGCACGAAATCGATTCCATCAAGATCGAGATGTCAGTGTGAATGAGAGAAGGGTCCGAAGAAGACTGGAAGACGCCAATCTTCAATGCAGAAGACCTGCTGCGAGCCCAGAATTCACCAGACAGCATCGCAGTGCTGACTACGTTCCGCAAGGTTGGTTGGCTCTGAGCACCATGGGACTCAACATCTTAGGTCATAAGTCCCCTAGAACTTAGAACTACTTAAACCTAACTAACCTAAGGACATCACACACACCCATGCCCGAGGCAGGATTCGAACCTGCGACCGTAGCTTTCCGCAAGGTAATATCGCGGCTGGAGACTACAATTTTTGGGAGCAAGTGTTTCTAGCCGATGAGTCGCGGTTTGGCCTACGCTAATCTGACGGTGGAAAGCAGCTCTGGAGAAATCCTCGGGAAAAGGTATTAACCTTGCACATTCTCGTTCAGGATCCCTTTTCCAGGGTGTGGACAGGAATCAGTGCCACCGTAAGAACTGTTTATGTCTTTGTGGAACACGGGAGCCTTACAGTACGTCGGTTTGCGCAAGAAGTTTGATGTTACTGTACCTTTTCTTCCATTTATTCGTGATTCTGTTACACTAATGAATTACAATGTACCGCCACGTGATGCGAGAATCAAGCAAGAGTTCTTGGACGAATTGGACAATCAAGCTGTGGCTTGACCTTCTCGAAATCCCGAGCCTTACCGAGCAAGTATGGGACCAACTGAAGGGAAGGGCACGTCATCACTATTCAGAAATTCTACATGACCTACTGGAGGCCTTCCTGAAAGAATCGAAAGAATCGGAGATGATTCCTCATGAAGTCATTGCGTTATTAATCAGGATAGTGCCTGAAAGCTTGGATACCGTGATTGGTGCAGGAGAATGCAATGTAATCTTTTGAATATGCGAAGAGACGTCTCTGAAGTGAAGTTTGATGTGTAGAAAATCAAAACCGTGATGCATTAGGTCTGAATCCTTTGGTGCTACTTCTTGCTTAAATTGTTTATAATCGTCAACTTTTTTCAGTGCCAGACATATAGACGGGACTGTGCCACAATAATTTATAATAAAATAGTAGATTGGTGTCATAAATTCAACTTGTATTTAACACAAAAAAATATTTCTTTGTTATAAGTAGAAGTGTCGCTTTTTTCGTGCTCGTCAGCGTATGTTTAGAAGCGCAGTGGCACAGCTGCCTTGATTTACCAGCGGAATTTGTTGCTGGTGAAGCTAAATTAAGACCTAGTCAAAATGATAGCACTGTCAAGTTTACGCCCGAGAAACGGAGAGGGGAGGTGGTTCAGCTTACACTCCAGTGGATTATTGTCACACGCCCCAAGTTTTACAAGTTATTGCCCTACATAGCACAGTAACTGCACAAAGATCATCCCTTATGTTTTAATAATTTCCACACATTGCAGTTGTGACAGTATTTAAAAAAAATTCGTCTGTCGTGTGGGTTCTTTACTACTGATGCTTCATTATTTCATGAAAATGTAGTTTTTGAAATTGTGTCTTCCCGTGCGTACATAGTGACTCAATTATTGTGGAACCTATTATAAGCAAATCTTATACATCAAAGAATTTTATAAGTTACCTTTCAGCGCAAATTACGCGAAGAACATTTTCAGTCCACAATGTTTTTAAAATTCTTCTGTAGTATCACATTTTAAAAGCTTAGATTCTCTTGTTTAGGCGCCTTGCCACAGTTCGCGCAGCTCTCCCCGTCGGAGGTTCGAGTTCTGCCTCGGGCTTGGGTGTGTGCGTTGTCCATGTCCTTAGCGGAAGTTAGTTTAAGTTAGATTAAGTAGTGTGTAAGCCTAGGGACCGATGACCGCAGCAGTTTGGTCCCATAGGAACTTACCGCAAATTTCCAAATTTTTCCAAATGTATTTCTTACAAAGATGAAGATCGATGTTAGATAATGTCAGACTTCTCTTGGCCAGGATAAAAGTTATGTCCTCTTTGCCTGTACTAATAGCTTGTTATGTCCTCCTTGCTTCGTATTATATCATTCGTTATTTTGCTTGCAAGAGACCAGAAATCCTTAACTTCTTCTGCTTTGTGATCTCCAGTTTCGATCAATTTATCGTTAATCTAATTCCTGCTACTCCTCATTACTTTCCTCTTTCTTCTGTTTACTCTTAATTTATAGAGTGTGCTCTTGAGCCTTTTGAATTCCGTTCTACAGGCCGTGTGAGTCTTCTTATATTTTATTGAGGATAGCAGGTTTTCATCAGCGAACGTTATTGTAGATATCCATTCGCCCCGAATTTTAATTCTACTCTTGAACCTTTTTTTATTTCCGTCATTGCTTCTTCTATACACAGACTGAATAGTAGGGGCGAAAGACTACTCCCCTGTCTTTCACGTTTCTCAATCCGACAACTTCGTTGTTGGTCTTCGATTCTAATTGTTCCATCTCGGTTCTTGTACATATTGTATGTTATCCGTCTTTCCCCACACTTTACTCAGAATTTCAAATATTTTGGACTATTTTATGTTGTCGAACACGTTTTCCAGAGTGATAAATTCTATAAACATGTCTTGCTTTTCGTTTAGTCTTGTTTCTGCTATCATTTGCTACGTTAGAACTGTATCTCTGTTGCCCTTGTCTTTCCAAAAACCAAACTGGTCATGTAACAGATCCTAAATTTTCTTTTTCATTCTTCTGTGTATTATTCTTGCCAGCAACTTGGATGTATGCGTTTTTGATCTGACTGTGCGATAGTTCTAGCGCACGTCTGCCATCTCCAGCCTGGGATTGTGTGGATGATATTTTTCCGAAAGTCTGATAGTATGTCTTCAGAGTGTTAGATTGTACACATCAATTATAAGAGTTGCTTGGTTGTCACTTTCCCTAGTGACTACAGAAATTTTGAAGGAATGTCATCTATCAATTCTGCCTTATTTTAGATGGTATGTCTTCAGATCTTAGATTGTAGACATCAATTATAAGAGTTGCTTGATTGTCACTTTCCCTAGTGACTACAGAAATTTCGAAGGAATGTCATCTATAAATTCTGCCTTATTTTATCGCAGATCTTCCAA
Organism: Schistocerca cancellata; assembly: GCF_023864275.1. Classification (NCBI taxonomy): domain Eukaryota; kingdom Metazoa; phylum Arthropoda; class Insecta; order Orthoptera; family Acrididae; genus Schistocerca; species Schistocerca cancellata. Next base: position 146,866,667 of record NC_064628.1, on the reverse strand, counting down.
AAGCCTTAGTTATAAGTGGTTGAACATACAGCCACTAATATTCGTTAACTTAATCCTCAGCAACGTGTTTCAGGACTCAAGCTCCCATAATCTGGCTGCCTATGTTAATACTACATAAACATTCATTTCAAAAGCACACAAGGTCAAAATGTAAAAACAAATAAAATTATTTGTCCATGAAGTCCTCCTCTTACTTTCAAAATTCCAACACCAGGTTCTGTACTGCGCTTATCCGATGCGCCTCTTCCGTAAAGCTGTAAACAACGATCACATCAATTGTCTCCCCGTGCACCGCTAATTCATATAGATGTGTACGGCTCTTCTACTCTTTCAATAATCGAAAGTTTACTGGTCATTACTAAATTTTATTCCGAGATTATATCTGCTCTTGGGTACGCCTTACAATCCAGAACCTTATTTCGGAATCTTTTCTGACCATGATGCTATCCAGACGGAATTTTCTCACATCTACTGGTCTTTCCCAAATATACCACCTCCTTGTGAGATTTTGGAACAGTGTATTCGCAACTACTAGTTGAAATTTATTGCACCTTCTATTAGTCTTTCTCCTGTCTCGTTCCACCTCTATATTACCCTGTAACTCTGTCTTCTATTCCTTCCCCTACTATTGCGTTCAAATCCTCCATGATAGTTATCGTCTCCTTTCCATACTGAATTCCAGCTCAGTATCCACATATACTGTCTCCGTCTCTTCTGTTGTAAATCCACTCACATATCACGAAGTTTTACTGATCAGGCAATTAATTTCGGTCAGCTATGACAATCTTCAGACCTCAGTGAATCCAGTACATGACACAATTTGTGTAATTGCGTGTGTAGATGGCCCAGTCACATTTATCAGCCATACAAGCTTAGCCACAAAATCTAAAAATGTTACTGAGTGCCATGGATTGTATTACGCCATATATGTTGAAACTTCAAAGACATGGGATTCAGTAACATTTTTAGATTTTATGACGAAGCTTATATGGCTGAATAATGTGACTGTACCATTTATATACGCAATGTGCTGGTTTCACTCAGGTCTGCTGCGCGCGGTAGCCACGTGGTGTAAGGGCGCCTTGCCATGGTTCGCGTGGCTCCCCCCCTTCGGAGGTTCGAGTCCTCCCTCGGGCATGGGTGTGTGTGTTGTCCTTAGCGTAAGTTAGTTTAATTTGGATTAAGCAGTGTATGAGTCTAGGAATCGATGACCTCCGCAGTTTGATCCTATAGAACCTTACCACAAATTTCCAATTTCACTCAGGTCTGAAGATTGTCATAGCTGACCGGAATTAATCACCTGATGAATAAAATTTTTTTTGATCGATGACTGGATTTACAATAAAACAATTTTTTTCGTGGACCGCTTTGAAACCATATGGCAAATATATAGCAATACGTCTTTCTATGCCTCTTCATTTTGTGCTTGTAACGTCTGATCTGTTGTTCATGCCGCTGGCGTGCTGTCGATTCTGATGAGAACAATCCTATCACTGAACATTATACAGTAGCTCAGTCTCTGTCTTGCCTTTCTATTCGTAACGTATCATACTCCCCTTACAGAGTTTCCTGCTGCTCTTGACGAATTTATCTGACCAGGAACCCATGTGTTCTTTCCATTCCAATTCACTGGTACCCACTCTATATAGACTGCACCTTTGCATTTTAATTTTTAGATTATCCTCCTTTCCTACCATATTCAAAACTTTGACATTTGAAGCAGTGACTCCTAGAATGCTACCCTTTTGATGGCTAGACATTTTCTCTTGTTTATTTCCCCCTTAGCAGTCCTCCCCGTATTGAATCTTTTGTTAATGGATAAGTATCATGACATTTATTCAATTACAGACAAATTTCCTCTAAACACTCATTTTATATGTCTCATACAGTGATTTCCATTGCCTTCATGCCGTTGTTTATTACTGGTTATCCCACCATTTAGGAATGGTTTCCCAAACTAAGAGCGAGAAATTGCCATGAAACTGTGTCTGTTTCAACACTCTCCTAAACAAAGTCGTTGTCAGAACGAGGATGACTCATTCCGTAAGTCTTCGGCTGCCACTGGTGATGATTTTTACGCAAAAATAAAGCGGTGGTGGGGTCACACCCTGGTCTCAGGATAGTTTCAATAGGAGCCAAGGACGCTACCAATAGATCACGAGTATTGTCCGCAAAGTTGTAGGAACTGTATGTTAGTGTGACATGTATACACATATCAATGCATGTCTTGTATAGACATTGCTTCTCCTTGTTTTGTAGCAGATATTGAAATCTCTCTAAACTCAGTATCGTATTCCTCCTACCGTAATTTAAACGCCATGTCGCATTCCCCTTAATGCCGACAGCGCTTGAGCGACAGTGAATTGTTGTCTGTTATCGCTGTAATGTCGTAAGACGTGAGAAAGAGTAGAAGCCTTTTTCAGTTACTTAGCACAGATCAGTGGGAAGAGAGGATTCCTTTCGTACTAGCAAGTATTCTGGATTTCAAACAGTGTTGGTTCAGCATTTCAGCAGTTTACTTCACATATGTATCTAACAGGGATAGGTGTATTACATTCGTTTTGGTCTTATGAACTGGCGGCCTAACTCCTTCAAAAGACTGTTGCATTATTTCAAACTGTGACGACTACGGTAACAATATTGGCTCCTAGCCACCAGAAAGGAGAACTGTTCCACAACTTTCTTACAGAGATACAGATATTTTAGTCTATCTCCTGAATTACTCAGCTTTGTCTATCCAAACACTAATAGAGGCATGTTCGGAATGCTCTTGTTCTTCTCTTATCTGACACATCGACGAAGACACCCTACATTGCTGATGTTCTATACTTTTCTAAATCAGTTGCTCTCCGAAGTGGAATACACTTTTCCTCGCCGATTACTTATTGTTGCGTGGCACTCACTGTTGTGTCATGACGGCTTCCCTAATAATATCCAAGTCATCAAAGTAGGTCTTGAAATTTGGATTGCCCCTGCTGTACTGCGATGGCTACCGTACTACTGCTCATACTTGTGATGACACCTTATTTAGAACATACCTCATCAACGACTATTAGTTCATTTTTCACATGTTTCATAGCTTCCTCTTTCTCTTGCTGCTAATCCAGTTTCTGGGAACATTCAGTAACGGCTGGACTGAGCTGGCTTTGCTAGCATGTCCTCGATTCCTCTGTTGGCCAGTATACTGTTACCTGGAGAAGTGTTATAACAGTACAGTGATCTCGCTGAGAGCGTGGGCGCACCACTTTCTGTTTGGCTACTGACACTGCCACCTCTGCTCACCTGAACTGCTTTCTGCCTGTCGTGAAAGTTCACTGCCATGACAATCACCAACTCACTCAATTTTATCGTTTTGCTTTTACTATCCGTCACCTTCCCTGTCAGCACTCTCAACTCTTTCTCCGGCATATCGTTATTAACTTTAATGAAGCAAGGCAAGACTATTTCTGCGATCACATGCATCTGCACTATAGGCAATAACGCACATTACTTTGAACTAGAACGTGACAGTGCATAATAACACTATCAAATTCGTTCCTGCTATGGCCGAGAGTACAGTTCAATTTGTCGAGCAATAATCCGCTCGGGATAGATATACATCTGTGGTTTTTGTACAAATAAAATAGTTTTCTGCGTCAGTCATTTGCGTATTTTGCCGCTACGCATTTCGATAGTTCGCACCATCATCTTCAGGTGGAGAACTGTTTGTTTACACAGCTGGTGTTGGTGAAGAGTAGAGACGTCTTCTCAGAGTAGCGTACGAAGCCCAATGTAGATGATCTTGCTTTTTTTGCTAACTACAAAAATTATTTATTTACAAATGGCACTTTTAAGGGTAAAATATCAATTTCTAATAGTGAATTGTACTTACAGGTTTGGTATAATCGTAAAATGTGTGCATATTGCTACGTGTAGAATGTTCTCTCCACTGTACATTATGTTTGCACTGTCACTTCAGAGATGTTGTACATGTTACAGATATACTTGTTTGCACTGGATAGAAAGATCAAAGATTATTTGGTTTTTGCGTAAGTACTTTAAAAAAAACTAATATGAATTGCAACAGAATATGGACATCTGCACAATTCAGTTATCATGTTAGGAAGTTATATACACTGACAAAAAGTAAGTAAAAATTATCTGGAATTCCCATGAGACATTTTATTTACTTGACAAAAATTTAAATGGTTCAAATGGCTCTGAGCACTGCTATGGGACTTAACATCTGAGGTCATTAGTCCCTTAGAACTTAGAACTACATAAATCAAACTGACCTAAGGACATCACACACATCCATGCCCGAGGCGGGATTCGAACGTGCGATCGAATAAGTCGCGCGGTTCCGGACTGCAGCGCCTAGAACCGCTCGGCCACCACGGCCGGCAGTTACTTAATAAAATACTGTTTTATTTACTCATTTATTTCAATGTAGTCTTCCTAATTTGAAATGTACTAGGTTCAGCGGTCAACATGCTTGTGTATTTGTTCAGAAAAAAAGGTATGGGGTTGGTTGCTAAGCCACTGATGCATCGCTCCTTGCACCTCCGTATCTGAGTAAAATCGAGGACCTCGCAAAGCGTCTTTCAGCGGTCCAAACAAATAAAAGTCCAATGAGCAAGATCTGTTCTGTAAGGTGGATGCTGTAGCAGTTCGAATCCCAGTTTCGGGGTTTCGGGCGTTATCGTGCAAAAGCAACACTCTCCGTGACCAAACAACTCGTCATTTGCTGCGCATTGCTGGTTTAAGATTGTTAGTAAACAGTGCACACTAATAGTCTTTGGTGATGATTTTGCCCTTCCCCATGTAATCTTCCAGTATAGATAGATACTGTACTTTCGCGTCCCAAAACACGGTTACCATAACATTTCCCGCCGATGCTACAGACTTGAATTTTTTCTTCACTGATGACTCGGGATGCTTCCACACAATATTCTGACGTTTTGCTTTTGGCTCGTAGTGATGAGCCCACCTTTCATCACAGGTAACTATTCTTTCCAACAGTGACTCGCTTTCTCTTTCATAACGATTGAGCCAGCGTTAGCATACCTCAAGACGCTTGAGCTTGTGTTCTTCAGTGAGGTGTCGTGGCACCCATCGCGACCAAACTTCTAGGAAGCTTAGTTCATCATGGATGACGGCATAGGCAGAACCATGAGTGATGTTTGACGGAGACTATACGCCATAGATATTTACCCGCCTGTTCGTCAAAACCATAAGCTGAGTTTGTTTCATTTCATGAGCCGTGTTTGACGTTAAAGGGTGCTCTAGTTCCTGTTTGTGCGTCTTATTTGTCCAGACACTTTTGAACTTCTCGATCCACTCGAAAAAACTTGACCACAGCAATCTACTGTCCTTGTAATGTGCTGTCTACGATGAATTTCAGCCCCTTTCCACTATTTTTGACCAATGAAATCGTATCACTACTCTTCGTTCTTCCATTGTGCACTCTGCTGGGGGGGGGGGGGGGGGGGAGAGCGGACAAGTTTACACTGCCAATCCGACTCACTTCTGTTGCGATGAAGGTCAAGCAATGAAAACGTCACCATAGTAGCAATAACTGAAAGCACGCATTCGCGGAACACGTTACGACTACTGACCAAAGTGCTTTATAAGAAAATCCTGATAATTTGGATAATTTTTGACTTGCCCTCCTAAATACACAACTGGCCATTAAAATTGCTACACCAAGAAGAAATGCAGATGAATACGGGTATTCATTGGACAAATATATTTAGTAGAACTGACATGTGATTACATTTTCACGCAATTTGGGTGCATAGGTCCTGAGAAATCAGTACCCAGAACAACCACCTCTGGCCGCAGAAAAAGCCTTGATACGCCTGGGCATTGAGTCAAACAGAGCTTGGATGGCGTGTACAGGTACAGCTGCCCATGCAGCTTCAACACGATACCACAGTTCATCAATAGTAGTGACGAGCCAGTTGCTCGACCACCTTGACTAGACGTTTTCAGTTGGTGAGAGATCTGGAGCATGTGCTGGCAAGGGCAGCAGTCGAACATTTTCTGTATCCAGAAAGGCCCGTACAGGACCTGCAACAAGCGGTCGTGCATTATCCTGCTGAAATATAGGGTTTCGCAGGGATCGCACGAAGGGTAGAGCCACGGGTCGTAACACATCTGATATGTAACGTCCACTGTTCAAAGTGCCGTCAATGCGAACAAGAGGTGACCGACAGGTGTAACGAATACCATCACGTCGGGTGATACGCCAGTATGGCGATGACGAAGACACGCTTCCAATGTGCGTTCACCGCGATGTCGCCAAACACGGATGCGACCATCATGATACTGTAAACAGAACCTAGATTCATCTGAAAAAATGACGTTTTGCAATTCGTGCACCCAGGTTCGTCGTTGAGTACACCATCGCAGGCGCTCCTGTCTGTGATGCAGCGTCAAGGGTAACCGCAGCCATGGTCTCCGAGCTGATAGCACATGCTGCTGCAAACGTTGTCGAGCTGTTCGTGCAGATGGTTGTTGTCTTACAAACGACCCCATCTGTGGACTCAGCGATCGAGACGTGGCTGCACTATCCGGTACAGCCATGCAGATACGATGCCTGTCGTCTCGACTGCTAGTGATACGAGGCAGTTGGGATCAAGCACGGCGTTCCGTATTACCCTCCTGAACCCACCGATTCCATATTCTGTTAACAGTCATTGGATCTCGATCAACGCGAGCAGCTATGTCGCGATACGATAAACCGCAATCGCGATGGGCTGCAATCCGACCTTTATCAAAGTCGTAAACCTGATGGTACGCATTTCTCCTTCTTACATGAGACACCACAACAACGTTTCACCAGGCAACAGCGGTCAACTGCTGTTTTTGTATGAGAAATCGGTTGGAAACTTTCCTCATGTCAGCACGTTGTGGGTGTCGCCACCGGCGCCAACCTTGTGTGAATGCTCTGAAAAGCTAATCATTTGCATATCACAGCAACTTCTTCCTGTCGGTTAAATTTCGTGACTGTAGCACGTCATCTTCGTGGTATAGCATTTTTAATGGCCAGTAGTGTGTGATTTTATTTTTTTATATGTATGTGCTACAGCTTTAGATATAAAGATAAAAGGTTACATAGGTATGTGCATAAATACACGCATGTTTTCCTTTCATTTAAAAAAATGTGAATGGGTTGCACCAGAGTGTGGACACAGTGTAATGTAAATTTCTTATATGAAAAAAATATTACAACAGATTATACACTACGTGATGAAAAGTATCCGGAAACCTGGATGAAAATGAATTATAAGTTCGTGGCACCCTCCGTCGGTAATGCAGGAATTCAATATGGTATTTGCGCACCCTTAGCCTTGATGACAGCTTACACTCTCGCAGGCATACGTTAAACGAAGTTCTGGAAGGTTGCTTGGGGAATGGCAGCCCATTCTTCACATAGTGCTGCAGTGAGGAGAGGTACCGATGACGGTCGGTGAGGCCTGGCGCGAAGTCGGCTTTCCAATTCATCCCAGAGGTGTTCTGTAGTATTCAGGTCAGGACTCTGTGCAGGCCAGTCAATTACAGGGATGTTATTGTCGTGTAGCCACTCCGCTACAGGCCGTGCATTATGAACAGGGGCTCGAACGTGTTGAAAGATGCAATCGCCATCTCCGAATTGCTCTTCAACAGTGGGAAGCAAGAAGGTGCGTAAAACATCAATGTAGGCCTATGCTGTGATAGTGCAACGAAAACAACAAGTGGTGCAAGCCCCCTCCTTGAAATACACTACCACTCCGTAACACCACCGCCTCCGAATTTTACTATTGACACTACACACGATGGCAGATGACGTTCACCGAGCGTTCGCGATCGGATCGCCAAATTGTGTACCGTGATTCGTCACTCCACACAACGTTTTTCCACTGTTCAATCGTCCAATGATTACACACCTTACACCAAGCGAGGCGTCGTTCCGCGTTTACCAGCGTGATGTGTGGCTTATGAGCAGCCTCCCGACCATGAAATCCCTCCTAACTATCATTGTACTTACAGTGGATCCTGATGCAGTTTGGAATTCCTGTGTGATGGTCCGGATAGATGTCTGCCTGTTACACATTACAACCCTCTTCAACAGTCAGTGCTCTCTGTCAGTCAACAGACGAGGTCGGCCTGTACGCTTTTGTGTTGTACGTGTCCCTTCACATTTTCACTTGAGTATCACATCGGAAACAATGGACCTAGGGATGTTTTCGAGTGTGAAAATCTCACGTACAGACGTATGACACCAGTGATAGCCAGTCTCCTGACCACGTTCGAAGTCCGTGAGTTCCGCGGAGCTCCACATTCTGCTCTCTCACGATGTCTAATGACTACTGAGAGCGCTGATAATTAGTACCTGTCAGTAGGTGGCAGCACAATTTACCTAATGTGAAACACGTATGTTTATGGGGGTGTCCGGATACTTTTGATCACATAGTGTATGTCTTGTAGGTTGAACTTTTACGGAATTGAATCGGAGTGGTTACATTATTTACTGTGATTGAAACTGTAAACTATAGGAATGCTATAAGTGCTTCGTCCAGGTTTTTGATAAAGTAGTTTGAGCTTGTTTCATTATTGCCGATAAGTTGATGTTCCCCAAGTTTCTTTCTGTGGATACAAATTTCTAGTTCTTTATACAAGAGACGTTCTGCGTCCTTTGTTCAGTGTATGTAGAATTTTAAAGTTGCTTTCTATATTATCATACAGATGTCCTGTGTCTTTTATATGAGAGGCTATCTGCTGATGTGTTCTTCGAATCTGGTGAGGAAATTATGGCCTATTGGAACTACGTGCTGAGCTAGGCATTTGCTCTATATGATTTTATACACGTCTGGAAATTAAAATTTTTGAAACGTCACAAATGCGTTTCCTAAATAAACTATTTTTCATTAGCTAAATAAGTAACGTAAACTACATCGCTCTTGGTCCGCTATTGTGAAAAAACGTATTTCTCTTCACCAACTCCATCTATGTAAATAAACAATTCTCCATCTGAAGATGATGATGTGTCCCACCCTGGCGTCGTTTTCCTACACCAATTTATTCTTCTTTTAGTGCGTGGTGCAGTCGGGACGTTAACAACAATATGGGTTTAGTTAGCTTGTATGTCAACCTTTAAGTGAAGATGATAGGGAGGAGCACTCCTTGATTGGGGGGGGGGGGGGTATTCGGTTACAACAGGTTGGTAATTCTTTCGGATTTGGCAGAATTTATTTGCTGGCGTAGAAAGTTATTACCGTTAACTAATTTTACTGTTCTAACAAACAAAGTTGGTTATTGAGGTCTCAGAAAAAAAACACTTTAACAGAATGTCAGATCCTTTCTATAATCAGTGGGAAAGATCTTTATCAGAGACGAGTGCCTACGCTGCCACTCAGTCTGCTAACTACTGCCAGCCGCTGTGGCCGAACGGTTCTAGACGCTTCAGTCCGGAACCGCGCTGCTGCTATGGTCGCAGGTTCGAATCCTGCCTCAGGAATGGATGTGTATGATGTCCTTAGGTTAGTTAGGCTGAAGTAGTTCTAAGTCTGGGGCACTCATGACCTCAGTTGTTAAGTCCCATAGTGCTCAGAGCCATTTGAACCATTTTTTTTCTTTTCTTTTTTTTTGCTGACTACTGGCCACTTGGCCTAAATAGTAAATATTCAGCTCTTTCAAATAATTTACTATGAATCAAGGACCACTTGCTCTATAGTTCAAGAAACAAATATCAGTCTGTAACTGGTTCTGGCTATTCTCTGAAGTTCCTCTAACTTCTCTGAGTGGGAGGCAGGCAGTCTCAGTTCAATGCTATTCCAATGAATACAGAAAATTGTTGCTTAGCTTGCAGTGTATCTACCAGAGTTTACCAGTAATTCTCGCAGCCGGAGGGTCTATTGCTTCATCAGGTGCTTCTGAGGAGTGTCACTGGATTTAGGCTACTAACTTTACTCGCTGAATCTCTACTCCCCTTCAGTCTGCCGTTTTCTTAGCTTTTATCTCATTCTGCATTGATTCTTGGTGCAATATTTGTCAGCAATATTCACTTGGTAGCTTTCTTCATGTTAGAGCATCATTCTAACTTCCACTATATATTCCTCCATTACATCCATCGGAAGGTTACCAGTGACGCCTGTGACCTCTACCCTCCTAGTCTTGGCGAACAATCAAAAATAGTCCTCACTGGCGCGTTTGGTCAGCCACTAAATAGCAAAGAGCTTTCAGTTGCCTTCGGCGTCATTATCTAACGCTGTTTGTCATCCATCCGTTCCATGCACCGGAAAGCTTGTGTCCACTTTTAGTTATGCTCGAACATGTAATTAAACATTTTCTGCACTGACATGTAATTAAAGGGCAACGGCCTTGCCACAGTGGCTACACCGGTTCCCGTGAAATCACCGAAGTTGAGCGTTGTCGGGCGTGGTCGGCACTTGGATGGGTCACCATCCACGCCGCCATGCGCTGTTGCCATTTTTCGGGGTGCACTCAGCCTCGTGATGCCAATTGTGCAGCTACTCGACCGAATAGTAGCGGCCTCGGTCAAGAATACCATCATAACGACCGGGAGAGCGGTGTGCTGACCCCACGCCCCTCCTATCTGCATCCTCCAATGAGGATGACACGGCGGTCGGATGGTCCCGGTAGGCCACTCGCGGCCTGACGACGGAGTAACATGTAGTTAAAATTATAACATTTTCTACAGTCATGACAAATCTTTGAAACGTGTAGTGGCGAAATACAGAAGTAGAAAGCGGCATATTAGTTTTTTGTTGTATGGTAATGTAACCCGCCAGGTTAGTCGAGAGCGCTAATGCGCTGCTTCCTGGAACCGGGAAGGCGCGCCGACCCCGGATCGAATCCGCCCGGCGGATTAACGACGAGGACCGGTGTGCCAGCTAGCCTGGATGTGGTTTTTAGGCGGTTTTCCTCATCCCATAGGTGAATACCGTGCTGGTCCCCACGTCCCGCCTTAGTTAAACGACTGACAGACGTGTGAACACGTTCACACTATTCCATGCATTACACTTGACGCAGACAGCTGGGGTACACTAATTCCGTCCCTGAGGGTACGGGGTGGCTGCAGGAAGGGCATCTGACCACCTCGTAACATTAGCCTTGCCAAATTCGTACCTAACCATGCAAACCCTGCGAAGCACGGGATCAAGGCACAAGCACATGCACAAGGTAATGTATAGGTGTGTTTACAGGTATTTTGTCTGTGTGGTAATGTGAAGCAAAACTCGTGATTAGAGAAACAGTTAAGCTTGTGTTTAAGTTCGTTAGTGATCTTGTAATCCTTGAAAAATGGTCAGCAATGCAAAAGTTAATCAGAAATGCAACATTGAACTGTATACTGCAACACTCATGGCGAGAGTACGGTCTGTTCTGTTAAATGTAAGAAAACTGTACTGTAAGCAATAGTACAAACAATCTGACGGCGAAAAAAATATGAAATAACAGTAACTAACAAAAATGACCTGTATGAAAAGTATGTCACTATTTAAATGATAATTGTCCCCGCATAAATTATTAACGGCCTAACTGTTTGTGCAATATATAAATGCTAGGTTGCTGCTGTCTCCAAACCACAGCAGCTCCTGCTGCTATGCTAGTTACAGAATAAAAGTTCGAAGTACTAGCAATGCGATGAGCAAGGCGTACCTTAAACTATAGACACGTCCACAAAACTTGTGCGCTAATAAATCTCATTACGGCAAAGACCATTGTGAATTAAAGTTCTCTTACGGAGAAACTTGGGAGAGCAAAATTATATATGTGAAATTTGAAATAAAGAGACGAATTCTGAATGATGGAAAAACAATAAAAATTAACTGTATTACCAAATATTCTGACACATGAAATACTAAAATTTCACTTCACATTAATAGTGGAAAAAACATCAACAAATTCTCTTTACTTTCTTGCAAACACGTATGATACACGTCTTTGAAGAAAAATCAGTAAATCACACGTTGCTATATCATCATAAAAATCTCCAGTTCTAAATACCTGACCATATTAATTACTACGCTTACTTCTTTCGGCAAATGAATTTACAAAATATCTCTCCATAACTGAAAAACAATATAATAAAATTATTTCCGGCACACAGCATGGCCTAAACACATCTTACTCCATCACAAGACACAACTCGACTCTTCCTCTCTCTATCTCCAAGACTGCACTCCATTCACAAGGTTCTGCTAAAAGTCTCTCGCAGCGCTACTTCTTTGGCAGAGAGGTTGCCCATTGTTGAAATGAAATGAGCGTATGGCATTGTGGGCCGGGAGTCCCCCATTAGGGGAAGTTCGGCAGCCGACGCCAAGCATTTCGACGCCACTTGGGACGTCTTGCGTGTCGGAGATGGGGATAATGCGATGATGGGGACAACACAACACCCAGTCCCTGAGCGGAGAAAATCTCCTGCTCCAGTCGGGAAAGGAAACCGCGCTGACCACTCGGCTAACGGAGTCGGACCGCCTATTGTTACTCAGATGCTATGGAAGCTTTAATTTTCCCCGTGACATTCAAATTATTAACAAAATTACAATTTTGTGTACAAAACAAAACCCTTACAAAGTGCCTAACGCAGAAATGTGTTTTATTTGAATACACTCCTGGAAATGGAAAAAAGAACACATTGACACCGGTGTGTCAGACCCACCATACTTGCTCCGGACACTGCGAGAGGGCTGTACAAGCAATGATCACACGCACGGCACAGCGGACACACCAGGAACCGCCGTGTTGGCCGTCGAATGGCGCTAGCTGCGCAGCATTTGTGCACCGCCGCCGTCAGTGTCAGCCAGTTTGCCGTGGCATACGGAGCTCCATCGCAGTCTTTAACACTGGTAGCATGCCGCGACAGCGTGGACGTGAACCGTATGTGCAGTTGACGGACTTTGAGCGAGGGCGTATAGTGGGCATGCGGGAGGCCGGGTGGACGTACCGCCGAATTGCTCAACACGTGGGGCGTGAGGTCTCCACAGTACATCGATGTTGTCGCCAGTGCTCGGCGGAAGGTGCACGTGCCTGTCGACCTGGGACCGGACCGCAGCGACGCACGGATGCACGCCAAGACCGTAGGATCCTACGCAGTGCCGTAGGGGACCGCACCGCCACTTCCCAGCAAATTAGGGACACTGTTGCTCCTGGGGTATCGGCGAGGACCATTCGCAACCGTCTCCATGAAGCTGGGCTACGGTCCCGCACACCGTTAGGCCGTCTTCCGCTCACGCCCCAACATCGTGCAGCCCGCCTCCAGTGGTGTCGCGACAGACGTGAATGGAGGGACGAATGGAGACGTGTCGTCTTCAGCGATGAGAGTCGCTTCTGCCTTGGTGCCAATGATGGTCGTATGCGTGTTTGGCGCCGTGCAGGTGAGCGCCACAATCAGGACTGCATACGACCGAGGCACACAGGGCCAACACCCGGCATCATGGTGTGGGGAGCGATCTCCTACACTGGCCGTACACCACTGGTGATCGTCGAGGGGACACTGAATAGTGCACGGTACATCCAAACCGTCATCGAACCCATCGTTCTACCATTCCTAGACCGGCAAGGGAACTTGCTGTTCCAACAGGACAATGCACGTCCGCATGTATCCCGTGCCACCCAACGTGCTCTAGAAGGTGTAAGTCAACTACCCTGGCCAGCAAGATCTCCGGATCTGTCCCCCATTGAGCATGTTTGGGACTGGATGAAGCGTCGTCTCACGCGGTCTGCACGTCCAGCACGAACGCTGGTCCAACTGAGGCGCCAGGTGGAAATGGCATGGCAAGCCGTTCCACAGGACTACATCCAGCATCTCTACGATCGTCTCCATGGGAGAATAGCAGCCTGCATTGCTGCGAAAGGTGGATATACACTGTACTAGTGCCGACATTGTGCATGCTCTGTTGCCTGTGTCTATGTGCCTGTGGTTCTGTCAGTGTGATCATGTGATGTATCTGACCCCAGGAATGTGTCAATAAAGTTTCCCCTTCCTGGGACAATGAATTCACGGTGTTCTTATTTCAATTTCCACGAGTGTATTAACAAAATTACAATTTTGTGTACAAAACAAAACCCTTACAAAGTTCCTGACGCAGAAATCTGTTGTATTTGAATATATCAATAGTCACAGCCCTCATAATGCCATCCTTTATGGGCGAAGTAATCTGTTGTTAACGTATTTGTTGCACTATTCTCGCAGATAAACAAGTGTTTACACTAGCAGGTGTTGCCTCCTACGCAATGATCGGTCGTGGAGTGGATGATAATGCAGCGCCCGGTGTTGACAGGGCCGGCGTACTGGCGGTCTCAGGCACGGCGGCAGCTGCAGGAATCACTAGACCGGCCGCAGCTACTTCGTTACGCCCGCAACGCCGTGCTACTGGTGGGCCCCGGGCTTTCGGCCAGTGGGCTAGCGGCGGCGCGCGTGCTGAGCGGCCAGAGGCGGGGCGACGCCGGAGAGGGCGCCGCACTCTGCCTGGACGCGCTGTCCAGCGTCGGGCTCGCCAAGGTCAGTCGCTGTGCATTCAGCACGCACCCGTATGCTTCATAACATTACTCTGCACTGATGATGACTTCCATGTAAATCGCCAACACAAGATCGTGTCTCCGAATTTCCCACACTTGCTATCAATTGCATTTATATTTCTCTTAGCAGTTTATGATGTAGTATGGAGACACGATCTTGTCTACAAACTCAGACAAATAATTTCATGCAGACAAACAGTCAGTCTTATTATACTGGGAAACAAGTTAAGCCCTTCAAAGACGCTAAACGGTGGACTATCTCAAGGATCTATTCTCGCCCCACTTTTGTTTAATGTGTATAGTTATATTATGGCTGAAATTAGGTCTCACAAGGTTGCACAAGCGTGGATGGTAAAAATCGTAGAGGGAGACCAAGAGATGAATACACTAAGCAGATTCAGAAGGATGTAGGTTGCAGTAAGTACTGGGAAATGAAGGAGCTTGCACAGGATGGAGTAGCATGGAGAGCTGCATCAAACCAGTCTCAGGACTGAAGACAACAACAACAACAACAAGGTTGCACATATCAATGACTGCATAATGGCAGTGGGACATCGAATTTGGAAGAAACAACAACCATCTTAACATCTGATGTGGCAACAATGGCAAAATGCATTCGAAGGTGGAGACTGAAACAAGAGTCCCTCTGAGATGGAGATGGCTTGCATTCATTTGTGCAACAGAGCGGCGAATAGAAAGCTCCGTGTCTGTTTTGGTGACAGACTATTTCACCGCAATCAGAACTCAAAATATCTAGGTGTTATATTGGACCAGACACTGTCCTTCAATAACCATCTGGAAAACGGCGTTCTAAGGACAAAAACTAGGACCAATATCCTACATAATCTGTGTGTAGCAAACTGGGGTCCCACTACTGGAAGTCTGCTACGCGTCAACACTTTGGCAACTCTAATCTACTGATGAGTATGGTGCTCCTTTATGGCTCAATAGCGCACGCACACAAACTCTCGAGATGCAGCTGAACAGTGCAATGAGAATTAAAAATTGTTCACTAAGATGTACCTACGTCAAATGGCTGTCTATATTGAGCCACAGTCCGGCCCGCTCTGACTTCTACGAAAAGCGGCTCTCATCTGTGAGTTTAAACTCGTGCAAGACGACTCGTAACTCTATATCCATCAAGAGGCGGATATCCTAGAAAGAAACCGGCTTTGATAAAGAAAACTCTCCATGCAAACAGCCATGGAACTGCACACGTCTCAGTTCAGCTTAACGGACTCAAGGGGATGAGACGGGACAGAGGCTTGTTCTCCACATTGCCATAACTTTACCTGCGTAATAAAGAAACCCCTGGCTTTCACGAATCATGCGGAACATGGACAAAGTGTAACAGAACACATACCAGACATGGCAGGAGCATGGACTATCTTCATAGATGGAGTAAGGCTCAATCTCCAAACTGCGACTGTGGAGCAATCAGCAAACTGTTCATCACATTGTTACCCAACAAGTGGGCCTATCGTGGAGCTTTTGCCGGCTTCCTGATGGCAACCAAAGACACAACTTGTTATATTACAAACTTAGATGTCTCTTTACAAATTACAAGTGTTATTCTATGCATTGTATTTAATATTGTCCTTAAAAGTAATTAAATAAACCCTACGCTAACTAAAGACACAGCTACCGAATTCTCACACAGACAACATTGACTGACTTGGAGTTTAGGCATCGTGTGCTGTTAACATTTATTAAAATAGTGTTCCGACCACAATATCTTTATTCACATGTCCTCGTCGATATACTTGTAGCGTACAGTCGTCATTATCAGCTGCGGCGTATTTTCAGAGAAGTAAGATTCGAAAGAGTCATTTTGTCACGTAATCGTTATCACCATTTGAAACAGGAAATGTACGCACAATAATTAAAATACCACTATTTTCTATATTTTCTGGCGTTGCAATTTTAATTCCGAAGAGATTGTAATGAAATAGGCGGACGTTCATAAAATTTTGCAAAATCGTTTTGCAACCGATCTTGCAAAATTTTATGAACATCCATCTACTTTGCTGTAATCTCTTGGGAACTAAAATTGCAATGTCAGGAAGTATAGAACGTAGCGATATTTCAGTTATTGTGCGCATACAAAACAATATCTAAAATACATTTTTGAAATGTAGGTGATATGGGCATTACAGGGTGCTAATTTTAGCACACAGGGCTATCGGCTCTGACAGTAACTACGTAACTCTCCCGGCTGGGAATCGAGCCGAAATGAGCTTGGATGATATGAGGACGCCTTTCCACACTCCTTCAACTCTAAAAGTTGATCAGTCGCAGGGACTGGCGACTGCTGACATTCCACTCTCTTGGCAACTCTTTATCAAGTGTATTCTCTGCGCGAGAGAGATGGAGAAAGTGTTGGCCATGATAACAGCTGAAGACCCACTGTATTGAGGTACGTCAGGGTAACAAGTAGTCTTTTGTTATCTTATTCAAAATTAGTGGAAAGAATATCTACATTATAGGAAACAGACACAGGCCATAGCTGTGATGTGTGCCGTCCATCTTTCTAGCTATGTGAGCCAGAGCGGACTGCGTTGTGTATACAATGCACCCTACACCACAATCCGGGTTGTGGCCTCATATGATGGTGATACGCGCAATCGAGTCACATTTGTTCTTCTCGGTGCCTCTACTCAGGGATAGGTCCATAGTAATGCAGTACACAGATACAGAACTCGAGAGGAAGGCATGATACCACTAGCAAGTCCAGTGTTGTCACTGGGTACGCCACTGATGGCGTGACTCTACCTGATTCCACATTAAGTGAAGTCGCAACGTTGGTCGCTGTGCTGGAGTTTTGTGGTGCTCCAGATGTCATTGGACTGTCCGTGTGAGTACTTGTCTTGCTCCAAACAAGGACAAAGCACCTTGCCTGATTCAAGGAGCACGACATGGCTGTACGAACCTGCACAGCTCATATCAAACAATAAGTCGATAGTCGCCAGGGTCGGCGACATCCTGCGAGGTGTTATCTCAGGTGACCTACAGAGAAGGGAAGCACCGCATATAGTAGTGCAAATTAGTGTAAGGGAAATTACAGCGTCTCATAAACGAAAATGTTTCACTGGAATGATGATTAATAGGGATGGCCTAACCAGTCATGAAAATATGGGTAACACACCATGCCACAGATATATTAATGAGGAGAGTGATCTGTTAGCTATAACAGAATTAGGTTTATTATTGTAAACATCAACTAATGAATAAACATTGTCGGACTTCTTGCCTCATCATTTCACGATAAAACCTCAAGCTTATGGTGATTACCTCCATCGTCTTCAGCAGGAGCAACTGACTCTCAAAACCGCTGCTGTGGTGGCCTTGTACAGGCCATAGGCAGCTTTTGACTGGTCGTAATTACGTAATTTTGTCGCAGATGGTGCCTACCTCTGCGTTGTTAGCGCCAGTGCTCCTGTATTAGTGTAAACACTGCGACGAATAGGAGATCCGAAAATAAATCTTATACCTTATCTTCTCAGGACTGTGCCTATTTTTATTTGACGTAATGCAGCAGAAAGGAGGAACACAGTCGGTAGCTCATCATGTGACTGCTCAACATTTTCATGTTTTCCAATCTTGGAGAACGCTGACTTCATGTAGTACGCTGCCTTTCTTTCAGAAAATGTACTTCAGATGGTTAATTCAGGAATTCAACTGGTACTCGGCAGAAGCAGTTTTTGCTCTGTGTACCAATGTATTTAAAATCGTTCTCTGCTGTACTGGACTGTGAAACCTCTAGACGCTAAGATATAAATCGATGAGCGTCGGCTGTCGCGACACTGTGTGGCCGAGAGGTCCATCGAAGTTTCGTTGTACCAGAATATCTAAAACGGTAGGTTTCCTTCTTTCTATCACTTGACAGTGAACTATATGGTTGGGTATCCACCGTACGTATTTTCAAAGAAGTGCTTAAGAGCTTCTATGCCTTGTGGACAGATCATAAAACGATAAATCGATGATGCACGAGGGGAGCCATATTTAGTGCACGTTACTCAAAATTTTCCATGTTGGCCGCTTCTGGAGACATCGGAGAACCCCTAGGCGTTGCGTCCTACATTTCATAAAATTTATCGCCGTGCGACGAGTATGTGGTTGTTATGCCATGGGGCAATAACTTCATCGTTACAGGAGGAAAATGCTCTGCCAATAGTTTTAATGTGTCGTCCAAAGGAACTTTTGTAAATAGTGAGATTACATACAGCTGACTAAAATATCGTTTGGGTCAACTCTAATCTGTTTAATTTTCTTGGTGAAAATCTAAGTGTTTTTGGCGTGGTGTTCGCAGCGGCCAACTAACGGATTCATCAACTGAGAAAAATATTTGGCTAGCAAAACCAATAGCGCTAGCAATTGACCACAATGGAATCCTTTCTTTGTGGAACTGATGTACACTACTGGCCATTAAAATTGCTAAACCAAGTAGAAATGCAGATGATAAACGAGAATTCATTGAACAAATATATTATACTATAACTGACATGTGATTACATTTTCACGCAATTTGGGTGCATAGATCCTGACAAATCAGTACCCAGAACAACCACCTCTGGCCGTAATAGCGGCCTTGATACGCCTGGGAATTGAGTTAAACAAAGCTTGGATGGCGTGTACAGGCACAGCTGCCCATCCAGCTTCAACTCGATTCCACAGTTCATCAAGAGTAGTAACTGGCGTATTGTGACGAGCCAGTTGCTCGGCCACCATTGACCAGACGTTTTCAATTGGTGAGAGATCTGGAGATTGGCCAGGGCAGCAGTCGAACATTTTCTGTATCCAGAAAGGACCTGCAACATGCGGCCGTGCATTACCCTGCTGAAATGTAGGCTTTCACAGGAATCGAATGAAGATTACAGCCACGAGTCGTAACACACCTGAAATGTAACGACCACTGTTCAAAGTGCCGTCAATGCGAACAAGAGGTGACCGAC
Organism: Schistocerca cancellata; assembly: GCF_023864275.1. Lineage (NCBI taxonomy): Eukaryota > Metazoa > Arthropoda > Insecta > Orthoptera > Acrididae > Schistocerca > Schistocerca cancellata. The sequence goes on along the minus strand of NC_064628.1, from coordinate 146,847,210 downwards.
ACGTGTAACCAATGGCACCCCATACCATCACGCCGGGTGATGCGCCAGTATGGCGATGACGAATACATGCTTCCAATGTGCGTTCACCGCGATGTCGCCAAACGCGGATGCGACCATCATGGTGCTGTAAACAGAACCTGGATTCATCGAAAAAAATTACGTTTTGCCATTCGTGCACCCAGGTTCGTCGTTGAGTACACCATCGCAGGCGCTCCTGTCTGTGATGCAGCGTCAATGGTAACCGCAGTCATGGTCTCCGAGCAGATAGTCCATGCTGCTGCAAACGTCGTTGAACTGTTCGTGCACATGGTTGTTGTCTTGCAAACGCCCCCATCCGTTGACTCAGGGATCGAGACGTGGCAGCACGATCCTTTACAGCCATGCGGGTAAGATGTCTGTCATCTCGACTGCTAGTGAAACGAGGCCGTTGGGATCCAGCACGGCGTTCCGTATTACCCTCCTGAACCCACCGATTCCATATTCTGCTAACAGTCTTTGGATCTTGACCAACGCGAGCAGCAATGTCGCGATACGATAAACCGCAATCGCGATAGGCTACGTCCGACCTTTATCAAAGTCGGAAACGTGATGATACGAATTTCTCCTCCTTACACGAGGCATCACAACAATGTTTCACCAGGCAACGCCGGTCAACTGCTGTTTGTGTAAGAGAAATCGGTTGGAAACTTTCCTCATGTCAAGCACGTTGTAGGTGTCGCCACCGGCGCCAATCTTGTATGAATACTCTGAAAAGCTAATCATTTGCATATCACAGCATCTTCTTCCTGTCGGTTAAATTTCGCGTCTGTAGCACGTCATTTTCGTGGTGTAGCAATTTTAATGGCCAGTAGTGTAATCCAAACAGCCTTGCATTTCTAGAAGCTCTTCCTCCTAGACTTTTTATGTCCACTGGTAACAAGAATTTTTCAGAAGCTCCACCGATTTTTTGGTGTATGACGGTTTTGGGTCCCGTTTTAGGCATTTGTGCGTGCTATCTTCCAACAATGATGTCACTTTGCTGTGATATTTAGTGGTATTAAGAACAACCGTTTCATTTCCTTTGTTCACCGGAAGTACCACAAGATCTTCATACACTCCTGGAAATTGAAATAAGAACACCGTGAATTCATTGTCCCAGGAAGGGGAAACTTTATTGACACATTCCTGGGGTCAGATACATCACATGATCACACTGACAGAACCACAGGCACATAGACACAGGCAACAGAGCATGTCGGCACTAGCACAGCGTATATCCACCTTTCGCAGCAATGCAGGCTGCTATTCTCCCATGGAGACGATCGTAGAGATGCTGGATGTAGTCCTGTGGAACGGCTTGCCATGCCATTTCCACCTGGCGCCTCAGTTGGACCAGCGTTCGAACTGGACGTGCAGACCGCGTGAGACGACGCTTCATCCAGTCCCAAACATGCTCAATGGGGGACATATCCGGAGATGTTGCTGGCCAGGGTAGTTGACTTACACCTTCTAGAGCACGTTGGATGGCACGGGATACATGCGGACGTGCATTGTCCTGTTGGAACAGCAAGTTCCCTTGCCGGTCTAGGAATGGTAGAACGATGGGTTCGATGACGGTTTGGATGTACCGTGCACTATTCAGTGTCCCCTCGACGATCACCAGTGGTGCACGGCCAGTGTAGGAGATCGCTCCCCACACCATGATGTCGGGTGTTGGCCCTGTGTGCCTCGGTCGTATGCAGTCCTGATTGTGGCGCTCACCTGCACGGCGCCAAACACGCATACGACCATCATTGGCACCAAGGCAGAAGCGACTTTCATCGCTGTAGACGACACGTCTCCATTCGTCCCGCCATTCACGCCTGTCGCGACACCACTGGAGGCGGGCTGCACGATGTTGGGGCGTGAGTGGAAGACGGCCTAACGGTGTGCGGGACCATAGCCCAGCTTCATGGAGACGGCTGCGAATGGTCCTCGTCGATACCCCAGGAGCAACAGTGTCCCTAATTTGCTGGGAAGTGGCGGTGCGGTCCCCTACGGCACTGCGTAGGATCCTACGGTCTTGGCGTGCATCCGTGCGTCGCTGCGGTCCGGTCCCAGGTCGACGGGCACGTGCACCTTCCGCCGACCACTGGCGACAACATCGATGTACTGTGGAGACCTCACGCTCCACGTGTTGAGCAATTCGGCGGTACGTCCACCCGGCCTCCCGCATGCCCACTATACGCCCTCGCTCAAAGTCCGTCAACTGCACATACGGTTCACGTCCACGCTGTCGCGGCATGCTACCAGTGTTAAAGACTGCGATGGAGCTCCGTATGCCACGGCAAACTGGCTGACACTGACAGCGGCGGTGCACAAATGCTGCGCAGCTAGCGCCATTCGACGGCCAACACCGCGGTTCCTGGTGTGTCCGCTGTGCCGTGCGTGTGATCATTGCTTGTACAGCCCTCTCGCAGTGTCCGGAGCAAGTATGGTGGGTCTGACACACCGGTGTCAATGTGTTCTTTTTTCCATTTCCAGGAGTGTATTTCCGCAGTGCATGGCGCCTCACTCTCTCTGCTCTATTGATGTCAGATTTGGATGACTTGGCTGGTGCTGAAATGCGACTGATGGTAAGTCTTACCTCGTCGGCGAAATCTTGTGAGAGATACTGTAGATACAGAGATGTGCTACAGGAACTTCAAAAGTGTCAGTGGGGTATAAGTTGTTCATGGAAGCGAGCTCTCGTTGGAGGGAAGAGGAAGATTTAGAATCTTTTTCCTTATCTCGGAACAACCTTTTTTTGTTGCAGGTAGCTATCTCCATGAACTACCCGGAATGAATGGGATGTCCACCTGGGCTAACAGTTTTATTACCCTACTCCTTTTTTTTTTTTTAAGGAAAAAGGAGACACACTGTCTTTCGCCAAGAAAGACTGCATTCATCAAGGGTATTAGCGTATAACATTATGAAATATATTGCAGGACAGCTTAAGAGTGAAAATATGGCAGTCCTGAACTCATGGATGTCGTGACACCCCGATTAGCGCGAGCAGGAGAACTACGAAACGATGAACCACGCTCTTGAGAGGCCACGGTCCTGCCACTGTTGGATTCCGAAAGGACCTGGTAGACGTTTCTCCGTCTTACTCGAGGCTTTATACAAACCTTTCACAAACGTACAACAATAAATGAGAGAGAAATTCTCTACACATCCTAACCTTAAGTAAAGAATGTAGATGGCGTTAACTGCTGTATGCAGTTCGACTGAAATTCTAATCTTTTGGATACCCAAACAGGTAGTTCAGTTCACGCTAACTTGACGTTTGTTACACGCCGTCTGTATGACATTACAATTTTAATTTCCCAGAGTATATTTTGATCTTCAAAAAAACGTATCCATTTGCAGAGAGTACATCCAAGTGTGAATGATACGGGAGTACTGTCCAAGACGCGCGAAGTTTATGAAGGCTTTTCCAATGCGATGTACGCAGCTTTTCTTGAGTTGCTCTGTATTATTAGGGATTATGTTGAAGAATATAGCTTGAGATATTGTGTATTACTTTGGTCGTTAGGGAAAAGACGTGACAGTCAGATATTACTGCTAGACTTGGTACCGAGTTGTTTCGAACTGCTAAAAGCCATCACTGATTCTTACTTGGGTCTACTGACATTTACGACCTCCTGGCTTATACTGCATGAGTCAGCTGGTGCAAAAAAGTACTGCAATTCATTACCATACACGAAAGCTATGTTGCTTATAAATTTTTTAAACTCTTAAAACGCGGAAACGTCGAAAATCACATTTAATATTATCTTTAAAAGGAATAAGTTTATTAAATACTTACTTACTTACTACGAAACCTATTTCCTTTTGAGGTCCAATCGGATGCGAAACAGAAAGTACAGTCAAAATGAAAAAAATAAAGTTTTATTTGTGATTGCTTTGTTGTTTTGCTTTGTATGCTGGTCCCTATTCTTAACCTCGTTTGTGTACGTAGTGTAACGTACATATAGTTTCTGTGCATATCGTATTGTGCACTAAACAATGCAAGTTGCTCCCCTTATGTTAACACTATTTGACGAAAAGAGTCGCAAATCCATCTGAAATTCCATAACTCTATTCCAGTTATCTGTAACTAAGAATGTATAGAAAACCGAAAACAGTATACCAAAAAAGACCTCCTATGAAAGTCTGTATTGTGCAATGCGGTGAACAGTGCTAGTGTGCATTACGTCACAGTACGTGTCTTGCAATAGTGACACACAGATCTAACGGGGTTTAAATTCTGTGTAAAATTACAACGGAAGTCTGAAAGAATAAATGACCAAAATGCTTCTGTTAAAGTGTCGCACAAATTTACGTGCTGAAACTGATCAAGTAAAATTCCGAATACTGAATGTCACACACACCAACATGTAACACTGCACTGTAAGAATAAGAAATCCTGACACAAGAAACGATATATGAACTAAAGTTTCACTGAATTGACCCTTAAAATCATTTTGAAATGCAGTGCTTGAATGTAAATAATCTTATTCTGTCCTAACAGTGATGTTAAACCCTCTCCGACAAATCTCGTAACTTACCTTGTGGCAACCGAAACTTGGTACTGATCAAGAGTGGTAAGTAAGAAAATGCAGCGCAGCTGCAAACTAGCTAAAGAAAACATTGCCCAAGTGCAATGCATGGAAAAGCGACTGCGCTAAGTTCATCATACTTCATATTTTAGCGACTGTATCCCTCTGAGTGCACTGCAATGACACACAGTTGCAAAAATAAAACTTAAAATAAGGGGATAGTGAAAGAAACTGAACTTACTCAATGATACAGATGAGACCAGCACTTAAAACGTGTTGTGGAGCTCGCTTTTATCGATACTCAGTTCTAATGAAATTCGCTCATATGATTCACTTCTTACAAAAATTTCTTATTCGCATAAATCTATTATTTGATCCAAGGATTGATCCTAGGAAATCCGCAGCAGCCAACTATTTTAACTTAGCACAAATAATGGAGGACACTGGAGGACAGTGTGAGATAATTGGTTCAAATGGCTCTGAGCACTATGGGACTTAACATCTATGGTCATCAGTTCCCTAGAACTTAGAACTACTTAAACCTAACTAACCTAAGGACAGCACACAACACCCAGCCATCACGAGGCAGAGAAAATCCCTGACCCCGCCGGGAATCGAACCCGGGAACCCGGGCGTGGGAAGCGAGAACGCTACCGCACGACCACGAGATGCGGGCAGATAATTGGTGGTTTAACTTTATTACAATGCTAGCGTCTGTTTGAAAAATTACATACACTTTTCTCCATATTATTGAAATAGCAAATCATACGAAGTTAATGAAAATATTTGCTCGGACGGAAATGAGTGCAGTGTAGCATACGAACAGTATTCGGTCGAAAAGTACGCCAGGGCGGGAGTGAGTTGTCATAGAACCACAGGTGGTCAGGGTGTTACGCACTGCAAATCAAAATACGGCCGACAGGCATTGTGAAGCAGAGCCGGCTGGGCACAGTATAGCAACAGTCGATGCTGCAATACCCTGGCGAAAGAACGGAGGCCCTTCCTCACGTGCCACCAAGAAAGTGTTCAGAGTACGTGCCTTAAGCCCTAAACGAACAAAGTCTCATGGATATGAGTACTCAGACATTTGTGTACTAAAATATTCTAACCACAGAATCACTGCCTACACCACGAGTCTGGGAGACCTGGAGCGACATCCCGGATTGTAGTACAGGGTCTGTTGTTTGACCACAGGATAGGGCAGCTTGCTCCGACTCTTCAAAGAGACTCCGCTGGAGTAGAGAGCTGGAGGGAAGTCACAGCTGCATCTGCGATATTGTCATCGCCGTCATAGTCTGAGACGTAGCTGACAGTGCAATTTGACTGACGCCATTCGCGACCCTGCTCTTTGCGCTGTCAGCAGTGCCGGACTACTGTTTCGCATGAGAGGCAACAGGATGGCTCCACCAAGCTCTTCGTAATATGCTACAGCCAATGGGCAGAGAAAGAAGTTAATTAAGCAAATCCACCGCCGTTCTGACATCTCATCCCCCCCCCCCCCCCCTCCACAGGTGACAATCCAATAACCATCTAACAATAGCTAAGATGTGTATACTAGATGAGATTATTCACAAGATCGTCAGGTACGCACACAAGGCAAAAAGATTTATAAAAGAACATTTGAAAAGAATGTTACTAAACACAGATTGTACTGTCTTAATGCAGTGTTTGCTTTGTCACGCCATATCTCTTCCACATTTTTTAGATCGGTTCTCTATCTTGTTCTTTAGCAATTACACGGAGAGAGGAAGAAATAATATTCTCAAATGCTACTTTTCGAATATACAACAAGGTGCAATTGTTCTCTTGACTGCCTTCCCCACTATTTTTAACCAAAACCAATGAAGCGCGAGACAAGGTATCAGGAATCAAGTTCTGAGAACCAGGAATGTAAACAACACAGAAGTCAAACTCCTGTAAGTACAGAGCCCAACATCTTAAACGATCGTGTGTTTATTTAGATGACATAAAAAACTGAATAGCACATGACCCATGTAAACATTAGTGTGCTTTCCATATAAAAATGAACAAAATTTAGAAAATGCCCATACAATACGTTCCGCTTATGTTGAGACATGACTAGCAAAAGCTGCACTTTTTTTTACCGTTTTGAAATAAATGAGTGCCAAGATCAGTCCTTGAATCTGTTGACGAACATAAATCACAAGATATATCCGGATATGGTATCGTAGGTGTGGCAAACTGTGCATATTTTAAACTTTGATATTCCGTTTGAGTTCGTTCATCCGATTTCCATGCATCATAATCTAGAACTCGAAAGAATCTTCAAACTTAGAAAACGTTGACAGAAATTTATTAATCTTAAATCTGGGGTACATGACGTTTAGCAGTTGAAACAGGAATCATAATAATGGCTTATAGCTTGTGTTGATCAAGTTCGACACCTCCTGATAAATTAGTGTGTTCAACAAACTTAACTCTCGAACTGCAACACTCTGGTTTCACAAGGTTGACTGTAACACCAAAATCTACAAAAATTTGTAATAGACAGTTCAAGATACTACCATGTTCCAATCAAGCATGTCACCACCATGAGATGTAATATATTATTCCAAGTGGGTCAGTAAGTATGGTTGTTTAAACCACGAATGAAAGTAACTAAGAAAAATTAAGGCCAAGAAGCAGTGTACAAAACTGGTAACATACTCCAAAGCACGGAAATGCGGTATTACTTTCAACAATCTGAATGTAGCTCAGTTTCAAGAACTTGCTCAAGTTAACAGAAGATAGTAGCTTTATGCGAAAGAAATTTTTAGAAAGTTCTTTTCAAGTTTGTGGTCTGTCAGTCACAAGCAAGACGATACTATTAATCTGTCTGAAGCCAAGCAAAAGTTTGAAAAATCCACCTTTCTTTTTTAGAATATGAAGAAGACTATTATACAAACTAACTGTGGGTTCAGTAATTCCATGATTCAATATTTTCTGCCTTGACTTATTCTCTGCAGAGTACGTGAATCACTTATGGTGGGACACTAGTTTTATTATGTTCCTTGGCTCAAAATTTGAAATGAAAATCTTTAAAAGAGCCCTGATCGATGACTAAAAACAAGAGAATTTAATTTCAAAATGTGGGAATGATCGATCAGCCTCAGAAAAATTATCAGCTCTATCTATTTTCTCCTGTTTCATCCTCTGAATGTCAATAGCAGATGAGTTCATGACTTAAATCATTACGAAAAAAAATTCGTGTGGAAAATGTAACGTCTGTATCATTGGAAAACATAAACAGTTCACATTTTCGTCCTGTCTAGAAATCCAATCTTAAGACATTCCGACTTCCCTTCAGTCTCTAATCCTATCTAATCATCATTCAAATTCAAAACAGCTTTATGTTGATTCAGAAAGTCTAAACCTAAAATTATCTCCAGAATGAGATTTCCACTCTGCAGCGAAGTGTGAATCTCATTTTGGAAATATCCCCCAGGCTCTTGCTAAGCCATGTCTCCGCAATATCCTTTCTTTCAGAAGTGTTAGTTCTGCAAGTTTCGCAGGAGAGCTTCTGTAAAGTTTGGAAGGCAGGAGACGAGGTACTGACAGAAGTAAAGCTGTGAGGACGGGGCATGAATTTTACTTGGATAGCTCAGGTGATAGAGCACGTTCACGCAGAAGGCAAAGGTCCCGAGTTCGAGTCTCGGTCCGGCACACAGTTTTAATCTGCGAGAAAGTTTCTAAAACCATCTATGTGGTCAGAGGAGGTATAATCAGAATATTGATAGAAAACGTATAGCCATGAAACTCAGAAGTTAAGCAGATATGTCGTCTGACGTCTACACTCTTTCCTGAAATCGCACCTTCCACTCTTGTCTTCTGTAACAACGCGGTTGAATAATTACTTTTTCTCAGTCAGTTACTTCTTAACATCTGCTAAATGCATCACTAACATCACAAAATACCGACACAGTACTACCTACATTCAAAACAGCAAGATGAATAGTGTAGCCTACAGAAATGATGATAACAGGTTGGACAACAGAATTGTGATTACAATCATCGTATTCCAGTGAAGTGTTTCTAATGTCTTCCAAAAATTAACAACGGCATAACCTTTGTCATCCAGCACATTGTTTGCTCCTAGTACTGCAACTTATTGATGTGTTGAATGTTCGTGTTGTGGATTTCTGTGTGAGTTAGTCAGCCGAGCTTCTGTCACCACAGCTTGTCTCTGTGGACTCACTCTTATCAGTTTGGACTCACATCTTGTCTGTAGTTGCTTTGTTATTCTGGCTAAACACATTTTCTTTTCCATAATTTATATTGTGAGATGGACAATATTCTTTGTCTCTGCCATGGAACCTACCTCTATTATGAAAATTGTTTCTAGCATGCCAATATGTCTGTTGTATGTTTGGCGTCTGTTTCCATGCCCGACGTTATTCCGGTTATCAAAATTTCTGCGCAGGTGTCAAATGTTTCCGCGTTCGTTCAATGTGAAATGAATTTTTTCTGTTATCATTTCGTTTGTAGTTATCGCGACTTTTTCTTGCCAGGCGGTTGTAATTATCTAGCTCTAGTTCCTGCAGCTAACCTTGAAATATTTCCACATCATCTTTGCATCTGTCTGTAAGTATAATGTGTCTTCATTATACTGGTATTTTTGTCAAGAATGTATGAGTTCAGGATTTGTCAAATTTGGGTTATTTCACGCCACGTCTTCAAATAACTTTCGAGACTTGAAAATTCTGATTCATCGATGTTTTTGAGCATAGTGATACCGTATTTTAAGCGATCTTGCGCACCCTGTGACCAATGTGCAGACAGCAATGCGTGGTAAAATTATTCATAATTTGACATTCTTTCGCTATGGAACGCATCCTTATAGCTGATTTATTTTCTAGGTACCCGCACATGAATTCTGATTCGCGATTAAATGGTCAATTAAGTGGTAACGAAAATTCAGATAGGTACAGCCAAGCCTGGGGGTGAATTTCATTTCCAAAATTTCGGAACACTAATAATCAAAACTGTCACTCTTCTGTGTACTCGAATGTTCTTTATTGCACCATTTCAACTGTCCACAATTTTGTCTGCGAAAGTAAGCTTGCTCACAAGAATATTAATCTAAACTCCATAAGCTTTCATGCTCGCCTAAATTATCTGAATGACAATGGCCAAAATCACCAGCGTCACCACCTCGATTAAGTTTTCTTTCGATTTGTGTGACGTGATCACCTATTGCATTTACAGTCCTGGAAATTGAAATAAGAACACCGTGAATTCATTGTCCCAGGAAGGGGAAACTTTATTGACACATTCCTGGGGTCAGATACATCACATGATCACACTGACAGAACCACAGGCACATAGACACAGGCAACAGAGCATGCACAATGTCGGCACTAGTACAGTGTATATCCACCTTTCGCAGCAATGCAGGCTGCTATTCTCCCATGGAGACGATCGTAGAGATGCTGGATGTAGTCCTGTGGAACGGCTTGCCATGCCATTTCCACCTGGCGCCTCAGTTGGACCAGCGTTCGTGCTGGACGTGCAGACCGCGTGAGACGACGCTTCATCCAGTCCCAAACATGCTCAATGGGGGACAGATCCGGAGATCTTGCTGGCCAGGGTAGTTGACTTACACCTTCTAGATCACGTTGGGTGGCACGGGATACATGCGGACGTGCATTGTCCTGTTGGAACAGCAAGTTCCCTTGCCGGTCTAGGAGTGGTAGAACGATGGGTTCGATGACGGTTTGGATGTACCGTGCAGTATTCAGTGTCCCCTCGACGATCACCAGTGGTGTACGGCCAGTGTAGGAGATCGCTCCCCACACCATGATGCCGGGTGTTGGCCCTGTGTGCCTCGGTCGTATGCAGTCCTGATTGTGGCGCTCACCTGCACGGCGCCAAACACGCATACGACCATCATTGGCACCAAGGCAGAAGCGACTCTCATCGCTGAAGACGACACGTCTCCATTCGTCCCTCCATTCACGCCTGTCGCGACACCACTGGAGGCGGGCTGCACGATGTTGGGGCGTGAGCGGAAGACGGCCTAACGGTGTGCGGGACCGTAGCCCAGCTTCATGGAGACGGTTGCGAATGGTCCTCGCCGATACCCCAGGAGCAACAGTGTCCCTAATTTGCTGGGAAGTGGCGGTGCGGTCCCCTACGGCACTGCGTAGGATCCTACGGTCTTGGCGTGCATCCGTGCGTCGCTGCGGTCCGGTCCCAGGTCGACGGGCACGTGCACCTTCCGCCGACCACTGGCGACAACATCGATGTACTGTGGAGACCTCACGCCCCACGTGCTGAGCAATTCGGCGGTACGTCCACCCGGCCTCCCGCATGCCCACTATACGCCCTCGCTCAAAGTCCGTCAACTGCACATACGGTTCACGTCCACGCTGTCGCGGCATGCTACCAGTGTTAAAGACTGCGATGGAGCTCCGTATGCCACGGCAAACTGGCTGACACTGACGGCGGCGGTGCACAAATGCTGCGCAGCTAGCGCCATTCGACGGCCAACACCGCGGTTCCTGGTGTGTCCGCTGTGCCGTGCGTGTGATCATTGCTTGTACAGCCCTCTCGCAGTGTCCGGAGCAAGTATGGTGGGTCTGACACACCGCTGTCAATGTGTTCTTTTTTCCATTTCCAGGAGTGTACGTCCAATAGCCGTTGTTGGTGGTTTTTCATTTTACCATCTGAAATTTGTTTCAAAGTTTCGCATTATTCCGCATTATCCAGAAAAATGAACGAGTCAAGTATCATCAGAAGCTCTATCTGCATTGATCGGCAAATTTGTCACTTTTGCAGTAAGTTCCTCAACTTTCTGAGGAATAGTATGTAGCTGTTGTTTCTCTGTTTCCGAGTGAGGTGTCAATGCATCATTTTTTTCACCTATTTTGTGAATAATGGGACTGACTTGGTCATTCTTTCCTTTTACTTGAGTAATCGCATTTCTGGGCAGAACACAGTTTATCTCGGCCAACAACTGTTTTTTGTCCTGAAGTAGATTTGTTATAACATTTGAAATAATCCAATCTAACTTTGTATCTCTTACTAAACGTGTTTTGTTCTGTTGGCTCTGTTCTGTCTCAGTTTTACGAAGCTTAGTCTCAATAATATTTATAATTGCCTGGACGTGATGACTAATTTCTTGCTTAATTTTAACCGATAACTTCTGTAGCTGTGATTTGATCGCTTCGTGTGTCCTTTTATTTTCTTCCTTAACATGTGAGTTGATCCTTTCCTTTTCCTTTCCTTCTCTGCCTGTGACCTAATATTTTCTTCCTATCCCTTTCTGCTAACATTTTTTTTTCATATCCTGGCTCATCGTTACCAACTACTCAACAGTATTGACGTTAGCAGATTCCACAGCAATGACAACAGAACGTGCTGCGGGTACAATTCACGCAAAAGATGCTGACACAAAACCGGAATATACCGTTGTTGCCTGACGTTGTTGCGAAATGACGTTAAGCTGAAGTGTCTCATCTCCTACTGATTCTTCCTCAAAGCCTAATTTCGTACTGGCAATCACTTGTCCTGTACTTTGATTAGATAGTCAATTAGTTTGAGCTTGTATGTCTGTAATGTTAAATTTTATTAAATATAATTAGAAAGCTTAAAACTCTATACTAAGGTATTTTTTATTGTGCAGCGCAGTGGACAGTGTTACAATGCGTGACGTCACAGTACGTATCTTACAATACTGAAACGCAGATCTAACAGAGTTAAAATTCTACATAAAATTACGAACTGAACTTTGAAGAGTAAATGCCCAAAATGCTCATGCTAAAATGCCCTGCAAATTTACGAGACGAAACTGATCAAATAAAATTCCGAACATTGAATGACACAAACGAACATGTAACACTGCACTGTAACATTAAGAATATCCTGCAAAAGAAATGTGATCTGAACCTTAGGTAAACTAAACTGACTCTGATGGTAATTTTGAAAGACAGTGCTTGAATGTAAATCATCTTATCGTATTCTAACAGTGATGTTGAACTGGCTCTAACAAACTCTCGTAACTTCTTCAACTTTCGTAGTCTTGTCTGCCTCATTTGCGTGTAATATTACGGTATATTGATAATTTTTACTTTTTGGACAGTCTGACTACAAGTGAATGAAACACAATTTTCGTGCCATACGCGTTTCGCCTTTATTCTCTGCAAGGCATCTTCAGTGGCGTCGAATATGTTGGCGCATATTTTCACTATTTAGTTCAGATTTTAGGGCAATGTACCTGTACGTTATAAACAGTTCTGGTAGCTGGTTTTTGCTATGATGTAGTAATAGTTCAAATTCTACTTAAAGGTTGCATGGACGATTTTCTACGTATTATGTTTCTGTTGCATTTTGGTGCCCTTCCTCTTCTTATAATTACCATTTGGAGTTATTTCTACATTTCTCAGCACTAGAAACTGTACACTTGTTTTCATGCAGTGTTTTGGTTTGTGTTGCCGACTGTCGGATATTTTTGCCACAGATCGAATGTCGTTGCCAACTTTCGAGAGAAACTTTTGAAGTATCTGTGAACTGCTTGTGTACGGATGTATGTGTATGTGTTTTGGTGTGAAATAATATTTATTTTGGTGTGCTTTCTTCTTCTGCTTGTGTGAGAGGGACGATTTTTATTTTGTCATTTCTTTTGTTAACTGTGGCAGGGAGACTGTACTGATGTATGTTAGCTCATTTATCACATGTTTGTTTTCAGCGAAGGCTTTCTGAATGTGTAAGTTTTCTTGCATTTGTGTGAGGTATTTGTCATGGTTGTTTATTCTCATTACTCTCATTTCATTTTCCATGGTTGTAGTATGGTGGTTATGGTGTTTTAAATGTTCTGCAAATGTGTAATGGTTTGTTCTGTCTTTCCAAAACCTCATATGTTCTCTCCACCATGTTTTAAAAATCCTGTTGTCATGCCTATGTATACTGTATCACAGCTTTGACATTCACGTTTATATATTCCTGATCCCTGGAATTTATCCCTCTTGGTACTTGGTTGGCTTAGTTATGATTGGAGGATTTGCCCAGTCTTAAATGCCTTGTGGAAGCCCTGTTTCTTAGTATGTTGGCAACCCTGTGTGTTAATTTATGTGTGCAGGTCGTAGTGTACCATCAGGTTCTTTTATGTGTGATGTTGTCGTTGTGTGTTCGTTGAGTGTGTTTGTGAGTTTGCAGCTTGTGAGTTGTCTTGTATTCTGAAAGTTTTGTGTTTGTTTTGTATTTATGTTTTTATCATCTGATTGAGCCTGTGTGCTACATGTGTGTCATACCCATTGTGCCTAGCTATTTGTATGTTTGTACTCATTTCTTTTTCATATTTTCTCTTGTTGAGTGGGATCCTGTTTAATCTATGTAACATATGTCTTAGTGCTGCATATTGGTACACATATGTGGATGACATTATTTGACTGGTAGATGAGCCAAATGAAAAAAAAAGATGAACTCCACTCGGAAATCAACAAAGAACATGAAATTAACACATGAAAAATAGAAAGAAAATCAAATAAATTTTCATGACTTAACAATAAAAGAAGAAAAAGGCAAACATACATTTAACATCTTCAGAAAACCAACAGCCACAGACACATTAATACATTCTGCATTTAATGATACCCACAACCAGGAGCTTGCAGCACTAACACAGCACTCTTGAAAGCTGGCAACGACATTCAATCATTGGCAAGAACATCCGACAGTCGGCAACAAAAAAACACTGCATCAAAACAAGTGTTCAGATCCTAGTGCTGTGAAATGTGGAAAACCCCCAAATGGCAATTATAAGAAGAGAAAAGGTACCAAAAAAGGAACAGAAACACTATATGTAGAAAATCGCCCACGCAACTTTTAAGTAGAATTTGAAATATTACTATATCATAGCAAAAACCAGGCACCAGAACTGTTTATAACCTATAGGTACACTGCCTCAAAATGTGAATAAATAGTGAAAATATGTGTATATTCCACGCCACTGAAGATGCCTTGCAGAGAATAAAGACGAAACGCGTATGGCATGAAAATTGTGTTTCAATCAGTTCTAGTCAGACTGTCCGGAAAGTAAAAATTATCAATATGCCGTAATAACTCTCGTAATTTACCCATGGCAACGGAAAATTGGTACTGCTCGAAATTGTTGAATGTTAAAGTGCAGCGCAGTATCAAACAAGCCAAAGAAAACCTAGCCCAAGTGCAATGCAAGGCAACGCAACTATGCTACATACGTCATACTTTAAATTTAAGCAAATGTGTTCCGCTAAATGGAATGGGGTGAGACACCATTACAAAAACAAAATTGTATAAGGGGACAGTGAAAGAATACAAACTTACCAAATGACATAGAAGAGACTGGAATTTAAAAACTGTATTATGGAGCTCGTTTTTATCCAAAGTCTACTCTTAAAAAATTCACTTCGTTCATTCACTTCTTATAAAACAATGATAAACTTTTGTTATACTATATACTATGAACTCCTCATAAAAATACTAGTTTTCCATGTACTGCTTTAATGATATGCCAAAGGAGTGGTGAAGCTATAAATCTGAAGCCAAGCCCTAATTTTGTATAATCTCGTCTCGACAATCTAACTAACCGACTCAAATCAGAAAACAAAGTAATACTGGAAATTTGGCTTTCAGAAACTCTTTACAAATTACGTGCGATTAAGCCATGTAGAGACAACGTTACCTGAATATCTTCACATTTCTAAAATTAGTCTCTACAAAACCTTATTTCCTAAAATCAACGACGTCTACATTTGCATCTTTGTATGCTACTAGTCATTCGCAGACCACTCAGCACCGTGACCAACCGGCATTCTTCCACTAAATGCTCTCAAATCCTACAGGACGAAAGCCAAAGCTACTGACAACTAAAGACCACATTGCTTGTACTCAGATCCTCTGTGGCGTTACATATCGACTATTAAAGACTTCTTTCTGAAAAAGAATCCATTGCACAAATATTATGTGTGACTCATCGAATAAAAAGAGAACTGACATGACTCTCATCGAATACCAAAAATAATATACAAACCTTACATATTTGCGACATTTAGCTACACCACCAAGTTACTCCTCCACATAGTCGCCACTCTGACTTAGCTATTTATCGTAGCGTGATATCAACTTTCCGATACCCACTTCGTAGAAGGGAGCCGTCTGTGTTTTCCGCCGGTTCTCTGCGCTGGTCTGCTGCTCATTGTCTGTGCCAAAACGCTGCCACAAAGCCTGCGAGAGAGCAAAAAGATCAAAATCAGAAGGAGGCAAGTCCGAGCTGTATGGTCGGTCGTTAGATACCACCCGTCGAAAACGCTGCAGAAGCGTATTCGTTGCAGCTGCACTATGGGGCCGAGCATTGTCATGAAGTACAGTGCCAGTTGACGATTTTCCACTTCGCTTGTTCTCGACTGCCCTTCATAAACGATTTTCTCGAATCGTCTCATCCACTCGCTGAACGTGATAATCGGTTAGTCCTCGCTATCTTCCCCGACCACCTGCATCATGAATGTCCTGCTTCGAACTTCCTGCAACATTGCCACACTTCGTTCTCAGACATGACAGTTACGTTACGAAAGCAGCATGGAAATCAGGTGCAGCCCTTCAGCATGAAGAAACAGCATAAAAGCATGCACTTTACACTTGGTGGGAGACTATTTTTCTAGGCATCTTTATATGCTGACAGTGCACTCAGAATTGAAGAATGCGATGTGACGTAGTCGACAGGCATACGAGAGAGACTGTGGAATTGATTCTGCAAATATTCATCGAATTTTCTCTTTGATTTTAATTTCACGACCGACTGGAACTAGACAAAAAATAATACTCGTATTACAAACATCTTCTTGACTGTAGTGTCTGTAGTAATGCGCTACTACCACATGATTAATGCTTAAAAGAAATGTTGCTCCACATTCATGACTTCCAAGTCCTGTACTAGTTATCCCGGAAACCTCATTCTCAGTACTCTGTTCATCGCAGGAAATCGCTACGTGTGTAAAGGAGACGAAAGTACACTTCCATTCTCGATGGAGCTTACTATGGTGTACTGCGTCTCCAATCATGAACGAGGCATATACCGAGAAGCAGTAGATAGCATCTGAAGTCCCAGGAGCATGCCTGACCATTCTTGAATCCGCATTACAAAGATAGACTAAAACGAAAACGAATACATACGAGGACGCTTTCTGTTTGCCTGTCTACTGTAATTCTATTCTGAGACGTGTCGAAGCAATGTATACATCTAAATCTACATCTGCATCCATACTGCGCAAGCCACCCGACGGTGCATGGCGGAGGGTACCTTGAGTACCTCTGTCGGTTCTCCCTTCTATTCCAGTCTCGTATTGTTCGTGGAAAGAAAGATTGTCGGTATGCCTCCGTGTGGGCTCTAATCTCTCTGATTTTATCCTCATGGTCTCTTCGCAAGGTATACGTAGGAGGGAGCAGTATACTGCTTGACTCCTCGGCGAAGCTATGTTCTCGAAAACTTCAACAAAAGCCCGTACCGAGCTACTGAGCGTCTCTCCTGCAAAGTCGTCCACTAGAGTCTATCTATCATCTCTGAAACGCTTTCACGATGACTAAATGATCATGTAACGAAGCGCGCTGCTCTCCGTTGGATCTTCTCTATCCCTTCTATCAACCCTATCTGGTACGGACCCACACTACTGAGCAATATTCTAGCAGTGGGCGAACACGTGTACTGTAACCTACTTCCTTTGTTTTCGGATTGCATTTCCTTGGGATTCTTCCTATGAATCTCAGTCTGGCATCTGCTTCACCGAGGATCAACTTTATATGATCATTCCATTTTAAATCACTCCTAATGCCTACTCCGAGATAATTTATGAATTAACAGCTTCCATTTACTGACCTGCTATATTGTAGATAAATGATAAAGCATCTTTCTTTCTATGTATTCGCTGCACATTACACTTGTCTAAATTGAGATTCAATCGTCATTCCCTGCACCATGCGTCAATTCGTTGCAGATCCTCCCGCATTTCAGTACAATTTTCCATTGTTACAACCAACAGTAGTCTGCTAGTATGAAATAAGTCCATCGACTCTGATTCCTTCATTCCATAGTTGATGTTGGTGGAGCCGTTCACTATGCCTAGCACTCATTGCATCGCAGTTTTCCGGAAAAAAGTGTGAACGCGACTGTAGAAAGAGCATTTTTAGTGATATGTTGCATCCTAGGCGATGGCCCTTGCCCAACAAGTTGTTCAGCGGTGGCTCAGCATAATTTGCAGCTCTTCCGTAACACGAACAACCATGCACAATACTTCTAAAGACTAAATGAGCTAGTTTTTCATTCTGCAGCCGTGTTTGATGTGTTTTTTGGTGGCAGTATAGTTTAACGTCGATCTACCGGCGATCTGTGCTGGATACTCTTAGTAACTGGATCGCAGAGTTTCTCTTGGAGACCAATGTTTTCTTCTATAGTATTTTGTGTAGACAGCCCACTGTATATCCAAAAAAACTGCAATCATCTTGAGACCTGCTAAATTTTGTACTTATTCCTTCCAGAAGTACAGGTTATAACACTGCAACAGCATTTACGTAGCTTGTGCAATCAAATACCAAATTTGGTCTATTACGTACTATGCCCCAACAGAATAACTAGTCCTGTCACGGAAAAGCCACGTATAACACTCCTGTCTGCTACTACTATACCATAACCTCAAAGCCTAAGGCAGTTCGTATGAAAAAATTATTCTTATTCTAGTAATTATAGTATGAAGAAGCAGAGCAGTGTTACCCTCTGAGAGGAATTTTGTTAAATTCACCGCGTTGTATCTAACAGAAGTGGCTTATCGGAAGTGAAAGTCGGAATTACGTAATTATCCAAACAGTAACAAATAACGTTGTAACTAGCTACACTGTTTAAAGAATAATGAAAACTGTCGCCAGCCTAATTAGGCAAGAGAAAGATTAACGTTCTTGTCTAAGAAAGTAGGTATGAGTAACTTTAATGGACAAACACAACCTATACTTGGCCACACGCGAGTGCAATGAACTCTGACACATACATATGTTTACGGTAAGATTGAAGCTAACAGCTACAGCAGCACAAACTATTTGCAAAAATATAACAGATACCGAAACACACTATTACTTTCAGGGCTTGTTCAAACTGAATGGTCTTTATAACATTACTATTAACATTAACTGCAGAATCATTAATTGGACATAGGTTCAGTATTATTGTTCAAACATTTTCCTAGCTGACATGAAATTATAAATGTAGTTCACTGCAAAATTAAGAACTGGTCACAGGTTAAGTATCTCTCAACTAAATACTATTCTGTTTAGAATGAAAGTTAAATGGAATTCACTAACAGGTTACTTCTCACTGTCTTTTGAATAAAGAAATTATTGTTTTCATAAATAGTGGTAAAGGATATCCTGTGGATTTTATTACACTATTAATATGCACTTTCAATACCCAAAAGAAACAAGTGCTTATCAAGCATGAGTATATAACTTTCCATAAATGCAGTTCACGACTTTTACTACAGTGAGACACAATGTTGACAAATTTACAAGAAAGTGATTCACCTTTTAAAATGTACTACAGGTAGCACTATGATCATTAACCAAGCAACACTTTGTAAGCCTCAGTTTTAAGAGCTTTTAATCTTTAAAAGAAACTGCAAATTGTCTTTACTACCACAGTCTTCTACTTTCAAGTAATGATTAAATAGGGGACTATTAAACTCCACAAAACTTTAATTAGACTGTTTCCATCCCTGGGAGGCTTTCACAAGACTACATTTACTACATCCCACAATTTCACTAAATCCACAGTAAATCTGAACACCCCCTTCTTACCAAAGATCAAACAACATTATTTAATGTCTGAGACTTTAATTTTTTTCCACAAACTAGGACACTCGGTAATCATAGTTTGAATGGAGAGGAACCTGAGAGGTGTTGTGATAGGGAAAAAATCAAGGTAGTTACATGAATTCAGTTATAAGTTACCTTATATTTGAGCACACTAACACATCCAATAAGCTGATCCTTCACTGTACATTATTATAGTATTCCGTTACAGTGATTGCGCAATGTGGTGGCAACTGCATGTTGGTAGGTGGATTTGCAGGCAGAATTGCTGGACTCTGTCTCTTCTTGGTGGCGATGATGGATACCAATTCCAGAATCGTTCCAGCTATTTATCCATCCATCCGAGGCATTGGAAAGTGGCAGGAAAAGCCTCTCTCGGAACCAGCACAATATACAACTTTTACATGGCAGCGCACAGTTTGGTAGCTCGTCCCCGACTGACTCTTGGTTCCACCTTTTCTACCTAGGCCAATGACAATTTGCGCGCTACACCGTTCCGTTCCCGAGGGGAATCGTTATACCTTTTACATACAAACTAACTAAGAACCCTAAGTGGAGGTCAGCAGTTTACATACCATCAACTAAACATATCAAACAAAACATATTATTTGCACATATAGGTAGTCCTAAACAAAATTATTTAAACAAATTTCAAATATATTCAGTAAGTTTTGTCTCCCTCCAATTGAGACATAGAATTTATATGACAGATATACTACATTGCAGAGAATCAAACCATGACATCAAAGTTTTTACAAAGAAAGGAGTATACAGTTTTGTGTTATTGATTCAATCTAACAACATTTACAGAAGCTCAACGATGTAACATTAAATAAAACAAAAGGCAAAATAAATCAGTAGAGCACTAGAGTTATGGTGTTACAAGGTTGGTATATATTGCCTTGATGTGGATAGCATGGCCCACAGGAAATTAATGCATACAACTCCCATTATGCAGCGTGGCAACGCAGCTTTTGAACTAAGCTTTAATTTGTCTATGAACAGCCCCAAGTTCTCTGGTCCCTGCACCACTTTCAAAGCTGTCATCAAACCATACATGTCACAGCAGGAATTTATATCATTCCTCTTTTTAAAATATCGAAGGAGATCTCACTACTGCGCCTTGCACATTGACATATTAGCAAGTAGTTGTAGAAGATTCGTACTATCAGCCTAAAACCTCTTTTGTTAGGTCTAGGTCACTCAGATCATTTTCATTGGGATCACTTGAAATTATTTTTACTCTGATTTTTCTTCACCGACTTCTGCCTCCAGATTATCCCTTGCTAGATAGGACTGGGCAGATAACTGACCCGATATCGCGGTATCCACGTTCAACTTCTTGTTCCTCGATAGACGTTAGTGAATAGCGGGTACCACCCTGTAATAGCAGTAATACAAATATCTTACTATGTATATTCCCTCCAAATCCTAGGGATGGCTCGTTCAACGTTCAGTTTACCGATAACTATAAATTTTCAAAGCAGGAATAGTAGCAAACATGAGGCACCGACGGTTTGCCATTGTTTTGATGAGAAATTGTTTGATCACGACAAACCGTGGACTGTTGATTTTACGTCTGTATTTGGTATCACTCTAGATCGACCCCATACTTCAGTGATGTCAAGCATACATAACACCAAACAGTTACGGTACAGAATGTAGTGCTGCACCTGTGTGTCCCGTTGCAGACGTACTGCGTGGACTCCCAGGTGGCGGACAGCGCGTGCAGCGCCACCGCGCTGCTGTGTGGGGTGAAGGGCCGCGTCGGCACGCTGGCGATGGCGCCGTCCGTGCGCCGCGGCGACTGCAGGGCGCAGGGCAACGCCACGCTGCACCTCTCCTCCCTGCTGCGGTGGGCGCAGGTAGCACGCCATGCGTCTCTGACGCCTCGCCACTTTCTACATCTACATCTACATCCATACTGCGCAAGCCACCCTTCTATTCCAGTCTCGTATTGTTCGTGGAAAGAAGGATTGTCGGTATGCTTCTGTGTGGGCTCTAATCTCTCTGATTTTATCCTCATGGTCTGTTCGCGAGATATACGTAGGAGGGAGCAATATACTGCTTGACTCCTCGGTGAAGGTACAGGGTGTTTCAAAAATGACCGGTATATTTGAAACGGCAATACAAACTAAACGATCAGCGATAGAAATACACCGTTTGTTGAAATATGCTTGGGACAACAGTAAATTTTCAGGCGGACAAACTTTCGAAATTACAGTAGTTACAATTTTCAACAACAGATGGCACTGCAAGTGATGTGAACGATATAGAAGACAACGCAGTCTGTGGGTGCGCCATTCTGTACGTCGTCTTTCTGCTGTAAGCGTGTGCTGTTCACAACGTGCAAGTGTGCTGTAGACAACATGGTTTATTCCTTAGAACAGAGGATTTTTCTGGTGTTGGAATTCCACCGCCTAGAACACAGTGTTGTTGCAACAAGACGAATTTTTCAACGGAGGTTTAATGTAACCAAAGGACCGAAAAGCAATACAATAAAGGATCTGTTTGAAAAATTTCAACGGACTGGGAACGTGACGGATGAACGTGCTGGAAAGGTAGGGCGACCGCATACGGCAACCACAGAGGGCAACGCGCAGCTAGTGCAGCAGGTGATCCAACAGCGGCCTGGGGTTTCCGTTCGCCGTGTTGCAGCTGCGGTCCCAATGACGCCAACGTCCACGTATCGTCTCATGCGCCAGAGTTTACACCTCTATCCATACAAAATTCAAACGCGGCAACCCCTCAGCGCCGCTACCATTGCTGCACGAGAGACATTCGCTAACGATATAGTGCACAGGATTGATGACGGCGATATGCATGTGGGCAGCATTTGGTTTACTGACGAAGCTTATTTTTACCTGGACGGCTTCGTCAATAAACAGAACTGGCGCATATGGGGAACCGAAAAGCCCCATGTTGCAGTCCCATCGTCCCTGCATCCTCAAAAAGTACTGGTCTGGGCCGTCATTTCTTCCAAAGGAATCATTGGCCCATTTTCCAGATCCGAAACGATTACTGCATCACGCTATCTGGACATTCTTCGTGAATTTGTGGCGGTACAAACTGCCTTAGACGACACTGCGAACACCTCGTGGTTTATGCAAGATGGTGCCCGGCCACATCGCACGGCCGACGTCTTTAATTTCCTGAATGAATATTTCGATGATCGTGTGATTGCTTTGGGCTATCCGAAACATACAGGAGGCGGCGTGGATTGGCCTCCCTATTCGCCAGACATGAACCCCTGTGACTTCTTTCTGTGGGAACACTTGAAAGACCAGGTGTACCGCCAGAATCCAGAAACAATTGAACAGCTGAAGCAGTACATCTCATCTGCATGTGAAGCCATTCCGCCAGACACGTTGTCAAAGGTTTCGGGTAATTTCATTCAGAGACTACGCCATATTATTGCTACGCATGGTGGATATGTGGAAAATATCGTACTATAGAGTTTCCCAGACCGCAGCGCCATCTGTTGTTGAAAATTGTAACTACTGTAATTTCGAAAGTTTGTCTGCCTGAAAATGTACTGTTGTCCCAAGCATATTGCAACAAACGGTGTATTTCTATCGCTGCTCGTTTAGTTTTTATTGCCGTTTCAAATATACCGGTCATTTTTGAAACACCCTGTATGTTCTCGAAACTTCAACAAAAGCCCGTACCGAGCTACTGAGCGTCTCTCCTGCAGAGTATTCCACTGGAGTTTATCTATCATCTCCGTAACACTTTCGCGATTACTAAATGATCCTGTAACGAAGCGCGCTGCTCTCCGTTGGATTTTCTCTATCTCTGCTATCAACCCTACCTAGTACGGATCCCACACTGCTGAGCAGTATTCAAGCTGTCGGCGAACAAGCGTAGTGTAACCTACTTCCTTTTTTTTCGAATTGCATCTCCTTAGGATTCTTCCAATGAATCTCAGTCTGGCATCTGCTTTACCGACGATCGACTTTATATGATCATTCCATTTTAAATCACTCCTAATGCGTACTCCCAGATAATTTATGGAATTAACGGTTTCCAGTTGCTGACCTGCTATTTTGTAGCTAAATGATAATGGATCTATCTTTCTATGTATTCGCAGCACATTACACTTGTCTACATTAAGATTCAATTGCCATTCCCTCCACCATGCGTCAATTCGTTGCAGATCCTCCTGCACTTCAGTACAATCTTCCATCGTTACCACCTCTCGATATACCACAGCATCATCCGCAAAAAGCCTCAGTGAACTTCCGATGTCATCCACAAGGTCATTTATGTATATTGTGAATAGCAACGGTCCTACGACACTCCCCTGCGGCACACCTGAAATCACTCTTACTTCGAAAGACTTTTCTCCATTGAGAATGACATGCTGCGTTCTGTTATCTAGGAACTCTTCAATCCAATCACACAATTGGTCTGACAGTCCATATGCTCTTACTTTGTTCATTAAACGACTGTGGGGAACTGTATCGAACGCCTTGAGGAAGACAAGAAACACGGCATCTACCTGTGAACCCGTGTCTATGGCCCTCTGAGTCTCGTGGACGAATAACGCGAGCTGGGTTTCACACGACCTTTTCGAAACCCATGCTGATTCCTATAGAGTAGATTTCTAGTCTCCATAAAACTCATTATACTCGAACATAATACGTGTTCCAAAATTCTACAACTGATCGGCGTTAGAGATATAGGTCTATAGTTTTGCACATCTGTTCGACGTCCCTTCTTGAAAACGGGGATGACCTGTGCCTTTTTCCAATCCTTTGGAACGCTACGCTCTTCTAGAGACCTACGGTACACCGCTGCAAGAAGGGGGGCAAGTTCCTTCGCGTACTCTGTGTAAAATCGAACTGGTATACCACTTTACGCTACCGTAGCTCAAAACTATTACAACTGCTTTCCTGCAGTTGTCATTCCCTAGGCGATAAAGCGAGACCAAGTATGTCTGACTGTAGACTGTCATCCGAACACCGCTGATGAAAGCCTTTGGACTTTCAACTGAGTTGCAGCGTTGAGACACAGACGTGTCTCCTTATGCGCCGCGCTGCCACCAGGCTTCCTGTACTAAGCACTCTGGTGTATAATGCGTTCCCTCTGGGACCAATAAACCCTTCTAACCTCAAACATTTGTGCTGAACCGGTATTCGAACCCGGATTTCCTGCTTATCGCGAGCGGTCGCCTTACCATTTGGTTATACGTGCAAGATTCATGGCCACATCCAAACTGAAATACGTCGTCAACCATGCGTCTATAGCCCGTACTCGTACATCCATTATGTATATTCCCGTACAGTGGAGATATTTGAATTGAAAGTCTCTTGTTCAGTGTCGGTGGGTAAATATGATATAGCAGTGCCTGTGTTGTTCAGAAATAAAATGCAATGTTCCTTCGGACATGATTGGGTGTCCAAAGAAACACCGCATTTATCTGCCGACAGCCGGTAAGCGACTTTCAATTAAAATGTCTCCCCTGTACGGCAATGTACGTAATGGATGTATGAGTGCAGGTTGCAGACACATGGCTGACGACATATGGAAGTTGGATCTGGCCATGAGTCGTCCACGGGTAACCCAAATGGTAAAGCGACCGCTAGCGATAAGAGGGAAATCCGTGTTAGAGTCCCGGTTCGGGACAATTTTTCATTGTCGTCATCCCATTCGACAGCTGATGGTTGTCCTTGTTCGCAATTGCAAATACATCTATTATGTAATATGAGACAAGTGTTCCACAGCCCAGATTAAAAGGGTGTTCCAAGAATTGAATGGTGTAAGAAATCAGGAAGAAGATGATAGAAATAGTTCAGTTTTCTGACACTCCATTCCTCTGGACGTTTGTCAGACATCAGCAAAAACATCCTGTGAGTGCGTTAGCGTCATTAGATAAATGACAGGCCTTAGGAGTGGGCCCTAATTCTATGACAGAGCACATCGGTTTTTAGCTGTACACAATATGTTTACTTTCAGAATTATTGTCAAAGAAGTACACGAATTTACATAGATTATGACATGGCAATTTCAGGACAGTTGTCAAATTAATGCATTACATCCTGTATAGCAGAAATAATACTGTACACAACAATATCAGATTTAAGTACAAGGTTCTCTACAAGATTTTTCTTTCTTATGCACCGTGAAGTTGGCCAGTATTACGAGAAATCATCCGATTCCGGTTCTAAGTTCGGTACTATTTAGGATGACAACCAAATCTATGGAGCATGGTTAGTTTTTGTGACAAGATGAGCAAAAGATTACCCAAGGCTCCTCGAGTTCACAGTGGACGCAACCTGGTGAACCAAAAATTTTACACCTCTACCAGCGGCATTTAAATTTTAGCTGCGATGTGCTGTCGGCTGCATGACTGCTCTCGTCCTCTGGAAATCCTATAAAGAGCTAATCAGAATCATTACTGATTTTATCAACTGAGACTGTCCTATGTTTCTCTTTAGGCGAGAAAACATGCACTCATCCCTAGTCTGGAAAATATGGTGACATATACGTGCATAGATGGTGCAGTGTGTATACTTCCATGCCCTCTCAGTTCTCACAAGAACGATTAACTACGAGGCTGTTTCGTTGCTCTACTATCGGAGATAAACGACTCTTACGCTAATTTCTAGCTGAATGTCAGCCAAAATGAACGCAATGTTCACACAAAATTCCTCTTTTGGTGTCGTACAGAGCGAGATGCGCCCTTTTCTACACTTGACGCTGGTTCAGAGGAGAGTCCCTGAAGTTTTCAGTCTCGTGTCTTTCTTAGCAAACAGTCCCCCACCTGTGTCCTATAGTGCTCCACGTCACGGCTTTTTCAGACCAATGGGAGCGTTCCTTTCATCTTGTGGAAACTACCGTTGCCAATCGCAAAGGGCCTACCTTCAACTTGCATCGACATATCACCCCTTTCTACTCCTTCTGAGTTTATTTCAGCCAATCGGACATTTTGTGCCCGCTCCTGACGCCTAAAAGTTACATGTATACATCACGAGCATACCATGGGCATTTCACATGATCAACTGTGTCGCTGATCTGTTTGTATCCATCTGGAAATTCCCAAACGCAGTTTTATAAATAATTTCTCCATCGAAAGAAGCGCTGCACCGCTACCTGCTTCCCTCGATGTATCGACCAGTGCGTTCGTTGTCCCTCTCGCCATAGGTCACAAACCCCTTTTAGAAGCATTCCATTGTACTCGGGCCACGCGCAACTTGCGTCTGCCACTAAACTAAAACGTTTCCTCCAGCAGCTTGTTTCACCTTTTTCTCATTGGCATGCAGGATTTGGGTTTGGTGTGTTAATATCGACGAACTGAGTGTCATCTCTTTGCATTACATACTGTACATTTTGACAGGAAAATCTGCTCACTATCGTCAAAGTATGTCAGGTGACGTATTCATCTACTTGTTATGATGCATAAAATCTCATGTAAGGTGCGAAATTGATATTCATTCAAGCTGCCACCTTACGGTAATACTCCCGATGTACAGTATTAACGTTCGCAGTCAAGAGCGCAAGGGTACTTGGAAAATGCGACACGAAACCCGTGTTCTTGCTCCATCAAAGACGTAAGATGTTCTTCGCTTCATTGGGGATCCACTCAAACATCACCTACCAGGAACATACGGCATCCACTGTGAATGTAGTTGACAATATAACAGGCTAACGTAACACTGTGTAATGTAACTTGAGAGGAACATAATAAATGCGTTCGTCTGTGGGACTATAATGCTACGCTGGGCCAACTGCTATTGGGAAAGAGTAACACAGGAATTTTTAGTTACCAAGAACCACGACGTTCTTATCAGTATGCTACCAGCTAAGCTTGGCATGGGATCCTGCGTTTCTGATCAAATGTGTCCGGTCACTTATTTGTGGACAGTAATGTGGGTGCATCTAACTTTTGCCTTTGAGACAGCTTTAAGTCTGCCAGGGCACATTCAATGGGCTAAGCTGCCAGAACGTCTATAGTGGGATGGCAACCTGTTCTTCCATAAGAGCCGAGGCAAAGAAGGTAGCGATGTCGGACACTGGGGCCTAGAGCGAAGTGGACGTTCTAAGTCTTCCAAGAAGTGTTCCACTGGGTTCATGTCGGGATTCTGGGCACCCTAGTAAATTTCAGAAATGTCTGCAAATTATTACCTCGTGGCTGCTGCCTTATTACAGGTGCATTGTCATGCTAATAAAAAATCGTCGTCACCGTACAGTTCCTCTACTATACGCAGTACACAGAGCTATAAAACGCGTTCTTATTGCTCCACATCTATCGTTTTCTAAAGCGCAAATTTGGGACCACACACCAACCACAGAAAACACCCCATACCTTGACAGAACCTCCTCCGTTGTCAACTCTTGGTACCACACATAATGTACGGTAACTTCCTCCAGCATTCACTGAATCAGAAACCTGCCATTGAACTGCCACAGAGTATCACGTGTTTCGTCACCCGAAATAACTCGTTTCCATTCGTCCATTGTCGAGTTACGTCGCTCTCCACACGATCTCAAGCTTCGTTTAGCATCCTCTACAGCAGGACTTAACAACTGGCCGGTTTTGAGCTTGAGTACTCGTGTCTGCTCAGGCACGTGCTCGCGAGCAGGTGCAAGGTCGCGGAGTAGGGTGGGAGGGGAGGGAGGGGAAATGCGCGCGCACATTTGAATAGGGCCGCAGCGTGCCTATTGAATTCGCGCCGACTGTGTAACGTTTAAAGTACTACTATCAGCTCTAACAGTCACTTCGCTGGTTAAGAATCATGTCAAGTCGCCGTTGTGTAACCCCAACCATGCTTTCGCAGTTCAACCCCCATTGGGAGGAATTGTATCTGTTTACAGAAAAAGATGGTGTTGCAAAATGTTTAGTATGTCACAAAACGCTGAATTCTTTTAGGAAATTTAATTTGCAGCGACATTATATGTCGTACCACGCGAGAGACTACTGAAGTAGAAAATGTGATGGACCAGATCGTGCACAGGAAGTTATTAAACTTAAAAGAAAGCTATCCGAAGAAGATCTGGACAACGAAGAAAAATCAACTGAGGCAGCTCTCAGAGTGAGTTACAAAATTGCTTTGCTTTTAGCAAAATCCCTGCGCCCCTTCACTATGGCGATTTAATAAAAGTATGTTTGGTAGTTGCAGCGGAACATTTGAGACCATCTCAAGTTGAACAGTTTCGGATTGTGCCATTATCTAACATGACCATTATGCGTCGCATACAGGACCTGGCAGACGACGTCCAGAGCCAGCTTGCAAATATCTGTAAAGATTTTATGGCGTATTGTCTAGCTCTGGACGAAAGTGTTGATATCACTGGAACAGCGCAGCTTGCCATATTTAAGCCAGTATGGTAGCCTGCCTTATTACAGCGAGGTCCGCTGGCTTAGTCGTGGCGAATTATTAAATCGATTTTTTTGCCTGTTAGATGGGATAAATATGTTCATGGAAATAAATAACATGTGTGTTCCTGAACTGAAAGTGCCTTCACG
This sequence comes from Schistocerca cancellata, assembly GCF_023864275.1. NCBI lineage: Eukaryota > Metazoa > Arthropoda > Insecta > Orthoptera > Acrididae > Schistocerca > Schistocerca cancellata. The sequence continues at coordinate 146,818,374 of NC_064628.1, read as the reverse complement.
GAAATGTGATCTCGCGTTCTTAGCAGATTTAACTAGCCATCTGAATGCTTTGAACATTTCACTACAAGATAAAGATCTGCTAATTACTCATTTCATAGATCGAACACGAGCTTTTAAAATGAAATTGACGCTTTGGGTGAGTCAACTGGAAACAGGAAATCTAGCTTATTTTCCTAAATTATCATCCGTGCAAGATGTTCACAAAGACTGTGACGTTATTCACATGGTTTAGTTGCCCTTAAGGAAGAATCTGATCAACGCTTTCAAGATCTGACAGCACTAGACAGTGATTTTTATCTGTTCTCCTCTCCATATTCAGCGAATATTGAAGAGATTCGTCCTGAGCTGCAAGTAGAATTTATTGACCTGCAGTGTGACAGAGAATACAGAGACAAATTTCAGAACAAGAAAAACGTTTTGGAATTCTACAGACACTTCCCTCAGGATAGATTTCTTCGTTTGCACAAATTGGCGGCTACAATAATATCAATGTTCGGTTCCACGTATGTTTGTGAACAGCTGTTCTCTGCAATGAAATGTAACAAGACGCGCCTGAGAAACGCATTGTTTGATCGAAATTTAAACTGCACGCTGCGCCTGCAATGCACAAGAACAATTACTCCGAACATAGACGCAATTGTAAAGAGCAAAAAGTACAAGATAACCGGGAATCCCACACTTCAGTGACATCTTTTATTGTGTAACAGTTCACAAATTAATACGAATGTAGAGGCACACATTAAGCTAATAAAATTATATGGCACGCGTACATTCTCCTTTATTTGTTTCATTTGTCACATTAATAATTCATGAGTGACATCCCTGCAGGTGGCCGCAGATTTACATTGACTGGCGGCAGCTGTTGTGTGCCCCACGTGACTCTCCCCACTCTCCGCTCTGGTCCGGTAGTGGGGGTAGCGTGCTCGCGCTGCTCCAGTGCTCGCGCCTTGCTGCTCACAGCTTGCTCCGCAAGCACGTATGTTGTGAAGCCCTGCTCTACAGCAATTTGTGGCTTATGAGGAACTGATCGACCGTTGTATCGAATTCTTCTCTTCTCTGTACGCATATTGTGCTGCATCGACTTTTGGTAGCATACTGGAAGTCGCATGCGCTTCCTCCTGCTGATTTCACGTGGTATTTTACAACCACCATCACCACTGCCGGACGGCTCCCGTCCGACAGTACATGACGTATGCCTGGTTCTGGCTTACCTGTGGTTGTTCCTTCGCGTTTCCACTCCACTATCGTATCACTGACAATCGACCTGGGCAGTTTTAGAAGCTTTCAAATGTACCTGATTAATGTATTACTCAGGTGACATCCAATGTTACTGAGTTCGAAGTCAGTAGCCTCCCTCACGACCAATTTTGCTGTTACTACTTTCCTACTGGCAACACAACACCCTCCTCCTCTGTTTTACTGGCGGCTCCGTCTCTCGTGACATCAGTTCAGCTTTACATAGGAGTGTCTCCATGTATAGTACAATCGACGAGAGCGCACCCAGTAGTGGACATCAGTCCAGCCAGATCTACACTGTTCCTGCAGAGATTCGAGCGAAACCTCTGCCAAGACTTGCCCCACCCCATCCCGGCGTCTAGGGCTAGGAGGAGATGGCGGCCAACCAGCGCGTATAAACATAGGGATATCGACAGTGCTTCGATACTTCTTCTTATTATGACGAATATTACACAAATTAAAGCGACGACACTGTTAACATTGCATTTCGTAGTGAGCAGTTCATGGTGCCATAACTCGAAGTTGTAGTCCCGACACCAGATGTATATGTCAGTGAACGCCCCTCGCAGTTGCAGACTGCAAACAAAGTAAAACTCAGTACGTACTGTCTGATTCTTTACAAAAAGTAGGTAAGAATTGTAGGTAACTGTTCAATTCATCTATGTACGAGGGACGTTCAGTACGTAATGCAACACATTTTTTCGGCCAGTTCCGGTCCAGAAAATGCGGCACTTGTGGAAGTGGCCTGTTTGTATGTTGGCAGCGCTGTACACTGTGTTAATATCTCTGACAGCGCTCTGCACCCTCGGCAAGAGATTCTATGGTTGTACGGACTAGTAGTTAGCGAGTGGATAGGGAAGTGTATGGACATGATATTCTTAGTGAGGACTGTTTCGGTGGGACATGCATTCTAAAGCGAGACGCAAGGAAATGTATGAGGATGGATCAATGGTTGATAGTATTTGAGCAGTGGAATTACTGAAACTATATAATTTTGGGAGGTGGATGTCACATGAATAAGGTAAATATTTCTAAATACATTGTTTGCTCTACAACAAAATCTTTCTTTTGCTAAACATGTGCCTTGTAGTAGTTAGAGTTTATAGTAGTTAGAATCTTTTTATTTAGCCGGCTATAGTTGCTACTTGCTGTAGTTGCTGTAATTCGTGATAGGAAGATTTTCTGTGAGATAAGTGACTTATGAAAAGGAGTGGGGTTTCCACTATAGGGATTCGTGATTGGAATGACTTAAAACAAGTAACGGAATAGGAGGTTCTTTCATATTTATTTAATTTCATATTTTTTTGGAACGGTATTATTGTTAGGATTTCTGGCAGTTCAGAGCTATTCTTTTGTGTTAATTATTTGAAGTCATGTTGTCAATGTACAGCAGTCAGATTGCGATGGGCTTGTATATTGTGGTTACTAAATGAAGAGGTTAAGTTTGAGTTTTCTTTGTCAGTGTCAGTGTTTAATAAAAAAAATAAAGAGTTACTATCACTTGCTGTGGGACATCGTGGAATATTCTCACTTGAGCTGCTATAATTTCACTAAATTCCTATAGATGGCGGCACTATACGTGGTTTTCAGAATGGCGTTTCTAACGGACATGAGTTCCAAGCATAGGGCTGTTACTTTGTTTTGGCAGAAAGCCTAAGCATCGCAGATATTCATAGGTGTTTGTAAAATGTCTGCGGAGACCTGGCAATAAACAAAAGCACGGTGAGTCATTCGGCGAAAAAAGCATCTGGAACTAGCGTAACAAGCTCGTGCAAACGTTTCTGGTCGTCCGCGTGCCAGCCGCCTTTATACAGCTGTGACTCCTGGAATGTTGGAACGTGCGGACACTCTCATTCCAGGACATCGACAGGTCACAATCATACACCTCGCTGCACAACTGGACGCCTCTGTTGGTACTGCCGACACATTCGTCCATATATTGGGTTACGCAAGGGTACATGCCCGTTGGGTTCCTTGCTGTGTGACGAGAAACTGTACAGAGCTGTCTGTGCGGTTTCATCACTTCGAAGTGGAATCAAAACGGGAACCCATAGAGTGGCGCTACACTACCTCACCTTTGAGAGCAAAGTTCAAAGCAACCTCAGCAGCTAGAGTCATACCGAAGATCACCTATGACACTGAAGTCGCCATTCTGTCTGATGTTCTCCCTCATGGGGCGACTATCAGTTCTAAAATGTTTTGTGCTGTTGTTGTTGTTGTTGTTGTTGTTGTAGTCTTCAGTTAAGAGACTGCTTTGATGCACATCTCAATGCTACTCTGTCCTGTGCAAGCTTCTTCATCTCCCAGTACCTACTGCAACCTACATCCTTCTGAATCTGCTTAGTGTATTCATCTCTTGCTCTCCCTCTACGATTTTTACCCTTCACGCTGCCCTCCAATTCTAAATTGGTGATACCTTGATGCCTCAGAACATGTCCTACCAACCGATTCCTTCTTCTGGTCAAGTTGTGCCACAAATTTCTCTTCTCCCCAATTCTATTCAATACATCCTCATTAGTTATGTGATCTACTCATCTAATCTTTTGTATTCTTCTGTAGCACCACATTTCGAAAGCTTCTATCCTCTTCTTGTCTAAACTATTTATCGTCCATGTTTCACTTTCATACATGGCTGCACTCCATACAAACACTTTCAGGAATTACTTTCTAACACTTAAATCTATACTCGATATTAACAAATTTCTCTACTTCAGAAAAGTTTTCCTTGCCATTGCCAGTTACATTTTATGTCGCCTCTACTTCGACGATCATCAGTAATTTTGGCCCCCAAATAGGAAAACTCATCTACTAATTTAAGTGTCTCATTTCCTAATCTAATTCCCTCAGCATCGCTTGATTTAATTCGACTACATTTCATTAACCTCGTTTTGCTTTTGTTCATGTTCATCTTCTATCCTCCTTTCAAGAGACTGTCCGTTCCGTTCACCTGCTCTTCCAGGTCCTTTGCTCTCTCTGACAGATTTGCAGTGTCATCGGCAAACCTCAAAGTCTTTCTTTCTTCTCAATGGATTTTAATTCTTACTCTGAATTGTTCTTTTGTTTCCTTTACTGCTTGCTCAATATACAGATTGAGTAACATCAGGAATAGGCTACAACCCTGTCTCACTCCCTATCTCAAACACTGCTTTCCTTTCGTGCCCCTCGACCCTTATAACAGCCATCTGGTTTCTGTACAAATTGTAAATAGCCTTCCGCTCCCTGTGTTTTACCCCTGCCAACTCTAGAATTTGAAAGAGAGTACTCCATTCAGCATTGTCAAAAGATTTCTCTAAGTCTACCAATGCGATAAACGTAGGTTTGCCTTTCCTTAACCTATCTTCTAAGGTAAATAGTAGGATCAGTATTGCCTCACGCGTTCCAACATTTGTACAGAATCCAAACTGATCTTCCCCGAAGTCGGCTTCTACCAGTTTTTCCATTCGTCTGTAAAGAATTCGTGTTAGTTCGTTGCAGCTGCGACTTATTAAACTGATAGTTCGGTAATTTTCACATCTGTCAACACCTGCTTTCTTTGGGACCGGAATTATTGTGTTCTTCTTGAAGTATGATGGTATTTCGCCTGTCTGATACATCTTGCTCACCAGATGGTAGAGTTTTGTCAGGGCTGGATCTCCCACGGCTATCAGTAGCTCTAATGGAATACTGTCTGCCCCTGGGGCCTTGTATCGACTTTGGTTTTTCGGTCAAACTCTTCAGGCAGTATCATATCTCGCAAATCATTTTCATCTACGTCCTCTTCCATTCCCATAATATTGTCCTCAAGTACATCGCCCTTGTAAAGACCCTGTATATACACCTTCCACCTTTCTGTCTTCCCTTCTTTGCTCAGAACTGGGCTTCCATCTAAGGTCTTGATACTGATACAGGTGGTTCTCTTTTCTCTAAAGGTCTCTCTAATTTTCCTGTAGGCAGTATCTATTTTACCCCTAGTGAGATATGCCTCTACATCCTTACATTTGTCCTCTATTCATCCCTACTGAGCCATTTTGCTCTTTCTTTCGATCACATTTTTGAGACATTTGTGTTCCTTATTACCTCCTTAATTTACTGCGTTTTTATATTTTCTCCTTTCATCAATTAAATTCCATATATGTTATGTTACCCAAGGATTTTTACTAGGCCTCGTCCTTTTACTTATTTGATCCTCATCTGCCTTCACTATTTCATCTCTCAAAGCTACCCATTCTTCTTCTACAGTACTTCTTTCCCCCGTTCTTGTCAATCGTTCCCTAATGCTCACTCTGAAACTCTCTAAAACCTCTGGTTCTTTCAGTTTATCCAGGTCCCGTCTCCTTAAATTCCCACCTTTTTGCAGTTTGTTCAGCTTTAATCTACAGTTCATTACCAATGTATTGTGGTCACAGTCCACTTCTGCGCCTGGAAATGTCTTACAATTGAAAACCTGGTTCCTAAATCTCTGTCTTACCATTATATAATCCATCTGAAACCTTCCAGTGCGTCCAGACCTCTGTCATGGATACAACTTTCTTTCATGATTCTTGTTCCTAGTGTTAGCTAAGATTAAGTTATGTTCTGTGCAAAATTCTACCAGGCGGCTTCGTCTTTCATTCCTTACATCCAATCCATATTCACCTACTACTTTTCCTTCTCTTTCTTTTCCTACTATCGAATTCCAGTCATCTTCTCAAAGTGAAGAAACGACTTGAGCGTGTTAGTCGTCACAAAAATGCAAACGAAGTATTCCTTCTTCGTGAAAACTCAAGACATCACACAAGTCTGCGCATCAGAGAGGAGCTCAGGAAGCTTCATTTTATTTTTCTTCTTCGTCCACCATACAGCCCAGAAAAATTTTGGAAATTTGTGGGAAGGTCTTATGGGACTAAACCACTGAGGTCATTCGTCCCGAAGCTTACACGCTACTTAATCTAACTTAAAGTAACTTAGGCTAAGGACAACACACGCACCCATGCCCGAGTGAGGACTCGAACCTCTAACGGGGAGGGGGGCGGGGCGGGGGGGAGCGGGGGTGGAGCCGCGCAGACTGTGAGGAGAGGCCCTAGACCTTGCGGCTACCCCCCGTGGCTAAAACCTCCATCTTGCTCCTTCCGACATCGGTCTGTTTGGCTCAATGAAAGATGCACTCCGCGGCAAGCACTACGTGGATAATTTTGAAGGTACTGATGCATCAAGACGGTGGCTCCGACGTCGACCACGAGAGTGGTACATTGCGGGTAAGCGGACCGTCCCAATAATGTGGTGTAAGGCCGTCGCATTGAACGGAGATTATGTTGAAAAATAAAGCTTCGTAGCCGAAAGAGTGGGCGTAATATTTTGTGTTGGAATCCTGAGTAAAAATAACCGTATTTCAGAAAACAATGTGTTGCATTACTTACAGTACCCCTCTCGTAGTGTGAATCAGCCTGGACCTTGAATTTAACGGCATCTTGTCTACTTCAAGAATCAGGCAAATACTGCGTGTGTCTTACGCGACATCCAGCGTCCACAGAAAACGTCGATTAGTTCCTCGTTACAGACACAATGTTTCGTTTTTCAGTTTTGTATAATGTTTATTCCTCAGTCCCAGCTGCACATTTTTACGGTATGACTGATTTGGATCACCTCGGGTCATCTTCAGATCCAAAAAAAAGTAAAACTCAATATGTACACTCTAATGTTTCACAAAAAGTAGGTAATGATTGGACACAACTGTTGAATTTGCCTATATAGTTGCGGTAGCAATCTGTCGGAACTACGTTTTAGAATTCTTTGGTTTACCACTGTGGTCTATGTTTCCATTGAGTGACTGGTGGACGGAGGGAGAGGGCAGGCAAAGTGGAACGGGAAGGGAAGTCGGAAAAAGTGAAGGGAGGGGGACTGGAAGAAGGGAAAGAAGGCAGGGACGTATAGTATGTTGGATGTCATTAACATAACGGAATTACGTCCGGTAAAACATTATTGCAACTTGCCTAACAACAGAAATTCGAAATCTTAAGTTTTAAAAATCAGAATTATTTAAAAGTTATTGTTATGATGTCAAGAGTGTAGAACATTGGTACTGCAAATTGTGAAAGGTTTAAAGCAGTAAAACTGTGAAAGTGGATTATGTCAAGTAACCACAACTGAACTGTCTTAAATGTTTCCAAGGTGTAAAACTTTGAAGGTACAAAACTACAGAAGTGATAAACCAGTACAATTATTGAAGCCAATGTCTGTGAAACAACAGATAACAGGATGTGGCAGTTACGGTTAATTGCATGTGATTCTGCCAGGTGACGTTGTTCGACGCCTATGTTTCAGTGGGCATGGAAGCCAGTCGCCACGCCGGCTTGGCGTGAGAGTCGAACCACCGCCGTTGTCCCTTCTTGGTTCAAATAAGGGCGTTGAGCCGAAGTGGGCCACTGGAAGAGACCTCAGAGTTCCTACAAAATTGACTTTAAGTAAAACTGTTCTGCTCTTTTAACATGTTGTCAAGCTCTTATAAACAATGTTCAGCAACCTTCATTTCATCCAAAATTGTCAGGAGATGCTCCTAATGTTCACTGTATAGTTCTTCCAAATGCGTATCAATGGTTCCAACAGAGCGCTTCGATGTCAGGAGATGTTCACCAAACGGTGTTTTATTATTGTGTACTAAAGCGTGCTTTTTGAAACGTACTTCAAACGTGCTATCTGTGTGACCTACGTAAGCATTTGTAGTGTTTCCACACTTTATTTTACGTAGACTTGTTGCCGCGAATTTGAAGCTTTATTATTCACTCATTGCATCGATTTGAAGAGAAGAATATTATTCGTGTTAAGCCCTACACGCAAACTGTTCTGCGAAACAGTCTAGCAATTGCTTCTGACAGTAGTCCTTTTTAATTAAGGGGCATTTGGACGATTTTCTTGCTTTCCTCTTTACCTGATAGCTTACTGTCATTGATTTTAGGTTGCTGTTGTTGTTGTCTTTTATTTTTATGTAGCGTAATTGTTATCGTTGAAACTGGATACCATTTGCTTACTGCAACTCATTTTATAATATTAATTTCTTTGTTCTTTTCTTCCTCGCTTAGTGGCAGTTTTAATAATTTATTAATCGCAGTAGAAAGTCTACCACAGTGCAAGGACTTTCAATCAATAGTAATGTTTGTACAAGGACGTTTTCTGGGCACGATGAAACGGTGTTTGTCCGCCTCTATTGCATCCGTAACATCCAGGTAATTCATCGCTTCGTCAGCTGTAAACCTAATTACTGTGTGAATTATAGGCGTTCTCTGCACTGCGTCATTAACATCACTTTGATCTCCTATAATTAACAAATTGGCGTCTTCCACATTGCGATAACAGCGCAGGATTCTGCTGTATATTGTTGACTCCCTTTCGAAAAATCAGTGCACCAAGTGATGAAGGAAAATTGCAGCAAAATGCCGGATAGGGAATTTCCCATGGCTAGCCTTTCGGGCAAGGCAGTGCAAGACTTGGTATACTTGGTATAACGATGAATATCAACAGCGACAGTGTAAATCGAAAAATACCCTCCAGCACCTACTGAAGACAGTTGATGCAGATCGGCAACAGACACAGCGAGATGCATTTTATGAGCAAGTCTGGCTCCGTCAAGGAAGGGGCAAGAGAAGGTTTATTTTTTTTTCTGTCGCTGTGATGCATGTATAGGAAGTATCGTTAAACCAAATATCGCTCTAGATTAATTATGCGCCTGTACTGATCTAATAGGCTGGAAATATTCCACTTCAATAAAACATTTTATTTTTAATGAAGAAACAATAGACGTTTTCTATTCACTGGACGACACCATAAACGAGAGACGGTTACTGGAAATACTAAATACTAAATAGCAAACTTCTGCCCAAACACCAAAGGAAATACACTTTATGACACCTAGGAGAAACTACAGGTATATATGTAGATACAGAACAACAACAGCAACGCACCCTAATCTTATGTGACTAAAGTCTTCCGACGCGGAAGGCCTCCACTCCATGTCCTTGGCTTAGGGTAGCTTCTATTATTAATGCAGTAAAATTATTTTATTGTTTATTGCCAATCATTGTGCAGTGAATCCACTTAACCTTGCAATATACACGGTATTTCACAAAGTACTCTAATAGTAACCACTCATAATGATGCCGGAGGGGACCTTCCGGTGACTAACATAACGTGGTACAACTGAGAAGCGTCTTTGCCTAGTATAACGGCTTGCCTCCTGCGTTACAGACCAGCCCTATTTAAATTACGAATAATATTTTTCAGCTATGGTGGTCGAAGGATTTTGGCATAAAAAGTCGCTCTCATTCTATCAGTGGCCACGTCAAAGAGGGCGAAGGAGCAGACGATGTTCAGGGGACCCCCTTGCCCTTGGAGTGGAACACTGCCACTAAAACGTGGCCTAATCATTAGTGATCAACGACATGAGGACGCAGAGGCAATAGAAACCACTGCATTAAAGACACGTAATGTCTATCCACGGGATGTGTGGCCTGTAATTTAAATAGTGTCATGGTGAACTCTGCATTGGTAAAAGATTCCGGACTAATACCCCATTCGGATCTCCATAAATGGACTACCAAGGAGGAAGTGACCAAGAGAAAAAGATCGAATAACCAACGAAAGGAAAATGTTCTACGAGTCGGGGCGTGGACTGTCAGAAGTTTAAACGTGATTGGACAGGGAGACAACCTATAAAGGAGAAAGGTGAGGCTCATTCTACGGATAGTGGACGTCAGTGGAGTGAAACGGAAAGAAGACAAGGATTCCTGGTCAGACAAGTATGGGGTAACATCAACAGCAGCAGGAAATAGTATAACGGGAGTGGATTCATTATGTATAGAAAAGTGGGACGCAGAGTGAGTTACTGTGAACAGTTCAGTGACAGGGGTGTTCTCATCTTAAGCCACAGAAAACCAACACCGACAACAATAGCACAGGTATACGCGCCGACGTCGCAAGCCGAAGGTGAAGAGATAGCGAAAGTATATGAAGATATTGAACGGATAATGCAGTTCTAGGAAAGGGAGTTACTGGAGAATACGAGCTTGGTAGTGGCAACGGGAGACAAAGATTAGTTGAGTTCCGCAACAAGTAACAGCGAGTAATAGCTGACACGAGGTTCAAGAATCACAAGAGCAGGAAGTACACTTGGAAAACGCCGGGAGATACAGGAAAATTTCAGTTAGATTACGTCATCGTCAGGCAGAGGTTGGGAAATCAGATACCGGATTGTAAGGGGTACCCAGGTGCAGACCACAATTTGGTAATGATGAAGAGAAGGTCGAAGTTTAAAATACCAGTCAGGAAGCATCAATTCGGGAAGAAGAGGGATATGAAAGTACTAAGGAATGAAGAGATACGCTTGATGTTCTCTGTGGATGTAGATACTGCGATAATGTCTAGATCAGAGCCAGTTAAACAGAAGAGGAATAGACATCTTTAAAAAGGGCAATCATAAAAGCCACAGAGAAAAAACGCACACACATGGAACAACTGTGAGGAAACAGTGGGTACCAGAAGAAATACTTCAGTCGAGTAAACGGAAGAAGGAAGTACTAACATGTTCAGAGATATTCAAGAATGCATAAATAAAGTCCACTAAGGAATGAAATAAATAGTAAGTCAGAAAAGCTAAGGTGAAATGACTATATGGAGAACGTGAAAAAATCTGAAGAGTAATTATTCTCTGAATCCCAGACTCAGCATATAGAAAGGTCAAAAAGCAGCCTTTGGTGAAGTTGAAAGCAAGGACGGTAACATTAAGAATTCAATGGGAATACATTGTTAAATGCAGAGGAGATAACGGATAGGTGGAAACCGTACACTGAGGGGTTCTGTCAGGGGGAGCAGTTATCTGGCGACGTGGTAGAAGAAGTCGATAGGGAAGAGGTATGGAATACAGTATTACAATAAGAATTTAGAAGAGCTTTGGAAGACGTGAACTCAAATAACGCAGAAGGGATGGATAATATTCCAACGGAATTTCTAAAATCATTGGGGTAGTGGTAACAAAAAGATTATTCACTTTGGTGTGAAGAATGTATGAGTCCGGCGGTATATCATCCACCAACAGTCTTCAGTCGGAGCTGGAGGATATTTATCGATTTACACTGGCGCTGTTGATATTCGTCGTTAAACGAAGTATTGCATGTGTCTAATTTGGTACCATTATATCGCGTGTGCACACGAAGTTACATCTATTAAGAAACGTAATATTGCAAGAACCGACAAGTGCGAGAATTATCGCAGAATCACATTAACAGTTCATACCTCCAAGTTGGTGACAAAAGTAATGTACAGAAGAATGGAAAAGAAAATTGAGGATCTGTTATATGACTATCAGTTTGATTTAAAAAAAAGGCAAAGGCACCAGGGAGACTATTCTGACATTGGGGCTGATACTGTAACCGAGAATGAAGGAAAATCAAGACTTTCATAGGATTTGTCGATTTGGAAAAACCATTCGACAAAGCAAAATGGTACAAGAAGTTCTAAATCCTATAGAAAAATAGGGGTAAGCTATGGGGATAGACGGATAATATACTACACTCATCGCTGAAGACGACACGTCTCCATTCGTCCCTCCATTCACGCCTGTCGCGACACCACTGGAGGCGGGCTGCACGATGTTGGGGCGTGAACGGAAGACGGCCTAACGGTGTGCGGGACCGTAGCCCAGCTTCATGGAGACGGTTGCGAATGGTCCTCGCCGATACCCCAGGAGCAACAGTGTCCCTAATTTGCTGGGAAGTGGCGGTGCGGTCCCCTACGGCACTGCGTAGGATCCTACGGTCTTGGCGTGCATCCGTGCGTCGCTGCGGTCCGGTCCCAGGTCGACGGGCACGTGCACCTTCCGCCGACCACTGGCGACAACATCGATGTACTGTGGAGACCTCACGCCCCACGTGTTGAGCAATTCGGCGGTACGTCCACCCGGCCTCCCGCATGCCCACTATACGCCCTCGCTCAAAGTCCGTCAACTGCACATACGGTTCACGTCCACGCTGTCGCGGCATGCTACCAGTGTTAAAGACTGCGATGGAGCTCCGTATGCCACGGCAAACTGGCTGACAATGACGGCGGCGGTGCACAAATGCTGCGCAGCTAGCGCCATTCGACGGCCAACACCGCGGTTCCTGGTGTGTCCGCTGTGCCGTGCGTGTGATCATTGCTTGTACAGCCCTCTCGCAGTGTCCGGAGCAAGTATGGTGGGTCTGACACACCGGTGTCAATGTGTTCTTTTTTCCATTTCCAGGAGTGTATGTGTACTAGAACCACGAGGGCACAATAAAAGTGGAAGACGAAGAACAATGTGCACGGATTGAAAACCGTGTAAGACAAGGATGTAGTCTATCGTCTCTGCTCTTCAATGTGTACGTCGAAGAAGCAATGAACGAAATAAAAGAATGGTTCCAGAGTGGAAGTAAGATTCAAGGAAAAGGATATAAATGTTAGGATTCCCTGATGATATTGCTATCGTCAGTGAAAGTGTAGAAGAATTACAGTGACTGTTGAATGGAATGTGCCGTTTAATGAATACAGAGTATAAATTGAGAGTAAATCGAAGAAGGACGAAAGTAACGAGAAGTAGTAGAAATGAGAATAGCGAGACACTTATTATCTTAATTGGTGATCACGCAGAAGACTAAGTTGAGGAATTCTGCTATCTAGGCAGGAAAATAAATAGCACATGATGGACGGGACAAACATGAAATCAAAAGCACACTAGCACTGGCAAAAATGGCATTCCTGGCCGAGAGAAGTCTGTTAGTATGAAACATGTGTCTGAATCTGAGGAAGATATTTCTGAGAATGCACTATGGAGCACAGCATTCTATGGCAGTGAGACTTGGACTGTGGGAGAACCGGTATTGAAGAGAATAGAAGCATTTGAGATATTGTGCTTCAGAAGAATGTTGAAAATTAGGTGGGCTGATAAGATAAGCTATGAGGAAGTTCTCCGCAAAATCGGCGACGAAAGCCATGCATGGGAAACACTGACAAGAAGAAGGGACAGGATGATAGGGCATCTGTTAAAACATCAGGGAATAACTTCCATTGCACTATGAGCTGTAAAGGGTGAAAACTGTAAAGGAAGACAGATTGGGATACATGCAAGGAAATAACTGACAACATATTTTGCAAGTGCTACTCTGAGACGAAGATGTTGGTACAGAGGAGGAATTCGTGGTGAGCTGCATCATACCAGTCGCAACTCTAAAAAAGAGAAAGACAATGTAGGAAGTCATGATAGCAGAAGATGCGGCAGTCGACATGGGTGACATGTAGGATCAAGTATTAGAGTATTTAACACATCTTTCTTTGACTTGCGATCTAATAAGGCGAAAAGGATAGATACCATTCCCCCATATTTTCTAATTTCATTGGGGTAAGTGGCAACCAAGTGGTGTATAAAATCCATGAGACTGATTTTAAAGGAACTGCCGGATGGCTCATACGTTTCAAATCTAGGCATGTAGTTGCGGAGCTCAACGGGTGAAACACTGTCGGAAGCAGAGCAACATTTCTATATTTTTAAACACTACTGATAAAAAAGACTAGCAAAAATTGCAACAAATGTCTAGAAAGCAAATGAAACTGGTTTATGCTGAAAGAAAATGTCTCCAAACTCAAGACTAAATATCCGAGAACCTTACAAAAACGAGTAAGAGCTTATCGTCAATGCTATAAAGGGGCTATTGTGTGGGGAAGATTTTAACTGCCTTGAGAGAGATACGAAGTAGTTTAGACACCAAGAAGACTATGATGCTGCTCAATTGCAATCTTTAAAATATTTAGCGGAAAAAGAACGGACCTGAGATCTGAAAAACAAGAGTTATTTTCCTAACTAATATGGCTATTTTAACGTCCATTCTGAACTTTTCAAACTAAGGTATTTAGTTAGCGTTCAATGTTACCTGAATGACGTTTGATAAGAAATATGTGTGTACAGTTTTGTGTGTAATACATTGTTTTTGTGTTTCGTATTTCTCAAAAATGGTTCAGATGGCTCTGAGCACTATGGGACTCCCATAGTGCTCAGAGCCAGAGGCCACTATGGGACTTACCATCTGAAGTCATCAGTCCCCTAGATCTTAGAACTACTTAAACCTAACTAACCTGAGGACATTACACATATCCATGCCCGAGGCAGGATTCGAGCCTGCGACCGTAGCGGTCACGCGGTTCCAGAATGAAGCGCCTGGAACCGCTCGGCCACACTGGCCGCCTTCATATTACTATGAACAGTGATACAGAATGCCTCACTAACTGATCGGTTATCCTAAAAATCTATTTTTCAAACAAACCTTCGTCTCCAGTTGGTCCATCTGTACATAAATGACACTTTTAGTACAATTTGTGATACACCTATGGATCTGTATTCCAACCGATAAGCACTCAAACACCGTCCTGCAAGTAAATACATCCCATTCGTGATATACTGGAAACTTATCTAAGTAAGTGAAGAGCAAATAGGAAATTGTTTTCATTGTTTTGTAAGCTTCATCTTGAAAGTTTCAACAAGTTAATCGCATATGAAGAAGACTGTCACGTGCCGAAACCGGCAGTGTGAACATGGTAATTTTTAAGCGATTTTGGTCGTGAGAAACTGTTATATAAAACATTTAAAAGATCGCACAGTTCCATTTGGAGGTATTTCAAATTTGAGAAAGGTTTTTTAAAATGAGATCATGATCCTAATTGACATTACGTACCGTTTACAGCGAAAAAGATGGTACCACTAGAGAACATCGGCCAAACAGAAATGAATTAACAGTCGACAACAAACAGTTGTCTTTAGTTCAATACGGAATGCTCGATATGCAATTGTTTGTTTTTAATGTAAATAAAAAAAACTGTAATGCTACACGCGTCAACCAGTGTCACAACTAACCATTATGTTACGTAATGTTATTTTATTGTATTTACCTATAAGATGTAATTTATGCCCCACCTCCGTAATAAGCAAAACGTCTCCATTAATGAAATTGGGTTCTAGTTTCTATATTGTTTCTCTGAAGTTGTCGTTCCATCTTCAAGCATATATGCGTTATTAAGTTACAGCTTTGCGCAAACATAAAAACTTTGCTTGTAGGATTGAACAAAAGTCTAACACTGTAATTTATTTACATCTGTAAATGATTAGAAGACACTGTGAAACTAAATACATTAGTAAAGGCATTAGAATTTCTTCGAATGGTATATTGACAATATAGCCAAAGTAGTAAGCTGTAAAGCCCACACGTAGACTATTAGCAGAAATACAATGATTCTGTTTAGTTAATTTCGGCTTGAGCCTTCTTTTGACAGTAATGTTTTGACTAGCGCTACGGATGAGCCACGCTACCGAACATTTGCAATAACTTTCCGCACTGAGATTGTGCAGTATTCCTTATACTCGGCGGAGGTTTAGCACAAGAATGCATGGGCTCTTCAGCGAGTCATAACACGTGTTACGTGAAACTGATTCCTCAGTACAAATATAATGGACGCATTATTTGTGAGGGCTCTACTGAAAGAAAAATCTAAAAAAAATTCCTTGGAAGGCTTTCTGTTTTCAATTAATCTTCAGACTGGTTCCATGCGGCCCGCCACAAATTCCTCTCTCGTGTTAACCCTTTCATATTAGAATAGCGCTTGCAACCTACGTCCTCCGGTATTTTTTGGGCATATTCCAATATACGTATCTCCAGCTCCTTTCACAGTCTGAAACTATCCCTGGTGCTATGGAAGGTAACCTCTGATGTCTTAATGCACATTCAATCATCCTGTTCCTTCTTCATACCAGTGTTTGCCACACGTTCCTTTCTTTATCTGCTCTGTAGAGAAATTTGTCATTCCTTATAAGTCTTTACTCTCAGGATCTTTTTCACAAATCAAAAGCCCATTTATTGTCCGTTCACCTGCATAAACCACATGTGAACTCCTAAGTCAAAATCCTAACTTCTTGCATCTTCGGTGTCGATGACACTCGCAAATTTTGTAATGAAGTCACATTTGTTTTTAATACAGCTCCATATTCCCAAGCAAGCTTGGTTCACTAGAACTTTTTTTTTCAGCGGATCTAGCTTTTTAAGGTTATCGGGAACATTAAGAGTTACGCATCTAAATTTAGACGCCATTCCTAACGACACTCTCTGTGATTAACTTAGGTTCATACGTCAATGAAGACCAGCAACAGTGACGGGTGGCAGAGACTGGAAACTGACCTAACTGAGGCCCAGCGGCAGCGGGAATTCTACATGATGCGAGCACAAATTTGAATTTTCGATTGGAAGGCTTTCGGTTAGCCGCTGTTTCAGATGTGGTTACTAGGGTAATATATGCTCTATGTTTACTGTAACATACAACTAGACGAAATACGTTTTTACATTTTAACATTGCTCATTAGGAATATAACGTCCTGAATGTGGATTTGGAAACACGGTTTTCTATCTGCAGTCATTTTTTATAAATTTACCCAAAATTATTTACAGAATCAACAGAAAACTGATAGAGATTAAAATACTACTCAACGAATACAAGCTCAGTTTCTTAGATCGTTCGGTCCAGCAATCAAATGCGGAGATGCAGACAAAGTCTTTGACATCCCTGACTGATAGAGTGCTGAAATAATGCTGCTTTATGTAACAGCTTGTTAAAGGTTTAAATCGGAACTATACTCAACAATGTGGTGTGAGTTGGATATGTGATATTTAGGCGACCGGTCTACATGACGGGAGGCCCTAGCCACACGATATTTCATTTCATTATAAGCTCACGTAAAGCACAAATGTGGAAGTTACCAAATCTGACTGAGAAATTAGGAGTTATACAGCTGTCCCGGACATAAGTCACGTTCATATTGGATTAAGCTGGCACAACTGTCAAGCACTTTACGAGCTCTTAGAAAACTTCTTTCATCATCTGTGAATGTGTTTTGGTAGCCAGTTTTAAGATTCCCGTATAGGATCAGACTTGTTTGTGAAATTCGCTCTTGTCTAGCAACGGATCTGTCAGACAAGTCCGTACAATTACCAACAAACTTTGACAGTTTAACCTCATTTTTCAAGCAGACGCTATTTCTGTATGATTTTTTTGACACTAGTGGGAATGGTTAAAAATGCAAATAAATCATTTTTAACGTTAACTTTGGCACGGTGTTTGAAGACGAATATGAGAACGAGGCACTGCTCCAGGGCATGGTTTGAAATGAAAGAGAAATATACACATAAAAAGCTGTTACAGGAACTGTTACACTCGGGACCTGATGATTGCATCAGATTTCGACGAACAGACAGTGAAACAGACAAATTGAACAAGTTATTAAATACTTGTTTCGAGTTACCTTGCCCTCACGTCGAGAAAGGGGAGAAATATGCGAGGCTTTATTCACTTGGTTTCCTAATGACAGTCAATTAAAACACCTCAACGTGGGGACATAAACCCTACATCGTCCGCGGAAGAACCGGAGAAATTAGAATTTTGTATTTTATTGAACTCCCTCTAATGTTGAACATAGAATATTATTTTATTTTTCACCTCTTCCTGCTCTACCATGTAGGTAATTGCCAGTGATATTTTGTTTTTATGCTTGATCATCGTTTCCACAGTTGTGGAGACTCACGATACAGTGAGATAAATACACTCCTGGAAATGGAAAAAAGAACACATTGACACCGGTGTGTCAGACCCACCATACTTGCTCCGGACACTGCGAGAGGGCTGTACAAGCAATGATCACACGCACGGCACAGCGGACACACCAGGAACCGCGGTGTTGGCCGTCGAATGGCGCTAGCTGCGCAGCATTTGTGCACCGCCGCCGTCAGTGTCAGCCAGTTTGCCGTGGCATACGGAGCTCCATCGCAGTCTTTAACACTGGTAGCATGCCGCGACAGCGTGGACGTGAACCGTATGTGCAGTTGACGGACTTTGAGCGAGGGCGTATAGTGGGCATGCGGGAGGCCGGGTGGACGTACCGCCGAATTGCTCAACATGTGGAGTTTGAGGTCTCCACAGTACATCGATGTTGTCGCCAGTGGTCGGCGGAAGGTGCACGTGCCCGTCGACCTGGGACCGGACCGCAGCGACGCACGGATGCACGCCAAGACCGTAGGATCCTACGCTGTGCCGTAGGGGACCGCACCGCCACTTCCCAGCAAATTAGGGACACTGTTGCTCCTGGGGTATCGGCGAGGACCATTCGCAACCGTCTCCATGAAGCTGAACTACGGTCCCGCACACCGATAGGCCGTCTTCCGCTCATGCCCCAATATCGTGCAGCCCGCCTCCAGTGGTGTCACGACAGGCGTGAATGGAGGGACGAATGGAGACGTGTCGTCTTCAGCGATGAGAGTCGCTTCTGCCTTGGTGCCAATGATGGTCGTATGCGTGTTTGGCGCCGTGCAGGTGAGCGCCACAATCAGGACTGCATACGACCGAGGCACACAGGGCCAACACCCGGCATCATGGTGTGGGGAGCGATCTCCTACACTGGCCGTACACCATTGGTGATCGTCGAGGGGACACTGAATAGTGCACGGTACATCCAAACCGTCATCGAACCCATCGTTCTACCATTCCTAGACCGGCAAGGGAACTTGCTGTTCCAACAGGACAATGCACGTCCGCATGTATCCCGTGCCACCCAACGTGCTCTAGAAGGTGTAAGTCAACTACCCTGGCCTGCAAGATCTCCGGATCTGTCCCCCATTGAGCATGTTTGGGACTGGATGAAGCGTCGTCTCACGCGGTCTGCACGTCCAGCACGAACGCTGGTCCAACTGAGGCGCCAGGTGGAAATGGCATGGCAAGCCGTTCCACAGGACTACATCCAGCATCTCTACGATCGTCTCCATGGGAGAATAGCAGCCTGCATTGCTGCGAAAGGTGGATATACACTGTACTAGTGCCGACATTGTGCATGCTCTGTTGCCTGTGTCTATGTGCCTGTGGTTCTGTCACTGTGATCATGTGATCTATCTGACCCCAGGAATGTGTCAATAAAGTTTCCCCTTCCTGGGACAATGAATTCACGGTGTTCTTATTTCAATTTCCAGGAGTGTAGTAATAAAACTCCATTTCACTGATCGTACACGGTCCAACGTCGACGCAAACAACGTCCGTGATCTTCTTATACTTTTGTCAACCAAACTTTCTAGCAAACATGTCAATCACGCTTTGTGTTTGACGAACAGCAACCCGTACATTTGGTGCCTGAGAATATAAATTGGAAATGTGTTCAGATAAGGAAACTCGGTGAGAAGAGGACGAGGAACTTTGATAAATGACTGACACTGAAAAACAAACTAGGATAGGAAACTACTATCGAATCCTACGAGGCACTAACACATTGACTATGTTGTGCAGTCTTGCATGTACCGTTGCAGTTAAATGCCACGAAAAACTATGTCCCGTCCCGGGGCAGAATAACCCAGGTCCAGCCTCTGAGGCAAAACCGAGTTCGGAATCTTCAGCAGCTCACGTCTATTCCTTCCAGAAGCTTCTTCTACAGCCGGCACGTAGGCTCCTGCTTCTTTGCGTCCCTGTTGACGTTAGGTTGCTCTTCTACGCGCACATATGGTGCAACGTTACAGTTCTGACTGCGCACTTCTAGTATCTCACGCGGCTCATTCACGACGAAGTGACCATTTGGTTTAAATGTCGTAAAACATTAAAACATTAAACTGTATTGAGAAACACCTGTTGATTCTTGATAAGTGAAACAATGGACAAATGTGGTTATGATTCCGCTTATACTGGTGTGGACATTAACATACTTAATCAAAATATCCACGGGTATGCTGCCGGTCTATAGTGTCCAACGGGCACAATATTTCGGCGATCAAACATGTCGCCATCATCAGGTGAACTGACGGACTGAGCTCCTGTGAACGTACCGGCACGGAGATCCGTACGCTATGGCTGCTCAGAGGGAACTGGGTTCGGTCGCGGCGGCGGCAGATTTAAATACCCTCCGCCCGCGGCGCGCTCCCTCCGCCGTCCGCGCCCAGCGCCACGGTCGCGCGGTGGAACAGCTTGCGACGGCGTCTGAGATGACGTCGGTGTGATGGCTCTGTCCGCCTGATGATGGCGACATGTTTGATCGCCGAAATATTGTGCCCGTTGGACACTATAGACCGGCAGCATACCCGTGGATATTTTGATTATCAAATACGCCGGGAGAAACTCAAGAATCACATTAACATACTTCATTTAAACATATAAACTCAATGAATATGTGCGTTTAACATTTTAAAGAGCTCTCTAAAATACAATCAGAACGTCTTAATTCGTGGAACTGACGTGGTTTTACACAGACTGTGTAGTCATAAACGATCATGGATACCTTACGACGATGGTTACATAGTGCTTTTAAGTTCATGGATGATTAGGGCTCGAAAAGTCGTATGCTTAGCGTGCCTCAAGAACGCGCTTTTCCACGCAGCCTGTTGCGACGTAGTGTGGGGTCGGGAGAGGAATAGAGTGTTTCAGAGCGTTATTGCGGAATTTGGTCCCTTGACTGTGTATTTACCTTTTAGTTTACTACTAGTTCCAACTTGTGAGAGCAACGCGAACTATTAAAATACTAAAAGAGCTAAATATCCCAGCAAGCTGGAAGTGGAGCTGAGCGAATGCCAGCTGGGAATCTGTGGGATGGGGATTGTTACCTATGATTGCTACTTTTAAATCACCTTTACTCGGAAACAACCAAAGAAATATATTAACTGTATCGTTAATTTTGACTACGAGTTTAATTATAAGTAAACCATTTTAATCTGCTGCATGAGAGAAGGATGACTTTAAACTGTATGTTGGTTCTTGATATGTGTACGAGACTATTTTGTTCACTCTGTTTGTCAATGATTTTTGATGCCTAAGGTACGCTTGAAGAACCCTCTCGTACCTGATGATGTGTGTAGGTAGTGGCCGAAACTGCGTTCCCTACCCTCTCTGATTTTGCTGAGGTAATTTGACGCATTTCTTGATTTTACACAAATAGGTAGAAAATAAGTACTTAGACGACAAATTTTCTTGAATCAAACAAATTTTCTGAGAAGAAAAATGATTTGAGAGTTCTCCGTGAAGCGAAATCCAGATGGAAGAAACTTTTTCAGTTTACCTACGATCGCTGATGTTCAGTGATATTTAATTGCAGTGCCCGATGTGTAATTACAGGACGGCAAACATTTATTATTTTGAAAAGATACATAAGCTACCAATTGCAAAATGATTTAGACAAGATGTCTGTATGTTGCGAAAAGTGGCACTTGACTATCAATAAGGAAAAGTATGAAGTCGTCCTCATGAGCACTAGAAGGAATCCCCTTAATTTCTGTTACACGGTAAGGCTGTAAGCTGAAGTAAATACTTAGGGGTTAGAATTACGAATAACGCAAATTGAAACGATCACATAGATAATGTTCTGGGAAAAGCGAACAAAAGACCGAGGTTTATTGGCTGAACACTTAGAGAGTGCAGTAGGTGTATACTGCGCTGTTCCATCCTCTACTGGAGTCTATTGCTGCACTTTGTGGGATACGCATCAGATAAGATTGATGGAGGACTTAAAAAAAGTTCAAAGAAGAGCAGCTCTTTTTCTGCTGTCGTGAAGTGGGGAGACAGTGCCATGGATACGACACGTGAAATCGGTTGGCAAGCGTTTTTCGTTGCAGAGGGCTCTCCTCATTAAATTTCAGTCAACTTTCTCCTCCGAATGAGATAATATTTTGTTGGCACGCACCTGCATAGAGAGAAATTACCATCAGAACACAATAAGTGAAATCAGAGTTCGCACGGAAGGATTTATGGCCGCACAGGGTAGCCGTTCGGTCTAAGGCGTCTTGTCACGGTCCACCCGGCGCCCTCCGTCGAAGGTTCGACTCCTTCCTCGGGGTTGGGTGTGTGTGTTGTCCTTAGCGTAAATTAGTTTAAGTTAGATTAAATAGTGCGTACGATTAGGGATCGATGACCTCAGCAGTTTGGTTCCGTAAGACGTTACCACAAATTAATAAAAAATAAAAATTATGTGATGTTTTTTCCCGCACCATGTTCGAGAGTGGATCGATAGACAAACAGCTTGAATGTGTTTCGATGAACCCTCTTCCAATACACTTAATTGTTAACTTCTGAATAATCGTGTAGATGTTTATGAAAACCATTGGATGAGCCATGCTACACCAAAAGTATTTTTCATTGATTAATTATCACTCATCGTAATCCATTTAAAAAGGTACATTTTTCCTTCTTCTTTTCCTCACACAGCAGCTGCGCTTTGCTCAGAAATAGCTTTCAGAATCTCAACGACTTTTATCACTTGCTAACACACTTCTTTATTCTACTTTTACCTAGTTGTTACTCCTTGAGTCGCTCTAATCCTGTATGTCTTTCCCTCATTGCATTTCCCTTCAGGTGTCGCTTTCTCTGATGTTACACAACCCGTCCGGGCATAGTAATCATACAGCAGAAAATATACACGTAGAACTATACATGCATAAAAATTTATGTATTTCAGATAAAATTGTTAATATTAGTGAAGGAAAATAACACATGAGGATGTGCCAAGAAAAATTCCGTCTCTACTTTAGGCTATCGTCTAACATCAACTACGTAGTTGCACATCGTACAATGTAGTAAACAATCATTTTACCTTAAAACTCTTCCGTTTGTACGTGCTTGCATAAAAACATCAATATGCGATTGCGGGTCTGTCTTTGTGCAGAAAATGTTTGTTTTATTCATTTTGTTCCCTAAACTGGTTTCAGCGACAATAGCGCTTCCATCAGTGAGTTTTTAATTCTTAAATGTAAAATTAACGTAGTTGTAAACGTTATAAAACGGTATTACATGTGTTCCATTTGGTTCCAGATATTGTAATGTGTCAGTAGTTTTCTAATACCTTATTTACTTTGTCATATTATGGCTTCTACATTTGTTTGCGTTATTTCCGGCGTATTTTCAGAGTTTTGTTGCCGTTTCTTCAGCACACAGCATGTGTTATGCAACTGTATGAAAGGCTGCTTTTCACTACTATGAAAAAGTGAAATTACATACGTCAGTGTTATACTATTGTGAATTGCGATGGATTTTGTTTGTTTCTTTGAAGTAAGCTCCATTATAATATTTGTAATACGACTTGTATGTATTGTATGTCTGTGTGTGGAATGTATTGTAACGTTTGTGTTTTAGGATGACGAGAGACTGGAGTGAGTGGAATCCGGTGCCGGCACATAACATGTTCCTCGCATGTAGCACCAAAGTGGCCGCCGAGCTTAACGTTCGTCAACAGTGTCACATACTGTCACTTCACGTTTCGTAATTGAACTAGGACATTGGCACAAAGTATAGCGATTAGGAACTTCAAGCCACCATCGCTCCTCCCCTTGCCGGCAAAATAGCGGCAGTGAAAATTTTTTCCGCTACCGGGATACTAACCGGTTTACCGCTGGCTGGAGCGAGGCGTGAAGTGCAGGTGGTGTTGTGGACGTGATCTGGTGTGCACTAGGCTCTTAGTTATCTGTGATGTACTCACGTTCGTTGTCAGGCTTGTAGTTGTTTTTAAACACGGAAAGACATTACTGTTACACTTTGGTCGTAACTCAAAACATTGCTGTTTCGCGTGTGTCGCGAGAATGTATCACTCATTGTGAGAAGGCTTTAAAAAATGTAACAGGAGTTCTGATGACTTCTGTTCATTACCTACGTCTCTGAGTGTGATGGGGTAGGGAAATACACCGCTGGCCATTGAAATTACTACACCACGAAGATGATGTTTTGCAGACGCGAAATTTAACCGACAGGAACAAGATGCTGTGATATGCAAATGATTAGCTTTTCAGAGAATTCATACAAGGTTGGCGCCGGTGAAGACACCTACAAGGTGCTGCCATGAGGAAAGTTTCCAACACATTTCTCACACACAAACAGCAGTTGACCGGCGTTGCCTGGTGAAACGTTGTTGTGATGCCTCGTGTAAGGATGAGAAATGCGTAGCATCACGTTTCCGACTTTGATAAAGGTCGGATTGTAGATTATCGCGATTGCGGTTTATCGTATCGCGACATTGCTGCTCGCGTTGGTCGAGATCCAATAACTGTTAGCAGGATATGGAATCGATGGGTTCAGGAGGGCAATACGGAACGCCGTGCTGGATCCCAACGGCCTCGTATCACTAGCAGTGGAGATGCCAGGCATCTTATCCGCATGGCTGTAACGGATCGTGCAGCCACGTCTACATCCCTGAGTCAACAGATGGGGACGTTTGCAAGACAACAACCATCTGCGCGAACAGTTCGACGACGTTTGCAGCAGCATGGACTAGCAGCTCGGAGACCATGGCTGCCGTTACCCTTGACGCTGCATCACAGACAGGAGCGCCTGCAATGGTGTACTCAACGACCAACCTGTGTGCACGAATTACAAAACATAATTTTTTCGGATGAATCCAGGGTCTGTTTAGAGCATCACGACGGTCGCATCCGTGTTTGGCGACATCGCGGTGAACGCACATTGGAAGCGTGTATTCGTCATCGCCATACTGGCGTATCACCCGGCGTGATGGTATGGGATGCCATTGGTTACACGTCTCGGTCACCTCTTGTTCGCATTGACGGCACTTCGAACAGTGGACGTTACATTTCAGATGTGTTCCGACCCATGGCTCTACACTTCATTCGATGCGTGCGGAACCCTACATTTCAGCAGGATAATGCACGACCGCATGCTGCAGGTCCTGTGCGGGCCTTTCTGGATACAGAAAATGTTCGACTGCTCCCCTGGCCAGCAAATTCTCCAGACCTCTCACCAATTGAAAACGTCTGGTCAATGGTGACCGAGCAAATGGCCCGTCACAATACGCCAGTCACTTCTCTTGATGATCTGTGGTATCGTGTTGAAGCTGCATGGGCAGCCAAACTCTGTTTGACTCAATGCCCAGGCGTATCGAGGCCGTTATTACCGCCAGAGTTACTTGTTCTGGGTACTGATTTCTCAGGTTGTATGCACCCAAATTGCGTGAAAATGTAATCACACGTTAATTCTAGTAGAATATATTTTTCCAATGAATACCCGTTTATCACCTGCATTTCTTCTTGATGTAGCAATTTTAATGGCCAGTAATGTGTGTGTCTGTGTGTGTGTGTGTGTGTGTGTGTGTGTGTGTGTGTGTGTGTGCGGTGTCTGTGTGTGTGTGTGTGTGTGTGTGTGTGTGTGTGTGCGGACGCACACATAGGATGTGTTCTTCTGAAGTGCTGTTCTTTTATGTATCGTGTTTTGGTCTTCCACTATAGGATTTTGTATGTTATTATTTTCTTCCGATGTTAGATTTTGATGTAAACTGTTACTGTATTTCAAGATGTGTAGATCAGTTTCGTTTTTAGTGGAGTGCTAAAGTCTGTGCTCATTTCTCTGAAAAACGCCCTTTCCTCTTAGTTGCAGTTGAAAAGATAATAACGGGAAACTTAGAAATTTTGGAGTCCTGTATGAATGTCTACGTGCTACAAATTAAATGTTCTCTATTTTGTATTAAGTTGGTGCATAAGTTGCTAGCATGTTTCCGTACGTTTTATAAACACAGCAGATACACGTAACAGAGATTTTGGCCATACATAATATATTCTCCTGCACTGTTTACGGTAGTCCGCCAACGCTGGGCTAGCTGTTCGATTCCGCGACTGTAGAAATGATGTAGTTTTGAGGCGAATAACTCGTCTAGCGATGTTCGGAGCGCATTTTCATCCAGAAAGGAAGTTCTGTGATTGTAGCTCGATAGAGTGCGGAAAAGGTGAAAACCTTAAGGCGCAAGATCAGGTGCGGAATGACTAGCCAACGCAATTCGTATATAGTATTTTTTGTTAGTATACCAGAATGCGGGCAGACTTTATCGTGGAGTAGCTTCACTCAACGCAGTCTTCCTGGGCGTTGTTCTTGGATTGCGTCTGCAAGACGTCTCAGTTGTCGACAGTAAATGCCAGCAGTGATGGCTACACTTTGGGGAAGCAATTCGTAGTACACCACACCTTCGCTGTTCCATCACTTTGACAACATTATCGTTTGTCGACAACGCAGTTCTTTGTACGGCTAGTTGCCGCTTTGTTTGGATTCAGCCATTCCTTTATTTTCCTTATGTTAGCATAAAGTCTCAGTCTCTCACCAGTAACGATAGAGGATAGGAATGGTCGGTTTTGTTCACGAGCCATTTGATGACGATCAATCTGAAATGCACATGTAGCCACCCGCCGACTTTTGTGATTTTGGTTTAGAGCATGGGGGACCCATACCCCATTTTTGAATCTTCCCCATGCATGCAAATGTAGCAGGATGGTGTATTATCGCCGTTCATTACATTTGTCAGTTCTCGAGTAGAATGACGTGAATCATTGTGAGTTAATGCGTTAACCGACGTCCATCAAACAACGAAGGTCTTCCTAAACTTCCTAAACGTGGAGAGTCACTAATGTCAAAACGATCCTTCTTAAAACGAAATAATCATTTCCTTGCCGTATTCGGTTCAATGACGTTATCGCCGTACACGGTGCAAATGTTTCTGGCTGTCTCCGCTACTGTCAATCGACTACTCAACTCAAACAGAATTCTCTAGTTGGCACTATATTTTCTAACGTCCACAGTTCCGTTCATTAAATCCAGATGACAAATTGAGAATATGTAAACTCGAATAGCAACATTGAACTACTAATTGAAAACGACAAACTATAAATAAACGCACAGCAACCGCACCTCTTTTTTTTTGAGTCAGCAGTCTTCTGACTGGTTTGATGCAGCCCGCCAGGAATTCCTCTCCTGTGCTAACCTCTTCATCTCAGAGAAGCACTTGCAACCTACATCCTCATTTATTTGCTGGATGTATTCCAATCTCTGTCTTCCTCTACAGTTTTTTCCCTCTGCAACTGCTAGTACCATGCAAGTTACTCCATTATATCTTAATAGATGTCCTACCATCCCATCGGCCGGCCGGTGTGACCGTGCGGTTCTAAGCGCGTCAGTTTGGAACCGCGTGACCGCTACGGTCGCAGGTTCGAATCCTGCCTCGGGCATGGATGTGTGTGATGTCCTTAGGTTAGTTAGGTTTAAGTAGTTCTAAGTTCTAGGGGACTGATGACCTCAGTAGTTAAGTCCCATAGTGCTCAGAGCCATTTGAACCATTTGAACTACCATCCCGTCCCTTCTCCTTGTCAATATTTCCCATATTTTCCTTGCCTCTCCGAGTCAGCGCTGAACCTCCTCATTCCTTACCTTTTCAGTGCACCTAATTTTCATCATTCGTCTTTAGAACCACATCTCAAATGCTTCGAGTATCTTCTGTTCCGGTTGTCCCAAAGTCCATGTTTCACTACCATATACCATACAATCCTGTGCTCCAGACGTACATTCTCAGAAATTTCTTCCGCAAATTAGGGCCTATGTTTCATATTTTCACGTAGAGGAAGGTGTAAGTAGATGAATGAAGAACACTAACATCACTTAACGAAGGTTTATTCACCACTTGCACATACAAGAGCGCGGAGCAAACTGCCTCCAGCCAGAACACATACGGTATATATACAGCTGCAGAACGTTCCAGTAAAATGATTCTTGTCATTTGTGGATACTTGTAGAATGTACTCGAACCGAATATAGAAATTAAAATTTTTCACTTCAGGTGAGTTTTAAACCCATGACCCTCCATGCAGCATTCTATTAGCGTAACCACTGCATCACTTGGCTTCTTCTGCGACAATATCAATAACTCCTCTTAGGCAGGAATACCTCATCTCTTTTTTTATAGACTCCTGTTTCTTCTTCCATCACATCAGGCAAGTCTCCCCCTCCTCCCCATCCCCCCCACCCCCCCCCCCACCACCCCAAGAGGCCTTCGTTGTACTCTTTCCATCTACAGGCTCTCTCCTCTGCATTTAGCAGTGGGATTCCCATTGCACTCTTAAAGTTGCCGCTCTTGCTTTTAATTCCACCTAGGGTTGTTTTGACTTTCCTGTAAGCTGATTCAGTCCGTCCGACAATAACATTTTTTTCGTCTTCTTCGCATTTTTCATGCAGACATTTCACCTTTGTTTCCCTGCATTTCCTATTTATGTTATTATTCAGCGACAGCATGCCGACATAAAAAGAAAAACGCTACGAAACTGTACACCAACCTAATAGTATTACCGGGCGACCTCTATTGTGTAGTAAAGCCTGTAACTGAGTCGACATAACTTGGTCCCTGACAGTTGCAGTGGGCCAGGGAGGCAGCTTTACTGGCCTACCTCAACCAGTAACTTAACGCAATTTTGTAGACATCTCTATGCCAACGACCAACAACTTTGCCGCAGTGGTAACACCGGTTCCCATCAGATCACAGAAGTTAAGCGCTGTCGGGCTTGGATACCACTTGGATGGGTGACCATCCGGTCTACCGAGCGCTGTTGGCAAGCGGGGTATACTCAGCCCTCATGAGGCAAACTGAGGAGCTACTTGATTGAGAAGTAGCGGCTCCGGTCTCGGAAACTGACATACGGCCGGGAGAGCGGTGTGCTGACCACATGCCCCTGCATATCCGCATCCAGTGACGCCTGTGGACTGAGGGTGACACGGCGGCCGGTCGGTGGCTTTGGACCTTAATGGCCTGCTCTGGAGGAGTTTGGTTTTTAGTTTTCTATGCCAACGCCTCAGTGTTTCACAGCTCTATAGACGTCTACTGTTTTCGTTTGCAGCCGTTAATGCTTTGCTGTCGAAAACTGGCAATAGCACTGTGAGCTGTCAGGAGTCTCCTTATACCGTCTCGACAATAGTTAAATGCCAGACTGTCGACTGAGGTACTAAAGGGCGACTGGCATTGCGTGTCCAGGAAGGGGGCAAAGCGACGGGCGTGGTCACGAACGGACGCGTGACGCAGGCACCGGTCGCCGCCAGCTACGCACACGCAGCCTCCGCTGCGTGGGAGAGCGATGCCCTGGGTCCTGCTCACCAAGACCGTGAAGGCCACTCTTGTCCGGACGTGGCACTGCAGCTAGTCACGGGCGAGACCGGCCAGAAGCTAAAGGTGAGTATCTGTTCCACTTCTATTGTCGGTAACCCAATCAACATGATGTTTCTCACACGGACCGGCACAGATTTTCGTAACAACCATGCTCCAACATCGATACAAGGTGAACTTTCCCGCTAACAGTAAAAGTCTTGTTAGGGAAAAAATACACTTGGGTCCCTTGTTGGTCAATGCCCTTTAATACAACTTCCTGCAAGGCAGAACTGTCACTTGTGTCACTCAGAATGATCAGCAAAATTTCTATCTACAGCTGCCGTTGCTTCATCAGTGAGGTAAAAATCCAATTTCCGCAGGTTTTTCTGGTCTTAAAGGATCATGACTTGCTTTTTATAAAGACCAATGAGTCCTCTAGCGTGTAGTTGGTTGAAGTTGGTCCACAAGACCAATATTCGAGAGCTATTGTTTTAATTTTGCCAGATAAACAATAAGATAAAATTGTTTTGGCATGCCAGGATAACTCATGTCATGACACCTCCAGTAGATGAAATCGACCTTGTCCCTTCGTTGTAGAACCATAGCTACCACTCAACACTTTTATTGTTATTAAGTTTCTGGCACGAAACAGTAAAACCACGTCTCATCGTCAGTAACTTGTAGTGCACAAATTTCGCAGCACTCTTTCTGAAGGGCTGCAAGCATTGCTAAATGTGTATCATTGCATAGAATTTAATTTACTATTAACTGAGTTGTGGTCCTGGAATGTATTTATTGCATTAGTCCACTTCCTCCTGCCATCTCTCTTTTTCCATCTTCTCCTCCTTCCTCCCCGTCCCTCTCCTTCTCATCCCTCCCTCTGTCCACCTTCTCCATCCCCCACTTCTCTGACTATATCCTCCTCCCTCATCTCTCTGTCCATCTGCTCCTCCTGATCCTATCAGTCCATTTACTCCTTCCCCTCTGTCCATATTCACTTCCCCCTCTTATTCCATCTCCTCCTACCTCTTCATCTCTTCGTCAGTCTCCTTACCTCCATCTCCCCCCTCTCTGTCCATCTTCTCCTCGCCTCTCTCTGTTAATCTCCTCCTCCCATTTCTCTCTTCCCATATCCTTTCCATTCTCTGTTTATTTCCTCTTCTTCTCTCTCGGTCCATCTCCTCCTTTTTCCTTTCTCAATCTAACTCCTTTGCTGCCCTCTGTTTGTCCATCTCCTTCCATCTCTCTTTGTCCACCTACTCTTCCCTTCCTCTGTTCTCTTCTCCTTCACCATCTTTCCATCCATCTCCTACTCTACCCTCTATCTCCCCTCCACCTTCGCTCAGTCCATTGCCTCTTCCCCTCCATCTTTCCATCTCCTCCTCCTTCCTTCCTCTCTCCACCTCCTCAACCCCCTCTCCCTTTTCCTCAACTCCCTTTCCCTTCATTGTCCATTTCCATCTCCTCATTCCTCCTATCTGTTTCCATGTCTTCCTCCCCCTTTTGTCTCCACATTATCACCCTCATCCCAGTAGGAGGTTGCTGGTTCTTGCTCCCACACTGTTTCTTTCCAGATACAAGCGTGACTGAAAGCAAGGAGTTTAAGAGGAGATTATTTCCCATCGCTTTGCAGAGTACGCGCTAGTGAGATTTATTTCACACGTATTTAACATATTTTGCACACATTTTTATACATATTTCACCTGTACCGGTAGCGAATTTCGTCCTGCAGTTACGTTTTCAGGCAGCTCGGTCTATATGACTTTATATATCCTGAACCATGTGTTGTACACTGATACAACTTAGCAACTACATTCGTTGGTATATTTGGGTGCTGTCTAAATTATGTTGCGAGTCGGGTTAGTGGTAAAGACACAATAAATTAAAACGTCATGCATGATGCGGCAGTTTTTCACGCATTCATGCATCTCAGTGTTCATGACGTTATATCTCATGTACTGTGCGTCGTACAATGAAACAAGTTTGTAGGTTCATTCAGCGGCATATGTACGTACTGTCTGCTCAATCTTTTGCGGATGAGCAGAAAAGTAATTAACGACATGCATGATGTGACTATTTTGCACACGCTCAGAGTTTACGAGTCATACCTCTTGAAGTGTGTGTCGTACAATGATATCAGTTTGCACGTTCAATCAGTGGTATACGTGTATACGTCTGTAAAATGTGTCATCAACTCAGTTAGTAGTAAAGAAATAATAAATCAAAACGACATTCCTCATACGATAGCTTTAACGGGTAAACAGCGAGGTTGTAGTAAGTGATAAAGTTTTTACCTCCCATCATTTTGTGAGGCTTTTCAGAGTCGAGAACGTTCACAAAAGCTTGAAATTGTGAGTAAAGTCAGTTGCAAGTCTCTAACTGTTCACATTCTCAAATACTGGACGAATAATTCCTATAAATTCAAGTCTCGTGAGCTACACTACTTATTAACCCCGCTTCCACCTCCTTGATGGTTCCTACCCTCACAGCGATTGTCTTCAAACCATAAGAGATATCTGTAGCAAATTTGGTTCAAGTGAGTCGAGCACTTTAGCTGGAGGTGTTGAACATACATACATATGTGCATACATACCTATATGTTTACATATGCATATGTATATGTACATCTGTTTTTACAATATCTATGGATTCAATAAATGAGTCACTTATCTTGTATAGTGTTGTGCCGCAAAAATTTCATCCTAAATAAATAGTTATTTCCATACGCATTATAATAAAATTGTAATAAATGTTCCATTTTAGTTTTGGCCACACATTAGGCAAACCATATCTGATGTGCATATGTGACTGCTACTGTATGTTTCTGTAAGATTTTTGTATAGTCAGTGCCACCCCCACCATGAAACAACCTGCACTAGGAGTAACTGCAAAATCAAGTGTAGCGACAAGCCTCTGCCAGGAACTTAAGTGTGAATTGCAGAGTAGCCATGTAGATGTAGATGTAGCCGCCGAACCGAGAGGACGCGTAGCAGAGTAGCAACAGCAGCACTTGTGTGATAAACTGAAAATTAATTTAGTCTTTGTTTTTTTGTTCACGTGAGACATGAGCACCTCCTTCCAACATTTTAACAAAGGCTTAATCAGTCTTATATCAAACAAATATTATATGCGGAGGTAGGAAATCACGGGAACAACTGAAATAGCGCATCACTTCACTGCTATTTGCTTTTATTGTAACACTTGATAACAGACCAATAAAATGTCGCGCGTTACACTTGACAGATAACAGCGCTAGAACAATAATAAACACCGGATCCGTTTTCTGCACTTTAGTTAAAGTTCAACAGGCGAACACAATTTAAGTTATCCCATAAATATAAATATGCGCGTAGGCGCTTTAAAGAACCGGTTATGAAACAGTCACTTATAACATCAAGGCAGGCAAACTCCACTTAAAGGGAAAATAATTAGCAAGTTTATACACTGACTTGAACATTAAGGTGAATAACAGGAAAGTTCACCGTCCACAACTCCGTACGGTGACAGTTAACCTCCAGTGAGTTACTTTCTTTACAATACGACATTAAGAGCAGCTCAAAAGTAACAAAAAAAAATTAAGATTCAACCAATACCGCCCAGCGCACGGCGTCCATGGAGACGAGGCGCTTGCCGGAGCTTAAGTCTTGGTGGTGACTTAGTACCTAAGTGCCGCATTTTTAAAATGTGACGACTCCTATTCAGGCCGTTTTAGTTTTATTTCTAGACCATGCCCTCGTAGACATATTATAGAATCAGGATAATCTCCTGAAAAAGGCTCAATTACTTGGGCTGAAACCTAGGTAAATTGGTTTCATTACCGCAATCGAGGCTGATAGTTTCTTATATAACAGGATGATATTGCAGCTTGCAGTAGAAATACTAGAGCCCAAATATAGCCTTTACCCAAGGCAGGACAAAAGCACACTAGTTTCTCCCTCAATTATCTCAATTAAAATTTCCAAAACAATGAAAACTAGCAGGATTCTCTTACACGGCAGACGTGCCAACACTTCCGCTCATACCCCAGAATCAACTAGCGGAACATAAATCATTGACACATTTAAGATAATATTTTAGAACAATGTACTTAAATACCTTTGTTTACCACATGCCTTAAGTAGTTAACAGGTTAGTCTCTGTTATCGATGCCACGCAAATGAGGTAGCAAGTTAAG
Source organism: Schistocerca cancellata (assembly GCF_023864275.1). Lineage (NCBI taxonomy): Eukaryota > Metazoa > Arthropoda > Insecta > Orthoptera > Acrididae > Schistocerca > Schistocerca cancellata. The sequence goes on along the minus strand of NC_064628.1, from coordinate 146,785,060 downwards.
GTCTACAATTCTACCTTGCCATTTAACAGGTGTCGTGACGAGGAAAGAAAGAATCCAGTTAATTAATTGGAAGTCACTACTTGGATTCAGTATTTGACAATGCGCTTAAAACCAACAGACGAAGGTGAGAGTCAAGTCAACAGTCGCAAGCAGCTCACGCTGAACACGAACATAAGGTGAGCAGTAAATAAACTGCTCCTTGTTCAGTCATTTACACACCGATGAAACAAATAATCTTCGCCGAATTACTGCAGGCGCCGGAATCCCCAGTTGCTTGTAAATGACGCAAATAATGGTCAAAACGTCTTACTTTAACTCCGATGACATCTGTAGCATAGGAGTTTTAATGCACAACATGGCCTCATCCCCTTGGATCTACCAGTAACATTGGCTACTGTCAAGGCTTTAACGATGCATCACACATGACACGAGTCACACCAAACCATCAACAAAACGGCGTGGCGTCCTGTACGCTCCCAGACGTCCGCCATCAAGAGTTCTTCCTCCCCACCGACGCTGTCCCGGAAACACGGCAGGCAGCCGGCCGCAGCAACCACACAGTGCCCTCTCGCTAGGGTAAGGAAACAGCAGAGCGCGAAGAGGGAAATTGAAAAGGAACGCGTTACAGACAAGGAGAAAACGCCGAGAACCAACGGTGACATTTCGTCATATATGCAAAGAAGTGAACTATACGTATGTATTGTACTGTGTGAACTAGTGGTTAGAAAATTAATCGTTGTTTTTGTTTTTGCGCAAGTCTTGTGAATATTCTTGTGTAGGACGGCTTTCTAGTGGAAATTTTTCCGTCACCAGAAACTCCGTCACGCCACTAAGTTTTAATTTTGTGCTAGTAAACAGCAAACAGTTTAAATCACTGCATTCCAGTTTGAATTTTTATTTTGTGCAGTAACTTTTTGGCAAACAGGGTTTCTAATAACAGGTATCTCTAAATACATCAACTTCAGTAGAGAAATTTACTTGCGGTCTCAGAGTTCAGTGAGAAATCTGCACACCAACTTTTGTGTTAGTTTATTCTCCTTTGGTATATTTTCTAACTCGGTAGCGCCATTTGAGACCTCATATGTATTTTATACACAGTGCGATATGGCTAGGGACTGTGCTTGTTGTGAGCGGACACAAGGAGAATTGGCTGCTATCCGTAAACAGTTGGAAGCTGCGTTGGCTACCGTCGAAAAGCTTCTAGCTAATGCTCGAAGTTGCGATGACGTTGGGGCGCCAGTGAAGAGACCTACGACACCCATGGTGCCACTGGGATCATCTGGTGATTCTGACTTCGCTGCGGCTCCTGATACGCAACATCTGAGCGGTCCGTCCTCATTCGCGAGTGGGTGGCAGACAGTGGTGGGTCCGCGTGTCACTGGGCGGAAGGCGAAAAAGGGAGCAGGACGTGCGGCTGGCTCCCAGCGGCTTAGCAACAGCTACGAGGTGCTACCCCGTGTTTATGTAACTCTGAACCAGCAGGGGATGCCTTTCCTGTCGGGCCAGCGTTCGAGTTTCCTGCCAAGTCTGGACAACTACAGAGGGTAGCAAAGCTTTTCATTGGGAACTCCAACGTTAGGCGGGTGATGGAGCCCATCAGGGAGATAGCAAGTAGGTCGGGAAAAATTTTAGTTGAAACGTCCCCTTTGAACATTTATACATGATTGTGCTTAAACTGACACGCAATATTTTTAGCACAACGCAATCTGACTTTCAAAAATCCCTACAAAAGAATGGCCCTGACTAACATTAACCTATGCGTTTCACAAATCGCTTACCTCACATAAATCTTGGTTACTCGAACTACTGCAATACAGCGAGCGCCACTACTGCCAGCTAAATAAAAGATTCAAACTACGGAAGGCACTAACTACTGATAGGGATAGTTAGCAATTGAAAGATTTTAATAGAGAACAAACAATGTATTTACCTTAATAATCATAATATATATGCCATCCAGTCTTACAAATTTCAAGTCTCCGCCATTTCTCTCCCCACATCCACCACTGCTGGCGGCTCACCTCCAACTGCGCAACGCTACGCGCTGTTCACATCCAGCTGCCGCTGCCCAACACTACAATGGCAGACAACAATGCAAACTAGCCACAGACTGCACACAGCACAGCCAGTGATTTTCATACAGAGCGCTACGTAACGTTGCCAATAAGAAAACATAAACAGCCTACTTACATAGCCTACTTACATAGTGTACATTCGGTATGTTTGCCGGGTGGTCTCATCCATGATGTGGAGGAGGCCCGGACGGCGGCTATCGAGCGCACTGTGTGCAAATGGCTGCATGTAGTGGCACATGTCGTCACGAATGACGCCATCGTCGGCTCCTTGCGGCAGCTGGCTGATTTGGTGAAGGCAAATAGCAACGAATGCAGGGTGCAGGCTACGCTGTCTATTTGTAGCATCGTACCCAGGTTGATCGCGGTCTTCTGATTTGGAGCAGAGTGAAAGATGTAAGCGAGAGGCTAAGACGACTCTGCGACGGTATCGGATGCGAATTTATCGACCTCCGCCATCGGGGGCAGAACTGTAGGGTTCCCCTTAATAGTTCAGGCGTGCACTACACTCAGGAAGCGGCAAGTAGCGTAGCGTAGTACGTGTGGCGTGCACATGGGGATTTTTTAGGTTACAGAACCCCTTCCTTGGTATCAAAGATGATTTGCTTGTTAAAACGGCCACAGCGACCTCGGAGAATCTTGGTCCTCCCAAACCAGAGACAGAAATGATTAATATGACTTTAGTGAACAGCAGGAGCATCCAAGGAAAGATCCCAGAATTCGTATCGCTTACTGAAGGTTATAATGCACACATACGAGGGCAGTTCAATAAGTAATGCAACACATTTTTTTTCTCGGCCAATTTTGGTTGAAAAAACCGGAAATTTCTTGTGGAATATTTTCAAACATTCCCGCTTCGTCTCGTATAGTTTCATTGACTTCCGACTGGTGGCAGCGCTGTACGGAGCTGTTAAAATGGCGTCTGTAACGGATGTGCGTTGCAAATAACGGGCAGTGATCGAGTTTCTTTTGGCGGAAAACCAGGGCATCTCAGATATTCATAGGCACTTGCAGAATGTCTACGGTGATCTGGCAGTGGACAAAAGCACGGTGAGTCGTTGGGCAAAGCGTGTGTCATCATCGCCGCAAGGTCAAGCAAGACTGTCTGATCTCCCGCGTGCGGGCCGGCCGTGCACAGCTGTGACTCCTGCAATGGCGGAGCGTGCGAACACACTCGTTCGAGATGATCGACGGATCACCATCAAACAACTCAGTGCTCAACTTGACATCTCTGTTGGTAGTGCTGTCACAATTGTTCACCAGTTGGGATATTCAAAGGTTTGTTCCCGCTGGGTCCCTCGTTGTCTAACCGAACACCATAAAGAGCAAAGGAGAACCATCTGTGCGGAATTGCTTGCTCGTCATGTGGCTGAGGGTGACAATTTCTTGTCAAAGATTGTTACAGGCGATGAAACATGGGTTCATCACTTCGAACCTGAAACAAAACGGCAATCAATGGAGTGGCGCCACACCCACTCCCCTACCAAGAAAAAGTTTAAAGCCATACCCATGCCGGTAAAGTCATGGTTACAGTCTTCTGGGACGCTGAAGGGGTTATTCTGTTCGATGTCCTTCCCCATGGTCAAACGATCAACTCTGAAGTGTATTGTGCTACTCTTCAGAAATTGAAGAAACCAATTCAGCGTGTTCGTAGGCACAAAAATTTGAACGAACTTCTCCTTCTTCATGACAACGCAAGACCTCACACAAGTCTTCGCACCCGAGAGGAGTTCACAAAACTTCAGTGGACTGTTCTTCCTCATGCACCCTACAGCCCCGATCTCGCACCGTCGGATTTCCATATGTTTGGCCCAATGAAGGACGCAATCCGTGGGAGGCACTACGCGGATGATGAAGAAGTTATTGATGCAGTACGACGTTGGCTCCGACATCGACCAGTGGAATGGTACCGTGCAGGCATACAGGCCCTCATTTCAAGTTGGCGTAAGGCCGTAGCATTGAATGGAGATTACGTTAAAAATAGTGTTGTGTAGCTAAAAGATTGGGGAATAACCTGGTGTATTTCAATGCTGAATAAAACAACCCCTGTTTCAGAAAAAAATGTGTTGCATTACTTATTGAACTGCCCTCGTAATATTGGGAAGAAAAAGCTGGTTGAAATCAGACGTCAATGACAACGAAATACTAAGTTCAGATTGGAATATTTATCGTAAGGATAGGTTAGTCGCCAATGGTGGCGGCCAGTTTGTAGTAGTAAATAATTCGATAAAATCTAACAAGGTTATCACGGATTCCGTATGTGAATTAATCTCGGTGAAATTGAGTATCAATGAACTGTGGCGAGTGGCATGGCGTGCGGACGTGTTCGGCGAGCGCTCCACTTGTTGGTGGTGGGAAAATGTGGTCGAAGTGCAGTGCACGTTTCAAAGTGGATAGCTAAAGGTGTAATCTGTCACGTTACTTATTAAAGACTAGTTCGGAGACCGTAGCTTGACAGTGAGAGGTCTTTCTTTTCTGTGATAGTGAATGTATTCTTGCGTGTCGTGTGGCAAGTTTCGTCAGCGAAACGGGAAGCCATTGCATTCTCTGTGGGCTGCGAGGCGTTGGGCTTTCTGCTGACGGCGCGGAGTGCAGCGGGCTGACTGTGCGAGCCACAGCTGTTCGTTGCGTGAGGCGTCCCAGACAGCAGCGGCCGACACGGCGGGCGCCGTCTACGTGAAGCTGGCTGCAGGTAGTGTCAACTGGCGTGTAGCTCATATTTGCTGGCGTTACCGAGTAACAGCGCGGCACACTGTGGAATAAATCACAGAGTGTACTGCGCTTAACGGAATTGGTTGCACTCGGTTTAGAGACAATCTACATGCGCAACGAATCGAGAATTTAGGAATCGGCTGCCGTACATCAAATTTCGTCCGGTGCGCGCTTTCTTTGCCTCAGTCTGTGAAGCATTTGGGACGTGTGCATCGGCTTTTAACTAAATAAAGCTCCACGTCCGCGAGTACACTCGGACACTGGAGCAAACAACCTGGTCCACGTTGGCGGCAGCCGCTGATACTTTCGAAAATGCCGAACGCGCTCCAGGAATCAATGTGAACTACACATCATTCGGAGGACGTCGAAACAGTGACGCGAATCCGATGGGCAAGAGCACAGGGGCAATAAGACGAGTGGTATCCAGCGTGAGTTAATTCCCAAAAGAAATAAAATGGAAACTAAAATGATAAGCGCTGAAGATGAGATCTTAAAGAAGTTCCAGAATGAACTAAAGCAAAAAAAAGGCGTCAACCATAATTACATCGCCGGTTAGAGGCCAAATTTGGCCACTGGCACTAGGTCAAGCGAGGCTTTATGGACAAAATGAAGAGCTCAGGACTGAAAAAGCCAGACTCAGGAAAGAACTAGCTGTTGCAAACGCACCAGATGCCCAGGAACGTACTCAGCGCCTGGAACAAGATATAGCGGGACTCAAATCCGAAAATCAGAGACTAAAGTCAGAAAATAAACCCCTCTCACTTTCATTTGCAGCGGTTGCGGCTGCCGGACCGATAGCGAAATCTAAAAGCAAAGTACAGGAACGCATTCAACAAACAAAAGCTAAACAGTCCAGCACACTTTTCCTTATATCAGAAACCAACCAAGATGCGAGAACCATTAGAGGAACCATCAGTAAGACAATTAATTCCAAGCAAGAAAAATTAAAAATAAAATCAATCAGGTCAACAGCAAACACCGTAATAATTGAAACAGAGCCACAAGTAGACAAGAAAAAGATAATAGAAAAAACAACATAGCTTAAGGACATTAGGTTTGAAGAACCCAACAAGTTGAGAAGCCTGCTGGCAGCGCACCATGTCTCAACATATTTAACTGATCAGGAATTGTTAGAAGAGCTCTACAAATTAAACCTGAGTGAACATGTTACTAAAGACGAGTTCGATAACGAGGTTAAAATAAAATTTGAAACAGGACCAAAAGGCAAAAGGACAGTAAACAATATTCTAGGAGTGCCGCCAAGAGTACGATTATAGCTGCTTCAAAAAGATAGTTTTTTTCATTTTGAATATTTGTACATCAACGACTTTGTTGCTATACAAAAATGTTTTAACAGTTGGGGTTTCGGTCACCCATCGAAGCGTTGCGACAAAGATCCAGTATGTGGAAGATGTGAAAAACTGGGTGACAAAAAATCAGAATGCAGGCAGGAGAATCCTGTAGGCTGTATACCATGCGAATACAGAAACAGAACATGCGATAAGGCAGGGCGAGGGGGAGGGGGGGGGGGAGCAGACTGTCCTACATATAAACAACTCTAAGAAAAACAAACAGATCGCACCGAATACGATGTTCTGTACAACGTACATACACACATTAATAAGGAGTGCCACCATAACTGTCAGAAACCCACCCCCGTAGCACACACAGGAACAGACGCAACTAATAACACAAACAGGCAAAGGTACAAATCGCCGACGACTAGGATGAGAGGCTGGCAGTGAGCCGTTGTCTGGACGCAACACATGGGGATATTACAACCCCCAAATGCAGATACCGCTACTAATGTAATGCCTCAGTTCTGGGAGACAATACAGTGTAGCTACTTCAGCATTACCGACTATATAGACGATATGTGCATGCAGGGTGCTGTTGAATATGAGGTTTCCAGGCACCTGAAACATCACATGCGTGATTGGGCCATCTTCCAGGCTGGTCTTCTTTTACGAGTTGACGACGTGGAAGACGAAATACTGCGAGATAGTCCAGAGAAATATAACGACGTCCTTGAACATAAGTTCACAAGAAATCCAACACTACAGGCAAACGCAAACAAAAACATTTACACACAACCCCCGCAACAAGTAGAATATCATACAACCAAATGTAGACCCTATATTACACCACTTCGTTTTGTCTACGGAGAACCGGCCGTTGTGGCCCAGTGGTTCTAGGCGCTTCAGTCTTTAACCGCGCGACCGATACTGTCGCAGGTTCGAATCTTTCCTCGGGCATGGATGTGTGTGATGTCCTTAGGTTGGCTAGGTTTAAGTAGTTATAAGTTCTAGGGGACTGATGACATCAGATGTTACGTCCCATAGTGCTCAGAGCGATTTGAACCATTTTTTTGTCTACGGAGGTAGCGCACACAGTCACTACGAAAAACAAAACAGTCATGTAGCTGAACAGAAAGACACATCTTGCACCGGCACAACACTCCAGAAACGGACATACGACAGTCACATTTTAAGAACAAGTCCCTGGTAGAGATCAAAAACAACAAGTCACTATCAGGGGAAATTCTCAGCGAAAACACATCAAACTCCACACTACCAGAAACCATAAAGCAGGAAAGACGTACTGAACTACAAAATTACTCGAAATCGGAGCAACAAACAAACAGTCAAAAACGCCAACAAAAAAAAATGGTTCAAATGGCTCTGAGCACTATGGGACTTATCATCTTAGGTCATCAGTCCCCTAGAAGTTAGAACTACTTAAACTTAACTAACCTAAGGACATCACACACATCCATGCCCGAGGCAGGATTAGAACCTGCGACCGTAGCAGTCCCGCCGTTCTTGACTGTAGCGCCTAGAACCGCACGCCCACCGCGGCCGGCAAGAACACCAATCAGATACAAACAAGGACCCCAAGCCGAATACCATTAATTATGTAAACGACGAAAACTTAGAAGTTAACCCACGGCTTATCAGACTAGAAAACAAGGATATATTTCAAGTAGCTCTTCGCTATGTAATACGAACTAAGCATGGAAACGGGGATGAAATCTAATTTCCAAGTACAGAACAAACTGACAGGATGATCCTGAGAGTTGAAAATCTGCCAACCAACCCCAAAGAGCTATGTAAGCTTTTAGGGGAGGCATGTGCACAAAGGGGAGAGGGCCTAAACCTAGAGGAAGTATACAAGGTCTTCGTGAGAGCACATGGACGTGTTTTCCAGGATTTTAAAGAAACCACACGAAAGTCTTTTTCCTTCACTAGATATCACTTCTGAAGGTGATGCAACTAAATTGCCAGGCCAATACCCTAGTAAACAGGGAAGTAGGTAGGCTCGTAGAAGAAACAAAAGCAGATATCGCCTGCGTTCCCTTTTCTGCGGGGAGGGATAATTTCAGGGCTCCCCTCACATTACATCACAGTATCAGGAACACCAAACGCAAAAGCCGCGATAATAGTAGTTAATAAAAGCATCATTGTAACACGGATCACCCAGTGTTGCTCTGAACACATTGTCACAGCAGAAATAACAGACGGACAGGATGTATGGCTCATGTCGTCTATTTACGCTCAGTACTCGTATGATATAGAACCTTCTTAGACAAAATAAAAGACATTGCCCGACACTCAGAAACAAAAGGCTGCTTATTCTAACTGACATCAACGCAAAATTCCCCTTGTAGAACTCAGATAGAACTGACGACAAGGGCAACTAGTGCTTGACGTGGTAAATGAATGCAACCTCTTCATACTGAATAGGGAGGGTCAGCCACCTACCTACCACGGAGACGCCGGTGGTGTAACATAGACCTTTCTCTAGGGAACGCAAAATCTCTTCCACTAGTCAATACATTTAAGGTATTAGACAGAGCCACACACAGCGACCACAACGCAACCGTCATAACCACGGACAAATATATCTATACACCACGAACAGCAGCATTTACTCATAGGAAGAGCCGACTGGCAAAAAGTTCGTGATATTGTTAAGGCGTCGTCACTACACACTGTTCAAGGCAGTATATATTACAAAAAGCATGTACTGAGAAAGGTCCTACAAGGAGCACAGGAAGCAGCTATACCACGTGCAAAAACTCTGTGGGGACAGAAACAACCGTGGTCGACAGAACTGGCAAGAATAAGGAAGAATTCACGGGACAAAGGAAATTACTACCAACAAGCAAAGACAGCTCCTGAAAGATAGATAAGACACCATCTGTATCGTGATGCTAAACAGAAATACCAAGAACAACTAAAGACAAGAAGGCAAGACTACTGGACCAATTTTGTAAAAACGCAGCTACAGAACGACATCTGGGGACAACCATTCAAGATAGAAACAGAACGAGTTAAGACACCGACAGTTCTGTCAACACTAAAACGAGCTTACAGCACAATGACCAAAGGATGGAGATGCTCAGTAGAATATCTCCTGAACAGGCTCCTCCCAGATGACGGCCCCACACAAGAGGAGCGACACCACGCTGACCTGAGAGAGAGCATGAGGCAGCCATACATCAGTCACAGTTTAACCATGGCATTCACGCCAGAAGAAGTCGCGACGGCAATCAGCAGGCTTAAAAACCGGAAAGCACCCGGTCCAGACAAAATACTTTCAGAAACATTAAAACAAACAGTAACACAAATCACATATTTCCTTACTAACATTTTCAACGAGGCGCTACTAACAGGCAGAATTCCAAATCTCTGGAAAACTGCTATGTAATAATAACCAGGAAATCACAAGACAAACAGCCAACAGACCCCAAAACGTACCGAACGATCTGTCTCTTAAATACTCTCGGCAAGGCACAGGAAAGGCTTCTGTGTCACCGTTTACAATCTCACAGACGCCTCCTCGGCCTAACGCCCCATCAATTCGGCTTCAGGGAAGATAGATCAGTAGAAGACGCCGTCAACCAAGCACTGACAGTTACAAATAGCATCAGCGACAACTACGTGGCCGCCATTCTAATAGACATAGCCGGGTATTTTGACAACTTGTGATGGCCGTCCCTCTTCGCCAGCTAAAGGGAAATGAGGCTGTTAGCTTCCCTCTACAATAGCTTCCTCGACTACTGCAGAGGCAGAGTGGTGGAGTGGAGGGCTGGTACACGGAAGGTTGTCAGGAGAATAACAAAGGGATGTCGACAGGACTCGATCTGCGGACCAATATTCTGTGATATCGCAATCGAGCCCTTGCTGAACACCCTGGACAGTGACGACAGGGTAAGAGGTGTGGAGGCTTACTCAGATGACCTGCTCGTAGTGGTGTCAGCCAAATCAAGAGCAGCACTAGAGACAAAAGGCACGCAACTGCTCCAGAAAATTAACAGTTGGTGCAAAGACAATACATTAAAAGCAGCTCCCAACAAAACTGTGTATTAACTGCTCAGAGGGACACTACAGAGAAATCCAATTCTAAAATTAGACAATACAAGCATACAGAGGAGGCAAGCCACACGTTATCTATGACTGCATCTTGACGAAAAACAGACTTTCAACCATCATATAAATTTGACAATTGACAAAGCACAATTATGCACAAACTAGCAAGACTAAACACAACTCAGTACAAAATACCTATTAAGATCATAAGGACCCACCACATTGCGATATCTGAATCCATCGCATACTTCGCAGCAAGTGCTTGGGCTCACAGGCTGAAAACATACAGACTAACAAGACAATTGCCAGACGAAGTCAACGTAGTGTACTCTTGAGAATGAGCGGAGCCTTGAACACCGCTTTGTGATGGGGACCTGCCCTATGGACATAAAAATACGTTATAGAGCTGAACTTTACTGGCTTAAGAGGGACAGGCTCGATAAGGTCACCATAATTACGGAAACCAACATTATGAACAAAACACAAACGAATCAATGGTGGAATCAAACATGGCAGATAGAATAGGATGCATCCGACAAGGGTCGCCGAGTACACTCTTTCTTTCCTGATGTACGCGAAAGACTACAACTGAAACTTGTGGAGCCAAGCCAAGGATATTCCATTTCCTGACAGGCCACGGGCCGTATCCGGTACATTTAAAACGTATGGGACTAACTAACGATGAAATATGCGTATGCGGGGAAACTGGGACACCAGAACATGCCACTCTACTGTGCAACATCGGTAGCACAAGTGAGACCTATACAGAACGATAATGACATCGCCAGAATAATACGTAATCCCGATGACTGGAGCACAATAAATAGAGTAGCCAATATTGTATCGAACTCTCTACACGAAAGATACAAGCGCCAAAACCCGTAGAGAAAAAGGCGTAGACAAGCACAAACAACACAACAAACCTCATGGGAGGACACAAACACGACCCCAGACTCCGAAACCGAGGAAGCAACACTAAGTGAACATGACTCAGAAGGGATCAACATGTAAGGGACCAAAACCAACAAGCATGACACTGCGTGCCACAACACGATCACAAACAACACAACAATCATAAAACAATAAACACCGGCACCATATACTAAGACTGTAGTAATAAGGTAATGTCGCTGGGGAGGAGAAGGCTCGAAGAAATTTTATTCCGAGGCTCCTCCTCCCCAATGGCATCCCACATTGTGTTTAAAGTATGCTTCACACAAGCAATAATGTATTGCTCGTCTTATTGTGTGCAAACAGAAGCATATTCTCTTCTCTATTCAAAGTTACAATCGATGAATTTTGCATATCATTTACGTATTAAGTTATTTAAGGACTAATGCATCGAAGTAGCAATGAACTATATTCTATTTCTACTAAAAAGTTACTAACAAAAGAGTAATTCTCATGTGAAGCTCAACTTCATGTATTCCTGTATTAAGTGCTCAATCAGCATTTAATCTGCATAAGCTGTGTAGACATACATTAGCACAAGCCATTTCAGATGAGAATACCTCGAGGTTGTACCGAAACCTTCTCATCTCAAATAGGTAGTAGTAGGCCATTATTAACCAACATGCTACATAGACTGTATTACACATCCAAATACAGCATATCACTTCCCTCTACATACTACAAATTATTTTCACCACGCTCTTTGTGTTACATTGTTTTCTTTGACATTTGCATTATATAAATTATAATTCTCATCCACTAGGTAGTAACAAATTATATGTAACTATTTTAACAATTGTTAAGCATTAAATTCGCTGTAACCTCAGGAAATCCTTATATATTACGTTCTTTATGTTATTAAAAAAGCATTAACAACTGTATACCAATAATAATGTAACTATGAGAAGTCTTTGCTATTAGCTTCAGAGGCGTCCTTCCCACCTTACATTTCAAGGCGGTGGGTTACTCTGTAGTGTCAATGAAATAAATAAATCAATCAAAGAACGGTCAGAAATGTTGAGCGGATGCTTTTATAGATCACCTGGGTCAGGATCTGTAGTAGTAGAGCACTTCAAGCAGAACTTGCAGAAAATCGTTAGTAATTTTTCTGATCATGACGATGTAGTTGGAGGTGACTCTAACTTGCCAGGTATAGATTGGGAGTTATATGTCATCAAAACTGGTGCCAGGGACAGGGGATCGTATGGCATTGTTCTCGATGTCTTGTCCAAAAATTGAGCAGATAGGGAACCAACTCGTAAGAGTAACGTCTTAGACCTGAACTTATCGAACCAATTAACGCAGAGTGATCATAAGGCTGTGACAGCGTCTATGACGAAGTGTCATACAAGGAATGTTAAGAAAGGAAGGAAGATAGATTTACTCAGGAAGGGTGACAGGATGCAAATTTCAGAATATCTCAGCACTCAGCATCAAATATTCGGTGATGAGGACGAAGATGAGGAGAACAAATGGAAAAAGTTCAAAGTCATCGTTCAATAAGGTTGGGGTTGGGTTGTTTGGGGAAGGAGACCAGACAGCGAGGTCATCGGTCTCATCGGATTAGAAAAGGATGGGGAAGGAAGTCGGCCGTGCCCTTTCAAAGGAAACATCCCGGCATTTGCCCGGAGTGATTTAGGGAAATCACGGAAAACCTAAATCAGGATGGCCGGACGTGGGATTGAGCCGTCGTCTTCCCGAATGCGAGTCCAGTGTCTAACCACTGCGCCACCTCGCTCGGTCGTTCAATAAGCTCTAGACAAGCATGTTCGGAGTAAGGTTTTAAGGGATGGGAAATATCCACCATGGTTTAATAGCCGTGTTAGAAAAGCGCAACGTAAGCAAAGTGCACTTTATCGCAGATTGAACGAAGCGAAAATGAGCGTAAGGAGAACAACGAGGTGCTGTCCCTCCTTTCAATCGTCGTGCGAAAGTCGAAATGGCAAATATTGAGATAACCAATCGCGGAAATAAAATCAGCCACAATCGCTTAGTAGTGGAAAGGCGTCAGGACCAAATGACATACCTATGAGATTCTAAAAAGATTATGCGAAAGAACTTGCTCCCCATCTAGCAGTAATGTATCGTAGATAGATTGAGAAACTAAAGGTACCTAACGACTGGAAAATGCGCAGGTCATTCCCGTTTTTAAGGAAGGCCGTAATACAGATCCACACAATTATAGACCTACACCGTTGACGTCAATCTGCAGCATTATGGAGCATGTTTTATGCTCGATAATTATGACGTCTTTGGAAAATGAACATCTCCTCAATAATAATCAACATGGATTCCGCGAACAGAGATCCTGGGAAACTCAGCTCGCTCTGTTCCTCCATAAGACCTACAGCTCAGTGGACAACGGCGCTCAGGTTGATGCCGTGTTCCTTGATTTAAGTAAGGCGTTTGACACCGTCCCGCACTGCCGTTAAATGAAAAAAAAAAAAAACGAGCTTGCGGAGTATCGGAATGGACCTTCGATTCGATTCAAGACTTTCTTGCACATAGGACCAAACACGTCGCCCTTTACGGAACTAAATCGACAGATGTAAACGTAATATCAGGAGTACCACAAGGAAGTGTGATAGGAACGTTGCTGTTTACAATATATATAAAAGATCAACTAGAAAGCGTCGTATGCTCTTTAAGGCAATTCGCAGTTGATGCAGTTGTCTATACCAAAGTAGCAACGCCAGAAGATAGTAAGAACAGCAGACTCAGATTCATGGGAAAAATCTTAAGGAAATGTCACGAAAGAAGTGACTTATAAGGCACTTGTTTGCCCGATTCTTGAGTATTGTTTATCTATCTGGGATCCCTATCAGGTACGACTGATAGGGGAGATAGAGAAGATTCCACGAAGAGCGGCGGGTTTCGTAACGGGATTGTTTCACTGGCGAGAGAGCGTTACGGAGATGCTAAGCAAACTCCACTGGCAGAGGTCACAAGAGAGGCGTTGTACATCACGGAGAGATTTACTATTAAAATTTCGGGACAGCACTTTTCAGGAGGAGTCAAACAACATATTAGTTCCCCCCACATACATCTCACGTATTGACCACGAAGTGAAAATTTGAGAAATTAGAGCCAATACAGAGGCTCACTGACGATCATTCTTCCCATGCACTATTCGCGAGTGGAACAGGGCTGTAGGGATCAGACAGCAGTACCGAAAGTACCCTCCGCCACACACAATTACGTGGTTTGCGGCGTATGATGTAGACATAGATATGCAGATCGATCATGATGTGAAATATGTAGCCAATAGCATCTCTCACGTGAGAGTAATTACATCGAAAGTGAATACAAGCACGCGGACCATATGGATACAATATACGGCTTATGAATTATGAAGGAAGACGATACCGAATACGGAAAAGTTTCTCCAACAAGTCGTTACTGCCACTGCTAGCAAACCACTAATCTGAATGGTTACTGAATGTGTCAAGCATTACATATGAACATTTTTATGTGTGGTTTGTAACATTAAAGAATTATATCCGTTAATGTACGTTAAGATTTTATGATTTACAAAATTGTTAATTTTTCGTATTAAAAATAGTAAACTTTTCGTGGCATGAAACACTATCAATCAGAATTGAATTTAATAACAGTATAATTTTTGTTCCAAACATACAGAAGTATGTTTTGAATAGCTCCTCTTTTTCTTCATTCATCTTTATACTTTTTTAGATAAGAATTAGAATAATGTCTCAAAGGCGTAATATCAAGAAAATACATTTTGAAAATTTTGTTTAATTATTTAAACATACAAAAGGCTAATCAAAGATCGTAAAATCCTCCATAATGTACTACACATATCTATAAATATTTTCTGTCTCCCTTTCAATTAAAGATCAGAGATTGCTCAGTCAACATGGTTCATTCTGCTCTTACCAATAGTATAAAATGCTGTTGCAGTATCCGGCCACGGTGGCCGAGCGGTTCTAGGGGCTTCAGTCCGGAACCACGTGGCTGCTACGGTCGCAGGTTCGAATCCTGCCTCGGGCGTAGATGTGTGTGATGTCCTTAGGTTAGTTAGGTTTAAGTAGTTCTAAGTCTAGGGGACTGATGACCTCAGATGTTAAGTCCCATAATGCTTAGAGCCATTTGAGCTTTCGCAGTAAACACATCTCGATTCCTAACAACTCTCTCCAGTACAAAATTCTGCCACAATTTTTCTCAAAGAATCATATGATTGCACCACAGACAGAAATTATCCCTATATTAAATCCACAAAACCTCCTTATTTAAACGTTATATCCAATTTAATTTATTAAGGATTCAATTAGCATTCTGTTTTTTTCCACTGAGGACACTTACTTAGAAAATCATATTTGGCGAGGAAACTGAATGTGGGCTCAATGACATTCATAATAATTATGGTAGTGAGTGCTTATGTGAATAAGTTTCTTTGCATGTTTTGTTTTTATGTCAGTCCTAATTTTGACAGATCCTGTTGGTACACGTTATGTTCCTTTAAAGGTCGTATTTTTCCTTGACTTCTGAATCTTCAGGACGTTAGTCAATGGTGAGTCTTCCGCATTTCTTAAAGAAATATAATTCAGCCAGTAAATGAGTGCCTTATGAAAAATTTGTTCTTCCGATTGCTGATTATTGTCCATGTGCCAGGGCTGGTTATGATATTGTGTTAATATTGTCTCTTTAATTATGGGATTACCGTACGACGATACGTCCATCATGGTCAAATATTATCATTTTAATTAATTATACTGAAAGGTGTGTGTGTAAATTTTCGAAGGAATTATTCGTGTTTTGGATGTGTGGAAACGTGCTCGTAAGTTTTAAAGTGCTCAGACACGCGCGCGCAGCATCGGCAGAGTAGCTGCGCAGCACGGAGATGAGTTACGGGTGATATTTGGTCTGTAAAGATGTACTCCTGATTTATCTGTTGATCGAGAAGGGAGAAAAGGAGACAGATTGTTGAACTTTGGTGTTATATGTGAACAGTCGAGTTTTGATTTAGTAGTAGTAAGCAGCAACCAACGGAGACTTTTGGGAATTATGTTATAGCCTAGATTAATGGGAAATTTATTTTGGAGGGAAATAGAATTGATTTTTACAGTGGTACGATTATCCTCTTTGTGAAGAATGGATAGCAGGTAGTGATTAAGCGTGCTTTATTTGAAGCAGCGGTTTCATAATGTAGTATTCTCGTCTGACATCAAGGTTAGGAATCGTTTTGCTTTTCATTTATTTGTTAGCATTTATCGATCGTTGTGAGAGAAATGAATTTAAGAATTAGATTTTGGAATTTTCTTTATGGAAATATTATAGATATGAAGTTCAATTTTTGTTGTTCTAGGATTAAATATAGTTGGTTTCAGAGAGAATTAACTGTTATTAAAGTTCTATTAAATGTTACTAAGTCAAATGATATGAGATTGCTACTGAGTTCATGTAACCCAGAGTCATTATTTACAATCCGAGAGTCAACTAATTTTCGATTTATTTAAAACCATTGTCAAAAATTCTGAATCAAGAGTAACAGCAAAGTGCTTCTTCGTATCTCAGTAGTTAGATTTTGCAGCTCTATAACCGAGACGCGCTTTAGTTACGAAAGCTGTTTGCAAGACGTTATCCAATGCGACTCACGTAAGCCAAATAGAGTAGAGCACTGGTTCTACGTTTAAATAACTTTCACTGAGACCGACTTCAGTTTCAAAATAATCAATTTTTCATCAAATTTCGAAGTCAGCTTTTGTGATGACAGTAAGTTTCAGACAGGGCATGATTTTCATAGAATTCTAGCAGTTAGATTTTTGTTTGCGTTCTCGGAATTTTTTGCATTAAGGAAGCTATTATCAGTTCATAACATTAAAGACTGGAAGCCCCAAATTTTGCATCTTACAGACTATTTGACATGAAAACACAATCAACATTAAAAAGCCACTTTCACTGAAATAAATTCAAACTGGTGCAGTGCGGCATAATGGTGCGAGGGCACACCGACCTCCAGATCCTTGAACATGGTACACTCTCAAGTCAAAGTTAATGTGCACAGTTGTCCCTCCTCAGTGCGTCGTTTCTGGGCTGCATTCCGTCCTGATTTCACTTTCATGGGTGACAATGCGCGGCCGCATCGAACTGCGCAGACAGAGGAGCTGTTGAAACGAGAGGATGTTCGCCGAATGGTCTGGCCTGATAATTTCCCCAACTTAACTCCGATGGAGCAGTTGTGAGATTTGTTGTGTAGAAGTAGAGCAGCACGTCCACATGCAACACAGGGACCATCCAGCAGTTAACCGCGCTGGCGAAGGAATGGAACGCCCTACCACAGGAACTCCTTACCCACATCGTGGTCAGCGTGGGAGCACGTTGCAGAGCGCGCGTGCCCGTATGTGGTATTCAAACGCCATATTAACAACCATGTTACACCCTCTGTAACGTCCAGGGGATCATCACAAATCGTGGTGACTTCAGTGTAATTATTGTCCTTGAATAATAAACACGCTTTTGTTCGTCCCATTGCGTATTTCTTTCGATTACCTTCTGTACTACACTATAGCAGTTATTTCTGTGTAAGGTCCACGTTTTGTCGAGCTATTACTTGTCAGTGACACATCACTGAAAAGTTACTTTCGTCCTTAAGTTTTGCACCAGTGAATTTGAGGCATGTGTAGCTCGCCGTGAAGCCACACGCTTGATAGGTATCGCTTATGTATAGTGATTGCTCAGCTTTCCTACTTACAGTATTCAATTTCTTCCGACTATTCTTAACTTTTGAACGCTGTTCTATTATTTATTCCCGTCTCATCGTTCTATATTGGACTCCGCTTCGCACTACAATTAGTCGATTCACAAATGAGAGCAAATGTATGAAGAACGTAAAATAAATGTAAATGTCGTGTGACTAGGGCCTCCCTTCGGGTAGACCGTTTGCCGGGTGCATGTCTTTCGATTTGACGCCTCTTTGGCGACTTGCGCGTCTGTCGGGATGAAATGGTGATGATTAGGACAACACAACACCCAGTCCCTGAGCGGAGAAAGTCTCCGACCCAGCCGGGAATCGAACCCGCGCACTTAGGATTGACATTCGTTCGTACTGACCACTCAGCTACCGGGGGCGGATATGAAGAACGCAGATACACGAGAACAACGTTTGTACCTCAACAGAACAAATTCCGTCATTAACGCAGCACTGGGAACATAAACAATGTCATTGCCTTACTTTAGAGAGAAAAAATGGTTCAAATGGCTCTGAGTACTATGGGACTTAACATCTGTGGTCATCAGTCCCCTAGAACTTAGAACTACTTAAACCTAACTAACCTAAGGACATCACACACATCCATGCCCGAAGCAGGATTCGAACCTGCGACCGTAGCAGTCACGCGGTTCCGGACTGAGCGCCTAGAACCGCTAGGCCACCGCGGCCGGCACTTTAGAGAGAGGTGTACTCAATGTTTTCCATGAGATCTTCGGTTGTGTTGGTATTTCTTTATCTCTGCGTCACCCTCTCCCTTCTTCTGGTGACAGGACGGTTACTGTGCTTTATCATCCGTCGGAGGCAATCGTATTCTATCTTCCTTTTTTTTTAGTCATCAGTGTTCTGACTGGTTTGACGAGTCCCGCCACGAAATCCTCTCCAGTGCCAACCTCTTCATCTCAGAGTAGCGCTTGCAACCTAAGTCCTCACTTACTGCATGTATTTCAATATGTGTCTTCCCCTACAGTTTCTACCGTCTAAAGCTCCCTCTAGTACCATGGAAGTTACTCCCTGACACCTTAAGAGGTGCCCTATCATCCAGTCCTTTATTCTTGTGAGTGTTTTCCATACATTACTTTCTTCGACGATTCTGCAGATAAATTCCTCATTCCTTACCTTACCAGTCCATCTAATTTACAACATTCTTTTGTAAGATCACTTCTCAAATGCCTCTGTTCTCTTCCGTTCGGATTTTCCACAGACCATGTCATGTTAGCATAAAATGCTATGCTCCAAACGTACATTCTCAGAAATTTATTTCCGGCAGCGGTCGCCGAGCGGTTCTAGGCGCTTCAGTCCGGAACCGCGCGCCTGCTACGGTCGCAGGTTAGAATCGTGCCTTGGGCATAGATGTGTGTGATGTCCTTAGGTTAGTTAGGTTTAAGTAGTTCTACGTTATAGGGGACTCATGACCTCCGATGTTAAGTCCCATAGTGCTCAGAGCCATTTGAACCATATTTTCAGAAATTTATTTCCCAAGTTGAGGCCTATGATTGACGTTTTTTGGCCAGGAATGTCTTTTTCGCCAGTGCTTGTCTGCTTTTTGTATTCTCCTTGCTTCGTCCGCCATCGGTTATTTTGCAGCCTAGCTAGCAGACTTCCTTGACTTCTTCTACTTCGTGATCTCCAAGTTCTGATGTTAAATTTCTCGTTGTTCTCTTTTCTGCTACTTCTCATTGCCATCGTCTTTCTTTGATTTATTCTCGATCCCTACTCTGTTTCCATTAGAGTATTCATTCCATTTAACAGTTTCTGTAATTCTTCTTCACTTTCATTGAGGATAGCAATGTCATCAGCAAATCTTGTCATTTATATCCTTTCATCCTGAATTTTAACCCCGGATTTGAATCTTTCTTTTATTTCCGTCATTGTTTCTTCGATGTAAGATTGATCAGTTACGGACGAAACACTACGTCCCTGTCTTACAGCCTTTTTAATCCGAGCCCTTAAATATTATTATTCTCCTTTTCTTTTCTGAATTTCTTCTTCTGTAACATAAACCAATTTATTCTGTCTTCTTCCTTTACTTTCCACCTTAATTTTGTGTTTTTTTTTTTTAATCAGAAAGATCGCAGTCCTGATCTAAGTTATCAAGTAATTAATTGCAAAAAAATTCTGTAATTTTTATGAAACATCACTCACTTAATGAAGAACCATGAAAAATTTTGAATTTATCACTAGACCTCACACAGTATTTCGGAATTTTTTAGTACTAGTTGGGATACTTCAGTCACTTTTATTTCCAGTAATTATTTGGTCTGTGGCTTTTCGCAAGCCCTCTGCCATCTTCACATATCTGAACGTCATTATTACATCACACAGTGTTTTACATCTACTCCTTTCACATACTGCAGTAAATAATTTGCTACACTCAATAATTTTCTGTCTTAAGTAATGTAATGAATGCAGTTAGATATATCAATGCGTTATCAATACTTGTAGGAACAGAAGCAGAAATTGTATGATGACTTTTAAATTTCACAAGACAGTTGCTGGCAGCAGTCACTCACATAGTAATATTAAAAAAAAAAAAAAAAACTGGCGTTACAATTAGTCTTCCAGTTACCTATAAAACGGAAAGTTATACTTTTATTCACATGGCATTACATGAAACAAATATCTTCCTACCTGTCATTGCGTATTCGTTGTGGTACATGTGCAGGAATGTGTGACATTATTAAGCCTGAATGCTTCCAGATTTTAGATAATAAAATGTTCCCCTTTCACGCTTTCGACGCTTCCTGCGCACTGCAGCATTTCCTGCGTTCGCAACATCCTGCTCAAAGCTTATGACTGCTGGTAAAACCAAAATGTAGCTACAAAAACATTCGTTGACACCTGTTCTGTGAATAAATTTGGGAGGCAAAAAGTTACAGGCTGTCGAGGACGTCGGCAGGAAAGAGCTTAAATTCTGAAACACTGGTGTTTCTTCACTAGCATCTTCATTTACGAACAGATTTAATCTCGAAAGAGTCTAACTCACCCGACGTATTGATCTAACAGGCGTGTCTATTCCTCTACGATACTTCACGAAACTAGCTATAATTAAGGCATTCCAAGGGCTAATATAAAACAAATTAATGTGCAGTTCTACCGGACTCCTTGTATATAATATTGATGTGCCAAAGAAACTGGTATAGGCATACGTATTATAATACAGAGGCATGTAAACAGGCAAATGCGGATCTGAGGTCGGCAACGCCTATATAAGACAACGAGTGTTTGGCGCACTTGTTAGATCGATTATTGCTGCTATAATGGGAAGTTATCAAGATTTAAGTGAGTTTGAACTTGCGTTATAATCGGCTCACGAGCGATGGGACACACCATAGTCGAGGTAGCGATGAAGTTTGGATTGTCCCGTACGAGAATTTCACGAGTGTACCGTGAATATCAAGAATCCGGCGAAACATCGAATCTCCGACATCGCTGCATCCAGAAAACGATCCTGTACGAGCTGGACCAACAACTACTGAAGCGAATCGTTTCAACGGGACAGGAGTGTAGCCCTTCCGAAAACCGCTGCAGATTTCAGTGCTGGGGCATTAGCAAGTGTCAACGTGCGAACCATTGTACGAAACATCATCGATAAGGGTTTTCGGAGCCGAACACCCACTCGTATGCACATGAAGACTGCACGACACAAAGCTTTACCCCCTCGCCTGGGCCTGTCAACACAGACATTGGACTGTTGATGACTGGAAACGTGTTGCCTGGTTGGACGAGTCTCGTTTCAAATTGTATCTAGCGGATGGACGTGTACGGGTATGGAGACAACCTCATGAATCCATGGACCCTGCATGTCAGCAGCTGACTGTTGAAGCTGATGGAGGCTCTGTAATGGTGTGGGCGTGTGTGGTTAGAGTCATATGGGACCCCTGATACGTCTAGACGACTCTGACAGGGGACACGTACGTAATCACTGTGTCTGATCACCTACATTCATTCATATCCATTGTGCATTCTGACGGATTTGGGTAGTTCCAGCAGGCCAATGCGACACCCTACGCATCTAAAATTGCTACAGAGTGGCTCCCGGAACGCTCCTCTGAGTTTAAACACTTCCGATGGCCGCCAAACTCTCCAAACATGAACATTACTAAGCACATCTAGGATGCCTTGCAACGTGCTGTTCAGAAGAGATCTCCACCCTCTCGTACTCTTACGGATATTTGGAGAGCCCTGCAGGATTCATGACGCCAGTTCGATCCTTCGCTCCAGCACTACTTCAGACATTAGGCGAGTCCACGCCACATCGTCATGCGGCACTTCTGCGTGCTCGCGGAGGCCCTACACGATATTAGGCAGGTGTTCCAGGTTCTTTGGCTCTTCAGTGTTTATATATACACTCCTGGAAATGGAAAAAAGAACACATTGACACCGGTGCGTCAGACCCACCATACTTGCTCCGGACACTGCGAGAGGGCTGTACAAGCAATGATCACACGCACGGCACAGCGGACACACCAGGAACCGCGGTGTTGGCCGTCGAATGGCGCTAGCTGCGCAGCATTTGTGCACCGCCGCCGTCAGTGTCAGCCAGTTTGCCGTGGCATACGGAGCTCCATCGCAGTCTTTAACACTGGTAGCATGCCGCGACAGCGTGGACGTGAACCGTATGTGCAGTTGACGGACTTTGAGCGAGGGCGTATAGTGGGCATGCGGGAGGCCGGGTGGACGTACCGCCGAATTGCTCAACACGTGGGGCGTGAGGTCTCCACAGTACATCGATGTTGTCGCCAGTGGTCGGCGGAAGGTGCACGTGCCCGTCGACCTGGGACCGGACCGCAGCGACGCACGGATGCACGCCAAGACCGTAGGATCCTACGCAGTGCCGTAGGGGACCGCACCGCCACTTCCCAGCAAATTAGGGACACTGTTGCTCCTGGGGTATCGGCGAGGACCATTCGCAACCGTCTCCATGAAGCTGGGCTACGGTCCCGCACACCGTTAGGCCGTCTTCCGCTCACGCCCCAACATCGTGCACCCCGCCTCCAGTGGTGTCGCGACAGGCGTGAATGGAGGGACGAATGGAGACGTGTCGTCTTCAGCGATGAGAGTCGCTTCTGCCTTGGTGCCAATGATGGTCGTATGCGTGTTTGGCGCCGTGCAGGTGAGCGCCACAATCAGGACTGCATACGACTGAGGCACACAGGGCCAACACCCGGGATCATGGTGTGGGGAGCGATCTCCTACACTGGCCGTACACCACTGGTGATCGTCGAGGGGACACTGAATAGTGCACGGTACATCCCAACCGTCATCGAACCCATCGTTCTACCATTCCTAGACCGGCAAGGGAACTTGCTGTTCCAACAGGACAATGCACGTCCGCATGTATCCCGTGCCACCCAACGTGCTCTAGAAGGTGTAAGTCAACTACCCTGGCCAGCAAAATCTCCGGATCTGTCCCCCATTGAGCATGTTTGGGACTGGATGAAGCGTCGTCTCACGCGGTCTGCACGTCCAGCACGAACGCTGGTCCAACTGAGGCGCCAGGTGGAAATGGCATGGCAAGCCGTTCCACAGGACTACATACAGCATCTCTACGATCGTCTCCATGGGAGAATAGCAGCCTGCATTGCTGCGAAAGGTGGATATACACTGTACTAGTGCCGACGTTGTGCATGCTCTGTTGCCTGTATTTATGTGTGGTTCTGTCAGTGTGATCATGTGATGTATCTGACTCCAGGAATGTGTCAATAAAGTTTCCCCTTCCTGGGACAATGAATTCACGGTGTTCTTATTTCAATTTCCAGGAGTATATATATATATATATATATATATATATATATATATATATATATATATATATATATGTGTGTGTGTGTGTGTGTGTGTGTGTGTGTATGTGTGTGTGTGGGTGTGTGTGGGTGTGTGTGGGTGTGTGTACTGCTTCTTGTGTTTTCTTCATGATTAGAAATTTTTTAATTGTCAAGAGGAAACAGTCTTAACTAACGTGTAATTTCAAATAATACTGTTTTTATTTGACTACTTCCACTGGAAAAGGCAAGTTCAGGAAAGCAAAAACAACTTAACTATGAACCCCGAAAGCTATTGTTGAGATTAATTACAATTTCCTATTCCACTTCGAAAATTGTTTTATTTCGATACAAAAATACTTAATTTCAACTGGGTGTCTTAGACACAAGCTATTATTGATCAGTACCTTCTTGAAATCAACAATTAACGTGGGAACGACTACATGTTAATAAGTATCTTTAAAATTTATTTTTTGTGTGAGGTATGTCACTTATGTTTTGATTTAAAGTCACGTCGTATTACGCTGAAGACGGAAGTATTAGGATTTCACGGAATTGTGCACAGTCCTGCACGCTACTAGGGTAAACTATGTTCAGCGTATCTGTTTCAGGTCGTATTGGGCGGGGGTCGTGCAATGTTCCGACCGAACACAGTAGAAGACGAAGATGGTGTTGGTTGCGGCAGCCGCCTCGACGGACGAAATTTGATCGAGGAGTGGAAAGCAGACAAGAACGTTCGCGGTATGTCCAGCCGCTACATCTGGAGCCGAGGACAGCTGCTCCAGAAAGAAACCTTCGAGAAGGACTACATACTCGGTATACAAAATATTCCTATAAAACTGATTTCTTTCTATTTTGTTATAATATTTATCATATGATGACTTTAAACGAACTCCTACTCCTCGTACATGAATTACATACGCTTGCAGAATGAGTGGTCAGCGTATAGTGGCGGAGTAAAACGTTACACGGTTTCAACTCCCAACTAACAATACGTATCTGAAGAATATTTGAACCAGAGATATATTTCCAGTAGTGTGTGTCATCCCCTTTCACTCTGACGGTGGCGACTCCTCGAGGCATGGACTCCACAGGACACCGAAGGTATTGGGAGACATATTGAACTGTGGCCCAAAACTCTGAGATTGGTCGAAGTTAGTTCAAGGAATGGAGTCGTCCGACTCGATGATGACTCTAAAGTTCTCATCAAGGCTGAGGTTAGGTGATCTGGAGGCTTACAGAAAACCAGTTACGTCCTTCTGTTTCTGAAGCCATTCTGGCGCAATTATGGAGCGGCTGATAATGAATTATTTTGAAAATTATTGTATATTAGGGTTGCTGATATAGACAGAAGTCAATACATTCCATGTAAACAATTCTCGTCGAGAAACTGACCCAGTGAGATTCATTTCGCTTGTTGGAAAACGAGCTATGTTCATTGTCAAGGGGAGTCAGACATTTGGGTACGGGTTCCTAATAATCGCTGGCAGTTCAAACGCATGGAGAATAATGGTACTCCGCAGGGAAATATAAGCAAGTGATGGAAAGGAACAGCATGTTCACTCACTGTATACGCCTGGGGCTCATTCAACATCTTGAGGAGGATATTACGGCAGCCATTACAGGAACATGGTGTAACCAACTGCAAACTGAGGGGCACATCGGACAAACGATGCCTGTCGTGTGGTCTCTGAGGTGATGATTCCATTGACACGGAGAGAAGGTTGAGAATATCAGTCTTGCCAGCGGAGTTTCCACACGCCCACTGCCTGTAGCATCATTTCCACTACAGATCGTGGCTCCTCGGTTTAGTGTCGTGTGGAAGGCTTGAATAAGACTATATAAAGGTTCCGTGACAAGCCAGGTTACGACTTCATAGATTTGATGGTTGAGAACTATAAGGTCCCCTAAATTGGTCACACGTGAACTAGTGGGGTGTAAACTACAAATTACAAGCTGCTATCTAGTTACCTGACTGTGGAGGAAGGGGCTAGGATACACAAGAATTTTGTAGATAAGGCCACTCAATATGCAGTCCAGTTAAGGATAGTTGTAGGAGACCCGAAAGATCCAAAGACATGCTTCCCAAAGGTGATAGTTTTAAAATCCTAACGGTTAACTACTGAAGAATCCGCAACAAACTGCCTGAGCCTGAAGAGAGCCTACAAAGCGGCGAAGTTCACAGAAAACTACTTACAGAAAGCTGGTTAAAACCTGAAGTTGCCAGTACTGAAATTTTTGAGGAAAATTTAAGAATATGCCAAAAGTATAGGCTAATATAAACTGAGGTGGTGCGCACGTAGCAGTAGACAAATTCAAATCCACGGAGACAGGACCTGAAGCTGCGTGCGAAATCATTTGAGAAAGACACGGTATCAGTGGTTGGAATTAAGTCAAAATTGTATTCTTCCACCGACTACCAGATTCGATTCCTGATGTAACCGAAAACCTTAGAGAAACTCTGAGTTCATTTATACCGAAGTTCGGCAAATGTACTGTAAACAACGTAGATGACTGTAAATATTTTCAACATTTCGCGGCCCTATCAGCAACTGTGTAAATATTAATTTTAATAATTAACTGCCTCAGTTCCAGTACAGCACTCGTGGCCGACGCATCGCGGTCGCGAAGTGGGGCTGAGGCAGTTACAGATAAGACGATAATTTATGGATTTGTAGTTTTAGCTTGACGATGTCCGCTATGGAAAAACGGTAGTTACTGTTATTATGTAGAAGGCTGGGTGAACCCGACTGAGACCTAGGTAAATTCAAGGCAAACGGTGCAACTGAGGTTGTTAATTATTAAAATTAAAATTAGTAGATGACTGTAATCATTTAATAATCCATTGCGATAGTTACAATTTTGGTAGTGGTGGGTCTGACAAGGCACACTGTGGAGTATTACTAAAAGCCTTCTCTGAAATCCATCTAGAACAGATGGTTTCGAAACCCACTTATGATGAAAATATATTATATCTGAAGGTAACAGGTAAACCTGACCTCTTTCAGAATTTCTACATCGAAACTGGTATCTGTGATAATGAGTCACTTGTAGTAACAATGATTACCATAATACAAAGGGCAACTGAAACAAGTAGAAAGATTTACGTGTTCATTAACCTAGACAAAGTATAAATAGTGTCAAATCTCAAGGAGAAACTTGAAACTAAAAGAACGGTTTACCATACTGTGGATAGATATGTACCCAGCAGAACAGATCGTGATGGGAGGGACCATCAGTGTTACACTTCGGGGGCCGTAGTTGAATTTCGTCGCATACCTTTAATTAACACTCGCCATGAATTTTCGTTTGATGTCGCTTGTCGTAATAGCAAGAGGCGGTCGGTTCGTAGATCACTCACCTCTGACGCTACTTCGATCTCTTCCGTAAATCTGCTACATCGGTGTGCAAAACTTAACGACGAAAGTAACTTTCATATGAGGTGTTCCTGAAAAGTAATATACATGAGGAAACTTGGACCATACGTAGGAAGAGATGCTACTGTGTAGTACAGTACGTAACTGAAGTAAATACGCGATGAGGCGAACAAAAATAACTCATTTGTTCTAAGACAATAATAAAGCTCAAGTCACCGCTATCCATGATGATCCCTGGACATTACAAAATGCCGAACATTGTACTTAATAGGGTGTGTAATCACCACAGACGACAATGCATGATACGCAACGTCTTCGCATGTTGGCCATAACCTTGGTAAAGAGTTCCATTGTTCCACCAGCACGGTTGACAATTGATGTATGGTCGTTGAAGCACTAGTGGAATGAGTACTGTCTCAAAATACCGTTGACCGGTGAATGTAGCGTGCCCAATGATCTCAGGTTCAGTACTTCCATGCAGTATTATGCATGCTCACACCATAACACCCTCCACCTGCACCACCAGAACTATCATGTTCGACGATGTTGGTGGATGCATTATTTGTTCCCTACTCCTGCCATACGAGTTTACGTTCAGCACTGGTGTTGAATGCACCACCACAAGAACTTACCAACCTCGTTGCCAGCATGGGAGCACGTTGCAAAACATGTACTGCCAACCGCGATGATCAAAATCGCTATTAAGAATCATGTCATGTCTTCTGCAGTGTCCAGTGGACCATCATGAATCGTCGTCACTTCAGTGTAATTATACCCTTTGACTAAAAGTGCCATTTCCGTTCATTCATTCTGTATTTCTTTCATTAACTTTCTGTAATATGTCGGAGCAATTGTTTCTACGTTTGTTCCGAGCTACATCTGGCTATTTTATTTGGCAGTGACACATTGTGCGAAACTTACTCTCGTCCTTAAGTGTTGCACACTACTGTAAATAGCAGTTGACAATCAATTAAGCAACATTTTAGGATGCAAGAGATTTATGTGTTGATGTCGACTGGAAAAAATAACTATAACCTCTCACAATGACCTGATGTGACGTGATGTCACATCAGTTTGGCAGGCCCACAAAAGAAATTTTTCACTATTGACCCACACAATATACAAACATCAAAAAAAGTTTTGCATCACATCGGCTCCTGGAGTTCCGGAACCTGTACAGAAAATTGGAATAGAAATCAACATAAACATCATTTCCGCTCTTTTTATTACTCATGAAATCCACACATCGCATGTTGTACCACCATACAGCGAGAACTCCAGAGGTGGTGGTCAAGACTGCTGTACACACCGGTACCTCTAATACCCAATAGCATTTCCTCTTGCATTGATGCATGCGTGTATTCGTCGTGGCATACTATTTACAAGTTCATAAAGGTACTGTTGGTCCAGACTGACCCTCTCCTCAACGGCTACTGGGCGTGGATCCTTCAGAGTGGTTGGTGGGTCACGTCGTCAATAAACAGCCCTTTTCAATCTATCCTAGGCATATTCGATGGGATTCATGTCTGCAGAACATGCTGGCAACTCTAGTCGAGCGATGTCCTTATGTTGAAGGAGGCCATTCACAACATGTGCACTTTGGGGACGAGAATTGTCGTTCATGAAGATGAATGCCTCGCCAATATGCTGCCGATTTGGTTGCACTATCGGTTGGAGGATCGCATTCACGTATTGTACAGACGTTTCGGCGCCTTCCATGACCACCAGCGGTGTACGTCGGCCCCACGTAATGCCACCCCAAAACAGCAGGCAACCTCTACATTGCTGGACAGTGTGCTAAGGCTTTCAGCCTGACCGGATTGCCTCCAAACACGTCTCCAGCTTTTGTCTGGTTGAAGGGATATGAGACACTCATCGGTGAAGAGTACGTGATGCCAATCCTGTGCTGTCCATTCGGCACGTTGTTGCGCCCATCAGTACCGCGCTGCATGGGATCGTGATTACAAAGATGGACCTCGCCATGGAAGTCGAGAGTGAAGTTGCGCATCATACAGCCTATTGCGCTCAATTTGAGTGGTAACACAATGTCCTGTGGCTGCACAAAAAGCACTGTTCAACATGGTGGCGTGCTGTCAGGGCTCCTCCGAGCCATAATCCGTAGGTACCAGTCATCCACTGCACTAGTAGGCCTTGGGCGGCCTGAGCGAGGCATGTCATCGACAGTTCCTGTGTTTCTGTATCTCCTCCACGTCCGAACAACATCGCTTTGGTTCACTCGAGACACCTGGACACTTCTCTTGTCGAGAGCCCTTCCTGGCACAAAGTAATAATGCGGACGCGAACGAACAGTGGCATTGACCGTCTAGGCATGGGTGAACTACAGACAACACGAGCCGTGTACCTGCTTCCCGGTGGAATGACTTGAACTGGTCGGCTGTCGGACCCCCTTCGTCTAATAGGCGCTGCTCATGCATGATTGTTTACATCTTTGGGAGGGTTTGGTTGGTTCAAATGGCTCTGAGCACAATGGGACTTAACTTCTGAGGTCATCAGTCCCCTAGAACTTAGAACTACTTAAACCTAACTAACCTGAGGACGTCACACACTTCCATGCCCGAGGCAGGATTAGAACCTGCGACCGTAGCGGTCGCGCGGTTCCAGACTGTAGCGCCTAGAACCGCTCGGCCACCCCGGCCGGCTGGGAGGGTTTAGTGACATCTCTAAGCAGTCATAAGGACTGTGTCTGTGATACAATATCCACAGTCAACGTCTTCTTCAGGAGTTCTGGGAACCGGGGTGATACAAAACATTTTTTTTTATATGTGTATATTTATGAACATTCATCTGCTCATTTCCCAGATGCGCGACCGCTCCGGAGGCGCCCACACCGTGTCACCGCCGGATGTGATCTTCTCTTTTGTGTTTCTTCAGGGTAGCAGGCGGTTCTTTGCCGCTGGTAACCAGGAATCACGCTTCCTTAAAAAGTGATGGAGTGCGCCTGTTCCCGGAGCCTCGAATGCGCCCATGAGAGATAAGAATATGTGATGTGACCCTGTATGCCCTGTCAATTGTCTCACCACCTGCAAGCGCGTGGGTCTCTACAAGCCGCTGCACACAACACAGTATCTTAAAGATTTGTTGGGCTGAGACAACGTAGCTGCTCTAGCCGACGTTTAGGCCTATTTATGCACGAAATTTACAAAATGTTTCTTGGTCTTCTTGTTGCATCAGATTTGCTTTCTATACTCGAGCCTTAAACTAATTCATTGGTCGTCATCGTTAGGAGTTAGTGTGGTACTAACAGAGCCTGTGGTACTTTCGTATGTAGTTGGCCGAGTTATTTCATAGGAACGTCACGATGTCACGAGACCTCTGTATGCAGCCACACGTTACTGTGATGACTGTGACGGACAAACATTGGTAGCGATACTCATACCGTGCATCTTCCCACTTGAAGTCTGTCGTCAGAGCCGCTATTGAGGTCAGAATTTGCTGGAATAATATTAATTGCGGCGATGGTTATACCGTAAGTGGTGCATGGAAACGGCCATTCGATGTTGAAAGGCAGCCCAGGTATAAAAGAGTTACATACGATCTATTGAAATTAGTATCAATGCTAATGTTGTCACATCAAAGGCAATGACATTATTTCCGGTAGCGTGTGTAAGTTCCGTAACTTCGTGACGTCTCAATCACATAACATAGCCAACAGCATACGAAAGTAGGGCAGGGCCTTTTAGTGTGGCAGGGAACACCTTACGACGACGACAGAGGAAGTCGTTGAAAGAATGAGTACACAAACAAATCTTAAGCAGCAAGAAAACTGAGAAACATTTACCAAAATTGTCGCAACGAAAAACTTCGCGATCACCGCAGCATGCGTGTGTCACGCAGCGACATACAGAGGTTCAAATGGCTCTGAGCACTATGGGACTTAACATCTGGGGTCATCAGTCCCCTAGAACTTAGAACTACTTAAACCTAACTAACCTAAGGATGTCACACAACACCCAGTCATGACAGACATACAGAGGAAATGTATCGCGGAGCACTATGGTACGTTTACAAACTTGTCGGAGATATCGGTGTCGTAAATTAATGATATTAGTGTAATTTAATTTATGGAAATCAAATCAGCCGTGAATGAGGTGTCCTAAAATTAATCATACATATTTTTATTTTGAATGTGATTATAATGACCTTTAACAAAAATAAATTATAATACAGAAGAAACACAATAAATAATTAAAAAATGACATGTTAACTAACAGCACAAAACAACCAATGACCACCATATCAACCAATCAACAAACTTCATACAATCGCTGGAAATCAAGTACAACAAAAATACGCAACATTTAACTATATTTTGAGGCTGCTAACAATCTTTTAATCCGACTGTAAGCCACGTATGCAATGTGACTGGCTAAGTTTTACTTATTTGTATGCCGTCGTAATGAAGATTTCCTGTCCAGTGGTTAAGGCAAATCGCTCTAATTATCATAGAGAATGATTAATATAACTCACCGTTATTACTAAAATTTTGGCGTAATGAATTTATGATTTACTTCAAATACAATTTCCTTAGACCTGCATGAACCAACTCATATAAGATAGTCCAGAGTAACCACAACCGAAAAGGTCCAGTTAACCGCACTGTCTGCCAGCGTTTCCTAGGCATACTAGTGTTCACAAACTATACTCTCATAGTAATACATTTAACCACGTTAAAGTACTGTAAATTTGTGTCTTTCGAGGTAATATTTACAAATTTAATGTCAGATGGGTACGTAGCGGTCTAAGGAAACGAAATAATTGCAACTGTAGGTTCGTATCCAACAGTTGTATGGTGAATTTAAGACAGACGAGAACCTCGACTCAGTTTTCCGGAATGGTCTCTAAGATGTGCAGAGAGAAGCAGACTTTTGTGTAAGTACTAAGTGAAATACACTGACGGAATAAAAATTGCAACACCAAAAAATAACTAATGGAGAGTAATGAAATTTATGGAATACATTTGTCTAGATAACATATTTAAGGATTAACACTGCAAGGTGACTAAATGATACAAGCTCGAGATAAGACATTGAAAATGTGAAATGCTGCTACATTAATAACCACTGTTAGAATCAGAATGTTGAAAGAAAGCATGCAAAAGGATGCTTTGTGTTGCAGCCATCAGTTTGTGAGATGGAATTCTATGCCTTTTGCACTCGGTCGCTCAACACGTGGATGGTTAGTGCTGTTTGTTGATGACGCTGGAGTTGTCGTTCGATGATGTCACATATGTGCTCGACTGGAGACAGATCTGGTGATCGAGCAGGCCAAGGTAACATGTGGACATTGTGTAGAGCATGTTGGATTATAACAGCGGTATGCGGACGAGTGTTACCTTGTTGGAAAGCATCCCCTGTTATCCTGTTCATGAGTGGTATAACAGAAGATCGAATCACCAGACTGATGTACAAATTTGCAGTCATGATGAGTGGGATAACCAAGAGAGAGCTCCTGCTGTCATATGAAATCACACGCAAGATCATAAACTTACGTGTGGGTCAAGTGTGTTTAGGATGCTGGTAGGTAGATTGCAGGCCCTCAGCTATCCTCCTTCTAACCAACACATGGCCATTACTGGCACCGAGGCAGAATCAGCTTCCATCAGAGACCACAAAAGACATCTACCCTGCCTCCAATGTGCTCTCGCTTAACGCCACTGAAGCCGCAAATGGGACAGTTTCGGGTCAGTGAAATGCACGCTACAGGGCATCTGACTCGGAGCTGTTCTTGAAAAACCGATTTGTAACAGTTCGTTGTGTCACTCTGGTGCCAACTGCTGCTCAAATTGCAGTACAATGGGCCAGAGGCCCTCACAGATTACGATGGTCGCCCCTCTCGATAGTGCCAAGTGGCCATCTGGAGCCCCGTCTTTCTTGCGACCGTACATTCTCGTGACTTCCGCTGCCAGCAATTATGTACAGTGGCTATATTCTTGCAGAAGGAGGATGCAGCTTCTCGTAGCCCTTTCACAAGACCTCGTTGAGGTGTTCATGATGGCGTCTTTGTCACATGAAAATGCATTCTTGACTAACGTCTTCTCATTAACTTTCGAGGAGAGATTTACTTTAAATAAATAACGGAATAGCTAGTTGTCACATCAAAAGAAATAGATAGATCAGCTACCATTTTTCACCTTCCAGAATAACTACACTCCTGGAAATGGAAAATAGAACACATTGACACCGGTGTGTCAGACCCACCATACTTGCTCCGGACACTGCGAGAGGGCTGTACAAGCAATGATCACACGCACGGCACAGCGGACACACCAGGAACCGCGGTGTTGGCCGTCGAATGGCGCTAGCTGCGCAGCATTTGTGCACCGCCGCAGTCAGTGTCAGCCAGTTTTCCGTGGCATACGGAGCTCCATCGCAGTCTTTAACACTGGTAGCATGCCGCGACATCGTGGACGTGAACCGTATGTGCAGTTGACGGACTTTGAGCGAGGGCGTATAGTGGGCATGCGGGAGGCCGGATGGACGTACCGCCGAATTGCTCAACACGTGGGGCGTGAGGTCTCCACAGTACATCGATGTTGTCGCCAGTGGTCGGCGGAAGGTGCACGTGCCCGTCGACCTGGGACCGGACCGCAGCGACGCACGGATACACGCCAAGACCCTAGGATCCTACGCAGTGCCGTAGGGGACCGCACCGCCACTTCCCAGCAAATTAGGGACACTGTTGCTCCTGGGGTATCGGCGAGGACCATTCGCAACCGTCTCCATGAAGCTGGGCTACGGTCCCGCACACCGTTAGGCCGTCTTCCGCTCACGCCCCAACATCGTGCAGCCCTCCTCCAGTGGTGTCGCGACAGGCGTGAATGGAGGGACGAATGGAGACGTGTCGTCTTCAGCGATGAGAGTCGCTTCTGCCTTGGTGCCAATGATGGTCGTATGCGTGTTTGGCGCCGTGCAGGTGAGCGCCACAATCAGGACTGCATACGACCGAGGCACACAGGGCCAACACCCGGCATCATGGTGTGGGGAGCGATCTCCTACGCTGGCCGTTCACCAGTGGTGATCGTCGAGGGGACACTGAATAGTGCACGGTACATCCAAACCGTCATCGTACCCATCGTTCTACCATTCCTAGACCGGCAAGGGAACTTGCTGTTCCAACAGGACAATGCACGTCCGCATGTATCCCGTGCCACCCAACGTGCTCTAGAAGGTGTAAGTCAACTACCCTGGCCAGCAAGATCTCCGGATCTGTCCCCCATTGAGCATGTTTGGGACTGGATGAAGCGTCGTCTCACGCGGTCTGCACGTCCAGCACGAACGCTGGTCCAACTGAGGCGCCAGGTGGAAATGGCATGGCAAGCCGTTCCACAGGACTACATCCAGCATCTCTACGATCGTCTCCATGGGAGAATAGCAGCCTGCATTGCTGCGAAAGGTGGATATACACTGTACTAGTGCCGACATTGTGCATGCTCTGTTGCCTGTGTCTATGTGCCTGTGGTTCTGTCAGTGTGATCATGTGATGTATCTGACCCCAGGAATGTGTCAATAAAGTTTCCCCTTCCTGGGACAATGAATTCACGGTGTTCTTATTCAATTTCCAGGAGTGTATGTTTCGACTAACAAGATAAGAAGCACAGAAGCAAGGCTGAGAAGGTGAAGGAATGAGAATTGGAAAGAAAATGGAAAAAGGAAAAAAGTAAGAAAAAGGGGTAGCGAAAGAAATCTTCGGTCCCGAGGTCGCCTTTTTGATTAAGAAATCTTCAGCAATGGCGGCCGAAGACATTCGTTGGAAGGAATCATCTTCGTTCTGCCAACGGCTTTGTCAAAGAGGGCGCAGGAACAAATAGAAGATCAGGATGCCCTCTCACTCTTGGAGTGGGAAACTGTCCCTTCCAGGGGGAAGGATTGACAATTATTAACGGTATGAGGATTCAGATGACAATGAAAAACCATTGCAGCAAATACACATAATGCGAATCTAATGTCATGTGGCGTTTAACTGAAAACGGGTCACCATAATATCTTCACTGGCAAACGATTCCAGATTTGCTCCCGATTCGGTTCTCTGGCAGGATACTACACTGGAGAGATGAGCACGGAATAAGGATTGACTAACTAATGAAAGGAGCGTGGATTGTCATAAGCTTGACTGTGGTAGGGGATTAAGAAAAAGTCTCATTCTAGATATAGTGGATATCAACGAAGTGGAAAGAAGGTAATAGTTTACGTTGACACGAATTTAGGGTAATACCAAGAACAGCAGGAAACTATGTCGAGGGTAGAATGCGTTACGAGTAGGAATGAAGATCAGAGAGTGAGTTACTCTGAGCAATTCAGTGATAGGATTAATATCTTCAAAATCAACAGCTAATCAACGCCAACAACAATAATTCAAGCATACTTACAAACGTCGCAAGCAGGAGATGAACAGAGGCACTGAACGGGTAACTCAATGTGTAAAGGGACATGAAAATACGAAAATCACGAAGGATGTTAACTCAGTGATAAAGAGACTTGAGGCGGTATTATGGGACAATATAGAGTCAGTAGTACGAAGAGGGTAGGTGAAAGGCTACTTGAATTTTGCGGTAAACTCGAGTTAATAATAGTGAATACACTGCTGAAAAATTGCAAGAGGAAGAAGTATGTCTGTAAAAGTTTTGGAGACACGGGAAGATACCAACTGGATTACAGCACACTTAGACAGACATACAGAACTAAAATATTGAAATGCAAGACATATCTGATTCAAAACACCATTTCGTACAGATGAATGGTAGGCTGAAGTTTAAGAGAAATATCAGGAAGAATAAAAATGGAAACAAGTAGGATACAGAATAACTAAAGGACACTGACGTGTATTTGATTTACCCAAAAGCGGAGATATTGCGATAATGAACACCACAGTAGGCAGTTCATTTCAAGAGGAACAGACACATCTTCAAAAAGGGCGATCACAGAATTTGGACAGACAAACATGTTCGATGAAACAAGCAAGTACGGAATTACTCAGTGAGAGCCAGGAAAACAGCAGAAGAAAGCATTTAAAAATTAACAAATAGGAAGGACTGCGAATCTAAGGTGAAAAGACTGCAGGAAAAAAAAATGGTCGGCGAATGACATCGTCAAAACATAGAAATGTCAAAATTAAAAGCAAAGCTGTCAACATTAAGAGTGGAGGGTTAATTCCAGTGTTAAACGTAGAGGAAAGAGAGGATTGATGAAAAAAACGACTAGCTACTGACGTGATGGAAGAAGAAACGGAACACAATTGAGAAAACAAAGGAGGACCGGTACTACAGAAAGGGTTTGACAAAGCTTAGAAAGGCCAGTGGTTAAAGAAGGCAGAAGGAATGGATAACATTTCTTCGGAATTTCTAAAATCATCGAGAATAGCGGCAACCAAACGACCATTCCAGTTAGTCTGTGGAATATTTGACATTGGAGACGTACCCTCAGACTTCAGGAAAAAAGTACAATTTATGCAATCCCAGTAAAAGCAATGGCAAATAAGTGCGAGAAAGATCGCATGTTCTGCTTAACAAATCATGCTTCATGAACGGAAAAGAAAATTGAGGCTCTGTTAGATGACGAACAGTTTTGCTTCAGGAAAGATAAAAGCCCCTAGAAAGAAACTTCCGGCATCGTGCTTGATAATGAAACCAAGACTTAAGAAAAATCAAGACATGTTCATAGCATTTGTTGTCCTAGAAAAAGCGGTCGAAAGTGCAAAACGGAGTAAGAAGGTGAGTGACATACAGTATGTGTAAAAACCAAGAAGAAACAATGGAAGACCAAAAATAAGTTCTCGGAGTGAAAAGACTGTAAAACAAAGCTCCAGTCTTTGTCCGCCGCTGGTCAGTCTGTACATCAAAGGATCAATGGCGAAAATGAAGACAGGGTCAGGAGATCAATTAAAATTCAGGGTGAATGAATATGAATCATACTATTCGCTTATAATTGCTTACCTCAGTCAAAGCGAGGAATTATTACAGGACATACTAAAAGGAATCAACAATCAACTTAACTCATAATATGGACTCAGAGTAAATCGAAGGAAGACGAAAGTAATAATGAGTAGCAGGAGTGAGATTATCATAAACTTAACATCAGAGGTAGGAACCACGACATAAACGAAGTGAAAAAGTTGCAAGCAAAACAACATGTGTTGGAGAAAGCTAGGAGGGCATAAAAAGCAGACAAGCACAAGCAAAGTGGGTATTCGCTATCAAAAGATGTCTACCTGTTTGAAACATCGGCCTTAATTTGGCAAAAAACTTCTGGGAATATACATCTGGATCAAAGCTTTTTACTGAAGTTAATCGTCTACTTGAATTAAGATGAAACTGGAAAAGAAGAGAATTGAAGCGTTTGCTATGTTTTGTGTTGTAGAAGGATGTTAAAAAGTAGAAATGGTAAGAAAAGGAAAGAGAGGATTTTCTGTGCAGAATCGCCCAAGAAGGAAACCTGTAGAAAGCACTGATTAGAAGGAGGGACAGGATTAGTGAATATGTCATAAGACAATAGGAAATAACTTCAGGGAGCTGTAGAGCTGTAATGGACGACAGAGACTGGAATATGTTCCTCAAATAATTGAGGCAGTTGGAAGTAAGCGCTGCTGTGATATAAAGAGGTTGTCGCCATAGAGGAAGCCTTCTGTTGTACGCTTCAAATTAGTCAGAAAACTGCTGCCCTCAAAATAGTACACTAACCTTGTAACTCAATTTTAAGGTAAAATTTTCCCAACAAACACAACGCAGAATTGTCGTCGCGTCTCGATCCAAAGTACTTTCCCGGACCTCTTTAATAAACCTGTCCTCGGCTTCCCTAATACTAGTTTTATGTTATTGCTATATTTCGCGTATTTTCTTGCTATTATCGCTAACTACTTGTAGAATGTGGTGTACACAAAAGTTCACATCAAATATTGTAATGGGATACTTTTGCGCCGGCGGTTCTAGGCGCTACAGTCTGGAACCGAGCGACCGCTACGGTCCCAGGTTCGAATCCTGCCTCGGGCATGGATGTGTATGATGTCCTGAGGTTAGTTAGGTTTAATTAGTTCTAAGTTATAGGCGACTGATGACCTCAGAAGTTAATTCGCATAGTGCTCAGAGCCATTTGAACCATTTGATACTTTTGCAATTACCCACATTTAAAGAGACCTGCACTCATTACAATAAGTAATTCATTAACGACCAATCTGATACTGTTGCTGACACTTTCTGCATAAACTTTTACGTGCACTGTGATGATTAGAGGTCCTTACATGTTACGCTTTCTTGAGGCACGCCGGATATTACTTTCGTTTCTGTTGAACTTCTGCCGTCCAATATAGGATGCTGCAATGGGTGTCCAACCAGGGGCCCAAATCAATGATAAACTTCAATTTCCAACTTCAGTTTCAAACGCTCGCCACACGATGCTGTTCTTTTATCGGTCCATCCCGTTCTTAAAATTGTTACCCGTGCTATAGATGAACCCTCAGAGGCTAGTAACCGACCAAAACGGCAGACATGCTGGTCAGTTATTTTACGAGTATCTTATTTGTAACTCCGAAACTAAAGATTTAGAGATGTATAATGGCATTAATTTATCTAAACACAGGCAAATTTGGTGTTATTTCTGTACAGTTCGGATAAAGAACCTTTTCCTAGATCTGATCACTGAAACTCGGTACTGGTTAGAAATCTTCATATGGACTGCAATAAATGTTGCTAATGTTTACTATCTAATGGTACTGTAATTCAAATATCACATTAATTCTATTATTTGTAGGCGTATATATATAAACTTGTTAATGAAATTTCATACATAAAATATCCCATTATTTACATCTAGCTTTCTTAGTTAAAGAATTATAAATTAATATATTCTCAATTACTTAAATGTGTTAACTATATACCTCCGACCGTCCTCTCTTTTTTCCCCCAAAATCTTCGTCCTCTTCGAATGTGGTCCAGGTAAGCTTAAACGATCAACAGCCCTAGGTGGTATTGGGTTATACTAGCCAAATATTCATAGAGTCGATCACATCTGTGATTATGACCGGATCACAGTTAGTTGTTGACAATTGGATACTGTGTGGAAAGTCAATCGTGAATCTGCGAAGACAAACTCTACGCATTCACTTGCATTAATTGTTTCCAGGCTGTCGTGAATGAATAAAGTATGCTGCGTATCGTACAAGTGTTTATTATCCAAGCTGATTTCTTTAAAGAACCTTCTTTTCCCCCCAGTGTCGTCACAGTGTTTGAGCTTGGCGAATACTCCAGGATCTTGAAATGGTTGGAAACCAACTAAATGATGCTACGAGGGCTAGCCACAAAGTACATTACGTTTTTGCTTGTGTCCGTTATGGGCGGGGCTAGCTCGGCCTTCTTGGTGTCATGGCATTCCGCCGCTCAGTCGGTATCCTGCCGTGCTAGTGAGAGGTTCGTGCTGTACTCCGTTGAGTTACTGTGACAGTTTGAAATCTCAGCGCTAATTTAAAATGCCACGAAGTGTGAAGTGCGTGCTGTAATAAGGTTTGTGAGCGCAAAAAACTGTACACCGATAGAAATCTATCGGCAGCTTTGTGAAGTGTATGTGGACAACATAATCACTGAAGGTGGAGTGCGTCAGTGGGTCATAAAATTTAAAAATGGACGAACTAACGTTCACGACGAAGAGCGAAGTGGAAGACCCAGCATAGTGACTGCCGAACTTGTCGAAAAAGTCGATGCCGCGGCCCGTGAAAAGCGTAATTTCACAATAACGGAATTCTCTATGAGTTTTCCACAAATTTCACGAAGTTTGTTGCACGAAATCATTACCGGAAAGCTTGGTTACCACAAGTTTTGTGCAAGATGGATACCAACAATCTTGACAGAGATTCACAAAAATCAGCGAATGGCTGCAGCGTTTACGTTTTTGGACGCTTACGAGAAAGATGGCGGCTCATTACTCGATCGCATCGTTACTGGTGACGAAACATGGGTTAAGCATGTGAACTGGGAGACAAAATTGCAGTCAATGCAGTGAGGGCACACAAATTGCCCCCAAAAACCCAAGGAATGCATGCAGACAATGTTTGCAAGGAAGGTGATGGCGACTGTCTTTTGGGACAGAAAAGGTGTGATTTTTGTGGATTTACTGGAAAGAGGCACTACAATAAACTCTCAAAGGTATTGCCAAACTCTGCACAACCTCAGAAGAGCAATACAAAACAAGCGCAGCGGAAAGTTGGGCTCAAAGATCTTGCTGATTCACGACAACGCCCGGGCCCACACGGCAAATGCCACTCGTAAAGTGCTCGAATCTTTTAAGTGGGAGTTGTTTCCTCATCCGCCGTACGGTCCCGACCTGGCACCGAGCGACTTCCACTTATTCCCAGCAATGAAGAAATGGTTGGCTATGCAGCGTTTTGATGCCGACGCACAGCTTCAAGAAGAGGTAACCACTTGGTTGAAGGCGCAGGCGGCCGAATTTTACGACGAAGGAATTTCCAAGCTCGTCCATCACTACGATAAATGCCTTAATTTAAATGGCAACTATGTAGAAAAGTAGTATTTAAGTGTGGCTTTCATATGTATATAATAAAAAAATTTCCAATACTTCATTTATTTTTAATTCCAAAACGTAATGTACTTCGTGGATAGACCTCGTATAACTCTGTGCGCCTGATCTTCTACCGCTTTTGTACACAGGAAAGACCTGCTCTCTTTTCCGGACTCGAGAGGCGATCCCCTGGGCAGGAAATTCTCGATAAATACGAGCTACGGAAACGTCTAATTCCGCAGAGTATCCAGTGTAAACTCTGGCATTCTGCCAGAGTCTCGTGTCTTGTTTCCTGTATGTAATTGTGTTTTACAATAAAGGGGATACTAGTATCGACATCTCTCATTTGCGAGCCTGTGCTGCCGTCAAATATTCATTCGGCTATATTTTCATGCGTAAAAACATTTTTAAACGCGAAATTTAATATTTCTGCTTTCTGTTTGCAGACATCAGTTTCACTACCAATCCGACCCACGAGATACTGAATTTTTAGACCTGTTATTAAACTTTACTTATGACAGGAACACCTTGAGATTTAGTGAAATATTTTTGGCCAGGGTTTGATTGCGTAAATTATTGTAGGTTTCACACCTATCTCTTCTTAGGAATGCACGAGATGTTACTTTCTCTATCAATTTCTTTTGTAGCGAGAGTGAAGAGTTCTCTGTTTTCACAACATTCTTGAGTAGCGCTTGAGACAGAAAGCTCATTTTCAATATACTGTTGGATTATACATACATATGCTAAGGTTTTCTTCTTTGAAACTGCTACCGCAATAGAGTTACTTAGCATCAGGCTGTTTGTCTTCGTATTTGACTTTTATAAAACATGTTACTGGTATTGAACAGAGGCTGTTGGAAATATTTCATATTTACATACGTTACTGACTAATTTTTTTGTTATAATATGCATCTCGAACTTATTATCAGACCACTAGTAAATGCTATAGTACTTGCCTCTACAGGGGACTAGTAAACGGGTGCCTGTTGTTGACTTACCATTACGTCAGGAACCACATAAGAAGTATCTTCCATGTTTTGTCGCTAGCTCAGAATATAAAAAGACAATAATAATTTCTCAAACAATGGCAGACGTATTGACACTCACTTCCAAATTGGTGTACAACAGTATATTGCCAGTCCGGATAGTCTGTTCACAAAACACGGTCCTATTTACATTGAGGTGACAAAAGTCGTGGGAGAGTAATATGCGCATATGTAGATAGGGGTAGTATCGGGTACACAAGGCGTTAAAGGGCAGTGCCTTAGCGTAGATGTCATTTGTTTTCAGATGATTTATGTAAAAAAATTTCCGACGTGATTATGGCCGCACGACGGAAATTAACACACTCTGAATACGGAATAATAGTGGGAGACAGACACGTGGGACATTCAGTTACGTAATTGTAAGGGAATTCAATATTCCGCGATACAGAGTGTCAAGAGCGTGCCGAGAACACCAAATTTCAGGCATTACCTCTGACAGTGCTGTGGCCGACGGACTTACTAAGCGAGAGCACCGGCGTTCGCATATATTTGTCAGTGCAATGCTAACAGACAAGCGACACTGCGTGAAATAATTACAGAAACTAGCGTGGGACGTACGACGAGCGTATCCGTTTGGACAGTGTGGCGAAATTTGGCGTTAATGGTCTATGGCAGCAGACGACCGACGCGAGTATCTATGCTGTCAGTATGATATCACCTGTATCTCCTGGACTCGTGACCATATCCGTTGTTCACTAGACTACTGGAAAACCCTGCCTGGTCAGATGAGTCCCTATTTCAGTTCGCAAGATCTGATGTTAGGGATCGAGTTTGGAGCGGACCCAACGAAGCCGTGGAAAAGGAGGCCCGTCATGATGTTGGGTGGTATACCATGACTTTGTTTATCTCAGTGTATGCTCACAGATAATGTAAATGAAGGTGTACATTCACATGAGTCGTAGCTAACATACAGTAGATTCGCTGTTTTCTCTACTATCGTTGTAACTGGGGCAGAATTTTATGAAAGGGGCCGTATATTTTTCGATAAGACCGACATGTTTCTTAAATACAAATAAATGCTCGCTGTGAATAAACTAAATGAAATTCTGTATTCTGTTAAGTCATATTATGCATATCTCCTTCTGACACGGCGTATTTTAGTAAGTAAATGCTCGTATAAGTTACATTTTCACTCTTTTAATAAGTGAAGAACTTTTTTCATGCAATTTAATTCACCTGTGCTACATTTTCTAGAATTCTGCAATTCATTTTATCCCCTAGCAAATGGAAAAACTTCTTCTTTTGGCAATGAAATGGTGTAAGCTCGTATTATTGTGCGAGTAGTGGACCACAAGATAATGTTTCTGTAACACCTCCATCTGAAGATGAGCCTGCAGTGGCTCGAAAACATGTTCATGGTTGAATAAATCGTAAAAAAGCAACTGGTTGCATATTTATTACCAAATAAACGCCAGTCATTTTATATTGCAACTCGAAGCTCATAAACTGACGTAAAAATGAAAATGTACAAAAAGAATAAATCGTATATTAACTGTGTTCTGATATGTACATAAAAAGCATACTACAGCTAACGACATAATTTCGCTTGTTTCTTTTGTGAATGTTACTCAAATAAATAGTCTGCTATCAAAAACTAATTTGTTATCGTCTTACAACAGAAATTTTACTTCATTTTAATATAGTAATATTATTTTATCCATTTTTGTAAATCTTTGGTGGTAGTGGCATATTTTTGCTCATATTATGGTGATTTGTAGGTCATAAAAATCCCAGCCCTATTCATAAAACTTCCTCCGCTGGATAATGTAATAACGAGTTGTAGTTCCTTGGGTAGTCAAGTAATTCTAGCCTTACTGTATCAGTGCATTCATTTCATTAGTATTCGCGTGCAGATGACAGAGGCGAGAGATGGTGCAATTTGGTAATTCTGACAGCCGTGGACTGCGAACATCGGAAACGTCTCTTTCAGATTGTTGTTACGCAACCCACGCCCTCGACACGCAACCACATACCATATCGATTTTCTTCACCTCGCGAAGCACTGTGTGAATACGATGTGTTAGCAGAAGCGATAGCTCACATGATCCATGCCCACGCTATAATACCCCTACGAATGGTCGCACGAATTAAAATGGTGTGAGGTGAAGCAAAAGACAACGTTATTTTCTAAATGGGTCCTGCGTAGTGGGATCTGACATGTTGATAAAATGCTTATTCTTTGTTTTCCATTTACGAATATGTAGATTTGCTGCACAGCATTGTGTGGGTGTGTTATGGAAATTTCAAACTCGATTCTTGTCTATTTTTCCTGAACAAGTTTGCTATTGGTGAATGGTGACAATCGACAGTAGTTAACGCCAACAACACGCATGCATCTGTATGTTACGCGTAGAAAGAGCGATGTGAATATGATGTTTGGTGTAAAATGATTATAATTTTTTAAGCTTATCAGTCCTCCGAGTAATTTTTATACGACCCTTTCTTTTATGCCAACATCTTCATGTCACGGTAACACTTGAACCCAACGTCCTCATCTTTTGGATATATTCCAGTATCTGTCTTCTGTTACAGCTTTTATCCTGTACATGTCTTTCCATGGAAGTTATTTCTTGATGTTTCAACACGTGTCCTATCACCCTACCCCTTCTTCTTGTCAATACTTGACACATGTTCCTCTCCTAGAGGATTCCAGGCAGAACCTCCTCATTTCTTATTTCATCGGTCCAAAGGCTTCTTTATTAGAAAGCCTCAGACTTCTCGACTCACTTCTTATCCATTATTTTCAAAGTACGCGTTTCACACACGTACGATCCTGCGCTAAAAATGTACAGTCTCCGAAACTTCTTACTTGAGGCTGACTTTTGATACAAGTAGACGTCTTTCGAGCAGGAATACCGTTTTGGCATCTGTTAGTCTGTTTTTTATGACCTCTTCGCTTCGTCAAGTGTTTTATTCCGTCCAGTCTAGCAGAATTGCTTCACTTCGCCTACTTCGCGAAGTGTTTATATCTTTTAACTCGTCCAGCATTCCTTCCTCAGTTTCACTGAGGATGGCAATAATATCAGCAAAGCTTATCATTGATTTCCTTCCACCCTGAATTTTAATCACCTCCTTAATCTTTCTTTTAGTTCCGTCATTCGTTCTTCTATGGAAAAATGGAAATGAGCGTATGGCGTCAGTGGCCTGGAGTTCCCAGACGGGAAGTTCGGCCGCCAAGTGCAAGTCTTATTGAGTGCGTCGCCACATTGGGAGACTTACGAATCGACAATGGGGATGGAAGGATGATGAGGACAGCACAACAACCAGTCCCCGAGGTGAGAAAATCTCCCTCGCTAGTCGGGAATCGAAGCCGGGCACCCGTGCGTGCCAATCCAACGCGC
Source organism: Schistocerca cancellata (assembly GCF_023864275.1). Classification (NCBI taxonomy): domain Eukaryota; kingdom Metazoa; phylum Arthropoda; class Insecta; order Orthoptera; family Acrididae; genus Schistocerca; species Schistocerca cancellata. The sequence continues at coordinate 146,740,177 of NC_064628.1, read as the reverse complement.
TGAGCATTCAAATAACGGGGCGGACCGTTCTTCCATCTACAGATCGTACAATAGGAGCGAAAGATTTATATTGCTGAGACTTTTTAACATCAACAATTTACGTCTTGGAACATTTTTTTTCTAGGTCAAGAAACCCTATGAACGTCGTTTGATTATTCTTAGGCCTTGCTTATATTATTAACTGCGACGTCTGCTGTCTCCCCCCTGTAGCAGTCTTCAGCGTTCTCTTTCTGCCTGTCAGATCTCTCTCTCTCTCTCTCTCTCTCTCTCTCTCTCCTCTGCGTTTGCCCTTTGTTTTACCGTTGTATTGACTTGTCAATATTTCTTTTTCGATTTCTTCACATTTTTCCTGCAGCCATTGCAGCTCGTCTTCTGAGCACTTCCTAGCTATCGAATTTCCAAGTGATACTACACTGCAGGAAAAGCAATTAGTGCCGGCCGGTGTGGCCGTGCGGTTAAAGGCGCTTCAGTCTGGAACAGCGTGATCGCTACGGTCGCAGGTTCGAATCCTGCCTCGGGCATAGATGTGAGTGATGTCCTTAGGTTAGTTAGGTTTAATTAGTTCTAAGTTCTAGGTGACTGATGACCTCAGAAGTTAAGTCGCATAGTGCTCAGAGCCATTTGAACCATTTCTTGAAAAGCAATTAATACACCCTTTTAGAGGTTTCTAATTCACTCAAGATTTATTGTTGTAATAGTGCATATGGAGTACATGAATTTTCAAGTGACCACTGAAACCAGCATCGTTGCACAGTTGACGCAGAACGTTCAGCTTGTGTGGCAATTCTCCGGAAGGACCGTTCCGACACTCGGAAGACCGTTTGACTTCATTGGAATTCGCTCACTTGCCTGTAGGAAGCACGAGTCAATGTCCATGGCCTGGTTGCGTGCATGCTTCACACGTCTGCACCAGACTGAGGCTTCTGGCTGTGAAGATTCCCTATTACAGAGTAGACACAGATGAGGTTGTGGTAGCGATGCCATTACTCTGTCTGTCGGCTGACGACGCTGAAACTATTATCAGTACATTTACTATCCCCCAGGTGGCATATGCCATCATTGGATAAAAATCGTCGTCTTTTCTCGAATACTAATTTTTTTCCAGTAGTGTAGTAACTATTTTAACTATAATAAATCATGTGCAGAGATTACTAACTTTACATGAAGTCACATATTCCCTGGTGGGTTCTGCCTCGGAACCTGCGGGTAGTGTTTGTTTAACTATTTTCATGACGTTTCGCCAGCATGAGTGCCTGGCATTATCAAAGATTCACTCTCAATAGTTGGTGGCGGACTGGAGTAGAGCCTGTAGTTGGAGATTATGTGTACCTTTCTGACCAACGTCTGAGAATTGTTCTGTGATCATTATCGCTATGATTTAACCTTGCTACAAGTAATAGTCGTTCACTTCAAATCCAGAATCCAGTAGCCATTTACGTTGACACTTCCTTCTTTCTGGCTGAAACTGTTGTCATGTGCGTGAATTTCTATCATCTTAGCTAGTTGTAAATGGCGTATCTGATAGGTCAGAGCCAGGCGCAGTTGCACTGCAGTGGGTTACTCGGAATATGAATTCGTTAATCAAGGTTTCTTTAGTCTCGGCGGACCTAAAGAGGATCGTGTGCAACAATGAAGCCCTATCACCTTGGCTGTAAGGGCTATACAAAATCCACAAAAACATGCGTCATTAAGACTGATCATAAGTGCATCCTGGTCACCGGCGTGTAAATTGGCGAAATACTTGGCCTCTCTAATCCAGTCAAACGTGGGAAAGATCAAAACGAACATAAACGATTCCAGACATCACACTGAGAATCTGAAGAGACTAAAACTTGGATAAAACCACATCTTGGTCAACTTTGATGTTACTTCTTTATTCACCAAAGTGCCAGTTTTCTTTTGGAGCATTTCGAAAGAAAAGTGGTTGTCTTGGCTCCTTGTAAACACAAGTTTAGCGCAGTTACACGGATGAGACCTTCGTCGTGTGGGGCCATGTTGAAGAACAACTCACTGACTTTCTAAAGCAACTGAACAGTCTTCACGTAAAAGTAAAATCTACTGTGGAGGTAGAAAAGGACCAATAGCTATCCTTTCTAGACCTACTGATTATCAAGAATGATGACTTATCTGGTACACAGTCTGTTCAGAAAAGTAGCAGATACAAACTTTAAAATCATCACCTGAGCCAGAAGATACAAATGATTAGTATGAACATAGCGCGCAAGGCGAATGTGTGAGACCCTTCACTTCGAACAGCATGTGAACGCCAGGAATGCGCTCTGAGGAGGCAATGGGCACGTCACCAGTGGTGTAAGAAGTGTCACTGAATTTAACACTCGACGAAGTGAGAGGTCGGAAGACGAAATGTCGGGTTCGACAAGCAAACACACATAATCGGCCGTATATTGCGCAAAAATGGTGTAACGACAATTTGCAAAATGACCAAGAAGACCAAGGATGTCGCATAACGGTAGAGGACAAAATTGTTCCACTCGCAAAGCCGGGAACATGCAGAACACTTTGTACATGTGGAAAAGTCTATCTTGGAACGGCTGGAGGATCCATCAGTACCATTGCCACCGAACATAAATGGTACCGCAACTTGTAAAAGCCGTGGCGGAGCAGGGGCTTTGTAAGACCGGCAACGCGGTCCGGTCCTCCGGCACGGAGATTCTCTCTGTGGAGAAAAGCTAACATGCCCCTTTATTCAGGAAAGCCTTAGAAATTCATAAACATGACATTAGTTACAACAAGAAAGAAGAAACCCTCAAGGTGAACAGTTCCTGAATTCCGTGCCGCAGCCAAAGGCCCTTGCAGGTAGCAAGGGGAGAACCACAGCGACGAAACCCAGAGGGAAAACTTCCTAAGTAGGCACTACAGGGTCTTCTAATCTCCAGTCTCAGACTCGACTCCAGTCTACCGCCAGCACTGTAGGATGAACCTTTGACAATAACAGGCACTCTAGGCCGAGCCCAACAGGCGATATGTTAACAAATGTTAAAGAAAACCTAAAAGATTAATAGGGAAGGTCATTTTGTACTCACATAGCCAACCACGCCTTTACGATGTTATTTGTAGAATTTATCTTTGGCGTACACTCATAAACAACTGAAAAAGAACCACTTACCTACTAGCGTGTAGCACCACTTTCGATGGTAAGATGGTGCCGAAGCGCCGCCTTATGGACTCGACGGAACCACCATAGCGTTTGATATCCATCCAGTTCAATCTCCATTCAGCTGATGGGCGAATCTCATGGAGATTTGAGGGAACTAGATCCAAACGGCACTCATCTCACTCCATAGCGGCCCACGCGTGTATTCTCGTGACTTGCGGCACCACACAAGAAACCGGGCTCCTTAAATAATTCTGACACAGTTAGGTAGCGCTGGTATGATTGTCAACCAGAAGGAACAGATCAACAGTAGAGCACACTGGATACGATTGTGGCGTGGTACGATTGTGAGAGAGTTCTTATTGGCGAAACTATCGGAACGGCAGGGGTACAATGGGCAATATGAGCGGCTTGCCCCTTGGAACATGTTTCACAATACTGTGCTGGCCATCTCGCGCGATTAGAGCTTGTCCGGACCCATGTTGTATTCTGGAGACTGGGAGTTAGTTTTCGCAGTCGAATTATTTTGTTAATTGCTGTTTTGTTTCTATTGGCAGAAGACTGAGTGTTTATCTGTTTATGTATCAGATATTAGACGTTAAGTAACGGTGGTTGATGTTCCAAACAGATAGATGATTGGTGTTATGGGTGGGGATGGGGCACGGGTTATCTGGTATGGATACAATTGGGACACGTTTCGTGGGTACTACTGTAACATGACACTAGCTTCCTATCATTCAGTGCTGAATGATTCTTCGACTGAGACTTCCTGGCAGATTAAAACTGTGTGCCCGACCGAGACTCGAACTCGGGACCTTTCACAGTTTTAATCTGCCAGGAAGTTTCATATCAGCGCACACTCCACTGCAGAGTGAAAATCTCATTCTGGAAACATCCCCCAGGCTGTGGCTAAGCCATGTCTGCGCAATATCATTTCTTTCAGGAGTGCTAGTTCTGCAAGGTTCGCAGGAGAGTTTCTGTAAAGTTTGGAAGGTAGGAGACGAGGTACTGGCAGATGAAAAGCTGTGAGTACCGGGCGTGAGTCGTGCTTCGGTGGCTCAGATGGTAGAGCACATGCCCGCGAAAGGCAAAGGTCCCGAGTTCGAGTCTCGGTCGGCCACACAGTTTTAATCTGCCAGGAAGTTTCATATCAGCGCACACTCCACTGCAGACTGAAAATCTCATTCTGGAAACATCCCCCAGGCTGTGGCTAAGCCAAGTCTCCGCAATATCCTTTCTTTCAGGAGTGCTAGTTCTGCAAGGTTGCAGGAGAGCTTCTGTAAAGTTTGGAAGGTAGGAGACGAGGTACTGGCAGAAGTAAAGCTGTGAGTACCAGGCGTGAGTCGTGCTTCGGTAGCTCAGATGGTAGAGCACTTGCCAGCGAAAGGCGATGATCCCGAGTTCGAGTCTCGGTCGGGCACACAGTTTTAATCTGCCAGGAAGTTTCATATCAGCGCACACTCCGCTGCAGAGTGAAAATCTCATTCTGAAAACATCCCCCAGGCTGTGGCTAAGCCATTTCTCCACAATACCCTTTCTTTCAGGAGTGCTAGTTCTGCAAGGTTCGCAGGAGAGCTTCTGTAAAGTTTGGAAGGTAGGAGACGAGGTACTGGCAGAAGAAAAGCTGTCAGTACCGGGCCTGAGTCGTGCTTCGGTGGCTCAGATGGTAGAGCACATGCCCGCGAAAGGCAAAGGTCCCGAGTTCGAGTCTCGGTCGGGCACACAGTTTTAATCTGCCAGGAAGTTTCATATCAGCGCACACTCCGCTGCAGAGTGAAAATCTCATTCTGTAAACATCCCCCAGGCTGTTGCTAAGCTATGTCTCCGCAATATCCTTTCTATTAGGAGTGCTAGTTCTGCAAGTTTCGCAGGAGAGTTTCTGTAGAGTTTGGAAGGTAGGAGACGAGGTACTGGCAGAAGTAAAGCTATGAGTACCAGGCGTGAGTCGTGCTTCGGTAGCTCAGATGATAGAGCACTTGCCCGTGAAAGGCAAAGGTCCCGAGTTCGGGTCTCGGTCGGGCACACAGTTTTAATCTGCCAGGAAGTTTCATATCAGCGCACACTCCACTGCAGAGTGAAAATCTCATTCTGGATTCTTTGACTGTTCCTCCTAGATGCAATAATGTGTACTTCTATAGTGTGCCATTTACTTTTAAGCTTTCTTTGCCAGTTGTTTTGACAGAAGAAATACGGCCTTGCTCAAAAGGTCCTTCCCGAAGAATGGGAAATCGTGGTCGCAAAACTAAAAAAAAACAACGATTTATAGACACATGCCCGAAAAAAAAGCAAACAGCCTAAAAATCAGACCGAGCGAGGTGGCGCAATGGCTAGCACACTTGACTCGCATTCGGGAGGACGACGGTTCAATCCCACGTCCGGCCATCCTGATTTAGGTTTTCCGTAATTTCCCTAAATCGCTCCAGGCAAACGCCGGGATGGTTCCTTCAAAAGGGCACGGCTGACTTCACTTCCCGTCCGTCCCTAATCCAATGAGACGATGACCTCGCTGTCTGGTCTCCTCCCCTAAAACAACCCAACCCAAGTCTAAAAATCTGAATGGACGAGGGAAAGTCAAGCAGAAGCAGAAATGTCATATAGATTTCACTGAAGAAAAAAAGGCAAGGAAAAATAACGAAAATTGGAACACCACCATCAGAAGAAGAGTAATTTTTCTGTCTTGTTTGACACGCTACACGCAAAGCAGGCCTGCAGAAACGTGGGTGCAACACCAAGGAAAATGTGGGCACTGGTCGCACTTAGAGAGCGCAGATGGTGGTCGCTATTATATTTGCCACATCTGTGTTGAGTCTGATTAGAGATTTGATCACACCGAATTGTTTATTTGTAGTTCGTAAAGTAGAAGGGTTGGCACCCTTCTCATTTTCCGTTTGTTAATTCTAATTTTCTACGAACACATTTACATCCATATTGGGGTCATAGTTAACCTTCAGTTAGTTTTAATATGGAGATAATTTCTGTTGTTCCTGTGTGTTACTGATTACCGATAATTTATAATGTTGAACCATAGATCTTGCCGTTTTCGGGGAGGCTTGCGTGTCTCTGAGGTACAGATAGCCGTACCGTAGGTGCAACCACAACGGAGAGGTATCTGTTAAGAGACCAGACAAACGTGTTGTTTCTGAAGAGGGGCGGCAGCCTTTTCAGTAGTTGCAGGGGCAACTGTCTGGATGATTGACTGATCTGGCCTTGTAACATCAGCCAAAACGGTCTTGCTGTGCTGGTATTGCGTGCGGCTGAAAGCAAGGGGAAACTACAGTCGTAGATTTTCCCGAGGGCATGCAGCTCTACTGTATGGTTTAATGATGGTGGTATCCTTTTGGGTAAAATATTCCGGAGGTAAAATAGTCCCCCATTCGGATCACCGGGTGGGATTTACTCAGGAGGACGTCGTTACCCAGAGAAATAAAACTGGCGTTCAACAGATTGGAGAGTGGAATGTCAAATTGCTTAATCGGGCAGGTAAGTTAGAAAATTTAAAAGGGAAATGAATATGTTAAAGTTAGATATAGCGGGAATCAGTGAAGTTCGGTGGCAGGAAGGACAAGACTTCTGGTCAGGTGAATACAGGGTGGAAATACAGAAACAAACAGGAGTAATGCAAGTTTAGGTTTAATAACGAGTAAAAAATTGAAATGTGAATAAGCTACTATGAACAGCATAGTGAACGCATTATTAAGCCAAGATAGACCCGAAGGCCACACCCACCACAGTAATACAAGTTTATAAGCCAAATAGTTCCGCAGATAAGAAGGAGATTAAGGAAATGTGTGATGAGATAAAAGAAATTATTCAGATAGTTAACGGAGCCCAAAATCTAATAGTCATGTGTGACTGGAATTCGATAGTGTAAAAAGAAGAGAAGGAAAAGTAGTAAGTGAATATGGACTGCCGGCTGAAGTGGCCGTGCGGTTCTGGCGCTGCAGTCTGGAACCGCGAGACCGCTACGGTCGCAGGTTCGAATCCTGCCTCGGGCGTGGGTGTGTGTGATGTCCTTAGGTTGGATAGGTTTTTAACTAGTTCTAAGTTCTATGGGACTAATGACCTCAGAAGTTGAGTCCCATAGTGCTCCGAGCCATTTGAACCATTTTTGAATATGGACTGCGGGAAAGGAATGAAAGAAGAAGCCGCCAGGTAGAATTTTGTACAGAGCATAATTTAATCGTAGCTAACAGTCGGTTTGAGAATCATGAGAGAAGGTTGTATGCTTGGAAGAGGACTGGAGGCCAGAAGGTTTCTGATTGATTACATAAAGCTTAGACAGAGATTTAGCAACCAGATTTTAAATTGTAAGACATTTCCAGGGGCACCTGTCGACTCTGACGATAATTTATTGGTTATGAACTACAGATTAAAACTGAAGAAACTACAAAAAGGCAGGAATTTAAAGAGAAAGAACCAGAGGCTGTAGAGGGTTTCGGAGAGAGCATTAGGGAACGATTGTCAAGAATAGGGGAAAGATACAAAGCAACAGAAGAATGGGTAGCTTTCAGAGATGAAATAGTGAAGGCAGCGATGGATCAATTAGGTAAAAAGAATTTAATCGATGAAAAGCAGCAAATGAAGCAGACGAAGATGAATAAAAGCGTCTAAAAAATGAAATCAACTGGAAGTGCAAAACGGATAAACAGGATGGGGTAAAGGACAAATGTAAGGCTGTAGAAACATGTTGGTTGGTTGGTTGGTTGGTTTGGGGGAAGAGACCAAACAGCGAAGTCATCGGTCTCTAGAAACATGTGTCACTAGGAATACGGTATATGCTGCCTAAAGGAAAATTAAAGAGATATTTGGAGAAAAAAGAAGCACCTGCATGAATATCAAGAGCTCAGATGGACAAACCAGTCCTAAGTAAAGAAGGGAAAGCTGAGAGGTGGAAGAAGGGAGATATACTTGAAGGCAATCTTTTGTAAAGAGAAGAGGACGTAGAGGAAGATGAGAAGTGAGATGTGAGACTGAGTGAAGAATTTGACAAAGCACTGAAAGACATACGTCGAAACAAGGCCCCGGGAGGAGACAACATTCCATTACAGCTACTGATGGCCTTGGGAGAGGTGGAGAGCCAGTCATGACAAAACTCTACCATCTGGCGAGCAACATGTATGAAACATGCTAAATACCCTCAGACTTCAATTCCAAACAAATCAGGTGTTGACAGGTGTGACATTACAGAACTGTCAGCTTAATAATTCACGGTTGCAAAATACTAACACGAATCTTTACAGAAAAAGTGGTAGAAGCCAACCTCGGCGAAGATCAGTTTGGATTCCGTAGAAATGTTGGAACACTCGAGGCAATACTAACCCTACGACTTATCTTAGAAGATAAGTTAAGGAAAGGCAAACCTACGTTTACAGCACTTGTTGACTTACAGAAAGCTTTTGACAACGTTCACTGAAATACTGTCTTTCAAATTCTAAAGGTGGGAGGGGTAAAATACAGGGAGCGCAAGGCTATTTACAATTTGTACAGAAACAAGATGGTAGTTATAAGAGCCGAGGGGCACGAAAGGAAAGCAGTAATTGAGAAGGGAGTGAGATAGGGTTGTAGCTTGTTAAAGGTTTTACTCAATTCTCTATACTGAGCAAGCAGTAAAGGAAACAAAAGAAAACAATAGAGTAGGAATTAAAGTCCATGGAGAAGAAATAAAGACTTTGGGGTTTGCGATTAATTTGTAATTCTGTCAGAAAGCAAAGGACTTGGAAGAGCAGTTAAACAGAATGGACAGTATCTTGAATGGAGGAAATATGATGAACATCGCCAAAGAGATACGAGGATAATGGAATGTATTCGAATAAAATGAGGAGATGCTTAGGGAATTAGATTAGGGAATGAGATACTAAAAGTAAAAATGAGTTTTGCTATTTGGGAAGCAAAATAACTGATGATCGTCGAAGTACAGAGGATATAAAATGTAGACTGGCAATGGCAAGAACAAAATTTCTCAAGAAGAGGAATGTGTTAACATCGAGTATAGATTTAAATGTCAGGAAGCCGTTTCTGAAAGTATTTGTATGGAGTGTAGCCATTTATTGACGCGAAACATAGACGATAAATAGTTTAGACAAGAAGAGAATGGAATCTTTTGAAATGTGCTATAGAAGATTGCTGAAAATTAGAAAGGTAGATCACGTAACTAATGAGGAGGTACAGAATAGAATTGGCAAGAAGCGAAGTTTGTGGTACAATCTGTCTAAAAGTAAGAACCGGTTGGGAGGACACATTCTGAGGTATCAAGGGATCACCAATTTAATATTAGAGGGAGGGGGACCAAGACATGAATACGGTAAGCAGATACAGAGGTATGTAGTTTGGAGTAGTTACTCGGAGATGAAGAGGCTTGAACAGGACAGAGTAGGGTGGAGAGCTGTATCAAACCAGTCTTTGTACTGAAGACTGCAACAACAAAAACATATGTTGGATATTAAATTGAGTATTTTTGACTGATTGTAATGCGGAAGATTGTTATATGATAATCAAAAATATGTTGCCATAGTGGCTTAGCAAAAAAAGAAAGGTACCACTGAATTAAAATCATATTTGAATATTCTTTATGTGTGCAACTACTGACTGCAACCTCTGTCACAACCGTGCTTGGCATGTGGTCAGTTCTGACAAAAGAATACTTTAACTGGAACTGCTCTTGTGAAATAACCATCGTGGTTAGTAATAAGCTTTTACTGTCTATGAAGACCGATTTAAACACAGGAAATTCGCATTTTTCTTACTACCAACCAAAATATAGGTGTAACTAAGGACGTACAAACCAAACTTGTCACAACCGTGTCCAATCTACCTTAGTATGATAAACGAGAACACGCAGTGCTCATATTCTAAATTCGTTACGTCCACCGGTGAGAGATATTCCCACTGGTATCAGCGGTCACATTTCATCTCACATAAACTCCTCACACATTCAAATATATCAGTCCTGTTCGTGAACATTGGATTGTTGCGTAGTGGAAAGTATTGTTTCACATACTTTCAGATGTGCTCGTACCGTGGAATCACATACCGACGTATCTGGGAAAGATTACACTAAGAGACAACACCCCCATGCCAGTGTCTAATTTTTTTGGTTTCATTTCTTCTATTGCGTATTGAAAAACCTGCTGCCTATTTTAAAACTCAAGTTATACAGTTTACAATTTTACATGCTACAGCACATTGTTCCATATTTCTAACAAAATTTGCTTTGTGCAATAAAACTAGAGCAACAAGAACAATTTAATACTGGTATAAAATAAATGCAAATTGAGGAAAAGAAAATAGAAACAGTTTCTTTATTTAATAAGAAGTTAATAGATGACAGGAGAGGTTTTTAAAAGAAGAAGGTGATCTACTACCTTTATCCCGGTGGGAGGGCATTGGAACAACTCCTTGCCAGTCCCTGATGGAGTAGCAATTTGCTTAGATTTAAGTACAAATTGTATTGAATTACGCTATTTACAAGTTTTCATTATATGTAATAAATCAGTATAAATTTCTCATACTAATTTTACATATAAAATGCAGTTTCTAGTAATGCATCATAAAAAATGATCTGTCACGGGAAATTTATTGCTTAATCGGCATTTGACAGTAGTATGACCTTCTTGAATAATTATTGGCAATGACATGGCTTTCCCTGTGGGAGGGGAGCTTCGGAAGTTCGTCCAGCCTCCGCTTCCCAAGAAATTTTAGACCAGTATATTTCGGTAATATAAGCCGTTGTGAAAATAAAACTTAGCAATTATTTGCGTGTTACTTATTTATAGTAACAAACCTTATCCACTTTTTTATCGTTGACTAATGTTATATATACACTTTTATTTTTCATTTTTCTGTTATTTACTTTTGCTTTGTTCTGTGTACCCATGTTGTCTTGGTCTGAGTTTGTTGAGTTAGTTGAGTCAGTGGTTGTGTTGTTGTCGGAATCGTTCCATGTATTGTGTTGTCCTGTAAGGTGAATCCCTATTTATTCTCCGTCTCATGTACGGTTGTTCCTGTCTGTATGCTGTGTTGAGTGCTAGTGAATTTTTTGTATGTAATGGTGCTTAGTTCTAACCAGTCATCCTGCTATCTTATCCTCTGCCATATGTCATTGTCGGGCTGTTGTGGTCGTATGTGTCTAATATCAGTCAACCTGCGGCCGTGTTATTGTTTGTGGCGTGAGGAGATTTTAATAAACTGCACCCCCAGGGCCCAGACTTTGCTGCAGCCAAGCAGTCGCTCAGCTTTCGCGGTAGTCCACGAAATCAGTTATCCCAAGCAAGATCCTTTGGAAGCCTCTTGATGGGCAATTGCCCTATATTATCAGAGGCAGGTGATTCACAGAAACGGAACGCAACTACTATGTCTCTATTCTAACAGGCCGCAAAGTTAACAAGTGTTGCCACAACAGCCGCCTCGGCCTCCAATACCCATTAACCATCGCTACGTATCTCCCTGACCGTAGGAGAAGAGCGAGGGACAAAATACACTGACGAAAGGGAACCGCACCTCAAAAAAGTAATTAATGTAAGGTAACAAAATTTCGGGAACACCTTTGTCTAGGTAACATATTTAACTAATTCACATTGGAAGATCACAGAGAAATGTAAGCATGAGATAAGCCATTCAAACTGTGAAATGCTGGCACATCAATATCTGCTGTAATCACCACAATGTGACATGCAAACATGCTTGCCTCTTGTTGCACAAGGACCAGTTGTCAGTTTGTGGGATGGAGTTCCATGCCTATCGCACTTGGTCGGTCAATACAGGGACGGTTAATGCTATTTGTAGAGACGCTGAAGTTGTCGTCCAATGATGTTCCATATATGCTCGTTTGGAGACAGATCTGGTGATCGAGTGGGCCGAGGCAACGTGTCGACACTGTGTAGAGCGTGTTGGGTTACAACAGCGGTATGTGGACGACTGTTATCCTCTTTGGTAACACCCACAGGAATGGTGTTCATGAACGACAGCACAACACGTCGAATCAGCAGATTGACGTAGAAATCTGCAATCATTGTGGGAGGGGCAACCACGGGGGTACTACTGCTGTCCTACGAAATTGCATCCCAGACCACAGCTACAGGTGTAGGGATAACGCATCTGGCAGCAGACAGACTGATTACAGGCTATCAGTTATCCTCCTTGTAACCAACACATGTCCGCCACTGGCACCGTGGAAGGACCAGCTTTCATTAGAAAACACAACAGACATCCACTCTGCCCCCCCCCCCCCCCCCCGAATAAGCTCACACTTGGCGCAGCTGAAGCGGCTAATGACGGTGGTTTGGAGTCAGTGCAGGCACGCTACAGGCGTCTGGTTCGGAACTGTCCTTGAAATAACCGATTTGCAGAAGTTTGTTGTGTAACTGCGGTGCTAACTGCTGCTCAAACTCGTGCTGCAGATGCAGTACGATGCTCCCAAGCCATACGCCGAACATGATGGTCTTCCTTCTCGGTAGTGCCACGTGGCAGTCGGGAGCCGGCCTTCATGTTACGGTATGTTTCCACGACCACAGCTGCGAGCAATCATGCATAGTTGCTACATTCCTGCCAAGTCTTTCTGCAGAGTCGCAGAAGGAATCTCCAGCTTCACGTAGCCCTCGTTCCAGCTGAGGTGTTGATAATGGTGTCTTTGTCGCCTTAAAGCAGTTTTTGACCAACATCAACTCAACACGTCTAATCTTAAAGTTAACTAACGCTCAAGACCGTAACAGGTTGTATTTAAAGCAAACCTGACTTATATCCTTATAGTGCCGTCACTGGCGCCACTCTTATGCGACTGGTGTGAAATCTGAATAGACAACATCTTTCAGATGTAGAACCACGCCGACCTACTCTCGTTTATATAGCACTATTCCTTCACGGTGTTGCAATTTTTTCTCCGTCAGAGTAAATTTTCCACCCAAACATCGACCCTACGAAACTTAGCCTTGCAGGGCGCGTCAGCGACAATGGGAGGACTAAATCAAACGAGACCCTCCACACGGAAGGCCTCTGGCCAATGCTCTATTTTTGGAACTCCCAACAGAACAGCTAATCCCAAAGTATTCGAGCAAAATCAACCTATACTCGAGCATTAGGTTTTAGATTCTACAGACGACCACCGCAAAACACGCAGAAGAAGTAGGGAAATGCTAGCAAAATTGACATACATGCTGAAGGTTACCTCATAGCACCCCGCTCTTCGATGCAACTGACACTCGATATCGCTCCTACGCAGAAGAATGTCAAGCGAATATGAGAGAGTCCAAACCTCAGGCCACCATGTTCCGTGGACTTAAGCCTCAGATACCGGGTGGCTACAAGTAATGTCCTTCTACTCACAGAAGTCCGCCGGCCGCGGTGGCCGAGCGGTTCTAGGCACTTCAGTGCGGAACCGCGGGACTACTACGGTCGCAGGTTCGAATCCTGCCTCGGGCATGGATGTGTTTGATGTCCTTAGGTTACTTAGGTTTAAGTAGCTCTAAGGTCTAGGGGACTGATGACCTCAGATATTAAGTCCCATAGTGCTCAGAACCATTTGAATCACAGAGGTGCACTGTGGGCTGTATTTACCGTATGGCAACGAAACTTAGTAGATATCATAACGTTTTAACGCGGAACAGATCTGTGCGGGAAAAAAATTAGTTCCAATTCTAACCAGCAGCGCAAACGTGGCACTGTACAGCATCTTGTCGACGTCTACGGTGTTCATGTTCAACAACATTGTGCCTCTCTTATTTGTCCCACCTTTGCGGACCACTACAATTTCCTAATCCGTTACATATGGGAACATTCAATATGTGTTACGAAGGGAACATTCAATATGTGTTACGAAACGCGTGATGCAATACATAGCTGTAATCAATAAAGACGATCGATTTAGGTCTAGAGTCACACCATCATCTGATACGAAAACCAAATCTGCTATACATTTGCGTAATTAGGATAACAGCTATCAGATAAATGTTGTTCCTAAATTGATATTCGCTTTAAATACGTATCGCTATATAACATTTATATCTAATATATGTGACGCAACAACGTAAATCTCATAATTATTATTCCATATACACGAATGCATAGCTCAGGTGGCTTTCGGACCCAATGATGGTCTCATCCTACACCGAAATTGATAGTATCTAATAAATTATGCCGTTTCACTAGTATCATAATGCAGTTCCTACCATTCATTAAAGCTGTACGACACCACCTCCATAACATATTTCTATATGTCTTACTTGCATTCACTGCGCCACATTGGACCTGTCGGCCAAGACTGGAACTAATTCTTTCCAGCGCAAATCGGCTCCGCATTAACGCATTAGCATACGAGTATCTACCAAGTTTAGCTGCGTTACGAAAATTTCAGCTCACACTCGACCTCCACGAGTGGTTGCACTTAAATTGTAGCCACCCAATACGAACATATGAATCTGTAGCAATAAACCTTAAACAAACAGCGCCTTGTACATTTATATTAAATTTCCATCAATCTATTCATTGTTGATGATTTAGATGACATATTTTTTCAAGAGCCTGTCAACCAAAAACTAACAGCTGCATTAGGCTACGCCGTAATTATCAACATAGGACGAGACCCAGACACTGTAATCATGATCAAACAAGGAACCCGTACCTGAAGTGATAAACATTTATGCTCGTTGTGAACGAACCGCATATCTGAAAGTTGTATGGCTGTTTACCAGATTCTGTTGTTCGGCGCCTCATTTGCAACTAATTTGCTGCATTCTGCCCCGTCCAACCAGTGTTCAATTTCTATATGCAACAGTTACCCTGTCATCAACACGTTGCTGACTAGATGATACTGCCGGTGGCCATTTTTCACGAATCAAGGTGGTCGCTTTACACCTCTGACAGTTACAGGGAAGATGGCCATGCCGGTACATTCTCAGAAATTGACTGTTCTGTGTGGTAGGCAAGTCTGGATGCGGTGGTATCCCAAGTATTACCCATTCTGCGCTAGAATGACGACCCGACGTTTTTACAAGGTCTGTCACATCTCACTCACATGACACGCAGAACTAATCCATTTGCCATACCGACAAGACAGGTTTCTCTCAGAATCAGTGGATGAATCAGTTGCTCATAAGGCTGACGGTTCATTTCCCTTGAGCTGAAAAAACTGTGAGACAAAGCAATTGAAATGTATATTTAAATTTGTGTGTACAACATTATCCCAAGAATAACGTTTACATTAGAAGCGTGTACAGCAGACACCACTTGGGATTTATGTTATAGCAATTTTACATAATTGCTGAAGATAAGATCGCAATAATACTTGCGACAAATCATGGCCGCTTCCATGGTTCAACCTTGTGCAATGGCATATTGTGCCCTGTCTCAAATTATGCACGCTTTAGCGAATTTTCTTCATGATACTTTGGCCCCTCCTAACTTGTTGTAACACGTCTTGTTCCATTTGACAGAAGTTATCTGTGGCCTGTTTTAAGAATAGGAAATCTTCGTCTCCATCGATTTTTTCCGTTCCGATTTTACGACATTTTCCACCTCACTTTCATTTTCACCTCTTATCTGGTTACAGTTTGTGTTTCTTTTATCACGTAGGATTGGTTTCTACAGTACTTGGTGCTGCTTGTTCAACCTTTCCTTCAGATGGTTCCCTTGCTCCCGTCTCGCCGTGACCTAGGCTTCCTCTGTCCGCCTCGCCGATTGCTTCTTTCGGACATGTCCGAAGATGGGCATTCTGTTAGTAAAAGGGTGAATGGCCTTTCAGACCATGATGCACAAATTTTAACACTAAAAGGTTTTTGTACTCAAACCAATGTCGTATTTAATTACAAACTACGTAGGAAAGTTAATCCAACAGCAATAGAGAGTTTCTCAAAACTTGTCAAGGAACAAGAGTGGCAAGATGTTTATAGTGCCGATAATATAGATGATAAATACAATGCTTTCCATAACACATTTCTCATGCTCTTTGAGAGTTGCTTTCCATTAGAACATTCTAAACGGGGTACTAGCTGACTAGTGGGATAAGGATATCATGTAGAACAAAGCGGGAATTATATCAAAATGTTAGAAGTAGTCACAATCAAGCTACAGTAGCCCATTACAAACAGTATTGTAAAGGGCTTAAAATGTTATTAACAAGGCAAAAAGTATGTGGTATGCAAATAGAATAGCAAATTCACAGGATAAAATTAAAGCCATATGGTCAGTTGTGAAGGAAGTGTCTGGTCAGCAGCACAAGGTTGATGATATAAAGTCAGTTCGCAGTAATAATATTTGTGTTACTGATAAATCAGATATATGTACAGTATTTAACAACCATTTTCTGAGCATTGCTGGTGAATTAAATAAAAATTCAGTTTCTACAGGAAATCACATAAATTTGTTAGCAAATGCCTTTTCGACATTGACGTGGAAATACTCCTCTGTGATACAGACAAGAGGGAGATTGAGTCAATAATTAAATCATTGAAGACTGAGGACTCTCATGGTTATGATGGAGTGTCTAGTAGAATATTAAAGTACTGTGCTGCACATGTTAGCCCTGTATTTAGCCATATTTGTAATTTTTCCTTTAGGAATGGTCAGTTTCCTGAGCGTTTAAAGTACTCAGTAGTAAAGCCGCTTTATAAAAAGAGAGAAAGGGATAATGTAGATAATTTTAGACCTATTTCTATGCCATCAGTGTTTGCAAAAGTCATCGAAAAGGCTGTGTATGTAAGGTTAATTGATCATTTTATATCACACGATTTGCTATCAAACATACAGTTCGGCTTTAGTAGTCGTTTGACAACTGAAAATGCTATATTCTCTTTTCTCTGTGAGGTACTGGATGGGCTAAACAAAAAGTTTCGAACGCTTGGCGTATTTTTTGATTTAACAAAGGCATTTAACTGTGTTGATCTCACTATATTGCTCCAGAAGTTGGACCATTACGAAATAACGGGAGTAGCTCACAATTGGTTCACCTGTTACTTTAGCAACAGGGAGCAAAAGGTCATTATTCACAATGTTGATAACGGCTGTGATGTGGGATCTGAGTGGGGTACTGTCAAGTGGGGGGTGCCCCAGGGATCAGTGTTGGGGCCGCTCCTATTCCTTATTTATACAGGGCTATTACAAATGATTGAAGCGAATTCGTAAATTCACTGTAGCTCCATTCTTTGACATATGATCACGACACACTACAGATACGTAGAAAAACTCATAAAGTTTTGCTCGGCTGAAGCCGCACTCCAGGTTTCTGCCGCCAGAGCGCTCGAGAGCGCAGTGAGACAAAATGGCGACAGGAGTCGAGAAAGCGTGTGTCGTGCTTGAAATGCACTCACATCAGTCAGTCATAACAGTGCAACGACACTTCGGGACGAAGTTCAACAAAGATCCACCAACTGCTAACTCCATTCGGCGATGGTATGCGCAGTTTAAAGCTTCTGGATGCCTCTGTAAGGGGAAATCAACGGGTCGGCCTACAGTGAGCGAAGAAACGGTTGAACGCGTGAGGGCAAGTTACACGCGTAGCCCGCGGAAGTCGACGAATAAAGCAAGCAGGGAGCTAAACGTACCACAGCCGACGGTTTGGAAAATCTTACGGAAAAGGCTAAAGCAGAAGCCTTACCGTTTACAATTGCTACAAGCCCTGACACCCGATTGCAAAGTCAAACGCTTTGAATTTTCGGCGCGGTTGCAACGGCTCATGGAAGAGGATGCGTTCAGTGCGAAACTTGTTTTCAGTGATGAAGCAACATTTTTTCGTAATGGTGAAGTGAACAGACACAATGTGCGAATCTGGGCGGTAGAGAATCCTCACGCTTTCGTGCAGCAAATTCGCATTTCGCCAAAAGTTAACGTGTTTTGTGCAATCTTACGGTTTAAAGATTACGGCCCCTTTTTCTTCTGCGAAAAAAACATTACAGGACACGTGTATCTGGACATGCTGGAAAATTGGCTCATGCCACAACTGGAGACCGACAGCGCCGACTTCTCTTTCAACAGGATGGTGCTCCACCGCACTTCCATCATGATGTTCGGCATTTCTTAAACAGGAGATTGGAAAACCGATGGATCGGTCGTGGTGGAGATCATGATCAGCATTTCATGTCATGGCCTCCACGCTCTCCCGACTTAATCCCATGCGATTTCTTTCTGTGGGGTTATGTGAAAGATTCAGTGTTTAAACCTCCTCTACCAAGAAACGTACCAGAACTGCGAGCTCGCATCAACGATGCTTTCGAACTCATTGATGGGGACATGCTGTGCCGAGTGTGGGAGGAACTTGGTTATCGGCTTGATGTCTGCCGAATCACTAAAGGGGCACATATCGAACATTTGCGAATGCCTAAAAAAACTTTTTGAGTTTTTGTATGTGTGTGCAAAGCATTGTGAAAATATCTCAAATAATAAAGTTATTGTAGAGCTGTGAAATCGCTTCAATCATTTGTAATAACCCTGTATAAATGAAATGCTCTCTAGTATGTTGTGTGCAACATTGACTCGGTTTCAAGTAGTGCAGTACATGACCTCAGTTCATGGCTTGTAGAAAACAAACTAACGTTAAATCACAGTAAGACTCAGTTTTTACAGTTTCCAACACACAATTCAACAAAACCTGACGTTTTAATCTCACAGAACGGGCATATGATTAGTGAAACTGAACAGTTCAAATTCCTAGGTGGTCAGATAGATAGTAAGCTGTCGTGGAAAGCCCACGTTCAGGATCTTGTTCAAAGACTTAATACTGCCATTTTCACTATTTGAACGGTATCGAAAGTGAGTGATACTTCGACATGTAAATTAGTCTACTTTGCTTATTTTCATTCACTTATGTCGTATGGTATTATGTTTTGGGGTAACTCTTCCCATTGTAGAAGGATATTTTTGGCTCAGAAACGGGCGGTTCGGGCAATAAGTGGTGTGAGTTCACGAACCTCTTGTCGACCTCTGTTCACGAGTCTGGGTATTTTGACATTGGCCTCTCAATATGTATATTCCTTATTGTCGTTTCTTGTTACCAATATTAGTTTATTTCCAACTATAAGCAGCTTTCACTCGGTTAATACTCGGCAGAAATCAAACCTCCATTTGGATCGGACTTCCTTAACTCTCGTGCAAAAAGGTGTGCAGTATACTAGAGCATCCATTTTTAATAAGCTGCCACTCGAATTAGAAAATCTTAGCAGTAATGCACGTGCTTTCAAAACGAAACTAAATAGTTTCCTCATGAGTCATTCCTTCTAGTCTGTCGAGGAGTTCCTTGAAAAATTAAGCTGAATCTCATTTTATTGCTGATGGCGTTTGCTTAAACTTATGGACCGATTTTCTTTCAGGTTCATGAACATTTATTTTTATCTGTTATTACTTTTATGTTTTAAGTTCATGTACATACACGTACCATGACCTTGGAGATTTGCTCCTCAATTTGGTCCTGCGGAACTTGACATGTAAATAAATAAATAAATAAAATTACAGATATCGTTTTGATCCAGCAGTCACTATGAATTAAGGAACAAAGGAATTACAGACAATCGCTGCCAGTGGGCACTGAATAAATCAACAGTGAAAGTTAATAATTCGTGCCGGATCAGGATTCGAACCCGGTTCTCCTGCTTACTAAGCAGAAGTTCTGGGCACTGTCCCATCCGGACACATCCGCCAGAAACTGCACGAACTACCCAGCACGTCTTCCGTCGTACCCAAATTCCCAACTTATCCACACAGTAAAAACGTACTGACCGTTGCCCATTCATCTCTTCAAAGCGGATGCACACCATTGTCGAACTTTTACAGGAATCGGCGGAATGACGAGAGTAATAAGAATAATGTGCAAGGGTCACTATAACAGTAGTGTGCGGATAAGTTTAGAATTTGCGTCTGACTGCAGGCATGCTAGGGTAGTCCGTGCATTTTCGATGACCACCGTGTCCGAATGACACAGTTGACAGAACTTTTGCCTACTAAGCAGCAGACCTGGGTCCGAATCGCAGTATAGCACGAATTTTCAACTCTCCTTATTGATTTAATCAACGTCCACTCGCAGCCAATGTCTGTAATTCATTTGTGTTTACAGAATCTGAGGTTACTTCCACGATCCACGTAGATGATGTATAGGAGTGAATCAGAGCTGTACGAACAAACTTTCTAAAGTTTCTGGGGAATTTTGTACAACGAGCGTATAGCCTCCGGCAACTCGTTGCAGAGTAGTAATATAATTATAGTTCATTCAGTTTGTTAACAATCATCCTTGTTTCTGTCCAAGTACCTTCACAACAGCGAACAAACCTATAAGACGCTATAACCAAAAGGTACCACACACAACAAAGAGTAATGAAATAATCCTCAGATCCAAAGACTGACGTGGCCCTCGTTGCGGGAGAAGTTCAACACAGTGCCGTTGTGCCTTTTTTCCAGTGCATTCAGTGAACCCATACACGACATGCATATATCTGTAACCAAGCACTCTTACTCATTATGAACGGTCTCCGGTAAAGAGATCAAGAGACAAGCAATTGCAGAAATCAAACTTCGTTTCTCAACATGCAAGGACAGAAATATCACGTCATTCAGACAACTGTAACTCTGCATCCAAAACAGAAAGTTCAGAAAACGTAAATGTTCACAGCATTCTACCGAAGGTCTTGAAATAAAAATACAAGTATAATAAATCTTCTTGCACCTCACCGTTCAAATAGTATGCACACATGTGAATATCTTTGTCTCCTCCAGCGCAACAATGCTCTGCTCAACAATACAGCTCTGAGTTACAACAACACAAACGTGCTGCGATTCCCAGAGATACATAGGTTTGCTTCACACACAGAGCGTTACAGAGGGCCCCTAAGAGCTACAACACCAAGAATCGCTTCTCGGCTTTTGGAAAAATGGATGTGTAGTTTTTGCAATGACACAGACTTTATTTATGAAAATTAGCAGTAAAATCAGCAACAAAATGTACGGTTCCACTTACACCATATCCTTTACAGTAAACATAAACTACCTCATCAAGGTCAACCCGACAACGGTTACGCGTTCTCACAAAAAAACGCGTTTTGGCATTAAAAGAAGATGTATATCTCAATTATACACTTCAAACACATTAAACGTACGGTAAGTAATTAAATCACGACCACGGAAACTTTCAGTGCCACCAACTTCACCAATATTATCATACTGAACAATGGCAACAGTGGACCGATGACCAAGCTGTTTGGTCCCTTTGGCCCTTTCAAACCCACCAACCAATGGCAACAGTCAGTCTACGGCTGCCACGTGAAAAAGTATCAGTTCTATTAATATTAAAATTCAGTACTTCTCCCTGAAAAACACGAGGTCCATCCACAGCATCTACTCAGAAGCACTAGTTGGTGACGTGCTACCTGTGCTCCGCTCAGCATTAAAAGTCAGCAGGCCAACAATAGTAATCGATTCAACCTCTACCTTGTTCACAAAATGACGCCATTGCTTATTCGTTTGTAATTCCGTAAAAATTTCTCCCTATCGTCACTTAATTTTTTCAATGTTGATGTTTTGTGCTTTGCTCTAATCACCTAAATCAGTGCTCTGTGCTTGCATTATTCTGAATTCATTATTTTGTAACTCAAATTGTTGTAACATGAGGTTTCTGAAACAACGAAATCAAAATAGGACGAAGATGGCGTGCCTGCTGCGGGCATAGTTTTCGTTGCCGTGGGTTCAGTAGATTCGGTGGTCTCCTGCGTTACCCGATTTTCTGGTGAGGGAAGATCTTGCCCCTTGTTGAGGCTGCCTGTTCTCGCGTGATCTCTCATGTACTCCGTGGTCAGCACATCCGATAGGCACGGAAACTCTGTTTCTAATCTCATATTGCTTGAGTGTTCACTTCCCATAAACGGAACACTCTGGTCCTCTAAAACATTTTCTGTTTGCCTTCCGTGGACGTGATTTGACGCGTTAACGCTCTGTTCACAATCCATTTCAAATAACTTTCGAGCCTGTCACACTACTCAGAGTAGCAACCGATATATCTCAAATGCGTTTTAAGAAAGCCACCTTATACCTGTTGGTAACTGATCATAGACACCTGTTATTTAACGTGCATACACAATCATTAACACATAAAATTACTACCACTCGAAATAAACATGAAAAATCACAAGAAGACAATTCTGTTGTTTACGATGCCGGAATTACAACGCCGTGATGTCATACATCGCAGAAAGTGCATTACTCCCGCAATAAATAATTACACGTTAATCATTTCCTAGGATCTAACGCTTCCCATAAGATCTGCTGTACCTAAAATATTCTGGCAACGCCACATAAAAGACGCCAACGGTTTCAGAACTGTCCAAATGTCTAAATATTGGAAGTTGATTATTTGGTGAAACTATCTTTGGTTCTATTACAGGAAATTTTTTAGCCTTTATTTTCAAAGTGGGCAAATACATTGCTTAATATCCTATAACTTCTCCTGAGGGACAAGTAGCCTGAAATACCAGAAATTGTAATTCGATTTTAGACCTAGGTTCCATTACAAAGGAAATGAACAATAGAAAGCTTTCTACCACAGATTAGATCGACCGATCAGGGATTGATCTTAACTGCGTGCTTCCTAGTAACTTTCTCTCATAGGGCGCTTGGAGTTAGCGATCATGGGATCATGGAAGGCGTGCTGTTAGGCACATTGGGGAAAAGGTTAACGAAGTAAACTGACACCTACAGGAAATTTATTCTCGTACTGGGGCATACGCCTCTGATTCATTAAACGTGTAACCCGTATAATATTCAAACACTTTGTTTCTATAAGGGTAAACTCTGAGATCCATTAAACCTTAACGTGTATAAAATCCTAACATTATGTTTCTATAAGGGTAAACTCTATTAAACATCAGTATTCAGCGAAGATTACGCTAGATGACGGACGCAACATGGACGCTTATATGCTCACACTTAGGTACTCAAACATTGACACAACAATCGTAGACAACTTTCATCATTTTCTAGCCAAAGTTCAGTCGACAAGCTCACAGCCGACAAGCTGGCTGCGGAAAGAAACACAGAGCTCATTTTGAATCACGTTACATAAAGTGAATCGTGACCTTGTAATGAATAACTGCTGCCCAATCTGAATTTAGTTAACTGATACCAAAATTGTCACCCGCAAGAACCTCATAATGTTTGCAACAAATGACTTTACAGTTACAGAAAATTCCTAACTCGAAAAATCTAACTCGCCGTTTAACTGTGCGCATGAGTGATACATCCTACTCACCACAGAACAACTCTGCACGTGTTCTGTGACTGACCAACTCTGTCCAAAATCCAACCTGCCTCGATGCAGATAGACCAGAAAAAACTGGAGGAGACGAACTGACAAATTAACAACATGAAATTTTCAATGCAGCTGGGCGCCTACTTCAATTAGAAGACAGGTGAGACGACACCTGTCTCCTTAAAATTTTGCATCAGTTCAATATCTAAAATTTGAAAATACGTGTTGCTCGCGCGTGTATCTGAAGGAGCGAATCGCAAGAGCTGATAAAACCCTGCTGAGCGGCCCATAAGCTGGTTTTGAAAGTTAATCTAGGTTCCTGTTCTCAGACTTCTGCTTCTAAGCTGTCAAGAAATCCCAACTGAGTTCACCAAGTTGCATGCGTTTAATCCAGCACTCGTCAATACTCAGGACAGATGGTTACATGGCCACGATGTGCTGAGTATCAAATGAAATGAAAATGAAAATAAAATTAAACTCAGTTTCGGTTCCTAGCGTGATCTTCCTCTGTGCCATGAAAAGTATGAGAAGCCACAGGCAAAGAAAAGAGACCCTTTAGAACTTGATAAAACTACAAAATTTTATAAAAGGTGGATTTACTGACAACTTTCGAGGGGGAAATTCAGTCGCAACATTCAAGCGATGACCGAAAACCTTTGTCGGACTGGAGGGTTGAAGCCGTTTTATTTTCAGAACGATATTGCTCATTTTCCAAACAAAATCTAAAATTTTATGATAGTGTGTCGTCTTTCATTCCCTATTCATGAGAGCTCAGTGGGCTGTGTAGAACATTGCTCTTTTTAGCCAAATATCAGAAGAGTCTGAAAATGAGGAGGAGGGTTCTCCATTGTGAATAACTAGTAGGGTACTTCCTGGGTTACCCTGATAACCAAGCGAAACCTCCTCGAAACCTTATTAGGAACAGGGTGGTTGTGACTGGTTTTATTTCTGGGAGAATGATGACCACTGTGACAGTAATAAAAATAATATTTTGTTCACATACAGGGTGTTTCAAAAATGACCAATATATTTGAAACGGCAATAAAAACTAAACGAGCAGCGATAGAAATACACCTTTTGTTGCAATATGCTTGGGACAACAGTACATTTTCAGGCAGACAAACTTTCGAAATTACAGTAGTTAGAATTTTCAACAACAATGGCGCTGCAAGTGATGTGAACGATATAGAATACAACGCAGTCTGTGGGTGCGCCATTCTGTACGTTGTCTTTCTGCTGTAAGCGTGTGCTGTTCACAACGTGCAAGTGTGCTGTCGACAACATGGTTTATTCCTTAGAACAGAGGATTTTTCTGGTGTTGGAATTCCACCGCCTAGAACACAATGTTGTTGCAACAAGACGAAGATTTCAACGGAGGTTTAATGTAACCAAAGGACCGAAAAGCGATACAATAAAGGATCTGTTTGAAAAATTTCAACGGACTGGGAATGTGACGGATGAACGTGCTGGAAAGGTAGGGCGACCGCGTACGGCAACCACAGAGGGCAACGCGCAGCTAGTGCAGCAGGTGATCCAACAGTGGCCTCGAGTTTCCGTTCGCCGTGTTGCAGCTGCGGTCCAAATGACGCCAACGTCCACGTATCGTCTCATGCGCCAGAGTTTACACCTCTATCCATACAAAATTCAAACGCGGCAACCCCTCAGCGCTGCTACCATTGCTGCACGACAGACATTCGCTAACGATATAGTGCACAGGATTGATGACGGCGATATGCATGTGGGCAGCATTTGGTTTACTGACGAAGCTTATTTTTACCTGGACGGCTTCGTCAATAAACAGAACTGGCGCATATGGGGAACCGAAAAGCCCCATGTTGCAGTCCCATCGTCCCTGCATCCTCAAAAAGTACTGGTCTGGGCCGCCATTTCTTCCAAAGGAATCATTGGCCCATTTTTCAGATCCGAAACGATTACTGCATCACGCTATCTGGACATTCTTCGTGAATTTGTGGCGGTACAAACTGCCTTAGACGACACTGCGAACACCTCGTGGTTTATGCAAGATGGTGCCCGGCCACATCGCACGGCCGACGTCTTTAATTTCCTGAGTGAATATTTCGATGATCGTGTGATTGCTTTGGGCTATCCGAAACATACAGGAGGCGGCGTGGATTGGCCTCCCTATTCGCCAGACATAAACCCCTGTGACTTCTTTCTGTGGGGACACTTGAAAGACCAGGTGTACCGCCAGAATCCAGAAACAATTGAACAGCTGAAGCAGTACATCTCATCTGCATGTGAAGCCATTCCGCCAGACACGTTGTAAAGGTTTCGGGTAATTTCATTCAGAGACTACGCCATATTATTGCTACGCATGGTGGATATGTGGAAAATATCGTACTATAGAGTTTCCCAGACCGCAGCGCCATCTTTTGTTGAAAATTGTAACTACTGTAATTTCGAAAGTTTGTCTGCCTGAAAATGTACTGTTGTCCCAAGCATATTGCAACAAACGGTGTATTTCTATCGCTGCTCGTTTAGTTTTTATTGCCGTTTCAAATATACCGGTCATTTTTGAAACACCCTGTATGTATGTGTATGTGTGAGAGAGAATCGGTTTAGATTTGCTGATGAGATGCTCTCCAGTACGATCAAGTAAATATCAGAAATATTCATTTAATTCTACCTTCGAGAAAGCTTTTAAGTAGCTTCTCTCACCAAATAAAACAAAGCAGACTTTACACTGAAATGTCTACTACACTCAGCACGTACATGTCACAATTCACATTGTTCTCACCGCTGTTTGGTGTCAATATTTTTCGATGATGAAAGACATATGCGTGAACGTTGCTTCTAGCTGATGGAGGTCAAGAATGAAGGCTACAATCGTTTACCCCGCTGTAGCTCCATCTAGTGTCATGCCTCTTCTTCCTCGAATTTAAGAAATTCGTCGTGGAAATAACTGATGATGCGATGAGAGAATGGATCCCTGTAGTATAACAGTAAAGATTTGTAAACCTGTTTACGTTTGTCCGAGATGGACCTTAAAAATGCGCACATACACAGATTTCATTCACTGCAGCCGTTAATTTATATACGGATAAAGGCGGGAAAATTTATTGAGAATTAACTGGAAAGAATGAGACGTGCTGTGCCTCACAACTGCACTACTTATAAATTATTCGTTACATATAGCCATCTATAGAAAGGACATTCCACATCGTGGCGTTCTTCCTCCGAATACGTGCAGCACACCGCACACAGGCTTTGAAGTACTTGATAATCTGAACCAGTTTTTCTTTTTTGACATTATCACAAGATGTGCGACACTTGACACTCTTTTTACACCAGTTTCCACTTCGATAACTAATTTTACAGAATTCTCTGCTTTAACTTTTCGCGGCACTCACCCATCGTGCAAATAACCACGCCACCGATCGTCATCACATCTACTACTACAACACGTTACCCTTCAACGGTCCTCTCCCTTGTGTTACTCTGTGTAATTTCTCTGGATGCAGCAATAATACGACAGAAAATATATGGGTTGAATATTTTGTACGTAGATCTACGTATAGTCTATTATACAACAAGGATGGCATTTAACGAAAGATACAAAAAAGCGACATGGAAAGTATACCGCAGGTCGACGCTACGTCATATCGTAATGGTTTTTCCTTGGAAAACTTTGTTTTATTGTTTAATTTCCTAGCCATTACTCTTGTAGTTTGCAGGTTAGAATTCAGCCACTGTAGCTTCTGCTAGTCATAAAAGGCGACTGAAGGGACCTAGAGGCCGCCGGTAGACCGAGGATGGATAGGCGGTGGTCAGGGGCACTCGTTTCAGTTTGGTCTGAGAAATCAACTGACCAGTGGCATAAAATGAAGAAGGGAAAGGGAAACCACTCCATTACGGATCTTAATGATATCCCAGTAGAATACAATGAGATTGGTTGGCTCGCCTGTATAATGTGCACCTAAGTATCTACCACTAAAGGTAGAACGGGTTGTAACTTTTCATTCGAACCTCAGGCGAGCTGATAGTGATGCAGATGGCGTCACAGTTGGAAACGTTTGAGAGGAAATCTTCTGTTCAGCCAACTCCCTTCTTACCAATGGAATCCTCCCCGAAATCTCGGTCAAAACGTTTTATAATATAAATCTGTGCTAATGGGTACCAGAACCAAAATATGAAGCCTGATGTACGTGAATGTACATTTGTTCTTGGGTATAATGAATATTCGACGACTTTCTCGACATGCTAAGTGTACCTTGCGTTTGCAAAACTAATGAGCTTGTAGTTATGTACGTACCACCGTAATAGTCTTTCGGTGAGTTGCCGCACTTTGCATCACACTTTTTTTTATTTTTTGTGTGTATTTCAATCTCTGCCTTTATCTTCAGTTTTCACCCACGAGAGCTTCCTCTAGTACCATGGAAGCTATTCTCTGGTGTCATAACATATCTCCTTGCTCATTTTGTCAATGTTTCCGTCTGTTTCTTTCCTCGCTTTTTCGGATCAGAACTTCCATTCCTTAATTTATCAGTCTACCTAATTTTCGACATTCTTCTGTAGACCACAACGCAAATTCTTCGACTCTCCTGTTTGCCGGTTTTCCTACGGTCGATAATCCTCTACCACAGAATGCCGTATTTCGAATGTACATCCAAAGAAATGCATCTTGTGCTAGTCTCTTTGTCCACCTTGATTTGTCAATCATGGATTATTTTGGTTCCAAGGAAGCAGAATTCCGATTTTGATATTGAGTTTCTCGCTATTATTGTTTCTGCTACTTCTCACTACTTTTGGCTTTCTTCGAATTGCTCTCAGTCCATATTCTGTACTCATTAGACCATTCACTCAGTTCAACGGATCCTGTAGTTCTTCTTCACTGTCACTGTACATATCAACGTCATCAGCGATTTTTAACATTCATATCTTTTCACCATGAATTTTAATTTCACTCTTCGATCTTTCTTTTATTCTCGTCAGTGTTCTTTTTTGTATAGGCTGAAAAGTAGGGGCGAACGATTGCATCTCTGTCTTACACCCTTTTTCACCCGAGCAGTTTGTCTTTGGTACTCCAACACTATTGTTTCCTCTTAGTTCTTTTAAACACTGCATATTATTCGCCTTTCCATGTGGCTTACTCCTACGTTTCTCGGTCTTTAGAACATCGAGCACCATGTTCATTGTCGAATTCTTCTTTCAGGTCGACAAATCGTGTGAAAGTGTCTTTATTTTTCTTCAGTCTTGCTTCTACTATCAATGGCAACGTCAGCAGCGCTTCCTTGCTGTCGTTAGCTTTCCTAACGTCCGCCCCCGGTAGCTGAACCGCCGGCACGATAGCTCAACGTGTTCGGTCAGAGAGCTGGTTGGCCTCTTCAATAAAAAAAGACTGAGTGGAAGGATCAACAACAAACTTGGACGGATGTCAAGTGACATCCGCAACGACCAAACACACCGATCAACAACGAACGCAATGGACAAAAAAATCGTCGTTGTGACGGATTGTCAATTCTCTGGACCCGGGTTCGATTCCCGGCTGGGTCGCGGAATTTTCTCTGCCCAGGGACTGGGTGTTGTGCTGTCCTCATCATAATGCTGAAGGTCGCCGAAATGGCGTCAAATTGAAAGACCGGCACCCGGTGAACGGTCTGCCCGATGGGGAACCCTAGCCATACGAATAAATAAAATAAAAACCTTTCCTAACGCCAAACCGATCAGCGTCTAACATATCCTCAATTTTGTCCCGTTAGTACAAACAATAAATTACTATTTTGTTGTCCTTTGGTCATATGGAAAGCTGATGAAATGAATTATGCAAAAATGATTGTAACTGTCCGTTGCCAAAAAGAAGACGGGACGTGTAGTGCACCAAGTGTGACGGACAAGAGGAAAAGTGAGTGAGTTCTCTATTGTGGCGCTGTTGACAGGGCTTTTCGGCGCGTCTGAACTGCCATTCCACCTGGACACTGCGGACAGCTCCACTCCAAGGTTGTCGGAAATGACGCGTGCTGCCATCACCGCGCTGCAGAGGGAGTACAACGGCTTCATCCTGCTCGTCTGCGGTAAGCGTACTGATAAACACAGTGACGAACGGCTTCCTGACTCACGGCATCCCGATAGAGGTACGAGCACGTTGTCTCCGCTGAACAAAAAAGAGACTTAGTTTTCCGTATTTAACTGAGTAACTCTTTACCAGTAGCGTAAATGGAAACGAATAATGAAACTAATGTAATATCAGTTTATAAATGTAATTTATTATGAATATTCCCCACCTAAGATATGTGGTAAAATAAAACGTATTTTTTTAACTATTCAGGGGGTTCACTGTAATGAGGGACGCAGCTGAAAGTACACGATACTGAAATCAGTAGCGTTTCAACGACCAGGGTCCGCAGATGAATAGTTTGTTAGATAAATGCGATTTTGTTGTACCAGTCCCCGGTGACTGCTTGCTATTAATGGTGTCCCATTTACTGAAACGGTAATGTTCAATATATATTTTTACATTGCTACTTTAGCATGTGACACATACGTGTAACAGTTACTTTACGCTTGCCCATCTTAAAAGCGTTGCAAAAGCAGTACGATGCAGTGCTGGTCTAGTCTTCACACTGTGTCTGGCATTACACTCCTGGAAATTGAAATAAGAACACCCTGAATTCATTGTCCCAGGAAGGAGAAACTTTATTGACACATTCCTGGGGTCAGATACATCACATGATCACACTGACAGAACCACAGGCACATAGACACAGGCAACAGAGCATGCACAATGTCGGCACTAGTACAGTGTATATCCACCTTTCGTAGCAATGCAGGCTGCTATTCTCCCATGAAGACGATCGTAGAGATGCTGGATGTAGTCCTGTGGAACGGCTTGCCATGCCATTTCCACCTGGCGCCTCAGTTGGACCAGCGTTCGTGCTGGACGTGCAGACCGCGTGAGACGACGCTTCATCCAGTCCCAAACATGCTCAATGGGGGACAGATCCGGAGATCTTGCTGGCCAGGGTACTTGACTTACACCTTCTAGAGCACGTTGGGTGGCACGGGATACATGCGGACGTGCATTGTCCTGTTCGAACAGCAAGTTCCCTTGCCGGTCTAGGAATGGTACAACGACGGGTTCGATGACGGTTTGGATGCACCGTGCACTATTCAGTGTCCCCTCGACGATCACCAGTGGTGTACGGCCAGTGTAGGAGATCGCTCCCCACACCATGATGCCGGGTGTTGGCCCTGTGTGCCTCGGTCGTATGCAGTCCTGATTGTGGCGCTCACCTGCACGGCGCCAAACACGCATACGACCATCATTGGCACCAAGGCAGAAGCGACTCTCATCGCTGAAGACGACACGTCTCCATTCGTCCCTCCATTCACGCCTGTCGCGACACCACTGGAGGCGGGCTGCACGATGTTGGGGCGTGAGCGGAAGACGGCCTAACGGTGTGCGGGACCGTAGCCCAGCTTCATGGAGACGGTTGCGAATGGTCCTCGCCGATACCCCAGGAGCAACAGTGTCCCTAATTTGCTGGGAAGTGGCGGTGCGGTCCCCTACGGCACTGCGTAGGATCCTACGGTCTTGGCGTGCATCCGTGCGTCGCTGCGGTCCGGTCCCAGGTCGACGGGCACGTGCCCTCGCTCAAAGTCCGTCAACTGCACATACGGTTCACGTCCACGCTGTCGCGGCATGCTACCAGTGTTAAAGACTGCGATGGAGCTCCGTATGCCACGGCAAACTGGCTGACACTGACGGCGGCGGTGCACAAATGCTGCGCAGCTAGCGCTTTCGACGGCCAACACCGCGGTTCCTGGTGTGTCCGCTGTGCCGTGCGTGTGATCATTGCTTGTACAGCCCTCTCGCAGTGTCCGGAGCAAGTGTGGTGGGTTTGACACACCGGTGTCAATGTGTTCTTTTTTCCATCTCCATGAGTGTATTTCGAACTGTTCTGAATCACTTCCAAATCGAATGATGTATGAAACACTGTCCGTTGTGAGAAGTCAGCCAACATTCAGTAGGTGCTGGATATGTCTTCGACTCAAATATAACTTGTTTTGGTTATTAATCAGTGTTAAGAGAAAAGTATGAAATATTGTTATTTCCACAGCATCAAATGAAAGGTAACATTATGACACATATGCAGTCAACCACAGCTGATCATTAAAAACTTATGTATGACTACTATGCACTTGTGCATAGAACATTTACATGACAGAAACTATTGCCTTATCGCAAAAATAGAATACGAATATTATTGAATTCGTTGCATATCTATATATACGAACGCTAACTTCTTAAAATTTTATAATCAGCTATTCTACACAAACTGTGAAAGAAAACTTTCCGATTTTTCCGAAGATTGTGGTTTCATCCCATGTTAAAGTGAATCATAGCCTCGTTCGTTTGATATATCTTGGAGTCCTGCGGAAACCTTAAGAACGTGTTTTTTGACCTTGAGAAGGCCTATGACACTACTTGGAGGCATAATTTCCTCAGACAGATCGAAGCAAAAGTCTCCCGTGGATTCAGTTTTTCACGATCCATTCTCTCTTTACCTCATTTTAAATATGGCGTTGATGATATGTTGTACATGATAACCAGAACTGTAACCACAAAGGTACAAATGTGACCATTTTTTGGATAGTGATATCGTATTACTTCATAAGTAAGAGGTTCAGTTAAGTGCACTTTATTTATGGATGACTTTCAAATGTTTTGGTATTTTAGTTTTTA
Organism: Schistocerca cancellata; assembly: GCF_023864275.1. Lineage (NCBI taxonomy): Eukaryota > Metazoa > Arthropoda > Insecta > Orthoptera > Acrididae > Schistocerca > Schistocerca cancellata. The sequence goes on along the minus strand of NC_064628.1, from coordinate 146,708,149 downwards.
TAAGGAAAAATTGTATTTGCTGATGACAGCAACACTACAGTCAGTGGAAAAGAGAACTCCTTGCAGAGAACGTGATTGAAACTGTCAAGGATATTTAAAAATGTTGAAATACATTGAACTGAAATAAAAACCGTGAATTTCAGTTTAAAAATGGAAAAATGATACGTGAAATTAAATGTAGACATACTAAGTGGCATAAAATAGTAAAGGAGTTTTGCTATTTGGGGAGCAAAATAACTGATGATGGTCGAAGTAGAGAGGATATAAAATGTAGACTGGCAATGGCAAGGAAAGCGTTTCTGAAGAAGAGAAATTTGTTAACATCGAGTATACATTTAAGTGTCAGGAAGTCATTTCTGAAAGTATTTGTATGGAGTGCAGCCATGTATGGAAGTGAAACATGGACGGTAAATAGTTTGGACAAGAAGAGAATAGAAGCTTTCGAAATGTGGTGCTACAGAAGAATGCTGAAGATTAGATGGGTAGATCACATAACTAATGAGGAAGTATTGAATAGGATTGGGGAGAAGAGAAGTTTGTGGCACAACTAGACCAGAAGAAGGGATCGGTTGGTAGGACATGTTCTGAGGCATCAAGGGATCACCAATTTAGTATTGGAGGGCAGCGTGGAGGGTAAAAATCGTAGAGGGAGACCAAGAGATGAATACACTAAGCAGATTCAGAAGGATGTCAGTTGCAGTAGGTACTGGGAGATGAAGAAGCTTGCACAGGATAGAGTAGCATGTGATGATGATGATGATGTTTTGTTTGTGGGGCGCTCAACTGCGTGGTTATCAGCGCCCGTACAATTACCCAATCTTTGCTCAGTTCAATTTCGCCACTTTCCTGGATGATGATGAAATGATGAGGACAACACGAACACCCAGTCATCTCGAGGCAGGTGAAAATCCCTGACCCCGCCGGGAATCGAACCCGGGACCCCGTGCGAGTAGCATGGAGAGCTGCATCAAACCAGTCTCAGGACTGAAGACCACAACAACAACAACTAAGTGGCAAACAATTTCCAGTTGAAGTTACGCAAATCCAGCGGTATAGTAGCAAACAAGAAGTTATCAGCATGTTATGGCCTTAGAGACCTGTCATCAGTTCATAAGAGCCATGGTGTTTTTGTTATACAGTATACCATTCGGCCATACACTCAGCAACAGATTTCACAAAATGAACAGTTTTCATACTACAGAAAACGGTCATAAGAATTATCTAAAAAAGTATCAATCAGGCTCACTGTAAAGTTCTGTTCAAAATTTTGGGAATTATAACTACACCACGTGCATATATATAGACCATTTAGTTACGCACACAAAAAAATCGCTAACTGCACAAACAGATGTACCCATCACCAAGGAACAAAATTCAGGCTGAACTTTCATTTTCCAAGAAGAAAGAAACAACAAAAAACTGTACAATAAATTGCTAACGCTAACTTCTTACTAAAACAAACATAAAATCAAATAGTAAACAGTAACCAGGATGACCTATCTAGTGAAATATTACTTCAGTAATACAAATTAAGCGTTTCACTCAGAGCGTCACACAAGTAAAAGACAGTAAAACCCTTCTTCAATTTGACGTTTTCACGCTACATATTTTACCTGGAAATCTTACACCAAAGCTTTGATACGAATAATACTAACATTTTAGCCCGTTCTGAGGTCAACATCTGACTTATTTCGACAGGATGCTGATTAAGTTTTTCTAGCAAGCAAACGGTGTGGCACACCGAATTCAAGCCACGTGTCATTATCACAATTCTGTTAACATTTGATAGTGTGTGTAGAGTTTGTGTAGTATGTACTGTGACTGGTAATGAGAAGTTAATGAAAATGCACAACCAACTTATTACATTATGAAATAACTTACTAACAAAAATATCTAGACAAACCACTTTTGTATACAAGGGATAAAAAGAACGTGGTAGGGCAGTTGTTAACAGACTGATAAAACTGTACCTTTTCCGTAGAGAAATTTCTGTAACTGTATTGTGTAAAAGGAGGTGGGTAGGAATTTTTAAGTCACGTCTGTATATTTTTAAAAAAATTTCAGCACGTATCTAATTTTACAAATTACTTATTTGAATATAAATGATTAGTTCCACATCATTACGATTTATTGTGCAAATGATCTATGAAGCATAACACTTACCAACTAAATAAAATTCCTTTAAATTCAGATAATATTACACAAATTGGTAGCAAAACCTGATACGATGAGGCTCTTCAGAGGGTCTGCAAGCTTACGTAGGTAGTAAAATTTCATGATAAAACTGACCCTGAAACGAATGAACACAAAAATTAACCAGCAATTCATAGAGAGATCGGTTACAGCTGTTTACATGTTTAATTGATTTAACATACTGTTGTTGAGCAAAAATATCTTTAATGTGTAATGTACAGTGGTAAAACTTAATGACAAGATTGAAAGATGAAATCGATCGATAAGAAAAATTAACAGGCATGTCATTGATCACCTGATTGCTACAATTTAAAGCCAGATTTAACATACTGCCACAGTGTTAAAAATTATGTACAATGTATAAACGTAATTCAGAGGGTATTAGTATGGTGGTGCGTAATAACCTGGTTTATTTATTGCTTATTTGTAAATTGGTGCTTACTATCTTGATTGATTTATTTGTGTTTGCTAGACTTTGTGCAATAAAATACGATTTCTTTAACTAAAATAGTGGAATTAATTCTATTATCTAAAAAATAAACTATATTGCAGAAAAATTCTAATTTTTCATATAAAACGATTGTAAATTAACATATGTGAAGATTCACTCAATCGCGTTGCAGGAAATCATTTCCACTATGTTACATGCGCCTTCTTTGCTTATTTCTAAAGCAGCTGCCCTAATGGACAAGGCTCATGGACTAAATCTAGCACAAAAGGCTCTGGACGAGACGCTGGAACTGGAAGCAGCGCTACAAGTCGTACTGGAGCTGACAAACGAAAGTGACACCTTGGTTGTCGTCATGGCCGACCATGCACACAGCCTGAGTTTTAGCGGCTCCCCGCCCAGGGGCAACGACATTTTTGGTAAGCAGCTCTTTCACTTCAAAGATATTCGATATTCGAATGTAGAGAACCTAAGAATATCTCATCTGATTTTATAAGTGAACTTATTGTCAATCATATACGCACTTTACGAAAAACGCAACGGCTAGGAGAGCGGTTTCCAGAATACTCGTCCCTCCATACAGCATCCAGCATTGATGGAGGTTGACATGGCGGTCGGTCAGTACCTTGGGGCACGTCAGGCCTGTAGAAAAAGAATGGTTCAAATGGCTCTGAGCACTATGGGACTTAACTTCTGAGGCCATCAGTCCCCTAGAACTTAGAACTACTTAAACCTAAGTAACCTAAGGACATCACACACATCCATGCCCGAGGCAGGATTCGAACCTGCGACCGTAGCGGTCGCGCGGTTCCAGACTGTAGCGCCTAGAACCGCTCGGCCACTCCGACCGGCTAGCCCTGTAGACGGAGGATACCTTTTACGAATCCTTTCGCAGTTCGCGCTTGCGATCACAACAGAGCCATTTTGGCGCGAATTTTTAGCATAAAAGTGTCCCCTGTTCTGAAGCCAGTATTGGTAGCCGAAGTGTTTTTCTCACGCTCTCTTTCCTTCATCTAGTCACTGGTGTCCTCAGTACCTCTTAATCACATAGAAAATACTTATCATCATTCCATAATTGTAATGCCAGAAAGGATACGTCCGGCATCGAGGCTGAACATCTACGTAATACTCCACTCTCCATCTCCTCGTATTTCGGCCACACCACACTGGAAATAGCTGCTCTGTAATCTGCGTTTTGGCCACACCACACTGGAAATAGCTGCTCTGTAACCTGCGTTTTGTGCAAAACCACTTCCCCCTCAGCATATCCCAGTCGTTTTCTTTATGTCCAACACTGAACCAGCACCTGTCAATGCCATTCACGTTTTTATCATAGCTGTTTGTTCCTATATTTTAGATCTGTTTTTTTTTCTAATCTATCATGTGGTGTCTCACTCTTCCTCTGACCAGTCAACTTCCACCGCTCCATTTCATCCCTACTGTAATGCTGCCACACATTTCTGTTAGATGTCAGTATTTACTTTTGGCACTAAAGTAATGATCAAATTGCTTAACACTATTTCAGTAACGCTGATATCTCTGAAATTTCATACAATCGTTACTATATTTCAACATCATCACCACGCACTGGTCATGTACTATGGCTATCGTAATGTCGACTCACCACCGACACCTGCGTGGATGGAAGACAGACCCTGAAAGCCGTCACCTTGTAAGCAGCAGTAAGTGCAGAAGTAAATGAATTTTGTTTCAATAGGTATCTCATTACATGTTTTGGACATACAATATCCTCTGCAAGTTTGGAAACACCGCATGATTATGTACAATGGAAAGTAAATACATTGCATTTTATTGCTTTCTAAGTGAATATGAAACTCAAACAATACATAAGTAAACAAAGCCACTAAATTTTGGATTCCTCAGAATAGCCACCCTTTGCTTTAATCACTGCCTTGCATACTCTAGGCATGTGATGAGTGAATTTAGCAATGTGTTTCAGTTGGAATTAGTCTCCTTTCTTGCTGCAGGATCTCCCACAACTTTGTCCCACTCGTGATGCCCCGTTTTCGGATCCTCCTGTCCAACTCATCACAAGATAATTCACTTAAAACTTCCGATCTGACAGGCCGTGGTCGATGCTTAAACCTTTCCCCTAACGTTTAATCTCCCACTGCCAGAGACATCTTTTGATGGTTTCCTTGCTGCTATGTGACCATGGAGGGTGCTTTATGACATGCGCCGTCTCACTGTCGACTCACTCACTGCTGTATCCCTAGTTACGTTTAGTTCATCAGTCAATTTACGGAAAATTATGAGTCTGTTATGTTTACTGGTCACTACCACGTACTTTTCGTGGAATTCTGATGTTATCCTAGATGCTCCTGAGTGAGGATGATCATCATAGGAGTCTCTTTCTGGATGCTGGTGTATGGTCTTGACAACTCTTCTGAAGGAAACCTGCAACTTATTTGATATTGTTGAATACTGTAGACTTCTATGTGCAAAGTTATTATCTTCACCCTCGAATCAGATGGAATTTCAATTACTTTCGCTGCGTGTACTATCTTCTTTCGCAGCATGTCCTACCTTCATACAAACGGAACTGTAAATGAACGCCGGCCGCGGTGTCCGAGCTGTTTTAGGCGCTCAGTCCGGAACCGCGCGACTGCTACGCTCGCAGGTTCGAATCCTGCCTCGGGCATGGATGTGTGTGATGTCTTTAGGTTAGTTAGGTTTAAGTAGTTCTAAGTTCTAGGGAACTGATGACTACAGATGTTAAGACCCATAGTGCTCATAGCCATTTGATTGTTTTATAAATGATCAGAATTGTAAACAACGTACCTCTGCACAGTCGTACCGTCTACCGGCGCCAACTGGCATGTTTAGTATACTGCATGGAAAGTTCAAAGCAGTTTATAGGGAACTGAGCGATACCAAAATTTACCGGTATGTATGTATATGTACAATAATTATTTGTACAGTACTGTAAGTGGTATTATTAATCGTTCTGTGAGCATACTATACTGTATTCGTATTCTAAGTAATAACTCATATAGATCACTGCTATATTGCTCAGTTGTAATATGCAGCATGATGCTGCCAAAATTATGAAGGGTAGTGTACCTGTACAGCAGATAATTGCGCTAAGTTATATCTTTCCTGAATGTAATCACTGCTACTATTTGACTGCAAGTTTGTATTATTCATTTATTTCCCAGTCGCTATTTCGGCTTTAGCGCCTTGCCATTCAAACATGTTCGATATTTACTGAGTTTTTTTGATCATTGCATTTGAGTAGGGCTCTACAGCCGAAAACGTAGTAGTGGCATAAATAAAAAATTAAAAATTACAGTGAAAGGGTGGAAACGATCTTAATCAAAGAGTGTATTATAATCTGTGCTCCCTAACCGAGTAAGAACAATGATTATTTACATTGTTCTGGAACTCCTTTGACATCTCATTCACGAGATCAGCTCTCATTTCTTGTTTGTACTTATCGTTTGGAGAATAGTGGAGCCCTCTTTGTTATAATGCATTCTTTATTTTGGTTTTTTTATACATGTCATGTAACTAATAACCCGTTTTTTCCCTTACTTGGGTATTTGAATGCTTGGTGGACCTTTGCCCGTTAACAATGTGCAGCATTTTTGTAATTATAAGTGGACCATCTTGTAATAAATCCGGTTTATCGTTTGTCCTTTACCTCCATTGCATTCTGAATCATAAGAAATTTAACTACATACTGAGTTGCTTTCTAACTGTCGTTATATGTTACTTGTCAGCTCTTTTCCGTTTCAGATACCCATACCTTTTCCGTAGGATTTTGTTGCCAGCTATTCTGTATTTATCTTTCTTCCTATGCAAGTCTATACGTCTCGTAAATGTTTATACTGCTTTAACCCGGTTATGCTTCGCACCGGGGCTTTTCTATATTCTTTATGTAATTAGTTAGTTCGGTAAGATGTTAACATTTTTATTTTTCCACACATGAGTAACGTAGAACTAAATATCCTAGGAGTAGTGAAGCAACATAAATCACTTAATAAAAGCAAGTCTTCAGGTCCAGAATGTATACCAATCAGGTTCCTTTCTCAGTATGCTGATACATTAGCTCCATACTTAACAATCATAGACAACGGTTCGCTCGATGAAAGATCCGTACCCAAAGACTGGAAAGTTGCACAGGTCCCACCAATATTAAAGAAAGGTAGTAGGAGTAATGCGCTAAATTACAGGCCCATATCGTTAACGTCGATATGCAATAGGGTTTTAGAACATATATTGTGCTCGAATATTATGAATTACCTCGAAGAAAACGGTCCTCTTTTAGAATACTGCTGCGCGGTGTGGGATCCTTACCAGATAGGACTGATGGAGTACATCGAAAAAGTCCAAAGAAAGGCAGCACGTTTTGTATTATCGCGAAATATGGGAGAGAGTGTCACAGAAGTGATACATGATTTGGGCTGGACATCATTAAAAGAAAGTCGTTTTTCGTTGCGACGAAATCTTCTCACCAAATTCCAATAACCAACATTCTCCTCCGAATGTGAAAATATTTTGTTGACACCGACCTACATAGGGAGGAACGATCGCCACGATAAAATAAGGGAAATCAGAGCTCGTATGGAAAGATATAGGTGTTCATTCTTTCCGCGCGCTATACAAGATTGGAATGATAGAGAATTGTGAAGGTGGTTCGATGAACCGTCTGCGAGGCACTTAAATGTGTTTTGCAGAGTATCCATGTAGATGTAGTTGTTTAGTACGGAACTACTATATGTAAATGCTTTCTATTTAATATGTTATTCGTGGCTGTACTTTCAGCAGCTGTAATATACACTCCTGGAAATTGAAATAAGAACACCGTGAATTCATTGTCCCAGGAAGGGGAAACTTTATTGACACATTCCTGGGGTCAGATACATCACATGATCACACTGACAGAACCACAGGCACATAGACACAGGCAACAGAGCATGCACAATGTCGGCACTAGTACAGTGTATATCCACCTTTCGCAGCAATGCAGGCTGCTATTCTCCCATGGAGACGATCGTAGAGATGCTGGATGTAGTCCTGTGGAACGGCTTGCCATGCCATTTCCACCTGGCGCCTCAGTTGGACCAGCGTTCGTGCTGGACGTGCAGACCGCGTGAGACGACGCTTCATCCAGTCCCAAACATGCTCAATGGGGGACAGATCCGGAGATCTTGCTAGCCAGGGTAGTTGACTTACACCTTCTAGAGCACGTTGGGTGGCACGGGATACACGCGGACGTGCATTGTCCTGTTGGAACAGCAAGTTCCCTTGCCGGTCTAGGAATGGTAGAACGATGGGTTCGATGACGGTTTGGATGCACCGTGCACTATTCAGTGTCCCCTCGACGATCACCAGTGGTGTACGGCCAGTGTAGGAGATCGCTCCCCACACCATGATGCCGGGTGTTGGCCCTGTGTGCCTCGGTCGTATGCAGTCCTGATTGTGGCGCTCACCTGCACGGCGCCAAACACGCATACGACCATCATTGGCACCAAGGCAGAAGCGACTCTCATCGCTGAAGACGACACGTCTCCATTCGTCCCTCCATTCACGCCTGTCGCGACACCACTGGAGGCGGGCTGCTTACATGACATGTTGGGGCGTGAGCGGAAGACGGCCTAACGGTGTGCGGGACCATAGCCCAGGTTCATGGAGACGGTTGCGAATGGTCCTCGCCGATACCCCAGGAGCAACAGTGTCCCTAATTTGCTGGGAAGTGGCGGTGCGGTCCCCTACGGCACTGCGTAGGATCCTACGGTCTTGGCGTGCATCCGTGCGTCGCTGCGGTCCGGTCCCAGGTCGACGGGCACGTGCACCTTCCGCCGACCACTGGCGACAACATCGATGTACTGTGGAGACCTCACGCCCCACGTGTTGAGCAATTCGGCGGTACGTCCACCCGGCCTCCCGCATGCCCACTATACGCCCTCGCTCAAAGTCCGTCAACTGCACATACGGTTCACGTCCACGCTGTCGCGGCATGCTACCAGTGTTAAAGACTGCGATGGAGCTCCGTATGCCACGGCAAACTGGCTGACACTGACGGCGGCGGTGCACAAATGCTGCGCATCTAGCGCCATTCGACGGCCAACACCGCGGTTCCTGGTGTGTCCGCTGTGCCGTGCGTGTGATCATTGCTTGTACAGCCCTCTCGCAGTGTCCGGAGCAAGTATGGTGGGTCTGACACACCGGTGTCAATGTGTTCTTTTTTCCATTTCCAGGAGTGTATAATTTCAGAATGAAAATCAGTTGTAAATAACATTTTAATTCGCTTTACTGGTTTCCACAAATTAATTTATCATCTTGAGTAGTCTACAAATTAAGATGTATTATAAATCTTTGGCGTTGTCTATAAATTTGCGTAAATAATAACAAGTACTTTACAAAAATTTACTTATCATTGGTTCATGAGATGCCAATATCTTCTTCATAGAAGTATAATGTATCTGGTAAAGCAATAGCATGTTAGTTTCTGTAGTATATGTCTTATACTTTATATAAATTTGTAGCTAAGGACTAAAGATTTATAATACCTCTAATTCTGTACACTTCTGAAGATGAAAAATTAATTTATCGAAACCGATAAAGCGAAATAAAATTACATATCCACTTGGCGACTGAATATTATTTTGAACTGTTTATTTTTCTATGAATTCCAATTTCAGTCTGTTAGAGGCTGAATTTTCGAATCAACTATCCTAGCTATCCTAGGAACAATTATGCTACGTAATGGATGAACACTGATAAGCCAGAACATTATGATCACCGACCTACTATCGATATAAACCCGTCCAGGTGACAGCAGCGTCACCTGGCGAGCAATAACTGCTTGTCAAACGCAAACACTGTGCATTAATTATCAATGAGCGTACTGTTCGTGTGTAGAATTGCGAAGGCGCGCGAGCTGTCTGAGTGTGATCGAGGGCAGATTGAGATGGCCCGGAGGCTAGCCACGAGCACTTCACAAACTGCACGACTTGTTGGGTGTTCGAGGAGTGCTTTGGTGAGTGTCTTCAAGAGCGCGGCGAAACCAAGGTGAAATGACGTGCAGACGTCGTGGGGCTGGCGGCCACACGTCATTACAGATATCGGACGTCGTAGGCTGGTCAGGCTAATAAAACGGTACAGGCGGCGGCGAGCAGTGGAGGAACTGACATCAGACTTTAATGCTGGGAAGAAAACAAGTGTGCCTCAGGACACAGCGTACGAAACAGTGCTAACGATAGGCCTCCGCAGCTAACGACCCACGCATGTGCCAAATGTTAAAACATCGGCAACTACGACTGACATGAGCACGACACCATCGGCATTTAACATTGGCGCAGTGGCAGTGTGTAGCATGGTCTGATGAATCCAGGTATCTTCTTCATTATGCCGATGAGAGGGCGCGAATCCGTCGTCTTCCAGGGGAACAGCTCCATGACACCTCTCCGGCGGGACAGGGACAAGATAGCGGCGGCGCCATTATGCTCTGCACAACATTCAAGTGGTCACTTATAGGTCCAGTGGTTGCAGACCATATACATGCCTTCATGACGATCATGTTTCCCGTCGGTAGTGGCATTTTTGGCAAAAGAATGCGCCATGTCACAAGGCCAACAGTGTGATAAAGGTTCGAGGAACACAGTGGTGAGTTCCAATTGATGTGCTCACCCCCCAACTTGCCTGAACTGAACACACTCGATCACATATGTGATGTGATTGAATGTGGCGTTAGAGCTCATAGCCCTCCTTCCCCAACATACAGGAATTATGTGACTTGAGTGTGCAGATGTGGTGCCAACTCCCTCCAGCGATCTACCAAGGTCTCATTGCCTCTATGCCACGGCGTGTCGCTGCTGTTACCCGGACCAAAGATGGACTTAGCGGCTATTAGGTAGGTGGTCATAATGTTCTCGCTGATCAGTGTATATTCAGTGTTCCAGTGCCAATACTTTTCACTTGGCATCGATATGCCAACTAATGTTTGAATCCCCATTTAATCTATGATCTAAGATATGAATTTTGTTAAGCAGTTTCTTGGAGGGCGTCTAATTCACATAAATTCTTCCTTCAAAATTTCATTTCTGTAGGATCCTTCGCTTAGACTACCCACGATAACTCAGTAGTATTAGTTTCCAGAACCTGGTGAGTAGAACGTTACAAAATTTTTTTCGCAATGAAATAGATGTTTGTAGAGTTTAAGGTTAAGGTTCGATTCGGCAAATAGCTTTGAATAAGTTTCACTCTCTTAAGGACAGAATTTTGAAAACCTCTTGTAAAAGGGCGCGTAAATTACGCAAGGAATGTCTCCGCAATGTACCATGCTACTGGCGATTTGTGTGTGTATAATATTTGATAAATCGCTTTTTCTAACATTGATACTATTCGTTTTCTGTACCGTTAACTAGTTTTCAAGGCTCACCATCGGATGGAAGTGTTACAGGAACGTTATTTAGCCAACATGCAGCTAGACGCGTTGGTCGTGGTGCTGGCGGAAAGTATGTAAATTCAGTTAGCGATAACGAAAAGCTTATGAAACGCAAAGATTGTTATATTCTGCATACGTCTATTGCACTAGTTTGCAATATCCAAGAAATTTTTCGTTCTGTTAACGCACATTTTGCAGGTAGTGCACACAAATACGCAGTATTTAGTTACCCTTCGTTTCACATTCCTTCACAGTAAGTAAACACTGTTCGCATACACAAAGACTATGAATATGTTAGAGATGACACATTGCAATATAGCAATATTTGATTTAAGACTGCATAACAAAAGCTTGATAGGTTGCTCCAGAGAAGGTTGTGTTGAAAAGTAGATGTTAAGAGAAAAATTCGATACTTTGGACCGTTTCAGAGTCATTTATCATCAAAATTCCCAAATCAGGTAGTCGCGAGCAAATTAAAGCAGCCTGCCAGAGGCGGCGTAGCCAAACGTATTCGTCGTTTTCTCAAACAGAACAAACACAGTTTTTGCTCATCTAACATAAATTTATCACTTCAGAGAAAGGTACATTTTAACTGGTAATAAGTATTTCAACAATTGCTAGCTCATAGATCCACAGAAGTCTGTGGCATACTGCTTTTCAGCGTGTTCAAGTGCTTGAATTTCGACACGCATGGATCTGATTGCCTAACTTCAATGCTAAACAATGCGAAAACCTCGCAACGTAATGAATTGTTTTCTTAACAACTATCACTCACTATAACCTGCCCTTCAATACTTTTACAAGATTTTCAGACTGTTGTTGAGCACCCTGTATAATTAAAGAGTGAATGAGTTACAACTTCGTCACAGAGCTTTTTTCTTAGAGCTACGGCACTAAAGATAATAAAGATTTAAACAGTTATCAGTACACAAACACAGTGACATAGTTATTACATGAATAACGGAATAATAATTTATGTGGAAAGATGAAAAGATCCTATTGTTGCCTTTTTCTTGAAGGTATCCACAAAATCTTGTGAATTATGGAAGTAAAAGTTCTGTGTTGCTTCAGTTCGTTTGTAAAGGACTTTTTGAGATGATATTAGCTTCTGAGTGTAAATCACTAACCGCTAAATGACATTCATCTACACCTCTTCGTCAGCAATATGTAACACAGAAAAGTTGTCACCGATGACACCAACAGAGTGTTTATGATGATCTTTGTGTGATGCAAGCCTGGACCAGTTCAAGTTTTTGCGTCGGATGACATCCATATGATGTCTGTAGCTGATTGCAAGGTTTCTCCTTGTCTGGCCTACACAGAATCAAGAACAAGAACGTTGGACCTTGTATATGCCGGACTTTTAACGTCGCTCTCCAGTGAGTTTATTATCGTTAGTAATTTTCTTTTCTAGTTTATGTTTTTATATTATGTTATTGAATCAGTGGTTTATGCTTCACGTTGTTATTTGATTCAGAGCTCGGAGAAGTTAGTTTCTGTACACATCACACCTTCCTCGTACAGTCTACTTCTCTTGATTATCTGTGACGTTGATGGAATAGAGACTCGGAGAGATCATTGGCTGTTCCCATAGAGTTAATCTGGACCAAAATCTCTTATTTTGTTGCGCAGGTGTGTCTGGCGTGGATAGTGAAGATGTTCCGTACACATCCCTCACATACGTCTCTGGTCCAGGGTACCGACCTGTGCCTCCGAGCTACGACGTCTGTGAGGATAACACACGTAAGTAGTCAGATAGAAACAACTGGTCACAGGTCACAAGTACTAGTACTGACTAAAGGGGTTGTGTCTCTTCCGCTAGATTGTAATTCGATGTAAAGTTCCTGACGTAAAGACCAGTAGTAAGTACGGTTACAAGAAGACTGAAACTACACTCCTGGAAATTGAAATAAGAACACCGTGAATTCATTGTCCCAGGAAGGGGAAACTTTATTGACACATTCCTGGGGTCAGATACATCACATGATCACACTGACAGAACCACAGGCACATAGACACAGGCAACAGAGCATGCACAATGTCGGCACTAGTACAGTGTATATCCACCTTTCGCAGCAATGCAGGCTGCTATTCTCCCATGGAGACGATCGTAGAGATGCTGGATGTAGTCCTGTGGAACGGCTTGCCATGCCATTTCCACCTGGCGCCTCAGTTGGACCAGCGTTCGTGCTGGACGTGCAGACCGCGTGAGACGACGCTTCATCCAGTCCCAAACATGCTCAATGGGGGACAGATCCGGAGATCTTGCTGGCCAGGGTAGTTGACTTACACCTTCTAGAGCACGTTGGGTGGCACCGGATACATGCGGACGTGCATTGTCCTGTTGGAACAGCAAGTTCCCTTGTCGGTCTAGGAATGGTAGAACGATTGGTTCGATGACGGTTTGGATGTACCGTGCACTATTCAGTGTCCCCTGGACGATCACCAGTGGTGTACGGCCAGTGTAGGAGATCGCTCCCCACACCATGATGCTGGGTGTTGGTCCTGTGTGCCTCGGTCGTATGCAGTCCTGATTGTGGCGCTCACCTGCACGGCGCCAAACACGCATACGACCATCATTGGCACCAAGGCAGAAGCGACTCTCATCGCTGAAGACGACACGTCTCCATTCGTCCTTCCATTCACGCCTGTCGCGACACCACTGGAGGCGGGCTGCACGATGTTGGGGCGTGAGCGGAAGACGGCCTAACGGTGTGCGGGACCGTAGCCCAGCTTCATGGAGACGGTTGCGAATGGTCCTCGCCGATACCCCAGGAGCAACAGTGTCCCTAATTTGCTGGGAAGTGGCGGTGCGGTCCCCTACGGCACTGCGTAGGATCCTACGGTCTTGGCGTGCATCCGTGCGTCCCTGCGGTCCGGTCCCAGGTCGACGGGCACGTGCACCTTCCGCCGACCACTGGCGACAACATCGATGTACTGTGGAGACCTCACGCCCCACGTGTTGAGCAATTCGGCGGTACGTCCACCCGGCCTCCCGCATGCCCACTATACGCCCTCGCTCAAAGTCCGTCAACTGCACATACGGTTCACGTCCACGCTGTCGCGGCATGCTACCAGTGTTAAAGACTGCGATGGAGCTCCGTATGCCACGGCAAACTGGCTGACACTGACGGCGGCGGTGCACAAATGCTGCGCAGCTAGCGCCATTCGACGGCCAACACCGCGGTTCCTGGTGTGTCCGCTGTGCCGTGCGTGTGATCATTGCTTGTACAGCCCTCTCGCAGTGTCCGGAGCATGTATGGTGGGTCTGACACACCGGTGTCAATGTGTTCTTTTTTCCATTTCCAGGAGTGTATATATATGTATATATATACACTATATATATAGATCACGTTATATATATATATATATATATATAGATCACGTTGCCATCTCCTCCAAATGTGAAAAAGAAATATTGAACACGCGTGTCCGAAAATCTCTAAACCTCGACTCCGATCACTATCTCACGAAAATATAAACTAAACTGATCCCACAAAACCAACAGAAAAGCAGAATCGGTGAATATAAAAACAGAAATAAAATAAATTTTGATCTTACAACCCTGAGAAATTACAACCTTAAGTCCAACTCTAACCTCAAGGATTTTCAGAAAAAGCTAAAGACATTCTCCCCTTCACAAAACCTCCAAGAATTTCAGAACAACTTGATTGAGGCAACAGAAACAACCTTTCCAAAAAAGAGCAAACCAAGACACCCGTGGTGGGACAGCAACTGTAATGAAGTTCTGCATGAAAGACTTAAAGCCTGGAAAAAGTGGGACTCACATAAAACTGAAAACAACCTTGATGAATTTAAGCAAGCCAGAAAGAATGCCTCGAAAACTATTCGCAACACCAAGAGACAATATGAAAAACAACAACTGGACTCAATCGAAGAGAATTTCAAGAAATGCAACACGGCAGCTTGGTACAAAACATTCAACCAGAAACTCCGAGGATACCAGTCCCCTTGCCTAAACCTTATGAGAAATAATAAGAGTCTCGCCACCAACAATACTGAAAACTGTGAAATCCTGGCTGAATATTTTGAGACACTCCTAAACTGCCAAACACCCATCCAGACTCTCAGTTTTACGCAACCATAAACATTACCAACACATTCAACACCTCCGACACGAGAGGAAATCACAAACAATCAAAAATCTCAACAACAGGAAAGCATGTGGGGAAGACACAATTACAACAGAAACGCTCAATCTTGGGGGAGAAACATCAGTAGAAGCACTACACAAAGAACTTGAACAAGTATGGGAAACCAAGAAAATCCCAAGTCACTGGAAAACTGCCCTAATTCACCCTTTGTTTAAAAAAGGTGACAAAAGGGATGTGAACAACTATCGTGGAATATCGCTTCTCCCAGTCCCATACAAAATTCTATCAAAAGCCCTGCTCAATCGTGTATCACCAATTATAGAGGGAAAACTTGGAGAATATCAAGCTGGCTTCAGACCAGGTAGATCCTGCGCCGAACAAATTTTTAACCTCAAAACAACAACGAACTACACTCCTGGAAATGGAAAAAAGAACACATTGACACCGGTGTGTCAGACCCACCATACATGCTC
This sequence comes from Schistocerca cancellata, assembly GCF_023864275.1. Lineage (NCBI taxonomy): Eukaryota > Metazoa > Arthropoda > Insecta > Orthoptera > Acrididae > Schistocerca > Schistocerca cancellata. The sequence continues at coordinate 146,692,507 of NC_064628.1, read as the reverse complement.
CGGACACTGCGAGAGGGCTGTACAAGCAATGATCACACGCACGGCACAGCGGACACACCAGGAACCGCGGTGTTGGCCGTCGAATGGCGCTAGCTGCGCAGCATTTGTGCACCGCCGCCGTCAGTGTCAGCCAGTTTGCCGTGGCATACGGAGCTCCATCGCAGTCTTTAACACTGGTAGCATGCCGCGACAGCGTGGACGTGAACCGTATGTGCAGTTGACGGACTTTGAGCGAGGGCGTATAGTGGGCATGCGGGAGGCCGGGTGGACGTACCGCCGAATTGCTCAACACGTGGGGCGTGAGGTCTCCACAGTACATCGATGTTGTCGCCAGTGGTCGGCGGAAGGTGCACGTGTCCGTCGACCTGGGACCGGACTGCAGGGACGCACGGATGCACGCCAAGACCGTAGGATCCTACGCAGTGCCGTAGGGGACCGCACCGCCACTTCCCAGCAAATTAGGGACACTGTTGCTCCTGGGGTATCGGCGAGGACTATTCGCAACCGTCTCCATGAAGCTGGGCTACGGTCCCGCACACCATTAGGCCGTCTTCCGCTCACGCCCCATCATCGTGCAGCCCGCCTCCAGTGGTGTCGCGACAGGCGTGAATGGAGGGACGAATGGAGACGTGTCGTCTTCAGCGATGAGAGTCGCTTCTGTCTTGGTGCCAATGATGGTCGTATGCGTGTTTGGCGCCGTGCAGGTGAGCACCACAATCAGGACTGCATACGACCGAGGCACACAGGGCCAACACCCGGCTTCATGGTGTGGGGAGCGATCTCCTACACTGGCCGTACACCACTGGTGATCGTCGAGGGGACACTGAATAGTGCACGGTACATCCAAACCGTCATCAAACCCATCGTTCTACCATTCCTAGACCGGCAAAGGAACTTGCTGTTCCAACAGGACAATGCACGTCCGCATGTATCCCGTGCCACCCAACGTGCTCTAGAAGGTGTAAGTCAACTACCCTGGCCAGCAAGATCTCCGGATCTGTCCCCCATTGAGCATGTTTGGGACTGGATGAAGCGTCGTCTCACGCGGTCTGCACGTCCAGCACGAACGCTGGTCCAACTGAGGCGCCAGGTGGAAATGGCATGGCAAGCCGTTCCACAGGACTACATCCAGCATCTCTACGATCGTCTCCATGGGAGAATAGCAGCCTGCATTGCTGCGAAAGGTGGATATACACTGTACTAGTGCCGACATTGTACATGCTCTGTTGCCTGTGTCTATGTGCCTGTGGTTCTGTCAGTGTGATCATGTGATGTATCTGACCCCAGGAATGTGTCAATAAAGTTTCCCCTTCCTGGGACAATGAATTCACGGTGTTCTTATTTCAATTTCCAGGAGTGTATTTATCTACAAGGAGCAAGAAATATTTCATAACATTCATTGATTTCAAAAAAGCTTATGACTCAATCGATAGGGACACACTCATCAAAACACTTCGAGAATATGAAATAGATGAAACAACACTCACCATAATCAAATATACATTAACAAATTCAACATCAAAAGTAAAATTCCAAGGAGAAATTTCACGGCATTTCGAGGTCAAAACCGGCGTCAGACAAGGAGATGCGCTGTCCCCGGTACTCTTCAACTGTGTTCTGGATAAAGTCATAGCGGAATGGAGAAAACTCACGCAAAAACATGGAGTTGAGAAAGTCCAAATTGGAGGGAAGTGCTAAAAAGCCATTGAAACCAACTGTTTTGCCTTCGCTGACGATCTCGCCTGTTTAGCTTACACACAAAAAGACAGTAAAACAAATAGAATTACTTAAAGAAACTGCTGAAAAAGCAGGCTTGCAAATTTCATTTGAAAAGACAGAAATCATTACAAATATCAAAAATCCACCAAAGAAAATAAAGAAAATAACAACGAAATACGGGAAAATACAGGTATCTAAACATTTTAAATATCTTGGTGAACTAATTCAGCCTGTGGCAAAAGGTCATCCAGCCTGCAGGGCTAGAATACAAAAACTAGAGACAGCAACTCACTACTGCAGACAAATGTATTACAAAAAATGTATATCCAAAAACATTAAACTCAGACACTACCAGACTGTCATTAGACCGCAGATACTATATGCATCAGAAACACTGGCAAATTTTACATACGCAGAACAGATAGAAAATCGTGAAAGAAGAATTGTGAGGGCAATTCTTGGACACAGGAAAATAACAGATGATCAAGGCAAGCCTGTATACAGACTAAAAAGCAACAAAGAAGTGTATATGAAGTGCAGCAAAATTACAGACGAAATTAGAAAAAGAAGATGCTCCTTTTATGCTCACATCATGCGGATGAACCCGAATAGGCTTACAAAACAAATATTTTCGTACATCGCAAATCTAAAAAATAAAAATTTATGGTTTATCAACACAGAAAGAGATCTAAAAGAAATGGACATAGATCAGGAAACAATATTTAACAGAAACCTTTGTAGAAAAAAACTGAATTCATTCACGGGTTTCGGTGTGAAAATTAAGAAGACTTGTGGAACTAAATGGTCTGAAGAGAGAAAAGCCGCCTTCAGCACAAGAATGAAAGAAGTGTGGACTGAGAGAAAGAAGACTTCCCAGAAGCGCAAGAAATAACTGTTTTCGCGGTCTTTAACGGCCAAATTTGTATAATAATATATATATATATATATATATATATATATATATATATATATATATATATATATATATATATATATATATATATATAAACATTTGTCTGTTACCAAAGGGATCGCCACGCAATTCTGAATTTGGTATTATTCTGAAGGGGCGGAAACTGACATCGACGTGTGGGGCGTTAGAGGAGAGACGATAGCTGTTGGTCCCGCACTTCTTTTACAGTGTTAAGAAGCATTTTTCTTTAGCATTTCAAATAAGATATAATTTGAGCTGTTATAACATTTACTAAAATAAGGTAACCGTGTGCAACAATTACTGATACAGTCACTAATAGCACAGACATAGACGCGAGGTTAACCCTAATATAATGGTGCTGGTGTGTACTTATCTTGGCAATTTGGGACACTGAGGTAGTCAAACATGAAATAGATTTCGTTGACTGTCTTCGAAAGAAAACATGTATTCATCTACCATTCTAGCCTGCCCTGATTGTATCAAAACCTACAGTGAAGAGCCAAAGAAACGGGTACACCTGCCTCATATCGTGTATGAGCCCGCTAGTACGTCGAAGTGCCGCAACATGACATGGCATAGACGCGACTAATGTCGAAAGTAGTGCTGGAGGGTATTGACATCAAGAATCCTGCAGGGCTGTCCATAGATCTGTTAGACCGTCAGTGAGACAGCACCTCCTGCTGCTAATAAGGCGAATACACCGTTCGTTTGCTATACACTTTTAAGAGCTTCCAACAGAAGCGACTTATTTACAGATACCTGTATAGTTACTAGATTATTTTTGTAAATTCTTGCGTGTTTGAGTGTTTATTAGGCACAAGCTTTTATTTCATTTAAATAACAATGTAGCATACAGTACCGCCGTTGATATCGACCATTATATCGACCCTCGTATCGTACATGCTTTTGTTTGTTTTGGTTAGTATAGCTCAGTGTCTGTTAGACCATCAGTAATACACAGTTCGTTTGTTACATATTTTTACGACCTTCAAACGGGAGCAAGTAGAATGGAAATGGAAATGAGCGTTTGTCGTCATTGGCTGGGAGGCCCCTTGTGGGGCAGGTCTGGCCACCTTGATGCAGGTTTTATCATATTAGACGCCTCATTGGGCAACCTGCGCGTCGGATGGGGATGAAATGATGTTGAAGACAACACAACACCCAGTCCCTGACCGGAGAAAATCTCTCACTCAGCTGGGGATCGATCTCGGGCCCATAGGATGGCAATCCATCAAACTGACCACTCAGCTATTGCGGCGAACAGCGACTACAGTAATGGATAGGAACTGTGGTTGCTTTGTGCGGTTGAGAACTGAGTTGGAGACCCTTCACTCACAGCTCCAGGCTGCGTTGGCTTCCGTCACACAGCTTGAGGCTGCTGCCAAGGGCATCACTGTGGGCGGTTGGATGCGAGGATGTGAGGAACATCGAGCACGTCCCACGTGTCCCCAGATTGGTCCACTGCTTTGGCCAACCCGGGTACTGCTTGCACTGAGTTGACCCCTCACCCGTTGTCGAATGAGATATCATTCCAAAGTCTGGCAGGGAGCGAAAACCTTTGTGAGGGGCCAATCGTAGGGCCTCCCCGATTCGTTTGACGGTCATATTTTGGGCGTTATCTGTGGCTACCGTTGTCTCTGAGCTGGATGCAGTCGTCCACCCTGTTCCAAAGGAAGCTTCTCTGCCTGCGAGGTCTGGCCATTCACAGAGGGTGTGTTTGTTAGTAGTGGGGAGCTCCAACGTTGGTCATGTAATGGGGCCCATTACGAACATGGCTGCCAAGGAGGGGAAGGAAACCAGTGTACACTCCGTGTGCATACCGGGAGGAGTAATTCCGGACGTGGAAAGGCTGCTCCCGGGTGATATGAAGAGTACAGTTGAAACGTCCCCTTAGAACAATTGTACACGACTGTGCTTAACCTGACACACAATATTATTTAGCGCAACGCAATCTGACTTTCAAAAATCCCTACAAAAGAATGGCCCTGACTAACATTAACCTATACCTTTCACAAATCACTTACCTCACAAAAATCTTCATTACTCGAACTACTGCAATACAGCGAGCGCCACTATTGCCAGCTAAATAAAAGATTCAAACTACGGAAGGCACTAACTACTGATAGGGATAGTTAGCAAATGAAAGATATTAATAGAGAACAAACAATGTATTTACCTTAATAGTCATAATATATATAGCAGTTCATGACAAATTTCAAAACTCCGCCATCTCTCTCTCCACATCCACCACTGCTGGCGGCTCACCTCCAACTGCGCAACGCTACGCGCTGTTCTCATCCAGCTGCCGCTGCCCAACACTACAATGGCAGACAACAATGCAAACTAGCCACAGACTGCACACAGCACAGCCAGTGATTTTCATATAGAGCGCTACGTAACGTTGCCAATAAGAAAACATAAACAGCCTACTTACATAAAGAAAACATAAACAGCCTACTTACATAAAGAAAACATAAACAGCCTACTTACACAGTGTGCAGCCAACTGCAGGTGGTGGCTCACGTCGGTACCAATGACGTATGTCGCTTTGGATCTGAGGAGATTCTCTCTTCTTTCGGGTGGCTAGCAGAAATGGTAAAGACTGCCAGTCTTGCTTGTGAGATTAAGGCGGAGCTCACCATCTGCAGCATCGTCGATAGAACCGATTGTGGTCCTTTGGTGCAGAGGGTCTGAATCAATGACTCACGCGGTTATGTGACCGTGTAGGCAGCAGATTCCTTCACTTGGGCTATCGGGTGGTGGGTTTCCGAGTTCTGCTTAGTAGGTCAGGAGTCCACTACACACAGGAAGCGGCTACACGGGTAGTGAGGGCTGTGTAGAAGGGACTGCGCGGTTTTTTAGGTTAGAGGGCCTCAGGGAACTGCAGAAAGGGCATCCATCTAAAATGGGGAGGGTAAAACACAGTAAGTTAGTTGTAGACACTATCGGTATTGTAGTTGTAAACTGCCGCGGCTGTGTAGGCAAAGAATCAGAGCTCCAAGCCCTAATATAAAGCACTGAAGCTCCAATAGTTATAGGTACAGAGAGCTGGCTAAAGCCGGAAATAAGTTCAGCAGAAGTGTTTTCAAACGATCTAACCGTGTTCAGAAAGGACAGATGAAATACAGTTTGTGGTGGACTATTTATTGCTGTCAGAAGTAGTTTACCTTGTAGTGAAATTGAAGTAGATAGTTCCTGCGAAATAGTGAGGGTAGAGGTTATACTTGACAATCGGACTAAACTATTAATTGGATCATTTTACCGACCCCCCGACTCAGAAGATATACTTGCCGAACAGTTCGAAGAAAACTTGAGTCTCATTTCAAATAGGTACCACACTTATACAATTATAGTCGGTGGTGACTTTAACCTACCCTCGATATCCTGGATAAATTATACGTTTAAAGCCAGCGGCAGGCATAAAAAGTCATCCGAAATCGCACTGAATGCTTTCTCAGAAAATTGTTTTGATGAATTAGTTCATGATCCCACTCGAAGCATAAATGGTGGCGAAAACATACTTGACCTCTTGGCAACAAATAATCCTGGACAAATAGTGAGTATCGTGACGAATACAGGGATTAGGGACCACAAGGCAGTAGCTGCTAGGCTGAATACGGTAACACCTACAACCATAAAAAAGAAACGCAAAGTATATCTATTCAAAAAAAGCTGATAAAAATGCTCTTACTACCCTTTTAACAGACAGGCTGCACTCCTTCCGATCTGATCATGTAAGCGTAGAAAAGTTGTGGAATGATTTCAGAGAGTTAGTATCGACATCAGTTGAGAGATATATACCACATAAATTAATAATTGATGGTACTGATCCCCCATTGTACACAAATCGGATCAGATCGCTGTTGCAGAAGTAACGAGAATAGCATGTCAAATTTAAAAGAATGCAAAATCCCCAATAATGAGGACTTGGAAGGGCGGACATGGGAGGAGCTGCAATATCGCTTACGTGTCCTGCGTGCTACAGGTGGCACACACACTAAACTCAGTTAGACGGCTGCTAAAAACGTAGGTGCCTGTGATCATTCCGCCGCAAACCGCACCTATCTGCCTATCCCCGTCTCTGGAACATACCTGATCAAACCTGTAAAAAAGGTTATGGAGTACGCTGTAGTTAATTACACTTTCAGAACTGATGAAAGCATACTCTTAAGGGAACATCACTCGTTGTATCGTATTTCATGTCACTTCAGTGCAGAGCTATTGTTAAAAAGTTGACTCTTCCATCCTGGAAAAGAATAAAAAGACACGGAATTTCTTTGTTACTTCTTCTGTGACTAACAACAGACGGGAAGGACTACGCGTTCCCGGCGATGAGGCCGGAAGCTACAGCGTCGCACAGCGGGGAGGACGCGCTGGTGCTGAGCCGCGGGCCCTACTCGCACCTGCTCTCTGGCGTCTTCGAGCAGAACTACGTCCCGCACGCCGTCGCGTTCGCCACCTGCGTCGGCGATGGCGCCACCGCCTGCAACCCCGCATGAGGTGAGTTTATTGAGGACCACTCTTTTAACGTGTGCGAGAGATAGTAAATTCGAAAACAAATATACATCTCTAGCTCTGAAACACTTTGAAAAATCTATGCCATTATGCCCTAGCATGCCACTAGAAGAGCCAAAACAAAACCGCACAACTTGTTGGTAAAGTGGCGTATCGAATAGCAATCCGTTTTGTGCATTTATAATAGAACAATGATGCAACAATCCACGCCCTTCCGTCCTGTTTTCTCCCCACGAAACCTCTCCCTACCTCCCTTCTCCCCCCCCCCGAGTCCTTTTGTATTCCCCTCCTCTGCGTACCCCACTCCCTGTCGCGTCTGCCCAGCGCCCCCCACCCCTCTTATGGGTCCTCATCCTCCATCAGCTCCTTTCCCGGCTCCCCCCCCCCCCCCTTCGCTTTTACTCTCCTGTCCAGTTTCTCCCACCCCCACCCCCGCTGCTCACGGCTGTGGTATGTCACATTTGCCAACTTCTTAGTGCAGTGTTCCAGTGACTGTTCAGTGTTGTTCGTCTTTCTCGTGTTGCGAACAGAAACCATGCTGTCGCTAGGTGTGAATTTTATGTTTTTTGCGAACAGAAACCAGACTGTCGCGGTGTTTTTTTAATTGTCTGTCTATTGTTTTACCTGTCTGCTTCGTATGTAATTTATTAGCATCATCATCCCTCTGTTCTTTGTTTTGAGTTCCACGATTTTTTTTTCGCCATGTTACTCTTTAAGTCTCCGATTTTATCGCCTGTTTTTATTATTTATTCTCTTCATCTTTTTAACAAAGTTTGTAGGCTGAAGAACGGCATACTAAGCTGCTGCCAGCCCGGGAATTGAAATTCAATAAAGAAAAAAAAACAACAATCCACGTTGAGTTGGTGGAAGGGTGCGACAAGTACGTACCATCAAGTGGCACGTGGTTGCGCGCAGACGCTTCAAGTATGATGTAAAAAGTCTGAATGGCGAAAAACGAAGTGCCTGACCATCTGTCTGTGAGTAATCGGTAATGACAAGGGAAACAGTGGCACTGGTCCTCGATGCCGGCTTATCACAGACGAGCTAAAAGTGAAAATCAGTCATGGATACGTTTTCAACATTTTGCACGAGATTTTTCAGCATGACAAAGGGCCCCAACTCGCTTGATTCTGTGATTGTTCACACACACTGAGAACGCTCACCACATCGAGGCAACAGCAAAATAGTTCAGCCATGTCAGGCCAAAGCAGATGACTGCTCTAGCGCCCTTATGGCCACCAGTGAGTGCAGAGTATATAACTACGACCCGCAGACAGAGGGGCTGAAGAGTGGAAAACCCGCGAATCCATTACTTCCGAAAAAGACAATGACTATAACATCATCGGTCAAGATGATGCTCAGTGATCTTTGGGGCTGCCATTTCGTGGTCCTTACACATTATACTCATAAGGAACAAACTGTCGAAATCTCCACTCCATGGTGTGGTGAAACAGCATCTAGTATGTAGAAAGAGGAGAAGAAAACTGTTTTTGTGGTGATCATGAAATTACCACTTGTTTATTCATCACTGACGCGCGTTTCGCCTAATTCAAAGGACCTTCAAATTGTTCTACACTAAAATAGAATCGAATAAGAAAGGCTTGACCCTATCTAAGGATTGGACGAAATTGAGAAAATTAAAAATTGGAATTACCAATTAATATTGATGAGCAAGCTATGAATATCGATGATAAAATATCGGCAAAAATAAATTGCACCCGTAATGTACAAGAAAAATAGTCGAGTCCCCTCATGTATTAAAAGCATAAAACCCGATAACTTTGAAATAAACAGAGCGAATTTAAAAGCAAAAGCTGCAACCGATCGTTTTCATAAAAGTTGTAGTTCACAAAGTGAAGGACGAGAAAATGGAAAAAGTGGGAAGTAAATACCTTGTCGGGATGTGTAATGTGGTCTTGACGACCAAGAATAAAGTAGACGTTACTGTTATGAACAGCAAGTACCGTAAGTAAAGGAACATGTTAGTCTGAAAACAAGATCCACAGCCCACGTCTTTGACATCGGTACTGTTCTGTAGATATTTTCAGTGTAATATCAGTACAGGGGGTAAGAAATGTCACTGAAGTTTTGGTTCAGCCTTTATACATGTAAAATAGCCTTTTCGTTAGAATGACATTGGGTCTATGCACGTTACATGTACCACTAGATGATTCACGGGTGTAGATCATAATTAATTTTAAGGTATGCATTGTCAAGTATAAGAGATACCATTTTTAAAATCCGCGTTTATAATTAGATTTTAATGTTTTTAATTGTTTTTTCTGAAGATCTAATTGTAAGTAAAGAAAAATGCGATTGGATCCGACAGAAAATAAAAAATAATCACTTACGATTATAAAAGTTAGAGCATTACAATTATTGTTCGAGCATATCCAGTCTTCTTCATCAGCTCTCCGTGCAATGGCACAGCGGTTTGGGCCCTCGGTCCGTCTACCCGCCGGGAAAGTCGCGGAGTTTGGTTGGGGTTATAAGTGGACCCTTCCTCGACTCTTCCTGTGCACATTTCACTGGGTGCAAATTTCACGGGTTGAACTTTTCAGGGCACCCTAAATAACATGTAATAACAGAAATTATAGCTAATGTTAACAGTAAATGCCTTGAACAATGATTTAATAAAGTACCAAACATTTTAAAGAAAACTGGCAAGCATGCCTTCAAAGGAACAGGGCAGGTAATACATAAAATGGCACAAAAGAAAGCACTTCTTCTGGACACTGCAAGGTAGCCGCGCTCCTCAGTAACATAGCGAGCAGATAAGAAAAGAGGAAATTTGATGCATGTTCACTACAATTCGCGAATAGGTGCATACCATCAAAACTCAATCGAGCGCCTTTATCTCCCAACACCACAGTCATGACACAAGTATCAAGAAGGCGCTGAAGAAACTAGAATGCAGCTGTGTACAAAATTAATGCCTGTTATAAAAAGGACTCACCATGGTCCACAATCTGGGCAGGCAACGGTTACCCAAGCACGCTCGCATCCTTCAGCGGCCGAATAGCTGACAGCTTTATGATGATGATGATGATGTTTGGTTTGTGGGGCGCTCAACTGCGTGGTTATCAGCGCCCGTACAATTTCCCAATCTTTGCTCAGTCCAATTGCGCCACTTTCCTGGATGATGATGAAATGAGGAGGACAACACAAACACCCAGTCATCTCGAGGCAGGTGAAAATCCCCGACCCCGCCGGGAATCGAACCCGGGACCCCGTGCTCGGGAAGCGAGAACGCTACCGCGAGACCACGAGCGGCGGACTGTGACAGCTTTAGCTGTTACCACGCTTCAGATTTAGTTTCCCGACTTCATAAACGCAACGCATGCCAAGCCCCCTGATTGCAGTTGTGTTGGACCAAACAGAGCGCTCACTCGCCCTCGCGAAGTGCGGACCTCCAACTGCCCACTGCTGCCAGCAAGTCACCATCCCACAGCTAGCCGCGCACTGCCCCTATGTCCATGTCTGCCAACAATACGCGCGCCCTGTTCGGCCAAGAGTGCTCCGGTCTCCCAGCAGTCGGCTAGAGGAAAACACAGGGTAGATACAATCGACACTACAATTCAAAAGACATCGCGAGTGCATGGCACAAAACTATTGTGTGGCAGGGATATCCAAAATGATGACAGGGATATCCAAAATAACGAAGAAGTGATTTTTGAGTGGTACGTTTACGAAACTCCCAATGAGCCGACTTTGAAAGGTGGCTACACTGAGCCACAGCGCCAAAGATCGCGCCAGAGAGTATTGTTCCGCCGCCTCCACTGGCAGTGATTATTGAGACGCAGCGACAAGCAGTGCTTACCGAGAAGTTGTGGTGGACACTGCTTGTCGTGAAGTCAGAGTGAGATGTGGTAGTGGAGAGTGTTGTTCCATGTTTTATGCAGTGGTTTGATGGGAGAGATAGTAGATGTTGTTCTAATTGAGATATTGTAATGGTCAGAGTGCATTTCGTCAATATATATGGAGGTATTTTCTTTTATTCTTTTATTCTTTCAGTGACCTGAATAATGTGTCATTACAGGTTCAGTCAACAAAGCATCTGGCGTGTGTTCTTGTATTAGAGTGTAATTCTGGTTTTCTTGCGCAGTTATAGTATTTCTAATTTTCTTTTATCACGTCAGTATAAATGGTATTTAAAATTTCTTGTCTTGTTGAAGAAGAACCGTGCCAGATGTGTACGTTGAGTCATTCTTCCACACACAGAACAGCTACACTTGTGCTATGTTGGCTTCGTAGATTTTATAGTTGCTGGGGACTTAATTAATTAACTGTGTTAACGAAAATTTTCTTACATTCTTTGTTGTCATTCTAAGCAGTCAGATTGCGTACTAAAACTAGTCAGGGCCAGCCGTTTACGAGACTTGCGTAATCGCTACTGCTACTAAAAATATTTGCATTCCTTATATTAAAAATAAGCCCCCATGCAACTTCTTCAAACAACATTGCTGTCAAGTCACCTATCGCTCGGAAAGTACGCGCTTCAAAGGATGAATATGCAGAGGACAAACACCAACATCATGTTTGAGCTTTAATTTTCGGAGTTGATAATTTAAACATTTCGACTACCCCTTGTGCATAGGTGCCAACGGTCTTGGCGCAGTGGTAACAGCGGTCCTCGTCGGATCACCGAGCTTAAGCGCTGTTGGGCTTAGCTAGCACTTAGAAATGTGATCGTGTGGGTCAATCGAGCACTGTTGGCAACCTAAGTGCACTAAGCTCTTGTGAGGCCAGTAGAAAACACAAGGTTGAGAAGTAGCGAAACCTCACAGCAGCCGGGCGAGCAGTGTACTGACCACATGCCCGTCCTTATTCGCATCTAGTGACGCCTATCGGCTGAGGATGACACAGTGACCGGTCGGTGCCGTTAAGCTTTCCTAGGCCTGTTCGGACGGAGTTTTGTGCATAGGTTGTACTGTAAAATCTCACGTCCTGCCTGCACAGATGACGCACAATATTCCGGCGAGTATGCTTCCAGACTGTCCTATCTTCCTGCCACATCATTTTGACAACATACTACGTTATCATCGGCTGCTCGATGGCCATCACCACCTGTATTCCGTCTCCTTCCAGGAGTCCATCTGTGGCGTTCGATACACAATCTGTGGTCCGCGATCATTCTTCCAACTGATAGTCACTTCCCTTTAATGCGTTGTTACACTCCTGGAAATGGAAAAAAGAACACATTGACACCGGTGTGTCAGACCCACCATACTTGCTCCGGACACTGCGAGAGGGCTGTACAAGCAATGATCACACGCACGGCACAGCGGACACACCAGGAACCGCGGTGTTGGCCGTCGAATGGCGCTAGCTGCGCAGCATTTGTGCACCGCCGCCGTCAGTGTCAGCTAGTTTGCCGTGGCATACGGAGCTCCATCGCAGTCTTTAACACTGGTAGCATGCCGCGACAGCGTGCACGTCAACCGTATGTGCAGTTGACGGACTTTGAGCGAGGGCGTATAGTGGGCATGCGGGAGGCCGGGTGGACGTACCGCCGAATTGCTCAACACGTGGGGCGTGAGGTCTCCACAGTACACCGATGTTGTCGCCAGTGGTCGGCGGAAGGTGCACGTGCCCGTCGACCTGGGACCGGACCGCAGGGACGCACGGATGCACGCCAAGACCGTAGGATCCTACGCAGTGCCGTAGGGGACCGCACCGCCACTTCCCAGCAAATTAGGGACACTGTTGCTCCTGGGGTATCGGCGAGGACCATTCGCAATCGTCTCCATGAAGCTGGGCTACGGTCCCGCACACCGTTAGGCCGTCTTCCGCTCACGCCCCAACATCGTGCAGCCCGCCTCCAATGGTGTCGCGACAGGCGTGAATGGAGGGACGAATGGAGACGTGTCGTCTTCAGCGATGAGAATCGCTTCTACCTTGGTGCCAATGATGGTCGTATGCGTGTTTGGCGCCGTGCAGGTGAGCGCCACAATCAGGACTGCATACGACCGAGGCACACAGGGCCAACACCCGGCATCATGGTGTGGGGAGCGATCTCCTACACTGGCCGTACACCACTGGTGATCGTCGAGGGGACACTGAATAGTGCACGGTACACCCAAACCGTCATCGGACCCATCGTTCTACCATTCCTAGACCGGCAAGGGAACTTGCTGTTCCAACAGGACAATGCACGTCCGCATGTATCCCGTGCCACCCAACGTGCTCTAGAAGGTGTAAGTCAACTACCCTGGCCAGCAAGATCTCCGGATCTGTCCCCCATTGAGCATGTTTGGGACTGGATGAAGCGTCGTCCCACGCGGTCTGCACGTCCAGCACGAACGCTGGTCCAACTGAGGCGCCAGTTGGAAATGGCATGGCAAGCCGTTCCACAGGACTACATCCAGCATCTCTACGATCGTCTCCATGGGAGAATAGCAGCCTGCATTGCTGCGAAAGGTGGATATACACTGTACTAGGCCGACATTGTGCATGCTCTGTTGCCTGTGTCTATGTGCCTGTGGTTCTGTCAGTGTGATCATGTGATGTATCTGACCCCAGGAATGTGTCAATAAAGTTTCCCCTTCCTGGGACAATGAATTCACGGTGTTCTTATTTCAATTTCCAGGAGTGTATAAAGGTGATTAACGTTAACTTGAAGGAAAATCTTATTAACAGAGACGCCTCCTGTAATCTAAGCCTACGTTAAAATTAAGAAAATCGCCCCAGAAAGATCAGCCCAGGCCACAAAGAGGAAAGTCAGTCACTAAAATACCACCTGGTAGCCAGTCCCTGATGATGATAGCGGAACAGGTGAGAAACACCCCAAACGAGCGAGGAGCTCTTCGGCGGGGCAGAGTGTGGAACAGCAGGTATAAAAGGATGAGCCTCCTCCCTGAAACTTGTTAAACACAAGAAAACACTACTTAATAGTTTTGAATCTCTACCTTGATCACAGGAGTCGACATTCTCCCGCCCTATGAAACGCACGTTAAATCCAATGAAGGCTCCAAAATGAGAAAGATGATTGTCTACCGGACCGACAGACAACAGCGACGAGGCGGAGGCGTAGTAATCTACAATCGGATATCATTTACCCACACAAATGAAAGAATCTAGGCAACCGAGTACATCTAAGTGACAGAAACTATGGTCAATATTCATCTTGGCACAGTTACCGCGCCTTCTCATGAACATAGATTTCGTCCATATTTGAGGTATTCTAGGGGCTTGGATAAAAAAAGTTACAGAAATGAGACCTCGAGATGACAAAGCGTTCGGAAAAAATATCGGTTTTGACGCAGGTCGGGCGATGAATGAGCCATTTATGTGGACGTAGCTCTAAGGCAACGCTTGGCCCAATGAATGGACTACAGAGCAATAATACAACGGTCGTGGGTTCGGGCTACCTGGAGGACACATTTTATTTTCAATTTTCCCGTTATTTACACTGAATATAAACCAAAATAAGGCTCAGTATATGGCAGTTATAACTGTTTTTCCATTAACTTGCCGAATATATCGAACAGAAAGGGCACAAGCTGACAATCTTTACGACCAGAAGCAAAAATCCGTCTCCACAAACCATTCATCCTACCGTGACTTATACACGGTGTTCCAAAAGGTACGGCCAAACTCTCAGGAAACATTCCTCACACACAAACAAAGAAAAGATGTTATGTGGACATGTGTCCAGAACCGCTTAATTTCCATGTTAGAGCTCATTTTAGTTTCGTTCTTCCACCTACGCTCAATGGAGCACGATATCATGATTTCATACGGGGTAATCTACCTGTGCTGCTAGAACATGTGCCTTTACAAGTACGACACAACATGTCGTTCATGCACGATGGAGCTCCTGCACATTACAGTCAAAGTGTTCGTACGCTTCTCAACAACAGATTCCGTGACCGATGGATTGGTAGAGGCGGACCAATTCCATGGCCTCCACGCTCTCCTGACCTCAACCACCTTGACTTTCATTTATGGTGGCATTTGAAAGCTCTTGTCTACGCAACCCCGGTACCAAATGTAGAGTCTCTTCGTGCTCGTATTGTGGACGGCTGTGATACAATACGCCATTCTCCAGGGCTGCATCGGCGCATCAGGGATTCCATGCGACGAAGGTTGGATGCATGTATCCTCGCTAACGGAGGACATTTTAAACATTTCCTGTAACAAAGTGTTTGAAGTCACGCGGGTACGTTCTGTTGCTGTGTGTTTCCATTCCATGATTATTGTGATGAGCTCTAAAATGGAAAGTAAGCGTTTCCGGACTCATGTCCACTTAACATATTTTCTTTCTTTATGTGTAAGGCATGTTTCCCGAAAGTTTGGTCGTACCTTTTTGTAACACCCTTTGTATGGATGTACCGAGTGGGCTACAATTAGGAAAACCTCAATGAAGGGTTTGTAACAGCTACAAAATCAAGTTTGACCCTGGAGTTTACGAGTGCCCTCGCTAACCTGGTTTGCAATATTACACGAAGAATTGAACGTGTCACTATTTAAAATCGCAATCAAGGCAACAGCTTGGCGACTGCACCAAACACTCGACTCACCACGTTGACACCACAAACAGCCTTCAAATTATTGGATCAACAAGACCTAGAGACTAGCACAGATAGCCAGTACCACTAACCATGTTGGTAAACATCGAAGATGACCAGGATTAAAGCACACTGTAGAAAGAGACGGAACTAGCGCATGCTCTAAGGCACCAAATCACCATCGTCGGAGAGCGAAAAGTAACTAACGATACCAAAAGCTGTAGCTTCCAAGCCCAAAAAAAAAAAAAATGTACCGAATAAAACGATGACCAAACACAAATCCAGTCAGAAGTGGTACTGTTCACAGAGGTGGAGAGGAAAAAACTGAGGCTCACTATGTCATGGGGCAACTGATGATAACAGCGAATTACACTGTCGAAATATTACGGCAAGAAGACAATGCAACAGAATTCTGGGGAGAACATTATATTAAGATGTGAAAATTATTAGAGTCAAGGGAATTCTAGCAAAAAGAAGATTTTTTCTTTTTTTTCTTTGCCTTTTTCCCGCATCTGTCCCGAGTTGGCATACTTATTAACGGATTTGGCATGGTTAATCTAATGGTTGACCGGATGCCCTTCCTGCCGCCATCTCCATACCCCTTGAAACGTCCCCTTGGAAAAATTATACAAGATTTAAACTGACACACAATATTTTTTTAGCGTAACGCATCCTGACTTTCAATAATCCCTACAAAAGACTGGTCCTGACTAACATTAACCTATACCTTTCACAAATCTCTTACCTCACAAAAATCTTCGTTACTCGAACTACTGCAATACAGCGAGCACCACTACTGCCAGCTAAATAAAAGATTCAAACTACTGAAGGCACTAACTACTGATAGGCATAGTTAGCAAATGAAAGATTTTGATAGAGAACAAACAATGCATTTACCTCAATGGTGTTCTAAATTCATAATGTATATAGCAGTTCATGACATCCAGTCTTACAAATTTCAAAACTCTGCCATCTCTCTCCCCACATCCACCACTGCTGGCGGCTCACCTCCAACTGCACAGCGCTACGCGCTGTTAACATCCAACTGCCCAACACTACAATGGCAGACAACAATGCAAACTAGCCACAGACTGCACACAGCACAGCCAGTGATTTTCATACAGAGCGCTACGTGGCGTTACCAATAAGAAAACCTAAACAGCCTACTTACATAGCCCCCATGCTCTCCACAAAAAATTTTACAAACCGTTTTGGGCACTGTCCAATACTTATTTGTTAAAATTTTTTCACAATTACAATAACAAAGAAATCAAATGCAGACACTTATTGTTACAATGTTGGTCAAAAGCTAAAATTTTCTCACAGTCCATAAAGACAGTCCTGATCGTTCATCACAATAAAATTGCAGTGTTTTTCTCAAAGTCTGAGCAGTAAAAGAAAATGCACACGGAAGTAGTGGATTTCCATGCCGTCTTGAAGAAGTAGTGTTGTCCTTCCAACAGAAAGACAGTGCTGACTCTTGACATGCAGACAGGTAATGGGCCACAACAGAGCAAACCCACAGCAGAGTCAGTCGAAGTTTTGAAGAATATTGATAGGTAGGTCATCACAGAGGAAGTGATGTAGTCCTGGTAGAGAGTATGGTTTTGGTGGGCCACCAGAGGTGCAGACCCCTGCAGTCCTTGTAGAGATAATGGTATTGGTGGGCCATCAAACATGCAGATCCACTGTACTCCTTGTAGAAATAATGGTATTGGTGGGCCATCAAGCATGCAGACCCACTGTACTCCTTGTAGAAATAATGGTACTTGTGGGTATTGGTGGGCCATCAAAGATGCAGACCCACTGTAGTCCTTGTAGAGATAGCCAGCAGCAATCTATTTAACTGTGCAGGTGCACAATCACCATTGAAGAGTCTTGCGGATGATATAGCAAGTCCATGAACCACCACTTGTGCACTCACAAAATTTTTTTTTGAAATGTCCTTCGAACCAGCAATGCTGTTATCCAGTCCCTTGCTGAATTATTAACACACGTGCAAACACTATCAGTCCCTACTTCTCACATATTGTCCATATACTATGACCAACAGAAACGTGTGCAGTGAAATGTAACTTACAAGTTACTTAATTTGATGAACTGGTGTCAATTACAATTTTATAACATAAGAATACAATAACAAAGGTACAAAATACATCATTAAAAACATAACAATACAGATAACATTTGTAGTACAGGCTTTACAAAAGAATCGAACTAACATATACATCAGTGTTACAGGAATTATGACATAAGTAAATACATAAAAGATCAGAATAACTTTTGAAACATCAACTTTACACATGAACATTGAAACAAAACAGAATAAATAATGTCTAAGCATATTTAAAAGGTAAATAACACATTATTAATGCCAATTATATTTGAGGATAACAGTATTCCTCATCATAGTGAATGTAGCTTAGTATTAGAAGAAAAAAAATTCTATGAAACTACACAGAGACAGGAAGAAAACAAATACACAAGGGTACACAAACACATAGTGGGATAACACAAAAGGAAAGGACAGGGTTTGTTTTCAGTGTAACATTTGGTACTGCAGTCCAACCCAAAACTTCATTCCATAGATCGTTCCTCTTATTTCGACATTTGCTCCAGCCAAAAAAAAAAAAAGAAATCCTATCCAAGCATGCTTTCTGTATTCTGTTCACATCCTCTTTCAAAAATAGTTTTTCTCCACTGTACACTACTTTTTTGGCCAAACCATTTTCTTATATCTTCTCAATGCATTTCTTCCAATCCATCATAGTTAGTTTTTTATATAGACTACCCCCTCTCAAGCTAACTTAAATCTACTGAGCTCAGATATATATACCAATGGACGAGGCAATGCAGCAGCACATAACAAATTAATACAAACCGCAACGACAAAAAAATGCAAATTGACAAACCTAGATACAGTAGATCTAAATTACCAAGCAAATGCAACATTACAAATAATATGAGCCAATGTGCGGCAACGAGAAAAATAAATCAGTAGTAAAACTGGCTTAACAGAGTAATGTAAAGTGAAATTTAGTAGCACTATGCCTGGCAAACAGCAGCAGCAGCAAATGCAATAACTTATATCTAAACATTACATAGCTCAAGCAGAAAAAACATTACAGTAACAATGGTCATGTTTAATACCTATGTCACATCTTAACACTAGGGTGATGCATCACCTTAACGTACACTACTAAATAAGTTACCCAGTCACTGACAAAAATTATGTATGCAATTCCTGTGAAGGGAAATGTCTTTTTGTGCTCCCTCGTTTTTTTGAAGTAGATTATAAAATGGTTATTTACTGAATCTCAATAGTGTTCAGCCCGCATCTCGTGGTCGGGCGGTAGCGTTCTCGCTTCCCACGCCCGGTTTCCCGGGTTCGATTCCCGGCGGGGTCAGGGATTTTCTCTGCCTCGTGATGGCTGGGTGTTGTGTGCTGTTCCTTAGGTTAGTTAGGTTTAAGTAGTTCTAAGTTCTAGGGGACTGATGACCATAGCTGTTAAGTCCCATAGTGCTCAGAGCCATTTGAACCATTTGAATAGTGTTCAAAACTCATAATGTATATAGCAGTTCATGACATCCAGTCTTACAAATTTCAAAACTCCGCCATCTCTCTCCCCACATCCACCACTGCTGACGGCTCACTTTCAACTGCACAGCGCTAAGCGCTGTTAACATCCAACTGCCCAACACTACAATGGCAGACAACAATGCAAACTAGCCACAGACTGCACACAGCACAGCCAGTGATTTTCATACAGAGCGCTACGTGGCGTTACCAATAAAAAAACCTAAACAGCCTACTTACACCCTCAAACCACCGCCCCCCCCACCCACCCCCTCCCACCCCTTCCTATGTTGGGACGGAATATGTGTATATGTATATACCTTTGTATAGTGTTGTTATTAATGCAAAAGTTTTCTAAATATTTGCGAATCGTGTAACTGACGCAGTACTTGGCTCCTAACCCGGTATTCACCTTCTTTGATGTGGAAAACCGCCTAGAAACCACACTCAAATTGGCCGGCACACCGACCCTCGTCGACACTCTGCCGGAAGGATTCGATCCGGGTCCGGCGCATCTCCCGCCCTGAAGGCGGAACTTTAATATGTGCGGCCATACGGATGGGTGTGCAAAAGTAACACTTCTGCAGTACACCACCCATTTTTTTCAAGAATTTGTCATCTGTACTTGGTGTTCATGTTTTTGACTGGCTCCTAATTCAGTTCGAATATTAGAATGGGACAAAGGTTTTCAGAGCATGAGATTTCTGTGAGCTTCTCGATGAGTTGCTTCTTGATTGCAATGGTGATTTTCTTCATCATTTGCTTCTATTGCATTCATGTCTGGAATTTTCCCAGGCTATGAAAAAGGTTTTACACCATTTTCAGCTAAGAATTCTGTCATTGACTATGATATGATTCACTACATTGAATGAAATCAAAGTCCGAACCAGGAAACCACTTCAGCTGAGACGGAAGACTTTTCTCAAGAACTTTTTATATTGCTCACTGTAGCGTCAACTTTATAGTGCACTGAGGTAACAAAAGTCATGGGACAGCAATATGCACATATACAAATGACAATAGTATCACATACACAGGATATAAGATGGCGTAGCATTGGCGGAGCTGTTATATGTACTCAGGTGATTCATGTGAAAAGTTCTACGACGTGATTAAGGCCGTGCGACGGGAATTAACGGACTTTGAACGTGAAATGGTAGATGGAGTTAGACAAAGGGGACCTTCCACCGTTAGGGAATTCATTATTCCGAGACGCACAGTGGCAAGAGTGTGCCGAGAATACCACATTTCAGGCATTCCCTCTCACCATGGACAACGCACTGGACGACGGCCTTCACTTAAGGACTGAGAGCGGAGGCGTTTGCGTAGAGTTGGCAGTGCTAGCAGACAAGCAACACTGCGTGAAATAACCACAGCAATCAACGTGGGACGCATGACGAACGTATCCGTTAGGATAGTGCGACGAAATTTGGCGTTAACGGGCTACGGCAGCAGACAGCCGATGCGAGTGCCTTTGATAACAGCACGCCATCGCATGCAGCACTCTCTTGGGCTCGTGACAATATCAGTTTTATCCTAGACAACTGGGAAACCCTCGGCCTAGTCAGACGAGTCTCGATTTCAGTTGGTAAGAGCTGACCGTACGGTTGGAGTGTGGTGAAGACCCCACGAAGCCATGGATCAAAATGATCAAATGTGTGTGAAATCTTATGGGACTTAACTACTAAGGTCATCAGGCCCTAATATTACACACTACTTAACCTAAATTATCCTAAGGACAAACACGCACACCCATGCCTGATGGAGGACTCGAACCTCCGCCAGGACCAGCAGCACAGTCCATGACTTCAGCGCTCCAGACCGTTCGGCTAATTCCACGCGGCCGAACCCATGGAGCCAAGTTGTCAACAAGACGCTGCGCAAACTGATAGTGGCTGCATAATGGTGAGGGCTATGTTTGCATGGAACTGACTCGATCCTGTGGTCAAACTGAACCGATCATTGATTGGAGATTATTATGTTCGACCACTCGGAGACCATTCGATGCCATTCATGGATTTTACGTTCCCAAATAACGCTGAAATTTTAATAGATGACTGTGCGCCATGCCACCAGACCACGATCGCTTTGAAGAACATTCTGGGCAATTTGAGCGTATGACTTGGCCGCCCATCGAATAATCGAGAGGTCAGTTCGTACGCAAAATCTTGCACCGGCAACACATCCGCAGTTATGTACAGCTATAGCAGCAGCATGGCTTAGTATTTCTGCAGGGAAATCGTTGAGTCCATGCCACGTAGAGTTGCTTCGCTATATCGGACTATAGTAGGTCCAACATGATATTATGAGATATCCCATAATCTTTGTCTCTTCAGTCTATTTCATATTCGGAAAGCATACTCCATAACAAAATAGACGTTATGCCTCACATGACATAGCGAACTCCTGTAGTTCTCCCACTGACAGTTTTTTTCGTATATGCATATTATGGTCTCACTCGAAAAGCAACACTGGGAAAATAAATAAATAACAAATAAAAAAATTAAAAAATATATGTAGAGATAACTCGAAAGTTACACGTTTTAGAGAATCCCTAAATGGATTTTAGAACTGACTGTTTTTCAGTGGTACCCTTCAAAGGAAAAGTGTTGGTTTTAGAAATAAACGTAGTTCAGAAAATATTACGAAACAGAAAAACAGAGCCGGCCATAGTGACAGATCGGTTCTAGGCGCTTCAGTCCTGAAACGCGCGGTTGCTACGGTGGCAGGTTGTGTGGATGTGTGTGATGTCCTTAGGTTAGTTAGGTTTAAGTAGTTCTAAGTCTAGAGGACTGATGACCTCAGATGATAAGTTGGTTGGTTGGTTGTTTTGGGGAAGGAGACCGGACAGCGAGGTCATTGGTCTCATCGGATTAGGGAAGGACGGGGAAGGAAGTCGGCCGTGCCCTTTGAAAGGAACCATCCCGGCATTTGCCTGGAGCGATTTAGGGAAATCACAGAAAACCTAAATCAGGATGGCCGGACGCGGGATTGAACCATCGTCCTCCCGAATGCGAGTCCAGTGAGATGATAAGTACCATAGTGCTCAGATCCATTTGAACCATTTTGTAAAACAGATTCTACAACCATAACTGATCCGATTTTTAACATCGGTCATGCCTACGAGGTGCATTCAAGTTCTAAGGCCTCCGATTTTTTTTTTTCTAATTAACTACTCAACCGAAATCGATGAAACTGGCGTTACTTCTCGACGTAATCGCCCTGCAGACGTACACATTTTTCACAATGCTGACGCCATGATTCCATGGCAGCGGCGAAGGCTTCTTTAGGAGTCTGTTTTGACCACTGAAAAATCGCTGAGGCAATAGCAGCACGGCTGGTGAATGTGCGGCCACGGAGAGTGTCTTCCATTGTTGGAAAAAGCCAAAAGTCACTAGGAGCTAGGTCAGGTGAGTAGGGAGCATGAGGAATCACTTCAAAGTTGTTATCACGAAGAAACTGTTGCGTAACGTTAGCTCGATGTGCGGGTGCGTTGTCTTGTTGAAACAACACGCGCAGCCCTTCCCGGACGTTTTTGTTGCTGTGCAGGAAGTAATTTGTTCTTCAAAACATTTTCGTAGGATGCACCTGTTACCTAGTGCCCTTTGGAACGCAATGGGTAAGGATTACGCCCTCGCTGTCCCAGAACATGGACACCTTCATTTTTTCAGCACTGGCGGTTACCCGAAATTTTTTTGGTGGCGGTGACTCCGTGTGCTTCCATTGAGCTGACTGGGGCTTTGTTTCTGGATTGAAAAATGGCATCCACGTCTCATCCATTGTCACAACCGACGAAAATAAAGTCCCACACGGGCAGCCATGTGGTCGTCCACCAGCATTCGTGGCACCCACCTGGATGACACTTTTCGCATTTTCAGGTCGTCATGCAGGATTGTGTGCACAGAACCCACAGAAATGCCAACTCTGGAGGCGATCTGTTCAACAGTCATTCGGCGATCCCCCAAAACTATTCTCTCCACTTTCTCAATCATGTCGTCAGACCGGCTTGTGCGAGCCCGAGGTTGTTTCGATTTGTTGTCACATGATGTTCTGCCTTCATTAAACTGTCGCACCCACGAACGCACTTTCGACACATCCATAACTCCATCACCACATGTCTCATTCAACTGGCGATGAATTTCAATTGGTTTCACACCACGCAAATTCAGAAAACGAATGATTGCACGCTGTTCAAGTAAGGAAAACGTCGCCATTTTAAGTATTTAAAACAGTTCTCATTCTCGCCGCTGGCAGTAAAATTCCATCTGCCGTACGGTGCTGCCATCTCTGGGACGTATTGACAATGATCGCGGCCTCATTTTAAAACAATGCGCATGTTTCTATCTCTTTCCAATCCGGAGAAAAAAATCGGAGGCCTTAGAACTTGAATGCACCTCGTATTAAGTGTCTTCTTAGCTACTACAAAACTTAATTTCCCTTTTGTTCTTCTCTGATGTACCGCAAGCCTTGCAATAATGGATTTTGTCTAGATAGTGGAAGTAGAAATGCCCACCCCACACTGTTCAGTCGATTATATAAATCTTGGGTGGTGGCCTTTCTGTTATTAATTTGGTAAATTTGGATGAGTTTGCATTCAATTCTTGGACTCTTTTTATGCTTTCATCTACATTTTCCTTGTTTATCAGAATGATATTTATGCCTGTAATTTAATGGCATAATTTATATGGCTCACTGTGTTTTGTGAAATTTGTGCCAGTTTAGTTAATCCTCGCGGAAAGTGTTGCTCGTCTTGTCGTAAGGCTGTTTCCACAGCGCCTTACCTGAGGGGGGGAAGTCATTTCCCACGTGGTCAGACTCTAGAAATGCTGATATCTATAGAAAAATACTTACAAAACAAAAAATGGTTCTGAGCACTATGGGACTTAACATCTGACGTCATCAGTCCCCTAGAACTTAGAACTAATTAAACCTAACTAACCTAGGGACATCACACACATCCATGCCTGAGGCAGGATTCGAACCTGCGAACGTAGCGGTCGCGCGGTTCCAGACTGATGCGCCTAGAACCGCTCGGCCACACTGGCCGGCTTACATAAATATTTTAAGGTGTTGGTAAATATGTTTTATAAAAGAAGTTATTATCAATGTGAGTGAGGTTGGTCACTCAGGAAATACGTTTATTACTCAAACAGTGTTACTATCCTCATTTTACAAACGCATAAATAGATTTGTCAGGGGAATAAAGGACAAAGATGTTGTATACGTTTCTGGAGGCAAAATTGTGTGTTTCGTTAAGAATTTACTGTGTTGTAGTTAGACCGATAATTAACAGAACTTACACTTCGAGTCTAATAATTGTTACACATCCATACAGTGGTGACACCTCTCCTTAAGTTTATTCTGTAGGCATTGGGGTACGAAAGGATTCTCTTTTGTGGCCCAAATTACTTAATATGCACTCTTGGACAAAAAGAAGACGCACCGCGAAGGAATTATCCGAATAGGACGGGAATCGTATGATACGATGCCGGTGTGCAGACAAACATATGATTACAGTTTCAGAAAATTTGG
This sequence comes from Schistocerca cancellata, assembly GCF_023864275.1. Taxonomy (NCBI): domain Eukaryota; kingdom Metazoa; phylum Arthropoda; class Insecta; order Orthoptera; family Acrididae; genus Schistocerca; species Schistocerca cancellata. The sequence continues at coordinate 146,667,720 of NC_064628.1, read as the reverse complement.
ATGATTCTTCGAAGAGAAAGAGCCCCACAAACTGAGCGAGATAGTAACGCCTTCGTCCACCTGTGGCCGATAAGGAAGCAGTTATTCGGCTTGGCATTGGTTGATAGAGTTGTTGGATGTCCTCCTGAGGGATATCGTGCCAAATTCTGTCTGACGTACAGAATGGTCAAAATCTCGAGCTGGTTGGAGGGCCCTGCCCATAGTGCTCTGTGCGTTCTCAGTTGGTGATAGATCTTGCTGGGCAAGGTACACTCCTGGAAATGGAAAAAAGAACACATTGACACCGGTGTGTCAGACCCACCATACTTGCTCCGGACACTGCGAGAGGGCTGTACAAGCAATGATCACACGCACGGCACAGCGGACACACCAGGAACCGCGGTGTTGGCCGTCGAATGGCGCTAGCTGCGCAGCATTTGTGCACCGCCGCCGTCAGTGTCAGCCAGTTTGCCGTGGCATACGGAGCTCCATCGCAGTCTTTAACACTGATAGCATGCCGCGACAGCGTGGACGTGAACCGTATGTGCAGTTGACGGACTTTGAGCGAGGGTGTATAGTGGGCCTGCGGGAGGCCGGGTGGACGTACCGCCGAATTGCTCAACACGTGGGACGTGAGGTCTCCACAGTACATCGATGTTGTCGCCAGTGGTCGACGGAAGGTGCACGTGCCCGTCGACCTGGGACCGGACCGCAGCGACGCACGGATGCACGCCAAGACCGTAGGATCCTACGCAGTGCCGTAGGGGACCGCACCGCCACTTCCCAGCAAATTAGGGACACTGTTGCTCCTGGGGTATCGGCGAGGACCATTCGCAACCGTCTCCATGAAGCTGGGCTACGGTCCCGCACACCGTTAGGCCGTCTTCCGCTCACGCCCCAACATCGTGCAGCCCGCCTCCAGTGGTGCCGCGACAGGCGTGAATGGAGGGACGAATGGACACGTGTCGTCTTCAGCGATGAGAGTCGCTTCTGCCTTGGTGCCAATGATGGTCGTATGCGTGTTTGGCGCCGTGCAGGTGAGCGCCACAATCAGGACTGCATACGACCGAGGCACAAAGGGCCAACACCCGGCATCATGTTGTGGGGAGCGATCTCCTACACTGGCCGTACACCACTGGTGATCGTCGAGGGGACACTGAATAGTGCACGGTACATCCAAACCGTCATCGAACCCATCGTCCTACCATTCCTAGACCGGCAAGGGAACTTGCTGTGTCCAACAGGACAATGCACGTCCGCATGTATCCCGTGCCACCCAACGTGCTCTAGAAGGTGTAAGTCAACTACCCTGGCCAGCAAGATCTCCGGATCTGTCCCCCATTGAGCATGTTTGGGACTGGATGAAGCGTCGTCTCACGCGGTCTGCACGTCCAGCACGAACGCTGGTCCAACTGAGGCGCCAGGTGGAAATGGTATGGCAAGCCGTTCCACAGGACTACATCCAGCATCTCTACGATCGTCTCCATGGGAGAATAGCAGCCTGCATTGCTGCGAAAGGTGGATATACACTGTACTAGTGCCGACATTGTGCATGCTCTGTTGCCTGTGTCTATGTGCCTGTGGTTCTGTCAGTGTGATCATGTGATGTATCTGACCCCAGGAATGTGTCAATAAAGTTTCCCCTTCCTGGGACAATGAATTCACGGTGTTCTTATTTCAATTTCCAGGAGTGTAGTATTCGGCAAGCATGAGGACAAGTTTCCACTCTCCCCGTGTGCGGGCGAGAATTACGTTGCCATGAAGGGCAACCAAACGAGGCGTAGAATATCGTTGACGTACGGGCTCTAAGGCTGGCGTGGTTTTGCTACGAAAAGTAATGGCACCCCAAACTATCACTCCTGGTTATCGGGCCTTATGGTGGGCGACAGTCAGGTTGGTACCAACTGCTGTCTGCGGCCTCTCCAGACACGTCTTCGGCATGCAATCTCATTGACTGGAGTCGAATAGTCTTCAAAGATGAGTCCCGCTTCGAACTGGGCTCCAGTGGCCAGCGAAGAAGTGTCCCGTGACCCCCCGGACAGCGATGGGATACCAAACTGACTGTCCCCACCATACGGCCCAAGGACCAGGGTGCCATTTCTTTTCACAGCAGGATCCCTTTCTTTGTCATCTGCGGCACTCTTAAAGCACAGAGACGCATCGTCGATATTCTACTTCCCGTTTCATTTCCTAAACGGCAAGCCTTCCTGGACTTACATTTCAGCAAGATAATGTTCGCCCAAACATGGCGTGAGTTTCTAATGCTTGCCGTCGTGCTTGCCAAACCTTACCTTGAGCAAACGGGGCCCTCCATCCAGCTCGTTATTTTGACGATCTAACACGCCAGTTGGACAGAACCTCAGGAACACATCCAACAACTCTATTAGACAGTTCCATTCCGAATAACTGTTTGTATAAGGGCCAGTGGTGGACCAAAGCGTTGTTGACTGACTGCCTCTGTAATGCTCTTAATCTTGAAAAATAATCCAATTTTTCTGAATATTTCATTATTTGTTTCTCTGTATACGTTTTTACATCACGCTTACCGATCTCAGTTCCATTCGGATAATTCCTTCGTGGTGCGTCGTTTTGTTTTTTTCGTAGAGTGTGTATGTGTCTGATGTATTACCAGATATGCATCCACTTAAAACAGCTTCTGATGAGACAGTTATATATCATTCAGACAATTATGTAGTGCTTTATTATGACACTTTCTAAAGATCGCTTGTATTTGTTGTAAAACAGTCTACAAATAATGTGTCAAAATAAAATTCGAGAAGCTTCAAGCACTAGAGAAAGTAAGGATTTACACATGTGGTAAATCAGCGAAAACATTCTCTTGAACGAGTCCGCCAAGTAACTGTACCTTCACCTGGATAAACGTCCTACTTAAAAGAAAACAGATATAAGGTACCATGAATAAAACTGACCGTGTGTTATCTGCTGTATGTCTCTTACTGAACAAAAGATAATCCACGAATTGGAAGAGCAGGCTCTTACTTTACAATTAGGTTATTAAAAGTGCCCCATAATAGTAAAATCTTCACATAGACACTGCCAAACTACACTGTACCTGAATGAAGACACTGCAAAGAATTTTAAATGCCTAATTCTTTGTTAGAAGCTCAACAATCTACGGTGACCTACAAGTAAAAGCTGTTCCGGACGAGGTTCTGTCTATAGCTTGCTGCTGCTACGTTAAACTTCCCAGCTCTGTTAATGCACAAATCGGTAAAATTTTCACTTAGGCATATAACATTCAAGTGGGCAACGGCCTTGCCGCAGTGGATACACCGGTTTCCGTCAGATCACAGAAATTATTCGCTGTTGGGCGTGGCCGGCATTTGGATGGGTGACCATCCGGGTCGCCATGCACTGTTGCCAATTTTGGGGTGCACTCATCCTCGTGATGCCAATTGAGGAGCTACTCGACCGAATAGTAGCGGCTCCGGTCAAAGAAAACCATCATAACGTCCGGGACACATCCACCACTGAGGATGACACGGCGGTCGGATGGTACCGATGAGCCTCCTGTAGCCTGAAGACGGAGTGCTATAACATTAATGTGGAACGCAAGAATAAACGTACAAAGCTGGTACACAAAACAGGTCCGAACGCTGTTGCAGAGGCAACGGAAAAGCATGCGAAGTTCAGAAGAACGCGAAATCCCGAAGATTGGCTAAAATTTACAGACGCGCGAAATTTGGCTCGGACTTCAATGCGAGATGCCTTTAATAGGTTCCACAACGAAACACTGTCTCGAAATTTGGTAGAAAATCCGAAGAAATTCTGGTCGTATGTAAAGTACACAAGCGGCAAGACGCAGTCAATACCTTCGCTGCGCAGTGCCGATGGTACTGTTACCGACGACTGTGCCGCTAAAGCGGAGTTATTGAACGCAGTTTTCCGAAATTCTTTCACCAGGGAAGACGAATGGAATATTCCAGAATTTGAAACACGAACAGTTGCTAGCATGAGTTTCTTAGAAGTAGATTCCTTAGGGGTTGCGAAGCAACTCAAATCGCTTGATACGGGCAAGTCTTCAGGTCCAGATTGTATACCGATTAGGTTCCTTTCAGATTACGCTGATACAATAGCTCCCTACTTAGCAATCATATACAACCGCTCGCTCACCGATAGATCTGTACCTACAGATTGGAAAATTGTGCAGGTCGCACCAGTGTTTAAGAAGGGTAGTAGGAGTAATCCATCTAACTACAGACCTATATCATTGACGTCGGTTTGCAGTAGGGTTTTGGAGCATATACTACTGTATTCAAACATTATGAATCACCTCGAAGGGAACGATCTATTGATACGTAATCAGCGTGGTTTCAGAAAACATCGTTCTTGTGCAACGCAGCTAGCTCTTTATTCGCACGAAGTAATGGCCGCTATCGACAGGGGATCTCAAGTTGATTCCGTATTTCTAGATTTCCGGAAAGCTTTTGACACCGTTCCTCACAAGCGACTTCTAATCAAGCTGCGGGCCTATGGGGTATCGTCTCAGTTGTGCCACTGGATTCGTGATTTCCTGTCTGGAAGGTCGTAGTTCGTAGTAATAGACGGCAAATCATCGAGTAAAACTGAAGTGATATCAGCTGTTCCCCAGGGAAGCGTGCTGGGACCTCTGCTGTTCCTGATCTATATACATGACCTGGGTGACAATCTGAGCAGTTCTCGTAGGTTGTTTGCAGATGATGCTGTAATTTACCGTCTAGTAAGGTCATCCGAAGACCAGTATCAGTTGCAAAGCGATTTAGAAAAGATTGTTGTATGGTGTGGCAGATGGCAGTTGACACTAAATAACGAAAAGTGTGAGGTGATCCACATGAGTTCCAAAAGAAATCCGTTGGGATTCGATTACTCGATAAATAGTACAATTCTCAAGGCTGTCAAATTAACTAAGTATCTGGGTGTTAAAATTAAGAACAACTTCAGTTGGAAAGACCACATAGATAATATTGTGGGGAAGGCGAGCCAAATGTTGCGTTTCATTGGCAGGACACTTAGCAGATGCAACAAATCCACTAAAGAGAAATCTTACACTACACTCGTTCGCCCTCTGTTAGAATATTGCTGCGCGGTGTGGGATCCTTACCAAGTGGGATGGACGGAGGACATGGAAAGGGTGCAAAAACGGGGCAGCTCGTTTTGTATTATCACGTAATAGGGGAGAGAGTGTGGCAGATATGATACGCGAATTGGGATGGAAGTCATTACAGCAAAGACGTATTTCGTCGTGGCGAGATCTATTTACGAAATTTCAGACACCAACTTTCTCTTCCGAATGCGAAAATATTTTGTTGAGCCCCACCTACATAGGTAGGAATGATCATCAAAATAAAATAAGAGAAATCAGAGCTCGAACAGAAATGTTTAGGTGTTCGTTTTTCCCGCGCGCTGTTCGGGAGTGGAATGGTAGAGAGATAGTATGATTGTGGGTCGATGAACCCTCTGCCAAGCACTTAAATGTGAATTGCAGATTAGTCATGTAGATGTAGATGTACTACTACCGCGTCAGTCATGAAAATGAGGTTAATGGCAGTCCTTTTCACCGTATGTCTTAAGAATATTTAAATGGTCGGTCTTTGACATTAGTGATAAGCGGACCACATCAATAAACCATTACTCTGAAGATTTAAGCCCTCAGTTGATTATAATGACAAGTGCAAGATTCTGTAATTTAAATACTGTGGCACTTCGTCGCCGAAGAAGCCGTGAATACAAACCTGATATTCAAAACTAATGAAAAAAAATAGCAATACTCGTATTTTTACGCCACTCCAGTCATGTTATGAATGTGCTAAAGCGCTTAAGCTCGTTTCCACATCCAACAATCTTGCACGCGGCGAACCAAGGTCAACGGAAGCTGCGTGATAAGATACGGCTGTTGACGGATTCCGGATGCTCCAGGTGTTACGAACGCGCTAATAGCCGGACAACGAGTTTCGTATTACTTGCTCACGCCCAGTGGACTCTCTGAAGACTGTCTGAAACTCTAACGTATGAAACAATAATTGTGAAATCGACAATTAAACTTCGAGTATGGAACTTTTAATAAGTGCAACTTTAAAGTCATTACTTGTACGTCTATCGTGAAACTCACACGTACATAAATGTAACTGCTTCTCATGGTACAGAAATTTATAAAAGAACATATTAGCACAACGGAATATCTGCTCTGTTCTGCACCTCAAGTAAAATACGTTAGTGAGGCTGTGCTTTGCCATGAAGTTGGGATTAGTTGGAGCACAGCTAGCTTTGAGTCTGTGCGTAAGAAATATCGGTAATGTATTCAGGTGGAGTAGATCAGTTAAAAGTACTGCGTGGACGTTTATTTTGGTAAAAGACACCGCAACAACATGGTCGAGGGATGAAAACATATAGAAGTTCTCAAATGAACCACTACGTGGTGCAACGTATCAGGTACAACCACACGTTGTCGAGAACAAAGTGCAGTAACCAAAACACCAATAGAATGTTACAAATATTTAAATATATCGCACACTGAAAGCATTTATAACCTCACGGAAAGAGGATGAAGCGACAACACGTGCCAGACAGGCGAGATGAACTCAGTTACTGACCAATACAAATAATTACGACTGGTCCATGGCTTGTGGTCACTACCTAGTCATAAACGAGCCACACCAGTACACAATTATATTGACAATTTAACTCCTCAGATTGATTATCCTGAGAAGTGCAAGACGATGGTGCAATTGGATTTGCGCTAATATAGCTGTGGACGCACCTGATCGCCGGAGATGCATTGAGTGCAGACCTGATGATTCTGAAGTTATGAGTAAATCGGTGCATTTTCATACGGCCCCAATCGCTTTATGAATGTACCAAAGCGCTTACCACATCCGACACATGTAGATTGACGTCGCGAAGCCGAAACAACAGAACGTCTCCCCAGGCCTATCAGGAACAGTGATTACGCCAGCCAGAATCTGCTGCCACTTTCCGTTAATGGAAACGCTGATTTCACCCGTCTCACCAATCTAATTCCTTACACGAAGGTCTGTCCTGCGTATGTTACAATCTCAGAGTTCATGGCTCTACCGTATCGATATCGCAACGAGAACCATTTTTGCGTGACAGAACTATAGTCTGCTAGCGCCTTGGAGACAATGTTGTACTAAAGATGAATGCTGCTTCCACCTCTAATGTTGATCAAATCATCTTTTTAAATGCACCGCCGAGTTCACCTCACGGGCGTGACTTGGAACACTCTTGTTGTACGTTCATAAGCAACACATGTGAAGATAGTACTGTCTCTCCTCTCTTCTTTCACTTCTCTCAATCTCTAGAAGTCTACATCTCTTACTCGTACACAAACACGAAAAATTCCTTAGTGCTGCCGCACACCTAGGTGCGATGGCGTACTGAAAATTAATGCCGCCAAATTTTTTAAGTGAAAACTCTTAAATCGTATGAAATGAAACAAACTGTATTGATATTCTAAAGTTTTGTACTTCATGAACACATATCTATTTCTGAACATAGTCACCCTGGCGACGAACACATTTCTCATAACGAGAGACCAATTTGTTGAGGCCATCACAGTTGGAAGTTTGACTTTGTTGACGAAACCATAAGGTCATCTCTGATTTCAACGCTTCATCGCCACCAAAGCAAACTCCTCGAAGGTGTTCATTAAATTCTGGAAACAGATGAAAATCGAATGAGGCAAAGTCAGGATTGTATGGAGGACGACCAAAAAGAAAAAAAAATGGTTCAAATGGCTCTGAGCACTATGGGACTTAACATCTGTGGTCATCAGTCCCCTAAAACCTAGAACTACTTAAACCTAACTAACCTAAGGACATCGCACACATCCATGCCCGAGGCAGGATTCGAACCTGCGACCGTAGCGGTAACACGGTTCCAGACTGAAGCGCCTAGAACCGCACGGCCACAGCGGCCGGCGCGGAGGATGATCGACGACGGTGAACACAAGGTGTTGGATTGTTGCATATGTCACAGGAGTGGTACTGTCGTGCCATTTTCTTATTTTTTATGTTTTAGCAAGTCTATTACAGATGTTTCTCACGAACCGACGCGATACGTTACACACCGCCATGTTACGTGCTACAATTCGGGGCCCACTAGCGGCAGATGGTTGCAGCTTGCGTCAGCGAAGCAAGAAAATCGACCATGTACTACGCGTGACTCGTATCACCTGAACCGACATTGCGAACAGAATAAAAGAATTCAGAGGCGCTATTTTCCAGCTCGCCCTCGTAGGTTTAATTTTTGAGAAGGTGTTGTAACAAGTTCCGTGATGCATAATTATTCAGTCAAGATTAGTGACCGTCCTCATGTTTTGTAATTCTGCAATGTTTATTTTTGAATTCAATTTTTTAGTTTATGAATATTTCTATATACGAATAATGAACTGTTTCCAGACCTGTAATTTTGCTGCATACTTCTCGCGATAACACAGCGTGAAATACACGACTAGTGGTCACGAAGGAAAACAGTATACGTAATTAATTTTTGTTTATTTGCAGTTACATGGTTGTAATCTTAGAAAGGTTGAAATCCCCTGGTCACAGGTCCGTGGAATCCCCGCTCCATAAACTCAACCACCTTCTTTCCAAGGGACTCTTCCCAGTATTTGCCTAAATTGATGTGTGGGACCCACATCAATAATTAAGTTTCTGAATGCACTTTTTGTTGTTACGTGCATTTAATCGTGTCACGTTTTTGGTATAGTTCATGAAATTATTAATCACTCAAGAGAAATTTAGTTACAGATGACGGCTGTGTTGGTAAGAAAAAACGTCTTTCATCATGGGTCATGATTAATGGAACAGTTTGGCGGGTCTGCTGATTGGGTTTTCGTAACAAGTCGTAAAGGCTGCCGGTGTGACAATCCAGCAAAGAATAGTGAAGAGCAGCGTTGTCTGTTAAGCATCTGGGTGCCTAACGCAATGGAGAAACCCACCTCACCGCTGTGCAGGCCCTCGGCTATCTATAAATCCTTTTCAGGGATGTAGCCGCCTCCATAGACTGCCGATGGAAACAATGTGATTGCTTTCGGCTGTCGGTCACCGTGCCCGCTGACATAGTGGACAGAATTCATGCTTCATGTTCGTTAACATTGTCAACTATGGAGACAAGCAATATATTCCCATTTTTTTATGTTGTTGTTGTGGTCTTCAGTCCTGAGACTGGTTTGATGCATCTCTCCATGCTACTCTATCCTGTCCAAGCTTCTTCATCTCCCAGTACCTACTGCAACCTACATCCTTCTGAATCTGCTAGGTGTATTCATCTCTTGGTCTCCCTCTACGATTTTTACCCTCCACGCTGCCCTCCGATTCTAATTGGTGACTTCCAGACACTTAAATCGATACTTGATGTTAACAAACGCTTTCCTTGCCATTGCCAGTCTACATTTTATATCCTTTCTACTTCGACCACCATCAGTTATTTTGCTCCCCAAATAGCAAAACTCCTTTATTACTTTAAGTGTCTCATTTCCTAATCTAATTCCCTCAGCATCAGCCGACTTAATTCGACTACATTCCATTATCCTCGTTTTGCTGTTGTTGATGTTCATCTTATATCCTCCTTTCAAGACACTCTCCAATCCGTTCAACTGCTCTTCCAAGTCCTGTGCTGTCTCTGACAGAATGACAATGTCATCGGCAAACCTCGAAGTTTTTATTTCTTCTCCATGGATTTTAATACCTACTCCGAATTTTTCTTTTGTTTCCTTCACTGCTTGCTCAATATACAGATTGAATAACATTGGGGAAAGGCGACAACTCTGTCTCACTCCCTTCCCAACCACTGCTTCCCTTTCATGTCCCTCGACTCTTATAACTGCCATCTGGTTTCTGTACAAATTGTAAATAGCCTTTCGCTCCCTGTATTTTACCCCTGCCACTTTCATAATCTGAAAGAGAGTATTCCAGTCAACATTGTCAAAGGCTTTCTCTAAGTCTACAAATGCTAGAAACGTAGATTTGCCTTTCCTTAATCTATCTTCTAAGATAAGTCGTAGGGGCAGTATTTCCTCACGTGTTCCAACATTTCTACTGATTCCAAACTGATCTTCCCCGAGGTCGGCTTCTACTAGTTTTTCCATTCGTCTGTAAAGAATTCGCGTTAGTATTTGGATTTTTTTGTTATGGGCTGAAAATCCTCGAAGTCAAGATCGCAAATAATTTTTTATTACTAGCTAGCTACACACGAGCAATCTTCACATCGTAAAAACATCGCAGATTGGTGTAACTACTATGCTATGAAATAATTCAAATACAACTCTGTGTCAGCTACAAAGTGTCAACGGCGTGACGACTTTGTTTTATGACCTTCGTGCTATTCGATTGCTTATGAACTATGTAAAGCTATTTACCTATATGTTCTATATGGATTTTGTTAGCTTCTAAAAAGATTTAACGATATGTTGAGCCGTTGTGACAATTACAATAATCGATGGAGTAGTCACGAATCATGCCTACTCTGCAACTTCTTAAGTGTCTCTTCGTCGCATTCATCAGAGGATAGCTGATTATGCACGCTCCTACGAATGTGTTTATCATTCAAAAGTTCCTTAGTGTATTTCATTTCTGAACTATTATTCTCTCTGCTCCAGAGACGAAACATGTCAAATAAGTAAGTACGAGGATAGCTGTTTCAGTTAATTACATATTTTTGTTGCCTCATTATAATATTTTACATCAGTTCTTATACAAATAAATCTTATTCATACAAAGCAGATAGACCGTCTTGGAAACATATTGACCCTCTTATTCATATACAGAGGAATTAAACAACTATTAGAGATATGATGCAAGGTATTACTGGGTAGTTGTCAGCAAATATCTGCTGTATGTATGCTATTATGCTTTCTGGTTTCAGGTTTTGGTGCGATGCTTCCAAAGGCCGGCACTGAGGTGGAACTGAATAGCAAATCGTAGCGGAGAGTTCAAACGACCGTAGTAAATAATATAAAGCACAGTACAAAATATAGCTGTAATTTTCTGTAAAAAAATTTATGTATGTGAGAAAACTGAATACACTGAACGTATGTGATTGCTGAGCAAAACTCACTGTTGGTTAATCCTGTGTTGCCATCTGAACAGTGTTGTGAAATAAATATTAAAAAGTGCTTGAAAATAAAGATTTGATATAAAGGAAATTAATCTAATTAAATCCCAAAAGAAACTGATTATGCTCGGTGAAAGCTATATAACTAAATCTCAGTACCGTGTACAATGTGAGCGTTGCGTGATATGAAGTGCAGTGTTTGACTTGGAATACCCACAGATAAATTACTGCTCTTTTCAGAAGAAAATAACTGTCTGAAATTACCAATAGTGTTCACTGAAAATTAGTCTGTTTGCTAGCGCGACACCTTACGATCCCGACTACACACTGTTGGTTCAAGCACACAAGGCGAGATATGCACTGAAATAAAAGTGACTTACCTCTTCCTCAGCAAGCTGTTTTGTCCTACATAATGACGTTCTTGAAAGCAAATACAAATCAGCGGATGCAGCAGGTAAAGAGAAATAATCTGCTCCAAATATTTTTGGCATGTCAGAAACAATCTGTTGCTTCGTGTGGCGTAAGGTGCAATGCACACACAACAGAATCTTCACAACTTTACTATGAACTGTGGACGTGTGTTTTACTCTACCGAAAATCGTTTTTGACAAATCATATTCTGATTATTGACAGGAAGGCTACACAGCATAAGAAGACTATCAATTACAAAATTCTCTAACTAGGAAAATTGCAAACGTACCTTTAAAATTCCTCAAAAATCTTCTCCAGAAGAAGAAAATGTTATAAATGAGTCTTCATCTCCACAATAAGGTATTCCAGCTACTTTTTTCCGGATTAACAGAAAACAGATCTCCGAAGAACGCAACGGCTTACCGCTATACCTTAAATAAGAATGCCCCAATGCTGCACAACTGACTGAGTAGAAAGTCAACCACAGATAAAACTAAACACAGTGTCAAGGATCTTATTCACCATTTACACAGCGCATTCACACATTCCCGTACCGGTATAGCAAAGGTGAATTATTCACAATTGCAGAAAACGTATGAGAACCTTACATAGCCAACGACGGAACCAAAGAAGAATTTCTGTGCGCAATATATTGTGAGTTTCACAAATTAATGTGAAATACTTCTGACAAATGAGTTCAAAGGAAATGTAACGGGCTAATCATTACAATCCACGCGCAATCATAAAAAACAATCGTGTGACCAAACAAAGCAGGTTCGTAAGTACAGTCATGGGGGGCTCCCAGTTCAAGCAATGAAGTGGTAGCGCCTCTCACTCCAATAGGCCTATCCCAACTCTAATCAGTTCCCAATACAACAGAACTTCACCCGCACTTCGACTACCACAACGCAATGCCGAAACTCTCAGAATGCAAGGACCGTAGTGCTAAATAAATTCTGTCAAGTTGTTTATCTTGAACGTTCTCTTCCATAGCTGAAACATCAACGCGGCTGATTGCAATGAGGAGGACACGAGTTAGATTCCCGTTACTGCCAGCGATTCTTCCAAGGTAGAAGGACTCTAAAGAGATGCACTCACCCTCCTGATGAAAATTATTAGGAGCTTTTTGACCGATTAGTACCGGCTGAAATCACAAAAACTGCCCCCCCCCCCCTCCATATCGCATCCAATGATGCCTTTGGCAGAGGATGACAAGGCGGTTGTCGGTACCAATGGGTCTACCAGAGCCTGCGAACGGAGTTTACGTTTACGTTTTACATAAAATCTTAAAATGGTGTGATTATGTTTCTGTGACTTAATGTTAATATCGTTTGTTACATCTCTCACGAATTATGTTAAAATCGTCAAAGAAGCACTCTTCGAGTATATGGATGGTTTCTTATCTTCCAGTCTAGTGCGTTGGATAACGCCTCTTTAATATTATCTTGTATGTGGTCTTGGAACAATCATTTTTAATCCAGCTACTTTAATAGCCAATAAATTTGTAGATGTCCTCAGGGGTTTAGAAATACAGAGCTGTTTCCTGATTAGCATTTTAGCCTTTACAGTGACTTTAAGGACAAAATACAAACCATCTTCATTATTTTTCAGTGTATCATTGCATATGCCACGCATATGGGATACTCCGTCATATCCTTGGCTCGCTGTTCGATTTCCTACAACATATTCGTTTATCTGATGTTTGCATGAGTGAAGGAGATATATAACACACGTATCTTCACGTCAGAAAGATTTCCATAACAATCATTTATTATTTTAACACTTTTTAACACTTTTCGACTTATCCTTCACATTTTAATTTTTCATTAGTTTTGTCCAACTTCTTTTCTTTCCAGAGGCACCTAATCATAGGAGCCGTTGTCTCTATCGTCCCAGCTGAATTACACCATTGCTGTTATCGTGAGATGATTATCTTAATTGTGCAGTTATTACACAGATCAAAAAAAGTTTTGAATCACCCCGGTTCCCAGAACTCCTGAAGATAGACGATGGCTGTGGACATTATATCACACACACAGTCCCTTTGACTGTTCAGAGACGTCACTAAACCCGCCCAAAGATGTAAAAAACCATACTTGGGCAGCGCCGATTAGACACAGGGGGTCCGATAGCAGATCATATCCAGTCATTCCACCAGGAAGGAGGCACAGCGCTCGTGTTGTCTGAAGTTCAACCATGCCTAGACGGTCAATACCGCGGTTCAATCACATCCGCATTGTTACTTTGTGCCAGGAAGGGCTCTCAGCAAGGGAAGCGTCCAGCCGTTTCGGAGTGAACCTAAGCGATGTGGTTCGGACATGGAGGAGATAAACAGAGACAGGAACTGTCGATGACATGCCTCGCTCAGGCCGCTCAAGGGCTACCTACGGATTACGGCTCGGAGTAACCCTCACAGTAACGCCACCATGTTGACTAATACTTTTGGTGTAGCCACAGGACGTCGTATTACTACTCAAACTGAGCACAACAGGCTGCATGATGTGCAACTTCACTCCCGACGTCAATGACGAGGTCCATCTTTGCAACCAAGACACCATGCAGCGTGGTACAGATGGGACCAGCAACATGCCGAATGGACCGTTCAGGATTGGCATCACGTTCTCTTCACCGATGAGTGTTGCATATGGCACCAACCAGACAATCATAGGAGACGTGTTTGGAGGGAACCCGGTCAGGCTGAACGCCTTAGACACACTGTCCAGCGAGTGCAGCAAGGTGGAGGTTCCCTGCTGTTTTGGAGTGGCATTATGTGGGGCCGACGTACGCCGCTGGTGGCCATGGAAGGCGCCGTAACGGCTGTACGATACGTGAACGCCATCCTCCGGCCGATAGTGCAACCATATCGGCAGCATATTGGCGAGGCATTCGTCTTCATGGACGACAATTCGCACCCCCATCGTGCACATTTGGTGAATGGCTACCTTCAGGATAACGATATCGCTCGATTACAGTGGCCATCATGTTCTCCAGACATGAACCCTATCGAACATGCCTGGAATAGAGTGAAAAGGGCCGTTTATGGATAAAGCGACCCACCAACCACTCTGAGGGATCTACGCCGAATCGCCGTTGAGGAGTGGAACAATCTGGACCAAAAGTGCCTTGATGTACTTGTGGATGGTATGCCACGACGAATACAGGCAAGCATCAATGCAAGAGGACGGGCTACTGGGTATTAGAGGTACCGATGTGTACAGCTATCTGGATCACCCCCTCTGAAGGTCTCGCTATATGGTGGTGCAACATGCAATGTGTGGTCTTCATGAGCAATAAAAAAGGGCGGAAATGATGTTTATGTTGAGCTCTATTCCAGTTTTCTGTACAGGTTCTGGAACTCTCGGAACCGTGGTGATGCAAAACTTTTTTTTTTATATGTGTATTTTCCATCATATACTACTAGAGCTAAACTGCAAATCGCGACGTGGCGCAGTTCTCAACAATACAGGGATCTCTGCAGCGGCCCAAGCCGTCGCTCAGCAACAGTCTGAGACGAGATGACAGCGAGCAACGGCAATGCGCCCGCCTCCAGTCCGTAGTATCTTAAGAAAACCGTGAAATGCAGTAAGAGCAGGGAGCAACGATAGCGGTCAGAAGTAAGTCTTCAACAAACATCTGAGTTCCACCAATCTGCGGCTCCAAAAAACGCAGACATCAAACCGTTTGCGCTTTCTGCTGACGGACAACATAAATTGTCACAGGTACGTATATTAAATGAGTACGGATATCTTCGACACTGCAGCTATACTCAAGGCAATTAGATTCGGCAAGCCATTCATCTAGACTGTTTATAAACGTTTGCGTCAGGCAGTTTGTGTTGGAGAAGGATGACTAGTATAATTTTTGTAATTACTGGAAAATATGGATATTCAAAATTATACATTCACGTACGTTGAATCCAAGCCAAGCTATCTCTGTATCTACACCTACATCTACATCGGGTAAATTCTAGTGTCCGATACCACACGTCGGCTTTGGCCAATGACGTAATGGGTGATGTTATTTTGTTTGTGCCGCAAATTGCTGTCGGTGAACGTTAAATGATTTCTCTGGATTTCCTTGTTACGCGCGTATATTAAAAATTCGATGTAGATTGTTTTGTTTTCATCTCGTAATTTGTTTTAGGCATCTTTTGTTAATGAAAGTAGTCGTGATTTAGAAGTAGTCGTGATTTATAAGGTCTTGATTTCATACGCTGTTCGTTATGGATGAGTCAGTTGTTTTTACTGCGAAAATTCTGCTTCAGAAAATGAGTGACTCTAATTCAACTATAAAATTTTTGCAATCATTGGGCGTCATTGCTGAATTTTGCAAGTGCAGTGTCTCTGGAAATTATATGGTTTTGACGAAGGTTGCGTTGTCACGTGGAGGTGCAGAAAAAACAACATATGGAGATCCACACGCAGGGGGATATGGTTCGAAAGATCGAGGTTGAATTTAGAAGTAAGTGTGATGCTAACCTACTATTTTTGCTATGAATATTCTAGCAAATCTGTCATGCACGAATCAGGGGTTTCGTGTGGCACTGTAGTCTACTGGTTCTCCATTTTAGAGAAGTCTGCTTGGAATTTATAACGTATCGGGGGTCATTGGGGAGAGCCAGGGATTATAGTTGAAGTAGATGAGTCACATTTTGGAAAGAGAAAGTACGAAAGGAGGCACGAGGTTGTTGGGCTTTGTGTTTTTGGAGCAGTAGTTTCTAGAGTAGATTGTACTGATGTTGTATTTAGGGTTGTACCATATCGAACAAAGGAAGTCTTGACATCTTTAATAGAAGAATATGTGGAAGAAGGTTCTGTAGTCATGTCGGATGGGTTTCCTTCGTACAAGGGGTTATCATCATTTGGTGGTGAATCACAATATTCAGTTTAAAGATTATAAGGTGGGAGCATGTACTAGTACTATCGAGGGATATTCGGGGGCTGTAAAATCTGTTGTCAGGCTGGGAAAGCGAATGATTTCAGTGTTACAAGGCCATTTAAATGAATACCGTTGAAGGAAGAGTATTCCTAAAGGTTATTGTTTATTTCTTGCATTTATGAAAGTAGTCTGCAAAATGTACAAGCCTCGTTTTGTTAGTTAGGTGTTTGTTGGGTCTGATACATTTTTCTTGTTTTACGTTACGTTTCTTATGTTACTGTGTTGTGCGAGTGCTACTTTTTGGTTTCTCTAGAGGGAGGTTTTTCTGTCGTTTTAATATTTTCTGGTTACAGTGGTGGGCCGGGGGGTATTGCTGTGTCTTTGCCGGAGGGTTTATGTGACTGACTCGTGATTTAACTTTTTTTATTGTTTTAAAATTTTGCGTCTGATTGAGAACGGGTGGTAGGAAAGAATTGATTTGGGTGATACCTCATTCGTGCCTGGCAGTTTGTTTTTCTTATTATTTTTTCATTAGTTATTTTGGATTTTGCTTCTTCCGTTACAGTTTGACCTTCTAGCATTATTATTTCTTGTTATGTCCTTATTTCGTTTTTGTCAGCCTTGACCTTTGACCCCTTTGGAAGTTCAAATATGGTAAGTTTCTTTTTATGTAGCCATTTCTATGTGTTCCTTTTAGATGTTTCCGCTACACTTCTGCTTTTACTGTCACTTCTGGTGTATCGATTTTACTGAGTATTACTTGGAGCTGCTATAACTGGTGTGACTTTCGTGTAGTATAGTTATCGGTTGCAAGGTTTGGTCACTTTTGCGTTTTATTTGTTTGCGTGTGTAAAGATTTTCGTTTTTTGAAAGTCTAGTCGTATTCTGTAGTTCACAAGAAAGTTCATTTTTAAGCACGTTTCTGATATGCTGTAAGATTTTTGCGCAACAAACAATAATATTGGAATCGGTAACTAGAAATGACCTCCTACGTAGGTTGCTTCTACTTACCGATTCCAGCTATTCGACGGTTCATTATTTAGATCGCTTTTGCAGTACGTGTGGAAAACGTAATATAATACATGCACTCGTAATTCCTCTCGTATTTTTATTTAATTCGGTCATCTTCAACTCGTTTCAATGAAATTCACGCGAAAATAATAGTCGCGTTAAATGTATCATGGCATGCTACATTCGTTTGTTTACGAATATGATCCGTTCCATTCATAGACCATCCATTGCAACATCTCTGCCTCACGTATGACGTCATTGGTCAAAGTCGACGGGTGGTATCGGACACTAGAATTTATCCTCTACATCTACAATCCTGGAAATTGAAATAAGAACACCGTGAATTCATTGTCCCAGGAAGGGGAAACTTTATTGACACATTCCTGGGGTCAGATACATCACATGATCACACTGACAGAACCACAGGCACATAGACACAGGCAACAGAGCATGCACAATGTAGGCACTAGTACAGTATATATCCACCTTTCGCAGCAATGCAGGCTGCTATTCTCCCATGGAGACGATCGTAGAGATGCTGGATGTAGTCCTGTGGAACGGCTTGCCATGCCATTTCCACCTGGCGCCTCAGTTGGACCAGCGTTCGTGCTGGACGTGCAGACCGCGTGAGACGACGCTTCATCCAGTCCCAAACATGCTCAATGGGGGACAGATCCGGAGATCTTGCTGGCCAGGGTAGTTGACTTACACCTTCTAGAGCACGTTGGGTGGCACGGGATACATGCGGACGTGCATTGTCCTGTTGGAACACCAAGTTCCCTTGCCGGTCTAGGAATGGTAGAACGATGGGTTCGATGACGGTTTGGATGTACCGTGCACTATTCAGTGTCCCCTCGACGATCACCAGTGGTGTACGGCCAGTGTAGGAGATCGCTCCCCACACCATGATGCCGGGTGTTGGCCCTGTGTGCCTCGGTCGTAAGCAGTCCTGATTGTGGCGCTCACCTGCACGGCGCCAAACACGCATACGACCATCATTGGCACCAAGGCAGAAGCGACTCTCATCGCTGAAGACGACACGTCTCCATTCGTCCCTCCATTCACGCCTGTCGCGACACCACTGGAGGCGGGCTGCACGATGTTGGGGCGTGAGCGGAAGACGGCCTAACGGTGTGCGGGACCGTAGCCCAGCTTCATGGAGACGGTTGCGAATTGTCGTCGCCGATACGCCAGGAGCAACAGTGTCCCTAATTTGCTGGGAAGTGGCGGTGCGGTCCCCTACGGCACTGCGTAGGATCCTACGGTCTTGGCGTGCATCCGTGCGGTCCGGTCCCAGGTCGACGGGCACGTGCACCTTCCGCCGACAACATCGATGTACTGTGGAGGCCTCACGCCCCTCGTGTTGAGCAATTCGGCGGTACGTCCACCCGGCCTCCCGCATGCCCACTATACGTCCTCGCTCAAAGTCCGTCAACTGCACATACGGTTCACGTCCACGCTGTCGCGGCATGCTACCAGTGTTAAGGACTGCGATGGAGCTCCGTATGCCTCGGCAAGCTCGCTGACACTGACGGCGGCGGCGCACAATTGCTGCGCAGCTAGCGCCATTCGACGGCCAACACCGCGGTTCCTGGTGTGTCCGCTGTGCCGTGCGCGTGATCATTGCTTGTACAGCCCTTTCGCAGTGTCCAGAGCAAGTATGGTGGGTCTGACACACCGGTGTCAATGTGTTCTTTTTTCCATTTCCAGGAGTGTATATAGATATTCCGGTAGCACCGTATGGTGCGTGGCGGAGGGTATCTGGTACCAACGCTTGTCATTTCCTTTCCTGTATGAGCCCCAATTTCTCGTAGCTTATCTTCGTGGTCCTTAAGCGCAATGTATGTTGGAGGCAGTAGGATCGTTCGGAAGTCAGCTCCAAATGGCGGTTCTCTAAATTTTCTGACTAGTATTTCCCGAAAAGAACGTCGCCTTCCCTCCAGGGTTCCCATTTCAGTTCCCGAAACATCTCCGTAAGACCTACGTGTTGTTCTGACCTACCGGGAACAAATCTAGCAGACCGCCTCTGAATTACTTCGATAACTTCCTACAGTCCAACCTGGTACGAATCCCAAACATCCGAGCAGTGCTCAAGAACAAGTCGCACCAGCGTCCTGTGAGCGGTCACCTTTACAGGTGAACCACTCTTTCCTAAAATTCTCCCAATAAGCAGAAGTCGACCATTCACCTTCCATACTACAGCTCTCACATTCTCGATCCACCACATATCGCTTTGCAACGTTATGCCCAGATATTTAAACGACTTGACCGTGTCAATCAGCAAACTAGCAATACTGTATCCGGACATTACAAGTTAGTTACATTTTTTCACATTTAGGGCTAGCTGCCATTCATGACACCAATTGGAAATTTTGTCTAAGCCGTCTTTTATCTTCCACATTACTATACACCATGGTATCATTAGGAAACTGTGGTGTGTGTACTGTAAGACTTTCGGTACACACACCATCAGATTATTTGACTTGTCGCTCTAACGAAGTAGGCGAGTGTCAGTAATATGTCTCGTGGTCTTATCGTGGCGTGTTTATCTTCTGCTGTTAGGTCAGACGATAGAAATCCCACTTGCACGCTTAGAGTAGCAGACTGACAGTGACCAACTTTAAACAGAACTTGATTAATTTTCACACACATTTATTAAAATAATAAAAATCCTAGATATTACGTAACTTGATTCTGAATGCTGTTTACAATTGACAATCTGAAGTTCCTTTGGTCTTGGTACGTTAATCTTATTCCCACATATCTCTGATACTTGACAAAGTGGCTATACATTTCCCTTCATGGCTATGTACAGGAATATTGTAATCGTATTAGGCGCAGACTGAAACTTGACTACAGACTAATGCAGACTAATGCAGACTGACTAATCGGAAGCTGGCCGCGGTGGTCTAGCGGTTCTGGCGCTGCAGTCCAGAACCGCGGGACTGCTACGGTCGCAGGTTCGAATCCTGCCTCGGGCATGGGTGTGTGTGATGTCCTTAGGTTAGTTAGGTTTAAGTAGTTCTAAGTTCTAGGGGACTTATGACCTAAGATGTTGAGTCCCATAGTGCTCAGAGCCATTTGAACCATTTTTGACTAATCGGAGGTCTGTACACTCGTTATAATACCTCGAGCGTTCAGGTATCACTGCGCGAGTGTGATTCTCGAGGAGAAAAGGTTCTACGTTTGCAGCAATCTCATTGGCTGCGTTGCATATTAATACGTGGATCGGCGGAAGCAGAATTTGGTCCGTCTCTAAGACAGCGCCATCTCGTAGTGCGGAGACGGACGAGCGCTGCGCCTGTGCTGTTATGCTTAGCGGGGCGCGCTCTATTGGGAAAGTTGTGTACGCGCTGACTACGTGCAACTATGTACACAACACAAACAATCGCACATTGCTGGGCACCCTGTCACCCAAATAATTTATGTACGTAGAGAATAACAGCGGTTCTGTCACACTTCCCTTGGACATAACTGATATCCTTGTCTCTGATGAACATTCGCTGTCGAGAATAACATGCTGGGTTCTATTATTTTAGAAGTTCGCGAGCCACTCACATATCAGTGAACTTATTCAGTATGCTCGTACCTTCGTTATCAGCTTGCAGTGGGGCGCCGTGTAAAATGCTTTCCGGAAATGTAGAATTATGGAATCCGCCTATTGCCTTTCATTCACAATTTTCAATATATGATGGGAGAAGAGGCCAAGCTGAGTTTCGCTCGAGCGATGCTTTCTAAAACTTCGTCGGTAAAAGCTTCTCAGTCTGAAGAAAGTTAATTATATTCGATCTGAGAATACGTTCAAGGATTCTGCAACAAGCATTAGTTAGGGATATAAGTCTGTAATTTTGTGGATCCATCTCTTATCCTTCTCATATACTAGAGTCACCTGCGCTTTCTTCCAGTCGCTTGGGACTTACTGTTGGGCGAGAGATCCACGATAAATGCAAGCTAGGTAAGGGGCCAGTGCCATAGAGTACTCTTTGTAAAATCTAAGTGGGATTCCATCCGGACCTGGTGATTTATTTGCTTTCAAATCTGTCAGTTGTTTCTCTACACCAAGTATGTTTATTACTATGTCGTCCATACGGGAGTCTGTCGGATGAGCAAATGACGGCATGTTTGTACGATTATCTTATGTAAACGATTTCTTAAACGCGAAATGTAAAATTTCAGTTTTCGTTTTGCTATCTTTAGCTGCCTTATCAGGCTCGTATAGGTGTCGTTCGACAAGTCGTGATCGTCGTAACCGTTCGATAATTTCCAAGAAGCGTTGCATACCAAAGTTGTGGTCTGTCTCCGCCGGATATACTACATCGAACGCTCGAGTCTCGAGACGGTAAATATGGAAACTTTGTTCTGCGTTAGCAACCGAACGTCGTATAGCGTTGTTTATAGTGATGACTGAATCCGGTGTAGTATCCAGTTCCAGTAGTCTCACGTGGCGGAAGTTAATTCCGCGACTTTGTAGTGTAGATATTTGTTTACGGTTTTGTTGGTGGTATGCGTTATTGTCAAACGACGATCTCAGGAACTGCGTCGACTGTCAAGGACGACGCGTGTGACACTCACTAAGATGACCGCCGATGTAGACTTCCCATCTCCGTTGTGCTGCACAAACTGCAAGAAAAGGACTTGCCATCTGGAAAAACACATCTTTTAGTGAAATTACTAGTTTACGCTGTAAAGGCCCTTTGTCACCGCTGTTAGTTCCTCTGTAAATGCCCTTTGTCGTCGCTGTAAACAGTATCTGTATTTGTGAATGGAGAGTCGCGCTTTCGTTATACAGTGTGTTCCAAAAGAAAACCGACAAACTTTGGGGACAGGTTCCTTACACCCAAACAAGAAAAAAGAATTTAGTAAACATGGACTCTATAATGCATAGCTTAAGAGCTATGAGCCCTTGTTCGGTAGAAGAGATGTGTTTCACACTAGCAAAGATGAACAAGTGCTCATACCTCTTTAAAGTATGCATTTTAGACAACATGTTCAATGGATTTTTTTGCGTTCGGTCAATACTTTCTCTTCCCAGAACGTGGCAAACAAAGACGTTCAGTAGAAGAGATCTGTCTCACAGTATCGAAAACGAACTAGTGCTCATACCTCTTAAGGTATGAGCTCATGTTTACTGGCATTTTAGGACACCCTGTATACAGCCTCGGAGGCAGGCCGCGACTTCGGTATAAAGCGCTTCTTGGAAACTATCACGACGCATTTTCGACCCTAAGCTGTATTTATGGCGGAAAAATTACTTGCTTTTTGTCATTGGTCTCTCTTACGCGAAATGATATGCGTGTTTATGCTCTTCTCGGGTATACTGCCGCATATCATCGTCTTGTCTACGCGATAATTTCGATGATCTGCAATCTCCACGTGCGACCATTCGATACCCAAACGCACTCAAACTACACTCCTGGAAATTGAAATAAGAACACCGTGAATTCATTGTCCCAGGAAGGGGAAACTTTATTGACACATTCCTGGGGTCAGATACATCACATGATCACACTGACAGAACCACAGGCACATAGACACAGGCAACAGAGCATGCACAATGTCGGCACTAGTACAGTGTATATCCACCTTTCGCAGCAATGCAGGCTGCTATTCTCCCATGGAGACGATCGTAGAGATGCTGGATGTAGTCCTGTGGAACGGCTTGCCATGCCATTTCCACCTGGCGCCTCAGTTGGACCAGCGTTCGTGCTGGACGTGCAGACCGCGTGAGACGACGCTTCATCCAGTCCCAAACATGCTCAATGGGGGACAGATCCGGAGATCTTGCTGGCCAGGGTAGTTGACTTACACCTTCTAGAGCACGTTGGGTGGCACGGGATACATGCGGACGTGCATTGTCCTGTTGGAACACCAAGTTCCCTTGCCGGTCTAGGAATGGTAGAACGATGGGTTCGATGACGGTTTGGATGTACCGTGCACTATTCAGTGTCCCCTCGACGATCACCAGTGGTGTACGGCCAGTGTAGGAGATCGCTCCCCACACCATGATGCCGGGTGTTGGCCCTGTGTGCCTCGGTCGTATGCAGTCCTGATTGTGGCGCTCACCTGCACGGCGCCAAACACGCATACGACCATCATTGGCACCAAGGCAGAAGCGACTCTCATCGCTGAAGACGACACGTCTCCATTCGTCCCTCCATTCACGCCTGTCGCGACACCACTGGAGGCGGGCTGCACGATGTTGGGGCGTGAGCGGAAGACGGCCTAACGGTGTGCGGGACCGTAGCCCAGCTTCATGGAGACGGTTGCGAATTGTCGTCGCCGATACGCCAGGAGCAACAGTGTCCCTAATTTGCTGGGAAGTGGCGGTGCGGTCCCCTACGGCACTGCGTAGGATCCTACGGTCTTGGCGTGCATCCGTGCGGTCCGGTCCCAGGTCGACGGGCACGTGCACCTTCCGCCGACAACATCGATGTACTGTGGAGGCCTCACGCCCCTCGTGTTGAGCAATTCGGCGGTACGTCCACCCGGCCTCCCGCATGCCCACTATACGTCCTCGCTCAAAGTCCGTCAACTGCACATACGGTTCACGTCCACGCTGTCGCGGCATGCTACCAGTGTTAAGGACTGCGATGGAGCTCCGTATGCCTCGGCAAGCTCGCTGACACTGACGGCGGCGGCGCACAATTGCTGCGCAGCTAGCGCCATTCGACGGCCAACACCGCGGTTCCTGGTGTGTCCGCTGTGCCGTGCGCGTGATCATTGCTTGTACAGCCCTTTCGCAGTGTCCAGAGCAAGTATGGTGGGTCTGACACACCGGTGTCAATGTGTTCTGTTTTAACCATTGCCAGGAGTTTTCTTCTTTTAAATTTTGGAGAAACAGCGGCTCCCTTATACCCTGGTTACAGGTCAATGCACCTGCGCGAGAAGCAGAAGAATTGCAGCGTCCCCGGCGATAGAAACTGGCGGACGTAATATATCGCAAATTAAGAGGTAGCGGGTGGAAAACCAGACCGTTGATGTTTTATATCAGATAAAATAGGATTCCATGTCTTGGTTAAAGGAAAACCTTTATTTCCATTAATTATATCGTCAGATAATCGTATTTTGATTGATTTCTTGAGCACACAGTCTTAGTAACGAGAATCCGGAGCAAATGTTTGCGTCTCTTAAAACGACATATTTATGCCCTTCATTGAGACAATGTTCGGCGACGGCAGACTTTTCAGGCTGGAGCAAACGTATGTGTCGCTAATGTTCCACACATCGATCACAAACAGCGCCAGTAGTCTGTCCAAAGTAGGCCTTTCCCCATTGTGAGTGAATTTTATAAACTCCAGGCTTTCTCAATCCCAAATCATCTTTAACAGATCCAAACAGGGCCCTAGTCTTTGCCAAAGGCAAAACAACGGTTTTAATGTCATACTACCTGAGAATTCAAGAAATGTTTGAAGAAACACTTCCAGAAAAGAGTAAAAAAGCAACTGATTTACTAATGTCCGGTGCCAGTTCACTTGATGGTCCAAACTAAAAAGCACGATTAATTTGATGATGCAGCGGAGTGTGCGCTGATATGAAACTTCCTGGCAGATTAAAACTGTGTGCCCGACCGAGACTCGAACTCGGGACCTTTGCCTTTCGCGGGCAAGTGCTCTACCAACTGAGCTACCGAAGCACGACTCACGCCCGGTACTCACAGCTTTACTTCTGCCAGTACCTCGTCTCCTACCTTCCAAACTTCACAGAAGCTCTCCTGCGAACCTTGCAGAACTAGCACTCCTGAAAGAAAGGATATTGCGGAGACATGGCTTAGCCACAGCCTGGGGGATGTTTCCAGAATGAGATTTTCACTCTGCAGCAGAGTGTGCGCTGATATGAAACTTCCTGGCAGATTAAAACTGTGTGCGCGACCGAGACTCGAACTCGGGACCTTTGCCTTTCGCGGGCAAGTGCTCTACCAACTGAGCTACCGAAGCACGACTCACGCCCGGTACTCACAGCTTTACTTCTGCCAGTACCTCGTCTCCTACCTTCCAAACTTTACAGAAGCTCTCCTGCGAACCTTGCAGAACTAGCACTCCTGAAAGAAAGGATATTGCGGAGACATGGCTTAGCCACAGCCTGGGGGATGTTTCCAGAATGAGATTTTCGCTCTGCAGCGGAGTGTGCGCTGATATGAAACTTCCTGGCAGATTAAAACTGTGTGCCCGACCGAGACTCGAACTTTGTCAGACTGTTTTCAATCATGTGTAAGACTATATTAATGCTGATTAGTGCGTTAAACACAACACGTAAATTTAAGATATAAATGAAAGAAGAAACGCTACTTAGTATGAACTGTACCAATTTTGCTGAATTTCAGCTTATTGACATAACATAACTGTTTTAGTAAGACAAAGTACCCCAGATCGTTACGAATTAGCAAAATATTATGTGCATTCGGCCGCGAAACGGTCTGTGTCAACGTTCAGACCAGTCATACTGGATTACAGTTGCTGACCTACCATGAAAGCAATGCGTGAAGATTCATAAGGAAATTCAGTTAAAAAACAGTCAGAGCCACACTTAAGTCAATTCAGTTATTGACAGAAGCGGAAAAAATAGGAGTACAAGAATTTCATATTGACATCCACAGGGCGCCGGTACAGAATAAAGTTAGCAATAAAACATACTGAGGGCGCGAAAATTTCTTAAAATTGCTTTACTGATAGTTATCTGCCTCCATCGAGATTAGAACCGAAAACAAACCAGACTTCGCTTGCAGTAGCAAACACCTTTCACTACGCTAGCAGACAACCCAGGCAAACAGCCCTCTATTATTACCTCAGGCATTAAGAAGCCAGCAATTTCGCAATGAAAATGGCAAAATGACCTGCAGTTTCTGTTGCATGGAGCTCTCTGGACTCAAAAACAGGAATTTTCTACCTTTATATCACCGCTTCTCTCACGATCATTCGGATTGTTTATCGAAATAACCAAATACTGTTATTACCGAGTAAATTTAGAAGGATAATTCTGCACCACCCCAGGAAATGAACGGCTACATAGCTGCCAAACGTATTTTACAATGTTTCGAATTGTCCATTAGACTCGCCACAGCCAGAAAACGTTAATTAGCCGAAGTGTTTCTTAAGATAGCTAGCAATGGTAATGCTCGCACTTCTAAAACACGGTAGCATTAATACTGGCATCTGAATTACCACGTGTATAGGCAGATGGATTTTATTTGCGTTCCTGTAAACGTGATTAGGATCGAAACCTAGCTACGATTAATCTGCTGATGTATCGACTGCAACTAGAGCATTTCGATAAAAGAGTTGGGGGAATTATTTATGCGGCCCTCATCTTCAGTAACTGTCGTAGCTATTTTCGTTGTTAGGATTTCGTCAACTCAGTCGGTAAAAATGGAACCCTACTAGTCTCACTCTCTTGACCGTCTATATGTCTACCCAACCCTTAAAACCCGTTCACCTCGAGTACCGGTAGACATAATAAGCGGAAATGTATCGCACTTCCTGCGGTATACGGTCCCTTGGTGCTCTATGTCAACGGAATCTAAAGATATGGCCGTTTATGTAAATGAAATTTACGAGAAAGGTCAAAAAATGGCTGTAAGAACTATGTGACCAAACTGCTTAGGTCATCACTCCCCTACACCTAGAACTACTTAAACCTACCTAAGTTAAGTACATCACACACGTCCATGCCCGAGGTAGGATTCCAACCTGCGACAGAAGCAGCCGCGCCGTTCATAACTGAGGCGCCTAGAACCGCTCGGCTACCGTAACCGGTGAAACCCTTTTCACCTCATGTATAATGATAATATATGATAATATATACTCCACGATAAAGGATGACAGTCAAAAACAGTTGCAGGATAAAAATTTATTAAAATTCTTGACCATGGTTTCGGTACATATAAATATACCTTCATGAGAAGTAAAAAATCTAAAATTACATACTGTAATGGAGATAAATAAAACAATTGTGCCAAAGGCGTCGTCAATAATTAAGACCTCTTCTCCATTTGTACAACATGACTATGGTCACAGGGTCAAAGCGAACAGTTTAGCACCATGCTCTAAAACGCTAATAGACAATTCGAAACATTTTCGATGCATTGGCAGCTATCTAGCTGTGTATTTCCTGGGGTGGTGCAGAATTATGCTTCTAAATTTACTGGCTAATATCAATATTTTGTTATTTCGATAAACATCCCGAATGATCGTCACATTCTAACATTCTGCGTGGTGTCTGTTTATTCTATGTCGTGTCTCCCTACCACTTTCGCGCAACGACGCTCTGAGAGTGTTTTTTAGGGAATTGACTTGTTTGAACCTGGAACCTGTTGCTGGTAAGGAGACGCCAGACCACACATGACATGTAGAGTTCAAAAGAGTTCAGTGAGACTAGCGATGATAACTAAAGACTTAATGATTTCAGCGTTAGCTCCACTGCACTCCCTGTAAAAGAATCTTAATACTGACTAAATTTAGTGGAAGGGGTTCAAGGCTTTCCTATTTTTTAGTTAGCTGGTAAAATAACGTCGAAAAAGCAGTTAAGTTTACCATTGGAAATTTTATTCTACTCACAAAACATTGTTTATAAATTGCACTATTGATAAAAGGAAATGTTTTAATACAGGATGATAAAAACCAATTGCGTTCAACAAAAATGTGAACGAATATTCCCTGAATGGGTTTCCAAGTTCTACAATGGATCGAAGGATGACCTATGTCATATCACATCTATCATCTAGGTTTAAATTAAGTTTTACAAAAGAGAAAACTATCAAAATGGTCTACAGTGACCCTCAATTATCTTTAATTACTTATCTAACTTGTCGTAAATTACAGTGGCTG
Source organism: Schistocerca cancellata (assembly GCF_023864275.1). NCBI lineage: Eukaryota > Metazoa > Arthropoda > Insecta > Orthoptera > Acrididae > Schistocerca > Schistocerca cancellata. The sequence continues at coordinate 146,639,548 of NC_064628.1, read as the reverse complement.
ATGTGGCTTCTCAGTAATTATATAACAGAAAAATCATCGCGTTTCAGATTTTAACTTACGTAGCAAAAGTGAATACCATGAGCTTCAATTGACGATCGACACAAGTATTGCGTAAAATGGGGATGTAACAGATGAGCCTTCTGCAGTTGTAAGTGAAGCCTTATCTTATGTGCTGAAAAATGCGGCATCGCGTGCGTTCATTACCTTGTCGGTGTTCGTCAGGGGGCGGCGGCCGGCACGGCTCCATGCATCTCGCCGTCTCCGAAGCAACTCTGTCCTAACTTCTCCTTACTACAATTTACTGAAGTTGGTTAAAAAAAAACTATCTGGCTGTGTTTTCATCTGACCAATCAGGGTCTCAATGTTAACCTTAAGCTCCGCCTACAAAAATTCTGTCTGTCCAATGAGAAACGTTATACTTTTCGTGGTGGGGCAATGTTTTTAACGTTTGCAACGTAACAGAGACGCGAAAAAGTCTCACGCTAAAACTTGCGGCTGGAGTGGGCCTTTTTGTGTTATCGTAAGATCTATACTGTTCTTCTGGAGGGCTCTAGCTTTTAACATGGACTGGGGGGGGGTGGTCCTAGCGGTTATCTGGCGACGTGGGTGTCCGTCCCTTATCGTAGGGCCTTCTAGCTAACACAGTTCTGCTCTCAGCTTCTGTTCTCGTTTCTCCGCTCGGAACTGCGTCTGTCTCACGGTGGGAAGGTATGACATGCATTTAGGTATTCTTGTGTTAGTCTGTGGTATTCCATTTGCTCACTCGTTACTCGTATTACTTTGGTTAATTTAATGTCACGATTTATTTGGAGCTATGTGACATACTACTGGATTTGATAATCATGTCAGTGTTTTCATGGAAGGTGTTGAATTTGCCTGACACCTTACAATATAAGCGGTGATACAAGGGTAGAAAATTCTTGTTTTTGATTCCAGAGAGCTCTATGCAACAGAAACTGTTGATCATTTTGCCACTTTCATTGTGAAATTACCGGCTTCTTCATGTCAGGGGTAATAATAGAGGGCTGTTTACCTGGGTTGTCTGCTAGCGTAGTGAAAGGTGTTGGCTACTGCAAGCGAGGTCTGGTTTGTTTTCGGTTCTAATCTCGATGGAGGCAGATAGACTACCTGTAAAGCAATTTTAAGAAATTTTCGCGCTCCCAGTACGTTTTATTGCTAACTTTAATCTGTACCGGCGCCCTGTGGATGTCAATATGAAATTCTTGTACTGCCTACTTTTTCCGCTTCTGTCAGTAACTGAATTTACTTAAGTGTGGCTCTGAATGATTTTTAACTGAATTTCCTTATGAGTCTTCACGCATTGCTACATTTGCACACTTTCATGGTAGGTCAGCAACGGTAATTCAGTATGACTGGTCTGAACGTTGACACAGACTGTTTCGCGGCCGAATGCACATAATATCTTGCTAATTCGTAACGATCTGTGGTACTTTGTCTTACTAAACAGTTATGTTATCTCGATAAGCTGAAATTCAGCAAAATTAGTACAGTTCATACTAATTAGCGTTTCTTCTATCATTTATATCTTAAATTTACGTGTTGTGTTCAACGCACTGATCAGCATTAATATAGTCTTACACAGATTGAAAACAGTGTGACAAAGTTCGGATATTTTGTGAATTTCACGCCTGTGCATAGTATGTTCGTAGCACTTAGTCGCCATGCCTCTTATGCTGTGTAGCAGACTTTAGAGCTGTGCGGATCAGCATAAGGAAAAGGTGAAGTGTTGAGGGATCTCATTCGTTTTGTCCACGACTGTACGTAGAACCCCCATGCGCTAATTTGGATGACAACTCGTAGAATGAAGACAGCGGTCCGTGTGTGTGGGTTTACGGTATACCCCATGTCTCACGGTACCACTTTTTTTTTACGTACTAGAACATCCAAGAAAGGCAATTTGCCATCTTTTTCAATTTCCGTCGAAAATTTGATTGGTGGATGAAGACAGTTCAAATGATGGAAAAACCGACTAAGAGCTTCCATTCCATGTGGTCAAACAATAAAAGTATCGTTTACGAATCTCCAGAAACATGTAGGTTGAAGAGATGAATTCCTGAGTGTGTTATCTTCAAAATCTTCCATAAAAACTTCGGCACAATATGGGAAAGAGGATTCCCCGTAACCACACAGATGAAAATAAACACGGGAGTCAAAACTTTTATTCACTGCTCATGCAGTGTGCTCATTCATCTTTGACCCAGCACAGTAAAAGTGAATTATTTACAATAGCAGAAAACACATGAGAACCTTACAACTTGACTAAATGTTTATGTCATACTGATTTCCGAAATCAGCTTCAATTATTGTAGGGACATGATCGATTTTACAATTTATTCATTTCAATTCTTACTTGGGACATACTTTGTTTCTTTGTTCCTGACGCTAGGGTCCCAGGAAGGCGACGGGGAAATGTTCCGGAGGCCGCAGCCCAGGTACGCTCTAGACACCAAGATTCTCATGTCCGGTAGATGTGAGCCCTGCAGTACTGTGTCTTCATTACGAACGTTTCGGGAATTCAAGGAACAATAACGTTGTCTCCAACAGAGCGTCTATTGCTTGCCCTACGCGATGTCAGTGAGTGAACAACTCTCCCTCTTTTTTTGTCCATCGTACAGATTTGCACATATTGAATGACCATGTTCAGAATATTTGCGTTAATCGTAAATAAAACACCTACACTTAAACAACAAACGGTATGCGAAATGTCGTAGGTTCTTCCTTATCTTCTTATCGGCAGGACAGCGGATCAACATGCGAGGATAGTTCCTACAGTGTTCAATAAAGAGCTGATAATACTTAATGAAATTCCGCGCAAATGAAGCGCCCAGACACCAGCGCAGTAGTTAGATCGTCCACGAACGGGTCGATTCGCACTCGTCGGTCGAGAGCTTTATGCAGAAACAAGGCGATGCAAGCGACGACCGTCCGCACAAGGGTCGATGAGTACCTGTCGCCGTGGGCGATTTTCTTTCAGTCAGCCTCCGGCTTCCAACTGAGACCTCCTAAACTTCGTTGGTTATTCGCTTCAATAGCCAACAGTGTAATGAACAGTTCTAGTATTGCGGGAGATATTGAGATGTCCTGATGCCGGTGGAAGAAGAGAAAGAAGTAGAGAGAGTTACCGGTGTATGTCCAAAATGTCCAACAGAACAGACATCACTGAAATATGTATGCTTCTTATTATGTATCGGGTGATCAAAAAGTCAGTATAAATGTGAAAACTGAATAAATAATGGAATAATGTAGATAGAGAGGTTCAAATTGACACACATGCTTGGAATGACATGGGGTTTTATTAGAACCAAAAAAAATACAAAAGTTCAAAAATGTCCCCCAGATGGCTCTTCATCTGATCAGAATAGCAATAATTAGCATAACAAAGTAAGATAAAGCAAGGATGATGTTTTTTACAGGAAATCCTCAATATGTCCACCATCATTCCTCAACAATAGCTGTAGTCGAGGATTAATGTTGTGAACAGCACTGTAAAGCATGTCCGGAGTTATCGTGAGGCATAGGCGTCGGATGTTGTCTTTCATCATCCCTAGAGGTGTCGGTCGATCACGATACATTTGCGACTTCAGGTAATCCCAAAGCTAATAATGGCACAGACTGTGGTCTGGGGACCTGGTAGGCCAAGCATGACGAAAGTGGCGGCTGAGCACACGATCGTCACCAAACAACGCACGCAAGGGATATGTCGGACATTTTACTTGGTTTTTTTTTTTTTTTTTTTTGCTTCTATAAAACCCCATGTCATTCCAAGCATGTGTGTCAATTTTTACCTCTCTATCTACATTATACTGACTTTCTGATCACACGGTACATTGAAAGTAGTGGGAGGGAGGGGGGGGGCGGGGAGAAAGGGAAGGAACTAATGATATCAGCTGCTGCAAGTCTTCATGCGTAATCAGCGGTGACGAATGGTAACGTCTGCCAGACCACCACTCTAACCCGGGATCTCCTGCTTACTAGGTAGTTGTGTTAACCACTGCTCCACTCAGACAATGATCGTCGCAAACTCGCGGACTATATCGGCACGCTCACGTTCCTATTTAGACCCCCACCCCCTTTCTGTAGTTCCTGTCCCTGTCCACCATGCTCCCATGCTCACTAATTGTAGATTCCCGCTGGAGGTCGAATGTAAATGAAGGTTGTTCATTCATTGCCCATCGATGTTGGTTGGTTGGTTGGATGATTTGGGGGAGAGGACCGAACAGCGAGGTCATCAGTCCCTTCACCTTACAGAATGATGGGGAAGAAAATGACCTGTGCGCTTTCAAAGGAACCATCCCGGCATTGGCTCAAGCGATTTTATGGAAATCATGGGGAACCTAAACCAGGATGACCGGACAAGGGCTTGAACCGTCGTCGACCCGAACGCGAGTTCAGTACGCCACGCTCGGTGCCTATCGAGGCGAATCAATTATATGAATGCATGGTGGCTCCATGATCACTAATTTAGGATTCCCGTTGTAGGTCGAATGTAAATGTGCATCCACACTAAAGGTTGTGGATCCATTGACCACTGAGACGTATCAAATATATGAATGCATGGTGTCGGTTCTTTCGGGCATGTCCAAATCTAAAATCATTAAGCACTGAGGACATGGACAGGAACTGTGGATAAGTGACCGAAAGAACAGACACCACGCATTCATGTAGTATACAGGCCCATTTCTGTTCGAGCGCAAGGGTCACTAACATTTGTTTCAGTACGGATGCATTAATATCGTCCGAACTCCTGCGGAATTCAGTAATTTGCAAGTAGGGGGCTAATAGACGAGGGACGTTGCTTTGCAGCGTACGATAATTTCAAAATTTTAATCGGTCAATGGCCGTGTGCGGATGGCCGAAGAAGTTAAAGCAACCGCTCATGAGAAATTGTAAATCCGGGCTCGACTCCTGGCGCGGCACAAATTTTCAGCTTTCGCCATTGCATTATCACAAAGCCCTGTGCGGCTATTAGTAACGAATTCCTACCCACCCCCTCCCTATCTTTCCCCATCTTTCCATTTCATATAAATTTATGCATCAGCCACGTCATCCGTCATGTCCGACAGAACAGATACATTCACATATGTACCGGTACATTTGTGTCAGTGTTATAATGACTTTATTTCCTCTAATACTTTTTTGTCACAGTATGGCTCTGAGCACTATGGGACTTGACATCTATGGTCATCAGTCCCCTAGGACTTAGAACTACTTAAACCTAACTAACCTAAGGACATCACACACATCCATGCCCGAGTCAGGATTCGAACCTTGGACCGTAGCGGTCACGCGGTTCCAGACTGAAACGCCTAGAACCACACGGCCACACCGGCCGGCCCGCAGTATGGCATTGTTACGTTTCTCCTACTTATTATGCACAGCCCAGTCATTTATTTGTCCGCCTTAGAACTGTTTGTTGCTTGAACAGCGTTGTGGTATTGTGTTGATTAATTTCTGTAGCTGTCTTAGGGCTATTTTTGAGGTGAAATGAGGAAGCTGAATCCACACAATGGAGAAAAGAACACCAATCAATCGCGAAATCCGTCGTTTTATTACAGCAGATCTAGATTTCGACTATTACATAGTTATCCTCGGTGCATAGAACAACAGGTGACTCTACACCTAACTCAGACGTAGTAAACAGTTGATTGATGTAGAGCATACGAGAGGCTAACATAAAGGTCAGTTTCAGCTTCTTTCGTGCTTTACTCGCCTCCCTACTGAATCATGAACATGATACCATGTTAGGCTCCTGCGTGCTCTACATCAACCATGTTGGTTGCTATTCGTCACTTCGGGACAGGCGTCACCCCGTTATCATGCGCACTGAAGTTTTACTATGCAACAGTTGAGGTCTAGACCTATTGTAGTAAAATGATGACCTTCGCGATCGATTGCTGTTTTGTTCTCCAAGGTCAATACGTTATATATTATAGATTTAATTTTTAAGAAAGTACAAAGTTGTGGGAATGGATTCACTAAAAATGCTGAGTTGTTCCACTTCAAAATTTGGAAGATATGTCGAAAACTGTTTTTTTTTTAGTGCAAATGTGGATTTGTTATACTGTGATTACTTTTGATGACCGAACGGATGGCACATGAGAAGTTAATGAGAGATTTAAAATACCCGTGGGGCAAAATACGACAAAATATTTGTAGAATAAAGGTAATTTGCTCTGCGAAGAAACTGTTAAAAACGGCAGGATGATCCACCAAGGAAGCAAGGAAAGCCAGAAACAGCAAAATAAAGTAAAAAGAGCAATGAGTACACAATTCACCTGGACGGTTTTCGTTCACGTAAGTCATCGTAAGATATAGTAAAGTATTTTTCAGTGTTCAAAGGTAATTTTCTCAATTCGTAATTTTAAAAAACTAATTCCCTCTTAACTTTTTGTAAACTTCATGTGATGGTCTTCTTACGATCCTCAACAATATACACTACAATTACAGCCCAGCGTATTAGAGATATGAGATTCAAAAACAATAAATCGAAAACTGTTATTATATGTTGAGTTATCAAGGAAAACCATGAAAATGAACATTGTTGCACTGTTAAATTCAAATCGTTAACTAAGACACTTCTAAACTAGTGATTTATCAAATTTAGTCATTCTTGCTGTCTTCATGCTTGTTCATTTCTGCACAATAAATTTAATGGAATTATATTTTACATTTTTGAGGAACAGAACGTAAAGTATACCCAAAATTTACCCTCAAATAACTGTATCTGCCTCTTTAATGTATGGCATTCGGAAATGCATGCAAGAAATCCTTACGTCACTGTAAGGCAGATAAAGCGATGACCAGGAAGATGCTGTTATGCACACGCGAGCCATCTTACGAAGAACTCCAGAACCGTGACAGGCGAAGGCAAGCACGTAGTGTCGGCTTTCTCCGTTAGTGCCGCCACCTACCTTGCGGTCTCAAATGTTCCCGTTTCAAACACGGAAATGGCGTAGACCCAATGAACTAAACTTAATCGTATGATAGATAGCACAGTCTGTGAAATTCTTGTGAATGACTTTTCCTCTTGAGGGGTGAATCTAAAATGAATAATCAATTTAAAAGCATAGGACAGAAATTAGACCTACACATTGAACACTGTTAGCTCTTTCATAACGTTTCTTGATGGTTCCGATAACACCCCTGTAGGAAATTTGAACGCAGGAGCTTGCGAATAACTGGCCCTATTTTTTGTAGCGACTACGTCCCGTAAGACACTGTAGGTATAGTGCATGGCGGAGGGTATTATCAGTCTTCTTTGCTGTTCCATTCGCATATTGAGCGAGGGAAGGATAATTGCCTATGTGCCTCTGTACGCTCTCTATCTTTATCACATTTTGCTCATGATCTCCATGCGAGATATACATTCGTGGCAACGTAATGTTCGCACAGTCGTCTTCGAATAAACATTTTTTAAATTTACATAACGGGATTTCGCGAGAACTTCCGCTACAGAATCATTCATCCTGGGATTCAGATTATGTTCCTCCGAGCATTTCAGACACACAATCGTGTGGCTGTACCGACTAATTACGATTCGATCTGTGCGATTCTGTATTCGTTCGATGTCTGTTGTTATGCTTACGTCATTTAAGAACGCCAAACACTGAAAAAATATTCTAGAACTGATCGGATCAGCGTGTTTACTTACGGACCACAGATTCCCAGAACCCTTCCAACATATTTGCGTTTTCCAATTACATTCTGTAATACCAATTGTCTCACTTCGTATAACTTATTAGTACACACAACAGAAAAAGTCTGGGCTCACCCTATATGTCATACAAGCAAGTTGCTGTTTCGGCTGTTCCTGCACCGATCGGAAGGTCATCTCTGACGCTGTTCGGAAACGTAGGGCCTACATTTGTTACAGTGAGCGCAATTTATGGGTAGAGCGCCGCCCATGATGGATTGCAGTGTTTCAATTGAAATTAAACGACCAGTAGAGATTCCGTGGAACAGTAGAGTGAACATACGTCATGCCACAATGGACAATCGCGACCAATGATAGGACTCACAACATTACGTTACACTATAACATTACTGCCTCTAATTTGAAGTGAAACTTAAGTTTAACCATCAAATATAATAATAGTCAAATCTGAAGTTACGCAAATCATTGACTGTAAATCCTATCTTTGGCGGAAACGTAATATGAACTGGGGCAACAAAATGTCATTATGTCTTCGTGATTTGTCGTAGTTAAAATGCATGACAGACAAGAAAAATTACCATTCTTATCACTTTTTTGGCTACATTTCTGAAATTAGCTACGACCCGCAGACTGACTGGAGAACAATTCGTTTGTTGCCGCGCGGTATTATGGCTCAAATGGCTCTGAGCACTATGGGACTTAAAATCTGAGGTCAGCAGTCCCCTAGAACTTAGAACTACTTAAACCTAACTAACCTAAGGACATCACACACATCCATGCCCGAGACAGGATTCGAACTTGCGACCGTAGCAGTCGCGCGGTTCCGCACTGAAGCGCCTAGAACCCCTCGACCACCGCGGCCGGCGTGCGGGATTAGCCGAGCGGTTTAAGGCGCTACAGTCATGGACTGTGCGGCTGGTCCCGGCGGAGCATGGGTGTGTGTGTTTGTCCTTAGGATAATTTAGGTTAAGTAGTGTGTAAGCTTAGGGACTGATGACCTTAGCAGTTATGCCCCATAAGATTTCACACACATTTGAACAATTCGTTTGTCAGTTTTGTTATTTATTTGACAGCGAACAGAAGATACAGTCCTCCAACCGGTAAACGTTATGCGGAAAGATTATCGGACTTCAAAAAATAAATATGACTGCAGGCTACAACAAGTGTAACAAGTAAATGGTAATCACACAAAAAATGGAGCACAGAAAGATCGAGAACTAAAAGAACTGTATTTAAATATTTCGTTTTCTTTCAGTGATATGCTTTTACGATACATGTCACTGAAAGAGTGACAGAATAACGTATTCCAGCTCAAAAAACATTTTTTAGATTTCTTAATGTGATGAATCTTTCGTGGCACTTACACGAATTGATGCATCACAGTGACAGTCTCGCATCGTCTATAACAGAGACGATAGAGAAGTAAGAAAACAAGAGTGAGTAAGCAAGAGAGAAAGTGTGAAAGATAACGAGAGACCAGAACCCAAGACCAAGAGATCTTTTCACACAAGCACGTTTCTATATTATTATCTTTGTTTATCTTTTATCTTGGCAATAGTTACGACGTTCATGCATCGCTGCATTACCTAGACGCTTCTCAGAAAAAAATTAAATATTCTTTCACTTAAGCATAAAAAATTCTTGAAGACTGACGGTACAAAAGCCCTCTTGAATGTTGGTTTCTGTATGCACACTAGCTTCTGAGATCAACTTTCACACAAAATGGGTAATTCTTAGGAGTCTATCATTATAAGATACATTACTGTCCATATGGATCATGACTCAAGGACGCCCATACTATAGTTCGTAGTGGGGCATGCTAGACCAGGGGCTATGGAGTATTTTCAATATTTTGGATGACGAATGGTGACTTGTAAGCATCCATAAAAAAGTTGCAGCTCCGACCCACTTATAGATGTGCGTCATACCGACTTTTAAATCACTTTCACGAAATAAATACACCGCATTATATTACTCCCTTTCCCTCATAGCTGAAGGTGGGGAGGGGGGGGAAGGGGGGGTGCTTGGCCCAGACCCTCCCGCCCCCTTGCGCCCCGGATAGGGCGCCCTTGTCATGGCTATTGGGTGCAGATTTTTTCTCCTTTCATCACATTACTGTCATAATTTAACTGATTGCTTGCAGTATATGCATTTTAATCGGTTCTTAAAAAAATTGACATTTGCTGCTGTTGGTGACCGTTTCTGTAGTTTCACCGAGATTTGACTTGTGCTTCAAATGATTTTTGTTTGTCCAACTACTTAGATGGGAACCACTGGACAATGAGGCAAAAGATTCAAGATTACATTTAACATTGACGCAAAAGTCTAATACGTTATATGAAAACATTTTTATTGTTCTATCAAGGATTAGAAATAATACATGCATTAAAAAACTGACATTATATTGAAATATGACCAGTCTTTTAATAAATTTTCGTCAGTCATGAAGTTACGTTTCTTTGTATTTCATATTGCAAGTGTCTACTTGTAAATTTTTGCCTCCAAGTAATTACTACTGACTTTGTTCATTACAAATGAGAAAACGTTAGTGTTTGTCTAGTTTCTCGTTTATTATAAGAAAATTTTGTTTCCTCATTTACACATTTTAAAACAGTTTCGATGACATTAAACGCAGAACAGGACCCAGGAACACCGACTGGTAAGCCAAAGTGTCGATGGTATTCGGTCGGACACAGCATGGCAAGGTTGTGATCTTTCAGAGGTCAGGCATCTCATTGGATATGGATGCATGAGACATAATCGTTCTGCATCACGTTACAAACAGTGTCACGAAGCGTCGGTTGAAAATATGGTTCAAATGGCTCTGAGCACTATGGGACTTAACATCTGAGGTCATCAGTCCCCTAGAACGTAGAACTATGTAAACCTAACTAATCTAAGGACATCACACACATCCATGCCCGAGGCAGGATTCGAACCTGCGACCGTAGCAGTCGCACGATTCCGGACTACAGCGCCTAGAACCGCATGGCCATCGCGGCCGGCCGTCGGTTGAAAAGGTGTTTCTTTAGCATAAATACTTTTACAAGGATGCATTGCTTATGATTATCAAATTGTTCGTTGTGTCAGGTTTTAATTTTATTTCAACTTCTTCATATATGAGTTTGCGTTTCTGTTTTATCTGTGGTAGTGTTGTATGGCTCCTTTCTTTCTTGTACTTCTTTCACTGTTTCTTATTCGTGATGTGGTCACCACCAACACCGTTCAGAAATGATGCCTCTACAAGCACTTGCTGAGTGTCCTTCGTAGAGCCAATTCTACATGGCATTTCTTCGTAATGTAAATGTTGCACGACGACGAAACATCCCACAGCGAAAATCTAAAGTCTAGTGCTTACCATTGTCTTCGACACACGTTGTAGTTCTGGCAGCAGTGACAGTTTGCTGCACCAAAGTTTTTTTATTGAGGGATGTAACTTTCGAGTTGGCAGTACATCGCTTTTCTTTCCGCTTAGAAGTTCCTTCACACGGTGCTGCATGTGCTAACACGATTCGACACAGCAACTGAAGTAATTGTAAAACGGTACTTTGTCTGAATAGCTCTAGATTTTTTGTCCTTCTCAGCACACTAGTACCTTTGTGTGATTCGCTGTTCATTACATATACAAAGTTCGTGCACTATCGCCTCCTACAAAAATCTCTGATGGCACTGACTTTGACATTCGATTGCAGTCCCAACCATGCACCACATAAAGTCCTTTGTTTATACCATTACAAGATGAAAACTATTCGTTTTAGATAAAGTTCAGAACAGCTCAGTTCATGTGCCATGTATAGTTGTTAACTTTAATATATTTTTTTACTAAAGAACTTGTTTTGCATTAAACTCACAAATGTCATTAACGTATTTACTTTACGTACAATTGACTTTTTAGGAAGTTCTCTCAATTCGCGTTGTTAAGTTGTATCTGGTCTCATTTTACTGGAGCTTGTGGACTTGCTGTACATTGGTATATCATTTGCAAAGGAAACGGCACCCAGCCAAATTTATTGATTTAAGGAACCCGTTGTTCAAGATGCCTACGCTTGAACACCACACATCACAAAAGAGAAGCTAATTAGCATAATAAGAACCAAAGCAATGTCTGAGGCCATAGTTGTGCCAAAATGAAATGCATACTACTTACATGTACTAAAGTTGGTGACTCACACTCTTTGATTTCTTAGTAAGGTACATGCACAGCCATCAATTACTAAAGCTGCTACTAACGTCTGATTAACGTTTTTTAGATACTTATGTACGCATTTTATTTGAGTTAGCAGAAGGTGCCTGTACTGATTGTTTTAATCTTTTCGTTTTGGCATCCTTGGATTAGTTTCACCCATCTCATTCTACGTGATTGTTTATCCATTACTGCACATATTTAGATACAAGGAAAAAAACATACCGAGAGAAATGAATGCAAAAGATTAAACCCCTCTAGAATATCAATGAAAATTACATACTAAGCGTCCCCTGGACTTACCTCTCTGACCTGTGGACTGTTGTGTCCCAAAATACAAGCAAAATCTGTCACGTGCTTGATTTACAACTGAGATACAGACAGGTTACTCAATAAAGGTTCTTTACTCACTGTCCTCGATTTTCATTTGTGGCAGATGCGCCACTTCATTTCTAATATAATTATGAACTCTCTTCACTAACGCAAAATTCTTCGGAATTATTTTACGCTGTAATACAATAACTTACAATACTAAAATGTCTGTACACAAGAAATAACGAAATATATAAATCTTAATGCCATAGAGAAAAGCATAAATCATAAGTTAGGTCTCGTAATTACTGTATATATCTTTTTAGGTCTTGGTAAGGGATACATGTCTTGTATTTTGTTTCGTTCATGGTAGGGTAGTAAATAACATCCATCATAAGAGTTACTGATAACCCTGTATGGCTCTGTGTACTTTAACCGCCATTTTTTGTTTTTCCTTCTTGAAAAGAAGGCTTGGGATGCGACTTTATTGAAACCTTCTCTCGTAACTGAGATCTTTGTACTCTACTATGGTTCTTGTGGTACTTCGTTTTCCTGCACTGTGTTAATGACTGTTTGTTTTATTTTCTTTTCCCTTGATACCTGCTCTCTTCGCATATGTGGAAAGGGACCTAATTCATTCATTGTTCTCTTGCTTCTTAAACGTAGGTTCAGCAGTGCGTAATTGGTGGATGTGCGTGGTAAGTTGTTTACTATCTCTTGGAAAAGTTTTATATATTGTACCCATTTTGTCTGATTATTTGGTGTATACGTTCTTATAGACCAATCGAAATTCCAGGACCAGGTTTCCTTCCAGATGTATCCACGAAATTAACACTTGTTTATTGTTCTGTTCATCCAGAAAGTACTTCCATTTATTGTTAGTAAAACTGGCAGCACTGTGAGACAGCACTGCTCTAGGCTTTTCCAGATTGGTATGTTATCAGTTCTCTTAACGACGAGGCAGAAGTGGTGGTCTTTGTAGCGTATTTTTATCTGCTTACTAAATGTGATTAGTAAAGCCACAACATAATTCACGCCACCATGCGCCTATGGTAGGGGTGCAGCGATATCTACAGTTACGATTTCTAGGGTTTTGAAAATATCATAGCATGTAATTGGGTGTGACAACACACAATAATGGGCTTAGGTTTTTGGCGTATCAGAAACACTCGGTGTACTGTGAGCGTACAAGCTGTATACTGTTCTTGTAGTCGTTCGAGAAACGTTTAGATTTGAGGGGGATATATATATATATTTTTGTTTATATGTTAAGGATTACTTAGTTTTAGGGGAATATAGGGTGATTTTAGGATTATGTTGTGTCATGGGGTATTTTATATATTTGATATTATTCAGTTTGCAGTGCTGTAATTCTCATTGATCATTGAGAAGCAGTTAGATTATTGTTTGGGTTAAAACTAGAGACAGGGTCGCTACCATGGAACCCCTCACATAATAAAATTTTGAGTACTATTCTGGCCAAATATTTTCTTAGTTTCACTTTGGTTAGAGAAACCCTGTCTCAATGTTCTACATTTACAACGACTTGGGCCATTTATGTTCTTGAAGGAAACAAATCGTTGCAATGAAAGAAAAGTCCGTAGCCAGCATGTATTTCTTGGTAACACTACTGAAACGTCCCCTTAGAAAAATTTATGAATGATTGTGCTGATAAACCCCTTATGTTATTTGATTTTCAAACACCTGAGCGAAACTGAACATGCACAGACATTTCTCTCTTTACTTATTCAGATCATCAATAAACTGACACACAATATTGTTTGTACAATAATCCCTTCAAAAGAATGGCCCTGACTAACAATAACCTATACCTTTCATGAATCATTTACCTCCCGAAAATCTTCCTTACTCGAACTACATCAATAATATATATATATATATATATATATATATATATATATATATATATATATATATATATATATATATATATATATATGATACCCAGTCTTACAAATTTAGTGTCTCTGATGGCCACACATCCAGATCATCCGCTCTCAAAACTCCGCCATCTCACTCCCCACATCTACCACTGCTGGCGGCTCACCTCCAACTGCGCAACGCTACGCGCTGTTCACATCCAAGTGCCCAACACTACAATAGCGAATATTCCAACAATGCCAACCAGCCACAAACTGCACACAGCCAGTGATTTTCATACAGAGCGCTACGTGACGTTACCAACATAAAAACCTAAACAGCCTACTTACACTACCATCTATAATTTTGTGTCAGATTTCCTCCTGAAATTAGGCTTTAGCTGTATCATGTCTGGATAGCAGAGGAGACATACTCAGAACCTTTGGCCAGTCATATCAGCATCATGGAAATGCTGAAGAATACATCTATTTAGCGTAAGTTTAGTTAACTTAGGGTAGCAAGTGCTGCCTTATAAGATAATATATGAACTTGTTCATTTCAAGATTTCTGCTATCATATGTAAGGATTATTTTTGTGTATTATTTCATTTCTGGGGAGACATATTGGGTTTGTTGCTACTTGCGACACCATGCACTGGGTTTATGGAGTAGCAAATAGGGGTAATTGTGAGCGTGCAAGCTGTGGCAGGAGATTAGAGCGGCAGTTTCCCGCAGCAGAGCACAGGGCTGGTGGTTGTTACGGGGCCGTGGCGAGCGGCTAGCGTGTACGCGTCGTTGGAAAAACTCGAATTGACGCTCGGCAGGGGCGCATATGGCCGTGTTTGCGTTCTTGGAGAAATTTACATGCCACAGAAAAATCGATAAAATCAGAACTAATAGTGACACAAAGGTACGAGTTGGCACCCATGGACAGAAAGATATGTAAAGCTAAATTACCTAGACGTGCCACAAAACTATATAATAGCCTAAAACTGTAGTTGTCTTAAAATTTGTAAATGTGTGAAAGTTCAGAAGCTAATATCTTGGAAATGCTTTGGCCGATTACTATGAACAAAGTGTTTACAGTGCGGTTAATAGGGCTGCATCGAGCAATCACAGCCGATTTAGCAGAATATGTACCGTTTTTTTAATGAGAGGTCGGAATATGGGATTCGACTGAGAGAAACTATGTTTTTGGTAATAAATAAATTTAAAGAGACGAAACTAGAGTCAGCATTCTAAAGTTAAAAGAGGTAGAATAGTAATTAGGTATGTATTTTTATTTGTTTGTTTATCGCTAGTATCAAACATCCGGGAAAAGCAATATCACGCCACAAGAAAATTATTTGTGAAAAACGGTGGCAGATACAGAAAATTTGACCTTAAATTGATATTGCCCGCAAATTTCTGATATGTTTCAATGTATCATATGTGTTTTAGTGTTTAGTTTTAGAATATTCGTAGTCTAGTGGTAGCGTCTATGATTCATAATCAAAACGTCTTTGGTCCCGGGTTCGATCCCCGCCACCGCCTAAATTTTGATAAATAATCATCATTGGCGGCCGAAGACTTCCGGCATAAGAAGTCAGCCTCATTCTGCCAACGGCCTTGTCAAAGAGGGCGGAGGAGCGGATAGAGGTTCAGGGCACTCTCTTGTCCTAGGGGTGGAAAATTGCCCCTAAAGGCGGAAGAATCAGCATTGATCAACGACATGAGGATGCAGAAGGCAATGGAAACCACTGCATTAAAGACACGTAACGTGTATCCACAGGACATGTGGCCTGTAATTGAAGAAGTGTCATGATTATCTCTCCATTGGCAAAAGATTCCGCAATAGTCCCCCATTCGGATCTCCAGGAGGGGACTGCCAAGGGGGAGGTTACTATGAGAAGAAGATTGAATAATCTACGAAAGGATAACGTTCTACGTGTCGGGGCGTGGAATGTCAGAAGCTTGAACGTGGTAGGGAAACTAGAAAATCTGAAAAGGAAAATGCAAAGGCTCAATCTAGATATAGTAGGGGTCAGTGAAGTGAAGTGGAAGGAAGACAAGGATTTCTGGTCAGATGAGTATCGGGTAATATCAACAGCAGTAGAAAATGGTATAACAGGTGTAGGATTCGTTATGAATAGGAAGGTAGGGCAGAGGGTGTTTTACTGTGAACAGTTCAGTGACCGGGTTGTTCTAATCAGAATCGACAGCAGACCAACACCGACAACGATGGTTCAAATGGCTCTGAGCACTATGGGACTCAACTGCTGTGGTCATAAGTCCCCTAGAACTTAGAACTACTTAAACCTAACTAACCTAAGGACATCACACACATCCATGCCCGAGGCAGGATTCGAACCTGCGACCGTAGCGGTCGTGCGGTTCCAGACTGTAGCGCCTTTAACCGCTCGGCCACTCCGGCCGGCTGACAACGATAGTTCAGGTATACATGCCGACGTCGCAAGCTGAAGATGAACAGATAGAGAAAGTGTATGAGGATATTGAAAGGGTAATGCAGTATGTAAAGAGCGACGAAAATCTAATAGTCATGGGCGACTGGAATGCAGTTGTAGGGGAAGGAGTAGAAGAAAAGGTTACAGGAGAATATGTGCTTGGGACAAGGAACGAAAGAGGAGAAAGACTAATAGAGTTCTGTAACAAGTTTCAGCTAGTAATAGCGAATACCCTGTTCAAGAATCACAAGAGGAGGAGGTATACTTGGAAAAGGCCGGGAGATACGGGAAGATTTCAATTAGATTACATCATGGTCAGACAGAGATTCCGAAATCAGATACTGGATTGTAAGGCGTACCTAGGAGCAGATATGGACTCAGATCACAATATAGTAGCGATGAAGAGTAGGCTGAAGTTCAAGACATTAGTCAGGAACAATCAATACGCAAAGAAGTGGGATACGGAAGTACTAAGGAATGACGAGATACGTTTGAAGTTCTCTAACGCTATAGATACAGCAATAAGGAATAGCGCAGTAGGCAGTACAGTTGAAGAGGTATGGACATCTCTAAAAAGGGAAGGAAAACATAGGTACAAAGAAGGTAGCTGCGAAAAAACCATGGGCAACAGAAGAAATACTTCAGTTGATTGATGAAAGGAGGAAGTACAAACATGTTCCGGGAAAATCAGGAATACAGAAATACAAGTCGCTGAGGAATGAAATAAATAGGAAGTGCAGGGAAGCTAAGACGAAATGGCTGCAGGAAAAATGTGAAGACATCGAAAAAGAAATAATTGTCGGAAGGACAGACTCAGCATACGGGAAAGTCAAAACAACCTTTGGTGACATTAAAAGCAACGGTGGTAGCATTAAGAGTGCAACGGGAATTCCACTGTTAAATGCAGAGGAGAGAGCAGATAGGTGGAAAGAATTCATTGAAAGCCTCTATGAGGGTGAAGATTTGTCTGATGCGATAGAAGAAGAAACAGGAGTCGATTTAGAAGAGATGGGGATCCAGTATTAGAATCGGAATTTAAAAGAGCTTTGGAGGACTTACGGTCAAATAAGGCAGAAGGGATAGATAACATTCCATCAGAATTTCTAAAATCATTGGGGGAAGTGGCAACAAAACGACTATTCACGTTGGTGTGTAGAATATATGAGTCTGGCGATATACCATCTGACTTTCGGAAAAGCATCATCCACACAATTCCGAAGACGGCAAGAGCTGACAAGTGCGAGAATTATCGCACAATCAGCTTAACAGCTCATGCATCGAAGCTGCTTACAAGAATAATATACCGAAGAATGGAAAAGAAAATTGAGAATGCGCTAGGTGACGATCAGTTTGGCTTTAGGAAAAGTAAAGGGACGAGAGAGGCAATTCTGACGTTACGGCTAATAATGGAAGCAAGGCTAAAGAAAAATCAAGACACTTTCATAGGATTTGTCGACCTGGAAAAAGCGTTCGACAATATAAAATGGTGCAAGCTGTTCGAGATTCTGAAAAAAGTAGGGGTAAGCTATAGGGAAAGACGGGTCATATACAATATGTACAACAACCAAGAGGGAATAATAAGAGTGGACGATCAAGAACGAAGTGCTCGTATTAAGAAGGGTGTAAGACAAGGCTGTAGCCTTTCGCCCCTACTCTTTAATCTGTACATCGAGGAAGCAATGATGGAAATAAAAGAAAGGTTCAGGAGTGGAATTAAAATACAAGGTGAAAGGATATCAATGATACGATTCGCTGATGACATTGCTATCCTGAGTGAAAGTGAAGAAGAATTAAATGATCTGCTGAACGGAATGATCAGTCTAATGAGTACACAGTATGGTTTGAGAGTAAATCGGAGAAACACGAAGGTAATGAGAAGTAGTAGAAATGAGAACAGCGAGAAATTTAACATCAGGATTGATGGTCACAAAGTCAATGAAGTTAAGGAACTTGCGCTACCTAGGCAGTAAAATAACTAATGACGGACGGAGCAAGGAGGACATCAAAAGCAGACTCGCTATGGCAAAAAAGGCATTTCTGGCCAAGAGAAGTCTACTAATATCAAATACCGGCCTTAATTTGAGGAAGAAATTTCTGAGGATGTACTTCTGGAGTACAGCATTGTATGGTAGTGAAACATGGACTGTGGGAAAACCGAAACAGAAGAGAATCGAAGCATTTGAGATGTGATGCTATAGACGAATGTTGAAAATTAGGTGGACTGATAAGGTAAGGAATGAGGAGGTTCTACGCAGAATCGGAGAGGAAAGGAATATGGGGAAAACACTGATAAGGAGAAGGGACAGGATGATAGGACATCTTCTAAGACATGAGGGAATGACTTCCATGGTACTACAGGGAGCTGTAGAGGGCAAAAACTGTAGAGGAAGACAGAAATTGGAATATGTCAAGCAAATAATTGAGGACGTAGGTTGTAAGTGCTACTCTGAGATGAAGAGGTTAGCACAGGAAAGGAATTCGTGGCGGGCCGCATCAAACCAGTCAGAAGACTGATGACCAAAAAAAAAAAAATTCTTTTTGTCAAACATTGTTTTGAGTTAGGCAGTTGTTTCGACGGTGCATAGGGCGGTCATCTTTGATGGCAGGGGAGTTGGTCCTGAGCAACGCTAAGAGGCGGAGTTTCCGCGCATCTGAAGGTAGTAGTGGGTTCGTAGGCACGTTCGGGGACAAGTATGTATGTAGCGACGTTCGAAAGCGATCAAGTGGAGCGCAATATAGTGGTTTAGGACAGCAGATGAAAGTGTATTTTGTGAATTGTGAACAGACTGTACAGTGCCGTGATCGCGACATATGAATTTTATGGTGAAGTATTGTAGCATCAGTTGTTAAAGGCCGCCTTACGTGAAAGCCCCTCAGACTGCATTTAGAACGTTTAGTGAATATATTGAAGAAAAATAAACTACTTGTTCAAACTGTAAATCA
The DNA here is from genome assembly GCF_023864275.1 of Schistocerca cancellata. Lineage (NCBI taxonomy): Eukaryota > Metazoa > Arthropoda > Insecta > Orthoptera > Acrididae > Schistocerca > Schistocerca cancellata. The sequence continues at coordinate 146,620,111 of NC_064628.1, read as the reverse complement.
ACGTGAGTGACTCAGTATTTTAAATTTCACTGCAGTACCTGCCTGCAGTTCAGCTTAAAAACTTAGGACAGCACAGAGAGCCATGGAGAGATCAATGCTGGGCTATACAAGAAAGGACAGGAAAAGGGCAGATGACATCCGGTCTGTGACGAAGGTTAATGACATCTTAGAGAGAGTAGGTTCCTTGAAATGGCAGTGGGCTGGCCACGTCGCAAGAAGAAAAGACAACAGGTGGACGAAGCTAGTACTGGAGTGGAGTCCGAGAGAGCACCGGAGGCCTAGAGGAAGACCACCAGACAGATGGAACAAAGACATCAAGAAGATCGCTGGTAACACCTGGCAGAGAACTGCACAAGACCGTCCCACTTGGAGAAGACTGCTGAAAGCCTACCTGAATCCACGACTCGAAGAGGCCACATCATCTAATGATTGAATTGGCTGATGATGATGATGATGATGATATGTACTCCTGGAAATGGAAAAAAGAACACATTGACACCGGTGTGTCAGACCCACCATACTTGCTCCGGACACTGCGAGAGGGCTGTACAAGCAATGATCACACGCACGGCACAGCGGACACACCAGGAACCGCGGTGTTGGCCGTCGAATGGCGCTAGCTGCGCAGCATTTGTGCACCGCCGCCGTCAGTGTCAGCCAGTTTGCCGTGGCATACGGAGCTCCATCGCAGTCTTTAACACTGGTAGCATGCCGCGACAGCGTGGACGTGAACCGTATGTGCAGTTGACGGACTTTGAGCGAGGGCGTATAGTGGGCATGCGGGAGGCCGGGTGGACGTACCGCCGAATTGCTCAACACGTGGGGCGTGAGGTCTCCACAGTACATCGATGTTGTCGCCAGTGGTCGGCGGAAGGTGCACGTGCCCGTCAACCTAGGACCAGACCGCAGCGACGCACGGATGCACGCCAAGACCGTAGGATCCTACGCAGTGCCGTAGGGGACCGCACCGCCACTTCCCAGCAAATTAGGGACACTGTTGCTCCTGGGGTATCGGCGAGGACCATTCACAACCGTCTCCATGAAGCTGGGCTACGGTCCCGCACACCGTTAGGGCGTCTTCCGCTCACACTCCAAAATCGTGCAGCCCGCCTCCAGTGGTGTCGCGACAGGCGTGAATGGAGGGACGAATGGAGACGTGTCGTCTTCAGCGATGAGAGTCGCTTCTGCCTTGGTGCCAATGATGGTCGTATGCGTGTTTGGCGCCGTGCAGGTGAGCGCCACAATCAGGACTGCATACGACCGAGGCACACTGGGCCAACACCCGGCATCATGGTGTGGGGAGCGATCTCCTACACTGGCCGTACACCACTGATGATCGTCGAGGGGACACTGAATAGTGCACGGTACATCCAAACCGTCATCGAACCCATCGTTCAACCATTCCTAGACCGGCAAGGGACCTTGCTGTTCCTACAGGACAATGCACGTCCGCATGTATCCCGTGCCACCCAACGTGCTCTAGAAGGTGTAAGTCAACTACCCTGGCCAGCAAGATCTCCGGATCTGTCCCCCATTGAGCATGTTTGGGACTGGATGAAGCGTCGTCTCACGCGGTCTGCACGTCCAGCACGAACGCTGGTCCAACTGAGGCGCCAGGTGGAAATGGCATGGCAAGCCGTTCCACAGGACTACATCCAGCATCTCTACGATCGTCTCCATGGGAGAATAGCAGCCTGCATTGCTGCGAAAGGTGGATATACACTGTACTAGTGCCGACATTGTGCATGCTCTGTTGCCTGTGTCTATGTACCTGTGGTTCTGTCAGTGTGATCATGTGATGTATCTGACCCCAGGAATGTGTCAATAAAGTTTCCCCTTCCTGGGACAATGAATTCACGGTGTTCTTATTTCAATTTCCAGGAGTGTATATATATATATATATATATATATATATATATATATATATATATATATATATATATTCTCGTGCCACAGCACATAGGGGCTCGACCCAAACCATTTAAACTTCAGTGTGTAGTGCCCAGTACAGACGTAGTATGCAGCGTTTCATATTCGAAAAGTAGTAATATCTTTATAATTGCTGCACGAACTTATTTATGACATAGTGCCCCTATACACAATATGAGCACCAAACTACTGACGCTTGGCAAACTGTAGGTAACTAATATGACTGTTTATCACGATGGTGAAATGAAATATTATCATGGAAAGTATAATGTTATCATTGACAGTTCTCTTAATCAATAATTCAAGAACAGTCTTAATCGCATTTATTATTGTTATAATACCGCCAACCGGTTTCAACCCAACGTAGGGGTCATCTTCTGGGCGTTTACATCATTGCTCGACTGCTGGTGGTATGACTCCTGTCTACATAACGGCACCTAGACCAATGGTGTAAACGCCCAGAAGATGACCCCTACGTCGGGTTGAAACCGGTTGGCGGTATTATAACAATAATAAATGCGATTAAGACTGTTCTTGAATTATTCATTAATCATACTAATCGCTGCTTCTCTCCACAACCATGTTGTCGAAATTTCTCTTAATGATGGGGGCAGAAGTGATTGTCTTTGTAGCATAGTTTTGCAGGTTCATGACCGAAAGATTCTCTGACCTGTAGCCACCTAGGAACTGCTTTGTGTAATGGTTATACATTATGACACAACTAATTTTTTCTATAAGTGGGTTCCTTTATCAACAATATTGTCAATTCTGTTGTTTGTAGAGCTAATTCGGCAAATTTATGTAACCCTTGTAGGAGGCTAAACAACACATCAGCTACCATGTTGTCCTTCCCAGTCACATGTATGATATAAAGATCATATTCTCGTAACAGTAACGATCAGCACACTAGACACTGATGCAAAAGTTACCAATTCACGGTAAAATGTAAAGTTTGGTGGCTACAAAAAACTTTTATACGCTTATCGTGGACATTGTAATTGAAATTTTCCATTGGTTAAAGAGCTTCTAATCCTTCCAGTTCTGTAGCTGAATATCATCTCTCACATTCTGACAGTGTCCTACTGGCAAATCTTATAACCCAAAGACGGATACTAGTATCATTACTTCCTGTCTGGAGCAGAGAAGATCGTAGCTTCCTAACTTCGAGCGTAAGCTTTCTCAATCTCACAAATAACTATGGTCACATCATCTTCGTACTTAAATAACATATGCCAGTTGCCACACATAACTAGGCTAGTGAGTTTTGTTCAGGTTTTATGTTCGAAACCTGAGGTAATGCTTAATAAACTATTCATTTAAACTGACAGTCTGAATGAAATTATTCCGTTTGTAGCTTTTATTGATGCTGTGGTGTCCATAAAAGATGGTTCCAATGGCTCTGAGAACTATGGGACTCAACATCTGAGGTCATCAGTCCCCTAGAACTTAGAACTACTTAAGCCTAGCTAACCCAAGGACATCACACACATCCATGCCCGGGGCTGGATTCGAACCTGCGACCGTAGTAGTCACGCGGTTCCGGACTGAAGCGCCTAGAACCGCACGGCCACCGCGTCCGGCTCCATAAAAGAGACATCATCAACTAACTCTTCTATGACACTCTGATTCTGATGATGGGCAGTTTACTGCTGGTGTTCGAAATGGCTCTGAGAACTATGGGACTTAACTTGTAAGGTCATCAGTCCCATAGAACTTAGAACTACGTAAACATAACTAACCTAAGAACATCACACACATCCATGCCCGAGGCAGGATTAGAACCTGCGACCGTAGCGGTCGCGCGGTTCCAGACTGTAGCGCCTAGAACCACTCGGCCACCCCGGCCGGCTGCAGCTGGTGTAATACCTCTACGTAATCTCTATGAAGGTAGAGTGATTGCTTAAGGATGTTTATTTATCCGCGTGCACTACTATAATAGTCTGCTTCCATAATTATGTGGTCAGTGCGGCTGATTTCCATTAGGAGAATCGTGCTCCAATTCCAAGTACAGCTGTGAATTTCTCCTTGGTGCGAGGACTGGACTGCGGATCCATTCATGCTCCTGATCCCAACTGAGAAGCTGCTTGAATGAGTAATAGCAGATCCAATGTCTACAACTCCGACATCGGCTGAGAGGGTTGTGTGCGGACTGCACGCTCCTCCGTACCACATCCAAATGATGCGTGTTTTTGAGGATGGCACGGTGATTGGTGGAATATGATTGGTTCGTCTGAGGCCAAACGGTGGTGCCTTTCCTTTAATTCCTACAACTGTAATACATGACAGAAAGAGATACGGCGCCATGATGTGATTCTTCAGTCGTTCTCGGAGTAATTTTTGACGGAATAACCGAGTAACTAGTTAACTGACTCACAACAGTACGGTCATATTTCAATATACAATGGACACAATATTACGGCAACCGATAATGTTCCATGGTAACGAGAACTACTTGATACACTCCTGGAAATGGAAAAAAGAACACATTGACACCGGTGTGTCAGACCCACCATACTTGCTCCGGACACTGCGAGAGGGCTGTACAAGCAATGATCACACGCACGGCACAGCGGACACACCAGGAACCGCGGTGTTGGCCGTCGAATGGCGCTAGCTGCGCAGCATTTGTGCACCGCCGCCGTCAGTGTCAGCCAGTTTGCCGTGGCATACGGAGCTCCATCGCAGTCTTTAACACTGGTAGCATGCCGCGACAGCGTGGACGTGAACCGTATGTGCAGTTGACAGACTTTGAGCGAGGGCGTATAGTGGGCATGCGGGAGGCCGGGTGGACGTACCGCCGAATTGCTCAACACGTGGGGCGTGAGGTCTCCACAGTACATCGATGTTGTCGCCAGTGGTCGGCGGAAGTTGCACGTGCCCGTCGACCTGGGACCGGACCGCAGCGACGCACGGATGCACGCCAAGACCGTAGGATCCTACGCAGTGCCGTAGGGGACCGCACCGCCACTTCCCAGCAAATTAGGGACACTGTTGCTCCTGGGGTATCGGCGAGGACCATTCGCAACCGTCTCCATGAAGCTGGGCTACGGTCCCGCACACCGTTAGGCCGTCTTCCGCTCACGCCCCAACATCGTGCAGCCCGCCTCCAGTGGTGTCGCGACAGGCGTGAATGGAGGGACGAATGGAGACGTGTCGTCTTCAGCGATGAGAGTCGCTTCTGCCTTGGTGCCAATGATGGTCGTATGCGTATTTGGCGCCGTGCAGGTTAGCGCCACAATCAGGACTGCATACGACCAAGGCACACAGGGCCAACACCCGGCATCATGGTGTGGGGAGCGATCTCCTACACTGGCCGTACACCACTGGCGATCGTCGAGGGGACACTGAATAGTGCACGGTACATCCAAACCGTCATCGAACCCATCGTTCTACCATTCCTAGACCGGCAAGGGAACTTGCTGTTCCAACAGGACAATCCACGTCCGCATGTATCCCGTGCCACCCAACGTGCTCTAGAAGGTGTAAGTCAACTACCCTGGCCAGCAATATCTCCGGATCTGTCCCCCATTGAGCATGTTTGGGACTGGATGAAGCGTCGTCTCACGCGGTCTGCACGTCCAGCACGAACGCTGGTCCAACTGAGGCGCCAGGTGGAAATGGCATGGCAAGCCGTTCCACAGGACTACATCCAGCATCTCTAAGATCGTCTCCATGGGAGAATAGCAGCCTGCATTGCTGCGAAAGGTGGATATACACTGTACTAGTGCCGACATTGTGCATGCTCTGTTGCCTGTGTCTATGTGCCTGTGGTTCTGTCAGTGTGATCATGTGATGTATCTGACCCCAGGAATGTGTCAATAAAGTTTCGCCTTCCTGGGACAATGAATTCACGGTGTTCTTATTTCAATTTCCAGGAGTGTATATTCAAGAACAACCTCTCACTCTGTAAGTCTGATGTCTTAGAAAAACCAGCCAATGCGGCGTGACGTATGTTATGGAGATGGTACACATAGTAGAAGATAGCTACTGCGAATACCAAAGGCATATTTGGCTGCTGCAAACAAGGCTGCTCTTCGCAGTGCCCTTTGTACAACTGAAATACACAGAGTGGGTTCCAACCGTACGAATGTTCTGGTGCAGACTGCTATTTAAAAGAAACCATTGATTCCCTGAGTGGGGACGTTCGTGAAAAACACACACGTCTACATCTACGTGATTACTCGGCTACTCACAATTAAGTACTTGGCAGAGGGTTCAAAGAACTGCGTTCAAGCTGACTCTCTACCGTTCCACTCTCGAACGGCGCACTAAAATTTTTCTGTGCGGGCCCTGATTTCTCTTATTTTATCGTAATGATCATTTCCCCCTATATAGGTGGGTGCCAACAGAACGTTTTCCCAATTGGAGGAGAAAACTGGTGATTGAAGTTTCATGAGGAGATCACGTCACAACGAAAAACGCCTTTGTTTTAATGATTGAGACTGCAATTAACGTATCACGTCTGTGGCACTATCTCCCCTATTTCGCGATAATACAAAACGAGCTCCCCTTCTTCGTACTTTTTCGATGTCATGCGTCATTCCCACCTGATGCGGATCCCACACCGCACAGCAATATTCCAGAATAGGGTGGACAAATGTAACGTAAGCAGCGTCTTTAGTAGATCTGTTGCACCTTCTAAGCGTTCTGCCAATGAAACACAATCTCTGATTTGCTCTACCCACAACATTATATGTGTGATTGTTCCAGTTTAGGTTATTTGTAATTGTAATCCCTAACTATTTAGTTGAATTTACAGCCTTCAGATTTGTGTGAAATTCAGCGGATTTATTTTAATACGCATGTGAATAACTTCATACTTTTCTTTATTCAGGGTCAACTACCCCTTTTCGCACCACACAGGTGTCTTATCTAAATCAGTTTGGAATTCATTTTGGTCTCCTGATGACTTTACAAGACAGTAAATGACAGCATCATCTGCAAATAATCAAAGAGGGGTGATCAGATTGTCTCCTATGTCGTTAATATTGATCAGGAACAATAGAGGGCTTACGACACTTCCTTGGGAAACGCCGGATATTACTTCTGTTTCACTCGATGACTTTCCGTCTATTACCACGAAGTGTGACCTTTCTGAGAGGAAATCACGAATCCAAACGCGTAACTCAGGCGATATTCCATAGGCACTCAGCTTGGTTAGAAGACGCTTGTGAGGAACGGTGTCTAAAGCCTTCTGTAAATCTAAAAATATGGAGTCAATCTGACGTCCTCTTTCGATAGTACTCATTACCTCGTGAGTGTAAAGAGCTAGTTGTGTTTCACAAGAACAATGTTTCCTGAATCCATGCCGACTACGTGTCAGTAAAATCGTTTTCCTCGAGGTATTTCATAAAGTTACAACACAGTATATATTCCAAAACCCTGCTGCAAATCAACGTTAGTGAGATGGGCCTGTAATTCAGCGGATTACCCCTATTTCCCTTTTTGGGTACTGATGTGACTTGAGCGACCGGTTGTATATAACTGCTAGATATGGAGCAAATGCATCAGCATACTCTGAAAGGAGACTAACTTTTATATAATCTGGATCTCATTAAGTAATTTAAGCTGCTTTGCTACAGAGAGGATATCTACTTCTATGCTTCTCATCTTCGCAGTTGTTCTTGATTGGAATTCGGGAATATTTACGTCTTCTTCTTCTTCTTTGGTGAAGGAGTTTCGGAAAACCGTGTTTAATAACTCTGCATTAGTAGCACTGTGATCAGTAACTTCACCGTTGTTATCGCGCAGTGAAGGTATTGATTGCGTCTTACCACTAGTGTGCTTCATATATGACCAGCATCTCTTTGGGTTTTCGGCCAAATTCCGAGACAGAATTTCGTTATAGAAATTATTAAAAGCATCTCGCATTGAAACACGCACTACATTTCGAAGTTCTCCAAAACTTTGCCAGTCTTGCGGATATTGCGTTCTTTTTAATTTAGTGTGCTTTTTTCGTTGTTTCTGCAATAGCGATCTGACCCGTTTTGTGTACCTTGGGGCTCAGTACCATCACTTATTAGTTTATGTGGTATATATCTCTCGACTGCCGTCGATATTATCTTTTTGATGTTATTCCACATCTTTTCTACGCTTACGTGATCAGATCCAAAGGAGTGCTGACTGTATCTTAAAAAGTCGTGAAGCATTTTTATCAGCTTTTTTAAACAGATGTACTTTGCATTTCCTTTTTATGTTTGTGGGTGTTACTGTTTTCAGCCTAGCAGCAACTGCCTTGTGATCGTTGATCTCTGTATTCGTCATAATACTCCCTATTTGTTCATGATTATTTGTTGCTAAGAGGTCAAGTGTGCTTCCGCAACGATTTACGCTTCGAGTGGGCACATTAGCTAGTTGTCAAAATAATTTTATGAGAAAGCTTTCAGTACAATTTCGGATGATGTTTTATGACTGCCGCCGGCTTTAAGCGCATATGTTTCCAGCATATCGAGGGTAGATTGAAGTCGCCACCAACTGTAATTGTATGAGTGGGGTAATTATTTGAAATGAGACTCAAGTTTCCTTAGCAATGTTCAGCAACTATATCTCCTGTGCCGGGGGGGGGGGGGGGGGGGGTGTGTCGGTAAAACGATCCAATTAATAGTTTAGTCCGATTATCAGGTATAACCTCTACCCATACTATTTCGCAGGAGCTATCTAATTCAATTTCACTACAAAGTAAACTACTTCTGACAGGAATAAATACTCCAACAACAACTGTATTTAATCTATCCTTTCTGAACACTGTTAGGTCATTTGAAAAAATTTCGGCTTAACTTATTTCCGGCTTTAGCCAGATTTCTGTACCTATAACTATTTGAGCTTCAGTGCTTTCTATTAGGGCTTGGAGCTCTAGTTATTTCCCAACTTAGCTACGACTATTTACAACTACCTTACTGTGTTTTCCCTGCCCCCATTTAGACGGCTGGCCGAAGTGGCCGAGTGGTTCTAGGCGCTACAGTCAGGAACCACACGACCTCTACGGTCTTAGGTTCGAATCTTGCGTCCGGCATGGATGTGTGTGATGTCCTTAGGTCGGTTAGGTTTAAGTAGTTCTAAGTTCTAGGGGACTGATGACCGCAGCAGTTAAGTCCCATAGTGTTCAGAGCCATTTGCACCACTTGAACCATTTAGACGGAAGCCCTTTCTGTGGTTTCCTGAGACCCTCTAACCTAAAAAACCGCCCAGTCCCTTCCACACAGCCCCTGCTACCCGTGTAGCCGCTTCCTGTGTGTAATGGACCCCTGACCGATTATGCAGAACCCGAAAACTCACCACCCGATGGTGTAAGTCAAGGAATCTGCAGCCTACACGGTCACAGACCGCCTGAGCCTCTAATTCAGACTCTCCACTCGGCTCTGCACCAGAGGACCACAGTCGGTTCTGCCGACGATGCTGCAGATGGTGAGCTCCGCCTTAATCTCGCAGGCAAGACTGGCAGTCTTTACCATTTCCTCTAAACGCCCGAAACCAGAGATAATCTACTCTGGTCCAAAGCGACACATGTCATTGGTGCCCACATGGGCCACCACCTGCTGCTGGCTGTCCTCCGTACTCTTCATGGCATCCGGAAGCAACCCTTTCCACATCCGGAACGACTCCCCCCGGTATGCACACGGAGCGCACACTGGATTGCTCCCCCTCCTTGGCAGCCATGTTCCTAAGGGGCCCCATTACGCGCCTAACGTTGGAGCTCCCACTTGCCAGCCATGCCCCCTCTGCGAATGCCCAGACCTTGCGGGAGGAGAAGCTTTCTCTGGAACAGGGCGGACGACTGCATCCGGCTCAGAGACTTCGTCAGCCACAGACGACGCCCGAAACCTGTTCATAAAACGAACCGGGGAGGCCCTATGATCGGCCCCTCAGAAAGTCTTTTGCTGCCTGCCAGACTTTGAAATGATCTCCCACTCGACCACGGATGACGGGTCAACCTCAGTGGAGGCAGTATCCGAGGCGACCACAGCAGTGGACCGATCGGGGGACACGTGGGTCGTGCTCGACGTCCCTCGCATCCCCGCGTCCGACCCCCCACAGTGATGCACCTAGGCAGCAGCCTCGAGCTTTGTGACAGAAGCCTTATTAGCAGCAATAATACGAGCGGCTGTGTCACTGACGGTCTAACCGACACTGAGCTGTTCTAAGGAAACAAACAAAAGCCTGTACGATGCGAGGATCGATACAAGGGTCTATAGCAAAGGCGGTACTCTACGCTACACTGTTTTTAAAATTAAAGGTTGTTCCTAGTAAGCACTGAAACACGCTAGAAATTACGAAAATATGCTAGTAACTACACAGGTAACCGAAAATAAGTCGCTCTTGTTTGAAGCTCGTAAAAATATATAATAAACGGACGGTGTACTCGCCTTATTAGCAGTAGGAACACGAGCGGCTTTGTCACTGACGGTCTAACACACAAGATTCAAAGGATGCACTATGTCCGCAATTTTGAAGACACGAGAATGAAATTTTTAATCACGCTTATCATTAAATTAAGACATTTACTCTTAATTTTCTTAGATTATACATATAACTTTTTATGGAATTAAAAATTTTATTTTCAAACAATAATATGTAAGACAAGGCTGCAACCTGTCTCCACTGTTGTTCATATTATTTATGGATCATATGTTGAAAACAATAGACTGGCTGAGTGAGATTAAGATATGTGAACACAAAATAAGCAGTCTTGCATATGCGGATGACTTAGTTGTGATGGCAGATTCGATTGAAAGTTTGCAAAGTAATATTTCAGAGCTAGATCAGAAATGTAAGGACTATGGTATGAAGATTAGCATCTCCAAAACGAAAGTAATGTCAGTGGGAAAGAAAGATAAACGGATTGAGTGCCAAATAGGAGGAACAAAGTTAGAACAGGTGGACGGTTTCAAGTACTTAGGATGCATATTCTCACAGGATGGCAACATAGTGAAAGAACTGGAAGCAAGGTGTAGCAAAGCTAATGCAGTGAGCGCTCAGCTACGATCTACTCTCTTCTGCATGAATGAAGTCAGTACCAAGACTAAGTTATCTGTGCACCGTTCAATCTTTCGACCAACTTTGTTGTATGGGAGCGAAAGCTGGGTGGATTCAGGTTACCTCATCAACAAGGTTGAGGTTACGGATATGAAAGTAGCTAGGGTGATTGCAGGTACTAGTAGATGGGAACAATGGCAGGAGGGTGTCCACAATGAGGAAATCAAAGAAAAACTGGGAATGAACTCTATAGATGTAGCAGTCAGGGCGAACAGGCTTAGATGGTGGGGTCATGTTACACGCATGGGAGAAGTAAGGTTACCCAAGAGACTCATGGATTCAGCAGTAGAGGGTAGGAGAAGTCGGGGCAGACCGAGGAGAAGGTACCTGGTTTCGGTTAAGAATGATTTTGAAGTAATAGGTTTAACATCAGAAGAGGCACCAATGTTAGCACTGAATAGGGGATCATGGAGGAACTTTATAAGGGGGGCTATGCTCCAGACTGAACGCTGAAAGGCATAATCAGTCTTAAATGATGATGATGATGATGATGATGAATAATATATGCACCTTTTTCTCTAAAAGTGTTGACGAGATTTGTAAAAAATTGTCTCTGCTTAATCTCTTTGCATGTAGTATGCTTCTCTCATGATGTCGAACAGGAGAATTTTAATAATTTTTAACTATAATTATTAAGTGTAATACAAAATTATTGCAAAATTCCAAGCACTTTGCCCAGTATCTCAGCTTACGCTCATAATTCCAAAATTTAATCTTGAGACACCATTTATTGGCTCTGGCTCTGAGCACTATGGGACTTAACATCTATGGTCATCAGTCCCCTCGAACTTAGAACTACTTAAACCTAACTAACCTAAGGACAGCACACAACACCCAGCCATCACGTGGCAGAGAAAATCCCTGACCCCGCCGGGAATCGAACCCCCCCATTTATTGGGTTTGTGGAAATAGTGTACAACATTTCATAATTTTGCCTTCTCAGATTCTGAGAAACGGTACATAAATTTAATAAAAAATAATTTTCAGGAAATTCTTTTTAAAGCTCAACCTCACGTTTTTCTTTATGTCACGTTTTCAGAAGGCCCCAGGTTTGTAATCAGGGGCCTTTTTCCCTTCTAGGCTTTCTTTCTGGTTTATTGTTTTCTGCCTCCTTTCCTTTACCAGGTCTTCTGCTGCAGAGAGGCGCTGTAAGGTGTCTTGAGTGAAATTTCCTGTCCTAAAGCTCATTATCCGTATAAACTTCATTCTCCCTACGTTTCCATAGATAAATACAAGAACTGTATCATAAACTGCAATCATCAAAATTGTGGAAAATTAAAATATGGTTTTAGGGCATCGTTTCCTTATAAGTGAATTTAGACTATCATTTGGGTTCTGGGTTTTGCCATGAACACACTTCTTTTGAAGTTCACGGTCGTCCAGGGACCTGTAAGTGGGTTTGACAACATCCAGGATACAATTTAGAAGCCTCTTCTTGTGAAAGTTGTAGATATTTATGTCAGAAAATAAAAGACAGGTGGTTTTTTATTGATTCTAAGGTTCGCAACAGAGGCAAAAATGATCTATAAAACCAAAAAGTGGATATCACAGCCTTCTAGGTGTATCCCATTCAAGTTTACTTAAAGTAATCCCCAGAATTGTTGTTCACCGAGCTAGTACTGAATTGCTGTTTCAAAAGGTGGCGTGGCAGGAAGTTGCGTCACACATTTAATTATTTTAAGGCACTTCGGACAAGATTTAATCATTGACCGTTTGGGAACTTATTGTCCATGATTTCTACTAATAAATAAAACTTAAATCGGAAATTGGCATTTTGGTCGATTGCTTGGACGTCCCCCCTTCGAATCAAGCGAGTATTGGACTACTTGATCAATCGCGACTGCGGCTATAGCCTCAGTAAGACTAGGGAACTCAGATTTGCTTTAATTATACAGCAGGTAAAAACACTCTGCCGCAGTAGCAAACTGGATACAGTGGCAGTTAAGGTACAAGCGGATACTTCTCGTGGACGGAAGGGCGGCGAGAAGCGCACTCACCCATAGGCAGTCAGTTCAACACAACTGTTCAAGATGGGTCGCCGAAGTATTATGCCCGTTAGACCATAAGATTGATCCCTTCACTTGCAACTTATTTTGTCAAGCTGTTGCGTTCATTTTGTCATTGACTGTCGCCTTGGCTCCCGTCATACATTTCATGATGCCTAAGAAAGTCATCTAAATATCTTATGAGCAGCTTAAGTCTCAAACCATGAAATTATCGAACAACGTTGACGTTAAATCTCCCGTCTCAATACAACTGATGAGCAAAGGTATGTTTCCAAGAGGAGGACTTTGAAGTATACACTCACTCTCTTTGTAACCTACAGTGGATGATGTTGTAAAGTGGCTTCCGAGATTTTTTATGCTTTTTTGAATCTTTCTAGACATAAAAACAAACTGCTAAGAATAAAAATAGTGATGCAGTTTCACAATTTGTTATTAAGAAAGAATTACGTATCAAGTGTTTTCATTTTACACTCTAAGAGAAAAAAGGGAATACGGGCGCAGCACGAAGAAATTTTCCGAATGGGACGGAAATCGGTAGACGTGATGTGTATGTACAGACAAACAAATGATTACTGTATTAGAAAAAAAGATGATGTATTCAACAGAAAGAGCTTTACAAATTGAGCAAGTCAATAACGCGTTGGCCCACCTCTGGCCATTATGCATGCAGCAAAAGAAATACGCCCTTTGACACAGTTCGGCTCTGACGTCATCCGAGGCAGAGCGCGATCCGACGTTTAACAGAAGTGGATCTTACAGTAGCTGAATGCGAAGTGAACCTTCCTGGCTGTATTTATATAGGTGCCGTAGCGGACGGCTAAGGGAACATCTGTTGTTTACGGCTATCTGCATACAGCAGCAGCCTCCGAACGACCGCTTTCTCGGGCATATAAATTTACTTTAATAATATGGTTACAAATTACTTCAGAAACCTTTTAATTTTTATTTGTATTCCGTTACGTTGTATGAAATCACCGAAAAAGTTTCAGCTCGGTAGAATGAAAACTTTGCCTTCTAGAATTTTTATAGAGGAGCCAACGGTAGATCCATATCTTTACTAGAACTTACGTCAGTAGTTATAATTACTACAACTCTCAAATTTGGTATGACTCTATCACTTAGTGTATTTTATCATCCACTTTAACCAAAATTCTCTATCATTTATATCACAGGTACTCAATCTACAACAATTGGGACAACAATTGGGTACATTTTAATTACAAAATAGGTTTTTACTTAATTACTCAAAAACTATAAGAGGTAGCTTAACGTGATCTCTCAGTTATTATTTTTGGGGCGAAATGAGGCATAAAACAAATTTTCATGTTTATAAGTCCAATATTTAGCGCCTCTGATTTTTTCTAAAAACGTGGATTCTGGTGTGAAATTGTGTTCTATGGTTTTGGAAACTTGCACCAGAGTTCTAAAGACATCTTCTGACCAAATTCTGGCTTTCCAGCTATACTATTTAGCGCCACTTATTTTTCTCTTAAAACGGCATTTTTACGTAAACTGTTCAGTTTAGAACATTAAGACATGATATTTGAAACATTACAACACTAAACTACACTCCTGGAAATGGAAAAAAGAACACATTGACACCGGTGTGTCAGACCCACCATACTTGCTCCGGACACTGCGAGAGGGCTGTACAAGCAATGATCACACGCACGGCACAGCGGACACACCAGGAACCGCGGTGTTGGCCGTCGAATGGCGCTAGCTGCGCAGCATTTGTGCACCGCCGCCGTCAGTGTCAGCCAGTTTGCCGTGGCATACGGAGCTCCATCGCAGTCTTTAACACTGGTAGCATGCCGCGACAGCGTGGACGTGAACCGTATGTGCAGTTGACGGACTTTGAGCGAGGGCGTATAGTGGGCATGCGGGAGGCCGGGTGGACGTACCGCCGAATTGCTCAACACGTGGGGCGTGAGGTCTCCACAGTACATCGATGTTGTCGCCAGTGGTCGGCGGAAGTTGCACGTGCCCGTCGACCTGGGACCGGACCGCAGCGACGCACGGATGCACGCCAAGACCGTAGGATCCTACGCAGTGCCGTAGGGGACCGCACCGCCACTTCCCAGCAAATTAGGGACACTGTTGCTCCTGGGGTATCGGCGAGGACCATTCGCAACCGTCTCCATGAAGCTGGGCTACGGTCCCGCACACCGTTAGGCCGTCTTCCGCTCACGCCCCAACATCGTGCAGCCCGCCTCCAGTGGTGTCGCGACAGGCGTGAATGGAGGGACGAATGGAGACGTGTCGTCTTCAGCGATGAGAGTCGCTTCTGCCTTGGTGCCAATGATGGTCGTATGCGTGTTTGGCGCCGTGCAGGTGAGCGCCACAATCAGGACTGCATACGACCGAGGCACACAGGGCCAACACCCGGCATCATGGTGTGGGGAGCGATCTCCTACACTGGCCGTACACCACTGGTGATCGTCGAGGGGACACTGAATAGTGCACGGTACATCCAAACCGTCATCGAACCCATCGTTCTACCATTCCTAGACCGGCAAGGGAACTTGCTGTTCCAACAGGACAATGCACTTCCGCATGTATCCCGTGCCACCCAACGTGCATCTAGAAGGTGTAAGTCAACTACCCTGGCCAGCAAGATCTCCGGATCTGTCCCCTATTGAGCATGTTTGGGACTGGATGAAGCGTCGTCTCACGCGGTCTGCAAGTCCAGCACGAACGCTGGTCCAGCTGAGGCGCCAGGTGGAAATGGCATGGCAAGCCGTTCCACAGGACTACATCCAGCATCTCTACGATCGTCTCCATGGGAGAATAGCAGCCTGCATTGCTGCGAGAGGTGGATATACACTGTACTAGTGCCGACATTGTGCATGCTCTGTTGCCTGTGTCTATGTGCCTGTCAGTGTGATCATGTGATGTATCTGACCCCAGGAATGTGTCAATAAAGTTTCCCCTTCCTGGGACAATGAATTCACGGTGTTCTTATTTCCATTTCCAGGAGTGTATATTTTAACAAAGCTTTAAACGTCAATTTTGATTTTTAGTTTCATACTTAACTGTGGTGCAATACTCGCGCGTTACCCGCAGACGCGTTAAGGTGACGTGGTGCTACTAGCGGTAAATTGGCGTTAAGTCCGGGAACACTCGCTCGTCTCTGTATCTCACACACGATACAGCGCTGGCTTTGCTTCCAAGACGTCCAGTTGCGCAGTAAAGTGCTTGACTGTGTTCCGTTGGTCACCTCCAATAGGAGTGTCCAGATGTTCCAACATGGCAGGTGTCACAGCTTTGTGCGGCCGGCAGGCACGCTGAAGATCGGACACTTCGTGCGACTTTGTTCCGGTGGTGGTTGACGCCTCGCCCGACGACTTGTGCTAGTCTTCGCAGCCAGGTCTTCGTAGGCTTTCTGCAGGCACCCAAGAGTGACTCAGATACTCTGGTTTTTCGCCAAAAGAAACTCAGTGACAGCTCTTTGTCACCCGTTACAGATACCGTTTTGAAGGTTACGCATAACGCCGTCAGCAATCGGAGCTTCATGAAACTATCGGTGCTGAAGTGGGAATATTCCGTCATGTCCCGCTATATATTCTGCATTTTTTAAACTGAAACTGAGTGAGAAAGAATTGTGTTGCATTACTTTTGAATCCCCATCTTTAGAGGTAGACATAGAACGAGTTGGCATTAATCGATTATTGCTTATGATTTTGATGAATCTCTAGAGCGGGGTTGATGATTCTCTTTCCGTTATGCACTGTTCACTGTTGCCCATTGTTCATAACGTACGCTCCGTCTCCCACGTCAATCTTTTGAAACAAAAAAGATCAAGTGCGTAGAAATTTCCACTCCTCGTGTTGAACTGCAGTGTTGTTTTATTGGGACAGATGTGGCGCTTAGGGCTAGATAATGGTAACAAGCATTAAGTAAATTTTGTGAGAGAGACTTTCGAAGGATGAAAAACTTTCATAAATCTAATGATGAACATTAGATGTTTGTTTATTGTGTTACAAAGTACTGCACATACACTAAGGTACTCTTAAAAAATGAAATAGACAATTTTGAATAATAAAAAAAAATAAGTACGGGGAATACATATCAATTTGTGGCTTGTCGTTGTGTATCACCAAATTTTCAATGCCCTCATTTGGCGTCTCTTATCACAGGTCACGTTGGTCTCAGCGTGATCTAAAATAGTGCCATCAATTCAAGTTCATCAACCTATTCTGTGGCTTAGAAATGGGCCAGAGAAATGATAGCCATGACGCAGCATATGTTTGGATATGGAAGCAGGCTTATGACTTTAGACAGTTTCTTAGTTGTGCAGGAGTAGGCCTACGATATTTTGATGTTAAGGTCGTAATCAATGTTGCCCGTGTGGAACGGTCACGGTTATTCACATAAATGTCACGGAAGTCTCCTTGAACAGCGTGTTTCCGGATATTTGAATCAGGATCTGAGGCCAAAAATTGCAACACTGTAAGTCCTGAAAATTTTGTAGGATGTCCAGCCGTTGCTGTATTTCTTTTATGTTATATTCTGAGTTAAGTTTTCCTCATTACAGAAGCAAGAAAATGCAGAAATGACTAGTAGGATGAACCTACAAAGCTACAGAAGGTGTAAAATGGCAGGCTACAATAATCCAATAACCTCTGTAGTAGGCACCTCATAATGCCAGTCACAAATACGAGTACTTGTGCCACACTGCCATGATAAGCCACATAGTCACATGCCAAAATACGGTATGTCACGTAATTATATTTAGTTGATGCTTATCTCTGATGATGATACCGTATCTGACGGATTTGGCTAATAATACACATCAACAAACTTATTATCCTGTAAGGCTTCAATTTCAAAACAATGAACTTCTGTATCAGTTCAATAATCCATTTTTGACATCCAAACAACTTGCGCCGCTCTATCAGAAAGACACCATCTGTAGTGCTTCGCCGGCCAGAGTGGCCGAGCGGTTCTAGGCGCTACAGTCTGGAGCCGCGCGTCCGCTACGGTCGCAGGTTCGAATCGTGCCTCGGGCGTGGATGTGTGTGATATCTTTAGGTTAGTTAGGTTTAAGTAGTTTTAAGTTTTAGGGTCCTGATGACCTCAGAAGTTAAGTCCCATAGTGCTCAGAGCCATTTGAACCATTTTGTAGTGCTTCGAGAATTTCGGAGTAAATTCTAGTACCACTCGGTCTTCCACCGATATTTCAGAAGTGAGTGGGAGAAACGAATACGCCGTACTGCGCATCGCCTATTTGTATGTGCAGGTCAAAAAACAGTGTTATATCCACAGATTATCACCCATGTGCGAACAAAAATTTTTTATTAGGTGGAGCAAGGCCACCGCTTAATTTTACAAAAAGATAAACTTTCTTCGAAAACAAAAGGTATCTTCTCCTACCAAAATTTTATAACAAGCTAAAGAATATGCCACCTTATTGAAATGAAATATTAGCAGCTGAACTGAATTTACATTCCTTTGTCGGGTTTTCTCTCGACGCTTTCCGGCGGATGCCGAGGAAGTAGACGGGCGCAGAGTCCGGGGTCGATGGCCGGCATAGCGAAGGCGTGGCACCTGGAGGTTCCGGCTGCCTCTTCCGGGCGGCAGTCGGCGGCGGGTCGAAAGACGCCTGTTTCCCTTTCTTCCGGCTATTTAACACGGCTGTTCCAGTCTTCCTCCGCTGATGCCGGAGTGATGATTGACGGCCTTTGGCGATTCCTGACTGGTGGATGGTGATATCATAGTGTGACAATCCGCGCCGGAAAAAAGGCTCATGGTCGTGCGTAGTTCGCGGCTGATTGGCGGTAACGCCTCTAGCGCCGTCTGGCGGAACGCGCCGGCACTAAGTTGCAGGCGCCGCTTAACTCGGCCGCGATAGCCGACCGTTGAGTTTGTGTGGCTGTGTGCGCCACGCCAAACAGTTACGAGAAAAAGCTGGACATGGCGGCCGAACGGCGACAGACAAGTACCTGCTGTAACGTCCTCAGAGTTTTCGACTACGGGTAGACAAGAACAAGAAAGGTTTATGTAGTATTCTGTGCTCTTTAGTGTCTGTGTTGATTATCGAAAGACTAATGAAGAATTGAATATAGATTTCTATGTACATTTACGTACTGCACTAGCCTGAGACTAGAGACTTTTAACTTACTTCATGTCGTGGCTGTGAACGAAGCAAGACACATGTATGTTGTTCATATATTATTTGGTTATCAAACCAATGATATTTGAATATGTGTAAATGAGTCTAATGTTTAAGGAGTAAGTCAGCTTGCAGAAGTTGTTGTCTGTAGAAGTTGAAAATATAAAGTGATTGAACTGAAGAGTATTCTACGAGTACTCAAATTATTTCAAGGATAGATAAGTAGTTTAATAAATTCCTTCAACCAGCTGTAGTCTTCGGAGAAGAAGCTTTTGGGAGATCGACGTAGCTGGTTACCCAGAGAAGAGGATCGGCTACACACAACGTGCAAGTTAATTGACTTGAGAGACGTGTGACCCTTGCAACCCATTACTACACTGTCTCTTGTCGTCCGGAAAACGTTAGACATCTTGTTGCAGCTTATTACATTATGGTGCAAATTTGGCGTGCTGTGTGTTGGTGTAGTACACAGCAACAGAATGTGTTCTGTCATATCTTGGTTTCTTCCAATATTACCCCACTAGTGGCTTACCAACCCCTAGCAGATTTGAGAAATGTACAGATCTCAATATTGCTCAGTGTGTGACAACATTGTCTAGCCGCGAGCGCCTCAGGTGTGTAACAACAGTCCAGCCGCCATATCACCTCTGCTACTCACATACCGTTTTTAAAGGACGAATTGCACGCTGTTCCATTTTTTACGAGCTACTCAGAAAGCTTCCCGAATGTGCTGCCACGCCGATTTTTATGGCAGTGAAAATAACTCACAAATACCCATTATCGTTCAATGGTTGTCAGAAAAATTATAAGTATGTTAAAGAATGTAGCCGTTATTATGTTTAAGAGCAGGTCTATTTATTGCATTTCTACTAAATTTCGATAACGTTGCACATAAAATATTATAGGCTAAACATGAAACTGCTGAAACAGTGAATTAGTATCTGATTGTGAATGTCGGTGGATGCCTGAAATCAGACTACGCAATATGTGGTTGAAAAATAAAAGATGTATAAAATACATCATCTCCAATGTTAAGGCCACATATCCCCAATCAACTAAACAGACAATTAAACTCCATACTGAATTGTCAGGAAGTGATTTGTTGTTGCCGGCCAGAGTGGCCGAACGGTTATAGGCGCTACAGACTGGAACCGCGCGACCGCTACGGTCGCAGGTTCGAATCCTGTCTCGGGCATGGGTGTGTGTGTTGTCCTTATGTTAGTTAGGTTTAAGTAGTACTAAATTCCAGGGGACTGATGACCTCAGAAGTTGAGTCCTATAGTGCTCAGAGCCATTTGAACCATTTTTTTGATTCGTTGTTCTATGACATATTGACAGTAGTGGTACAATGGAGGCATCACCCCACTCTGCATTGTTGCAAAAATTATTCAAGATGGTGGATCAAAGATGACGACCATCGATGTGTCACTGATGTCATAGTGAGAAATTCAAATTTATGCAGGAAACTAGGTCAGATGGGCTACCTCCACTAACCTAACTCCAACCCCCTCCCCACCTCCCCTCCCCTCCACTCCTCTCCTCATACGTACCCTCCCCCTCCCCTCCACTTTCTCCACCACTGGAAAGTGGTGGGAAAAGGACTCAGTCTGTGCTGTTCTGCTGGACAGGATGCACATAAATCTTTATGTGATATTCAGTGCAGTATATTGCTTATTAAAGCAAGTTCAGATGCCATTCAATGAGCACTAGACAGTAGCTTCAGCCAGCATGTCCACCTTGAGGTCTGGAGGCCAGCTGATCTAGTTCACACCACCACTACCAGGAGCCGCACAGAGTGGCCGCGCAGTTAGGGGTGCCATGTCACGATTCGGGGAGCAACTCCCACCGGAGGTTCGAGTCCTCCCTTGGTCATTGGTGTATGTGTTGTACTTAGCGTAAGTTAGTTATAGTAGTGTGTAAGTCTAGGGACCGATGATCTCATCAGTTTGGTTCCATAGGAAATCACAGACATTTGAACGTTTGAACCACCACCAGAGGGTGCTGTTGACCCTCCCTTTTCCGTGACGTTATACAAGATAGCGGCCAGTGAAAATGGTGGGAAATTCGCTAGGTCTGTATTTAGCTGCTGGAATGGGATGACCTTACAACGATAGCCTAATATAGCGTGCACGATGCATTGCCTAACCAATTTGTTTATGAATGTTGTTTATTTATTTCTGAAATCGCAATACACCTCGAAACTAATGGTGGTGTTTTAAACAATTTAGGCGATGCTAAACAATTGTGGAGCTTTTTTTAACTATGATAGGGGAAGGAGCCACGTAATTACACTGTAACAGATCACACTAAACATATCTGAAAAATTTTCTTGTGCATCCTCCTTGCAGCAGAGTCGTGGCTGCTGTAAGAAGCCATACTCAAGTCTCACAGAACTGGCCACCAGCAACCGTAGGGTAGCATGTGCAAAGCACTTACTGTCACTCTAGAAGTACCCGCAGCCCTCCCCCTCATCCCTGGTACACTTTCGTTCTTTCTGACAAAGAGAAACTCCTGGTCGTTGAACATGAACTTCCTCAGGAATTATTAAATTTGGTGTTTAAGCAGTGTGCAGAATATTGTCACATTCATCTCTTGAGGATGTCACAGAACTAAATGTACCACTGAACAAAGAGAGAGAGAGAGAGAGAAAGAGAGAGAGCTTAGCAAATGATGCGAGAATGTTTAAGCAGTTTACGCTGTAGTTACACGTCTTATGCCGAGGAACGTGGAACAGCACCACCACTGTCTCTAAAAAAAATCGTGGCATGCTTGTGAAACCTCTCAGTCTTCCTCCCTAAGACACTTCGCTGTCTTTTATGGGAAATACAACATGCTTCCCTTGTCTTTGAGGACGAGGTGCTTCAGCAGTTATTAAATCTAATTGCATAATTCTCTAAATAAATTTTTAGAATGATCGCAAACAATAGTTTGTTTTAATTTTGCGATGTATATCGCCACATTCGAACACACTGACAAGATCGCGACTCACTGGTCTGTGTAAGTGACTTCCATCACTGAGTGGACCAATACATGCTTATTTAATGGGATCACCACATATGGTCAATGTCAAGACGCAGGCGATATTTGTTTTCAACATATTATAAGGGAGAGATGCTGTAACATCTTATCGAATTCTCTACTGGGTGACGTTAGTGAAGTTTTTGTTGCTCGTAGTTTTCTCTATTGGATGTTAAAAAATAACGAGGACAGACAGAATGTTTGGGGGACAGACATGTATGCATCATGAGGGATGCAGATCTCTTTCGGACTGTGGTACCTGTGTGTAGTTTGGAAATGCGCCACACTACAGTAGCAAAATCTTCTTTCTTCTCCCAGTCCCCGTATGATGTGGGGCCTTCCTAATTTTTTCGATAATAAACACACCTGTAGCTGCTTGCATTGTCTTTTCTACTATTTTGCGTTGCAGGAGAAAGCTTCGTTTGGCGCTAACCTTACACATTGGCAGGGTTGGCGGAACTACGACAGCATGTTCCCATTTCCACCGACTGGTCAAGATATGGTCCTGTTGCATTAACACAGCTCACCCTCTTTCTCCACAGAAGCTGGTAGATATAGTGCTTTCTCACTTCTGCTCAGTCCTGGCTTAAATTGGGATGATCGCGTGGACAAAGCTGCAGGAAGGGCAGGACAGCGATTCAGAAACAGTTACAAGATGCAGAGGGACTGTCTAAAACGATGCTGGAGTTTTGCTGTAGGGATCCTTAGCTGACAGTACTGACAGAATTGAAGCTGATAGTACTGACAGAATTGAAGCTGTGAGGAGGGGTCGTGAGTCGTGCTTGGGTAGCTCAGACGGTAGAGCACTTGCCAGCGAAAGGCAAAGGTCCATAGTTCCAGTCTCTGTCCGGCACACAGTTTTAATCTGCAAGGAAGTTTCATATCAATACACATTCCGCTGCAGAGTGAAAATCTCATTCTCTAGCAGATATGGTCGAAAAAGATGACTCGTTTCGAGATATGAGAGTGCCACGAATATGATTCAGAAGTGGCCATAATCATACTCGTTGCACTCTCATACCTCGAAGCGAGTCACCTTTTTAGAACCTATCTACTAAGGACCCCATAAAGAAAAACTCGAACGTCGTTGTAGACAGCCCCCTGCACCTTGTAACTTGAAGCTGTAAGGGGAATGAAATATTTTACAAGGAAAGTTATCTCCAGTCATAAGAATGGTACACAGTTTGATATTTCCACAGCCACAGTCACCAGGAGGGGTATAACTGGTACTTCACTCATTCTCGCATGTTATCAAATTGAGGCTGTAATCGTAATATTTAATTGTAATTACAGTTATAAATTTGTGGCTGATTTCTTAGGATGATCCTGCCTGGAATGCGGGAACGCAGGGCGGAGGTATCCTGTGGCCGGGACAACTTGACGTTTCCGGTTTACGGCGGGATTCATCATTGAGCCATCCGAACTGGGGAGGCTGGGGTACAGGAACGCTGCTGATCAAACAGTCTCGCCCTCTGGGCGGGTTAATAGCGAATTAACACTCAGTATCTATAGGGCAGCCTTCGTGATCACGTGTGGTGCTAGTATTCTCCTTGAGAATTCGAGAGGATTCAACGAGGGCAAGTGTTTACGTCGGACAATTATTCCTTCCCAAGTAAATTGACCGGTTGAGTGCTTGTGTGGCCATTCTACATATTTCCCGTCTTTAGTTGTTTGAGAGAGAACATCGATTGTGTTGTGTGCATCGAGATGATGAAAAACAGGTGGAAGAGACTGTTTTCTGGTTCTCCAGACATGAAAAACACATACGATTTTAAGTATTAAGATGTTAATTGACTTTGTAAAGTGCAAGGATGATCTGGAATCTGTTACATCATTGACACTGGTATTCGTAAAAAAAATACGAGTGGAACTACAAGTTATCTCTATTTTCTACTTTTCAAGCAAAGATCTTCACAGACAGGATAAGTTTATAGTTACTCAGTTCAAAAAATGGCTCTGAGCACTATGGGACTTAACATCTGAGGCTATCACCCCTAGAACTTAGAACTACTTAAACCTAACTAACCTAAGGACATCACACATCCATGCCCGAAGCAGGATTCGAACCTGCGATCGTAGCGGTCGCACTGTTCCAGACTGTAGCGCCTAGAACCGCTCGGCCACACCGGCGGCAGTTACTCAGTGATTTGCAGCACCCCCCACATAAAGGTCTGGATAATGTTTCAGGTTTCTAGAGATACAATTGCCACTCTTCACCTCCGGAACTACGCTGTGCAACCGACTGGTAGCATAGTGCTATGCGGCTGACACAGAGTACAACCACGTAAATGGTATGATATTCTTGCAAACCATGTGAAAAGACATAAGTTCTTGTAATCCCAGAGTCTGGAATTGATGGCAACTCGTTACAGAAATCACGACAGCCAGATAGGAAAAAAAATATTGTCAGTGGATGTCTTTATGCTGGGAGAAACAGCCCAACTTTTGTACAGTAGTTTGGAGAGTGGCCTCTGTCCGCATTAGACCAGCATGAATGGGCGGCTGGTTGCCTCGTGACCATTGACTGCGGTGGATGGCCGACCGACTTTGCAGGAAGTATCTAGTGCTGCGACAATATACGGTGCATGTACTTACGATTTTTGGGACCTGTTTGTCTTCGTGGTATATGTGGTGGTCGATAGCTATGTTCAGGATGCGGAAGTGACGATTTTGTATGGTGCAGGATACGAACTATGTTTTACTACATCGATACGGTATGGTGGTACAATTGTTTCTGATGATACAGAATAGTTGTAGATCGATTTCACGCCGAAAAATTCATGTTTTCCTCAACAGTAGCAGGCCAGAGTAATTGATTAAGTGTCTTTGGCGACAGTTTCCGCATTTCATGATCTATAGACCACTTTTGTAGGGTTTAACTGCCAGTGCAATATGACTGCTGATGTTTATCGATCGGTACAAAATAGTTTTCCTCTGACGTTTTAGTAATTTGACTGTCTGCAGAGACTGGTGGCCAGTCCTCCCACACCGCCAGGAGCAGTTTGAAGCGTAAATTCAGGGAGAACCAATCAGAATTCTCCATTTACAGGAAGCGCCATGACGTCAGAGAGTCATGTAAGAGGCATAGGAGCCTCTACAGACTTGTTCGAAAAAGGCAGGTGCAAGATATCTACAGAACGTTCCGTGACGTCTGAGAGTCTCTGACCTCTTTGTGAGATGTTCAGAGACACGTCGAAGCAGACCAGCCTCCTCTGGTTTGGAAAGGTGGGATTCCGTCCTACACCGCTATTGTGGCTTTAGAGCATCTCCAGACCAACAGTTGTAGAACATCGAAAATTCCAGCCATTTTTCTCGTCTGTAGGGCAGGGTTTCGAATTCTGCTTTTTTTTCACGATTTGTTGTGGGATTCGGAATATGTCAAGAACTTTTAGGTGTGTAAGTGTCTGTTTTTCCCGTACAGTAGTGTGCTTCGAGAAGTGAGGAGAATGAAAAAATAAGAGCCTTAACATCACTGACACCAACAGCAAATATAAATTAAGCCCAGCCAGCGTTTCAGAAAATTGTTGAACACCACAGCAGCTGTAGGACTCAGAAATTTTTCTCTTTCTGATGGTGCCTTCAAACAAGCAACTAAAACTCGAAAAGTAGTGAGCGACCTGTTTAAAGTTACAACGGTATTTATTTCGCGTTCCAAGGAACGTCGTCTGGTGTGTAAAATTGGTTATTGCAACTGATATCGGTTTCGTGAACTATTTCACACAAAAGCGAGTGAAGTGTCTCAGGGAGGAAGGTTGGATAATGACTGATAGGCGTCACAAGTTTCTTTATAGTCTGTGTTCGAATGTGGAGGTAAACATCGCAAACTGAAGCAAACTGCTGTGCAGCGATATTTTTTGAAAGGGTGTTTAGAGACATATTCAACTGGATGTAACGACTCCTGAAGCGGCTAGTGCTCTAAGACAAGAGAAGAACGTGGTATTTCCTACAAAACAGCCCGAAGTGCTTCAGGGAGGAAGGCAGAAGTTTCACAAGTATGGCACGGTCGTTTTAGTGTCAGTTTGTAAGTGTGGTGGTGGTATTCCTCGGAATAAAACGTGTAGTTACATCGAAAATTCTTCAAATATTCTGGCATCATCTGCAAAGCTCTCTCTCTCCCCCGCCCCCCCCCCCCCCCACCCTGTGCTGTGGCACATTTAGTTCCTGTGAAATCTTCAAGATACGTATGTGACAATATTCTGCACATTGCCTGCCGGCCGGGGTTGCCGAGCGGTTCTAGGCGCTTCAGTCTGGAACGGCGCTACCGCTACATTCGCAGGTTCGAATCCTGCTTCGGTCATGGATGTGTGTGATGTCCTTAGGTTAGTTAGGTTTACGTAGTTCTAAGTTCTAGGGGACTGATGACCTCAGATGTTAAGTCCCATAGTGCTCAGAGCCATTTATTGCACATTGCTTAAACATCAGATTTAATCATTCCTGAAGCAGTTCATGTTCATTGATAATTGGTATGCATGTGACACAAAGAATAAAGTGCACCAGGGATGAGGAGGAAGGCTCCACGTATTTCAAGTGCGACAGGACGTACATAGCGCATGGCACCCTATGGTTGCTGGTCGCTGATAATGTGAGCCCAGCGTGTGGCTTCCTCCAGCGGCCACAACTCTGCTGCAAGGAACACGCACAAGAAAGTTTTTCAGATTTTTAGCACGATCTGGGACAATGTAATTACACGGCTCCTTTCGCTATTGGATTCGAAAAAGTCACACAGTTGTTTAGCATTGTCTAAATCGTTTAAAACACCAGCATTAGTTTCAAGGAGAATTGCGATTCCAGAAATAAACAAACAATATTCTTAAACAAACTGGTTATACAATGCTTTGTGCACACTATATTAGCCTATCGTCGTGAGGTCCTCCCAGTCAAACAGCTAGACATAGTCTTAAGCGAATTTCCCGTCGTTTTTTTCCGAGGTTGCCATCACGTATTACGTCATAGGGGGTGGGGTGGTCGATGGGTCAACAGCGTCCGCTGGTGGTGGTGTTATTTGTCGAGCCTCTTAAAAAGTGAATTTTATAAGTTAAGCATTAAAATATGTCTCGTAATTCAGACACAGTATTACCTCTTCCTTATACGTTTAAAAAACTTGGTTGTTACAGCGCCCGGTAACTAACATATAAATATAACATCTGTTTCCAATTTCTGTAAATCATTTCATAATTTGCATCAGAATTGGTAACACAAATTTATTTTATTTTTCCATGTGTCCACACATTTAATTACGACGTATAGAAATTTGTCTGGAGCCTTTACATGAAAAACATTGTCACAAAAGTACAGACACCAGGTATCAAAGTGTATCACTGAAAAAAATAAGCTGATAGGCTTCAAGTAACACAAGCTCCAGCCACATGAGTGTGGGCGCCATCTATGTTCGACGTCAGCGTGCAGTTTCCACCTAAAGGGGGCAGGTTGTAGCACTAGCAGTGGAAGTGGAAGGTATGTAAAGCGTGTCTAAGTGAAGCGGAGAAATGTGCTGTCATTGATGAATGCGGAAGTGGAATGATTTATGAGGCATCGGAAAGGACACGATCATTGCCTTTCGGGCCTAGGATGGAAGAATTTTCCTTATTGCTAAGCTTGTAAATAGTTCGCGTCTCGTCGCACGACTAGAGTACATCGAGTTTGGCAAAACGGCGCTATCCAAAACTGGCTTGAGGCAACTCTGGTGCACCATGGGCCATACATGATAAGGCTGAACGATGGCTTCGGAGATGTCTGCGGCTGAATAGATAGGCCACTGTTGAACAACTGACCGCCCCGACAAATCAAGTAGCTAGCAACAGTGTCTCCTCGATGACTGTTCAGAGAACGTTGTTGCGTGTGGGCCTCTGCAGCAGGCGCCTGATTCGTGCACACACGCTGACTGCTGTTTATCGGCGATGAAGGCTGGAATTTGCATGGCAGTACCACAAAAGGACGTCCAACGAGTGGCACTGAATCACGTTTTATGCTCCATGAAACACATGGCCGTTTTCGCGGACAGCGTGAAACGTCTGAAAGCAATCACATTGCAATTGTCGTTGTGAGGGACCGTGCAACAGTCGTTGCAAGGGTTCAAGCCGGAAGAGTGAGCGTTATGGTCTGGAGAATGCTTTGTGTATTCCCTGAGTGATATTGTCATTCAGGAATGCAAATGGTTCGACACAAGTATACACCTACTTTTGCCGACCTTGTTGAACCCTATATACAGATAGTTTTTCCTAGGCACTATGTCACCTACCAGCAGGACAACGCAAAGTGTCACAGCGTATGCGTGGTTCTAAGAACACCAGCATGTTCATACTGTACTCCACTGGCCACCAGATTCCCTGGCTTTAAACCCAACCGAAAGTCTGTGGCACCATCTCAGTCTTGCTGTTCACTCCAATGATCCTCAGCTGCGAAACCTAGCAGAGCTCGCCACGGCACTGAAGTCGCCATAGCTGCACGCCTCTGTCGGTACTTTCCAGAACACTCTTCCTGCACGTCTCGCAGCAGTCCGGGCTGCAGAAGTTGGTCATTCAGGCATTTGTCAGGTGGTCGCATTAGTGTTATTGTACCGTGCACAAGAAACTAGCGGTTTCCCGTGGCTGCACTCGCGTATCAATTATTTTATTATGATGTGTAATGGTGCGCAGGTAAAGTATTGTATGTGCAATAACATCTGCAACCGTCACGTGTTGCCTGTTTGGGTTAGCATAGTTGGTGATGCACGCCCCCTCCCCATCCGTAAATGGCTCAATGTACGACACATCGACACGAGAAGCGTCGCTGCAGAAAAGTGTATTTAGGTGGGTCTGGACAGGAACGCACGTCTATGCATCGTGCTATTGATGTAGCTGTACATTATACATCCTATTCATTACACGACAGATGTAATAGTTATTCACACTGTTTACATTAACTGATTTAGGAAAGTATGTTCTATTGTTATTTTACCCTCTACCGGATTCTCTTTTCACTTTCTTCCACGTGGTTCAAACTATCTCCAAACCAAATCTCACCTAAATCGGTTCAGTGGTGAAAACAGAGTAACAATGAAATATGCGTTTGGCATTGTTGGCCGGGTGGCCCAATCCCGGGAAGTTCGGCCGTAGAGTTCAAGTCTTATTCCAGTCGACGCTACACTGGGCGACTTGCATTCCGGTGATGAGGATGAAATGAAGATGAGGACAATAGAACACCCAGTCCACGAGTGAAGAAAATCTCCAACTCGGCCGAGAATCAAACTCAGGCCGGCTGCATGGGGGGCAAGCACGTCACCACTCAGCTAAGCAGGCGGACAACAGACAGAGTACTTTCGTCCTTATAATATTAGTGAAGACTTATTGTTTGGTAGAACACATACTTTTAAAAAAGCTAACTTTCACTGAGGTTGCAAAGGCTGTTAACTCACACACTATAATTTTCCATTTATGCTCGTGGTTAATGTCAAACTGTCCATAATTTTTCCTTTCCAATAATGGCAGAGAGATTGAGGTCGCTCACAGTTGCACATGTGAGTGATCACTGATATTCCTCGCAGTTGTACTAGCTCTGCTTCAGGTGGTTGTACGTTTTTCACCAGCACATGTGTGAAACTGAGTATATCGAGTGCAAACTATCACGTCAAATGTTTATACGCCTTAAGATTTTAATTTTTTCCGATAATGACGTAAGAGAAGTGACGATAAAATAGTACATCATAAAATGTTTGTGATAGGCTTTTCGTATAAAGTAGTTATCGAAAAATGTAATGGTGGTGTTTGGTTTGTAAGGGAAGTCAGTGACTTGATGAAGTCCTGCTCCTGTGGCCTTCTGTTTTGACAGCATCTGAGGCGTCATGTGGCTCCAAAACTGTATTTTTCTGATGACGTTGTAAACCCATAATTCTAATAGAATTAAGAGATGGCATAAACAGGAAGAGTTTTTGGTATTGTACTACTGTGTTCTTCCTTCATTCAGGATCCAATGCGAGGGGCTGTGAGGAGCATATTTTAATCACAGTGGTACAATATTTTGTCAAAAATAAGGCTTTACGGACGAATGACACATCTTAAAGAAATTCAGGTAAAGCTTAGAAAAGAATAATTGTTTGGAAACACCAAGGTCGTTCATTTTATTTTGTGCAATATTCAATGCGCATTGTATAAAAGTCGTGGGTAGCATTCCACCGGTCGTTACTAGACGAGTATCCTTTGGTAAACATTGTGCACATCATTGTACATAAAGTCCTAAAACTATAATATGTTTTGTTCACTGTTTAAAAAAAACTCAGTATAAACTGTATAACTGCAGATTATAATAACATGTAATTATCTCAATAGCCTTACTGAGCTAGGCACAGCAAGGTTTTAGCGTTCAAAGTTCAAAGGTACAACGTAGTTTGATTCTGTGACAAAAATCCAGTGAATTGATGGATTACATTGGATATGCCATGGCAGGTAACTTTAATACAATACCTAGAGAGCCAATCTAAATTAAGACATCTTCAATAAATAAAATACTGGCTTTTGTGATTGGTTACACAGTCTGTCATCAATCATTGTTTGAAACTGTCACAATAAACCTATCCGTTGGGGCTGTATACGGCCGGTACTTCATATCTGTGCTCTTCTCTGAAGGGTATGTCGTAGCCGGGCGTAGATGTCAGACCTCCACGTCTTCCAGAGGTACCTGTACAAAAAAAGACAAAGCAAAGTAAGATGAAGTACAGAATACGTCAGAGACGAATCTTGTCAGGTCAAAACCTTATTCTTGACTTGCTGAATACAAAAACGTGGCTGTGTTCTTGACTGCTGGGATTTGAATAGGAAAAACACAAAAATTTTGGTTCATTAATAGCGCAATAAGTATTTGTGCACCAAAGTGCAAGTGTTGATTGTAAGACTCCTTGTGTTGGTATTATTTTATTAGTCTTTAGAAACTACAGTATTTAGCTGCTCCTTGTCTGGTAGAGAAATTAAATTAAAAATTTTTCCACCTGTGTTTTACGCTTATTTGTTGTATATTCAGCTTTGAACACGAATACTTCATCACCAAATGTGTCCTGTAGAAAACCCAAATAATATGGTCAACGAAACTTCCTACTGAAATAGGAAATATGCTGAATAAGTTGTTGGTTTGGAATTCTATTTAAAATTTATACAACGTACCAATCTTGTACTCAAAATGGTAAGTGTATAATAATCGTAAATGTACTGAGTACAGCTTCATACAGATACTTCGTATTTTGTCATAAATGAGGGAAGAATAGTATATTATTAACCATAAACTTGTATGTTCTTGGCATAATCTATACAGGATTATGTTTACATTAGTTCTTAGTATTTACCTTCGTATTATTTAACTCGTAATAGTAGTAATGCTACTTCATGTACAGTTCCAAATTAAATTCTTCTAGTTTTCATTTTTGTGGGAGTAACTAGTTGCAAATTAAGTACCTTGACGTGGTAATTCTTATTTCGTTCCGTCTATCATGTTGCATGACCTTCCTTTACGTATATGGCTATTTATCTTTATATACACTAAATAACATTTATATCCTAGTTAAAGATCAATATTAACGAAGAAGATGTATTGTGATAAATGCTTCATATGGTTTCCCACGATTCTTGCAACGACTTACTGAAGATGCATTCCACACACAGGAGTCACATATAAGGGACATACTGAACGTGTAATTTGACGCAGACCGTAGAGAAGCACGTACCTGCATTAGAAGTGGGTTCTGGATAGATCTATTTTATTAATGTACTGAGAATATACTGACCATATAATTTGAAACAATGGTTAGCTGTAAAACTGAGACATATAACGAGTTCATCTATCTATTGACTAGTTCAATTTATGTGACGCACATGATGTTTATGAACGTAAAATGCATTATTTCCTGTGTATGTGACTGCTTATGGGAGCGGTATACAGCTGCACTGAATACTTTTTTTTACTTTTACACAATGTCCATATTGACTGCAAAACAAGTAGTTTATGTAAATTTGACAGGGTAAAACTGAGATATATAACGAGTTCATCTTTCTATTGACTAGTTCAATTTACGTGACGCACATGATGTTTATGAACGTAAAATGCATTATTTCCTGTGTATGTGACTGCTTATGGGAGCGGTATACAGCTGCACTGAATACGTTTTTTTTACTTTTACACAATGTCCATATTGACTGCAAAACAAGTAGTTTATGTAAATTTGACAGGGATGGAGCCTTACAAAAGCAAAAATTTGTCGTAAGGATTTACGTTTTAGGAGGTTTCGCATGCCATGTTGCGTATGCCGAGAACAGGGTACTTTAGAGAACAGGTGTTATATGACTTGGAACTAACTGTGTAACACATGGTTCACAGAAGCCTAAAATTTATAACAATAAAAAAATTACTTCACGTCCCCATGTAGTAGCACAACAGCACGAAGCTACAGCAATGAATTTAGTCAAATCAGGTAGTTACAAATATGATATAAGGTAACTGACCTACATTGTTCTCTGCCAAATTGTTTCAGCGTAATTACCTGATAAGTAACAGTTTCCAAATTAATTGGTTTATCTCCGATAATAATTTAAAATCTGTAGAAATGGGCGACTGGTTTCTGTGGTCAGTTCCTTCTTTCAATATGTGTTAAAATGAGCAGTTTAATGCATGGGGAGAGCCCAGTCTCGTTAGTTGAATTGAGTATGGTGATGTCATTTGCTGCGATCTATGCTGTACAACAGGTTTTAGATTTATTGGGAGGAACATATGTATCCCTAGACTGACAGTCCTGTGGCACTCCGGAGACATCTGGTCACCTCTCTGTCATGCCGAATAGACCATCAGCTGGCACGTGAGGTCAACCTGCCAGGTCAAAAGGAGGGGGGAGTACTGCATTGGCAGTGAAGGGGGAGTAAGGGCACAATGTGTCGGTCGTGAAGGTTCACCGACTTTGGATGGGGAGTAGCCATTGGGTGTCACCTGAACAACGCATCCATCAGAGACATTCCAACCCTTCTTAAGCTGCCCAAGTAGGCTGTTGGTGAGGCGGCTATAAAGTAGAAACGCGAACCGAACACCAGCCGTACCTCTTATACTCATGGTCAGCAGCCGTCGAGCAACGCTAACGGTCGGTGTAAAAATTCACATATAATCAGGGGTAGGAATCATTCGTGAGTTTCAGAGTGCCACCAACTTGTACAATGATTGTGCATAGGGGATTAAAAAGGTTGGTTCTCAATTGTGGAACAGCTCCTCATAAGCCACAAATTTCTGTCAGAGCTAATAGACACTTGAGATGGTGTGAGGCCACTGGATAGTCGATGATGGGATACGAATTATTTGGAGTGACGAATAGCGGTATACCATGTGGTACTCCGATGGTTTTGACGAATGCCTGGAGAATATTATCTGCCATCCTTTTAAGTGCTAATCGAAAGATTTGAGGAGGTGGTTTTACGTACTAGTTTTGTGGCCCCCTTATTGTGCTTAAAAATCGCTGTATGTGGCAGAATACACACACTTTGTACAGCGTTGAGAAATAGTCGCAAACGATGAGTGATTGTATTAGCATAACAATGCACCCTGACATAAAACAGCACTGTGAAGCAAAGATTTGTGAACAGGAACATTCCTGAGATGGACCTACCGGCCCAGAATCCGACCTGAACCCAAGGGAAGACCTATGGGGTGGGTTACAGAACCCTGCGTCCAACGTCACTACCTTCTCCTGTTTCCCCTCTTGTAGAAAATGGGTTGCCATTACTCCACAGACATTCACACAAACAAAACAAGGTGACCCCATCAAAGCTGAAGACGTCATAAAGACGAAGGCCCGAGCACTCCATATTAATGTCTCCTAATTTGTGTCCTGATACTTCTGATCATACAGTACAAATCGACAAAATACTGCCACAAAATCCAGAAAGATATAAACGAGTGGTTACTGTATTTACTCTGCTTTTCTTCACTATTCGAAATCCGTGCATGACTCTCTTGTTGATTATATGGCCCTCCTAACGAAATCTGTTCACAGAATTAGTTATTATGTATGAAGCAACAAAAATAAAATAGTGGCAAATTTAAGCCATGAGTATTCGTTGGCTGGAAGTCCACGAGGAATTGTTCAGCCGCTAAAGTGGAGTATGTTTCTCTTCTTGGGCACTGTGGCACCTTTCCTTCGCTACGTTGCGTTGTAAGTTGATGTGTTCAGTGTAGGTCGTTGTGGTGAGAGCAGGTAAGGTTTTAGTCTTGTTTTTATGTTGTTAATTACGGTGGGATGAAGGTGAGAGAGCCAAACGTGGTACAGCATCCCCTCGAAAAGGACGGAAGGGGGCCACAGAGCGAAACGCCCCTATCCCATAGGCCCTTACCCCATGATAATGCGGGGAGATTCAGGTTTTGGCCCAGGAAACTGGTACAAAGTACAGTAACTACGATACGGTACGCAAAAAGGAATTTCCTTTAAAACTGCAAGACGCCTGTTCAGCGTTCTGATAGTAGTGTGTAGCCTTTATACGCACTCCGTTTGTCGTTGCAGGCGGTCAGTCCGTCTCCGACGCATGTAGCGTAGGCCATGGCGTGTGCGATGTAGTTCTGCTCGAAGACGCCGGTGAGCAGGTGAGACCAGGGTCCCCGGCTCAGCACTGCCACGTCGTCCCCACCGTGCGTCTCAGATCCCAGTGGAACCATACCGCGAAATCTGTAGTTCTTTTCACCTGTAAAAAGAGGCCACGCAGAATTATAACTACTTGCTACACCATGAACTTTAAAATGACAAAAGTAATATAAACAGTATAATAAGTCGTGGCTCTACATTACTGAGACGATTGTTTCGAGAGAGAAAAAAAAAGAAGAGGTGGAATCCGGCTCCGCGGAAGGTCAATATCGATTTCGGATAAATGTAGGAGCATGCTATGCAACAACGTCCCTACGACTTATCTTAGAAGCAATGGAGCCATGTAGACTTACAGGAAGCTTTTGACAATGTTGACTCGAATATATTCTTTGACATTCTAAAGATAGCAGCGGGGAAAAATACAGGGAGCGAAAAGTTACATTCAACTTTTACGGAAACCAGAAGGCAGTTGTAAGAGTCGAGAGGCATGAAATGGAAGCAGTAGTTGAGATGGGAGTGACACAGGGTTATAGCCTGATAACAATTTGTAGAAGGAATTAAAGTTCAGGGAGAAGTTCACGTCTGCCGATAACTTTGTAATTCTGTCAGAGCAGAAAATGATTTGAAGCAGCAGCAAACCAGAGGAATGGAATATAGTCGAATTAAATCACGTGATGCGGCGGGAATTAGATTAGGAAACGAGAATAAATGTGGCACACGAGTTTTCTATATCGGCAACAAAATAACTGCTGATGGACGAAGAAGAGAGGATAAAAAATGTAGACTGGCAATGGCGAGAAAAACGTTTCGGAAGAAGATAAATTTTATGGCATTGAATAGAAATTTAAGTGTTAAGAAATCTTTTCTGAAGATATTTGTCTGGAGTTGGCCTTGTATGGAAGTGAAACGTGGAAGATAAACGCCTGAAACAGAAGGGAGTAGAAGCTTTTGAAATGTGTGCTACAGAAGGCTCTGAAGTTTAGACTGATAGATCATGTAACTAGTGAAGAGGTACTGAGAAGAACGGGGAAGGAAACAAAACTTGACTAGAAGAAGGGATCGCCTCACAGGACACCTTCTGAGATATCAAGGGATCACCAGTTCAGTATTGGAGGGAGTTGGGGGAGTAGGCGGACGGGAGGGGAGTGGTGAGGAATCGTCGAGGGAGCCGAAGCAACAAATACAGAAGGAAGGTTCAAAAGAATGTAGGTTGTAGTAGTTATTTGGAGATGATGAGGCTTGCACAGCATAGAGTAGCATGGAGAGCTGCATCAAATAAGTCTTCGGACTGAAGACCACCACCACCACCACCACCACCACCACCACCACCACCACCACCACCACCACCACAACCACCACCACCACAACCAACAACAACAACAGCCAGCCAGTGTGGCCGAGCGGTTCTAGGCGCTTCAGTCTGGAACCGCGCGACCGCTACGGTCGCAGGTTCGAATAGTGCCTCGGGAATGGATGTGTGTGATGTCCTTAGGTTAGTTAGGTTTAAGTAGTTCTAAGTTCTAGGGGACTGATGACCTCAGATGTTAAGTTCCATAGTGCTCAGAGCCATTTGAACAACAACAACATTGTATGCTACCATTTGAAGAAATTATGTGCGTTCAGAATAGGCAAGACAATACGAGCAATCAAGCTGTAAGGAAAATCTCTTATTATTCAGAGCAGCATACGTACAGCCTCACAGATGCTGCTTATCCTCAATACGTCCATTATAACGACGACGATGATGATGAGGTCCCATACTCCAAGGAGCGAAGGGGACGATGCGGGAGACCCGCACCACCGACTAGGCAAGGTCCTAGCGTAGGTGGTTTGCCACTGCCTTTCTCCGATCGTAAAGGGGATGAATGATGATGATGATGATGATGAAGACGACACAACACCCAGTCATTTCGAGGCAGGGAAAATCCATGACCCCGCCGGGAATCGAACCCGGGACCTCGTGCGCAGGAAGCGAGAAGGCTACCTCAAGACCACGAGCTGCAGACACGTCCATTAAATAAGACCAGTATTTTTTTTTTACATCCGTTATATACAAACTAAAAATACTGGTCACTCCGTACATGCTTCATGAACGACAGATAAAATACTTGAACTATCGTTCGTAAAATCATTGAATCGCTTCTTAGAGTGTTACTGGTATATGTCTGCAGAATTTCTTTCCCTAATTCTAGTGTATAATAATAAAAAATGTCGTCGCACAATGGATTTCACTTCATAACGAAAATTTTCAGATGCGCCATGGCCTTATATTATCCTAAAATGATTAAGCAAAATTGGCATCGTCAATATGTATATTCCTATACCGCGATTTCACATTTTAATGTTTGTCTCAACCTATCAGTAAGATTCAACGTCTTCCCTATATAGATACTCCTTCCTCGGTCTTGTCTCAGTAACGCAAAGGTGGAAGCTTCCTCCAAAGGAAAACTAATCCAAAATGAAGACGTTACCCGCTTGAAACAGCGTCTTTCTACCGACGGTTATATATTCATTGCATTGCAGAGGTCAGGACACAACCATAAAATAGGGTACATGCGGAATCATTCATGTTCAACTCATATTGTTAACCGAGTGAATGTTGGATTTAGTGTTGCTCTCTTACCAGACAAATTTATACAGTTTTCCCTGACTTCCTTGAGTAAATCTTAATTTACATCGATTTGAACTGCTCCACTTCGCCAAATTTCCATTTAATTGCTTTTATTTCTTCGATTTTTCACTGTTCCAGTTAAACACCAACAGAAGACCACGAATCGAACATATACTTTCATGAACTACTTACTTGGTCTTATTTCAACTTGTGGCTTTAGAAGGCGAGAAAATAAATTCAGCACCGCAGTTATGCTTTAACACATTCGTCATGTTCAGAAAAATATAAGTATAAAGGTTGTTCGATACCTCGTATGCATATTCCTGCCGGCCGCGGTGGTCTAGCGGTTCTGGCGCTGCAGTCCGGAACCGCGGGACTGCTACGGTCGCAGGTTCGAATCCTGCCTCGGGCATGGGTGTGTGTGATGTCCTTAGGTTAGTTATGTTTAAGTAGTTCTAAGTTCTAGGGGACTTATGACCTAAGATGTTGAGTCCCATAGTGCTCAGAGCCATTTTTTTTGCATATTCCTAGGTGAAAAAATCTTCCCCGATTAGAAAAAAAAAAAATGCTACGGTGGTATATATTCTGTGTTTAAATGTCTCCATATCCTAAACGAGTAAGTCAAATGTTCACATTTTTTCACAAGCACATTTTATTAACTTTCCATCAACAACTTTCTCTTGTAGAAGTGTGCACAGTTAATATCTGAAGCTATTGCACAGCACATCCTCCATCTTCTTTTGTTTATAACGTGGTGAGGTGATGAAGTGAAAGGTAAGTAACTATGCAATAATGTTACTGAATGGCATCAAAGGAGGCGAGAGATTATCGACTGAAAGTCATATGTCCTTGTTAATTATTTGAGTTGTGATAGAAACTTTAATCAGCCAGCACGTTTTAACCTAAGGGAGATACACCTACTCTTGTCGTCTTCCCGTATGTCTGGTCGCTGGCAATTCTTCCCAGGCTTCTGGTAACCGGGTCCATTAGCGTAGCTGAGTGTTGTATAAGACAGTTTTTCCTCGTCTGTCCCAGCATCACCTAGAACAAGATAAAAAATAATTACTGACACATTATCGCAGAACGAGTTAGGGTGCAAATGAGCTTCAAGTGTGGACGCTACAAGGATAATCCCAAACACAGGCAACAATAAGGTCGAATAACGGAGTGGCTACACTGCCACGGCGAAGAAGCGAGGTGTTCAATATTCGACCATGGGTTAATCAGTCACAATACAGGTGTATAGGGGTGTAGAAAGTAATGCTTTAAATTATCAACAAGTTAATATCGAACTTAACTTTGGCCATCTCAGTGAGAAAGGAATTTGCTAATCAGTTTAGTGGGCATACTCAACACACTGTACATGCCAATCGTCATCTGTCTAATGAAGCAAAAAACGTGTTTCATCTGAAAAGGCCTCTTGTTGCCACTGAGTGCACGTCCAGTTGTCGTACTGGCGTGGAAATTCCAGCCTTCGTCGCCGACGAAAAGCAATCAGCGTGGGTGCACGAAACACGTGACTGCTGCAGAGGCCCATACGCGGCGGCGTTCGCTGAACTGCCGCTGAGGAGACAATGGTGTATACCGGCGTTTCATCTGGGCGGCCAACTGCTGAGCAGCTGCATGTCCATTCAGCGGTACCCATCTCCACAGCCGTCATTCACCCTTTCATCTACGGTCCGTAGTGCACCAGAGTTACCTCGGCGCCGGTTTTGGATAGCGCCATTTTGCCATGTAGTTGTTGTTGTTGTGGTCTTCAGTCCTGAGACTGGTTCGATGCAGCTCTCCATGCTACTCTATCCTGTGCAAGCTTCTTCATCTCCCAGTACCTACTGCAGCCTACATCCTTCTGAATCTGCTTAGTGTATTCATCTCTTGGTCTCCCTCTACGCTGCCCTCCAATACTAAATTGGTGATCCCTCGATGTCTCAGAACATGTCCTACCACCCGATCCCTTCTTCTAGTCAAGTTGTGCCACAAGCTCCTCTTCTCCCCAATTCTATTCAATACCTCCTCATTAGTTATGTGATCTACCCATCTAATCTTCAGCATTCTTCTGTAGCACCACATTTCTTGTCTAAACTATTTATCGTCCACGTTTCACTTCCATACATGGCTACACTCCATAAAAATACTTTCAGAATCGACTTCCTGACATTTA
This sequence comes from Schistocerca cancellata, assembly GCF_023864275.1. Taxonomy (NCBI): domain Eukaryota; kingdom Metazoa; phylum Arthropoda; class Insecta; order Orthoptera; family Acrididae; genus Schistocerca; species Schistocerca cancellata. Next base: position 146,580,661 of record NC_064628.1, on the reverse strand, counting down.
AATCTATACTCGATGATAACAAATTTTTCTTCTTCAGAAACGCTTTCCTTGCTATTGCCAGTCTACATTTTATATCCTCTCTACTTCGACCATCGTCAGTTATTTGGCTCCCCAAATAGCAAAACTCCGTCACTACTTTAAGTATCTCATTTCCTAATCTAATTCCCTTAGCATCACCCGACTTAATTCTACTACATTCCATTATTCTCGTTTTGCTTTTGTTGATGTTCATCTTATACCCTCCTTTCAAGACACTGTCCATTCCGTTCAACTGCTCTTCCAAGTCCTTTGCTGTCTCTAACAGAATTACAATGTCATTGGCGAACCTCAAAGTTTTTATTTCATCTCCATGGATTTTAATACCTACTCGGAACTTTTCTTTTGTTTCCTTTATTGCTTGCTAAATATACAGATTGAGTAACATCGGGGATAGGCTACAACCCTGCCTCACTCCTTCCCAACCACTTCTTCCCTTTCATGCCCCTCGACTCATAACTGCTATCTGCTTTCTGTACAAATTGTAAATAGCCTTTCGCTCCCTGTATTTTACCCCTGCCACCTTCACGATTTGAAAGACAGTATTCCAATCAAAACTGTCAAAAACTTTCTCTAAGTCTACAAATGCTAGAAACGTAGGTTTGCCTTTCCTTAATCTTTCTTCTAAGATATGTCGTAGGGTCAGTATTGCCTCACGTGTCCCAACATTTCTACGGAGTCCAAACTGATCTTCCCCGAGGTCGGCTTCTATCAGTTTTCCCATTCGTCTGTAAAGAATTCGCGTTAGTATTTTGCAGCTGTGACTTATTAAACTGATAGTTCGGTATTTTTCACATCTGTCAACACCTGCTTTCTTTGGGATTGGAATTATTATATTCTTCTTGAAGTCTGAGGGTATTTCGCCTGTCTCATAAATCTTGCTCACCAGATGGTAGAGTTTTGTCAGGACTGGCTCTCCCAAGGCTGTCAGTAGTTCTAATGGAATGTTGTCTACTCCCGGGGCCTTGTTTCGACTCAGGTCTTTCAGTGCTCTGTCAAACTCTTCACGCAGTATCGTATCTCCCATTTCATCTTCATCTACATCCTCTTCCATTTCCATAATACACTCCTGGAAATTGAAATAAGAACACCGTGAATTCATTGTCCCAGGAAGGGGAAACTTTATTGACACATTCCTGGGGTCAGATACATCACATGATCACACTGACAGAACCACAGGCACATAGACACAGGCAACAGAGCATGCACAATGTCGGCACTAGTACAGTGTATATCCACCTTTCGCAGCAATGCAGGCTGCTATTCTCCCATGGAGACGATCGTAGAGATGCTGGATGTAGTCCTGTGGAACGGCTTGCCATGCCATTTCCAGGAGTGTATTATCCTCAAGTACGTCACCCTTGTATAGACCCTCTGAATACTCCTTCCACCTTTCTGCTTTCCCTTCTTTGCTTAGAACTGGGTTTCCATCTGAGTTCTTGATATTCATGCAAGCGGTTCTCTTTTCTCCAAAGGTCTCTTTAATTATCCTGTAAGCAGTATCTACACTTCTGGAAATGGAAAAAAGAACACATTGACGCCGGTGTGTCAGACCCACCATACTTGCTCCGGACACTGCGAGAGGGCTGTACAAGCAATGATCACACGCACGGCACAGCGGACACACCAGGAACCGCGGTGTTGGCCGTCGAATGGCGCTAGCTGCGCAGCATTTGTGCACCGCCGCCGTCAGTGTCAGCCAGTTTGCCGTGGCATACGGAGCTCCATCGCAGTCTTTAACACTGGTAGCATGCCGCGACAGCGTGGACGTGAACCGTATGTGCAGTTGACGGACTTTGAGCGAGGGCGTATAGTGGGCATGCGGGAGGCCGGGTGGACGTACCGCCGAATTGCTCAACACGTGGGGCGTGAGGTCTCCACAGTACATCGATGCTGTCGCCAGTGGTCGGCGGAAGGTGCACGTGCCCGTCGACCTGGGACCGGACCGCAGCGACGCACGGATGCACGCCAAGACCGTAGGATCCTACACAGTGCCGTAGGGGACCGCACCGCCACTTCCCAGCAAATTAGGGACACTGTTGCTCCTGGGGTATCGGCGAGGACCATTCGCAACCGTCTCCATGAAGCTGGGCTACGGTCCCGCACACCGTTAGGCCGTCTTCCGCTCACGCCCCAACATCGTGCAGCCCGCCTCCAGTGGTGTCGCGACAGGCGTGAATGGAGGGACGAATGGAGACGTGTCGTCTTCTGCGATGAGAGACGCTTCTGCCTTGGTGCCACTGATGGTCGTATGCGTGTTTGGAGCCGTGCAGGTGAGCGCCACAATCAGGACTGCATACGACCGAGGCACACAGGGCCAACACCCGGCATCATGGTGTGGGGAGCGATCTCCTACACTGGCCGTACACCACTGGTGATCGTCGAGGGGACACTGAATAGTGCACGGTACATCCAAACCGTCATCGAACCCATCGTTCTACCATTCCTAGACCGGCAAGGGAACTTGCTGTTCCAACAGGACAATGCACGTCCGCATGTATCCCGTGCCACCCAACGTGCTCTAGAAGGTGTAAGTCAACTACCCTGGCCAGCAAGATCTCCGGATCTGTCCCCCATTGAGCATGTTTGGGACTGGATGAAGCGTCGTCTCACGCGGTCTGCACGTCCAGCACGAACGCTGGTCCAACTGAGGCGCCAGGTGGAAATGGCATGGCAAGCCGTTCCACAGGACTACATCCAGCATCTCTACGATCGTCTCCATGGGAGAATAGCAGCCTGCATTGCTGCGAAAGGTGGATATACACTGTACTAGTGCCGACATTGTGCATGCTCTGTTGCCTGTGTCTATGTGCCTGTGGTTCTGTCAGTGTGATCATGTGATGTATCTGACCCCAGGAATGTGTCAATAAAGTTTCCCCTTCTTGGGACAATGAATTCACGGTGTTCTTATTTCAATTTCCAGGAGTGTATTTTACCCCTAGTGAGATAAGCCTCTACACCCTTACATTTGTCCTCTAGCCATCCCTGCTTAGCCGTTTTGCACATCCTGTCGATCTCATTTTTGAGACGTTTGTATTCCTTTTTGCCTGCTTCATTTACTGCATTTTTATATTTTTCCTTTCATCAATCTAATTCAATATTTCTTCTGTTATTCAAGGGTATCTACTAGCCCTCGTCTTTTTACCTATTTGATCCTCTGCTGCCTTCATTATTTCATCCCTCAAAGCTACCCATTCTTCTTCTACTGTATTTCTTTCCCCCACTCCTGTCAATTGTTCCATTATGCTCTCCCTGAAACTCTGTACAACCTCTGGTTCTTTCAGTTTATCCAGATCCCATCTCCTTAAATTCCCACCTTTTTGCAGTTTCTTTTGCCATGTACGGTATACTTTAACCACTACGGCACGCGAACCGTTCACAAACTTGGCTGTTTCGGAGATGTTTCTGCCTTGCCACGAAAACTAACGATGATGCCCTTCTGAACGCCAAATAAATCTTTCCGTTTCTGCATTACGACAACGACTGCACTGTTTTCCGTGTCCCTCTTCACATACCCTCAAACTGGTAGTGCTGTTACCAGCCGCCATTGATGGTTATTACTCGTTCACGTCGAAAATAGTCGGTGGACACATTAGTGTGACGGGAGCGTGAATATTTTGCCTACCGCTATTATTTCCACCATTTCATGTTGTAGTCGTGATTGGTGGGCGGGTGGAAAGACTAACGGTAAGCCTCTAATCTAATTTTATCTTAAAGGTATTGACAGGGTGATAACTTGAGTTGTTTAAAGTAATATATCGGTTAAATGTAAGCGTATCTACGTTATATGAGCCTGGCTGACGCCTCATACTGTCTAACTGTCTAACTGTCTAACGAAACACAATTTGCTTTTTAAGCCAAGTTTCATTGTACTTTTTTTCCTTCCTTTTTTCAACCGTATGCGATTTGGCTCAATACTTCCATCGTAAGATACGCATCAATCAATTATGCACTAGTTTGTACGACTACATACGCCGCAGGTATCGTGTGTTAGTTGTGTGTGTCACTGAGGTAAGGCAGAAAAATTCTGAGGAGATATATGTCGCACACATTGGACTGTATGTATACTAATAGGCTGTTCTAGTGAACATGTGCCGTGTTAAAGTCCAACTAACACGCGTTCTTCTAAAGTAAGCATTACCGTTAAACGTGGCATAGGCAGAAAACTGCACTGTTTGTAAGATACATTGTTGGTAATTTCTAGCACAGTACTTTCTCAAATTTTTACACCGCAACGTACAAGGCATTTCTTGATGCATCTACCACTGGAATTGTGTGGAGTACATTCTTGACGGTTTCGCATTGCCTAACGAACAAGCGTGCAAAAGCACTTCTCTCCTTTAGGATATTCCGTAATTTCTCTATTAACTACACAGAGGGAAACCATAGATCGCATATTGGAGTCTTGCCGTTCTCACCTCTATTAGATTTGGCGGAAGTAATGACGGGTGATGTACATGTCAATGACCATAACCTTGTCTTAGGTACTTTTTGTCGTCCAAAGAATCATCATTATTTTTTCTTCGGTAGACATTTGTGGCATTAAATTTGTACACTTTGTAGACATTCATGGAATATTGCATTCAGGAGTTTATTTTTGTTGAAATATACGGTATAAGTGGTTTAAAATTTTCAGTAGACATGCCTTAATATTCACTGTTTGAAAAGTAACGTTCAGATATAAAATTTAATTAATAAGTTTGAAAATTGAAACAATACTCACAACCCAAGAATTTCAGAAAGTAACAAATTACTTGGCACAGAAGTTGTTGCAATGTTTCTTATTATTTTATGGTATATCCTTTTGATTTAGTCACTGCCTCGACTACGCACTGCATCGAGTCCACCTAATGTCTAAGATATTTGGTTTGGTTACTCTGAACCATGAAATGACGATGGCCTCTAGCAGCTCCCTCTTGTTACTGGATTTCGTCTTGAAACCATGATTTTAAGCCTTGACTTTAATGTCTCAGCTGGGCTGAGGTAGGGACGGTTGGCAGGCCACGGCAGCACATTAATTTTACGGTGATGGAACCATTTGCTACTGATTTTGGTGGTTTGACAAGCCGTACTGTCTTGCTGAAAGATGCACTGACGATTGTTACCTTCAGACAAATCGCGGATAGAACGCAGCTATTACAGCGTTAAGACTACGTCTTTTAGTTTTTTGCGGTAATGTTGCCATGTAACACTGCCGGACGTCCAATACCATGACTTGACATGACATGCAGCCCCACACCATGACACTGACGGGATGCTCCATAGTAGCAGTGGTGTTCTGAGGCCATTAGTCTTTGCCCGGTCGTCGTCGAATGAACTTAGCTCCATGACTTCCATAGCTGCTGATCTTAATCTCTTCACTTCAAATTACTCTAGCCCTGTCTGCCTGCGTCCATTCCCTGTATGCCAATGCCCTCTGCGTATTGTTCAGATAAGGCTTCTTTCTGGGTGTATTCACTCGTAAACCATTTTCGCGAAGTTTTTGTCTGGCTGTTCGAACATAAACTTCAACCCCTGAAGTCTTCTAGATGCCATTTATGTTTTTTGCGGTACGCTGACGATCTTTCAGAGAAAGACGGCAGATTACAGGGTCTTGATTAGTCAACATTGGTTTTCTGCCGGTTCTGGGAGTAGTTCTGATTCATTCAGTTTCTTCATGTCGGTTGCAAACTTTCTTCACACCCAACATTCGCAGCGCAACCACCCAAAGTGTTTGCTCTCTGCACACATCGTTACTGCCTTATTCAGTTTACTTGACGAGTAATCAGTAAATTTCGTAACAGGAGACATCATTACCAATCCATCATCCGTCTTAACTCAGCTCACACTGAGGAAATCTGACGCATTAACAACAACAATGTATTGTTACTAGGCCGGCCGGAGTGGCCGTGCGGTTTCTAGGCGCTACAGTCTGGAGCCACGTGACCGCTACGGTCGCAAGTTCGAATCCTGCCTCGGGCATGGATATTTGTGATGTCCTTAGGTTAGTTAGGTTTAAGTAGTTCTAAGTTCTAAGGGACTGATGACCGCAGCAGTTAAGTCCCATAGTGCTCAGAGCCATTTGAACCATTTTATTGTTATTACTGGAGTTACAACATTGATTCGAACGTTCTTTTATCGATGTACAAAGTAACAAAACCACACTTCCAATGATTGATTTGTCAGACCGGAGCAAATTACAAACAACTGCCTAAGCAGATGCAGTTCTTAAATTGTTGTTAGTTAGATCTATCTATTCATCTTTAATTTTAAAAAAATGTAACGTCACATTCTCTAAACATGATAAATATTCACTGGGACATATCATGAAAAAAAAGGAAAGCATAATTTATTAATTCTAAACTTACATCCCCTTAGTTATGTTAAAATGAAGTAACATTTCAACGAAGTATTAAGAATTCTGGTCCCGGCGGAGGTTCGAGTCCTCCGTTGGGCATGGGTGTGTGTGTTTGTCCTTAGGATAATTTAGGTTAAGTAGTGTGTAAGCTTAGGGACTGATGACCTTAGCAGTTAAGTTCCATAAGATTTCACACATATTATTATCAAGAATTAATACCACAACCGTACGTTCTCCAGATTCTGTAATCTACACTGGACAAAATTTACGTGTATATATGTAAGTGTATATATTCTAGAGACCTAATTCATATTTGTCGCGCCGCACGCTGCTCCCCGCCTGGTGATTGTTCCCACTTTGGAAACTCGTTGGCGGTGTGCTGGCTGAGTGGCGCGTACTCACCGAGGATGTCGTTGCCGCGCGCCGGGTAGCCGTTGAAGGACATGGTGTGCGCGTGGTCGGCCGTCACCACCAGCAGCGTGTCGCGCTCGTCCGTCAGCTGGTCGGCCACGCGGATCGCCTCCGAGAACTCGATCGTCTCGTCCAGCGCCTTGTGCGCCCTGTTACTGTGGTGCGCCATGTCGATGCGTGCGCCTGCAAGAACGGCGAACAACCGTGGTCTGAGTTGAAATACGCTTTATAGCCGTAAATATTATAAAAATGTACGTACGTATGTGTGTATGTCGACGTAAACCACTGGACCGCTTTCAACCAAAATTGGTACACACATCGCTTACCGTCTGGAAAGAATCGTTGCTCAAGTAAGAACCACCTACCTATCAAAAGGGTGGGGACTGGGGTGAAAGAGCAATGTAGCACATGATGTGCGAACACCCAGTCTTTATTCATCCTGGTATTTGAGAATGGGAGCAATTTGCGACTTGCAACAAACTTTACACATAATTTCATATCTTCACGAAACTTTCCCTCGCCGACAACCCTTACAAAACTCATGAAAGTGAAAAACTATATGGCTTACTACAGTTTCGTTGTGTAGGTCGTAAAACTGACGGGTAAGTGGTAAAGTTCTAATTTATATCTTCTTCACTACTAACTGTATTCGAGACGCATTTTGTAGTCGTTATCCACATATAACGCCGAATGTACCAGGAAAATTATATCAGTGCATGACACAGAGTTCAGGGAATACGATATAGTCACTAAACCATGTAAAAATCAAACTGCAAGTTGTAATGCGCTGACGATACAGGTGAAATGTATATACAAATACCTGTGTCATATTTTAAATATATGTGAAATATATTAAAAACGGCGTCTGCGGAAAAAAGTCACAGGTTTAAGGTCATCCTAAACCACGTCAACAATTTCAATCGAATTAGGTCCACATATTAGTCACGATCTGGATAGATATACTGTGATTTTAAGAACCACCAACGTTCTATTGGGGAGGGAAGAGATGTGGGGAGTGGAGGTGACTGACAGACAGAGAGTGGGAAAGAGGAGACACAACTACGTGGGAAGAGATGGATAGAGAGAGGAGGACATCGACAGAGAAGGGAGTATAAGATCGACTGAGGAATGAGGAGGAGATGGACAAAGAAAGGAGGTGGAGGAGGAGGAGATGAACAAAGAGAGGAGGAGGAGAAGGATATGAACAAAGAGAGAACGAGAGGTAGGAGGATGAGATGGATAATGTTATGGGGAAGGAGGAAATCGACTAACAGAAGACTAAACTAAATACATATCCAGGCGATGCTGGATAGTTAGCTAGCGTAGAATGAAAATGTGTGCACGATGTTGTTTTGTTTCCCTAGAAAAGTCGTTCGTTAAAATGTCAAGTGCCGAGTTATTCATTCTTGTGCGGGTTCTGAGTGACAACTGGGATGCAAAGACGTTCCTCACCAGGTTATTGACTGCTTAATGTTTTACGATCTTTGACTAGCTAGGTGAGGACATGCCTGCTAGGCTATACTTTGGAGATATTGTGTACTGCCCAATTTTGCAGCTTTGCAGATTTGACTAAAACTTTTCTCTATTCAATTTTTCGTATATTGTGGCCGTGTATGGCATGTGGTCCATCACAGAACAAGTGTAATCATTCATTTGCTTCTGTTTTTGGAATGAGTCTCAATAATCTGGAATTTAACTAACATATCTTCAATTTACTTTACTACTCCAGTCATTTCGTGAAATCCATGCCAAAAATTCGATTGTACATGTGCGTGACTATTAATTTTCGAATTTTCGTTTACTTTGAGCATGAATATTATTCTGAAAGATCCCTACAGCAGAAATATTAGTCAATATAAACCCAAAACTACAAACAACAAAAGTATTTTTAATTCTTTGCACGATTTTGAAGCTCATAATGTAGGCAGAGCTGCCACTCGGACTCCGAGACGACTTGCAGTTTATCACAGTATATTTGACGTGTTTATTATGTGTCATGTTCTTCTGTGGACATGTATTCGGCTCTCAGGTTGAGGGTCCCATCCACATAGCACTTGGTTCACACACAAGGAAGAGCTATTTTAAGTACATCGAATCAAGTTATGAAAGCTCAAGAAGTAACTGAGACTTTAAATTCATTCAGATAACCACCCATTCCTCCAACTGTGCAATGTAAGCATTTCCCACTCCTGAATTTGTTTATGGGACTGGGGTCAGACAGCGTTACAGATTATTTCTGGGGCAAAACTTTGGTATAAAAGGGACACATGCTCTCACGTAGCTCAGTTATCTGTCTGAACACTACCAACGTGAAGTGGTAGATGGTTGTACTACAGAAATGCATACTTGTGGTAACCATTGCCACCCAAATAATATTACTGCCATACACCCAGATCTCGGATGTAAAGCGTTCATCCTCTGGATGCCTGGGAGCAGGCCGATCAACTAGCAATGGTAGCTGGAACTTTACTGATTTGAAAACACACACTGGCTTATATTTAGAAAATGCAATGCCTGAAAGACAGCAGAACAGCACCCACAACGAATAAGTATTTAGAAAATACTCAGAGCACAAAGGCGACGCAACTGGAAGGGCGCTGGTTCGCTGTTGGCCGGAAATGTTACATAGGCTCACAAAGTGTCACATGAGCTCACGTGTCGAGCCACGAGGGTGGCAGTGCTTTGACAGTGACTGTATATGGTCATACTCAAGGCCTGCAGAGTGGTGTCGGGAAGCACAAACGTGCAAGGGGCAGCGTGACCCGCTGTACAGTATAAAGGCGGATGTAATGTAACTCATGAGAGTCTTCAGAACACGCAGCGGTGCAAGAACGACGTCTTTGTAGGTCAAGCCCGGGGCCTGGAATTTTAGTATTCCCTCTGGCTCTGCCCGCGCCGCTTACCACCCACCATGGGATTTTGCAATCACGAGTAGTGTACTTTCATTCAAATCATTATCCAATTTGGCTCAGACGAGCACTTAACGACTGTAATTATTCAAGGCTTGATTTTGTTCAATTACTTCCCGACCAAGTTCCATAACTTCCAGTTGACCATCCCCATGTTAGCTGATTGGACAGGCCTTCTCCAGTCTTCAGCGTCACTGAATCTGGTCCACATGCTGGACATGACAACATTTTCAAATTGAAATATTAGCGAACGCTATCCTACTAGGATGATATCTGACAGAAGATGTAGTTCTTTATTTTTCTTCACATAGGATCTAAACGTCTGTTATGAACATCAGTTTCCTGATGTAGTATGACGCAGTTCTCAAGAAACTCTAAAAAACAGTCTTTGTAGTTTATATTTACCATCACTTTTAAGTACAAAACATCTCTACTTTAGAGATTCAGCTGTTGGTAACCGAGTGCGTCCCACAATAGTAAAATCTTAAATTCTGTTCTTCTTTTAATTACTAATTTGTCACTTTATTTTCTGTGGTCAGTCGTATTATTTCTTTTATGCCATCACTGCTTCAAAGCATTTCCAATGCACAGTATTTAATGTTCTGGATTAACCGTTTAATGCCTGAATAAATTTGTACATGAAAGATAAAAATCTAAAATCGTGGAGATTTAGAGGTACCAGAAACACTCAAGAGAATACAGCACTTGTGAGAAGCGTTGGTAGCTTCGCGAAGAAACAGTATCTATTGGCACTGTGGTTCAAAAACAGTTAACCTTCCAGTTATTAGCACGGTTTTGATATGATATGAATTCATGACATTGGACATTAAGGGCGTTAACGATGTGAAATTCGAACAATGAAGTGATATAACCATCTACTTTGATTACAAATTTATTAGCAAGTGGAATTATTAAATAACAAGTACTGAATCATAATTTTTGAATAAAATAATGTAATTTTTTATATTACAGGTTGAAGGAAGATAAATTAATTCGATTCAGGTATGTGAAATCCCTGTTTCTGAATTACAAAATTATACATAGTTAACGCTCCTCAATCTCTAGAAATTAAAAGGTTTTTTAATTTATATTTGATCATATACTACATTTTAATTTGTTGTAAATTCCCGCATTTTTGTGTGAATAGTAATTAATGATAAGAACGCTATTTTTTTAAAGAAAACTATGAACCAATATTTGTTAAGTAATATTTCTGTTTTTTAACAACTACCGAACTTGAAAGTAAAAGGTATGCTACTAGCAAGATTAGAACTAGCGATTTTACAATCCAGTTCTATTTAGAACTGCTTCTTATTGTCTTAGGAAACTGATGTCTTCAGATCCCGTAAGTATGCCGGAAATCAAAGAAGGGCAGTCTTTAACACTTTTGCCAGCTATGATTATTTTAAAATTATATCGATTCTGAAAACTGTCTCTCATTAGTTCTACATGAGCCCAGAGACCGACGTGCTCTGCAATTTGTATGAGATATTCTATAATTCAAATGTATTATTAAAATTAATGAATGAAAGCTTATGTTAACCAACCATGTGTATGGAATAATTTGCATGTTAATTATTTTTATTTAAATTGTAATGAAATGAACTGAGCTGACGGGAACTGTAAAGATGAGCAATTATCTTTCAAAAATGCATTCCTTTTCGATACTTCGCTGGCTTGTCTTATTCTACAAAACACATAAACACAAACTAAAATAAAAAAAGAAATCCACTCAAAATTACAGGAATGTAGGCAGTTATTAGAGTGCGTTTCGGTATGGTTATCACTGGGAATGTAAAACGCTCCTATTCAGGATACGTGAAGTTTGACAGTATACTGAAAGTTACGAATAAAAACAAATAAAACATCAAATTACGAATCAAGATGGTGCTGCTAAGTCACACTGCAGCCTATGAAAGATGGAATGAATTGATGCCTCAGATGTGTGCAACATGAATCGTCAGCGAAGATGTATTCTTTCTAGATCTCAATTATTGCACATATGTGACGCATTTTGAAAGGAAACTATCCTTTATTGGTGTCGAAACAGACCAACTTTCAGTTTGAAGCATTGCAGCGAACGGTGTTAAAATACCATGGTAAATAAATCACCATAGCATTTTACAAAATTAGGAAATCTGTATTGCAGTAGTAGTGCAGGGAGGAAGGGACTAGAGCGAGATTGTTATGATCTTTACCAAGAGATATTCAAAATTAGGTACATTATTTTAGAGGGGTGCATCGACTTTTACTGTGGAAAAGTTAACGTTGTTTGCAGCGCTACTTTAGAATGTCGATGTATCACATTTTTGTAATAGCTTCAGTTACAAAACAGATGCGTTCTTTTTGACTTGTGAGTAATTCACGAAGAGCAAGTAGAAGTTTTTCCAAAACATGTATTATAGGCGGTATAAATAATCTGAAAGCAACATCGTAACACCGAGAGTGTTACCTGAGTTTCCTTAATCAAATTTCAATAAAAGTTAATTGCTAAACAATTACTCAGTACGTTGATATCATTCCTAAATCCGTCCTTAGGAACGTTAATAGGTCGCAATGCATTGTGTGAAGCTACTTCATTGTTTGTTTACCTTCGACAAAGAGTATGAAACCATTTGGCTCCTTCTGCAGAGCACGAATAGCAACTTCTGTCATCTCCCAGAGTCTAGGTTCTGTTTCCGGATTTGCGTCAAGGTGGTACTGCATGTGTGAGTCCTCGAAGAGTCCTATGAAAAAAACAAATATATTCAACACTTAAAGTAGTAGTTAACAATATAAAATAGTTTGCTTTACTACATTCTTACTATACTAAAGATCGTATTCTAAGAAATCTAATGTTTCTAGGAGTTGACTGTTAACCGAGATGTGTAGACACTTTGTAGTTTTGGCTTTCACCCAGGAAACAATATCCCGTAGAAAGAACATTTAAAGCTATAGATATAGATATTCTAACTGCTGTGATAAACTGTAGAATGTTTAAGACGTTGCTTCATACGATGAAATAATCCGGAGTCTTCAAATTGCTTCCACTGCATTTGTTACAACCCTCTACAATGTAAAGTACGATTTGTTACATTCCTCTATAGCATGAAGTACGAAGTTCATGTCAGGTATTCCTAAATTACCTTTCTCTCAGGCGCTCACTTGTCGATGTGTGTGTACGTGTCTCTTCGTCTGATAGCATCAATCAAGCGCGAGGAATAAAACTGCTTCTCTCGACTCAACTAACGGATTTTAAGCGCAGTCGGATGTGACTACTGGCTTCTAGCAGCAGCCATGAGCAGACATTAAAATGTGTGAACGTGGGATTTTTCTTAAAGAATGAATTTCACGATTCGGGAGAAGTCTTTAAAATTCGTTGAGGCAAAGTAGGAGTACGATGGTTGTGATCGTAAGCTTATTTTAGATGTTACGAGCACAAAAAATGCTAACTTCTTCGTTTTTAATTGTCAGACGTAAGATGCACAAAAATTCGCACACACTGACTCCACAGCGCATTTCTTTGCTATCAGCAGTACAAAAATGTCTGTTACAAAATATCATCCAGTCAAAGCATGGCAGTTTTGGCAACCCTATAATAGATATTGTAGTAAGGGAGAGAGAAACGATAGTAGTTGGGGTTCCCTTATGGATGGGCGCATGGTAGGGAACGTGTAGTTCTACAGCTCAAGCCTTCATACAAAGCCTATCTTGCAGAAACTGTGAGCTAACATGTTAGCGAGACTGCAACAGATTGTCTTATCGTTGAAGTTACGAACGATGGCGGTCGTGTTTGGGATCCTTCTGTTGACCTGGCGGCACGAATTCCATGAGAGATAATGAGCGTTCAGTAGTGTTCTGAACGCTAGTGTCGCTCGTGTTCTGAGCGCTCTGCTGCAAATGTTGCAGCTAGTGCAAGCATTAAACGTGACTGCAGCGAGTTATTTACTGCATTTCGTTTCCACTTGTTGCTTGTTGTCATGGATGATGACGTTTCTACAGAAGGAAGCGAGAGACATAATTTGCAGGATACACGTTTCCTTCAAGGCAAAGTACCTGTAAGCGACCATAGAAACTGTCGCTTGGTACTGATAATGGTGTAATACCCAACTGTGCCTACACCTGTGTGGGACCCCAACGTTTATGAATCTGACTGTAAGGGTTTACACCATTAGGATCGATTATTGTTCAAAGCGCAATAGGTTACCGGATTAGGCTGAAATTGCTACAGAAAGAGATATTTATTTTAAACTGTCTTGAAAATATTCCTCCCTTCTCTCGTTGCCACATTAAAACTGTGTTCTTTTGCCAAAATACAGCGGGGTTTATTCAGTGCCATGCTAAAGCCGTTGAAATTGTGACGGAATTCTGAAACAATCCATCACTAAACAAACAGTTGAAGACAAGTCAGATCAATATGTGATGGAAAGATCATTCTCACTGTAAAAATAAACGTACAGCTTCTTCGATACCGTTGTTACGAATCCATACTAATTCTGATTTCACCAGCTACTGAACACCCTTGAAATAAATACACTTATTTCATTGAAAAGAGTGTCATTCCTCATACATAGCAGTATTCAACAATGTTTCACGTGTTAACTAAAGTGTATGGCAAAATACTCTCCACTTTGAATACTGTCATTGGCAAAATACTTGTTTTGATAATGAGCAGTATTTATAAGGTATGATAGATGTTACGAATGTATCACACTCCAAGTGGGAATAGAAGAGTGTGCAGTACATACAAACCTTTTTCAGAGATTGGATATATAGATTCCATCTCTAGTTTAAAGAGAAATTCATTATGTTAGCTAATTTCCTATGCAGCAGTGTGCGACGTAACTTGCAACAAACGCAAACTCATAGCAAACTTAATTTTTCATTGCGCGCTGTTTGAATGTCGCCCAGTAGTTTACTTAATGCTGACGTATCACAATTAATGTAACCATTAGCGGACTAATACGCAGCTCATCAGAAGACTTACACGTGAGGCTACCAGATGTGTGGGAACTCGATTCCTTTTTACAAACTAGTTCCTTTAAAATCGTTTGAGAAAGACTGCAGCCAGCCGCTGTGACCGAGCGGTTCTAGGCGCTTCAGTCTGGAACCACGTGACCGCTACGGTCGCAGGTTCGAATCCTGCCTCGGGCATGGATGTGTGTAATGTCTATAGGTTAGTTAGGTTCAAGTAGTTCTAAGTTCTAGGGGACTGATGACCTCAGATGTTAAGTCCCATGGTGCTCAGAGCCATTTTTTGAGAAAGACTGCAGAGTAAATGGTGTGCATCTGCTTCAGTTCCTGCAGTGTAGCTCCGCCTGCACCTAAGTGAGCAGAGAATTTTTCGTTCATGACGGACAAATTGCGCAGCTCAGTTGGTGACAGCGCATGGAGATTCAGAACGGAGGGGTGTGCACTCTCCAAGCGCTGAGAATGAAAATTCATTTCCGCGCAGGGTGACAGCTTACCTTGTGCGAGTTAACTCTGGAGTAAAACATGTCATTAAAGAAAGTTGTATGTAGTTTGTGACACATTTACAATTTTAACAAGTATCTTGAGTCAAACAGTATAGCTACGTTGCCCTGTTACTGCAGTGGGTAGCGTTTTGCGTTGGTATACTGAAGCTCGCAAGTTTGATTCCGCATTTAGATTTAATTTTGTTTAATTCTGTAAATTTAGACAGAATAATATGGTATCTGCCTTCTGAATCGTAATACAGGAATAACAGCAGGTCTTATGTAAAAATAGTACAATTATTTAGTACTAACACAGAAACGAGAATACAGTCGTTTTCATCATTGAAGTTTTAAGCGAAGAGTTAACAGAAACATGATCCAGCGAATCGCTAGACATTGGAAGATACACGGAGGTCGGTTCGAGCAATTGCACTAAAGACTGTGTGTCTTGTGAGAGACATGCAGCTACTGGTAGTGCAACTGCACAGTATTTTAAATTCACTACCAGTGGCTGCATGTCTCTCACAAGACACACAATCTTTAGTGCAATTGCTCAACTCGACTTCCGTGTATCTCCCTCCTACAAAATATAGTATGTATGTTTCACGTCTTTACACTTAAAATTTTTCATAAATATTTCAGTGTTACGACAGGTAATTTATTTTTAATTGAGTATTACACTTCATGAGTATTTTGTACATGTCCGACCAAAAAAATGTTAAGTTCTTTATTAATTTGTGGGGTACGGTACACATCGTGTAATAAACAATGCGTACAAAAACATTAATGGGAATATCAGAATCAGGGAAAAAAACTACACGTAGAACCGAAATCGCACTCGTTAATTCGAATGTTCTAACGCAAAACTTTCGCACTACCCTAACTAGTAGTCTGCGTGGCTGTATGTATTTAACGACGATTCTTGCCGGACAAGTCGTTACAGTAGTGTCAAAGTGCATTTATTTGACGTCTATTTTCTAACAAAAATATGGAAGGACGAAATTTTGTAACAGACATTTTTACGCTGTTAATCCGCGACGAAACGCGCTATGGTGTCAGAGTGTGAAACTTTTGGTTCGTCCTGCGTAAACAGTGAATCCCGTAGTGCTCAGAGCCATTTGAACCTACAGTGTCGAGAGTGTGCTTAGAATACCAAATTTGAGGCATTACTTCTCACCATGGACAACGCAGTGGCCGACGGACATCACTTAACGGCCAAAAGAAGCGGCTTTTGCGTAGAGTTGTCAGTGCTAACAGACAAGCAACACTGCGTGAAATAGCTGCCTTGGATTTATTGCGGACATATCCGTAAGGATAGTGCGTCGAAACGTTGCGTTAATGGTCCATGGCAGCAGACGACCGACGGAGTGCCTTTGCTAACAGCACTACATCGCCTACAGCGCCTCTACTGGCCTCGTGACCATATCGATTGGACTGTAGACGACTGAAAAGCTGTGGCCTCGTCAGATTTAAATTGGTAAGAGCTGATGGTACGGTTCGAGTGTGGCAATGACTCCACGAAGCCACGGACCGAGGTTGTTAACTAGGCACCATGCAAGCTCTATGAAGCTGCAGGCTGCATTTGCATGGCATGAACTTGGTCCTTTGATCAAACTGAACCTATCACTGACTGGAAATATTTCATGTTTGGCTGCTTGGAGACCATTTTCTGCCATTCAGGAACCTGATGTTCCCAAACAACGACGGAATTTTTGTAGATAACAATGCACCATGCCATCAGGTGATAACTACACGTGATTGATTTAAAGAATATTATGAACAATTCGAGTGAATGATTTGGCCATCCAGACCACCCCACATGATCCCCATCGAATATTTATGTGACGTAATTGAGAGGTCAGTTCGTGCATACCAACTTGCACCGGCAACACAGTCGCATTAATGGAAGGCTATGAAAGCACCATGGTTCAGTATTTCTGCAGCGGACATCCAATGACTTGCTAAGTCCATGCCACGTGGAGCTGCAACACTACGCCGGGCGAAAGGAGTTCCTGCACGATATTAGTAGATATCCAATGATTTGTCATCTCAGTGTAAGTATGGGGGAAGTAGGGAAGTATACGACCTGGTTGCCTTAAGTCAGTTAATAAATTACTGGTAAACTTATCAAGAGGCGAGTTTGTGTCATCAGAACAGTGATGTAATTATATAATTTTATAAACGTCGAACAAGCAATCACAGATGTAGAAGGAAGATTCAGGAGTGGGATTAAAATGCACATCTGAAAGGATATCATTTATAAGATCTGCTGATTATATTGTTATCCTTTGTGCAAGTGAGGAACAATTGCGGGAACTCTTGAATGGAATGAACAGTGTAACTGGAGCAAACTGTGGATCGAGACGCTACAGGGGACTAGCAGAAGGGAGAAGTATGACATGTTTAAAACGCAGACTAGAAAATGAAGTAACAGTATTCCTGGGTAGATGAAGTCTTACTGGTATCAAACAGTGGCATTCGTTTCTTCTTCTTTTTCTTCATTGTCCTTTCCAGTTTCTTTAACGTGGGCAGCATTGTTATGTGAACGACCAGCAGATGTTCGTCCAGTGGGTGACCGGGTGCCCTTCTTGAAGTCACCAGTTCACATGGGACGGAGTCTGTGTATACCCCCACCTGTCTTCGTCTAGAATAAATCTTATGTTTCTTATGTTCAAGTGTGAGAACAATTTCTAAGCGTTCGCGTATCGTGTATCTGTGACGGGACGTGGGTGGCAGTCCGGCATTTACTTAGTTAAGCAGGAAACAACCAAAAACCACATCCAGGCTCGCCAACTCAACTGCTCTCAAAGTTAATCGAAGAGACGGGACAAGCTCCCCTCCCCTAATCCCAGAAGCGACTCGTCCACGAGCTCGGCTATCCGTGTGGGTCGAACATCGGCCTTAATTTGAGGGTGATATATCTAGTGAAGTACGTCTGGAGCACAGCATGTCATGGAAGTGAATCGTTTACTACGAGAAAACCGGAAATAGATAGAACAGATGCGTCTGAGATATGGTGCCACAGAAAGGTGTTTAAATGTAAATAAATAGGTAAGACAGGAAATGAGTAGGATATCCGCAGAATCTGGGAGGAAAGGAATGTTTGGAAAATACTAATAAGGGACAAAATGACAGTATTTGTGTGTAGCGGGCAAAAACTGTGGGTAAAGACAGTAACTGGAATATATCCAATAAAAAAGTGAAGACGTCGGATGCAAGTGTTACTCACTCATCGATGGATTGGTTAAAAAAAAGATCACCGACGGGAAAAAATCGCATCATGAAAAAATAATTAATGCAAAGTAATGAAGTTAGGGAATACATTTCTCTTGGTAAAATGTTGTTTAAGTGGTTAACATTGCGAGATTACAGCTTAAACTAAGCGCGATATACGTCACTACAAATTTGAAATGGAGGAATATTGTTAACGGGTGTAGCCACCAGAATGTAGAATAAGCATGCGAACGTGCATGCATTGTGTTGTGAAGTTGCCGGCAGTCAGTTTGAGAGATAGAATTCCGTGCCTGTTGCATTTGATCAGTCAGTAGAGGGACGAACAATGCTGTTTGTGGACGACGCTGGAGTTGTTGTCCGATGATGTTCAGTATGTGTTCGATTGAAGACAGATCTGGTGATCGAACAGTACAAGCCAGCGCTCTGTAGAGAATGTTAGGTTACAACAGCCATACGTGAGCGAGCGTTATCCTGTTGTGAAACAAACGGTGGAATGCTGTTCACGAACTACCTCTGTACTCTGTGGGTAAGATATTTGCGTGTGAAATTCTAGGAGATCCTGAGTTGGTTTCCCAAAAAGTGTTTTGTTTTGTTGTTGAGAGAACACTCTGCGGCTAGTGAGACCAGCTATGGAGCTGCTAGCGGTAAGGAGGGAACTTCAGGATTCCAGGTGCCGTGGACTATGGGATCGTTACTGACGGATCTCAGCTGTTGGAAAAGGATCGGTAAGATCAGCTACTCCCCTTCCGACGACAACTTCACGTGATTTAGAGAAGTGGCTGGATTATTATGTCTGAATAGGCTGCGATTTGCATCGTCGTCGTCACGAATACTAGTCCAGCGTGTTGCACTGCGCCACCTCGCTCGGTATCTTCAGGAGACGTACCGGCTCTGGTCCAGAGGCACGCTGTTAACAGCCGGCAGATAGGTGCACTAATATCACGTCATTCCATTAGCGCTTCAAATGACTGACAGGATAAACGGATAACCAGAACGGAGTTCTTTGCCGAATGTAAGACAAGAAATTTCATTTTGTTACTACCGTGTAGGCACATTCACTGAATCACTGGTCAAGGATGATCTCATAATAGAGCAGCAGGTGACGAGACAGCACTTACAAATAGAGAAATATGGTCAGAACTCCCAACCTACAATCGCTAGTTGGCCTGTTTCCGAAGGATTTTAAAGGAGTAAGCAGTAGGTGCCAATATTAAGAGTAGTATATAATACCCAGTATGTAATCGGCGGCGACGGTGTCGTTTTGGAGCAGTTGATCCTTGTTCCAGACGTACTTGCTGGACGATCCTCGCCTCGATTTGTCGGCCTTCCATTCTTCAATGAGGTCACGGCCGTCCTTTCTCCTCCCTTTGCCACCCTCCTCCTCGTCGTCGGACGTCTTCGGTCGAAACTCGCGGCGTCCACCTCCCATTATTACCTGCAAAGCATAAACAGATAAATCGCATGAATATTAGAAGCAGAAAAAGTGGCATTTACAGTCTGTATAAGATGGAAGGAACCGGCCGCCGGCTTCCGGCTGACGATGTTTAGCTAGTTCAATGATAATGTGTTTTTCTGGTGGTGTTATCTGTAGCTATAGAAATACGAGCAGCGACTAAGATTTATCGAACTTGGTGATGTGTTGTGCTTGTGCACTTTCCTTTGAGAAGAATTCGTTTGATGTTAATTAACCTGTGGCTAGCTCTAGTTATTATGCACGTATTTATGTCGTTTCAAGTGGTGCGCCGATTAGAATTGCACCTGTTAGTTCTGATGTGACGATGATACTTCGTCGTCAGTTTGCCGTGTACCAGCCCGTAGTATTAATGAGAAAGGGTTCGATTCTCGTAGAAAGGGCTTGTCTTCGGTTGCAAGTATTTTATTAAATTGAACGTTAGTAAAAAGAAATAAGGGAACTTGGCTCTTGGTTATATTGCCCCTCATCCGGCATGGGGTCAGCGTAGTTCAGCAAATTTTTCTAATACGTTGCTAGGCGTTGGTGCTCATATTTATTGTTTTATCACTAAGTCTGAGAAACTTTTTGCGCTTCTGTGAGTTTGCAGACTAGGTTTACGTGGGCGGTCATTGGTTTTTGAAGCTGTTAACTAGTGCACTCACTAGTGTGTCATCTGGAGATTCCGGCCGCGGTGGTCTCGCGGTTCTAGGCGCGCAGTCCGGAACCGCGCGACTGCTACGGTCGCAGGTTCGAATCCTGCCTCGGGCATGGATGTGTGTGATGTCCTTCGGTTAGTCAGGTTTAAGTAGTTCTAAGTTCTAGGGGACTGATGACCACAGCTGTTAAGTCCCATAGTACTCAGAGCCATTTGAACCATTTTGAACCATCTGGAGATGAAGGCTGTTGTAGTATTAGTGGTACTGTTTTCCTCTTTTTAAAGTATCAGGGCTTGTTAATGGCAGTTTATGATTAGGGGAAGTGTAGTGCAGCTGATGGTCGATGTATCTGACGTCGGTTAAAGCGGATCATTTGCTGTATTTAGTTGCTGGTCTCCAAATGAGGCTGGACTCCAGCGTATGTGAAGCTGACCAGGATCGCATTTTTAACTACGTTGTGAAATATGCATAACCTTACATTTGCGTGGCTTAAATGCACTACTTGGTTGTTGGTTCTGATGCCAGACTGGGGAGTTATAAATAGAGGCCGTTTAATTATCGCGAAGAAATGTAGACTTCACTTCCATTCAAGTATTGCTCGTGTGGTCGAGCCGAGGTTTCACCATTCTCGACCAGTGCTTCCCTTTCATGCCCCTCGACTCAGAACTGCCGCCTAGTTTCCATAAAAGTGTAAACAGGCTTCAGCTTCCCGTATTTCACCCCGCTACCATCAGAATTCTAAAGACTGAATTCCAGTCTACATTTTCAAAAGCTTTCCCTAAGTCTACAATGCTGTAAACGTAGGTTTACTTTTCCTTAACTTATCTTCTAACGAAAGTATTTATATTATTCGGTAATCCAAACTGATCTTCCCTGAGGTTCGCTTATAGCGATTTTTCCACTGAAATGAAAATTAAAACGCTTTCGGTCATATCTTTTGCATTTAATTTATTTACGTAACCAGTGTCGGTGTTGCATTACACCATCTTCAAACCCCTCGACCCATGTAAACTGGGAGGAATCCAGTCTCGTGTACAGTTATAGCAGGATCAAAAAGTAATATTAGCTCCAGTTATGACTGCATACGAGATTTGCTTCTTCCCAAGTTAAGTGATCAAGGAGCCTGAAGATGATGTAATAGAACACCGGAACTGGATGCGTAAACAAATTAAATGCCGATGAGACAGCTGCAGGCGCTTTAATTTCCATTTCATATTGAACAGTCCAAATCCTTGTAACTACTACAAAGATGGACGTACAAAAATTTTCCTTTCTTGTCCACAGAATTCTTGGTAGTATTTTCCCACCATAACTTATTAAACTGATAGTTCGTTGGTACTCACCAATGTTAGCACCTGCTTTGTTTGGAATCTGAATCCTCGTATTCTTCTTGAAGTCTGATGGTGTTTCGTGTGGCTCATATACCCTTCCCTCCAGGTGGAACAGTTTCCTCATAGCTGTCTCTCCCAAGGTTACCACTAATTCTGAGGCAATGTCGTCTTCTACAGGCCCTTGTTTCGATGTAGTTCTTTCAGTGCTCTGCCGAATTCTTGTCACATTTATCACACTACCATATCTGCCTTTTTATATTCATCTACTCCTCTTCTCTTTCTGTAATATAGCCTCCACGTTCTTTTCCCCTGTACAGTTCGTCTACATACCCTTTCCACTTTCCATCTTTCCCTTCACTTCTTGCTACTGGATTTCCATCTGAGCTCTTGATGTTACAAAGCTGCTTCTCTACTCCAAAAACGTCTCTTTAATTATCCTATAGTCGGTATTTATCTTTCCTCTAGTTACACATGATTCTATACACTTGTATTTGACCACTAGAAATTCCTACTTAGCTATTTACACTTTCGACAGTCCCATTTGTTAGAACGTCTGCATTCACTTTTGCCTGCTTAATTTTTATATTTCTTCCTTTTATCAAACAAATTCGGTATCTCCTGTGATATCCAAGGATTTCGACCAGGCTTTGTCTTTATACCTTGTTCATCCTCTGCTGCCTTCACTATATCATCTCTGAAAGCTACCCACTCGTCTTTCACCGCATTCTTTCCCCTGCCTGACAGACTCGTTGGCTAATACTGCTTCTTTTAACTTATCCAGATCCCATCTCCTTAATTTCCCACCGTTTTGCTATTTGTTCAGTTTTAATATACAGTTCAAAACCAACATATTGTGAGCAGAGATCACATCTGCCTCTGAATATGTCTTACATTTAGAATTCTGGTTATCAAATCTCTGTCTTATCATCGTACAATCACTCTGAAAGTTTCCGGTGCCTCCAGATTTCTTCAAAAAAAAATGGTTCAAATGGCTCTGAGCACTATGGGACTCAACTGCTGTGGTCATAAGTCCCCTAGAACTTAGAACTACTTAAACCTAACTAACCTAAGGACAGCACACAACACCCAGCCATCACGAGGCAGAGAAAATCCCTGACCCCGCCGGGAATCGAACCCGGGAACCCGGGCGTGGGAACCAGATTTCTTCCTCATACACAACATTCACTCATGTTTCGTAAATCAAGGGTTAACGATGATTAAATTACACTCTGTTCAACTAACGCTCTGTGCAACTTCCTCCATTTCTTTCCCCTAATCTGTATTCACCTACTAGTTTTCCTTCTCTTCCTTTCCGTTCTATGTAATTCCAGCTCCTCACCACAATTAAATGTTCTTCTGCCTTTATTATCTGAATATTTTTTATCTCTTCAGATTCTTTCAGTACCTTCATCATCTGAGAAACTAGATGGCATTTCATCCTGCACTAATGTGGTGGGTCTTAGATTCCTGTTTTCTTTGACTACGATAATGTATTAGCTATGCTGTTCATAGCAGGCTAGCAGCATTTCAGATTTGCTGTTCATGGCAAGTTCTACTGCTGCATTACCCCTTTTTCATTTTGTATTTGTGACCCTGTAGTCACCTGACCAGAGGTCCTTCCTCCCGTCACCGAACTTCGCTAATTCTTAAAACATCTAATTTGAACCTATCCAATTCCCTTCTGATATTTTCTAACCCATCAATCTGATTAAGGGATCGAAAATTTTACGCTCTGTCCCGTAGGATGCGAGTTTGTTCCTCCTGACGACGACTTCTTCCTGAGCAATCCCCATCGAGAGATTCGAATGGGGGACTAGTTTACCTTCGGAATATTATACTCTAGTTGATGCCATCAACATTCAGGCACGCAGCACGTAGCATATACAAGGTAAAATAAGGGCTGTAGTATTCTCTTGCTTTCAGCCATTCGCTGTACTGTCACAGTAAGACCATGTTAACTGGTATTACGAGGAAAATCACAAAACAACCGAGTCCATTGCCCCTGTAACTACTGGGGAAGCGGCTGCCCCTCATCACGAACCACCCGTTTTTTTGGCCTCTCAACAGATACCTCTCCGTTGTGGTTACACCTACGGTAAGGCTGTGTGAATCTTGAGAGACGCGAGCGATCCTTCGACAGCAAGGTCTGTCGTGTCTGTCGTTCATGGGGGAAAGTGGAAAAATACACTTGATTAAACACTGAATGTACAGAACTGAATTTCAACTTGTTAATGAATTCATCAGCACTGGAAGGTGTAACACATATCGCTTTCTAGCCTTGGTTACTTTATTATTAGAAAATATTCTTTGTGCTGTATCAGGCAGGTGATGCCATCAGACAGCACTATGTCGTTTGTACACAGCATCGTTGTTTGGTTGGCACATCTGGAAATCTTGCCTTACACTGTGATGGGATAACTGCTTGCAATGAAGATGCCCGTTCTGTACAAATTACAGAACTGTGCTGTCTTTTCTGACGCGGCGCGACAACCACATGGATTGTAGTATCAGCACAGATGAGGCCAATACCATGGACAGAGTGGCAATATTTGTAGGGGATAGTTATTGTTAAATAGAGATGGTATGTGTGATAATTCATGTTAAGTCTGTGAACTGCATGTACACTCTGATTCCCTAACCATTACTTTGTATTCTCTCCTAAACTAACGAATAATTCATAAAAACTGCCATAAAAGGTCTCTTTTGAGTTGAGGGACTTTCATGTAAAATTAACAAAAGTATAATTTTCTTAAAACGTTTCTTGAATTTTGAAAACTATACAGTATTACCGTCACCAGCATGGTTGAAATAATTACCGAAATATTAGATGACAGCCGGCCGGTGTGGCCGTGCGGTTAAAGGCGCTTCAGTCTGGAACCCCGTGACCGCTACGGTCGCAGGTTCGAATCCTGCCTCGGGCATGGATGTGTGTGATGTCCTTAGGTTAGTTAGGTTTAATTAGTTCTAAGTTCTAGGCGACTGATGACCTCAGAAGTTAAGTCGCATAGTGCTCAGAGCCATTTATTAGATGACATACAAGCGTTGGTCTAGTATAGGTTATGAAAATAAAGACGGTGGATCGAGGCTCTTCCAGTATTGACAGCTTCAAATTCGATAGCTGCATTGGATCATATGTATAGGCATTGGAGGGCTGGGGACTCTGGGTCGCCTTTGGGAAATCGAGGCCGTGCGCCTACTGAGCCAGCAACCAAAAACACAAAGAGGCTATGCTTGCAACGGACGTCTCTAGACGACAAACACGAGGGGGCAGCGCTGCGCCCTGCCACCAGAAGGCAACTAATCTATCGTCAGAGAACACTGGCCAAGCGGGCCTTTCATCTTCCGGAGGCCATGTGACGGAAAATAGTGCCAGCAGTATCCTGGAGCTGGGCAGTATTTAGGCCTGCGTGCGGACCGTGATGCGCTAGTTCACTCCGAATGAGCTTCCTGGGGCAGACATCGATTTCGAAAGTATTCCAGCAATACGGATGTCACTCGGGAGCTAGCGGGGTGACGACGGTGCCTTCCGGGTAATTTTCCTATCCTCTCTACTGAAGAGACGTGGGCCCAGAAGCCGTGACTAGCAACTGGACTCCACACTATCTGTTAATCGTTCTAGTCGTCTGCTACGCCGAATTCAAACCATTTCTCGTCCAGTCGGGACTATAACTATGGCTCATTCAGATCAGACTTTGAATGTGGCACACTTAAAGCTTTTTTTTTACCGTGAACTTGTACTCTTTCTATGTTCATTACGTTTTCCTGAAGTGATTTGTGTTCAATTACGGTACTCAGAATTAGCTACCAGGCAACTACGGGCCTAGGATCTTCTGTTACACGAGGGGCGTTCAATAAGTAATGCTACAAATTTTATTTCTGAAAGTAGGTTCGTCCTGTTCAGCATTCCAATACACCATATTATTTCCTACGATTCTGGCTGCGAATACCTATTTTTCAACGACCCTCCGTTCAATGCGTCGGTCTTACGTCATCTTAGTGGGAGAAACTATATGTGCGGATGGTACCAATTACTGGTCGACGTCGGAGCCAGTGTCTTGCTGCATTAGTAACATCTCCATCATCAACGTAGTGCCTCCCGCTGGATACATTCTTCATTGGGTCAAACAGATAAGAGGGTTCAAATGGTTCAAATGGCTCTGAGCACTATGGGAATTAATATCTGAGGTCATCAGTCCCCTAGAACTTAGAACTACTTAACCATAACTAACCTAAGGACGTCACACACATCCATGCCCGAGGCAGGATTCGAACCTGCGACCGTAGCGGTCGTGCGGTTCCAGACTGAAGCACCAAGAACCGCTCAGCCACAGCAGAGGAGAGGGAAGGTGAGAGGTCTGGATTTTAGGGTGGACGAGGAAGAACAGTCCAATGAAGTTATTTGAACTCCTCTCGGACGCACATACTTGTGGGAGGCCTTGTATTGTCATGCAGAGAGAGAAGGTCGTTTGCATTTATTTGACGACGAACACACTGAAGTCGTTTCTTCGATTTCGTGAGGGTAGCACATTACATAACCAAGTTTATCCTTGCACTATGAGGAAGGACATCAAACAAAATATCCCCTTCAGAGTCCCAGAAGACAATCCCAGTCACACTACCGGCTGCGGGGACGGCTTAGAACATACTTACTTTCTTTTTTTTTTTTTTTGAGCGGGTGTTGTGGCGCCACTCCATGGATTGCAGTTTTGTTTCCGGTTCGAAGTGATGAATCCATGTTTCGTCGCGTGTGACAATGTTCGACAAAAAATTGTCACTGTCAGCCTCGTAACTCGAAAGAAATTCCGCACAGGTGGTCTCTCGTTCTGTTTATGGTCTTCTGTTAGGTATCGAGGAACCAAGTCGTGTCGGCAATAGCAACAGAGACGTCCACTAGAGCAGTGGAGTGTGACATATCCATCAATCATATCGAATGAGAGTGTCGGCACATTCCAACACTGTATGAGTCACAGCTGTTTGCCACCAAAAGAAACTGAATGACAGCTCTCTGCTTAGGTCGGACAGCCGTTACAGACGCCACTTTGAAAGCTTCTTATAGCGCCGCCACGTATCGGCACTTCACGAAACTGTAAGGCCTGGACCGAAATTGGCAGAGGATAATATGCATTGTATTACTTATTGAATGCACCTCGTATGTAGTGTCTATTTAATATTCACACAAGGATAGTAGATTGTGTAACTTTAAATATACTGTGACGTTAACAGGCCTTCTGGCTCAGATATTTTCTTGACGTATGTTCAACAAGTATTCTGTGCATTTTCTATTTGTGGTTAAATAAAGACCTTTATTACGTTAGAGAAAAATTAATCTTCTCGATTAATTTTTCTCTAACGTAATAAATTTGACTTTTATTGTAGACCTGGGCAAATTTCACGCGCATTGCTCTTCACCACCCTGTCCTCTCGAGCAGCGTTTCTTTACCTGTATTCCATAAAACACTACCTGTGAATACCACTGAAGGGTTTGAAGAAAATAACCAGTCTTTTTGATAACAATGAAAATAGTAACGTAAAAAACAAACAAAAACGATTAATGAAGTTAAAAAATCTAATAGCAACTACTCCTCATTTGCACTTACTAACATGGGTAGTAGGCAAGAATACGACTCTGTTAGTAAATAAAACAGTATTCATCACAGACGTGACGGCAGTTTTGCAGACGCCAAACTGAGCAACGAAGAAATGACTGCACAGAGCGTCTTTCGAGCTTCTGAGTGCACCCGCATCGACATGTATGTGATTCAGTTTGTCGTCTATGATCAAAGGTTTCTGCCACAGTATACTTTTAACATTACATATGTAAGTTAGTATTGTTGCACGATTGTTATAGAATTCTAAAATTTATTCCTAGCATTATACAATTTTTTATACTTGTCTTCCAAGCAAGGAGAAAAGGAAATTGACGGCTAATATAACATTATCGACCTTTGCCAAGCAAAGAATTTAATCTTTATTTGATTGTAACAGGTAGATGACGTTGTATTTTTCTCTCTAAGTCGTTTTAATATTCTGTTGTATGATGGAGAGTTGAGTCACAACAGGCACTGTACAACGCTGATCATCAGTGCACGAACATTGTACATGTCAGCAAAAGAATACGTTTTTATTTATCTTGCGAGAAAAATTGAAATTAGTTAGCAGAATTCTGTCAAGGTTAAAATTATGGATGCCCTCGATCGTTGCGAAAGTTCATGCGCTACTGTATGTATGTGCAAAGAATGGATTCTAAGTTATTTTCCACAAAAAGAGACTGACGTGACATACTTCGTGTCAAACCTATCAGCAGAATTCAACTGAAGTACATAAAACGTCATATGAAAAGTAACTGCGAAAATACGAACGTGTATCTCATCAAAATTTAAAAGCTCTGTTTCATATGTCATTATAAATTGAGTTTATTATAAGGTCTGTAGCGTTAATTTTGAAGCTACTTATTGCACTACACGTAAATGTTCGTTTGTTGACAATCTTGTATCTTCGGAAGTTCTTCGCCGATTACATTCCGAAAATCATGTTTTTATGTACCTATTGTTTAATATACAGAGCGTCCATAGTTAAAGTTTCAGTTTCAAAACGCTGTAGAAAGAGAAACACTGATTAGAATGAGGCGAATTTGGAAAAACGTCATGGAACAACAACAAACAATTTAACGAAAATTTGACCATTAGATGGCTCTGCAAGTGTCAGAATATACACACCAACAGACAGGCGGCAAAAGGCTGTTCCTCAGTTTGCGTCCGAGACTCATATCATGACTGCTTCCATAAAGGATAACGCGTTGCTGATAATGCTCTTTTACACGATCGGTAACTCTGCGCCAGTAGCCCTGATAAGTTCCGGACGCTAAAGGGTATGAGAAAAAGCACTGACGCCATGTCTTCTAAGACTCTGCAGAAAAATGACTGAAAATGATTCGAACTGAAATGTGTCGGAGGTAGAAAAGCAGTTGATCCGACATCTGTCGAAGATGTGGCTGCAGCATTGCAGGAGGGTTCGAGTGGTGGTGTGCAAACGCACAGCGCACGGGTAACTGCCCGAATGTGGGACATGTCGGCGGGTACGGTGCGTGAGATCCTATGGAACATACTGTATTGCCATCCGTACAAAATTGGCCATGTTTAGCAGTTGCTTCCTGTTGATCTGCCCGCAAGACAAACATTCGCTCTGGACTTTCCTGCTCTTATAGAAGTAGATAATAAATGCCTGTTGACAGTCGAAGACCATTTCCACCTCCAAGGACATGTCAATACGCAGAATTGCAGAATATGGACAACGGAAAACCCCCACGCTCATCAACTGGCACCACATCGTTCCGTGAAGGTAACTGTGTGGTGCAGGTTGAGGACATCGTTTATAGTAGAGTCTTTTTTTTTCGAGGAGATGAGTCCTGCGGGTCCCGTAGCCTCTACCGTCACTGATAAACGTAATGAGGGTGTTTTGCTCTCCAGCTTCATTCCAACCTGTCAACAGCGCGGATGTTTGTGCGTGTAAGATCATTTGAGTGCAAGATGGCGCCCTTTCACACATAGCACAGTCAGTGAAGCGGCTGTATCGGAGGCATTTCAGAAATGCTGGAATTTTCAACCTTCATTCTCAGTGATGTCCTGTCCAGTAGTCCAGTTACTTACGTAGCTGAAGCCATGCACTGTTCAACGCGTTCAGAATTTGACTCCCGAGACAAATCGGAAACTGTTGAACAACATGATGTTTCTCTATCTAAACTAATGCCAGAAAGCGGTAGACACTATATTGAATATGTCTTGTGCCAGTCTCACAAGAGTTACAAACCGATGTCATTTTGCTTTTTTTGCCGTTTTTGGCATCAGGACACTTAACAAACTATATTTCCCATCCGATGTGGTACGACCCTGCCGTCGTCGATGGGCTTACATAACTAAGAGTGCTACAGTTATTGACTGAATAACTTCCGCAACTGGGCAAAATGGACAGTACGGATGGTGCGATGTGAGGCTCAAACCATAACCGTCGTATTGAGATGCATCTGTCATTTGCAGACGACCGCATTTACGTTAAGACACTTTGAGCCAATCTATTGGTCAAATTTTCGTTCAGTTTTCTCTAGTTACACGACGTTTCCCCCCGCGTCAAGAATTTTCTGTTCAGATTTGAATACTGGTTGTCTTTTTACATTGTTTTGAATTTGGAACTAATTATGGACGTCCTGTATGTAATATAAAAAGAAATATTTATTGTATAAAGGGGAATATCGTTAATAAAGATCTCAAAATGATTAGAATACTATTTCAGATTGTGTATGTGCAGTAAGAATGAAATAGGTTCAGGGTCGAGGAGAGGGGAAGCGAAGATGGACAGGAGTGGAGGAAGTGGACGTAGAAAGCGGAAAGGAGGAGTTAAAGATGGAGGGCAGTATAAGATGGACGAAGAAAGTGGGTGCAGGAAACGGAAAGAGAGAGAAGGGGGAGACAGGGGGACAGGAAGAGATGGTTAGGAAGGAAGCAGAAAGAAATGAAGTGTGAGGGGGCAGCAAGTGTTGGGCATAGAGAGGAGCAAGGAGGGGGAGAGGGCAAAGAATGGGGGAGGAGGAGGATGAGATGGACGGAGACAGGGGAGAGAAGGAGATTAGAACTTATATCCAATTATCATGCATATTTGAAATACGTGCTCTCTCTTCTCATTCTTTTTCATTTAGCCATACTGAGGTACAGCAAACGTGGCCGGGAAGAGCTAGTCTGAAATAATAGCCATGATGCTGCAAATAAAGAGTTTTTAGAATGGTGCATTGAAACGTATTACGGAAACAAATGAGAGGTTCTACTAGGGAAGTGCTGTACCTACCTAAAATACAAGGAAAAGCTGTTCAAAAGGACCGTGACCTTTGACTCTTTCTATGTTCATTCCATTTTCCTGAAGTGATTTGTGTTCGATCATGGTACTCAGAATTAACTACCAGACAACTTCGAACCTACGATCTTCTGTTACACGAGGGGCGTTCAATAAGTAATGCTACAAATCTTATTTCTGAAAGCAGCTTCGTCTTGTTCAGAGTCCCAATACGCCATGTTATTTCCCACTCCTCTGGCTACGAAAACCTATTTTTCGACGGCCCTCCATTCAATTCGTCGGCCTTATGTCATCTTAGTGGGAGAACCTGTATGTGCGCATGGTACCAATTACTGGTCGACGTCGGAGCCAGTGTCTTGCTCCATTAGTAACATCTCAGTCACCAACGTAGTGCTTCCCGCAGGTTACATTCTCGATTGGGCCAAACAGACGAAAGGTAAGGTGCGAGATCCGGATTGTAAGGTGAACAGTCCAATGAAGTATTTTGAGTTCTCTCGGATGCGCATACATGTGGGAGGCCTTGTACTCTCATGCATAGGCAGAAGGTCGTTTGCATTTGTTTGACGACGAACACACTGAAGTCGTTTCTTCAGTTTCGTGAGGGTAGCACAGTACACTATGAAGCTAATCGTTGCACCATGAGGAAGGACATCAAACAAAATAACCCCTGAGTTGAGTTACAACAGGCACTCTACAACGCTGATCATCAATGCAAGACCATTGTACATGTCAGCAGAAGAAACATTTTTATTTATGTTGAGAAAAAATTGGAATTAATTTAGTTAGCAGAATTCTGGCAGAGTTAAAATTATGTATCTTCTCGAGCGTAGCGAAAGTTCATGCGCTACTATCTGTATGTGCAAAGAATGAATTCTAAGTTAGTTTCGACAAAAAAATAAGGATTTAACATACTTTATGTCAAACCTGTCAGGAGAATTCAACTTAAGTACATAAAACGTAATATGAAAAGTAACTGCGAAAATACGAACGTGTATCTCATCAAAATTTAAAAGCTCTGTTTCATATGTCATTATAAATTGAGTTTATTATAAGGTCTGTAGCGTTAATTTTGAAGTTACTTTTTGCACTAGACGTAAATGTTCGTTTGTTGAAAATCTTGTATCTTCGGAAGTTCTTCGCCGATTACATTCAGAAAATCATGTTTTTATGTACTTATTGTTTAATATACAGAGCGTCCATAGTTAAAGTTTCAGTTTCAAAACGCTGTAGAAAGAGAAACACTGATTAGAATGAGGCGAATTTGGAAAAACGTCATGAAACAACAACAAACAATTTAACGAAAATTTGACCATTAGATGGCTCTGCAAGTGTCAGAATATACACACCAACAGACAGGCGGCAAAAGGCTGTTCCTCAGTTTGCGTCCGAGACTCATATCATGACTGCTTCCATAAAGGATAACGCGCTGCTGATACTGCTCTTTTACACGATAGGTAACTCTGCGCCAGTAGCCCTGGTAAGTTCCGGACGCTAAAGAGTATGAGAAAAAGCACTGACGCGATGTCTTCTAAGACGCTGCAGAAAAATGACTGAAAATGATTCGAACTGAAATGTGTCAGAGATAGAAAAGCAGTTGATCCGACATCTGTTGAAGATGCTGCAGCATTGCAGGAGGGTTCGAGTGGTGGTGTGCAAACGCACAGCACACGGGTAACTGCCCGAATGTGGGACATGTCGGCGGGTACGGTGCGTAAGATCCTATGGAACATCCTGCATTGCCATCCGTACAAAATTGGCCATGTTTAGCAGTTGCTTCCTGTTGAACTGCCAGCAAGACAAAAATTTCCTCTGGACTTTCCTGCACTTATAGAGGTAGATAAAAAATGCCTGTTGACAGTCGAAGCCCATTTCCATCTCCAAGGACATGTCAATACGCAGAATTGCAGAATATGGACCACGGAAAACCCCCACGCTCATCAACTGGCACCACATCGTTCCGTGAAGGTAACTGTGTGGTGCAGGTTGAGGACATCGTTTATGGTAGGGTTATATTTTCTTTTTTTTCTGGAGGAGATGAGCCCTGAGGATCCTGTTGCCTCTACTGTCACAGGTAAACGTTACGAGGGTGTTCTGCTCTTCAACGTCACTCCCTCCTGTCCACAGTGTGGATGTTTGTGCGTGTACGATCATTTGTGTGCAAAATGGCGCTCTTCCACACATTGCACAGTCAGTGCAGCTGCTATATCGCAGGCATTTCAGAAATGCTGGAATCATCGGCCTTCTTTCTGAATGATGTCGTGTCCAGTACTCCAGTTACTAAAGTAGCTGAAGCAACGCACTGTGCAACGCCTTCAGAATGTGACACTCCGATCTGTTGAGGAACATGCTGTTTCTCAATTTAAACTAATGCCAGAAGTGGTGGACAGCATACTGAAGATGTCTTTAGCCAGTCTCCTAAGAGTTACAAATCGATGTCATTTTGCTTTTTGTGCCGTTTTTGGCCTCAGGGCACTTAAAAACCAATATTTCCCTTCCGATGTAGTAGGACCTTGCCGTGGTGGATGAGCTTACATAAGTAAAAGTGCTACAGTTATTGACTGAATAACTTTCGCAACTAGGCAAAATGGACAGTACGGATGGTGTGATGTGCAGCTCAAACCATAACCATCGTATTGAGATTCATCTGTCATTGTAGCTAACTGCATATACGTTAAGACACTTAGAGCCAATCTATTGATCAAATTTTCGTTCAATTTTCATTTGTTACATGACGTTCCTCCTGTGTCCTTTATTTGCTGTTCAAATTTAATTACTCGTTGTCTTTGTACAGTGGAACTCTAATTATGGAAGTCCTGAATGTAATATAAAAATAAATATTTAATATATAAAGGGGAATATCGTTAATGAAGATCTCAAAAAGATTAGAATATTAGTACAGAATGCGAATGTGCAGTAACAGTAAACGAGATGCAGGGTCAGAGAGAGGGAAGAAGAGGGGAAGCGAAGATAAACAGGGGAGTAGGAGGACATGGACGTAGAAAGCGGAAAGGACTTAAAGAGAGGGGGCAGGACAAGATGAACAAAGAAAGTGGAAGCAGGAAATGGAAAGAGAGGGGGGTGGAGGGGGATAGGATGAGATGGTGAAAGAGGGAGCAAAAAAAAAATAAATGTGAGCGGGCAGATGGTGTTGGGAATAGAGAGGAGCAAGGAGGGGGAGATGGGCAAAGAATGGGGGGATGGGAGGAGGAGGAGGAGGAGATGGACGGAGACAGGAGAGAGAGGGAGATTAGAACGTATATCCAATTACCATGCGTATTTGAAATGAGTGCTTTCTCTTCTCTTTCTTTTTCATTTAGCCGCACTGGGGTACAGTAAAAGTGGCCGGGAAGAGCTAGTCTGAAATAATTATCATGATGCTACAAATAACGAGTTTACAGAATGGTGCATTGAAACATTACGGAAACAAATGAGAGGTTCTACTAGGAAAGTGCTGCACTTACCTAAAGGATAACAAAACGCTGTTCTTAAGGACAAGACTTGCGGAACTGTGCAGATGGCAGCATGTGCGCACGTACCTTTAGGTTACGCCCGGGTTCGGCGGTGACGAGCTGTGAGGCGATGTCAGGGCACACGGCTGGGTCCGCCCCGGCCGCCGAGACGTCGGCGTCGTTCTCCCACTCGCGGTCCGCGATGTGCGCGTAGCCGCCGCCGGGCGACGCGTGCGTCACGCGCGACGTCGTCACGATGCCCGTCGCCTTGCCAGCCGCCTGCGGGCGAATCCAGCAGCAGCGTGTCAGCGGCGCCCAGTGACTTCTGAGCGGCAAGTTTTTAAATTACACTGCCTGACTTAGACAGTGAAACACCCACTGTACATGGTAGGATGTCACTGTAGCTTATCGTACATACACACACACAAAATCGGAGAGTGTATAGAGGATCAGTAGCAATTGGCTACAACACTTAGAATGGCCACCACTGTGTGAAAGTGTTGTTCTTGTTTTGCGTGGTTTCAAGGCTTGGTGAATCCTTGGTCCAGGAGTTGCGTCTTCGACTATTAATCAGAACGTCCTGGGTCCCGGGTTCGAACCTCGCCACTGCTTAAATTATGAATGAAAGCCATCAGCGTTGGCGGCCGAGGACGTCGAGCATAAGATCTAGTCAAAGAGGGTGGAAGAGTGGACAGAAGTTCATGTCACTGTCTGGCCTTCGGCGTGGGAAACTACCCCTAAAAGCGGAAGAAGGCAATGGAAACCACTGCATTAAAGACACATTACATCTATCCACAGAAGATGTGGCTTGTGATTGAGAACGTGTCGTGATGATCTCTCCATTCGCAAAAGACTTCAGCCTAGTCGTCCATTCGGATCTCCGGCAGGAGATTGTTAAGGAGTTGGTGACGATCCGAAAAAAGACTGAATAAATAACGAAAGTCTTACGTTGTGCGAGTTGTGGCGTTGAATGTCAGAAGTCTGAACGTGGTGGGGAAGCTATAAAATCTGACACGGGAAATATAGTAGGGATTAGTTAAGTGATATGGAGAGAAGACAAGAATTTCGAGTATGAGTAATTCAACAACATCAGACAA
The DNA here is from genome assembly GCF_023864275.1 of Schistocerca cancellata. Classification (NCBI taxonomy): domain Eukaryota; kingdom Metazoa; phylum Arthropoda; class Insecta; order Orthoptera; family Acrididae; genus Schistocerca; species Schistocerca cancellata. Next base: position 146,545,472 of record NC_064628.1, on the reverse strand, counting down.
CGGTTTAACGCAGGAGTAGCATTTGTTACAAACAGGAAAGCAGGACAAAGGGTGAGTTACTGTGAACAGTTCAGTAATATGGTTGTCCTTATCAGAATCGACATCAAACCAACACCGACAACGGTAGTTCAGGTATACATGCCAACGTCGCAAGCCGAAGATGAAGTGATAAAGAATGTATACGAGGATATTGAACGGGCAGTTCAGTACATAAAGGGGGCCATGAAAATCTAATAGCCAAGGAAGATTGGAATGCAGTTGTAGGGACGGAAACAGCAGAAAAGTTACGAGAAAATTAGTGCTTCGTAGCAGGAATGAGAGAGACTGAGTTCTACAATAAATTTCTGTTATTAATAGTGAATACTCTGTTCACAAGAGGGGGAACTATACTTGAAGGCCAGGAGACACGGGAAGATTTCAGTTAGATTACAATACTGTCAGGCAGAGATTTTCATATAAGACACTGAACTGAAAGACGTAGCCAGGAGGAGATATAGAATCAGATGAATATTTAATAAATGAAGTTTAAGGGACTAGTCAGGAAGACTAAGTGCAAAGAAGTGGGATACGGAAGCTCTAAGGAAACAACAGGCACACTTTAAGTTCTGTGAGGCTGTAGATACTGGGATCATTAATAGCTTAGCAGGCAGTTCAAATGAGAGGACTTGGCTGAACACAAGATGGAAGCAGAACAGGAGTCGTTACGGAAGAGTTAGGGTACGCATTATCACATCATATTTTAAAAGAATTTCGTACAGCTTAAAATCAGATGAAGCAGAATGTATATGAAAGACTCCATCGTTCAGTGAAGACATTCGCTAAAACATCATCAACACAATTCTGAAGGCTGGAAGAGCCGACAAGTGAGAGAAATATTTCGCTATCAGGTAAGCTCATGTACCCATGTTGCCGGCAATAATAATATATAAAATAATGGTAAGAAATTGCGGATTTGTAGGATAGTCTTCAATTTGGCTTTAGGAAAGATAGAGGCAAAACCTAGTTCTGTCCTTGTTGTTGGTAATGGAATCAAGACTGAACAAATGTCACGACCCGTTCAAAGCCTCTATAGACGTGGATACAGTGTTCGATGAAGTACAAATGTGTAAGATGTTCGAAATTCTAAGAAAAACAAGATAAGCTATAGGGAAAGAACGGGTAATCTATACTACTGTAAGGACAGGTCTTAGTTTAAAGGTGTTACCAAAAATCTCGAAAAGTTATTGACCCATTTAGTTTACATTTTGCACGATACTCCAAGAAACGATCGGGCCTGCATAGTGCACACGCTATGTAATTTGTTTAATATATATTGTAAATAAATCTATGCACTACATAAGGCAAAAACCTCAAAAAGTTTTTGATCGATCTATTTCAAGTGTCTAGAAAATAAAAACACATACGGACACAGACTATACAATTTTTAAACAACAATGACAGATTTTCTTTCAAAAATGCGAGAAACAAAATCCTGTGATGTGGTTTGAAAATGTTTGATTTAGTTTTCTTTCTGTTAGTTTTAACTACGACATCTAAACATTTAAACTATTAGACAAATGTTTCTCCTGTATATATTATTTGTCCTTACGAATAATTTCAAACAAAATATGCACACAAGACAATGTGCTGTTTCGTTTTATTCCTTGCAGTCGGTTTTGACAGAAAACTAGAGAGTTGTTCAAATGGCTCTGAGCACTATGGGACTTAACTTCTGAGGTCATCAGTCCACTAGAACTTAGAACTACTTAAACCTAACTAACCTAATGACATCACACACCTCCATGCCATGATCAGCAATCGGACCCTGTAAGATTTGTTAATTGTTCTTGTCGCCGGCTACTCCTAACTTTAACACTTTCTCACCCAGTCGGCACTATAACCATGGCTCATACAGTTCAAACTTTGAGTGTGGCACACTTAGAGCATGGACCATGACAATTCCAAAGTTTCCTTACCGTGACCTTTCAGTCTTTCTGTGTTCATTTCATATTCCTCAAGTGAATTGTGTTAAGTTATTGTACTCACAATTACCTTTCATCCGAGATAACTGTGGACATATGGTCTTCAGTTGTGTGTATTGTCTCTTCAAGTCACCTTACTGTGGGCGACGGAGGGTACTTCGTACACCCCTTTTCCTGCTGCAGTCGGGAATTGTTTGCGGGATGAATCGTTGTTGGTAGGCCTCTGTGCGGACTCTAATTCCTCCCATTTAAATTCCGCCACCAGATTTTCCTTTGGTTTCCTTTACTGCTTGCTCAGTGTACAGATTGAATAACATCAGCGATAGGCAACAGTACTGTCTCACTTCCTCCTCGACAACAGTTGTTTCCCTTTCCGTGCCTCTCGACTCTTATAACTATCGTTTGGATTCTGTACAGGTTATAAACAGCCTTTCACTCCAGTATTTTAGCCCTGCTACTTCAGAATTTGGAATAGTATATTCCTGTCAACATTGTCAACAGTTTTCTTTAAGTCTACTAACGCCCGTAAACCTAGGTTTGTCTTTCATTAACCCATCTTGTAACCCAGGTTACGTAGTCAGTATTGTCTGGCATGTATCTGCATTCCTCCTGAACCTAAAATAATCTTCCTGAGGTCGGCTTATGCCAGATTTTCCATTCTTCTCGTGACAATATTTTTTCAACTATGACTTATTAAACTGATAGTTCGGCAGTATTCACATCTGCCAGCAGCTGCTTTCTATGAAATTACATTACATTCTTCTTGAAATCTGAGGGCACATCTTGCACAACAGGTGGATTAGTTTTGTTAAATTAAGAATAACAGTAGTTCTGGCGGAATTTCGTCTACGCCAGGGACCTTGTTTCGACTTAAATGAAATTCGTCTCTCAGTATCTTTTAATTCTTTATCTTCTTTCTCTTTCTGTTGTATAATATAGTCCCTCTGTATATTCCTTCGTCACTTGAACATTCCCTACTGCCTTCACCAAAGCAGCTAGTCGCCTTTAGGAAAGGAGGATGGCCTCTGAACCCAGGCAGCAGGCGTCATTCGTGCCAAATGTACCACGATTTACGGTCTGGTACACCAATTTCCCTCAGTCTTTGCCAGTAGAGCACTTCTCGACGTAACAGCTCGCCAAGCAAACAGAGAAAACACTGGTCTTCCTTCCCGACCTACCGTTCGTTGTCAGGGGCTCCAGCACTATGACAGCACATATCAGCAGCCTGGGAGTCCATCGACTGTGGCCAACATATCTTCCAGCTGTCTGCGGGCTGCGGCCAATTCCTTCTGCATCCATCCACAATTGGCGCAATCGTTACCCATCTTTAATCAGTTCTCGTCTACAACCCAAGGTCTATAACATTAACCTAACCAGTCTCTGTATGAAGAATAACTGTTACGCTACTTTTGGCTTTTAATACACTACGAGGTCAGTTCACAGAATACAGTAAAGTTGTAAACATTTAGAATATGGTAGTACACAGTGCTCGACAAAGTAAAATGTGCAGATACGTGTCGATTACAAGTTGTGTAGGTTAATGCCGTCTTTTGCGACTGTAATATGTTTTAAGACTCTTTAAAATAACTCGCCTTCAGTGGCCACTAGAACAGTAGGTTTTTTTATAATTTTGTTTGCTAGGATAATGAACAATCTGATATCATTTAGTAATATTAACAGTATTTAACTGATATCTTAGACTTGATTTTCTTGTTTCTTACATCATTCTTAACTTCCTTGTTCACATACTTTCAGGCGCAAGACTTTCATTGACACAAAACATATTTCAGTCTTTTTGTTTTGTAGGCCAACTGCCATCTCGCTATTTCATGTACTTTGTTTTGATATAGAGCAATGTGCTAGTCTTTTTGCTGGTCTCCTCTTATACTGATAGTGAGAGTGAGTGTGTCTGTTATTGCTGTTCGTTTGTGTGTGTGTGTGTGTGTGTGTGTGTGTGTGTGTGTGTGTGTAAGGGGAGCTAGTACGTCTTAACTTCTGTGTATATACAGGGTGTTTCAAAAATGACCGGTATATTTGAAACGGCAATAAAAACTATACGAGCAGCGATAGAAATACACCGTTTGTTGCAATATGCTTGGGACAACAGTACATTTTCAGGCGGACAAACTTTGGAAATTACAGTAGTTACAATTTTCAATAACAGATGGCGCTGCAAGTGATGTGAAAGATATAGAAGACAACGCAGTCTGTGGGTGCGCCATTCTGTATGTCGTCTTTCTGCTGTAAGCGTGTGCTGTTCACGACGTGCAAGTGTACTGTGGACAACATGGTTTATTCCTTAGAACAGAATTCCTTAGAACAGAATTGAATTCCAGCGCCTAGAACACAGTGTTGTTGCAACAAGACGAAGTTTTCAACGGAGGTTTAATGTAACCAAAGGACCGAAAAGCGATACAATAAAGGATCTGTTTGAAAAATTTCAACGGACTGGGAACGTGACGGATGAACGTGCTGGAAAGGTAGGGCGACCGTGTACGGCAACCACAGAGGGCAACGCGCAGCTAGTGCAGCAGGTGATCCAACAGCGGCCTCAGGTTTCCGTTCGCCGTGTTGCAGCTGCGGTTCAAATGACGCCAACGCCCACGTATCGTCTCATGCGCCAGAGTTTACACCTCTATCCATACAAAATTCAAACGCGGCAACCCCTCAGCGCCACTACCATTGCTGCACGAGAGACATTCGCTAACGATATAGTGCACAGGAGTGATGACGGCGATATGCATGTGGGCAGCATTTGGTTTACTGACGAAGCTTATTTTTACCTGGACGGCTTCGTCAATAAACAGAACTGGCGCATATGGGGAACCGAAAAGCCCCATGTTGCAGTCCCATCGTCCCTGCATCCTCAAAAAGTACTGGTCTGGGCCGCCATTTCTTCCAAAGGAATCATTGGCCCATTTTTCAGATCCGAAACGATTACTGCATCACGCTATCTGGACATTCTTCGTGAATTTGTGGCGGTACAAACTGCCTTAGACGACACTGCGAACACCTCGTGGTTTATGCAAGATGGTGCCCGGCCACATCGCACGGCCGACGTTTTTAGTTTCGCGAATGAATATTTCGATGATCGTGTGATTGCTTTGGGCTATCCGAAACATACAGGAGGCGGCGTGGATTGGCCTCCCTATTCGCCAGACATGAACCCCTGTGACTTCTTTCTGTGGGGACACTTGAAAGACCAGGTGTACCGCCAGAATCCAGAAACAATTGAACAGCTGAAGCAGTACATCTCATCTGCATGTGAAGCCATTCCGCCAGACACGTTGTCAAAGGTTTCGGGTAATTTCATTCAGAGACTACGCCATATTATTGCTACGCATGGTGGATATGTGGAAAATATCGTACTATAGAGTCTCCCAGACCGCAGCGCCATCTGTTGTTGACAATTGTAACTACTGTAATTTCGAAAGTTTGTCTGCCTGAAAATGTACTGTTGTCCCAAGCATATTGCAACAAACGGTGTGTTTCTATCGCTGCTCGTTTAGTTTGTATTGCCGTTTCAAATATACCGGTCATTTTTGAAACACCCTGTAAGTTATGACACCCAAATCCAAAAATTAATCTTGGAAACCAAATACTTCTCTATTTTGTGGTGTCTAGGGAGGGTCGTTCTTAACCAGCAATCTCTCTCTCTCTCTCTCTCTGCTCTCTCTCTCTCTCTCTCTCTCTCTCTCTCTCTCTCTCTCACACACACACAGAAAGAGAGAGAGAGAGAGAGATAGAGAGAGAGAGAGAGAGAGAGAGAGAGAGAGAGGGGAGGGGGCGGGGAGAGAGAGGAGGGGCGAGAGAGAGAGAGAGAGAAGGGGCGAGAGAGAGAGAGGGGGGGCGAGAGAGAGAGAGGGGGGCGAGAGAGAGAGAGGGGGGGCGAGAGAGAGAGAGGGGTGAGAGAGAGAGAGAGGGGTGAGAGAGAGGGAGGTGCGAGAGAGAGAGAGGGAGAGAGAGAGAGGGGGAGGGGGGGAGGGGGGGAGGGCGAGAGAGAGAGGGGGGGAGGGGGGGAGGTCGAGAGAGAGGGGGGGAGGTCGAGGAGAGAGAGAGAGAGAGAGAGAGAGAGAGAGAGAGAGAGAGAGGGGGTGGGAGGGCGCGCGAGAGAGCGAGAGAGAGAGAGAGAGAGAGAGAGAGAGAGACGACGCAGCTACCCATCAGAAACAATAGAAACTCAAAGTAATGATAATAATTTAATACTGTGTGTTATTCTAAGTTATGACAACTGTTCATGAACGTAGAGAACGAAAATTTTAAAATAAACCATGTTATTATAGTGACCACCGAAGATGCAATATGAATACGACTGACTTCTTCGCAGAAGTGCGTGAGACAGAAACTTAACTAAACCCTGTGTATTAACAATAATTGGTGCTGCTTTTGAAGCGTTGAGATGCTGCAGCTGCTAGTAGTATTTCCCCGTAGAATAAAGACGACGCACGCCGATCACGGACGACGCTGTTTGCTTTAAGGTGCTGGAGCGCTAGTGCTAAGCCGTTGCTGACCTGCGCCCACTTGAGGATGGAGTCCACGTGATTGGCGGTATTGTTCTGGGCGCGGCAGTCTCCCCTGCGCACGGCCGCCGTCACTCCCATGGTGCCCGTGTTCGCCTTGACGCCGCACAGGTACGCCGTCGAGGAGCAAGCCGAGTCGGCCACCTGCGCGTCCACGCAGTACGTCTGGAAAAAAACAGTTCACGTCAGGTGGAAGGTGCAACCCAAAATTTGAATCAGGTGCGCAGATGGTTACGTGGTTACCAGTGCACTGAAATACTCGTAGTACGTGCTTCTCCACGCATCCTCTTTCTATCAGTGCGGGGAATGGCTACGAGTTGTGTGATCTTCGCAAGCTAAGATCGCTAATAACGCATTTTATTGTATCACTGGTTTCGACGGAGCTATGCTGTGTCATCTTCGGATCTGCAAGTTGATGAACCCAAACTGATAGGAAAAATACTTTACAGTCATGATATAACAACTTCATAAATCGTCTAGTAATACAACTTGACGGAATTATAATATACCCTGTGCTTTGAAAAGTACAACATGTTGTCCAACAGTGTTGCAAGTCTGATCACATTGCATATACTGTACACTTCCCACAATCATGAAGATCGCTACAACACCGGTGTACAATATTTTGTAACATTTTAAAGGATAAGGAATGTTATAATTGTCTATCAATTTCTGTTTATCCTCTCGCAGATCCGATGACGAAAGTATAGATCTACCGAAACCGGTCATCCAATAAAATGTCTTTAGCGATCTTGGCTTGAGAAGGTTTCTTCAGTTACCATTCATTGCATATCGTCCCCATACTTAGAATGCCAGGAAAATATAAATGAGTAGTTTGGTTAGTTTATGGTGAGCGTATTTCCATCATCGCACTTCCGTGGTTTACCAGAGATAGTAGCATCTGTACGAAGTTTTGCTTTAGACATAGTAAAAGCGCTTTAGAAATAACCAAAATTTAAAGCAAGGAGGCTACGATGTAGATCGTACACAAACATTTTCACCACCATCATGTACAATTCAGGGTTAGACAGCTGTGCCTCTTCCGGAACCAAACAATTTACAGCGTATCATACGATCATTTTCGTGGTTGTCCTATCCTTCTACCGTTGGGTCTTGAGTTATAAGTTAGTTGGTTGGTTTGGGTATAAAGGGACCAAACTACAGGGTCATCAGTCCCTTTTTCCTGACGCAAGCAAGGCTCAAGTTACTGAAACACCCAACACCACACCTAAAAAGAAAATGAATGGAACGAAAAAAAGAACGGGGAAAACATACACCACAAGGAAAAGTAGAAGATATTAAAATCATAGAGCAGATGGTCTGGGCTGGCTGATCACAATAATAAAAGAGGATGAGCCAGCCACTCTGCAACACATTAAAATGTCCATCCCAAAAAGAGAAGGCGAGATGAACACATGTAGGGAAAAGACGACTACCAAGACAAACAAATGCCAAGAAAATGCGGCGGAGTTAACATGCAGGGAGGGTGGCGACCTCAGAGAGGACGCTTAATGCCAACCCTTAGAAGCTATGATAAAAACCCTTCTCACGAATAAAACGTGAAAGTAAATCTGCTGATGAGGCACTGTCGCCCAACACCGAAGGTTGGGTGCTGGGAAGGTTAAAAGTCCACTGCAGAGCGCCTGAAAGTGGGCACTCCAGCAAGATGTGGACGACAATCATATGTCAGTCACAGTGAACCAGAGGTGGGTCCTCGCGACGGAGGAGGTGGAGATGGCACAGAACAACTAAGTCCCTGCGAGAATCCCGCATGGAGGTCTTCCACCCATTCGGAGTCTCTTTACGGGCACGAATTTTGTTGTGCGTAATGAGATTATGCCATTCCGTCTCCCTAAGCTGGAAAACCTTACTACATTACAATGATAGCAGGTCAGTTACATGGATGCCGATCGCCAGAAGCAGTTTCGGTGTAGCCTGTTTGGCAAGTCTGTCGGCAAGTTCATTTCCTGGGATTCCGATGTGGCCTGGGGTCCACACAAACACCACAGTACGACTGGACCGTTCCAGGGCATAGATGTACTCTAGGATTGTCGCTACCAACAGATGGAGGGGGGGGGGGATTATCACTGGTCGATAGCTAGTAGGCTGCTCAGGGAGTCAGTACACAGAAGAAACGAATCGCCAGGTCACGAGCGGATGCGCTCAAGAGCACGAGAAATGGCCGCCACCTCTGCAGTGAAAACACTGCAGCCATCTGGCAAGGAGTTTTGTTCAATATAGGACATACGCGAAGCCAATGTGATCATAAGCCACCGGTCCGTCAGTGTAAACCACTTCATGGTACCGGTACATGTCAAGAATCGAGTGGAAGTGACAGCGGAGAGCCACGGTGTTAACTGAGTCCTTTGGACCATGTGAAACGTCCAGGTGAAGTTTTGACCTACGTGTACACCATGGAGGTGTACGTGAATGGACTTCGAGTATAGGTGGTAAGGCCAAGGGCTCCACTTCAGACAGAAGAGATCGGATGTGAACCGCAATCGTAAGCCATGACCTGGGCCGCTGACGCGGGAGATGAACCGCCGTGGATGGCAAAATGAGACGGTAATTCGGATGCTCAGGAGAACTACGAATGCGTGCAACGTACCTGGCCGGCAGTTCTGCACGGCTAATCTTCAATGGAGGGACTCCAGACTCCGTCAATACACTTGGCACCGGACTCGTCCTAAAGGCTCCTGTTGACAGTCAGACGCAAGCGTGGTGCACTGGGTCGAGTAAACGCAATGTTGAGGGCACTGCCGAACCATAAAGCAAACTCCCATAGTCAAGGCGGGATTGAACAAGGGGTCTGTAGAGCTACAGCAGCGTACAGCTTTCTGCACCCCAGTTGATGTTGCTCAGGCAGTGGAGGGCAGTGAGGTGCTGCCAACACTTCCACTTCAGCTGACGAAGATGAGGAAGCCACGTCAATCGGGCGTAGAAAACCAATCCTAAGAATTTATATGTCTCCACTGTGAGCGGATCGTCATTAAGGTAAAGTTCAGGTTCTGGATGAACGGTTTGACGCCGACAGAAATGCCTGACAAACGACTTCGCGGCTTAAAACTGGAAGTCGTGGGTTATAGCCCATGGCTATGCCTTGTGGCTATCTCCCTGTAGGCGCCACTCGGCAACACCAGTATTGGAAGAGCAGTACGAAATGCATAAGTCGTCTGCATGCAGAGAAGGTGAGACCGACAGCCCAAAAGCTGCTGCTAGACCGTTAAAAAAATAGAGACAGACTGAATACAGAGCCCTGCGGGACCCATTCACCTGGATATTGGGGGAACTATGGGAGGCACTACTTTGGACACGGAAAGTACGGAGCGATAGGAAATTCTGGATAAAAATCGGGAACGGGTCCAGGAAACCGCACTCATATAATGTGACAAGGATATAATGTCGCCAGGTCATGTCGTGAGCTTTTCGTAAAAAAAAAAAAAAAGACGGCAAACAGGTGTTGGCGTCTGAAGAAGACTGTTCGGATGACACACTCGAGGGAAACTAGATTATCAATGGTAGAGCGACCCTGACGGAAGCCGCCCTGGCATGCAGCCAGTTGGCCACGTCGCTCCAGGTCCCAACTCATCTCCGACTTACTATCCGTTCTAGCAGCTTACAAAGAGCGTTGGTGAGACTGATGGGCCGATAGCTATCCACATCAAACGGGTTTTTACCGGTTTGAGCACTGAAAAGACGGTGCTCTACCGCCATTGCGATGGAAAGACGCCATCACACCAGATCCGGTTGAAGATGATGGTGTGATGTCGCTTGTAGTCGGACGAGAGATTTTTGATCATCTGACTGTGGATCCCATCTGGCCCAGAAGCTGTGTCAGGGCAATGTGCAAGGACGCTGAGGAGCTCCCACTCTGTAAATGGGTCATTATAGGGTCACCGTGACCTTTAGAGAACGAGAGGACTTTCCTCTCCATCTGCTGTTAGAGGGTGAGAAATGCTAGTGGATAATTCTCTGAGGCGAAGGCTTGGGCATAGCGCTCAGCAAAGTGCTCGGCACAAAAATGGAAACTTGCTATTACCACGCAAGAAACTCAAGTACGTAGTTTTCAGGAACTACAACGGAAAACGTATTGAGAAACCACACATAAGTAAACAGCTGTTTTCGGTCCGTCTCACCAAAGTTAAAAAATGCGCAATATTGCATTTTCCCCGGAAAGCCAACGAGTGCTGCCTTAATATAATATACACATCAAAAATGTTTTGTATCACCCCGGTTCCCAGAACTCCTGAAAACAGACGTTAGCTGAGGACATTGTATCACAGACACAGTCCCTTTGACTGTTCAGAGATGTCACTAAACCCGCCCAAACATGTGAACAACCACGCATGAGCAGCGCCTATTAGACGGAGGGGATCCGGCAGCTCATCAGTTCCAGTCATTCCACCGGGAGGGTGGTACACGGCTCGTGTTGTCCGTAGTTCAACCATGCCTAGACGGTCAATACCGCGGTTCGATTGCTTCCGCATTGTTACTATGTGCCTGGAAGTGCTCTCAACAAGGGAAGTGTCCAGGCGTCTCGCAGAGAACCAAAGCGATGTTGTTCAGACAAGGAGGAGATACAGAGAGACAGGAACTGTCGATGACATGCCCCGCTCAGGCCACCCAAGGGCTACTATTGCAGTGGATGACCGCTACCTACGGATAATGGCTGGGAGGAACCCTGACAGCTTTTCATGTAGCCAGATCCATCTTTGCAACCACGACACCATGCAGCACGGTACAGATGGGCCCAACAACATGCCGAATGGACCACCCATGACTGGCATCACGTTCTCTTCACCGATGAATGTCGCATATGCCTTGAACTAGACAGTCGTCGGAGACGCCTCAGACACACTGTGCAGCTAGTGCAGCAAGGTGGAGGTTCCCTGCTGTTTTGGGGCGCCGTTATGTGGGGCCGACGTACGCCGCTGATGGTCACGGAAGGCTGTACGATACGTGAATGCCATCCTCCGACCGATAGTGCAACCATATCGAAAGCATATTGGCGCGGCATTCCTCTTCATGGACAAAAATTTGCGCCCCCATCGTGCACAACTTGTGAATGACTTCCTTCAGGACAACGACATCGCTCGACTAGAGTGGCCAGCATTTTTTACAAACATGAACCCTATCGAACATACCTGGGATAGATTGAAAAGTGCTGTTTATGGACAACGTGACTCACTAACCACTCTGTGGGATCTATGCCGAATCACCGTTGAGAAGTGGGACAATCTGGACCAACAGTGCCTCGATGAACTTGTGTATAGTATGCCACGACGAATACAGGCATGCATCAATGGACGTGCTACTTGGTATTAGAGGTACCGATGTGTACAGCAATCTGGACGACCATCTCTGAAGGTCTGCTGTTTGGTATTACAACATGCAATGTGCGGTTTTCATAAGCAATAAAAAGGGCGGAAATTATGTTTATGTTGATCTCTATTCCAATTTTCTGTACACGTTCACGTACTCTAGGAACCGAGTTGATGCAAAACTTTTTTTTGATGTGTGTTTATACTCAGCCCCCATATCGTGACACATTGGTCTAAAAACCGAGCTATCTGACGGCGAGTTTTAATAAAGTTCACCACATTTATTGCAGTTTGTGGTACTTGAAAGAAAACAACAGTCAAACGCTGGAAGGAAATGCGATGGATCCATGTAATATGAGGAGTTTCCGACGGTTAAGTGCCTCTAGACCATTGTAACGTCCTGACGTGTACCGCAGCCATCGGTATACACATCGACATCAGGATCCCAGTTAATTTGACGTTCTGTCCTGATGTTGACCGCTATTTAGAACAAATCTTTGCCTGTCTTACCTGCATTTGTTTGCCTACAAAAAAGATCTTCCAAGTCACATATTTCAAAAACACATCGCACACAGTAAATTACCGTATTTTTCCAAATATAAGACTGACTTTGCCTCCAAAATTCAGGTGCATCTTATCCTCGAAATTAATATAAAAATGTCCTGTGTTTGATATAAAATTCCAGCCAGTCTTAAAAATCGCCATATATTCAAAGCCGCGGGAAATGTATCTCTATCTGGCAACGTCCGATTCAACTGGCAGCAACAATGCCCCTATGCAACGAACATGAGTTGCGGGGATTCATAAGATTGTTAACACTGTCTCCATCCCACCCCGCCATCACGAACCCACAACACGGTCTAGCCTATGATGCGTTATTGCAGTCTACGGTACCAATGAACTCGAATTGAAAGTGATTGGAGTTACCGGTAACAGGACAATATTTTCGTTAGTAGCTACTTTCGTAATGGAAAAAAGTAAAATGTATTCATATGATGCGGCGTATAAATTGAAAGTAACAGCGTGTACGGAAGAACATGGAAACTGAGTAGCTGAGCGGCATTTCGGCCCTCCACCAACAGAAAAAAAACCATTCGTGATTGGCGGGCCAGTAAGGTAGAACTGAAAAATTGAGAAGACTAAATGTACAAATAAAGGACGGAATGCAAAATTTGCACTACTAGAAGATGACTTATTGAAATGAAATGGGTTCAAGGACACCGTCAAAAAGGCGATGGAATTAATATAAAATGATTCAAACATACGCTCGTAGGCCAACGCTACAGTGGAATGTAACAGATTTTAAGGGTGGTGGTGGTTGATACTACAGGTTTATGAAGTGCCAACAACTTATCATGCGAACCCAAACCAAAATATCTCAGAAAATGCCAGTAGAGTATGAAGAGATAATATTATCCTTCCATCGCTTTATTATTCAACATCGAAAGGAAAATCAGTGTTTAACTAAACCAAACAGAAAATAGGGACGAAACTCCTGTGTCATTTGCTGTGCCGAGTAACAGAACTTTTGCCATGAAAGGTGCTAAAATTGTAACTATTAAAGCAAGTGGACATTAAAAAAATGCGCTACACTTTCATATTGTGCTGACGGTATTAAACTTAATCCAATGAAGATTTTGAAGCACTAAAAAACCTTTTGAAATATCACTAGCTGCTGCTGCTCACGTACATGACAAGGGTTGGGTGGAATAGGCAGATGTGAAATTAAGGACTAACAGAGTGTGGGAGAGAAGGAAAGGTCATTTATTGAGGAGGAGTTCTCTTCTTTTTCTAGATGAGTTTACTAGCCATCTGAAAACTTTTGTGAAAGAGAAATTGAGGCAGGGAACGACAGAGTTTGCTGTTATTCCGGGAGAGCTTACTTCACAACTGACTCTTCTTGATGTCTCGATAAAAAACCCATTGAAGTGTATGTGAGAAAGGCTTGTAAAAAATGGATAACGAATGAAACCCAACATGAATTCACGTGGAACGGAGCTTTCAAACGACCTACAATCAAGTAAGTGTGTCAGTGGTTAGAACAGTCGTGTTCTGGAATGAGAGTAGACATTACTCTTGAAACTTTCAAGAAGTGTGGCATAAGTAACGCTCTCGATGGCAGTGAAAGTCAACTTACATATGAAGAGAACAACTCTTTCCTAGAAGAAGGAAGAGGAGAAGAAGAAGGAGAAGAAGAAGAAGAAGAAGAAGAAGAAGAGGAGGAAGAAGAAGAAGAAGAAGAAGAAGAGAGTTCAGATGACGATTTTCAGGGATTGTAAAGATCAGTTTGGTTTCATAAACTAAGAACGTTTTTAATCTGGCTTTGCAGTCTAATAATAAAAATGATAATGTTATTTAAAAAATGCTTAAAAATTAAGATGCGTCTTATAGTTCGTAGCGTCTTATACGGTTGTTCGTAAAATACGGCAAGTTATCAGCTCTCTATTGCTATCAATGGCCTAATCACGCTGCAAACGCATATTACCCCCTCTAATTTGTGCTGTAAATCGTTGATAAAGATACTCTCCTAAATCTTGGATTCGACGACTAATTGCAGTATCAGACAAAGGAATGGGCAAAAGCCGTTTTGTCATGCACTCTCCAACAGTACTGGTGGCCACGTCATAAGCACGGGGTAGAATTAGTTCTTCATAAATCATACGGGCTTTACACATTTTCTAACTCGGTGAGTTACGTTGTGCGACGCTTGGATTTTCGGCTGCTTAAAAATGATGATTTTTGTTATCTCATTTAACTCAGTCTCCCAGAAAAACTCTCTTTAATTTGCTAGATAGCAAACACTAAAAAGAAAATACTTTCAAGCACAAAATACACTGCGGGCGCTCATAATTGTTCACAACAGTGGACGTGAAACAAAAATCTACGAGGGGCGTTCCGTAAGAAAAGCAGCATTTTTTTTCTGGGCCAATTTCGATTGAGAAAACGCCGAATTTTTTTTCTACGACATCGTGGAATATCCCCGTTTCAGCCACTATAGTTTTATGAAATTCCGACTGGTGATGGCGCTATACATTATCTTCAGAATGGCGTTTGCAACGGAGGTGCGTTCCAAGCAGAGAGCTGTGACTGAGTTTCTTTTGGCGGATCATCAGATCATTGCAGATATTCATAGGTGCTTGCAGAATGTCTACGGAGATGTGCCAATGAACAAAAGCACGGTGAGTAGTTGAGCAAGACGTCTGCCAGCGTAGCAACGAGGTCGAGCAAACCTGTCCGATCTGCAGTGTGCCGGCCGGCCTCGCAGTGCTTTGACTCCTGCAGTATTGAAACGTGCAAACATTGCCATTCGAGGTGATCGGCGGTCACAATCAAACACTTCCTTGCACAACTGGACGTCTTTATTGATAGTGCTGACGCACTGTTCCACCAGTTGCGGTACTCGAAGGTGTGTGGCCGGTGGGTTCCTCGCCTCGTAACAGAAGATCTTATTGACCAACGAAGGACCGTCTGTGTGGAAACTGCTTGCGCGACAATTTGTTGTCTAAAACACTTATTCATAACACTCGAACCGGAAACTAAACGGTAATTCACAGGTAGCGCAATACCTCCTATCCTCTGAAGTTCAAAGCCACACCTTTAAGCTGGTAAAGTCACGGCGACGGTCATCTGGGTATATGAAAAGGTTATTCTGTTTGTTGTCCTCCCTCATGGTGCATCGATCAACTCTGAACTCTGTTATGCTACCCTCAGAAAACTAAAGGAACAACTTCAACGTGTTCGTCGCCCCGGAAATGCAAACTGACTTCTGCATGACAACGCAACGCCACACACAAGTCTGTGCACGAGGGTGGGCCTTCCAAAATTTCGTTGGACCGTTTTTCCTCATAGGATATCGCCCCTTCCGACTTCCATGTGTTTGGTCCGAGGAAGGATGTAGTCCGCGTGGAGCAGTACTTGGAAGATGGGGAGGCTATTGATGCAGCAAGACGTTGGGTCTGACGTCGACCAGGATAGTGATACCATGCGGTCACACAGACCCTCCCATTGAGGTAGCGCAAGGCCATAGCACTGAACAGAGATTATGTTGAAAAACAGGGTTCTGTAGTCACGAGAGTGGGGAATATTATGATTCACTGTAATCCTGAATAAAACCAACCTGCTTTCAGGAAAGAGTTTTACTGAACGCCCCTCGTACGTACCTATCGTTGTATTTACTATACCTGTCTTTTCTACCCTCATTAGACGCGTGGCATGAGCCGAGCGGTCTTAGGCGCTGCAGTCATGGACTGTGTGGCTAGTCCCGGCGGATGTTCGAGTCCTCCCTCGGACATGCGGGTGTGTGTTTGTCCTTGGGATAATTTAGGTTAAGTAGTGTGTAAGCTTAGGGACTGATGACCTTAGCAGTTAAGTCCCATAAGATTTCACACGTATTTGAACATTTGTCCCATAAGATTTCACACACATTTGAACATTTTTTTCCTACCCTCGTTACTACTTTCCTTGTTGGCCTTATAACGTTCTCAGTTTTTTCTTCCACTTGACAAATTTAAAAAGTTGGCTATAGTTTTCGCTTTTATCAAGTTTATAACAAAGTCACAAAATAACAGTTTGAAAAGACAGCAGTCACTGCTGGTGCCAAGTCTAAAGGGCGATAGTACAGCTTTCAAGTTATGACTGCAGTGAAATTCCTCCGTGGTCACAAAGGCTGACACAAAAAATGGAATTTCCTACAACTGTCTTCCTTGGCACTAACTTCTAAACGAATCCACAGTGACCCTGCTGCCATTCATGGTGCAGCAGAGCCCTGCAGCGCACATGCTGAATATCACTGCTCTAGGATGTTTGGACTCAGATGCTAGAAAGGGGAAGATATTCGACGGATGTGAGGAGGTCTAGGAGCTGGTACAGAGCAGGAACGGAAGTCTAGGTGGAGAGCAAGTCGTTGCACTAAACGCAGTTGTGAACTGACCAGCCGTAAAGTACAGCAGAGTAGATTTGAGAGTCGGAGGGCGAACGTACCTTTGAGAGGCCGGCGTAGGGGAAGCGCTCGAAGCTGAGCTGGGCCTCCTCGCCGGGCAGGCCGTAGCGCTGCCCCAGCAGGATCCTGGCGGCGGCCAGCGTCGGCACAGACATGCCGTCGCCCAGGAAGAGCACCGCGCTGCGCGCCACCTGCCGCAGCGGCTCGCGCTCCAGCGTCGTCTCCAGCTGTTCGCGGGCGCGAGCCCTCCAGAAGTCCGCGTCTGCCGAACAAGAGACTGTCACCGGTCGCTGTCTCACAAAACTTTCCTCCGTGGGTACAATTTTCGAACACTATATACGAATGTGGTCAGGTAAGTTCTTCCAAATCAACCTGAATTTTGATGAGTAACGTCGAAAAGCAGTTTTTTTTTTAGTTTTGGCACCTGAGTCGAAACAAGGCCCCGGGAGTAGACAACATTCCATTTGAACTACTGATGGCCTCGGGAGAGCCAGTCATGACAAAACTCTACCATCTGGTGAGCACGATGTATGAGACAGGCGAAATACCCTCAGACTTCAAGAAGAATATAATAATTCCAATCCCAAAGAAAGCAGGTGTTGACAGATGTGAAAATTACCGAACTATCAGTTTAATAAGTCACAGCTGCAAAATACTAACGCGAATTCTTTACAGACGAATGGAAAAACTGGTAGAAGCCGACCTCGGGGAAGATCAGTTTGGATTCCATAGAAATGTTGGAACACGTGAGGCAATACTGACCTTACGATTTATCTTAGAAGAAAGATTAAGAAAAGGCAAACCTACGTTTCTAGCATTTGTAGACTTAGAGAAAGCTTTTGACAATGTTAACTGGAATACTCTCTTTCAAATTCTGAAGGTGGCAGGGGTAAAATACAGGGAGCGAAAGGCTATTTACAGTTTGTACAGAAACCAGATGGCAGTTATAAGAGTCGAGGGGCATGAAAGGGAAGCAGTGGTTGGGAAAGGAGTAAGACAGGGTTGTAGCCTCTCCCCGATGTTATTCAATCTGTATATTGAGCAAGCAGTAAAGGAAACAAAAGAAAAATTCGGAGTAGGTATTAAAATTCATGGAGAAGAAGTAAAAACTTTGAGGTTCGCCGATGACATTGTAATTCTGTCAGAGACAGCAAAGGACTTGGAAGAGGAGTTGAACGGAATGGACAGTGTCTTGAAAGGAGGATATAAGATGAACATCAACAAAAGCAAAACGAGGATAATGGAATGTAGTCAAATTAAGTCGGGTGATGCTGAGGGAATTAGATTAGGAAATGAGACACTTAAAGTAGTAAAGGAGTTTTGCTATTTAGGGAGTAAAATAACCGATGATGGTCGAAGTAGAGAGGATATAAAATGTAGACTGGCAATGGCAAGGAAAGCGTTTCTCAAGAAGAGGAATTTGTTAACATCGAGTATAGATTTAAGTGTCAGGAAGTCGTTTCTGAAAGTATTTGTATGGAGTGTAGCCATGTATGGAAGTGAAACATGGACGATAACTAGTTTGGACAAGAAGAGAATAGAAGCTTTCGAAATGTGGTGCTACAGAAGAATGCTGAAGATAACGTGGGTAGATCACGTAACTAATAAGGAGGTATTGAATAGGATTGGGGAGAAGAGAAGTTTGTGGCACAACTTGACTAGAAGAAGGGATCGGTTGGTAGGACATGTTTTGAGGCATCAAGGGATCACAAATTTAGCATTGGAGGGCAGTGTGGAGGGTAAAAATCGTAGAGGGAGACCAAGAGATGAATACACTAAGCAGATTCAGAAGGATGTAGGTTGCAGTAGATACTGGGAGATGAAGAAGCTTGCACAGGATAGAGTAGCATGGAGAGCTGCATCAAACCAGTCTCAGGACTGAAGACCACAACAACAACAACAACAACAACAACAACACGTTTCATTCCTTACCCGAGGTGCAGGATAACTGTAGAACTGCTTCTTTTCAGCCAGTAAATCGAAGGAGTTCTCCGTTGACAATATCTACGAGATGATTATGTTCTGGCAATCGCTGAGTATTCATGAGTAACCTTCCTCAAATCTTAATCAGAACGGAATTTTTTTTAAGAAATTGGGGAGAGATAGATAGATAGATAGATAGATAGATAGATAGAGAGAGAGAGAGAGAGAGAGAGAGAGAGAGAAGGGGGCTGGTACACCTAGATATTACTACGAAATTACCGATTTCAGCATTTTGTATATCAGATTCGACAACAGTTTGGAAGGTGGCAGGGTTTTGCCATTGTACTTTTAATACTCCTATAGATTCATATGTGCCAACGGCCTTGCCGCAGTGGAAACACTGGTTCCCGTCAGATCACCGACGTTAAGCGCTGTTGGACTTGGCTAGCACTTGGATGCGTGACCATCCAGCCTATCGAGCGCTGTTGGCAAGGGGGGTACATTCAGCGCTTGTGAGGCAAACTGACGAGTTACTTGATTGAGAAAAAAAAATGGTGCAAATGGCTCTGAGCACTATGGGACTTAACTGCTGAGGTCATCAGTCCCCTAGAAATTAGAACTACTGAAACTTAACTAACGTAAGGACATCGCACACATCCATGCCAGAGGCAGGATTCGAACCTGCGACCGTAGCGGTCGCGCGGTTCCAGACTGTAGCGCCTAGAACCGCTCGGGCACCCTTGCCGACACTTGTTTGAGAAGTAGCGGCTTCCGTCTCATAAGCTGACATACGGCTGGGAGAACAGTGTGCTGGCCATATACTCCTCCGTATCCGCATCCAGTGACCCCAGTGTGGTGAGCATGACACGGCGGCCGGTCGGTACCGTTTGGCCTTGATGGCCAGTTCGGGCAGAATTATTATTATTATTATTATTATTATATTTAGATTTATATGTACGTTAGATCACATTTTGGAAGCAAAATGATATTAATCACTTCATTGTCTGTTACTGTCTACCGAAACGTAATAACAATGCGTTTCTGGAAGTTATTTAGGACTGGGTATTGTTAGAAAGTGCCAAGTAATCTCGCATTCCTTTGATGTCGCAGTCAGCTAAGTAAGAGCTGCGAAGCATCTTCTCGTATTCTGTAGCGGCAAATTTTTTACTGTCCTGACAGAACAATGCGTGGTGGCTGTTGTTTATGATACTAGACGCGACAGAAACCCGGTAGTGCGGGCGGGGCGGGTGGAAGGTGCTATTTGAAGACAGGAAAAAATTTCTGAATAGTTTACCTGGAGAAAGAGCGTAGGGGATGGAAGAATGCGAAGGGAGTGCATTTTAATGTGAAGCTATTCGTGGGGTCACTAACGATGCTCGGGAGCTGACCTCTGTTGAATTTCCTCACGAAAATTGCCGGGGCACCCCTGAAGTCGAAAAAACCAGAGGCGCGTTAAGAAGGGGGAATATAGCCTTTCAGAAACTGTGTTAAACTGAAGTGAAGTAAAACTACGACCCAATACATCGTTTCATGGCAATCCCTAGCTGAAGGTGGTCAATGGCGGGGTTAGTTTAGTCATTTATAAATGTGAGAATTCAACTGCAGACACACCATTAAGAAATTGTTCTGAAAGGAGTATAAGTTTCAGGTGATTGGCTTGCAGACTCAAGAACCTTTTAATGGGAGGAAATATTTTCGTGATGGCATCTGGGATTCGTCGCATGGAGCGCAAACGTAAAGATAAACGTGACTTGTCCGAGTTGGTAGCCGCATGTGGTGGGAGAAAATTACTTTCATGCAGGCAGCGATCAAGGGTACTGGCCTCCGAAGGTCGCTAGAAGGGATTTCGCTGGCAGTAATCACACTGGAGGAGCTGGCGTTCAAATTTTACTTACTTTTGACTCGGGGAGAGCGTTAGTCGCTTTACTGAGACAGAGTTGTTATTCTTTTTACTCGAGTGACTATTCCTTAGCTTTCTGTGAAGTCAGGCACACATTAAAGTGCTTCTTTACGGGAGAAGACCTCATTCGAATTTCTGTTCCTGGCCAGTGGGCAAACAGATATGTTTTGTACTGAGATGACTTCAGTCCCAGGAGTTTTCGGACTGCATATTGCGTCCAGTGAGTAGACAGCAGGTACGTCACGTACATCATCTCCACAGTGGCCAAAGCCCCAGCGATCAGATCATGTGTGCTGTAAAACTACTGCCCGTGCTTCGTTAGGTGATATGTGCACTCCAGTTCGGCGGACAGGGGAACACTCACAATAAATTTGTCGAGTTCCCTTTGCTTGTGCAGTAAGTTTTTTTTTTTTTCTTCTGAGAATGTCAGCCGGCTTGTGAGTCCTTTGTTTCTCACCGCTAATCAGTATCAGCCATCTTTGTATCCTTCTAATAACGGTGGCAGGCGGCCTAAAGTCAAACGTACGTTCTACCAATCTCTAAATTTCACGTAAGGTATAATTAGATAATGCGTATTTCATATTTGTACATTTTTTGCATTCTACAAGTTTTTATAGAACAAACAGGTTATAGTATCCGGTTGTAATTCATTCTAATAGTATTACGAAAAGAATGATTGGTTTGACCTGTTAAGCTGAAGTGAAGTGTAACTACGACCCGATACTTCATTTCATGGTGATCCCTAGCTGTAGGATGTCAATGATTAATCATTTATAGATGTGAGAATTCAACTGCAGACACAACATTAAACAGCCACACATATGCACCCCATATGTTGTACCCGCTGGGGTTGACGGTTTCACCAATACAGGGTGTAGCGGGTATAATCACACATATTTTATAGGTGTTTGAGGCCGGTGTACTGAACAATATTTCATCAGTATTTACATCATTTGAAGACTAATAATTGTAACCGTTGCAACTCATGTAATTCAAGATTGGTTAGCACCACCATGTAGTTATGACAAGAGCAAACCACTTATGTTTATTTTCACCTGGGCAGCAAGTCAAGTGTTGAATTGTGAACGCATCGATGCAAAACTGAATCTATACTGACAGGTGCAGGTGAAGCTTGTGCAGTACGACTGTGCAGAAAACATTAAATCGTAAAATTTGTGAAACGTTTGTGAGAAGACTGTTCAGCACGGAGATAAAATAACAAACACTCTCAAACGGGTACACATTAAAGTATCGCATATAGAAATATCTGCTCTTACACCCGCTATGCCCAGTATTTTAGTTATAATCTGTGAACACTGAACTGTTCAAAGTAACTCTCTCTCTAACGTATCTTCCTCTTCACAACGAATCCTGCACACCTTATACAATTTTCTGCTACTGTTAGGTTTTGTAACTATCCAACCACGTTCGAATTTCTTTCCTCGCTGTTATGTTAACCTTTCGTTACTCAGTTTTTATTTTCTCGTGGTTAACTCTCACTGTACAGACCCCTACCAGAAAACCAAATGGGGGACTAATCTTTTGCCAATGTAGAGAATAATCTGATATTGTGTAGTTACTGGCCACGTGTTCTGTAGATACACATTACTTACCTTTAATGCAGTGGTTTTCATTAGCTTATGCAATTCCACGCCGTTGATCGTTGGTGATTCTTCCTCCTATAAGGAGCAGTATACAGGGTGTTACAAAAAGGTACGGCTAAACTTTCAGGAAACATTCCTCACACACAAATAAAGAAAAGATGTTATGTGGACATGTGTCCGGAAACGCTTAATTTCCATGTTAGAGCTCATTTTAGTTTCGTTCTTCCACCTACGCTCAATGGAGCACGTTATCATGATTTCATACGGGATACTCTGCCTATGCTGCTAGAACATGTGCCTTTACAAGTACGACACAACATGTCGTTCATGCACGCTTCTCAACAACAGATTCGGTGACCGATGGATTGGTAGAGGCGGACCAATTCCATGGCCTCCACGCTCTCCTGACCTCAACCCTCTTGACTTTCATTTATGGGGGCATTTGAAGGCTCTTGTCTACGCAACCCCGGTACCAAATGTAGAGACTCTTCGTGCTCGTATTGTGGACGGCTGTGATACAATACGCCATTCTCCAGGGCTGCATCATCAGCACATCAGGGATTCCATGCGACGGAGGGTGGATGCATGTATCCTCGCTAACGGAGGACATTTTGAACATTTCCTGTAACAAAGTGTTTGAAGTCACGCTGGTACGTTCTTTTGCTGTGTGTTTCCATTCCATGATTAATGTGATTTGAAGGGAAGTAATGAAATGAGCTCTAACATGGAAATTAAGCGTTTCCAGACACGTGTCCACATAACATTTTTTCTTTCTTTGTGTGTGAGGAATGTTTCATGAAAGTTTGACCGTACCTTTTTGTAACACCCTGTATATTTATGTGAATAAGTGATGGACATGACACACTAAATTTTTTTTCTGAAAAATAAATGTCTTATCCTTCCATTTGACGACCTGTTTGTAATTTATGAGTTACAACGAAGGTGGGCTGGACTGCACTAGCAAGCAAATAGATAAGTTGCTCGTAACATTGTGAAAATGGCACCTGTCAATCGGAGGTAAACAGCACAAGGAATGACGAGTACTCGATCGTACCAACCATTCCTCAGGAAGGATTGAGGTAAACTAATTTAAAAAAATGTGCGCCGCTGTTTGTACGGCCACGCGCTCTTCTAGAGTTGATGAAAAATTCCTTAGGTCCTTCCAAGGCGATTGTTAACAGAGTCACATGAAGCTGTGGTTCATCTTATGCAGGGTATACTGCAGCCAGGCATATTTTCTCTTGTGTTCGACTCTTTTTTGCCATCAGTATTCTGATCGTATTAATAGGCTCGCAACGAATTACTGTCCTCTGCAAACCTCTTCATCTTAGAGGAACATTTGCAACCTACTTCCTCAATTGTCTCCTGCATATATCCCAGTCCCTATCTTCCTCTACAGTTTTTACCCTCTAAAGCTCGCTGAAGTACCATGGAAGTTATTCCGTGATGTCCTACCATCCCGTCTCTTGTTCTTGTCAGTGTTTGCCATATATTTAATTCTTCTACGATTCTCTGGGGAACCTCCTCATTCCTTACCTTATGAATCCACCTAATTTTCAATATTTTCCTGTAGCACCACATTTCAGATGCTTTGACTATTCTTTTCCGGTTTCCCCAAAGCCCACGTTTCACTGCCATACAATGCAGTGCTCGAAACGAACATTCATAGAAATTTCTCCCTCAAATTGAGGCCTGTGTCTGAGACTAGTAGCCTTCTCTTAGTCTGTTCCGCCCATCATGGCTTATTTTGCTGCCGAGGTAGCAGAATTCCTTGAGTTCATGATCACCAATCCTAATGTTAAGTTTCTGTTCGATACAGCGGGTCTATATTAATCTATTGCGATATTCATTTTATTGGTATGTATTAACACTGACAGTAAAATACGATGAATAACCGGAACTCCAGTAGCTTCAGCACCGTCATAGCCCGTGCCGCCTGCACCGCGATGCAGCAGTTCTTATATCACGCGACTTACGTCAGACATTGTAGAAAACTTTGGAACAGTTGCAACGCACAATTGTCTTTCGGGAGCTACATAAACAAATCCATCACACCAGTTTCAAATGGAGACGAGTTTTACTGAACAAAACTGGACTACGTAGGAAACACAGCTAGAGGCAGCAGGTTATGTGGACATCAGGCCAGAATTGGAAATGGTTTATAATCCTGTGTTTCTCTTTTTAGGTCAACACTGACGAATTGCCTCTCGGTTACTATTTTCCCCCTTCCTCTTGCACCGGCATTGTTTCAGTACGTAACGAGCTGACATGCATATACGTAGGTGTATGGGGCGAGAAGGTTTGGTTGGTTCGCAAAAATAGAGGTCGCTTGCACTTGGGGCTAAGGAGGTTATTGAGATAAAGTTTTGTATTAATAAGCTGAGCTATTATTAATTATACACACTACTACTACTACTACTACTACTACTACTACTACTACTACTACCACCACCACCACCACCACCAACAACAACAAACATTTCAGTCATTTGCCCAGTGACATAAATGTCTGGTAGACACCAAAGTAAAATCTGGAAACCGACTGAAAAAGTTTCTCCTTGACATATTCTTCTGTTCTATAGAACAATTTCTGTTACTGTGACATTTAAAATGTAGTGAATGGGAACCACTAACTCACCTCCGTATATTTTTAAAAAAAGCTTGTTTAACTCTCGGAAGTTAAATGAGGAATCAAAGATGGGGGGTCACAATAAACATAACAAAAACCGAATTTCTGAATGTTGGCGACAATACCATGGAGGATTTGGAGGTTGCGCCAGTAAGCTCAGGGGACGTGAATCTGAAGTATCTGGGGATTATGACGTCATGAAACGAAAAATGTGGAGCTAATATAAATAATAAAAGAGTGCAAGGCAGGAGGGCCACACGACAACTGAACTCAAGTCCTCTGGAATAACAAAATAACTAAACTGATGATACATCATTCAGTTGTTGAAAACTTCGCTTACGTACGGATCAGAAACACAGGTAACAGAGAGGCGTCAGCTAAAAAAGTTGCTCGCGCTAGAGGCGGACTTCCGGAGACGAAGTTGTGGCATCTCCATGCTGTACCGTTTAACAAATACCGTCATAAGAAAGGCTATGAGTGTCGATAAATAATAAACAGACACCTTAGAGATGAAACATCCGAAATGGTGTGGATACCTGGAAACGATGGACGATGGCAGATGGCAAAAGAAAGCGTGGCAGTGGAATGAAGAAAGCATGAATGACCTAGGAGAAGCTGGAGCTGAGATGGCTGGGACGCGATGGCTGCGAGAGGACTAGACGGAGGAGAATGGCAGAATAGGAAGAAGGAGAAAACAGGAAGCGAGAAGCGGCTCCAGCTGTAGAATACTGGTAAGATTTTGACGATGTGAAATGACCCGTTCCGGTCATATCTACACCTGCCATCGAATCACCATTAAATGAACACACCGAATTCTCTCTCACATTTTGTTGGTGATTAGCAGAAGCCGGGCTATGCAATCGCCATTCAAAGAATATTTTGCCGTCAACACCAGGACATCAACTGCCTTTTCACTGGTGCCGTACTACTGACGAGTGGCGTGTTCTTTCAATTTTTATATGAAGATGTCATCTGTTCTTTCGAACATGTCCGAAAGGACAGGTACCATCTTCATACAGATAAGGCTTACCGGCTAATGATCATCTTCAGTGCGGATGCGCTCACCATTGCTCAAACTCTCTGGAAATGTGAATCTCACGGGGAGCATGCCAGAGATAAGTCCTGCTGCAGTCGCACTATCCTCTGTGTCCTCGATGGCTCAGCTGCATAGAGCATCTGCCATGTAAGCAGGAGATCCCGGGTTCGAGTCCCTGTCGGGGAACACATTTTCAACTGTGCGATGTTTCTACAAAAATTACGGGCTACATTCCAATTATTCACTTGAAGGTGTCCTCGCATGGACGGGGTTTCAGCCTGACGGCCCGAAAAGTACGTTACAGGCAGGTAAAGGCGTTTTTAGAATATATTTCTAACTTTATTTAAGACGTTCTGCTACTCTGCTTAAAGTATTTGCACAAAATGATTTACTGGGAGTGTAATTTTACGTAAAAGAGTAACATTTAACATTGTTTGTTGCTAAGACGTTTCGTAACTACAGCTTGGTACATGCGAAGTATCTGAAATTACTCGTATACTGAATTTTTGTGTGATTCCTCAAATTTTCTCTGCGTAAAGAGTATTCCACGAACTTTTTGGATTGCAGATGTATTACGCTAACATCTTGCCAGGATATTTCGTTTGACCACCATTTCACCACCTTCAGGTTAGAGTTTTCCCTGGAGATTCCTAGCTCGCATAGATAGCTTGATAGAAAAAACTGTCGCGGACACGAATGCGCAAAGGCAGTGACTACTTAAGCAACCTATGTCGCGTTTTGCGCCACCTTAAATATTGCTTCATCTATCGTGCGCAGACGCGTGAGTAACGGTGATACGACGTGCGCGCTCTGTCTGGATGCGCACTCGCCGAGTTAAATGGCTCTGAGCACTATGGGACTCAACTGCTGTGGTCATAAGTCCCCTAGAACTTAGAACTACTTAAACCTAACTAACCTAAGGACAGCACACAACACCCAGCCATCACGAGGCAGAGAAAATCCCTGACCCCGCCGGGAATCGAACCCGGGAACCCGGGCGTGGGAAGCGAGAACGCTACCGCACGACCACGAGATGCGGACGCAGAGTTAAAACTCAGAAGTCAAAACTTAAAAAATTAATCGTCTGGTTTTCACGCCAAATAAATTTCCACATTTAATTACTGAATCCGAGAAGGCTCTCGGAGAAGCCAAGATGACCAGCACCCACCAAACTACGGGCGTCCTTCGAACGTTGGAGCACTGGGCACATGTCGAGTCTTATGGAGACAGCCTTGCAAAGGAGCTGGAGCTCTTACAGGGTGTGTCCAAAGACAATGGATATTCGCCACATCAGGTCAGCAAAGGCTCAAAATAGGAAAAAAAAAGTGACCATCCACAAGATCAGGACGAGAAGGAGCGGTTGCAAATACAGAGCTATTTGGCAGAATCTTAAGGAAACTGTTATATCCTAGCCAGTAATGCCAACCGAGCCCGCTGCCAAAAGGTTGGCAGCATCAAGTCCGGACGCCGTCCGCATAAGCAGCGCCAGCGATACAGGAAATCGCCGCAAGTCTGCGCGCGCCACCGCTGGCTTCTGGCTTCTTAAGCGCTGGAGTCGCGAGCGCTAGGACAGTTCTCTATTCGCCGCTCAGTTGTATACTCGCCACCGATTTGTGTACTTTCTAGTCAGTTGTGTGTTCATCGCAGCAGAGTAGTTGTTTGTCGTCAGCCGACGCTGACCTAGCCGCTCCGACTCGAACTAGACAGATTTCTGTAGACACGGAGTTCACTACTGTATTTCTGTATCTTCGTTAATAAAGAAAGTACCGACTTTTATTTAATCAGAGTGTTTGGGTTTTCATCTTTCTGTTCACTGTTCCAGCGGACCGGTCGGCCCGCTATTAAAAGTGTGGCGGTGACTTCGTAAGCCATTTCTACAGCGAAGTGTTTGTCGCTACGAACGCCGCCACAAAAGAAACATTATGTCAAAGTAATCATCCGCCTAGCTACAAAGACTTGTGCCCTTCTCGGTTCCGTAAAGGACGATCTGGGATGACGGAGGCCTTGAATCTAGACTACACTATACCTTGCCAATGTGGCAAAGTCTACAATGGGCAAACAACACGCAAGTACGTGAAAAGTGCGCAGCCCAGTACGTCAGCCACAGATGAGCACTGTATCTCCATACGACATTCCATGGATTATTCTGCCACGAAAATCGTTACCTCGACAGAATCCTTCTGGGATTCCGTTATTAATTACCTGATCCCGATAACAGACCCGACATGCTCCTTCAATCCACTGGTTGAACTGGCAAACCACAAGGAGCTGAGTGAGGCACGACAGAAAGAAAAAGACTCCCCCCACTCCCACTACAGAAAAAAGAACAAAGACTGAAGCGCTCAAAGTAGGCAGACACCACTGATGGAAACGGCAGTTTCCTGTTCTATGCGTTCCCTTACCCATGGTCTCCAAACATCTAGTTTAATTGCAGCAATGTAAAACCTGTGAATGTGTTGCTAACGTAGGTCTTAATTTCAATTTTCGGGTGAATGCTTTACAAACCATATGATGTTGTTGTGGTCTTCAGTCCAGAGACTGGTTTGATGCAGCACTCTATCCTGTGCAAGCTTCTTCATCTCCCAGTACGTACTGCAACCTACAACCTTCTGAATCTGTTTAGTAATTTCATCTCTTGGTCTCGCTCTACGATTTTTACCTTCCCCACCAACCGATCCCCGATCCCTTCTTCTAGTCAAGTTGTGCCACAAATTTCTCTTCTCCCCAATTATATTCAATACCTCATAATTAGTTACGTCATCTACCCATCTAACCTTCAGCATTCTTCTGAAGCACCACATTTCGAAAACGTCTATTCTCTACTTGTCTAAACTATTTATCGTCCACGTTTCACTTCCATACATGGCTACACTCCATACAAATACTTTCAGAAACGACGTCCTGACACTTAAATCTATACTCGATGTTAACAAATTCTCTTCTTCAGAAGCGCTTTGCTTGCCATTACCAGTCTACATTTTATATCCTCTCTACTTCGACCATCATTAGTTATTTTCCTCCCCAAATAGCAAAACTCTTTTACTACTTTAGGACTCTCGTTTCCTAATCTAATTCCCTCAGCATCACCCGATTTAATTCGACTACATTCCATTATCCTCGTTTTGCTTTTGTTGATGTTCAGCTTATCTTAAACCTTAAAGTTTTTATTCCTTCTCCATGGATTTTAATTCCTACTCCAAATTTTTCTTTTGTTTCTTTTACTGCTTCCTCAATATACAGATTGAACAACGTCGGGGATAGGCCCCAAACTTCCTTCGCAACCACTGCTTCCTTTTCATGCCCCTCAACTCTTCTAACTGCCATCTGGTTTCTGTACAAATTATAAACAGCCTTACACTCCCTGTATTTTACCCCTGCCACCATCAGAATTTGAAAGAGAGTATTCCAGTCAACACTGTCAAAAGCTTTCTCTAAGTCTACAAATGCTCGAAACGTAGGTTTGCCTTTCCTTAATCTATTTTCTAAGATAAGCTCAAAATGGTTCAAATGGCTCTGAGCACTGTGCGACTTACCCTTTGAAGTCGTCATTTGCCTAGAACTTAGTACTAATTAAACCTAACTAACCTAAGGACATCACACACATCCATGCCCGAGGCGGGATTCGAACCTGCGACCGTAGCGGTCGATCGGCTCCAGACTGTAGCGCATAGAACCTCACGGCCACTCCGGCCGGCCTCTAAGTCGTAGGGTCAGTATTGCCTCACGTGTCCTAACATTTCTACGGAATCCAAACTGATCTTCCCAGATTTCGGATTCTACCAGTTTTTCCATTCGTCTGTAAAGAATTAATTCGTGTTAGTATTCTGCAGCCGTGGCTTATTAAACTGATAGTTCGATAATTTTAACATCTGTCAACACCTGATTTCGTTGCTATTGGAATTATTATATTCTTCTTGAAGTCTGAGGGTATTTCACCTGTCTCATACATCTTTCTGACCAAATGGTAGAGTTTTGTCCGGGCTGGCTCTCCCAAGGCTATCAGTAGTTGTAATGGAATGCTGTCTACTCGAGGTGCCTTGTTTTGACTTAGGTCTTTCAGTGCTCTGGCAACTCTTCACGCAGTATCATATCCCCTATTTCATTTTCATCAACATTCTCTTCCATTTCCACTATATTTCCAAGAACATCACAATTGTATAGACCCTCTATACACTCCTTCCACCTTGCTGTTTTCCCTTCTTTGCTTAGAACTGGGTTTCCATCTGAGCTCTTGATATTCATGCAAGTGCTTCTCTTTTCTCCAAAGGTCTCTTTAATTTTCCTGTAGGCAGTATCTATCTTACCCCTAGTGATATGCGCCTCTATATCCTTACATTTGTCCTCTAGTCATCCCTGTTTAGCTATTTTGCACTTCCTGTCGATCTCATTTTTGAGATGTTTGTATTCCTTTTTGCCTGCTTCATTTACTGCATTTTTTTATTTTCTCCTTTCATCAATTAAATTCAATATCCCTTCTGTTACCCAAGGATTTCTACTAGCCTTTGTCTTTTTACCTACGTCAACCTCTGTTGCCTTCACTATTTCATCTCTCAAAGCAACCCATCCTTCTTCTACTGTATTTCGTTCCCCCATTCTTGTCAATCGTTCCGTAATGGTCTCCCTTTAACTCTCTACAACCTCGGATTCTTTCAGTTTATCGAGGTCCCATCTCCTCATATTCCCACCTTTTTGCAATTTCTTCAGCTTTAATCTACAGTTCATAGCCAATAGATTGTGGTCAGAGTCCACATCTGCCGCTAGAAATGTCTTACATTCTAAAACCTGGTTCCTGAATCTCTGCCTTACCATTATATAATATATCTGAAACCTTCTAATATCTCCAGGCTTCTTCCATATATACAGCCTTCTTTTATGATACTTGAACCAAGTGTTGGCTGTGATCAAGTTATGCTCTGTGCAAAATTCTACCACGGGGCTTCCTCTTTCATTCCTTACTCCAATTCAATATTCACCTACTACTTTTCCTTCTCTTCCTTTTCCTATTGTCGAATTCCAGTCACCCATGACTCTTAAGTTTTCATCTCCCTTCAATACTTGAATAATTCCTTTAATCTCATCATACATTTCATCCATCTGTTCGTCATCTGCGGAGCTAGTTGGCATATAAACTTGTACTACTGTGGTAGGCGTGAGCTTCGTATCTGTCTTGGCCACAATAAAGCGTTGACGTTGCTGTTTGTAGTAACATACCCGCATTCCTATTTTCCTTTTCACTATTAAACCTACTCCTCCATTACCCCTATTTGATTTTGTATTTATAATGCTGTATTCACCTGACCAGAAGTCTTGTTCCTCCTGCCACCGAACTTCACTAATTCCCACTATATCTAACTTAAACCTATCTATTTCCCTTTTTAAATTATCTAACCTATCCGATTAAGGGATCTGACATTCCACGCTCCGATCCGTAGTACGCCAGTTTTCTTTCTCCTGATAACAACGTCCCCCTGAGTAGTCCCCGCTCGGAAGTCCGAATGGGGGACTATTTTACCTCCGGAATATTTTGCCCAAGAGGACGCAATCGTCATTTAACGATACAGTAAAGCTGCATTCCCTCGGGAAAAATTACGGCTGTAGTTTCCTCTTGCTTTCAGCCGTTCTAAGTACCAACAGAACAAGGCCGTTTTGGTTAGTATTACAAGGCCAGGTCAGTGAATCACCCAGACTGTTGCCCCCGCAACTGGCTCTGAGTACTATGGGACTTAACAGCTGAGGTCATCAGTCCCCCTGCAACTACTGAAAAGGCTGCTGCCCCTCTTCAGGAACCACACGTTTGTCTGGCCTCTGAACTGATACCCCTCCGTTGTGGTTGCACCTACGGTACGGCTATCTGTATCGCTGAGGCACGCAAGCCTCCCCACCAACGGCAATGTCCATGGTTCATTGAATTGTAATTTTTGGGAAAATACGTTACAGCGATGTTCTAAGCTCTGATCTAAGCAGATATATTTAATTATTATTATTATTTATTGTACCAAATTGTGGCGCGTTAAAAGTGACCGAGCGAGGTGGCGCAGTGGTTAGCACACTGGACTCGCATTCTGGAGGCCGACGGTTAAATATCGCATCCGGCCATCCTGATTTAGGTTTTCCTGGATTTCCCTAAATCGCTTCAGGCAAATTCCGACTCTCTTCACCATCTTTCCCTAATCCGATGAGACCGATAACCTCGCAGTTTGGTTCCTCCCCCCAAATCAACCCAGCCTAACAGAGAAGCGTTAAAAATGAGTTTGACAGCTAGTTATATTGCAGCTGAAGGGAGTTCGGAGGAGAATGAATAACAATCACCCCGTCTTCAGAATAAGTTCGTGGATCTCCACTTGTATGCATGTGTGCTGCGTGATGTGTGTGTGTGTGTGTGGGGGGGGGGGGGGGGGGCGGTGGATGGGTTAATACCGCAGAAAGAGGCCGCGGAATTTCAAGTAGATGTAAATTGCAGTGGTTTTGCAGAGATGTAGAGGCTTGCACAGGATAGAGTTGCGTGGAGAGCTGCATCAAACTTGTCTTACAACTGGAAAAAAAAACAACCACAACCACCACCACCACCACCACCACCACCACCACCACCGAAACAACAGCAGTAGCAGCAGCAGCAACAACAACATATGGAAGACATTATTGGTGTTGTTATGCATCCTTGTGCGGCATCCGATGTACTTCTGTGCCTGTTGAACATTCACCGTCCGATCTGTAGCTTCAAAAATACTTCGTGGGAATCTTACATCCCTCAGTCATTTACTTATAGCGCAGTTTCAGTACACTGCTCGTGACAGAGTGGGATACGGGCAAGTGTTCCCGTTTGGCACAAATTCCTCACGTCCATAAATGTTCATTACAAGCGAACAGGGATCTCGTTCACTGAACATTATTCTGCCTGGACGAGCTGCGAAATACCTGGAAGTGTGAATGCGTTAAAGATGTTGTACAGGCTGGTAAGAAACAGTCTAAACAGTTTCTAAGGGAGTTGCAGGGGAGGTTGTGCTGAGATATAACTGGCAAGAAAAAAAAATTCGATTCCTTCCGCCCTTTCAGAGTTATTTAGCATTGAAGTTAACCAATCAGATCGTCGCGCGTGCAAATTTAAGCTGCCTGCAAAAGACAGTGTGGCCAAATTTTTCTTCGTTTGGCTTCTTCAAACCGAACAAACTTAGATTTTGTTCGCAAGCTTAAATGTATCACTTCCGAGAAAGATCATTTTAACTGGTAATTCTTTGTGGTTGCTGGCGCTTATATTTCCGCGCGCAACGACCTATTTGGCTAACTTCAGTGCTAAGTAACTCGGAGACGGTGCAACGTATAAGATTTTTTCTTAATTATTTCCCCGCACATCCTGTCCTGCAACACCCTTACAAGCTTTTCAGACAGTTTCTGACCACACTGTATAAGCTTCAGAAGTTAAATACTCGTAGCTAGTCATCAGGACCGCAGTAGCTGAGCAGGTTGCACTATGCTTATTGGGTTTAGTTCTTTGACTGTGAAGGTTAGCAGTCCTCATTAAAAAGAGGTGACATATATAGCTTTTTGGGACTTAGGCATTACTTAGCGGGACTAAAGTGTCTTCTCTAGAAATGATGTACGATACCGTGTCTGCCGTTTTGGTTTCGCATTGATAGTTGCAACTGTAAAATAGAGGATTTATTTTGGGTGTTCAATCATTTCATCATTACAAAGTGACGAGTGACACTGCGAGTATTCTAAATCTGATTTTTTTTTCGAATTCTACAACCTTAGAACCTGCTAGCAGTCTCAGTACCGGCTTCCGACTGCCTACTCAGATAACACACAATTATTTATGCCACCTCTGACTGTTTAATGGTTCTCTCTTAATCATACCGGACGTTACGTCTTAACAAAACCTTTTTGTCACAGGATGTGACGTTTTAAGTACCATTTGTTTTTCACTGTTAATGCGTCGGTGACAACTGCAGGAAAATTGCTTGGGAAAGGTCGCTGCCAAGGTTTTGTCACGCAGAGGATACCGCCTTGTGAATGGTAAAATGGACATAATTTTCAGAACTGCGGTGAATCAGATAAGAACAATTAATGAGCAAAGTCTTTTGCGTTCTGTTGTCGGTGACATAATACAAGGTACAAATTCGTAATTCTAAAAAGTGAAGGAAGCCTGGGCAAAGGATGAAAAGTTGCGAGAGACGCGAGGGAATTCTTAGGAATACATTACGATTCTTCAAGTTCGGAACTCTCTGGCTCTCATGAAATGGAAGTCACACATACTTATCAGAAAGCTATGAGGCTCACACACACCGTAGATGTCATATGACATGTGTGCTGATTAAGGACAAATGACCGGGTTTTCAAAAAATCAATTTTATTTCAGGATATTAACGTTCTTACTGACATTCATACAGTTTTCCTTGTGGGGGCCCTTATATCGTAGATTAGGGTGAAACAGGAAAATAGGAATGAAATTCTGCTCTTCTTTGGGTCCTACTAGCGTTATCTACAGGCAAGTGTGACGCCGTCATCACGCTTCAAGAACTCTGGCTAAGATGCTTTTTTTTTTTGTTTGGGGTTTAAGGGCGCTCAACTACTGAGGTCATTAGCGCCCAGTCACAATTGTTAGAGCACATAGAATCTAGTAAAACTCAAGGGGGGTGGGGGGGTGGGACACCAGAAAGTTCTTACAAAGAGGCAGATAAAATAAGTGAAAGAGTTAGATGTCTTCGGACAATCCAGTCAAAGTAATGAAACGAAGAACACGAGCAGCTGCTCGAGCGTCATCCGCTAAAATAGCCTGTAAAGTAGATGGCAGAGACAGGACAACACGAGATTGACTAAAACGGGGACATGACAATGAAACATGGCGCACTGTTAATGCATGACCACAAGGGCACTACGGGGCTGGGTCACCGGAGAGCAGGTAGCGGTGGCTAAACCGGCAATGCCCAATCCGCAACCTGGTCAGAAGGACCTCTTCTCGCTGAGATGGTCGGGAGGAGGTTGTCCAAGCAGTTGGGAACGGTTTTACTGCCCGGAGCTTGTTTCCTTGAAGTGAGGACCAAGTATCCCACCACAAGGACACAAGCCTCTTACAAACAACCCCACTAACGTCAGATGACGGGACACAATGGGAGGCTGGCCGAGGCAGAAGGACTGCAGCCTTGGCTGCAGAATCAGCAGCCTCATTCAGGCTAAGATGCTGTTGTGAGAATCTTTAATTTTAATGTTGCCATTTATTACTGAAGAGGTGTTAGAGTTAATGTATGTGTATTATTGTGCACGTCATATTTCCTAAGCTAACTGTTTCCATTATACCAAATGTAAAGGATTTTGAACTACTCGCCGAAGATGCCGCAGCTTGTCTGGCACTATATTAACAACATGTGACCAAATTCATCGAGAAGCCACTACCGCGGTATTTCTTGTTTGTATGAACTAAAACGCGTACTGTTATTCGCTCGTGCTCATACATAAAACATATTAGTCTGTGCAAATTCTATAATAGATGTCACCGCATCTTCTCTCGGTCCACGACCACTCCCACTCTACTTCAGCCTCCTTTGCACTCATGAAGTTCCACTTTTTTGTGCTTTGACATTTCCACCTGTTTACTCTTGCTGAACCCAAGAACCATAATTGACTATACTTATTTCTTCCAGGTATTCATGTAGTTCCACTGCAATTTTTCCGCTGCTTCTGCTGCTCTTTCCGGTAAGAGATGACTAGTCAGTTGTGTTCTGACGGGAGCAGCTCTGGCGTGTGCCCTCTTCTCGTGTGTGTACCTTTCCACGGACTCCATTGTTCTCCTACTCATCCTGAGATCCGCCTTACATGGTTCGTATGACCACTTTATTTCCCATCACTTTTATTCATATTTACTTACTACTTACGATACACTTATTTCCACTTACAGTGCTATAATTCGTAAGTTAAATGTCTTGCACATGACTGCACGTGTGAGGATATCTAGGTGTGTTTCAGCTGGTTTTCACAATCATAATTATATTGCGCTTAAACATTAAAGGAAAGCGTGTATTTTCCATTTTCCTCTATTTTATCGTTACAAGAGACGCAGAGTGTTTGTGCCAGACAAGCTTCTGCATTTTTGGCGATACTTTCAAAATCCTCTTCTGTAATTTCCGCACAATTACATTACATCCTCTCTTGCAGCTGAGTCATCCACGTTACATCTCTATTAAGAAACCAAATACGCAAACACCGAAACAGCCAAAAAGCGACATGAAGGCTATTCTGGTACACACTAATCATTGGAATCTTCGCATCATGGTCTGACTTCTGTTTTGTATACCGCTTAGCACGTAGAAACGTTCCGCATAAAATAAGTAATGCTATTAACATTACTCTTAACAAGATTTACAAGTACACAGTACGACGCTTATTAGTACATTAATAAGATTTAACCATTACGCGCCAAGTTAGCCAACAGCGCTAATGCGCTGCATCCTGGATTCGGGTAGGAGCACCGGCTCCGGTTCGTATCAGCCCCGCGGATTATCGACGAGAGCCGGTGTGCCGTCCAGACTGGATGTGGTTTTTAGGCGGTTTTCCACACACCCCTTGGTGAATACCGGGCTGGTCCCCACGCTCCGCCTCAATTACACGACTCGCAGGACATCTGAATCCATTCACATTTTTCCATGGAGTACACTAGACGCAGGCAGCTGGGGTACACTAATTCCATCCCAGGGGGTATGGGGTGGCGGCATGAAGGGCCTCCAGCCACCCCGTAACATTCACATTGCCAAAACCGTACCTAACCATGCCGACCCTGCGAACTGCCGGATAAAGGCACAAGCAAAAGAAGGAAAGAAGAAGAATAAGATTAAACCAAATTGGTGAATTAACGAAGAATTGCTTAACGAACTATATGGATATCTTTAAATGGTATGTACTTTGTATAATGTGATAACTTGAAACACATCTTAATTGGAATTTAAAGTGCTGAAGAAGTACTTATAAAAAACTTGCAAATCCATTTGAGCAATTATGACAGGAATTTGTAATGTAAGGGGCATACCAAGGGTATGACACTGTAGTATTAAACCGTGGTAATTTTCAGTCTCTGTGCTCGTCATCTTTGGAATGTGAGTTACGGGCTCTGACGTCAGCAGGCAAAAATTCACGCCACCCGCATGGCCGCCGTCAAAAGATATTTTAATGAAGCTTCTATCCATTTCGCATATGGAACACTGCGTCTGTAGTGAATAAAATATTTCAGGAACACAGTAAGCAGACGCCATTTGTGATGGCACATTTTTCATTTCACCATGACAGGCTGTAAGTCATCTACCGACTCATCTTAGTTTTTAGTGATTTTTGTAGCATTGTAGGGGTCGTTTTCAAGCTGCAGAACAACAGAACAAAATCTTAACAATGAAGTATTGACTGTGGTGAAGATACATAATTCTTTACGTCTAGATATGTTGCAAATTGAAGTGCACGCATGTTTCCACCTGTATATGAAGCCTCACTTCTTGATACTGTTTTCACGAGGAAGGTTCGTGCACATAGCCTTCTCCGTAACTGAGGTCGTTAACGCACGCCGGTGCGATGGCTTTCGACTCTGGTGGTGGATGAAACTTAAACGGGCGGTATTTATGCGGCTAGCGTAGGAAAGGTGTCGGCGTGAAGTTCATGATCACCAGTCTTTGCGCCAGTGTTCTGGATTGAATTCCAGTGTGTCAAGAAATGAATCTTGTGACGCTGTCGATGGTGATCCATCCGTCGACGGCCTGCTGGGTGCTATTGGATTGGAGAAGGATATATGCCTGCACTGTATTTCACCCTCTCCCAAATTTTCATTATGATAATACAGCACGAATATATCACTACGCTGTACACGCATTCCTTGACCTCACCTCCATTCTACAACAACACATACGACACATTTCCCATATATTCGAAAGGAAAGAGGCCAATGTGCGCATAAGCAGAACATGTTTTCAAACAAGCGACTGAACCCATTCCACACCATGTCGCTACGTCAAACGAGGCTTCCGGCCTTAGATACATAGTGCCAGTCATGCAAAACTGAGACAGATCGTTAGTTAAATACACTGCTGGAAAAAAAATTTGTACGTCCATTTTGATCTGATGACGGCATATGCCATCTGAGGGACAGTAGAAGTATTGAAGTAAGGAAATGTTTACAGCCAGAAGGCTCAGTGTGGTGCAGACGTGTGAAGCAAATAGCCAACCATGCCACAGAGACGCACTCGTGCTTCATACAGGCAAATTGGTGAGTTTTAGAGGGGTCAAATGGCAACCTTCAGAGAAGCAGGATGGTCTTTTCCCAAAATTGCCACACAAGTCGGACGTGATGCGCCAGCTTAGCAACGATGCTGATATCAGCGATCACGTGAACATTCTCACACCAGCAGACGAGGTTTTGGACCTCCCTGCAGCACAGATGCCCGCCAGAATCATCGTACTGTAAGGACAGCAATGGCAGATCGTACAACTACAACATTACAGGTAAGAGGGCTTGCGAGCCTGACGTGTCAACACGAACTTTTTGCGAACCTGTTAATAGCAGTTGGACTACAGGCACACATACCTGCAGGCTGTCTTCAACTCACACCACAGCACCGGCGTGCACGGTGCGACTGTTGTCATCACAGGATTTATCTAATAGATGGAATGAAGCGCCATGGTCATCAGCGATGAAAGCAGACCTTACCGGCAAACAAGCGATGGTCGTTTGCGCGAACGGCGTAGACCTGTTGAGAGCTGTCACGTAGAGTGAATTCGTCCAAAACATAATGGCCCCATTCCAGGCCTTATATATACCGAGCGAAGTGGTGCAGTGGTTAGCACACTGGACTCGCATTCGGGAGGACGACGGTTCAATCCCGCGTCCGGCCATCCTGATTTAGGTTTTCCGTGATTTCCTTAAATCGTCCAGGCAAATGCCGAGATGGTTCCTTTGAAAGGGCACGGCCGACTTCCTTCCCCGTCCTTCCCTAAGCCGATGAGACCGATGACCTCGCAGTTTGGTCTCTTCCCCCAAAACAACCCCAGCCCTCAGGCCTTGTAGTCTGGATGCGATAAGCTACGACTCTCGTTCAAATTTCGTGATTCTGGAGGGGACGCTAACGAGCGCTTGGTATATGCAGAATATTGTTATACCTGTTCTTTTGCCGTTCTTGAAACAGGAATATGACGTGTTGTTCCAAAAGCATATTGCTCGCCCATGTGCTTCCCGTGAAATTCAACGTACTCTGGAAGAGGTGCAGCGACTTCCCTGGCCAGCTCGATTCCGGATTTGTCTTCGATCGAGCGCGTCTGGGATATGAAGGGAAGAGAAGTGACTCGTGCAACTCGTCAGTGAACAGCTCTCACACAACTACGAGAACAGGTTGAGCTGGTGTAGCATGATGTATCCCAGGGCAGTATCCGTCACCCGTATGATCGAATGGATGACAGAGTGAGCGCCTGCATTGCCGCGATGGAGGCTACACTACGCACTAGTACGGGTGTTTCAGTATTGACCTATAACTGGTACCTCAGAACCGCTTGTGCTATTGATTTTGAATGTAAACATTTCAAGTACTCCAAATGAACTGTTGCAACAATACATCTTGATTGAACTGGAAACCTCTGAATCGATGTCCTAATGTTTTTTTCCGGCAATGTGTTTTCCACAATGGTTTAGGATTTCACTCGTGGCTGTAAGCAACTACAATACTGAAAGATACCCATTAGATGACTTTCACGGCATATAACCTGCCCGTTTCTGTCTCTCGCTACTCAGTTATATAATGCTATAAAACCACGAGGAAGGTGGTTTGTGGGTGTTAGGACATTTGTGCGAGGTATTTACACACTGGGTGTTTTTGCAAAGTCGGTTCGATTGCAGTAGGTTTCCTTCAGGCACCTTTCCCTCTCCACGGCCTTGGTTGGCCAGAGATCGCTTTGATACGGCACTTGCGGCTCGGAGCCTAAGAAAGGCGGACATCGACGCCTACGCACAGTGACTGTGCTAGTTGGACTGATGGCAGCACTTTGGCACCTACAAGTGAGCCCTTCCAATGATTTCATGCGATTTTTTGCACTACGCATTCTAATGCTCGACGGTGGCTATCTGTCGCTACATGTGGTCTGCCTGTTCTTGGTTCAACTGTGGTTGTTCCTTCGAATTTCCATTTCACAATCACATGACAAGCTGTTGACTTGAACAGACTTAGAATGGTTGAACATCCCTCATGGATTTATTACTGACAAGGAAACCTCCCCATCGCAGCCCCCTCATATTTAGTTGTAAGTTGGCACAGTGGATAGGCCTTGAAAAACTGAACACAGATCAATCGAGAAAACAGGAAGAAGTTGTGTGGAACTATGAAAAAAACAAGCAAAATATACGAACTGAGTAGTCCATGCGCAAGATAGGCAACATCAAGGATAATTTGAGTTCAGGAGCGCCGTGGTCCCGTGGTTAGCGTAAGCAGCTGTGGAACGACATGTCCTTGGTTCAAGTCTTCCCTCGTCTGAAAAGTTTAATTTTTTATTTTCAGACAATTATTATCTGTCCGTCCGATGCGAGGTAACTGCGCCGAAGTATGGGGAGACTACACCTAAACAAACATCCAACAAACGACGTCAGTCGACCACAGCGGACGGAAGAGAGAGTATTCCTGCTATCGAGGCTCCCTGGCTGGCATTTGACGGTTCGCTACTTTGGACGAGAGTGCATTAAATGCGTGAGATGTATTCCGTGGGCAATATGAATCCAGTAAATATAGCTCGCGACTTCAATAACAAGGTCAATGAATATTTTCCGAACTGTAAGGGATCGGAAATTTCCTTAAGGGATCGAATGATTGTCGAACATTTGTATGATTATTTCCTAGATTTGTTGATAAACAGTACGTGTGGTGATGACGCTACCTTGCTGTTTGCTACGGG
The DNA here is from genome assembly GCF_023864275.1 of Schistocerca cancellata. NCBI lineage: Eukaryota > Metazoa > Arthropoda > Insecta > Orthoptera > Acrididae > Schistocerca > Schistocerca cancellata. The sequence goes on along the minus strand of NC_064628.1, from coordinate 146,504,735 downwards.
GCTGTATGTACCAGATGATGAGATTGTTGACGATCCGTACGAAGAACAAGAAGAGGAAATACTGCGACTTCAATCTGATGGTATTTCTTTGGGTTACATGAAGGAAATGCTCCAATACAGGTTACTGTCCAAAACAATTAAAAGACGCAAATATAGGTTATGGAGTGAAGTAACAAATAAATTTATGAAATTTAAAGGGATGGAGGAAAAAAAGCACAATTAAATATTGCAAAGAAGTCGTGGAACGAGGTGGAACCCGAAGACAGAAAATCAGTGAACTAGAAAACCATGTATACCGACAATTTATTAAAGCCAGAAATGAATGAAGTGCAGTGCATGATACAGCGCTACAGGATTTCTTTTACCTACATTTTATTTATGTTTGCAGGAAAAAAATTGCGTATTTGGACCCCAAGTTCAGCAAGAGGTGAATAGGGTACTCGCGCAAGCGCCGAATGTCATCGTGAATTGCAGTGCGTCAGGAAAAACGGAGAAAAGACTAGTGAAAGAATTTAATGAACATGAGATTCCTCCTTACGCGGACAAAGATTTTACCTTACTCCTTGACAGCTATACAGGACAGAAGGATCAGGCATTGTACAATTTTAGTGTGGGAGTAGACGTGATTACCATTCCTCCAGGGTGTACACCTCTTGTGCAACCGTTAGATGTGTTTGGTTTTCGGCAAGTTAAATACTTTGTGAAAAGATTCTATAATTTTGCGAAGCTGCAAAGGTACACAGACCAGTATTGTTTACGTGATCGTGTGTCAGTTATCAAAGTTCAGGCACTCACACATAATCAACTTTGCTCTCGAAAATTCCAGGACATGTTCAGATTTGCTTGGATATATGCAGGATTTGACGGTCTACACAATGAAAAATTTGAAAACGTTAAAAATTTATGTTTTGGCAGAGTACAGGGAAAATTGTGCAACTGTGAAACTGTTGCATTCATTTGTTGCAGTTTATGTGACAAACTCTTATGTTTTCATCACTTTTTTGGGAGTGATTATCACATCCACAAGAAAACCTGAATCGGGCACAGTAGAAGAATCTTTTTACCCATTCGCCAAGTGTACAAGTTAGGTAGGTCGACAACATACTCCTGTTATGTGGCGCACATGCCGTCACCAGTGTCGTATAGAATATATCAGATGTGTTTACTTGTGGAGGAATCGGATGAGCTATGACCTTGCGATCAAATGTCTTCGGTTCCCATTGGAGAGGCACGTCCTTTCGTCTACTAATCGCACGGTTTTGCCGTGCGGTCGCAAAACAGACACTAATCTTATTAAAGTGAACAGAGACGTCAATGAACGAACGGCCAGCTCATAACTTGACGAAAACAAAGGAATTAAACTTTTCACTCGAGGGAAGACTTGAACCAAGGAGCTCTCGTTCCGCAGCTGCTCACGCTAACCCCGGCACCACGGCGCTCCTGAGCTTAAATTATCCTTGATGTTGCCTATCTTGCGCATGGACTACTCAGTCTGTATATTTATATTCCTTTTTTCATAGTTCCACACAACTTCTTCCTGTTTTCTCGATTGATCTGTGTTCAGTTTTTCAAGGCGTATCCACTGTGCCAACTTATAACTAAATATGAGGGGGGTGCGATGGGGAGGTTCCCTTGTGAGATGATATACAATGGCCAGTTTACCTTTGAAGTCACTGAGCTCTACTGACTGACCCATTCTGCTGCTACTGCTTCTCCACTGCCAACGCAATACTCTCCGTGACATTTTATTTTTCAAATACTGACTCCCGTGACATAGCGTCGCCAAATCCGCATAGTCACGTAATGCAATGTAAGATTTAGTTGGCTTTCGGCGTCACTACTGTGAACACTTGCGTGACACGCGGTAGGAGAAACCCTTAGACAAATACGCATCTGAGTCCACGGGAAAAATTTGAGCGTTGCGACAGCAGGAAACGTCAGGCAGACGTCCGGGCCAGCGCCTCCGCGCTGCCCGGTTTCCCCCGTCCCCGCTTGTCCTGTCCTGTCCGCCGGCTACTGTCAAGGCCGTCTGTCAGCGCGCCATGTCGCTGTCGCTGTCGGTGCCACTGCCACTGCAGCCGACCTTCAAGCACACCCTCGACTTGTTGACGTTATCAGCAGTCTGTCATCCGGTGTCGTGACAGCCACACGTGCCGCTCACCGGACGTGTGGTGCCACGTTCGTCCGTCCACCTGGGTCAGTTCCGCTACAGCTGATGCTCGACTTTTTCCGTTATTGTATTCCACGTAACATGGTGAGTGTGTTCGGCAGTAACAGATCAGAAATAGAACTTCATACACAGGGTGCTACAAAAAGTTACGGCCAAACTTTCAGGAAACTTTCCTCACACACAAAGAAAGAAAATATGTTGTGTGGGCATGTGTCCGGAAACGCGTACTTCCCATGTTAGAACTCATTTTATGACTTCTCTTCAAATCACATAAATCATGGAATGGAAACACACAGCAACAGAACGTACCAGCATGACTTAAAACAATTTGTTACACGAAATGTTCAAAACGTCCTACGTTAACGAGGATACAAGCATCCACCCTCTCCCGCATGGAATGCCTGATGTGCTGATGCAGCCCTGGAGAATGGCGTATTGTATCACAGCCGTCCACAATACGAGCACGAAGAGTCTCTACATTTGGTACCGGGGTTGCGTAGACAAGACCTTTCAAATGCCCCCATAAATGAAAGTCAAGAGGGTTGAGGCCAGGAGAGCGTGGAGGCCATGGAATTGGTCCGCCTCTACCAATCCATCGGTCACCGAATCTGGTGTTGAAAAGCATACGAACACTTCGACTGAAACGTGCAGGAGCTCCATCGTGCATGAACCACATGTTGTGTCGTACTTGTAAAGGGACATGTTCTGGCAGCACAGGTAGAGTATCCCGTATGAAATCATGATAACGTGCTCCATTGAGCGTAGGTGGAAGAACATGGGGCCCAATCAAGACATCACCAACAATGCCTGCCCAAACGTTCACAGAAAATCTGTGATGATGACGTGATTGCACAATTGTGTGCGGACTCTCGTCAGCCCACACATGTTGATTGTGAAAATTTATAATTTGATCACGTTGGAATGAAGTCTCATCCGTAAAGAGAACATTTGCACTGAAATGAGGATTGACACATTGTTGGATGAACCATTTGCAGAACTGTACCCGTGGAGGCCAATCAGCTTCTGATAGTGCCTGCACACGCTGTACATGGTACGGAAACAACTGGTTCTCCCGTAGCTCTCTCCATACAGTGACGTGGTCACCGTTACCTTGTACAGCAGCAACTTCTCTGACGCTCAGATTAGGGTTATCGTCAACTGCACGAAGAATTGCCTCGTCCATTGCAGGTGTCCTCGTCGCTCTATGTCTCCCCCAGTCGCGAGTCATAGGCTGGAATGTTCCGTGCTCCCTAAGACGCCGATCAATTGCTTCGAACATCTTCCTGTAGGGACACCTTCGTTCTGGAAATCTGTCTCGATACAAACGTACCGCGCCACGGCTATTGCCCCGTGCTAATCCATACATCAAACGGGCATCTGCCAACTCCGCATTTGTAAACATTGCACTGACTGCAAAACCACGTTCGTGATGGACACTAACCTGTTGATGCTACGTACTGATGGCTTGATGCTAGTACTGTAGAGCAATGAGTCGCATGTCAACACAAGCACCGAAGTCAACATTACCTTCCTTCAATTGGGCCAACTGGCGGTGAATCGAGGAAGTACAGTACATACTGACGAAACTAAAATGAGCTCTAATATGGAAATTAGGCGTTTCCGGAAACATGTCCACATAACATCTTTTCTTTATTTGTGTGTGAGGAATGTTTCCTGAAAGTTTGGCCCTACCTTTTTGTAACACCCTGTATAGGGTCGCGCAAAAAATGCCGGCAAGCGTTAGAGACAGGTTCCTTATACCAAAACAAGAAAAAAAATGTGTAGTAAACACGGGATCTCGAATGCATACCTTAAGAGTTAAGAGCACTACTACGTAAAAAATCTGTTTTACTGCAAAGACTTTGCTTTCCATATTTTGGAAGGAGATAGTATGGACCAAAACAAGAGAAAAGTCTAGCAAACGTGTGGTCTAAAACTGATACCTGAAGAGCTATGAGCACTTATGTTTCACACTAGCGAAGCTGAACAAGTGTGCATAGCTTCTAAGGTATGCTTTTTAGACCGCATGTTTACTGGACGTTTCTTCTTGTTTACTGCCGCGCGGGATTAGCCGAGCGGTCTTAGGCTCTGCAGTCATGGACTGTGCCGCTGGTCCCGGCGGAGGTTCGAGTCCACCCTCGGGCATGGGTGTGTGTGTTTGTCCTTAGGATAATTTAGGTTAAGTAGTGCGCAAGCTTAGGGATTGATGACATTAGCAGTTAAGTCCCATAAGATTTCACACACATTTGAACATTTTCTTGTTTAGTCCACACAGTCTCCTTCCAAAACATGGAAAGCAAAGTCCTAGCAACAGAGATCGGAGATGAAGAAATGCTCATAGCTCTTAAGGTATGCATTTTAGAGCCCTTCTTTATCAGACAGTTTTTTCTTGTTTTGGTGTAAGGAATCTGTTACTAACATTTGTCGGTGATCTTTTTGGGACACCCTGCGTAATTGTCATGGATCAGTTACAAATTCCGTGATCATACATTCTGCCAAGAACGACACAACTGAGGTAATTAAATCCGCCCTTGTGACAGAAAACATAAGCTCTCCTCTGCTTTCTTTCACACCCTCTCTGCACCACAGCTCATTCAATTACAACCCCACACACCCTTCACTTCCTTTAGTCTGCCATAGCTTTCCCTCCACACGCTTTCCACGAATACTCCTAACCTCCTCCCCCACCCCTCCCATTCGCCACGAGATAGTAATTCAATTACAAACGGTGATGTGATTGTTAGAAACAGAAAATACAGAGATCGAGAAAGTGTGAACGGAGGAGGACACACACACACACACACACACACACACACACACACACACACACACACACACACAGGGAGAGGGAGTGGATTTTGCGAACAGAAGAGAACATTACGCAGCTGGCAACGACCACGCGCCCAATTCAAACAGCCACCGTCTAGAGAAGAAAAACTTCCATCTTCTCGTAAAGTTCTTGACTTTCCCGTTTGAAACGGGAGAAGTAATGGCTAAGGAAGGAGTAAAGTATTTTAGTTTATTTAGTGCACTGATTATAAATTCTGATTACGCTGCTAATACGAGTAAGTGCAGTGAAAGCTCGGTCCCTTTTATGTATGCAAGCAGAGAGCAAATGGCGTAGTCATCACGATATTTTAAAACACACTGGCGTGCAAAACTTTAGAACATAAGTAACTTACGCATGACGTGCCACTCTCAAGTGACATGGCTCGATAAAACTTCAAAATACATAGAAAGAACTGGTACATATAGTACAGAATATACAGTGACACGAATACAAATAAAACTTTTAATCAAAGACACTAATCACTATGAACTCACCGAGATCTGTGATGGCCCCCTGGAGATTTTAAGAGACGAGACATGGTTCTGAAGTGTAATATCGTCACGGACAGCAATGCATGCTTTGTAACGTACTCCCGTGCTGGTCACTATGTTGATAAGGAGTTCTAATGGTAGGGCGTTCCAGGCTTCCACCAGCGCGTTGTGCTAGTGTTGGATGTCGTCGGTGAATATGGGGGTGCTGCAGTACGTCTTCACAAAGCACCACACTAGTCTTCGATTGCATTTAAGTTGGGGAAACTGGCAAGATAGTCCCTTCGCTGAATATCCTCTCCTTTCAGGAGCACCTCCATCTGCTATGTTGGATGCGATCGAACATTGTCATTCACAAAAATAAGCCAGGGCCGAATGCACCTCTGGAACGGCGCACATCGGGAACAATTTAGATTTTTGTACACCCATGCAGCTTTACGCCCTACATACAACAACTGGACTAACAAAACTATCATGATCTACAGTTTTAATGGATGCGTTGCTTCTTCCCAACTCTCACCCTAAGAGACAACGAATGTTCTCTCCTCCGAGAAGAGCAGAAGAGCGGCAGGAACTCCTCGTTGGTCTAGTCCCTGTGCTCTTGGCTCCACCGCAAACGGTGCCGTCGATATTCGGGTGGTGCTGGTCATCGGCCAAAGAGACCATCCCCGTTATGGCCCCGTGCCACTGTGGAGGGTGAGACTGCTTGCCTTGCAGTCCTGTTAAATGTGGTAGCAATTGCACACGCCGTTTGCCGTGTGTCCCTTCTTGACAGTTGCACAATGTAATCACCATCTGTTCCTATGGCTGACTGTGGTGGAGCATCTACTCTCCTTCGGGCAGCTGTACCTGCGTTTCTGAGAACTTCCCACGCAACAAAGCTGTGAGGAACATTGAACTCCTGGGCTGCGCTTATCACTCTTCGTCCTGCATCCTGTTTGCCGAATGATTCTTTTGCGGTCTGAAGTCATCGAGATACTGTCTCTGGGCCAGGCTGTATTGCAGACTACCACCACGAGTGCACCTTAATTGCTCGGTCATTGACACCCTCGGTCTTTTCCCGTTCCATCAACTGTCTCGTGTTGCGGGGCCAGCCTCATCAGCCTCATTTGGCGATATTCTCTTACACACGCTGACCTCGCGCGATGTGATGTCCAGTTTTCTGTGAGTAACTCTAGGACTTGTGGCAACACGATCTTACATTTTTATTCATATTCACCGAGTAGCTATTATGTTATCTTACTTTATCGCAGTGTACAATATACCCTTGATATTACGTGGCAGTAGTCACATGAAAGACTTTAAGCTATAATTAAGTCTAACAAAAAGAAAAAAAAAAGCGCACTGCGAAGTCATTATCCGAATGGGGCGGAAATCGATATATGTTAAATGCATGTAGAGGCAAACAAATGACATCGATTTCAGAAAAAATGGGTTATTTACTCAAGAGAAAGAGTTTCAGAAATGGAGGAAGTCAATAACTCGTTGGTCCACGTCTGGCTCTTATGTAAGCATTAATTCGGTTTGGCTCAAAAATGGCTCTGAGCACTGTGGGACTTGACAGCTGAGGTCATCAGTCCCCTAGAACTTAGAACTACTTAAACCTAACTAACCTAAGGACATCACACACAACCATGACCGAGGCAGGATTCGAACCTGCTACCGTAGCGGTCGCGCGGTTCCAGACTGAAGCGCCTAGAACCGCTCAGTCACACCGGCCGGCAATTCGGTTTGGCATTGATTCATAGTGTTGATAGAGTTGCTGGAAAGCTTCCTGAGGGATATTGTGCGAAATTCTGTCCAACTGACATGTTAGATTGTCAAAATCCCGAGATGGTTGTAGGGCCCCGGTCACATTTCTCCAAAAGTTCTCAATTGGGGAGAGACCAGGCGACCTTTCTGGCGGAGACAGGACTTGGCAAGCACGAAGGCAAACAGTATAAGCTTTCCCCGTGTGGAGGTGGGCATTATCTTACCTGAGTGTAAGCCCAGGACGGTTTGTCGTGAAGTGTAACAAAACGTTGTACAGAATATCGTCGACGAGCCTCTGTGCTGTAGGGTACCGCGGATGACAACCAAAGGGTTTTGCTATGAAAAGAAATGTCACTCCGGACCATAACGTCTGGTTTTGAGGCCGTGTGGTGGTCTACAGTCAGGCTGGTATCCAATCGCTGTCCGGCGAGCCTCCAGACATCTCTTCGGTATGGAATCTCATAGATTTGAGTAGAATTCTCTTCCGTGTTGGTTCCCGCTGTGCACCGATCCCCAATGGCCAGCAACGACGTGTCTGGAAACTCTACAGACAGTGGTGGGATCCCAACCTGACTGACCTAACAGCTGTGATGTATCAGTTTCATGAGCTAAGGTTGCAAAATACTGGCACGAAATGTTTACAGAGGACTAGAAAAACTGATAGAAGCTCACATCGGACATTGTCAGTTCGGGTTCTGTAAAAATATAGGAACGCGCGAGGCAGTACTGGTCCCATGACGTAACTTAGGAGATAGGTTAATGAAAGGCAAACCTAAGTTTATAGAGTTTATAAACTTAGAGAAAGTCTTGACTTTACCGATTGCACTACCCGTTTCGATATTTTTAAAGTGGTAGTATTAATACTCAGGCAGCGAAATATTACATACAACCTGTACAGAAATCAGACGAGGGACATGAATCAGTAGAAATAGTGGAGAAGGGGAGTGATACACGGTTGTAGCCTACCACCGAGGCTATGCAATCTGTACATTGAGCAAGCAGCAAAGGAATTCAAAGAAAAATTTGGAGAACGAATAAAGTTTGAGGGAGAAGATATAAAAATATCGATGTTTGCCGATAACACTGTAATTATTTCAGAGACAGAAAAAGATGTAAAAAAAGAGCACTTGAACGTAATGGACAGTATTTTAAGCGAGGATATAATATGAACCCCAAGGAAAGCAAATAAAGTAATGGAATGTAGTCGCATCATATCGTTTTTGAAGGAGAGAAATATGTTAACACTGAATATAATTTTAAACGTTATGAAGCTTTATCTGAAGGTATTTACCTTGGGTTTAGCTTAGTATGGACGTAAAACGTGGATAATAAATAGATCTAACCAGGAGGGAGCAGATGCTTTTGATGTGAGATTTTATAGGGGAATACTGAAGATGGAAAAGGTAGATTGCGTAATTAATGAAGAGTCACTGAATCAAATTCTGGAGAAAAGAAATGTATGGTACAAATTGACTGACAGAAGGGTCTGTTGACATCACACATTCTGTTGGCTACTGTAGTTATTCGGAAATAAAGAGGCTTGCACATGATTGAGTAGAGCGGAGAGCCGCATTTGACAAGTTTTCCGACTGAAGACCACAACAACAGAAAGATCTAAAAATATTTGTTGAGGAGGAGAGCAGGTACGTATAGAGAATGCGTAGCAGCGCTATAGGGCATATTCAGCAGATTAGTAGATTTACTCAATGTAGGCTTCATATTAGACCTGTTGACGAGGTGAGATGATTAGCACTAACCATAGTGATAGTACATTTTTGGAAGTGAGGTGGTGTTACTTACTAATGGCAGAGCAGAAGTCGGAGATACAGAGTCGACTGTTGCCGTCCGTAATGATCCTTGTTTACGTTTTGACGAGATCTGTTTGTGCTTGAGGATCCATTGAATCATTTTTGAGCATTTTGTTTTACATTGTGAGCAACCGCAACCAAACTTCCACATTTTGAATGTAATTTGTGGCACTGGCTGTAAAATACATTTTAATAAATGCCTGTTTTGCGTCAGCTGAAGATGCACCCTTAGGTGACGTAGATTCTTTTTAGTAAGTTATAACAGTTACCTTTCCTCTATGACTTGTTAAAAAGAATCTCTGTCGCCTGAGTATGAGTCTTCAAATGACGCGAAACTGGTCCTGACTTTTATTAAAAAGTATTTTACAGCCAGCGTACAACATTTTTTTTAGAGTGAAAAGAAGGCAAATATCCTGACAGTATATGCAACAATGTAACGTTACGACGTCACTACGGGATCTTTTTATTTCATATCTGTTCGGGACATTTTAACACTTTTTGGATAAACGATTCCGAAGTGACCCTGTGTGACAACGCCTCGAAACTGGAGTACTGGGACACCGACACTTACCACAATGGTCTCCTTATTCCCTGCCACTTTGAAGGGACGTGCGACTGAAATTGCGCTAATCTTATCTCTTGCTGTACAAGACACGCAAGGCAAGCCACGAAGGACTAGAGCAGTTATCAGTCAACGAAATACAGCGGTTACGAGAGTCTAGATAACAAGCTGTCGCAAAGTCGGTTTGGACGCACTGGTTGCGGTTAGCGTCAAGTGGCGCGAGGTCGGCCACGACTTCAGAGTTGCTCGGGCGGTCAGTGCGCCTGCGTTACGCATCGCCTCACCGACCGGCAGTATCTAGCGTTCTTTCACATCGGATTTCACATCGGATTTCTTTGAATTACAAAGGCTTTTCAGTTAACTTAGTTCATGTATTCTTCACGGTGAATGAAACAAACATTTATAACCAGCAAGGCATACTGTGTCTATGGTCAGAACTGCACTAACTCCATGGAAATGAACCAAAGTGCAGTAGAATGTTGGTAGAGGTCTCCGTGTCATGCACATAAAGCTGGACACCACATGACGTAAGGTCAGCATGAGCGTAGTGCCGAATGGGACTGGCCCAGCGAGATGAGGCAGTTGAAGAAATCGGAAAAGACAGCAAGTGTCCACGGGCGAGCCGTTACGCTGCACTTTGGTGGTGTTCTTCATCATAAAATGGGCTGTGAAGAACATATGCATGATAGGGTGTAGAAAAATTTCCGCTACCAGGCACAATAAAAGGTTATTTATTTGTCACACGACAGGTTTCAGGCTTGCTACCATCTTCAGGTGTTTATACATTCATGTACATGTTTTATGCTGGAGATCACTGTATAAATAAAAAAAATATTTGCTGGTCACTAAACATATTTATATGTACATGAATGTATAAACACTTGAAGATGGGAGCAAGCCCGAAATCTGTCGTGTGACAAATAAATAACTTTTAATTGTGACTAGAAGCGGAAATTTTTGTACACCCTTTAAAAGAACAGTCACGGAGTTCAACAGCATCCACTATGCGTAAAATTCACATATGCATGCCTTCACATGGGGAGGAATCATTGGTAAACTGGAAGAAAGATTAAGAATGGCAAGTGTGGCCCAGGGGTCTAGCTTGTATGGGAAGTGTTATGTTCCACACCCACTGCTGCCTGAAGAAAGAGAGTTGGTGAACCACGGTCAACTACTACAGCAGGTGACAGTAACATTGTGCAGTAGACAAGAAAGGACCCACGTCAGACAGAGGATGCAATTTAAATCACATTTAGCGAGACCCCAAGAGACAAAATCTCACGCTCCACAGTGCCACAGCGACTGCTTTGGTGTGGTCTCTTCTCCCGACGATCAGTACGTTGTGTTCCGTTGACAACTGTCACTGTGGCTCACATATGACTGTCGTCCACATCTTTTAGCTCCTCTGCGTCGGACTTTTAACTTTCCCAGCACCCTACCTTCGGTGTTAGGCGACAATGCCTCAACAGCAGATTTAGTTTTACATTTTACTCGCGAGGTTTTTTTTTATCGTACCATCTAAGGGCAAACGGGCATGTAGCCTTCCCTCCGAGGCCGTCATCCTCCCTCCATTTTAACTCTGTCGCACTTTCTTTACATCTGTTTGTCTTGGTGGTCACCGTTTCTCTACATGTGCTCATCTCCCCTTGTCTTTTTGGGATGGACATTTTAATGTGTCACAGAGTGGCTGGCTGATCCTCTTCTATTATTGTGATCAGCCAGCCCAGACCATCTGCTCTATGGTTTTAATACCTTATTCTACTTTTCCTTGTGGTTTATGTTTTCCGCGTTTTTTGTTCTTTCCATTCGTTTTCTTTTTAGGTGTGGTTCCCCATTCCTTTTTCCCCTTATACTTTCTGAAATGTGCTTTGGGTGTTTTTGTACCCCGATTCTTGCTTGCGTCAGGAAAAAGGGACTGATAATCCTTTAGTTTGGTCCCTTTATACCCCAAACCAACCAACCAACCAACCAACCAACCAACCAACCAACCAACCAACCAACACCTGCAACCAGCGGCACCGTTTCCGATGGTGCATAGGGACTGGACGAACGAATACTTAGGTCGCTTGCTCTTCTCGGATGAAAGAAGATTGAGTATGAGTAGCGATTCTTAACGTATACTCATCTGGTGAGCGATGGGAAGACATAATGCGACAAGGAACATTGTCGAACATAATCATTTTGGTGTTCCAGGTGTTATGGTATGGGGAGACATTATGTTTACATGGGCTCACTGATTTCCACATCTCTGAACACAGTACACTCACCAGTGTGGCAATGAACTCCTTCAAAATGTATTTCTTTTCAGGCCTGCTTTCAGCCCTGAATTCATTTTTATGGCGCAGGCGAAGGAACTCATGGAACGAGAGGACGTTCGGAGATGAACTGGCATGTTTTTCCGTCCGTGTTGATCACACATCGTTTTACGAACCGTGTCCCACTTTTGTAATGTCGAGGGCACCATAATGTCCAAGGGACCATCACAAATCGCGCAGACTTCCGTGTTATTCTTGTCTTTGAATAAAAATGTCGTTCCTGTTCGTCCCAAAGCATATTTCTTTCAGTTACTTTCTGTTCAACACTATAGTAGTTCTTTGTATGTATTTTCGAAGTTTCATTGAGCTATGTTACTTGGCGGTGACATACCATGTGAAACTTGCTGTCGTTCTGAAGTTTGGCACACCAGTGTACAACTCTACAATCTGAAGATTTCCAACGAACGAAATCGATCTTAATGCAATAAATGTGTAATGCCACAACTGAGGTGATTTTTATCGAAGGTTGACATCATTGTCAGCTATGGACCTCAAAATGATCAAGATTATTTTCTACCTGGTATGTGTCCTACACACCTTTCAACAATTTAGCGTAGGACACATCGGAACTTTGCACTTGGGCCGGCAGGTATAACAGCCGTCTACCGTGACGTTCATGGTCCAAAGTAAAAGAGGTTTGGTGGATTAATTTTCGATAAACAGAGGCGTCTGCTAAATCCTGTCTCCATGGTTGTCGAGCACTCACAGTAGATGGACAACTGGCTCATGGAATCTTATAGGATCGGCTACCTTACTCATTAATTTACTACATATTATTTCCAATAACACTAAACGGGTATCGCCGTTATATTTTAATTGTATTCAAAAGCATGTTATTATTACTATGACCGACCAAATCGTAACAAACCGCGCGGCGTGCGTTTTTAACTGCAATTTGAAAAGGGTGATCATCGGCCACTTTACATGTAAATGATCTTCTGCTTGCGTCGTGAGATAACGGGTTGAAACTGGTGCTCTCTCTACGTCGTCAGTGTTTCGCTTCAGTAGTAATGGGCTATTAGGAACCTTTTTCCGTGTAATGTTATGGCACCTTGTTGTGCTGTTTGTAGAGGGTTACTGGTTTTGAAAAAAAATATTGTTCCTTTAGAAATAATAAGATGGCAGTGACAAGCAGCGTGGAGCTTTATTTGTCTGTTATTTATTTAAATGTGTTCTGGCCCATATAATTCACAAGTCTGCTTACTTGTATTTTGCTTGTGAATATTGCGGCTAACAGTTATTGTAGCTATTTCAAATTCTAAATCCGAGTCGGTAATTTAAATTTCTGTACTCCCCCTCTTGGTATAAAGTTTCACTTGTTTTATGGATACTTTTTTTTAGCTAGTTCGGTCCTCTGCGCTTTTGAACAGTATATGTTTTTTATCACGTTTAAGGGAAGTTAACTGTTTATGCATTTGCTGGTTGAAAGTCACAACAGCCGCGAGCACGGCTGGGTTTTCTTTTAGAAGGTGTTTCATATTAATTCAGTGATTTTCTGAAATATTTCATGTGTGGTAGTCGTTTTGTTTTGTGTGTGTTTTAGAAATTCCTATCCATACAGATGTAAGCTGTTGTGTAAAGTTTATCTCAAGCGACCGGTGTTGGCGTTAGGTGAGGTGTCTGTAGCTGGTTGCTTCCCCAACTAGAATGATTTGTTGAATGCGGTCTTTTAATTATTTGATTTTATAAATTCCCATTTCTAATTAATTTTGACAATATTAAATGCAATAAATTTTTTGAATTCTATTTCGTTTGCTCTGGGAGATCTGTTTAAGTATCTTACACTACGGCGACTGTGCGTTTATTTCTGTGGTCCTTTTCTAATTAAACCTGTGTTTGTATTTATTCATTTCAATTTTACATTAAGTAATTTTATTGTGTTTGTGATTAATTATAGTAAGTAAGCAATTTGAGTAGAGTAATGTAATCAAAGCATAACGTAGGGTGGTTCCAAATCTTCAACTAAATCTACCGCAGCTGAATTAGTAATTATCAGCGCCGTGAGAATGCAGCGGCAATGAAAACACTGCATTAGGAGTGTGTGTACCCGCAAGGTAACGAGACAGCAACGACTGTTCCACAGAATTCGCAATCGAAATTCGCTCTACAGGGTTCACTTATTTCGACATGTAATTTCGGTTTCCAGATGACAGACTTAACAGTGTGTTTGCCATTTGTGGCGTGTTCATCTACTGAAGTGGTCTGTAGTCTTGTCACGAGCGTGGTATGGACCGCCGGAAACTTGTAATCGTTTGTTGGTAGCAGTTCGAGGTGTTTCCCACGCTGTTTATCGTGCTTTCAGCCTCTGAACACTGACGAAGACCACACGATGCTTGGCAGCTTTGTCAGCAACTCAGCATCACAGACTATTCCACGCGGGGTACAGATTCATTGTAGCCGCAGGAACCCGCATCTAAGACCAACATATCACTGACAATGTGTAACACATACGTCTGATATTGATGATGCCTATTACGTAACTTCTATGTTTCCTACGAATGGTGTGATGTCTGTGTTGTGAAAATTATGTTCTTTCTATTGACATGATAGAAATAATTGTTCTTAATTTTGTGAAGTTATGTAACCGAAATTAATTTCTGAATTTATTTATTAAACCTATGTTATTTCATAATACAAATATCTTAATACATTAAGTGTATGACTGGTTAATGCTTAGAAATGTAGAATTGTATGAGATGTAAAAGTTGGAAGGAAATCCCCGCTCACCGAAAAGGGTTAGGCAGGGGTGGCAAAAGGCGGCTTGGAGCTACGTAGCTCAAGAAGTCTTTGCCAGAGGAACGTCGGTAGCCAGCATCAAACAAGCTATTATCCAGAGTACGTAACGAGACAAAAACTGTAGCAAGAGTGGATTAATTATGCCTCGGATGTGGATTCGTATTGGATACCAGCTCAGAGTTTACTGATTTGCTCTGAATCCTGAAATCCCGACGCCAAGAAGATGTTTTATAGATCATTTTACATCAAGAGCCATGATGATGTATGACGACTTTCTTCTCTTACCACAAAAGATTACCAAGGCTGCCATCTTCAGGATAAGTAAAGTTTAGTATTGTACGTTTTTGCATGTAGCAGTAATTTGTTAAACTGTTAATAAATAAATGAGCCTATTTTGAACTTTCTGTCGAGAACACTGATTTGCGGTATCTTCAGTCAGTTACGTGGCTATATTGCACATCGCAGAGTTGGAAAATTCCTAGTGTTTCCGATTTACAATGAGTTAAGGAATCATTACTCTTCTAAATAATAAGTTTCACGTGAAGTAATAACTTTCTCAAGTTGTTAGTTAATCTTTTGTAGGAAATGCTCCTCGTGAACATTAACTGTCGAGCGGGCGCACCGTTTTCATAACGTGAGTGGGAGTTCGGTGTACTTTGTACAGTTGTAAAAGATAACTGTCTGTATGTTGCCAAGGGAAAAACGTATGAGCAAAATCACAGATTAACTTTAGCTAAACTATGCAACGATAAAATAAACTTATGTTATATGAGTATTGTTGTCAGATGTTTTTTACCCTGTAAGAGACAAACGTTCAGATGTGAAAAAAAAATTCCATTTTTTTTACCAGGGACAAATGAAAAACAAAAATTTTGTTGCTTTATTTGTCTGTATTACATTTTAATAAAAAATGTGTAAGTTTTAGCATGCTTTTATTTCAATTTACATATTTAAAAATCAGTTCTGTTATAATCATAGTTGAAAATGATCATTAATTCAGTATTTATCAAATTCGGGGTACATTTATTTCGTAGATCAGAAAGTGGTACAATAGGAGGAGTAGTCGTCATGAACAGGAAGGTAAGGCAAATATATGTGCTACGGTCGACAGATTAACGCAATATTTCCGTCAGACTCTAAACCAAACTAAGAGCGATAGCTATAGTTGAGGTATACATGTCGACGTACAAACCAGACGATAACGAGATACAGTATACCATGGAACTGAAATGCTAACTCACTCAGGGGGATTGGAATGCAGTAACAGCGTACGGAAAAGTAAACAGAGTTATTGGGAATATCGATTCGACAACAGGAACGAGACCGAAGAAAATATTAAGCTTTGAAATAAATTTCAGCTACTAGCAACAAATGCGGCGAAACGTAAGAGTAGTAAAAGTACTGGAAGGAAGGCTATGAGAACAGTAAAAGGATCTTCTACATTCCGAGTTCAAAAACTGCTTCGTAAGGTACACTCGATAACAGATATAATCTCAGATCTTAGTTTAATAATGATGAAGACTAGGCTGACGCTTAAAGAGAATCGTCACGAAGAATTAGTGTGTAACGAAGTGGTATACCAAAGCACTAAACAATACTTATATGATTTTGAAGTCTCCTGAGGACGTACATCATAAGACAGTGAATACCACAACGGTTAGTTCAATTAAGGAGAAGTCTTAAAAAGACTTATTATGAAAATTCAACAGACAAATACCCTTATGTCAAATGTAAGAACAGAAAAATTGCAAAGGCCACGAAAAATTTTTAAAAATATCTTTTTTTTTACTTTGATAGCTGATCGTTATAGATTTTTTATGAGCTGAATCCAAAACTAGCCTTAGGTTTCCTGTATCACCCATAGTTTTCGAGCAATATGCTTTTTATTCTGTAGTATAAAAATCCTATGCTGTACGATAAACAGGGAAAACGGAATCGACCTTTATGCCAGCAAATGTTTTTCAGCAGTGCTATCAACGTCATCTAAATTCATTACACCTTCTTTTTCAATTATTTTAACTATATAAAAGCTGTTAAATTCCTTAAAAATATCGCTTAATTTAATAAATTAAGCTGTAAAATTTGAAGAAATGGCCAGTGCTACAATATTTTAAGTACCATATTTGGATTTCCCACCATAAAAAAACCTAAGAATAAGGTATTTTAAGCAAAGAAGTTTTTCCATCGTTGGCCTGTGTTGTCGGTAACAGAACAAATACCACAGCTATGTAATGAAATTTTTATACCACTACATCATTGTATGTGGGGTTCCTCTTTTCATTACAGCTGTGCTGTTCCTAGACTTTTGTTCAGAATACTGTCAGCTGCACTGCTTTCTTAGTCCGAAACTGTGTCGAAGAGACGGCGGTGTGCCAGTTACTGTAGCGACAAAACCGTCTGCAGTGAGAGTGAAACGCACGGTGGACTTGTAACGGTCGGTGTTGGGGAAAGAGCCGCAAGAGAAACGATTCATTCGGTCGGAACACCTGCCTGCTCGTCAGAGAGCCTAGAGTCTCCGACTTCTCTATGTTCAGTTGTGATAATTGTCGGTGGAGTCTGCCGTAGCGTGTTTGCAGTTATGAATTTTATGATTTAGACGTGGTGAGTTTACTGTGCGGTCTGCGCTATATGTACTGTGTGTTTTAAGGGTATAAAGACACTGAAGAGCCAAAGGAACTGGTACACCTGCCCAATGTCGTGTAGGGCCACGGCGAACACGCAGAAGTGCCGCAATGCGACATGGCAAGGACTCAACTAATTGCAGAAGTAGTGCTGGATGTAAATGACATCATTAATTCTGCAGGGCTGACCATAAATCCTTACGAGTACGAGGGGCCGGCCGGGGTGACCGAGCGGTTCTAGGCGCTACAGTCTGGAACCTCGCGACCGCTGCGGTCGCAGGTCCGAATCCTGTCTCAGAAGTGGATGTGGTGATATCCTTAGGTTAGTTACGTTAAAGTAGTTATAAGTTCTAGGGGACTGATGACCGCAGATGTTAAGTCCCATAGTGCTCAGAGACATTTTTGAGTTCGAGGGGATGGCCACTTCTGAACAGCACGTTGCAAGGTATCTCAGATATGCTGAACAATGTTCATGTCAGGGGACTTTGCTGGCCAGCAGAAGTGTTTAAACTCAGAAGAGTGTACCTGGAGCCACTCTGTAGCAATTCTGGACGTGTGGAGAGTCGGATTGCACTCCTGGAATTGCCCGAGTCCACTGGAATGCACAATGGACATGAACTGATGCAGGTGATCAGACAGGATGCTCACGTACGTCTCACCTGTCAGAGTCGTATCTAGACGTATCAGGGGTCCCATATCACTCCAACTGCATTATCTTCACACAGTTTCAGAGCCTCCACCATCTTGAACACTCCGCTGCTAACATGCAGGGTCCATGGATTCATGAGGTTTTCTCCATATCCGTACACGTCCATACGTTCGGTAGAATTTGAAACGAGGCTCATCCGACAAGGCAACATGTTTCCAGTCATCAACAGTCCAATGTCGGTGTTGACGGGCCCAGGCAAGGCGTAAAGCTTTTGTGTCGTGCAGACATAAAGGGTACATGAGTGGTCCTTCGGCTCCGAAATCCCATATCGATGATGTTTCGTTGAATGGTTCCACACTGACACTTATTGATGTTCCAGGATTGAAATCTGCAGCAATTTGCAGAAGGGTTGCACTTCTGTCACGTTGAACGATTCTCTTCAGTCGTCGTTGGTCCCGTTCTTGCAGGATCTCTTTCCGGCAGTAGCGATGTCGGAGATTTGATATTTTACTAGATTCGTGATATTCACGGTACACTCGTGAAATGGTCGTACGGGAAAATCCGTACTTCATCGCTACGTCGAAGATGCTGTGTCCCTCGCTATATGTGGAGTTTTAAAAACTGTAGACGATCAACACATTAAAAAAGTAATGACGAATAAAATAAAATATTCACTACGTAAGGAAGAAGAAAATGGAGCTATCATCGCGAAATGGTTCTGGATAATAGGAATAGAAAGAAAAATTAAAGCGTAACATGGGCTACAGAACAGAAATGAAGGAGAAGCCACCTAGAAAAAAATTTACATTGCGCCCGTTTTAATCATTGCTTGAACTTGTTTCATGAAGTACAAAAAAGGTTCTATCTATAAAAGATACTTGCAGACACTACGCATATTAATTGTAAAGACAGATTTCGAAACTTTGCTCTTATACTAGAAGTTTCCGGGTATCTAGTGAAAACCGGACCATTCTTCATTTGTTATGAAAAGCATATAAAAAACTGAAGAAATTGCAGAGAGGTATGAGATAAGGAACCAGGACATGGGTAAGTTGGAACAAACAGAGGTCGTTCATTATTTCCGAAAGAATATTAGAGAATGAGTGGATGAGATTGCAGAAACTAAAGCAAAACTTTGAGAGATGCGTGAAGACGACAGAGGAACAACAGGGGAAAATTACAACGCTCCCTATAAATCTTTCGATAACATCTGAGATACTAATTTCATTGATGCTAGAAAAAAATATAAACATAAAGGAGGCAAAAGGGAATGGAGACGAATAAAACATGAGATTGACAGAATGATCAAAACCACAACTTCAGGAATGGCAAGAGGATAAATCCAAAGCTGCTGAAGCGTACATGCAAGCAAAACAGCGCACACACACAAAGAAACGGATAAAACTGAACCAGCTGTAGGAATAGATAAATCCTTATGGGAGATGAGCAACGAAGGAAACGAAAGGTGAAAGGAATGTACATAACGACTGTATAGAGAAAAGAAACTTCAAGGCTATGTCATAGGAAGGGAAGAACAATTGGATGGAGATGGAATGGCGCTGTGATACTGCAAAAAAAATTAACGGAATACAGAACAACCTTCGATGGAACCTGGCACCTGGGATATACCTCATTCCGTAAGAATTAGTAAGTTCCGTAGAACAACCAAGAAAAGATATGAGTTTAACATCTCATCGACAGCGAGGTCATAAAAAACTGAGCACAAGCTCGGATTACGAAAGGAAAGGGACGGGGCGGAAAACAGTCGTTCCATTTTCAAAGCAACCATCAGTAATAAATAATATTAAATTTAACTGGAGAGATTAAGGAATATCACGGAAAACCTAAATAAATATATCCCGATGGGAATTTGAACTGTCTTGCTTCCTAGCGCGAGTGCATTGTGCTAACGAATGCGCCGTCTCGCTTGGTGTGGGAGAACCAACAGTGACACCGCTTTTTCACTGGTGCCTTACGAGACAGGTAGATATTCTTTTCCTACGACTGGTTTGATGCGGTCCACTAAGAATTTCTCTTCCGTTCCAACCTCTTCATCTCTGCGTAGCACTTTTAACGTACGTACACAATTACTTGGCGGATGTATTCCAATCTGTCTTACTCTACTGTTTTTGCCCTCTACAGTTCTCTCTAGTACCATAGAAGCCATTCCTTGATGTCTTAAGTCCGCAGCTCGTGGTCGTGCGGTAGCGTTCTCGCTTCCCACGCCCGGGTTCCCGGGTTCGATTCCCGGCGGGGTCAGGGATTTTCTCTGCCTCGTGATGACTGGGTGTTGTGTGCTGTCCTTAGGTTAGTTAGGTTTAAGTAGTTGTAAGTTCTAGGGGACTGATGACCATAGATGTTAAGTCCCATAGTGCTCAGAGCCATTTGAACCATTTTTTTTTGATGTCTTAACTGATGTCCTATCATCCTGTCCCTTCTCCTTAGGTTCCCTACACTTTCTACTTCTTTCATTCCCCAGCGACTCGTATTTTTGAATTTCCGTGAACATTTTTGTACTTCCTAAGTTCATCGATCAACTGAAGTATTTCTTCCGTTTCCCATGGTTTCTTCGCAGTTGCCTTCTTTGTACCTACATTTTTCGTTCCAACCTCTATGATTGTCCTATTTAGAAATGTCTACTCCCTCAAACTGTACTTCCTAAGGAGCTATTCCTTACTGCAGTGCCTATAGACCAGAGAACTTCCAGCGCACCTCGTCATGCCTTAGCACTTCTGTATCCCACTTCATTGCGTGTTGGTTCTTCCTGACTAATATCTTAACTCCAGCCTAATCTTCACCGCTGCTATAATGTGATCTGAGTCTATATCTGCTCCTGGATACGCTTTGCAATCCGATATCTGATTTCGGAATCTCTGTCGGACCATGTTGTAGTGTAACTGAAATCTTCCCATGTCACCCCACCTTTACCAAGCATTCCTCTTACTCTTGTGATTCTTTAACAGAGTATTGGCTATTACTAGCTGCAATTTACTACAGAACTCAATTAGTCTTTCTCCTCTCTCGTTCCTTGTTCCAAGCCCATACTCTCCTGCAACAGGTCCTTATACTCCTTCCGCTACAAGGGCTGTCCATTCCCCCATGGCTATTAGATTTTCATGTCCATTTACGTGTTGTATTAACATTTCAATATCCTCATATATTTCCTCCGTCTCTTTATCTTCAGCCTACGACCTCGGCATGTATCTTGAGCTATCGTTGTCGGTGTTAGTTTGCTGTCGATTCTGATAAGAACAACCCTATTACTAAACTGTTTACGGTAACACACTCTCTGCTCTATCTTCCTACTCACAACGAACACTACTCCCGTTACACCATTTAGAAGCTGCTGTTGTCTTCTTTCCATTTCACGTCACTGATGCCTACTATATCTAGATTGAGCTTTTGCATTTCCGTTTACAGATTTTCTAGCTTTCCTACCACGTTCAAGCTTCTGATATTCTACGCCCCGGCTCGTAAAATATTATCCTTTAGTTGGATATTCAATCTTTGGCAGTCCTCTCCCAAAGATCTGAATGGGAATCATTCCGGAATCTTTTGCCAATGGAGAGATCATAATGACACTTCTTCAGTTACAGGCCACATATCCTGTGGAAATACGTAAAGTGTCTTTAATGTAGTGGTTTCCATTGCCTTCTGCAGCCTCAGTCCGTTGATCAGTCCGCCCTTAGGAGCAGTTTCCCACATCAGGCACAAGAGAGTGCCCTAAACCTCCGTCCGCTCGTCCGCCCTCTTTGGCAAGGCCGTTGGCAGAATGAGGGTGACTTCTTTCCTTAATGAAATTTTTGTTTGTTTGCAGATACATGCTTGCTTTCCTGTCACACATTGAAGTCTGACCCCTAGTAACATAGCATGTCACTAACGAGATGGGATCAGCATAAAATGAACAAACGTAGGTCGCTGAGTGTTTCAAAGACAAGCTGGGTGACGTGAGTATTTCAGAGTGTGCCAGAAATGCAGACATGTATCTACAGTGGAACAAAATATTAATAACTGCTTAATTTTATTTTCCTTTGAAGAGGTTATTGGATGCCTGTGTATACCCCTCGTATAATAGCACTGCCTGTTCCAGCATTCGATAAATGAATAAATAAATCAGCAAATAAATATTTCGTCAATGAATAATTTGTACTTACCTTTTTCTCTGATGTTGTACGAGATGTCTCGCTTCGATCTGGCTTGGCAAGCGATCTTTGGATGCATGAGACTCTCATCTACAAACAAATGAAAGATTGTGGTCAGATATAATTAAAATTAGTACAGCAATATTTACAGACTGCTTTCCGTTGATGTACGAAAATCCAGTAATATGTATTTAATCAATCTAGTAATTCATTTATAATTCCTCTACGTATTTATTAGCACACCTTTCGAGGGCTATACCATTAGAACCTTATATTGAAGAAACTGGGTATGCCTGTTAGTCCTCCATACTCATTTTGACGTTCGACATACCTGTGTAGTACTAGGTTGTTGCGATTGAAGTACAATTAATCTCGAAGGTCCACTGCAGGCTGTAATTATTGTATGGCAGCGAAACTTCGTAGATATGCTAATGCGTTAACGCGGAGCCGATTTACGCTGGCCGACAGGTCCTAATCTGGAGCTGTACGGCACCTCGGTGACATCTCGGGTGTTCATACTGATCGAATTGTGTAAGTGGCAGTAAATAGTAAAATCAACATTGTGCCTTTCTCACTTGTTTGACGTTTTATGCTCACATCCCGTTTCTAACCTGATACATAAGGAAACATTTCTATACGTCTTTCTTGCTTTCACACCGCCAGATTGGCACCTGATGGACAAAACTGGAACTTATTTGTTTCCATGGTAAATCGTTTTCGCATTAATGCATTATAAAAACGACTAAGTTTCGCTGTCGTATGACAATTGCAGTCCACATTGGACCTCTGTGAGTAACTGCACTTTTAATTATAACCACCTGGTATTATTACAGAAATTTGAAGTTCCTTGATGCAGTGGGTTTCCTAACCTACACTTTATCAGTAGAGCCGGCCGGAGTGGCCGTGCGGTTCTGGGCGCTACAGTCTGGAGCCGAGCAACCGCAACGGTCGCAGGTTCGAATCCTGCCTCGGGAATGGATGTGTGTGATGTCCTTAGGTTAGTTAGGTTTAATTAGTTCTAAGTTGTAGGCGACTGATGACCTTAGAAGTTAAGTCGCATAGTGCTCAGAGCCATTTGAACCATTTTATCAGTAGAATTTAAGGTACGTTTTTTAATTAAAATGATCCAAAAAAGTGGGTCATACCTGGGGGTCTACTAATTACACTGATAAGAGGTCAAGTGATTTCAATAGCCATTGGTCTAGCAAATATTTATACCCCTATCGGAAGAACGAGCATACTTTAACTATTCTGCAGTACAGGGTCAAAATGTAAACATTCCTCTCTTCCTCCAGTCCAGGCAAATTGATTAAATCGACTAATTGTTGCACATTACGTGTGATCTAGGGTGTTTTTTTAGAAGAACCAACTGCTCAGGGGCGGTCCATGAGAACAATGCGGGAACCACAATTTTTGGGTACGAAAAGTACCAATTGTGGTGCTGGCCGCTTCCATAATTTCGGTCCATGGCTGATCGTCGAAATACTAAAATGATATTGTCGTCGAGCTTCGTTACTTTTTTCGATATCATTATAGTTACAGTGATCCAGACTATCAGAATTACAGTATCATTAACTTTATCAACATCTACAACTAAGCTCTAGAAACCACTACGAATGGATGGCAGAAGGTATGTCCAGTGATTTTACCGCATCTTAGTTTTCTTTTCACATAAGAAGCGTGGGAGGAATACGTGCTGAATCGCGTCTGCGCGCGATATAATTAACCTAATATTGCCAGGAGGTCTTTCGCGACGG
Source organism: Schistocerca cancellata (assembly GCF_023864275.1). Taxonomy (NCBI): domain Eukaryota; kingdom Metazoa; phylum Arthropoda; class Insecta; order Orthoptera; family Acrididae; genus Schistocerca; species Schistocerca cancellata. Next base: position 146,480,905 of record NC_064628.1, on the reverse strand, counting down.
AGTCCTTGGACAGAAAAAAAAGCGTGGGATTTTACTCGAATTTCACGCGGTATGTATACCGATGAGTTTTTGTCCAATTTAACAGTGTCTTCAAGATCATGACGAGAGAGACACGTAGTGGAAATTTGTAAATAGTGTCTCACGGGATAATTTGTAGCCCCCTTCAAGTGCCTGCCGATTCAGCTTCCTCAACACGTTCCAAAAACGCTGCAACACGTATGAACACTCGTGTTGCCCTTCTCTGTTTGCGTTTAGTGGGCTACCCGCTGTTGGTACGGGTCCCACATGTCTTATCAAAATTCTGGCATGGCTGTTTGTAAACTTATACCATTTTCCAAGCATCAAACACTCGTGACAGTACACGGAAGCGATGCTTAAAAATAAGCAATCCATTTAAAATGGCGCTGACTTGCAGAAATCCTATAGATACGTGTAGCTGATGGGGCTCGATGTAGGAGCACGGCCGGCACGTGCTCGCCTGTGAGTGTGCGCACAGGCGGCAGGCGCCGTTACGGCTGGGCGCCCGTTATCGGCAGCCTATCACAACAGGTGGCTCAGACAGCGAGCTCCGCTAGCAGCGCCGCGCGTAGCGGCTGCATTCACAATATAGAGCGCTGCTAGCACTCTGTGTGCGTCGCCGCGGCGAAACACGGTCAAGGTTGTCGCAGGAAAGCGACCGTGCCAGGGCCGCCGCCCCGTGGTCGGGTAGTGTAAATAGCCAATTCTCTACTCCCCATTCTTGCGCCTGTGAATAGGAAGCGCACTCGATGTAACTTTCTAGAAAAAAAGACAGTCTCTGTTGCAATATTTACTGCTCGCGTTTCGCGCAGTTATCGCATCATCAGATTAATTGCAAAACATGATTTTTTAATCTATGTAAACCATTAAATGGAATAATAAGCTAATGGGGCGAGGATACAGACATACCATAAAAATTCAGCAGGGCTGCATTAGTCAGAATTAAAAGACGTGACAGCAGTTACCTCAGTCAATACTAAATCCACAAAAAAAATACGGTTGTAGCGAAAAGCGCGATCATCAATTTGAAGATTAAAATCCTGAAACGAAACAAAAAAGAAGACCACGAAAGAACGAAAAACTAGAAAGCACACTGTCTTTTATTGGAAATATGGAATCGCAGTTGCTGCAGTAGGACAGAGTGGCCCTTCGAGACTTTCGCGGTAACCTTTACAATTTACAAAAATAGCTCTGAGCACTATGGGACTTAACTGCTGAGGTCATCAGTCCCCTAGATCTTAGAACTACTTAAACCTAACTAACCTAAGGACGTCACACACATCCATGCCAGAGGCAGGATTCGAACCTGCGACCGTAGCGGTCGCGCGGTTCCAGACTGTAGCTCCTAGAACCGCTCGGCCACCCCAGCCGGCTTTTTGAGTCATCAGTCGTATATGACTGGTTAGATACTGCCCGTCGCTAATTCGTCTCCAGTGCTAATCTTTTCATCTGAGATTATCACTTGCAACCTACCTCCCCAGTTATTTGCCGGATATATTCCGATCTCTGTCTTCCTCTAAGGTTTTTATCCTCTACAGCTCCCTCTAGTGACATGGAAGTTAATGCGTGATGCAGACAACATAAAAGCAGGTCAACGACAGCTATGAGTAATCACCTTCAACTGTGTTTAGTCCTCAATTTTTATATCACAACCGGTTTCATGGCACTAAATCCGCCTGATGATGTGGGTTTTAGAGCCACGAAAGTGGTAATGATCAAAAAACAAAAGACTACATACAGCTGAAGCGGTTTGTTAATCCCCAAGATGATTAATCCGTGATGTCTTAACAGATGTCCTATCGTCCCCTCCCTTTCTGTGATCAGTGTTTCCCACATACTTCTTTTCTCGCCGATTCTGCGCAGAGCCACCTTGTTCCTTACCTTACCGGTTCACATAATTTTCAACATTCGTCTGTAGCACCACATCGTAAATGCTTCGATCTTCTTCGTTCCGGTTTTCTCACAGTCCAGGTCTCACTGCAATGCAGTGCTGTGTTCCAAACGTACAGTCTCACAAATTTCTTCCTCAATTTAAGTCTATTCTTAATACTCGCAGACTTCTGCCGGGCAGGAATGCCCTTTTGCCAATGTTAGTCCGCTAGGTATGTCTTCCTTGCTCCGCTCATCGTAGATTGTTTTACTTTCTATGTAACAGAATTTCGTAGTTTCGTGACCCAAATTCTGTTGTTATGTTTCTCGCTGTTCTCATTTCTGATGCTTCCCTTTCACTGTCCCTAAATATGCAAGGAAAAAATCAACACGCAAATCAATCCATGCGGGGTCCTGCTTCTCTTGTTGTATCATGATTGCCATTACTCCCTATGTAGGTGAGGGGGAAATGTACATGGGTTGATGAGAAGTATGGAAAATGGGGAGAGACGAATGCTTACACATGAATACAGATGTTAGTCAAAGCTGCAGGATACGCTATTGTATCTGACTACGAACTGCATATGTGCAATGTCCTCAGGGCAATGCAAATGTCACTCGCTGTCAGGACAGTCTCTGTCTAGTTGTGAGTGCATCATGTAGGTATTATGTGAATTCAGACCTGGGGAAATCGTTGGTGCTTCCGCAACCCAAGGAGCCGAATTGTTTCATGTTTGAAGAGGCATTGTATGGGAGATTTATACTGCATACGGGGATATCGGAAAAACACCATCCGCTATGGCACAACGCGGACGGATGTGCGTGTCGAAGGGTCGTGACGGACGGTCACTGCAGGGAACTGAGACTAAAAGTAAGAAGACGACAGCCGGCCGCTGGGGCCGAGCCGTTCTAGGCGCTTCAGTCTTTAACCGCGAGATCGCTACGGTCGCAGGTTCGAATCCTGCTTCGGGCATCGATGTGTGTGATGTCCTTAGGTTAGTTAGGTTTAAGTAGTTCTAAGTTCTAGGGGATTGGTGAGCTCAGATGTTAAGTCTTATAGTGCTCAGAGCCATTTGAAGAAGACGGCAGCTTCTAAAGTCACTCGCGAACTGAATATCACACTCACGAACCTTATCAGCACCAAAACAAACTCGAGGGAGCTCCCTAAGTAGGGGATTGCAAGGGAAGTTGGTATTCCAAAACCACTCATCGGTGCAAATACCTGTAAGAGAAAAACGTGTTGCCAAATCCACAAAACCTGGACTGCAGAACAGTTGAAGAAAGCCATTTGATCGGACGAGTCTTCTTTCACATTGTTTCCAACTTCTGGCCGAGTTTACTTTCCACAAAGAAACGTGAGGAGAGGGGGCGGGGGGTTCGGTGATGATTTGGACACCCATATCGTGGTATTCCATAGGCCCCACATTTAGTCTGCAATGCCGCATTTCTACCAACGATTATGGGGCTGTTTAGGTTGATCAGGTCCATCCCATAGTACAATGTTTGTTCGCCAATGGTGTTGGTGTGTTCCAAGACTATAGGGCCCACGTTCACACGGCTCGCATCGTCCAGGTCTGGTTTTGTGAGCACGAGCATGAATTGTCCCATTTCCCTAGCTACCACAGTCACCAGATCTCTATATTATTGAGCCCTTGTAGTCTGTTTTCCAGAAAAGTGTTCACGATCACTATCCACGTATATTATCGTTACCTGAACCTGCAATCGTTTTGCAAAAAGAATGATTTAAGATTCCCCTGAAAATCTTTCAGGACATGTATTTGTCCATATGGAGAGTACTGGTACCTGTTTTGAATGCCAACTTTTACGGTTATGAGGCCCGGCAACTTATTGTATTTTTGTGCTTTCCATACTTTCGTCCGACCTGTGCATTTTGCCATTCAGGGGAGAAAGTAGGTGATTGTAATTTCGTAAAAAGATATGGCCGCAATTAAAGAAGGCAGTCTTATCGTTTGCCAATTCGCTTACCATATCAGTGACATTCTTTCCACTATTTCACGATGGTAAGGGCACCATTACCCCAGAATAGGATCGAAGAGTGTAGTGTAGGCAGTCTCTTTAGTAGGTATATTTACCTCCTAACCATTCTATCAGCAAAGTGTACTCACTGATCCGCCTTCCCCTTGCCGCAAGAAGCTGCTTTTACCAAAAAATATGTTATGAAACACTTACCTATGAGCAGACAGATTTAGATGTTCTCCGAAGTCGTTAAAGCAAACTAAATGACGGATCTATCATTTACTTAAGCTAAAGCCTATGTGCAGTTTGGTTAACTTATCCGCCTCTCTAATTTCGTTACACTATCTCCGAAAATCGCCACCAGCAAAATGATGCTAGCTAACATCTTTCTATTCTAAAAACAGCTGAGGCAGTGTTCAGTGACAGCTGATTTTGCTGGATGTTTCACTCGCATCTACCGCTTTTGTATTTTTTCCAACAGACAACATGCCTCTTCCGTACGGCATGTACATGAAGGTGATTTTAGTAGCCCTCGATTACCTTTCATGCAACGCGTTCGACCTATTAAGTTCGCTGGAGTGATTGATATATATTGGAAACATTATTTTGGAGATATCCTTCCGATACTCACGGAAATGCCACTAGAGTATAGAAATTAAATGAGTCGTGTTTTTTAATTGGTGTCAGCTCACTCTGCAGGCTTTGAGTTTCGTTGCAAGGCACACGCTACCTGCTGTTCTGGTTATACGCTCGTTTTGAAACTTTCCCTCCTACAATACTCTATTCTGCCAAAATACATATCCTGCCCCGAGTCCTTCGGTAGATGCTAGAAGAAGAAACTGTGTACCTAAGAGGATTCTAAGGATCGGTAGAAGCTCTACCACCAACGGTATGGTCATCATCAGTTTTGATATCGGTAGCAAGCAGGACACTAATTACATAGTTTGCAAGATACTGTTGGTCCACTCGGTGTGATTTTGCTGCCTGTGAAAAGCCCTTCGCAGCAGTCACAGTTTAAGTTTCTGTTTTGTCATAGGCATCTTTATCGGTTTCCTGATACGGTATTTGAGTACGGTTTTATAAGCGTTGCTCATCTTATGTGGCGGAAATATGAAGGGAAAGCTGCTCCAAAATGACTCCTTGTCACAAAAATGCGGAAATGCGGCACGTCAATGCCGAGAGCACATGACGTCTAGCAGGTGCTGGGAGTCAAAGGAGTGAAACGTGCGATGTAGGTCTGTTACAGCATCCGACGATATTTGCTGTAATGAGGCTACTCTGTTTTCTGTGTGTGTGTGTTTGTGTTCGGATCACCATCAAGATTATAGAGGGGCATGGAAAGATGCAGAAATAAATACGCTATATACGGGATTTTTTCTGCCATTCGCGGTCTGGTGGAGCTTCTGGTCTGCTTATTAAGCTCGTAAGGGTTTGTTCATATTAGCTAAATTAATGGCAAAAGTCAGTGACCACGCTGTTTTTAATTATGAAGTTTATCTCAGTCAATGCTCACCCTTATCGTTTAATAACAACACGAGTTCCAACTAGGCAGTTATTAATAATAACCAATAAACACTCTTGGTCGATGCATGCTTCTTAGCGTGCCGGTAGTGTACCTTTCTACGAGGATCAGCGTCCTCTAACAGCATGCTGGAGGTGCACGTTTGCATAAGGCTCTCAGTCCTCTAGCCAGAGTCTCTACGAAATAAGCTCTCCCAGCATGCTCTGACGCATGCACTGACGAAGAATTAGTGTTTATAGGGTACTGATATTGACTCCTCAGTTGAAAACGATATTGGTACTAAACAGTTTATGTGAGTATTGACGAAGATTACCTTATTGCTCACAGTGGTTAGGTAATATACAAATATTCAATCTTTTGTTACGTTAAGCGAATACTTTTGATAACTGCCTTGCAAAAAAAGGCAGGCATCATTTTGAAAATTATTGGTTTCACTTAGTACAGAAACGCGTTTTCCCCCTTGCGATTACTGTGAGATTCAAAAGAACTCTTTCATCCACGTAAACGTCCGAACAGAACCAACATAACGTGAAACAAAGGTAATTTCACAGTCAGCACTACAGTGTTTGACAGAAACGTTTGATATTCTACGTAAAATGAATAAAAAAAGTCGTTCATTTTACTGTTTTAAGCAATTTTAATAAGTTGAGGGAAACAGAATCGTAGCGCGTAATCATATTTATGTGTACACTGGCTCTGGAACACGATTTAGTTTTTTTTTTTGGCAGTATCCACTCCCTTTCTCTCCTTCCGCTCCCCCTCCCCTAAACCCTCCTACCTATATCATTCACATCATATCAAAATTATTAAAGACACCATATAATTTCACATACGTCTATATGTCGTTGGGAATTTAAAGAATCAATTGATAGTGATACTTAAATATAGGTTCATGTCACGGTTTAATTTCTTTTCTTACACTGCCACTTGCGACCCGATATCTGCAGCATTCTTATCAGGCTACGAACTTACGGAAAGGAGACAGATACGAAGGATTACTATAGCTGACTTATTTGTGATGAGGTAACAGCAACTGCATCTATATTTAAAACAATTGTAACATACTTAGTATTTTGATGTGTGGTTCCAATACAGACACAACAATATAATACTACACTGAAGTTCCAGGGGGATCGAAACTAATACTGTATTAAAAAATCTGCAACTGGGAATGAAAAATGAAGGACTGTTAAACCTGTTTTGCCTAAAAATTAGTGCGGGTTCACTGAAGTTAGTAGAAACATCACAACACTACACTTCATCGTTTCTTTTCAATGTTTTTCAAATCAGTTAAAATGATCAGTTCCCTTGCGGGTATACTAACAAATGTGACTCGATAATGCAGCGAGTCCTAGCATAGTAATACAAACTGAAGACCGAAAATGAACGCAATAGAACTTTTAAAATGTAGAAATAATATTAACGATAGTATACAGGCCCTTATACCGAAAGGATCAGAGCTACTTTGAGAAACTCTTCTGCAGAATGAAATAAGGGCAACACTAGAAAAACTGTAGCTTTTCTGTTTGAAAACCTAGGACATATCAGTCAGTCATGATTTTCAGGTTTGTGGTGTGACTGTTAAAAACCCATCTTGCATAATAATGCGTACTTGTAGGTATCTGTGAAGTGTTGAATCGAGTGTTATCGTAGTGCAAATAGTTTTCTTGGTCAATGTTCACTGACCGACTAAAGAGCTACTTTTGAATGGGTCAACATTATTAACCATAAATTCCAGAGAGGCCTTAGAACACCGGCCTGCATGAGTTTCATTAGATGGCACGGAAAAACAGACTGCTTTTTTTTCTGTCCTGAGAATAGACAATGCTAATGCAGAAAGGTGCCTCGAAATAGGGTACCATAGGCTGTAACAGAAGAAAGGTACTCAAAAAGAAATCAGCTTTCGTGATTCAGTCTCAGAGACAATGGACATTCTTCTTGTAGCAAGCAGGATTTAATTTCTGAACTATGTATTGAATGTTATGCTTTCCACAGAGTTTACATTGCAACAGAGCTTTTCTCTACTTAGAATCTAATTCTAGCAGATACATCATTAACCCCTGAATTATTCGCTAATAAAATATTACGGAAATGATGCATTATAGTACAAATATTTTAAATATCTTTGTCTGTTTAACAAGGGGCCAGTCAACCCTGGAAGACAGTGCCCCCGTTGATACAGTGGTGTAGGGGATAACAACGTCGTTTTACGAAGGGATCAATAGAATCACTACCTCAGACACTGGCAAAGGTCCCGAGTTGGAGTCTAGGTCCGGCACACAACTTTAATTTGCCAGAAAGTTTCACTTGTACAAGTATTTACTACCCTCGCTCCTACACCTCTGTCAGCCATAGCCCCCCGTTATCACTCTTAATGCATAGCACCGGCGACACTATAAAAACAGCACGGTGTTTCTAGAATCCTAATGATGACGGAGACTCTTTACACCATATATCTGTGTGCCACTTTATTTAATAAATTACAATTTCTGCTCACACCGGATTTCACGTACTTATTTTACGTTTAAGGAGAGGACAACATTGGACTTCTGTATTCGAAAATGGATAAAGATATCAAGAACAATTTTGAACGTAACTGGAGATCGTAATCTTAGGAATATATCGCAAATAATTTCAGAAATTTTCTGTGCATAGCCGTCTCGAAATCCGCGGTTCGGTTTTCGTACCCAAAAATCGTGTTTTTCCGGTTTTCTCAAGAACTGCCCATGAACTTAAGTCCCTTAAGGCGCTCAGAGGACCACATCTAATGTGAAAAGAACCACCTGATGTGGTCCATTTTTCTAAGCTTTAGGAAGTGCGAAATATCCATACTTTGAGCCTGTACGTAGTTACAGTAAGACGATCCTTCTGTTAGGTATAGGAATGAAATCTAGCCTAAGGGCTCTCGAAAATATTTGATCCTATACTTCTATCATCAATGGAAATCGTTTCATGTGCAGCATTTTGGAAGATATTAGATAGCACATGGATTTTTACCTTAATTTTACAGCTAGTGAATCCTTGCCACTGTTGTTACTACTCAGCGATTTTGCAAATCTGGCACACGTCTTTCTTCTTCCATTCGTTGTTTTACCCGCGTAGCTGAATATATGGAAAACGAACTGACTGCCTGAAGGTCCACTTGACATCAGATTCTGAATCGGCAAGAAGTCGAAGCTACAGCCAGCAACTTGCAAGCGTTGGCATTTACCTGTTTACTTGCTTGATGTATGAATCCACCCACTACAATTCAGCCTTGACGTGTGATTTTTCAATCTCTTGAGGAATTTGTATTGTGTTTTTAGGGTAATGGTTCGCAAGATACAACTGAAAGCGGAACTCACATATTAGTGCTTAAATAAATGAACACTTATTAGATCTTAACTTCACACCTTTCAGTACGATGATAGGTTAAAAACAACATGAGCGCATTTTGGTAAATAGGGGCCCCGCAGCACATCAGTACTGCGGGCTGCGCGTGGCGTCAAACCGGCCCCGAGTTACGCAACTCTCATGACGTTTGCCAAGGTGCACGACGTTGCTCGTTTCACGTGGCTTTCGTAGCCGGTGGTAAAGGCGGGCGTGTGGCAGAAACTGATGGGTAGGAGAGAGGGTAGTAAATATTTGCACGTATGTCTGGGTCGTAGTTCGGTTGCTCCCTTCGTCAGACGATGTCGTGACCTCCTAGACTACAGTATCAGTGAGAGCACTGTCTTCCACTGTTGACTGACCCCTCGTTAAGCTGAGAAAGGTATTTGAAATTTTTGTACTATAATGCATCATTTACATGATATTTTACTACCGAATAATCTAGGGGTTTATGATTCATCTGCTAGTACTGCATTCTCCGTAATGAAAACCTCTATTGGAATGAAAAACTCCATGGGAAGTATGACATTCGAGACATAGTTCAGAAATTAAATGCTGTCTTGGATATAGGAAGGACGTCCTCAGTCTCGGCGACTGAATCACGAAAGCTGATTTATTTTTGAATGCTTTTCTTCCGTTACAGCCTACGGTGCCCTACTTCGAGGCACCTCTCGTATTACAATGACCATTCTCAGTCCAGAAAAAAAGGCAATATGATTTTCCAGGCGATCTAGCGAAATTCGTGCAGGCCGTTTTTCTAAGATCTCTCTGGGGTTTATGGTTAATAATGATGACCCATTCAAAACGAGCCCCCATATAAAGTCAGTGAACACTAGACAAGAAAACTAGACAAGAAAACTAGACAAGCAAACTAGACAAGCAAACTAGACAAGAAAACTAGACAAGAAAACTAGACAAGAAAACTAGACAAGAAAACTAGACAAGAAAACTAGACAAGAAAACTAGACAAGAAAACTAGACAAGAAAACTAGACAAGAAAACTATTTAGACTACGATAATACTTCACACACACGTACAAGTGGGCATTATTCTGCAAATTTCGTTTTTAATAGGCAGCCCACAGACCTAAAAATCATGAGTGATATTTCCTAGGTTTTCAAAGAGAAAAGTTGAATGTCTCTCTAGCGCTGCACCCATTTCATTCCACAGGTTAATTCCTCCCAGTAGCTCAGATCCTTTCACTATAAAGTTCTGTATACTGTACTTACCGTTGTAAAACTTATTTGTGTACTTTGTAAGTTTCAAGCAAAATTCTTTATATAAAAAATTCTGTCATTACGTAAAATTAATATTGCGTTATTTCGATTTCACCTAAGTGTAATGTCAAAATTTTACTGACCAATAAAGAGCGAATAAGAAAGTGGTATTGGGTGGAAGCCAGGGATAATCCTAGACAGAGGCTATGACAACGGTAACGCGAAAGACCTACCCAACCGTCTCAGGACATGACGAAAGCAATTATTTCGGTAATATTGGTGTGTGCAGGTTCAGGAGTCATCCCAGAAGACATTCCTCATTTCCTTTCCATACTACCTTACGGTCCGCTCACATGTATCTAAAGCGTAATTCATATCACTTAATTCCCCTCCCTCCTCCCCCCCCCTTTCCCTCAATGTACATTGGCATTTTAATGTAAACATTCTCTGTATGCAATTTGATACATGTGTGTTTATTATAATCAATACAACAAACCGGCCGAAAAATGCTCCTATCGAAGCACAAAAAATGCGAATATGCTCCTGTTTATTAATAGACTGACTGAAAAGTGGGGTACCAGCTGCCTCATTTGACCTTTCCCAGCATCTTTAAAAACTTTAACATGCAAACATACTCACTACCGTTTTAACATGCAACTTACCTCTCATTCGCACAAGCTCCCCTAACTGTAATTCACCAACACCCACAAGTCCATCGCTGTACGTAGCTCATACCCATCCACTCCCGCTTCTACGCTCTCCCCCACTCATTCAGGCCAACTCGCTATTATTATCTCTTTGTGTCTGTTTGACTATCACTTTTCACTTTCTCACAGCCAGTCTCCTTCGTTCAGTCTTACTAATACCGTCTCTCTCACTGTAATTGTCTCACTCTTGCTCTCTCTTACTGTTACTGTCTCATTCCTTCCTTTCCTCTGCCGCTGTCTCTTCTTACTGTCGCCACGACAAAACGTACGAGTCTGGCGAAATACCATCTGACTTTCGAAAGGTTATCATCCAAGCAATTCCGAAGACTATAAAACCTGGCGACCATTATCGCACAATTAGCTTAACAGTTGATGCATCCAAGATACTGACGAGAATAATATAGAGAACAATGGCTAAGAAATTGAGGATGTATTAGATGACGGTCAGTTTGGCTTTGGGGAAAGCAAAGGCGCCAGAGAGGCAATTCTGACGTTGCAGTTGATAATGGCTGCAAGGCTACAGAAAAATCGACACACATTCACAGGATTTGTCGACCATAACAGAGCGTTCGAGAGTGTCAAATGGTGCAAGATGTTCGAAATTCTGAGGAAAATAGGGGAAAGCTACACGGCGAGATGGGTGTTATATAAAGAGCCAAGAGAGTATGAAGAGTGGACGACCAAGAACGAAGTGTTCGAACGAAAATGGGTGTGAGACAGGAATGTAATCTTTCACTCCTACTGTTCGGTCTACACATCGAAGAAGCAATGATGGAAATAAAAGAAAGGTTTGAGAGTGCGATTAATATTGAAGGTGAAAGGAGATTAATGGTACGAGTCGCTGACAAGAATTTCAGGATCAGTTGAATGAAATGTACAGTCCAATAAGCACAGAATATGGACTGAGAGTAAATCGAAGAAAGACGGAGGTAATGTGTATTAGCGGAAACGAGAACAGCGAGAAACTCAAAAACATCAGGACTGATGATCAAGAAGTAAATGAAATCAAGGAATTCTGCTACCTTGGCAGCAAAATAACCAACAACCGATGGAGCAAGGTGGACATCAAAAGCACACTAGCCCTGGCTAAAAGGACATTCCCGGGGAAGAGAAGTCTGCTAGTATCAAACATAGGCCTTAATTTGAGGAAGAAATTTCTGAGAACCTGCGCTTGGAGCACAGCATTAGATGGGGGTGAAACATGGACCGCAAAAAAAAAAAAAAAAAAAAAAAAAAAAAAAAAAAAAAAAAAAAATAAAATCTGCGAAAGAAGAGAATCGAAGCATTTGAGATGTGGTTCTACAGAAGAATATTGAAAATTAGTTGGACTGGTAAGGTACGGAATTAGGAGGTTCTTTGGACAACTGACGAGGAAACGAATATACGAAAAACACTGACAAGAAGAAGGGACAGGATGATAGAAGATCTGGGAGCAACAGGGAGTAACTTCCATGGTACTAGAGGGAGCTGTACAGACGTCAGAGATTAGAATACATCCAGCAAATAATTGAGAACATAGGTTGCAGTTGCTACGCTGAGACGAAGAGGTTGACACAGGAGAGGAATTCGCAGCGGACCGCCTCAAACCGGTAGGAAGGCTGATGGCTAAGCGTAAAGTGGTTCAGATGGCTCTGAGCACTCTGGGACTTAACTTCTGAGGTCATCAGTCCCCTAGAACTTAGAACTACGAAAACCTAACTAACCTGACTAACCTAAGGACATCACACACATCCATGCCCGAGGCAGGATTCGAACCTGCGACCGTAGCGGTCGCGCGGTTCCAGACTGTAGTGCCTAGAACCGCTCGGCCACTCCGGCCGGTTAGGCGTAAAGTGGAACATACATATATGCAGACAAACGTACATCCATTTTTATAATTTTTATGGTAGAACCGATTAGAGAGATTGTATTGTTATCTATTAATTTTATGCTTGCAAATGTCTAAGCTTTGTTTCAAGGTAGAACTGTCCTCAAATAGTGTTGTTTTGAATGCTGGAGAGCATTAGCAGGTATCGTCCTATCGGCGGCGTATGGCTTTGTCTTTCTCCGAACTTTGGACTGACTTAACCAGAGAGTTAAATTTTAGTGCTGACTCCGTACCACGCTACTGCCTGGCATTTTTAACAGATTACATAGGTATCCATGTGTTTCAAACTGAGTTCTTTCTTTCCTTTACTATTAAATACAAAAACAATACCACGTAGTCATTGAATTAATTTTAGTCTTATTTACATAGAAATAAATAAAGAATTCAAGACCGTCAAGTGAAGTGTCGTCAGCCTTAATAGACTTGCCTTAGGCCTTTTCCTTTCCTTAGAAGTACGAGTTAGAAGACAGATAAATTTAAGCCGCAGCTCGTAGCACCCAGCACGCGGGCGTCGTGACGCGCAACAGGTGGAGGCAGACCGCGGCAGGTTCGGTATGCAGGTTGTGATTGCGGTCGCAACGTCGGTCAAGGTCGCGGCGCCGGTGTAGCCGTCCAGCGGGCCAGTGTCAGCGACCACTCGCTGTGTGTTGTGCAACAGCAGCCCTGGGGGCGCTCTCTCTCTCTCTCTCTCTCTCTCTCTCTCTCTTTGGCGCTGACCACGGGCAGTCTGGCTAGCAGCTGGCGTGCTGGAGCCGGTCGTTCGTGTTAAGGCGCGCACACACTAGCCGACCAAAGACCGGCGAACGACAGCCAACCACTTTGTGGGCTGAGATTCGCTTAGTGTGTATTGGCAGCAAATCGGAGCTAACGAAGCATTTGGCCGTGGTTGCGGTTCGGTTTGCTGGCGGCAACATTAAAGAGTTGGCGATTGGTTGGCCTTCGAATCGCTCTCCTGGAGTGGACGCCGGGTCGAACATTCGTTGGCTCCGATTTTTAACGGTTGTGTACATTTTTCAGGGGAGTCACAAGTCACAGTGTGTTTCATTGACCGATTTCGCTCTATAATTTAATAAGAATGTCATCGTAGACTCTGCAATTTACAGTTTGAAGTACGGCAGTTGTCTGTTAAATTAAGGTGCGAAACCAGCCAATAAAACGTACTGAGTGCGACTTGTGGCTGTCCTGAAAAACTTAATTTCAGCTGTCGCTTTTTTCCTGCATGCAATGTCTGCTCTTGCTATGGGTATGTATTTATTGGTTTAAAATTACTGGAATACTGAGTAGAATATGGAGAGAACATAAAAGCTGACATAATTTTATCGTGGAAAGAATAGAAGCTTGGAGGAAAATAGCTCAGCTCTTAGAAAGTTATATGCACTTTCTCAAAAAGGAAATGGCCTCTTTATAGACATCTATTTGCCGTGAGCGACAAGAGAAACAAACAACAAAACTGGGAGTGACTCAACTTTCTGCTGGAGGTACAATTCTCATGTAAGAGGCGTAATCTTTGGAAACGTTTGGGTCTCCATAATTCAGTAACAATTCGAAATCTGTAGCTTTCATTAAGGATAAACCTATGAAATAGCCCATATTCTAATTCAGCTGTAAGGGGAGGCAATTTTGTCCTACCATACAGCTTCCTACTGTTTAAAAGGGAGGTCGTCCACAAGCGCCGTTTCTTCTTTTCCTGGTTTCAGCTTCTTTCAGTAAAATAAATGCTTCACTTACGACGACTGCTAAATCCTCTTCTTCCCTAAGAATATCGGCCCATTAAATTGTAATTAAACGCTAATATATGACAAGAACAAAACGTTATCAGGGCCAAATGTGATTCAACATGGCCGAATCTCTTGGCCCGAAACCTTTCGTCTGAATGAGAAGCCGAGCGCCAATGCACTGGCGACAAACGTTCGGCAGAATCCAGTCTCTGTCGTTCATTGGCCTACTGTGTGGTCGTCTTTAGTGCGAAGTTCCTTGGCAAGCGGTTTTGAAGTAACTGAACCGGTGTGCTTCTCATTCCTTGCGAGAGGATACAACGGTACCTCCTTGCGACGCGTGCGCTCTCTCTCTCTCTCTCTCTCTCTCTCTCTCTCACTATCGCTGCTCACATTTAGTAAGAGGTTAGCGCACTCCATCAACAAAAGTCCGCTCGTTCTAGCTTAATTTGAACTTTAAGTGGCTCATATGGGATGCAGCAATTCGGAAACTATATTTGTGTGTTAAATGAGTTTCGCATGTCTTTAGGGTTAGAATACTATGAGGCATAACTTCTAAGGCCCGCCAACAGCGACGGAGCGGTTGCTTAACAATCTGCACGTATGTTTGGGGCAAGTGGGCTTCTGTTCCCCGTCAGGCCAATTAGATATAGGTTTTCTCTCGTTTTCCAAATTTAGGCGAACAACGGGATTATAGCGTCGAATTATCCAATGTTTTCCAATTCGAATGGGTGCTCCATCTTCAACGTCCACAATGTCCACATGAAAGCAGTAGAAAAGAATTAACGCTATTCACGGTGCTTAATATTAAGGCCAATTAATTATGTACTAGCATGAGGCATGCGTAACTCACTTGTGGTACAGTTATTACATCGCTTCACATACTTCACACTTACAGGAGCAACATGACAGTATATATCGACAATAAATGGCTGTCTGTGTCACGTTAACTTTGAGCCTGGGTAAGCTTATTCGTATATATACGTATTTAACGCTTGCTTTATGTTATTGTCGTCGTTTATACCACTGAAAAAAGTATGAGAGTCTGCACTGAAATTTTCTTTCTGCTGATATGCTATTAATAAAAGTTCATTCATCTAATGTATTGTTCCAAGCCTAGTTCTTACATAATTCAGTGCGTATTCTCTTTATGACCATGTTAAGATTGTTTGTCATATGGAAAGCTATTGTTCTCACTGCAACGTTTACGGAAATCCTTTTCAGTCGGACGACGTCAAAATGTACGTGTATTTCATAAACTTAGTCTTTGTTTGGTGATGCAGATGGGACGTGGTACCATCTAACTATTATGTAAACTTAACTTTAAAACTAAAATAAAGAAAATATAATCCGCATTTTCCAACAGCAAAAACATAGCAGTACTTTTAAAGTGTACAGAAGGAATCAGATCTTTACAAGAAATTTGAGCTATGTATCTGTATGGGATTTGGTTGAACGTAGGACAAGACGCAGACTCCATAGTGTGTTGGAACTTTTGATGAGCAACATCCTTATGCACAACGTTATAGTGGCAATGCAGCTGAAGGTAGATTTCACAATGGAAAATATTGCACATTGAAAAACATTTTTATGTCATATTTCGACTACTTCCAGGCTGTCCTCCATCATCTTGTAAAATACCTGTTAAAAGTGTTCCGACACCATTATGTAATACGCGTTTGCTAAATGACACGAGGGGCACACGCGCCACTATGAAAGCAGTATTGGAGTATTGTGTTGACAGTAGAGAAGCAGTAACAGAAAATTGGTTCCGTCAGGGGAGTACAGTGATTTATAACGTGGAATAATCATCGGATGTCACCGGAGTACCAAATCCGTCAGCAACATTTCAACCCTTTTAAAGTCTTCCGACTATTCGTGATGCAAATATGAAGAGGAAACGCCAAGGAGCAACCGTAGCTAAACTAAAACAAGGCAGATGTGTTGTACTGGCGTACTGGGACTGTGGAGCATTGTGGAGAGCGGTTGTAAAAAATGGCATGAAATTAAGGGAATTAAATTATCCAGGTAGCACAATGTTTATACGAATGGGATACAATGGTCTAGAAACAATGGTTTGTTCTAAGTGCTAAGCGCTGCTTGAGGTGGTATAAAGAGTGGCGTCAGTGGACTGTGGACGACTGGAAACAAGTGTTCAGGAGAGATGAACCACGCTATAGCTTGTGGTAATTCAGTTGAAATGTTTGGGTTAGCGAATGCCTGGAGAACGATACCAGCCATCATGTATAGTGCCAACACTGAAATGCAGAGGAGCTAACATTACACTACAGGAACAGTTTCTAGACGATGTCTCGATTGTATCAGCTTATGACAATGCACCCTATCGTATAGTATCATCTGTGAGACAGTAATTTGTGGACGGAAACGTTCCCGAAACGGTCTAGCCTGTCCAGAGTCCCTAGCTGAACCCAATGGAACACATTTATTATGAGTTTTTAGAGCGTTGACTTCGCTTCACACCCATGCTTGAACATCATTACCGTCTCTGGCTACTGCTCTAAGTACGCACTGCCGTTCTTCAGACACACTCAGACTCCTCATTGAATGTGTTCTCAACAGAGTTCAAGCCGCCACGAACGCGAAGGGTAGAACACTCCATACTGGTGTCAGCTAAGACATGTCAGGTTGCTTCTGATCAGTTAACGTACCTTGTGCATTTCTTCTCATAGCTACGCAACTGTTACACCGAACCTCATCTAAACAATGTTTTGCATATTATCGTAGCTCTACCTGCCAGTGCCGCTCGTATTTCCCCCTCCACTATCCCTTTCAATATCAGATTAACTATTCCTGGATGTCGTAGCACATGTCCCGTTACCTCGTCCGCTCTTATAGTTAGGGTCTTCGAAGGCTTGTTTCTTCAACTTTTGCTTTTAATACTCCGTGATGTATCGTTTTATCTGTTCACTTACTCTTTACATGTCTAAACATCACCATATTACTGCGCTCACCAGCTTTTTCCTTCATTTCCGAAGGTCCACGTGTCTTTGCCTTACAAGAAATTGATCCAGACGTACACTTACGCAACTTCTTTCTCAGTTTCGTATCAATACCTGAAGCCAAATATTTTACTCAGTATACCTTTAAACCCATGTGCTAGCTTACTTCTCGCCATCCGTGTAATCGTACTTCGTAAGTATGACAATTATTTCTGTTCTACTACCCTGGTCTTCGCGATTTTTGTCTTAATAAGCCTCTCGGGAATCTTCTTCGCTTTACTCTTTACCTTCACATATACTCTGTTTAATATCGTTAGGACATATTTATGTCGTGCTAAGCCTATAGTGTTTTCCTTTTGCAGGTCAAAGCCTACCTCACATCCAGTCAGAATAGCTACAGTATGTCTGCCACGATCCTTAAGAGTAGTATCTGTTCATCTTCAAATTTTATTGCTATTCCGAAGACGTAATTCACTTCGTTTTATCCTTCTTTGAAGCAGAAGGTGGACAACTGTGGTGGTAATCTGCAACCCTGTCTGACATCTTCCTTAACATGAACTTTTCCTTCTTGACCTACTTTTATTACACACACCTCGGAGTTTGTAAATCTTTTAGGTCATTCGTTCATATTTTAGCTCCAATCTTCTAAGCATAGTGCAAGTTGTTTTCCATCTTACGTATACGAGGGCTTTCCAAAGTACAACAAATGTTAAGGAGGAATCTCGATATTTCTTTATCTGCGTTCCACAATGTCAGAACAAATTCTCTAGTGCAATTTTCGTGACTGAAACAAAAGTGATCTTCATCCAATATATTTTCAATATTCATTTTTATCCTTCTTTACTACTCAACCACGATATTATTGGACTTGGCAGTTATCGGAAATATGCGGCGACGTTTTAGTAAACAAGTACTGTTGTGACCAAGGAAAATGCTCCTCAGTCTCAAAGCTTTCAGGTCAGCTGTGCATAGACTATCAACCCCGATTACGTGGCGATTGACAGTAAGCCGAACAAATCTTCCCTCGCTCCCAGGTGCTACAGTATTGTGGTTGACTAATATATTATCCGGGTCAGCAGTTTGCAAACAGGCATCAAATTAATCGCCCTACAATTTTCACATTTTTCTGCGTATTATTTTCTTGAAAATGTGACGATAATGCTTATTTTAAAATTTGATTTCAAGCAAACATTTTAAAAGGTTTTAGTGCGTGCTTCTGGTTCCTACCCCCCGCTCCCCCCCCTCCCACCCGGATATTGTAAGTTCCGAAGATGTATCATCCATTGCCACTGACTTGATTGAGCTCAGATCAATAACCTGACGAAATAATTACTTCACTGGAGTATCTGCTTCATTGAAATTTGACTGATTTATTTATGCTCCAAAATCACTTTGCTAGTCTTGGGTACATTGAAATTAGTACTGGTACTATAGTGAATTGATGACCTTTCCTTGAGATGAGGGCAGTGGGTCTTAAGATCGTTTCCATTCCGTACTTGACCAAAACTTCGAAACTTCCCGTACCTTTGTTAGTGAAGGGGATGAAAATTTTCTCAAATGCCGGCAGTTGCTCCTGTTGTTCATCGGATCAGTGATACATCCAGAAAACTTTTTCCCTATTGCTCTCTTTCTCCATTATAAGCAGAACTTTTGGGGTGATTTTATTGAGACGTACCAAAAAGACATTCAAGTCATCTTTACCATGGGTCCTTACTAAAAACCTTTCATCCACGTATAGGGACCACTTAGTTGGTTAGTTATTCACTGCAAGGAACGCCCGTTGTTCAAAATGCTCTACACTCAAACTGGCAACGATTGGACTAAGAAGACCACGTCAACAAAACCGACCAGGGTATTCCGTGGACCCTTACTCACTTCTTTCAGTTTTTAAATGAAGTGCGCTAAGTTGTTAATATGGCAGTCATGTCTCGTACGACATATCCATCAAGGCTCCTAACTTTGGGTTCCAGGCTAGGAACCTGGCCCTCCGTTCAGTGGAAGACCTTCGCCAATCACAGTAGGCCTGAACGAAGACTCTGGTTCTTGCAATTCTTTTTAAGATAGATGGCATTTTATTTTTTAGTACTTTTTGATCACCCGAAGAAGGCGCTTTAACTATTTCATGGTTTGATATTTCCACACAAGATCTTTAAGCACGAGTGGCTAGCAACTTTGACCTGCAGGTGCTTGCAACCTTTATATCACCTAGCGTAGCACTTTAGGAACTTTGACTGACGAGAGCCAATGACAGTATATGCTGCCAATATTTAGTGGTTTCAGCATACTCTGAAAGAAGAAGCATCACTTCTACTCGTATGCCTGCTATTGGTGCGAAACAGACATTCTGGTGGCTGGCGGTCTGTTCCGGTACCTCAGCATGCCGTGTGGTACAACCGGCTGAGATTAGCGCCTAATCTAGGCTTTATCCGTGAACTTCGTTTGTTTTCAACTTACGTTTTCTGTTTTTCAAGTCATATTGTTTCAGAACAGCTTCTTCGGTGGCGCGCCCTTTGAACCTACGTGTACATGAGGATGGTGATATCCAAGTATAATCATTCCATACGTGAATCTTTAAGGCTTCCAGTACGTACACACACACACACACACACACACACACACACACACACACACACACACACACACACACCAAAAATAGTTTCTCATCACCTCGGTTCCGATAGTTCCGGAACGTGCACAGAAAATTGAAATAGAAATAATCGTAAACATCATTTGCGCCCTTTTTATTGCTCATGAAAAAACTACACATTGCATTTTGTACCACCATACAGCCAGGCCTTCAGATGTGGTGGTCCAGATTACTGTACACACCGGTGCTTCTAATACCCAATAGCACGTCCTCTTGCACTGATGTATGCCTGTATTCGTCATGGCATACTACCCACAAGTTCATCAAGGCACTGTTTGTCCAGATTATCCCACTCCTCAACGGCTATTCAGCGTAGATCCCTCAGGGTAGTTGGTGGTTTACGTCGTCCATAAACAGCCCTTTTCAATCCATCCCACGCATATTCGATAGGGTTCATGTCTGGAAAACATGCTGGCTGCTCTAGTCGAGCGATGACATTAACCTGAAGGAAGTCATTGACAAGATTTGCACAATGGGGGAGCGAAGTGTCGTCCGTGAAGACGAATGCTTCGTCAGTACGCTGCCAATATGGTTGCACCGTCTGTCGGACGATGACATTCACGTATCGTACAGACGTTACGGCGCCTTCCCTGACCGCCAGTGGGTTACGTCAGCCCCACATAATGCCACTCCAAAACAGCAGGGAACCTCCATCTTGCTGCACTCACTGTACAGTGCGTCCAAGGCTTGCCTCCAAACACGTCTCTGACGATTGTCTGGTTGAACTCATATGCGGCACTCATCGGTGAAGAAAATGTGATGCTTATCCTGAGTGGTCCATTCGGTATGTTGTTGGGCCCATCTGTACTGCGATGCATGATGTCGTGGTTGCCAAGATGGACCTCACCATGGACGTTGGGATTGAAATTGCGCATCTAGCATCCTATTGCACACTGTTTATCGTAACACGACGTCCTGTGGCTGCACGAAAAGCATTGTTCAACATAGTGGTGTTGCTGTCAGGGTTCCTCCAAGCCACAATCCGTAGGTAGCGGTTATCCGCTGCAGTAGTAGCCCTTGGGTGGCCTGAGAAAGGGATGTCATCGACAGTTCCTGTCTCTGTGTGTCCTCCATGTTCGAACGAGATCGCTTTGGTTCACTCCGAGACGCGTGGACACTTCCCTTGTTGAGAGCCCTTCCTGGCACGAAGTAACAATGAGGACGTGATCGAACCGCGGTATTGACCGTCTAGGCATGGTTGAACTACAGGCAACATGAGCTGTGTACTCTTTCGTGGTGGAATGACGAACTGATCGGCTGTCGGACCCCTCCGTAGAATAGACGCTACTCATGCATGGTTGTCTACATTTTTGGGTGGGTTTAGTGACATCTCTGAACAGTCAAAGGGACTGCGTCTGTGATACAACATCCACAGTCAATGTCTATCTTCAGGAGTTATGGAAACCAAGGTGATGCAAACCTTTTTTTGATGTGTGTATATACCGGGTTATCCAGTTGCCCTTACCGATGTTGTTTTATACAACATGTTAAGTTATACCTGACCTTCAAAAAACCACGAGCGAAATGTTCATATTCTCTCGGTTGCGGTGCGCAAACTATTAGCCCTACAGAAAAAAAATGAACAGAATATATTTCTAGGAAATTTCATGTAGAAAAATTTTGTACTGCGGGACGTTTTTGTTGGAGGTCACAGTTTTGAAGATATCCAACAGAAGCGCACAAAAGTGACCTTGAAACGCATCTCCACCACCACACTCATTTCTCACCAGTCAGGATTTCTAAAAAGTTGTTCGTGGCACTCTTATAGCACCGCACAAAAGTTTTCAGCTACACTAACTATTTCCGACATTCGACTTTTTTGGTCTCTTATGATCGGGCTTCTACACCACCAGCAGTCGGCTGTTTCGTTAACGCTGTTAATTTAAACGTGCCCATGAGAGTAATGAAAGGAAAAAGACCTTTAGAAGTGCTACGGTGAAACTAATTACGTTGACAGCTCGATCCAAACTTACCCCTTGCAGTCACAGTAGTTTCGTAGTCAGAAGACCTGACGAAGACAACGATGTAATTATTTTATGCTGATAAAATTCATAAAGTCGTTAGCTAAAATTTACTCAAACGTAAGTTTTACAATTCTTGTGTGCTTGACTAAGCCGGTGGTGTAATGAGGCTAGTCAATGAAGACCAAAAAGGCAGAGCGCGGGAAATAAATTTTGTACAGTGGTAGGAGGGAGTGGCATGGACCACATAATAGAAATCCTTACCGGCCGGAGCTGACTGTGATGGTGGAGTTGCATCTGAAGGTCACTTTCGTACGTTTTTCTTGAATATTTCTGAAACTACGGCCTCAAGCTAAAACGTATCATAGTACAAAATTTATCTGCATTGAATTTCCTGCAAAAAGGTCCTGTTCCTTTTTCTGTAGGACTGGTACTTTGCGCGTAGCTAGCGAGAGAGTATGAAAATCTCACGCACGTTTTTGGAGGGTAGATGTAACATTACGGCTTGCATAAAACTACATAAGTAGGGGCCAGCTGAATCACCTTGTACATATGTCTTCAAAATCAAGGGAAACGTTTTGTAGTTTCCATTTCGACTCTATTGAAACGATGTAATCTGTGAGCTTTTTCAACATTATTTGTATTGTCCTTGTAGGACTACCTTCACTGTTTAATTATTTTGGACATTATAGTATTAATTTACCGAATCCTGCAGACACATCTGCATTATAGGATTTAGTTTCTCCATATCCATTCACACTGATACTAGGTAGACTCGTGGAATCTTGTCTCATTTTACTTTGTGGTTTGTGCCCTCAGAGACACACAAATTAAATTTCACAATGCATGTGCCAGATACCTTTCTTGTTATTTTTTATCGATCAGCTAAGAACGCCACGATGCAACTCCAGAGATGCAACTTGGAGGATCAGTCTGAATAATTTCACATCCACCAACGCAGCTCCATGTTTCTTACTTTTTTGAGTGAAAAATGTGAGGGACAGGCTTGGTTCTTTTAGGGAGCATGTGGGAACATGTGCTTGCTGTCAGGCAAATTTTATTACTCTTCGAATTTGCACTAAGGCAATGCGTATTTGATATACACTCCTGGAAATTGAAATAAGAACACCGTGAATTCATTGTCCCAGGAAGGGGAAACTTTATTGACACATTCCTGGGGTCAGATACATCACATGATCACACTGACAGAACCACAGGCACATAGACACTGGCAACAGAGCATGCACAATGTCGGCACTAGTACAGTGTATATCCACCTTTCGCAGCAATGCAGGCTGCTATTCTCCCATGGAGACGATCGTAGAGATACTGGATGTAGTCCTGTGGAACGGCTTGCCATGCCATTTCCACCTGGCGCCTCAGTTGGACTAGCGTTCGTGCTGGACGTGCAGACCGCGTGAGACGACGCATCATCCAGTCCCAAACATGCTCAATGGGGGACAGATCCGGAGATCTTGCTGGCCAGGGTAGTTGACTTACACCTTCTAGAGCACGTTGGGTGGCACGGGGTACATGCGGACGTGCATTGTCCTGTTGGAACAGCAAGTTCCCTTGCCGGTCTAGGAATGGTAGAACGATGGGTTCGATGACGGTTTGGATGTACCGTGCACTATTCAGTGTCCCCTCGACGATCACCAGTGGTGTACGGCCAGTGTAGGAGATCGCTCCCCACACCATGATGCCGGGTGTTGGCCCTGTGTGCCTCGGTCGTATGCAGTCCTGATTGTGGCGCTCATCTGCACGGCGCCAAACACGCATACGACCATCATTGGCACCAAGGCAGAAGCGACTCTCATCGCTGAAGACGACACGTCTCCATTCGTCCCTCCATTCACGCCTGTCGCGACACCACTGGAGGCGGGCTGCACGATGTTGGGGCGTGAGCGGAAGACGGCCTAACGGTGTGCGGGACCGTAGCCCAGCTTCATGGAGACGGTTGCGAATGGTCCTCGCCGATACCCCAGGAGCAACAGTGTCCCTAATTTGCTGGGAAGTGGCGGTGCGGTCCCCTACGGCACTGCGTAGAATCCTACGGTCTTGGCGTGCATCCGTGCGTCGCTGCGGTCCGGTCCCAGGTCGACGGGCACGTGCACCTTCCGCCGACCACTGGCGACAACATCGATGTACTGTGGAGACCTCACGCCCCACGTGTTGAGCAATTCGGCGGTACGTCCACCCGGCCTCCCGCATGCCCACTATACGCCCTCGCTCAAAGTCCGTCAACTGCACATACGGTTCACGTCCACGCTGTCGCGGCATGCTACCAGTGTTAAAGACTGCGATGGAGCTCCGTATGCCACGGCAAACTGGCTGACACTGACGGCGGCGGTGCACAAATGCTGCGCAGCTAGCGCCATTCGACGGCCAACACCGCGGTTCTTGGTGTGTCCGCTGTGCCGTGCGTGTGATCATTGCTTGTACAGCCCTCTCGCAGTGTCCGGAGCAAGTATGGTGGGTCTGACACACCGGTGTCAATGTGTTCTTTTTTCCATTTCCAGGAGTGTATAATGTGCCTGAGTTAGAAAAGCTTCACAAACGGCTCTCTTGTGCTTCAGACTCAACCACATCGGTAACTAATTTTCAGAACCAGGCAGCGATTCCAGGTGCGTATTTAAAATTTGGATGTATAAATCAGGCTGAAACTTAATCAAAACTTCGTTTGAGCGTTAGATTAAAAATTTAAAAGTTGTGGCAGACTTACACAGTTAAATGGCAGTTTTTAAAAATTTTGCTGTGCTATCTCGTCGAAGCTTCTTAGAAGCAGTCTTACAGTGATCTTCACTCTTCGTAACAACTGTGGTGTCACCATTTCCAAGGGTAAGGACCATGACGGTATGAACCTCACTGCTATCCCTCAGCGACTGCCTTTCCCCATCTAACTAATCACTGTTAGGTGGATCGTATTTACGGAATATTCTCGACATTCCTGACATAATTTCGTGAGCGGACTGTTGTGCTAACAGACGGATTCCTGCCTCAATATTTTCTGTTATGCCCTCGATCGGAATTTTTAATCACAGCAGAGTCAGCTTCTATAGATGCTATTGTACTTTCATCTTTAATTACTTAACTGATGTAAATACACGCGACGAAAGCCTACATTGTATGACTGTTAAGTAGCCTTTGCGAACAGTTACTGTAACGGAGTGCCCAATTGCCGAGCCCGACCTCGCGCACTGCGGCCTGCTACGTGCAAGTTGGCTCGCCTCAGGCGAGGAGCAGTCACCGCGCGGTCCTTGACCATGTCCCTGGACAGGACTGGTCTCCAGCGGCTTCCTGGATCTCCTCCAGTCCTCCACAAGTCATAATTACCCTACCGTACCAAGCCATCAAACGTTTCCAAATGATGAAGCTCCCTAGTTGTTTATGTTCCTCTCTAATGTTACAAACCGATAGCAATCTGCCCATGAAAATCATCACGCTAACGAACAAATATATGATTCTACTTTTATTCTTTTTTAACCTGTAAGCATTTTTAATTTTTCATTGCTCTGTCGGGTCAAAATGGCAGCAGCTAAGTATTTGCGGCCTTCTGCCCCCCCTTTTTTTAGGGGGTGGAGATGGGGGTTCACCAGTCTTATGACTGAGTTAATCCGGCCCGCCACGAAATGACTCCCGTACCGACTTCTCCACCTCAGAGTAGCACTTGCATTATTTTGTTGGATGTATTCTAACGTCTATCTTTGTCTACAATTTTTTTTCCCTGCACAGCTCCCTTTGGTACCATTAAAGTCATTCTCTGATGCCTCTCATTCCGTTTCTTTTTCCTGTCAGTGTTTCCCATATCTTTCCTTAAGGAATTCCGTTGTCGGATCAACGAACATTGATCAAGTACTTTAACGCAGTACAGGGTGATTCAAAAAGATTACCACGACTTTAGGAATTTAAAACTCTGCAACGACAAAAGGCAGAGCTAAGCACTATCTGTCGGCAAATTAAGGGAGCTATAAAGTTTCATTTAGTTGTACATTTGTTCGCTTGAGGCCCTGTTGACTAGGCGTCAGCGTCAGTTGATGCTAAGATGGCGACCACTCAACAGAAAGCTTTTTGTGTTATTGAGTACGGCAGAAGTGAATCGACGACAGTTGTTCAGCGTGCATTTCGAACGAAGTATGGTGTTAAACCTCCTGATAGGTGGTGTATTAAACGTTGGTATAAACAGTTTACAGAGAATGGGTGTTTGTGCAAAGGGAAAAGTTCTGGACGGCCGAGAACGAGTGATGAAAATGTAGCACGGATCCAGCAAGCATTTGTTCGCAGCCCAGGAAAATCGACTCACAGGGCTAGCAGAGAGCTGCAAATTCCACAATCAACTGTATGGAGAGTCCTACGAAAAAGGTTAGTTATGAAACCTTATCGTCTGAAATTGGTTCAAGCACCTGAACGTCAACTACCCGAGGCGATGGATCGGCCGCCAGGCAGCCCGTGACAGAGCACTTCATCACTGGCCTCCAAGAAGCCCTGATCTTACCCCCTGCGATTTTTTCTTATGGGGTTATATTAAGGATATGGTGTTTCGGCCACCTCTCCCAGCTACCATTGATGATTTGAAACGAGAAATAACAGCAGCTATCCAAACTGTTACGCCTGATATGCTACAGAGAGTGTGGAACGAGTTGGAGTATCGGGTTGATATTGCTCGAGTGTCTGGAGGGGGCCATATTGAACATCTCTGAACTTGTTTTTGAGTGAAAAAAAACCTTTTTAAATACTCTTTGTAATGATGTATAACAGAAGGTTATATTATGTTTCTTTCATTAAATACACATTTTTAAAGTTGTGGTATTCTTTTTGAATCACCCTGTATTTTGTATTTAGGCTTAGCTCTATAGTAATTAGAGGCCGGTTCCTCAAACTTAGAATCTTTACGCTTCAAGGGAATGTGACACTCCTCCAACGGGGAAATTTATATTTTGTTGCGAAACGATCACCCAGCCACATAATTAAACTAAAACGCGGTAACTCTGCCCACCTCTCCCATCGCACCCGCTTGACTGATAAGATAAGGAATGAGGTGATTCTCTGTAGCAGAAATACCCATTTCGCAGGAGCACATCAGTGACATTGCCTGTCTCATCGGGTAAACCGTCTGAATCCGATATAACTCGTGACGTGTGTAGTAATTTCGTGAGCACCACCCCTTTATCGCGAATGGTGATGACAGCTGTTGGCCTGCAAATACATTACACTTTAAAAATAAAAAGACACACCACGGAGAAATAATCCTAATGGGACGGAAATCGGTAGAAGTGATGTACATGTGCAGACGAACAAATGATTTTCTTTGGGAGGGGGAAGGGGGAGGGGTTGGGGGGTCATCAGTCTTCTGTCTGATACAGCCGGTGGGCTAGAGGGTACCAAATGATTGCAGATTAAGTAAAACTGAATGATTTATTCAAGAGAAAAAGCTTCACAAATTGAGTAAGGTGATGACGTGATGGTCCTTATTTGGCCGTTATGCAAGCTCTTCTTCGGTTTGGCATTGATTAGATGTCCTCTTGATTGATACGCTACTTTAGACATTAAAAAAATCTAAGCGTAACAGGGCGAAGTCTGAGTGGAACACATTTTTTCGTATCAGTTAACAAAAAACCATGTTAAAAAGTTATTAAATAGTTGCATACTGTACACGTTGTATAATGTACTGCTATTTCAATAACACGATGGATAGTATCGTCCACATGTGTTGAGGCCGTTCGCCGGTATGGGTAGTGCGCACCACAAGCTATGCTTACCCGAACAGACAACCAAGTGAGGGCAGGTGACGTCATTGCATGTATAATAGAATACTTACTCACTATAACTCATTATAAAACTGTTGATACGTGAGCGCAGCCGCGAGTTAACAGCTGCGCTTCCATAGAAATATTAGCCTCAGTGGGCGACAAGGACTAACCATTGCGACACCGTCAATCTGCTCAATGTATTGGTCACTGCATAAAAAATAGGTCGAGGTGAGCACGTGCTTGAGAAAATCTACGAGTTCCCCTTCCAGCTTCTCGCTAATGAGCAACAGCGGTTCCTGTAACAGCTGTGGAGAGAGACGCGAGACAATCTGAACTTTTAAGTCTTATTTCTTGTGCCGACGAAAGAAGTCTTCAGAATTGCCGATGTGATACTCATTTTTTTGTGTCATCAGTCATCTGAATGGCATGATGCGGCCCTCCACGAATTCCTCTCCTATGCCAACTTCTTAATGTCTGGGTATCACTTGCAGCCTACGTCCTGAGTTATTTGCTGGATGTATTCCAATCTCTGTCTTGCTCTACAGTTTTTGCCCTCCATATTGCCACCAAATTACGTTCCCAGATGTTTTGCAAAGTAGTATGTTGGCAACCTAATATTACAACCGACCGAAGTGGCAAGCTATCATCATGAATTATAGGCAGTCTGTATGGACTGGTATTAACAGGTACCTGTGTATGTAGTCTGTTGGCCAAAACATCGGAGATACTTTAGCAGCTCCAAATTTCTTCTCTGCAGTTTGGCCATGTATGTCTTTATTTAACACTCTATATGCAGACTCGTCCAGTAACTGATTCATCTAGCCTCAGTACCATGGTCTGGAGAGGATGACTGTTGCGTTACCACCATTCCCATGTAGGATGACAATATCAGGATTCTCATTCAGGGATTCAAGTGCTGACCTCTCTGCAGCTGAGACACTGCTCCTGGGCGCTGAACCCCTATCAAAGCTCGCCACGTCTACCACGTCATCTCCTATATGGCGTCCTCGGGCAGGTTCGAGATTCCTTGGTTGAAAGAGAAAATTTGTCCAGAACGAGTTCTATTTTCTACGGACTGTGCACGAGGTTCAGACCCTTCCTCAAGACCGAATTATTGTTGGTATTTCACAAAGACATGCGACGTCTCTCCCGTGAACCGTTTCTACTACTTGTTCGTCGGCCAATCGTCGAGTAACAAAGACGCGGGGGGAAGCCGCGCGGTCTTGGTCGCCTTGTGGTACTCGCGCGGCTCCTCCCGTCAGGGGTTCGAGTCCTCCCTGGGGCGTGTGTGTGTGAGTGTGTGTGTGAGTGTGTGTGTGTGTGTGTGTGTGTTTGTTGTCCTTAGCGTAAGCTAGTTTATGTTAGATTAAGTAGTATCTAAGCCTAGGAACCGATGATTTCAGCAGTTTGATCCCATAACACCTAACCACAAATTTCCAGTTTCGAGTAACGTCGCAACTGTTATTAAATTAGTTGTAAGTATCGGAAAGATTGCTATCGAATGACAAGAGAAATAGTAAACATCACCAAAACTGTGGCTTGCTGATATTTTACGAGGATTTCAACAAATGGAAACTTAAACACGGTTTTCCGAAACTCCTTCACCAAAAAAGACGAAGTGAATATTCCTGAATTCCAATCAAAAACAACTGCCAAGATGAGAAACATAGAAATAGATATCCTCGGTGTATCGAAGCAACTTAAATCACTTAACAAAGGCAAGGCCTCCGGTCCAGATTGTATACCAGTCAGGTTCCTCTCAGAGTATGCTGATAAAATATCTCCATATTTAGCAATTATATACAACCACTCG
The DNA here is from genome assembly GCF_023864275.1 of Schistocerca cancellata. Lineage (NCBI taxonomy): Eukaryota > Metazoa > Arthropoda > Insecta > Orthoptera > Acrididae > Schistocerca > Schistocerca cancellata. Next base: position 146,451,516 of record NC_064628.1, on the reverse strand, counting down.
CTCACAGAAAGATCCGTACTTAAAGACTGGAAAATTGCTCAAATCACACCAATACCAAAAAAGGGAAGTAGGCGTAATCCACTGAATTACAGGCCTATATCACTAAAGTCGATTTGCGGTAGGGTTTTAGAACATATATTGAATTCGACCATTATGAAGTACCTCGAAGGAAACGATTTATTCACATATAATCAGCACGGATTCAGAAAATATCTTTCTTGTGAAACAACTAGTTCTTTACACTCATGAAGTAATAAGTACTATCGACAGAGGATCTCAAATTGATGCCACATTTTTAGATTTCCAGAAGGCTTTCGACACCGTTAGTCACAAGCGTCTTCTAACCAAACTGAGTGCATGTGGAATATCGCCTGAGTTGCGCGATTGGATTCGTGATTTCCTGCCAGGAAGGTCACAGTTCGTGGTAATAGACGGAAAGTCATCGAGTAAAACAGAAGTAATATCTGGCGTTCCCCAAGGAAGTGTTATAGGCCCTCTATTGTTCCTGATCTATATTAACGACATAGGAGATCTTGTGAGTATCCGTCTTAGACTGTTTGCAAACGATGCTGTCATTAACCATCTTGTAAAGTCGTCAGATGACCTAAACGAATTGCAAAATGATTTAGATAAGATATCTGTATGGTACGAAAAGTGGCAATTGATCCTGAATAAAGAAAAGTGTGAAGTTATTCACATGAGTACTAAAGGAAATCAGCTAAATTTCTATTACACATACCTGAGGGCTGTAAATTCAGCTAAATACTTAGGGATTACAATTACAAATAACCTAAATTGGAACGATCACATAGATAATATTGTGGGTAGAGCAAACAAAAAGACTGCAATTCATTGGCAGAACACTTAGAAGGTGCTACAGGTCTGCCAAAGAGACTGCTTACACTACGCTTGTCCACCCTATTCTGGAGTATTGCTGTGCGGTGCGGGATCCGCATCAGGTGGGACTGACGGATGACATCGGAAAAGTACAAAGAAGGGCGGCTCGTTTTGTATTATCGCGAAATAGGAGATAGTGTCACAGACATGGTATGTGAATTGGAGTGTCAATCATTAAATCAAAGGCGTTTTTCGTTGCGACGGAATCTTCTCATGAAATTTCAATCACCAGTTTTCTCCTCCGATTGCGAAAACAATCTGTTGGCACCCAATTACATAGGGAGAAATGATCATCACGATAATATAAGAGAAATCAGGGCTCGCATAGAAAAATTTAAGTGCTCGTTTTTCCCGCGTGCTGTTCGAGAGTGGAACGGTAGACAGACGTCTTGAAGGTGGTTCATTGAACCCTCTGCCAGGTACTTTATTGTGAATAGCAGAGTAATCACGTAGATGTAGAGGCGTGAAATTTTAGTCCAACATTCTTTGAAACAGGAGCAAAATCTTGTAGGCTCCTATACAAGACGGACCGGGGTAAGAAGCTCTTTGATTAGATCAGTACTAATATGAGATTGTGTATGTTGCCCAAGATCATGAAACGAAGCGCCTGAGTGTTTTCTACGTCGGTCAAGTATCTCCCAAAGTTGAAACAAATACACGTTCTGCAACCAATGTTTAAGGCTAAGGTTTTCGCCTTTTTCTCCGATAGCAGGGTTATCGTTCCTAACTTATTACTGCCTCCAGATATTCACACCTATCCTACTCTAAATGAAATGAGTTCGCGCAGATATATTCCCATCTCCGGACTTTTTTTCCTGTTGTAAGACAACGCCATCATCGATTCATCGCTTCGACTCAAGACTCAGTGTTACGAAATCCACGTTATTAACCACACCTGGCACCAACAGGCTCTTTTCTCCGTGGAAACTGATAAAGCACCGATGAGGGCAACTGCCGAAGAATATTTATTTCAGACAGTAAATGCAATTAAAACTTGAAATGAGTAACTTACCGCATCAAACGAATTCTGTGTGAGTGTATAAATTATACAAGCATCTGCGAACTGTTCTGCTGAGTCGCTATTGTGTTAGTATGGATACTTATGGACAGAAATATATGTATAAGTGACAGAGAGAGAGAGAGAGAGAGAGAGAGAGAGAGAGAGAGAGAGAGAGACGACACATACTTCAGTTCGACCAATACCGCTCCGTGGGTTTCACTATCGCCTCTCGTTCACCCGTTATCATAAACATTGATATCTAATGTATTGACTCACTGTCGTTTGGCTGCGTAATTCAGTTTGCTCACACATGCAATTTTCAGTACGAGTTGTTTAATCTATTCGGGCTAGGCGAGCCCATACGAAGTTTTCTGATCGTACTGTTTTACTAGGGATGACTTTAAATTGCTATGTATAGATTGGCAGAATCAAGCTTTCAAAACTGGTGCCAGAGACAGGGATTCATGTGACATTATTCTGAATGTCTTCTCTGACAATTACATCGAGCAGATATCTAGACAACCTATTCCTGAAGGTCTCGTTTTAGACGTCCTAGCAACAAAGAGACCTGAAATCTGCCCCGCGGGATTAGCCGAGCGGTCTAGGGCGCTGCAGTCATGGCCTGTGCGGCTCATCCCGGCGGAGGTTCGAGTCCTGCTTCGGGCATGGGTGTGTGTGCTTGTCCTTAGGATAATTTAGGTTAAGTAGTGTGTAAGCTTAGGGACTGATGACCTTAGCAGTTAAGTCCCATAAGATTTCACACACATTTTTGACTTTTTGAAGGCCTGAAATTCTCGTATCAGTTAACGACGAGGAGGGTACCAGCGACCATAAGGCTGTGATAGCCATTACGGCTACGGGTATTACAAGGAATGTTAAGAAAGGTAGGAAAATATTCTTGCTTAGCAGTCATGACAGGATACAAATGGCAGAGTATCTGAGAAGTCAACATCAAATATTCAGTGTTGAACACGAAGATATGGAGAAGAAATGGAAAAAAATTCAAAGCCTTAGACAAATATGTTCCGAGCTAGATATTAAGGAATAGGAAAGGCACCTTCGATATTTAGCCCTGTTAGAAAGCTACAACCACAAAATAAGGACAGATCTTCATCACAGATTCAAGAGAAGTCAGAACGTAGCTGACAGACGCCCAACGAAGCGAAAATGAGCGTACGAAGATTAATGACCGTAGTGATCAATGACTTTGAAAGTAAAATTTTGTCAACTGATCTGTCGCAAAACCCCTAAGAAGTTTTGGTTTTGCGCAAAATCAGTAATCGACTCGAAATTATCTAGTTACTCAGTGACCATAAGGGCACCGAAATGGAAACTGACAGAGAGAAGCTCGAAACACTGGATCAGACTTCTGAAATGTTTTCACTGTGGAAGATCGTAAGACGGTCTCTCATTTCAATGTTATACGTTTACATCTACATGGAAGCTCTGCAAGCCACGGTGCATGGCGGAGGGTACCATGTACCACTACTTGACATTTTCTTTCCTGTTCCACTTGCAAGTAGAGCGAGAAACGACTATCTGTTTACCTCCGTGTGAGCCCAAATTTTTCGTACCTTATCTCCGTGGTCATTACGTGCAATGCATGTTAGCGGCTATAGAATCGTTTGGCAGTCAGCTTCAAATGCCTGTTCTCTAAAGTATCTCAATATTGTTTCGCGAAAAAAAAAAAAAAAAAAAAAAAAACACGTCCCTTCCTTCCACGGATTCCCATTTCAGTTCTCGAAGCATCTCCGTAATATTTCGTGTTGTTCGAACCTACCGGTAACAATTCTAGCTGTCCGCCTCTGAACTGGTTAGCAGTCTTCCTTCAATCCGACCTAGTACGGATCACAAACACTCGAGCGGTACTGAAGAATAGGTCGCATCAGCGTCCTATATGTGGTCTCCTTTATAGGTGAACCAATCTTTCCGAAAAATCTCCCAATAAACCGAAGTCGACCATTCGCCTTCCCCACTATAGTTCTCACTTAGCAACGTTATGCCCAGATATTTCAACAATTTCACTGTGTCAAGCAGGACACTAGCAATACTGTATCTGAACATTACAGGTTTGATATTTCTACTCAGCCGCATTAACCTACATCTTTCCACATTTAGGGCTAGCTGCCATTTTGTCTAAGTCGGCTTGTATATTCCTGCAGTCACTCAAGTTCCATACGTTACCGTACACAACGGCACCGTCACCAAACAACCACTGATTGCTGCTCACCCTCTCCCCCAAATTATTTGTGTATATAGAGAACAACAGCGGTCCTAACATACTTCCTTGGGGCATTCCTGACGATACAAATGGCTCAAATGGCTCTGAGCACTATGGGACTTAACATCTGCGGTCATCAGTCCCCTAGAACTTAGAACTACTTAAACCTAACTAACCTAAAGGCATCACACACATCCATGCCTGAGGCAGGATTCGAACCTGCAACCGTAGCGGTCACGCGGTTCCGGACTGAAGCGCCTAGAACCGCACAGCCACACCGGCCGGCTCCTGACGATACCCTTTCGCCTGATGAACACTCGCCGTCGAGGACAACGTACTGGGTTCTATTATTTAAGAAGTCTTTCAGCCATTCACATATGTGTGAACTTATTCGATATGCTCGTACCTTCGTTAACGGCTTTCAATGGTGCTCCGTGTCAAACTCTTTCCGGAATTCTAGAAAAATGGAATCTTTCTGTTTCCTACATCAATAGTTCTCAGTCTATCATGTGAGAAAAGTACAAGCTGACTTTCGCACGAGCGATGCTTTCTAAAGGCAAGCTGATTCGTGCACATAAGTTTCTCGTCTCAAGAAAGTTTATTATACTCGAATTAAGAATTTGTTCAAGTATTCTGCAGCAAACAGAAGTTAGTGCTATTCATCTGAAATTTTGCTGGTTCGTTCTTTCACCTTTGTTATATACTGGGGTCACCGGCGCTCTTTTCCAGTCTCCTTGGATGCCTTTTGTACCATCTAAAGGGGATTACCTCAGGATCGGGTGGTTTATTTGTTTTTAAATCTTTCAGTTGTTTATGTACGCCAGGTACGCTTATTACTGTGTCGTCCGTACACGAGTCTGTCCCGTGGTCAAATGACAATGTGTGTACCATTCTCTCGTGTGAACGATATTTCTTGAACGTGAAATTTAAAATTTCAGCTTTCGTTTTGATATGTTCAACTCCCACGCCAGACTAGTCAATGAGGGACTGAATGGAAGCATTAGATTCGCTTAGCGATTTTACGTACGACAATAATTTTATCGGGCTCTCTGACAAATCTTTACCTCAGTTGTGACGGTGGTAGCTGTTGCATACTTAGCGCATAGATCTTTCCACAGACGCACGAATCTCTACTAACCTTGGCTTGTCAACATTTCTGTGTCCCCTTTCGAACCGAGAGTGCAGCGGCCTCTGTTTCCTCAGCACCCACCTAATTTCGTTACTTTTCAATTCTTTATTCACTTACTAGGCACACGATTCTTCAGACAACGATTTACAGTCTGCTTAAACTATGCCCATAATTTCTACACATCCATCGTACTGGAACTAAGTGATGCCAATTCACTGTGTAAGTGAGATGTTAATAACTGACACACTGCCTGTTGGCTTCTGTCTCGGTTCTTCGGCCGACGTTGATCTGATGATTTTTCTGACATTTCGCCAGTACAGTTGGCTGACATTGTCGAAGTTGTACCCTCCATTGCTGCTAGTGAACTGGAGCCGAGCTCGCGGCCGCACACTGTATGTACCTGGCGCGCGAACGTCCGAGGGCTTATCCGCGATCCTTTCCGGTGCGGTTCCTCTCTTTCTACCTGCGACAGTCGTTCGGTCTCAAACAGCGCATACTCTGCCACGGCCGAGTTCTTCAAGTGCCTAAACCTCCAATGTCGCTTATGCTCTGTGATCCTGGTGCTGATTGATCGTCCAGTCATTCCAACACAAACTTTTCCACGTGTGCATACTGCCGACATTGCAAGTACGTCCCTTTTCTACTTTGCCGATCCAAGAACCTCTTTGATCTCCATTCTCGGTTTGTAAATTGTCTATACGCCGTGTCTGCTCAATATACGTCCGATTCTGTCCGCCACTTTGGGAATTTATGGCGCATTTGTCACTTCGCCGAGTGTTTGGCTCTGTTATATTTCTAATATACAATATGTGATCAAAGGTATCGGGACAACTAGCTGAAAATAACTTACACGTTCGTGGCGCCCTCTATCGGCAATTCTGGAACTCAATATGGTGTCGGCCCGCCTTTAGCCTTAATGACAGCTTCCACTCTCGCACGCATACGTTCTATCAGGTGCTGGAAGTTTCCTTGGCAGCCCATTCTTCAAGGTGTGCTGCAATGAAGAGAGGTATCGATGTTCGTCGCTGAGGCCTGGCACGAAGTTGGCGTTCCAAAACATCCCAAAGGTTTTCTATAGGATTCAGGTCAGGACTCTGTGCTGGCCAGTCCATCACAGGGATGTTATTGTCGTGTAACTACTCCGCCGCACGCCGTGCATTGCGAAGAGTTGCTCGATCGTGTTGAAAGATGCAATAGCCATCCACGAATTGCTCTTCAACAGTGGGAAGCAAGAAGGTGCTTGAAACATCAACGTAGACCCGTGCTGTGATAGTGCCACGCAAAACAACCAGGGGTGCAAGCCCCCTCCATGAAAAACACGACCACACCGTAACACCACCGCCTCCGAATTTTATTGTTGGCATTGCACACGCTGGCAGATGACGTTCACGGGTATTTGCCATAATCACACCCTGCCATAGGATCGCAACACTGTGTACCGTGATTCATCAGTCCACACACTGATTTTCCACTGTGAGACCTGAGTTTCTCCTGGCGTATACAAGTTTCTAATAACTTCCGGGAATTCAGCCAGGTAACACCTTCAGCGACCGCCGATATTTAGGCAAACTGCATCGGACAGGTGGCATGCATGCAAATTTAAAACCTCGGTTCTCGGGCTGAAGCAGGAAAGTTGCGATGGGTAGTCCGTTGTCTCTTGTGATCGCAAATTTGTTTATGGAAGACTTCGAGGACCGTGCATTGGAGTCGGCGCCTTTGAAACCCGCCTGTTTCTTTGGATACTTTGACGATACCTTCGTTGTTTGGCTTCATGGTAGGGAACATTTGAACGTCTTTCTAGAACATCTGAACTCGATCCACCCGAACATTCGTTTTACGATGGAGGTGGAAGAGGATGGTTGCCTTCCCTTTCTTGGCGTGTTGGTTAGGAGGATGGATGATGTATCATTGGGACATGCAGTCTACAGGAAACGTACTCACAAGGACTTGTACTTACAGGCTAATAGTTGTTACCATCCGGCTCAGCGTGTAGGGGTACTTCGTACCTTGGTACACAGGGCACATGTCGTTTCTGACGCTGAGACTTTGCCAGCTGAGCTGTCCCATCTTGAAGTTACATTTCGTCAAAATGGTTATAGTGATAGACAGATTGAACGTGCGTTGCGCTATCGACCAACTGTACATCGGGTGATTGATGATAATTCTAAGTCAACGCCTAAGTCTACTGCCTTTTTGCCTTACGTGGGAAATACGTCCAACAAGATCGGTCGTATTTTACGGAAATACGATGTGAAATGTGTTTTCCGACCTCCATCTAAAATGATAGCACTTTTGAGTTCCGTTAAGGATGATCTTGGACTGCGTAAGGCGGGTGTATATCGTATTCCTTGTAGCTGCGGCATGGCATATATTGGTCAAACTATCAGGACCGTGGAGGACCGATGTACTGAGCATAAACGGCACACCCGATTACAGCAGCCAAGTAGATCTGCTATTGCCGAACATTGCTTGGATACTGATCACCCCATGTTATATAATAACACCGAGATATTGGCATGCACGTCCAGCTATTTGGACAGTGTTATTAGGGAGGCAGTTGAGATTAAATTAGCGAGCACCCTCGTTAACCGGGATAGAGGTTTCTGTTTAAACTGTTTGGAATCCGGCTCTCTTCCTTGTCAAAAAAACAGAGGGACAGAGTCAATGCTACCTCACCTGCGAATTCATAGTCTCACTGTCGATAGCTCTGACTTTGGTCATCTTTGGTGGCACTAGTGTTCAGTGTGTGTGCGTTATCTTTCCAGGTTCAGTCCGAGAATCGAGGTTCTAAATTTGCATGTACGCCGCCTGTCCGTTGCAGTTTGCCTTGAAAATGGCCCGCCGAAATATCGGCGGTCGCTGAAAGTGTTACCTGGCTGAATTCCCGGAAGTTATTTAAATGTTTTTCCACTGTTCAATCATGTTATGTTTACACTCCTTACACCAAGCGAGGCGTTGTTTGGCATTTACCGACATGATGTGTGACTTATGAGCAGCAGCTCAACCATGAAATCCAAATTTTCTCACCTCCGCCTCACTGTTATAGTACTTGCAGTGGATCCTGATGCAGTTTGGAATTCCTGTGTGATGGTATGGATAGATGTCTGCGTATTGCATGTTACGACCCTCTTCAACAGTCGGCGGTCTCTGTCAGTCAGCAGACGAAGTCGGCCTGTTCGCTTTTGTGTTGTCCTTGTTCCTTCACGTTTCCACTTCACTGTCACATCGGAAAGAGTGGAACTAGGGATATTTAGGAGTGTGGAAATCTCGCGTATAGACGTGTGACACAAGTGACACCCAATCACCTGACCATGTTCGAAATCCGTGAGTCCTGCGGAGTGCCTGATTCAGCTCCCTCACGACGTCTAATAACTATTGAGGTCGCTGATATGGAGTACCTGGCAGCACAATGCACCTAATATAAAAAATAATAATAAAAATAATAATATAAAAAACATGTTCTCGGGGGTGTCTGGATACTTTTGATCACATAGTGTAACTTGTGGAGTACCCGTTGCTCCTCAGAACACTTTCCAGGTGTTACACCTCGCGTCTGAGGTGCTGCTGCTTCTTACGTATTCGTCTTACTCGCGTTACGATCGTATTAATCGTACCTCTTTTCTGCCCCGGCAGGAGATTTGATGGCTTGTGCAGGTATCGGTCCGTGTGTGTCGGTTATCGATACAAGCTGTATCGCAGGTTTTCATCACCCGTAGTAAGCAGCACCTCTAGAAATGGTAGTTTTTTTTGTCCTTTTCTACTTGCATGGTAAAATTCGTGTTGGCACGGGGCTGTTTCAGTGTCTTAAGAAGTCACCGAGCCTTTCATAATCATGGCTCCACACAACGAAAGCGTCATCGACTTATCTGTACCACACCTTAGATTTACAAGGTGCCAAGTCCAGTACCTATGCTTCGAAATGTTCCATGAGGAAGTAGGCCAGTACTGTAGTAAGAGAACTGCCCATAGCGACGCCTGCCAGCTGATCGTAGTAGTTTCCATTCCACGTGATATACCGCGTGGTGAGCCATGCATGAAAGAGCTTTGTGATGTTTTGTGGAAAAATGGAACCGATATGTTCCAGAAAGTCCCGGATTGGAACTTCCTTACACAAAGAAACAACATCAAAGCTGAACAGGATGATGTTTGGTGTAAGTCAGAAAAATCTCTAACGAACGTCGGCCGAAGAGCCCGAAACAGAAAGCAAAAGGCAGTGTCTCAACAAGTAGTAACGAAAGCCTTAACGGTTTTTTATTACACGTCTATGGGGAGGAGATCTGAAGAATGTACCGATGCCTTGACCGACGACGGAATAAGAAAGCGCTACTGATTTCCTCTCCTGCCTTTCTGTCGCGGCGCCGGGATGAAGGTGCTACACCAAAGTTCTTGAAACGTAAGCGCCTATTCACCACCGCCCAAGCACATCATATCTACGACAGAATGAAAAGAGCTTTTCATGGTGAGCGGATTCATACAACATAGAGAGATTTGGCAAGAACGGGTGAGGAACTACTGGACATTTTGTATTAACTAAGTAGCAGAATGCATCGAGACGGCTGGAACAAGATCGACAGCATCATTCACAGGAACAATGAAAACGAATTCGAGCGCTGCACTGAGTGATAGAAGAAAAAGCTTGCGAGATGCCGGAAGCAGACTGACAATGCGATTCCAGGTATGTTACGTAGAGTGGGCAACCTCACTGAACGACAGTTGACCGAAGAGGTATTGTCTGTCCATCAAAAAGGATGAATTTCGCTATCATCCCGACAGCTATTCCTATGAAAGATATCATTGTGAATTCTGAAGCGGTTATTCGAACCCTTCTTTGTGAAACAGCAAAGGAAATACCCACTGAAACAGCCAGGATACTGCGCAGAGCAAAACCACCAGCTTGCATTCTGAAGAAAGAAGTGGTACAACCTATTGAGAATCTAAACGCCGACAAGATATGTTGGCAGTGCCTGCCGATAAAGGAAATGCGACCACCGTAATGGATAGCGACGATTATGAATGGATGATTCGGGATCTATTAGACCTCGACGACGTACCGAAAACTAGGCGCTCCTGGCCTCTCTGCTCCAGACGCACGTGGAGAAAAGTGATATACATAGAGGACTCTAGACATTTCATTGAGAAGCTGAAGAAACTTGCACCAAACAATATCCTGTTTTTTGTTGTTTCTTTGTTTACGAAAGTTCCACTCAGTGACTTTCTGGAGCAAATCGGTTCCATTTTTCCACAAGACATCACAAAGCTTTTTCACGCATGGCTCACCACGAAGTATATCACGTGGAATGGAAACTACTACGATCAGCTGGAAGGTGTCGCTATGTGTAGTTCTCTTAGTCCAGTACAGGCAAACTTCTTCATGGAACATTTCAATGCATAGGTACTGGACTTGGCGCCTTGTAAATCTAAGGTGTGATACAGCTAAGTCGATGACCGTTTCGTGGAGCCATGATGATGAAAGGCTCGGTGACTTCCTTAGACACTTGAACAGCCTCCATGCCAACACGAATTTTACCATGGAAGTAGAAAAGGACAAAAAAAAACTACCATTTCTAGAGGTACTGCTTACTACGGGTGGTGAAAACCTGCGATACAGTTTGTATCGATAACGGACACACACGGACCGATATCTGCACAAGCCATCAAATCACCTGCCGAGCCAGAAAAGAGTTATGATTAATACGCTAGTAATGCGAGTAAGAAGAAGCAGCACCTAAGACGCGAAATTTAACACCTGGAAAGTGTTCTTAGGAGTAATGGGTACTCCACAAGTTATATTCCAAGTACAACAGAACAAACACTGGGCGAAGTGACAATTCAGCCATACATCCCCGAAGTAACGGACAGAATCGGACTATATTGCGCAGACACGGTGTAAAGACAATTTACAAACCGACAAGGGAGATCAAAGAATGTCTCAGATCGGCAAAGGAGGAAAAGGACCGACTTGCATGGTTGGGAATATACCTCATACCACACACATGCGGGAAAAGTTTATGTTGGAATGACTGGACGATCAATAAACACCAGGATCACAGAACATAAAAGCGACATTTGAGGTTGAGGCAGGTGAAGAATTCGACCGTGGCAGAGAAAGCGCTTTTTTAGACCGACCACGTAGTAAAATACGCCGACACGGATCTTCTGGCTGTAGAGAAGAACTATCACATCCCCTTGTTTAGAGAATCTGTAGAAATACACAGACATTAGGATAAATTCAACAAGAAAGAAGAAAGCCTCATGGTCAATGGATCCTGGGTTCCCGTGCTGCAACGAACGACCGTCGCAGATAGCAAAAAGAGAACCTCACTAGAAATGATCGCGGAGAAGCCCTTGAATGTTGGCGCGCCATGTACATACAGTGCGCGGCCGCGAGCCCGGCTCGAGTCCACCAGCAGCAATGGAGGGTAAAACTTTGACAGCGCCATCCAGTCGTACTGGCGAAACGTCAGAAAAATCATTAGATCAATGTCGGCCGAAGAACCCGAGACAGAAGCAGACAGACAGCTTGTCAACAGGTGTCCACGAATGGCTTAACAGTTTTGTATGTTAATAACTGCTTATGTGCTCTATCTAGCAGAAACACTGTCGTAGCCTTCTTGATTGATTTATTAATTTCCGTAGTCATAGTTGCTATAAGGACATGATCGCTAATCCCCATTTCGATACTGACGATAACGTACGGCCTATTTGTAGCTACAAGGTGTAAGATATTTCTACTGCGTGTAGGCTGCGGAGCTAGCTGCTGAAGACAACTTTCATCAAACGTGTTTAAAAGCATTTCGCATAATCGTCTGTGTATGCCCTCCCCCCCCCCCCCCCCCCCCGCAATGAATCCAAAGATATCCCAGTCTATGTTCGACAGGCTGAAGTCGCCTCCATCCAGTATTGCTTAATGTTGGTATATACGTGCTATTGACCGCACACTTTCTTTGAATTACTCTATAAATGTCACAGAGGAATCGTGTGGCTAGTAAATATATTCAACAATTAACTTGGTTTCACCTAAGCCTGTTATGGGCGACCAGATGACTCACAGACACACTCAACTTCGACCTCAATAGAGACATGTTCTTGTCTACTGCAATGAACACTCCCCCTCTAAAGCCATCTAATGTGCCTTTCCGAGTTCGTTTCACGACTCGCTAAGTACATCAGGGCTCTCCAATTAGGGTTTCACCCAGCTCTCGGTCGCAAGAATAATTTGAGAGCAATAACTTTCCTGGAGGACTTCGAAAGGTCAGATACTGAGATAAATGATCGCGGAATTGGAAAACCACTACAATGGCTTTGTAGCGGAAACGCATCAGGACCAAATCAATTGGTGTTGGTAAGATACTCCATAGATTATGTGAAAGAACTTTCCCTCTTATTGCTGCATCTTATTGTAGGTTCCAAGAGCAAAGAAGGACTACTGGAGAAAAGCGCAGGTCATTTCCCCTTTCAAGAATGGTCGTAGGACACATGCACATAATTGTAGGCCTATGTCGTTGGCGTCAATCTGTTGTAGAATTATGAATCGTGTTTTGCGGTTATGTATTATATCGTTATGAGGAACAAAAGTCTCCTCTACAAAAATCAACATGGCTTTCGCAAAAAGAGACCTTAAGAAACAGCTCGCTGTGTTCCAGATCCCCAGCGGTGTAGAACGTCGGCGTCCAGGTGGATTCCTTGATTTGAAGAAGGCATTAGAAACTGTTGCGCACTGCCGTTTAGTGAAAAAAATACGAGCTCACCAAGTGTCAGACCATATTTACAACTGGATTCAAGACTTCCTTGCGGATAGAACTCAACATGTCGCTCTTAGCGGAACAGAATCGGTGGATGCAGAAGGTAATTCCGGGGCTAGCCCAAGAAAGAGTGATAGGATGGTTGGTGTGTACAGTGTACATATGTGATTAATAGAAAGAGTCTAGTAGAAACGTCTTCAAAACTGTTTGCTGACGATGCGGTTGCATGCAAGAGTGTAACAACACCAGAAGACAGTGACGATATCCTGGACGATCTGCAGAGGATTGATGAATGGTGCTGTCACGGCAATTGACCCTGAACGTAAATAAATGCAACATATTGTGCATACTTAGGAAAAGAAATCCACTGCTGTATAACTATATTATTGATGTAAAGCTGTTGGTAACAGTATCCACAGCAACCTTAAGTGGAATGACCAAGTAACTCAAATAGTAGCAAAAGCAGATGTCAGACACATTCAGAGGAAGAAACTTAAGGAAGTGCAAGCTGATTCACTAAGTAAGTGCCTTGTAAGATGCTTTTTCGACTTATTCTGGATTATTGTTCATCATCATGGTATCCTTACCTGATAGGACAGACAGGGGGTGGGGATGGAGAGGAGGAGGAGGAGGAGGAGGAGGAGGAGGAGGAGAAGAAGAAGTTTCGTCACGAGATCGTTTAGTCGGCGCGAGACCTTTACAAGAATGCTCAACAAACTCCGGTGGTAGACATTACAACAGAGGTGTTGTGCATCAAGAAGAGGTTTACTATTAAAACTAAGGCTACCAGAGGACCACTCTTCCAAGGCGCCAATGGTGAGTGGAAGAGGGATGGGGAGGGGATCAGTTAGTGTACCAGAAGTACCGTCCGACACACACCATGAGGTGGATTGTGGCACATATGTAAATTAATCTGTCAGTGTTAGCTAGGACGAACGTGAAGTTAATCTAGAATTACGACGAAATAATGTGCGTAATTATATGTCATGAGATCAGGAAACATTCTCATAAAAATAGGATTATTTTTTATATTGAAATCAACTGCTTCTGAAAACAGCAGTAATAATATAAATGCCGCGCGGGGTAGCCGCGTGGTCAAGGGCGCCTTGCCACGGGTTGCGAGGCTCCCCACGTAGCAAGTCCCAATCCTCCATCGTGTGTGTGTGTGTGTGTGTGTGTGTGTATGTGTATGTGTGTGTGTGTGTGTGTGTGTGTGTGTGTGTGTGTGTGTGTGTGTGTCCTTAGCGTAAGTCTGTTTAAGTTAGATGAAGTAACGTGTAAGCCTAGGGTCCCATGGCCTCAGCAGTTTTATTCCATAGGAACTTACCAAAAATTTCCCATAAAATGACCCCCTCAAAATGTTGCAGAACTAAAAATAATTCCTCTCGATCCCCTATGTGTTGAAGTATCACAACCAGCACTGAGCGTTTGGTCGGAATCATGTTGCCTACCAACAGCAAGTAAACGCAGAGTGTACGTTACCTAACGTTGCGCCATTGCTTCACCTTGTGCTACTGATGTTAGACAAGTGAGCCAAGAGAAGCAATTCCAAGGCTATATTACCTCTGGAAACACTGAAATTATTTGACCTGCTGAGTGCTGAATTAATTACGTCGCGTTTTTGTCGTCCATTTGCTCACAGCGACCGGGCAAGGAACAAAATCACAGCTCTCACTCTTCTTGGCTGGCTCTGAAATTTTCTGTAATGTTTGTAATGGCACATTTCGTTTCGGAACGCCCTATGTCACGCTTTTCAGTGTTGCAAATTAAAATGTCCTCATCCGGCAATTATTTAGATGAGTGTAACTAACGACGTTATGAATTATGGATACTAATTTGTGCCAACGCTTAAAACAATATTCAGCCGTATCTGAGACATTTTACAGCAGGAGAAGTGTATTCTATCTAAAGCCCACAGATCCTGAGACCACTTGTCGTATCTTTAATACAGAAACAGAGTAACGAACATATCATGTTCGCAGGAATTTTCACAGCTAATCTTGCATGAAAATTAAGCACTATTTAAACTTGAATTGCTAATATTCGCCGCGTTTATCCTTAGCTACGAGCGTAATTATTATCGTTTGGACAAAAAGATCTAATTGTCTTTAGCAATTGAATTTCATTTAATTTATAATAAATTGTGGTTCATCTAATTACATTAGGCATATTCAGTAAACTGTAGAAGGTAGTAGTTACTATGATTATTTGTTTCGTACAGGTATTAGTTTCGACTTATCTGGACTTGAGTTTGTAGAGTTTCATAGCAGCGTGTTTTCTGCTTCACGCCTTAAATCTGTTAAGTTCAAACAGAAATAAAGTTTAAATGTATATGTCTATGAATAGTTATTTTTATATGCGAGACCAACACAATTGAAGTCCGCTCGCAATTATTTTTCAGGTTTTTGCATTCTCCTCATGGTTGTCGCTACTACGGACATTAGTAGAGCAGATATCGCTAGTAGCAATATCAATCACGTTAATTGTAGGTTGCTTTACAGAAGAGTGAAAACTATTACACACACACACACACACACACACACACACACACACACACGCGCGCGCGCGCGCGCGCGCACCCTCGTAGCCGTACCCCACTTCCCAGGTTTTACTAAAAGTTACACTTGTTCTGCACCGAGCTGTAACGTGAACAGCCCGTGCTACTTATTTAGAAAATGGCTCAAATGGCTCTGATCACTATGGCACTTAACATCCGAGGCCATCAGTTCCCTAGAACTTAGAACTACTTAAACGTAGCTAACGCAAGGACATCACACACATCCATGTACGAGGCAGGATTCGAACATGCGACCGTAGCGGTCGCGCGGTTCCAGACTGAAACGCCTAGAACCGCTCGGCCACAACGGCCGGCACTTATTTAGAAAAAATTAGTACTTTGTGCGTTTATTTACACAAAATACCATGGGGAAACAGATAGTGATACTGGAGCATTACATTTTTGTACATTATATGTTGAAAATACCGGTAACCATCATCTGTACAATAGAAAGACTACAATGAATTCCGTGCTGGGCCGAGATTACAACCCGAATTTTCCGCTAGCGGTCGCCTTACCATTGGGATGTCGGTGCACGGCTAACGGCGAGATCCGAACTTCCACGTATTTTGAACCATGTGACCGCAGCCTGTACTCGTACATCCACTGCGTATATTCATGTACAGACGAGACATTTCACTTAGAAGTCGCTTCCCTGGAGTCGGCGGATAACGATATCGCAGTGTCTGTTTTATTCCCGCATGCACACATATCCACGGGAAACTACACCGTAATTCGGAACAACATAGGCACTGCAATATCATATTAAATTTTCAGTTTACTCACAGCGATAGTTCAGGCACATCAAATACGCCAACGTATTTATTAATGCTTACTATTATACTGAACACAAAATGATAATGCCGATATACTATGCGAGAAGTCGAGTTTCCATTCATTGGCGTGGAATGAGAGAGCTGTACGAGAAAAGTGGTAGAATGGTATATTTCGACATTTAAATAAATGGCTACCAACCAACACACGTATGTTAATTATAAAACAGACTAGGACGCAAGGGTCGTTCATTGAAGGGCGACAGCTTTCGATCGACACCTGATGGTCTTCAGACCTTCAGCTGTAATGATGGACAATGGCTGTGCATGGAGCAGGAACAGCTGAACGCGTTAGTGAACAGTAGCAGTTGACTCTCGTCACTGAGCGGTTCCATGCTTCATGCACAGCCATTGCCCATCAATTTGACAGAAGATCTTAAGATGATCAGGCGCAGATTGAAACCGCTCACCTTTTAAGAAACATGCCTTGCGATCTAGACTGTTTTGTCATTAATTTCGACTATTGCAATGTGATCACGGACTTCTCCTGCAATGTTTAAAAAAAATACGTAGATTAATTAAATAAGTATCTGTGTAATAGCCAAATGGAACAGAACTCCAGTGATGGCTAGTTTAAAATCCTTGCTCGCAGTTACTTCAGGACTGGTTAACCGTATTAAATTTTTATCTATTACTAATGCTATCTCCCGTTCGGCTCTCAGTAATAGACAATAGAAGATGCGAAAGGAAACAAAAATTGCGTTGGATTGTAGTCGTGGATATAACTAGCTCTGTTGACAATTAATTGCTCATGATTTTCTACGTAACTAACACTATTACAACCACGGCTATAATCCAGTGCAGTTTTTTTTTCCTTTCTCTTTGGATATTTCGTCGCCCCGACGCTACCGTGGGCGCTGTGCAGTGACACTCGGCTCTGAGGTAGCTGGCTCGAACCCTGGTACTGGATGAAATCACTATAGTTAGCTTTCGGATGGCAAGGCAAAGGGACATTGGTGGTGGCGTACAATTTCTGATCACCAGACTTCACGGCGACGTCCTGGATTACATTCCAAACCTCACCGTCGAGTGAAGGCGTGTGACGCTGTTGGTGGGAATGGGAACATTAAATTCGGCGTTCCCCTTGGTGCTGGTGCTATTCACGATGAGTGGGGTATGTGACGGCACTAGGTGTCAAACCTTTTGTTTCGTCCACAGCAAACCACACTTGGACATCTCCCAGGACGAAAACATGGAATTTCTGCAATTGTCAACAACACTCACCCGTTTTCATTTCATATAACCAAGTTATTTGTGTGTTGTGTTGAGGCATCCTCTGATCGATGTTGTGGAGTGGGAAGACTAATCGTATAGGGGAGATCGGATGTTCAAATTGCCGTCCAACCACACCGATTTCATGTACATCCCTTAATGAAAATGACTGGGTAGTTGCTGCGAAAAGGGCACGATCCTTTTGCATTCTTATCCTTTCCCAAACCAATCTTGCGCTATAATTGTGTTGTCTACGATACGTTAAACGCCAGCCCTCGTCCGTGGTTTCTCAGACTTTCTCGAAAAGAATATTGATCGAAGCATTAATGGTTTGCTGTTCCAGTGTCTATCGTGAGCGTCAAATTGGTTCAAATAGCTCTGAGCACTATGGGACTTAACATCTATGGTCATCAGTCCCCGAGAACTTACAACTACTTAAACCTAACTAACCTAAGGACAGCACACAGCACCCAGTCATCATGAGGCAGAGAAAATCCCTGACCCCTCCGGGAATCGAACCCGGGCGTGGGAAACGAGAACGCTACCGCACAACCACGAGCTGCGGAGAGCGTCTTATTGATTCTTTACACAGGTGTCTGAAAAATTATGACAATTTGTCACATCGGTTATGAGTGTTTTACGTAGAACATACAGCTGAAGGCGCTGGGAGGTTCTAAACATGAGACGCACTGCAGTGAAAGTACAATAGTAATCACTGACTAGCTTTCATTTGAAATGGCTGCCGACACGAAGTCCAAGTTTTTGCATTGTCCAGTTTTTACACAGTCCAGTCTAGCCACTGTCACGAATGATGATGATGATAGAGAAAATGGTGATGGGGAGAGCCTAAACGCGTCGATAAATCATTTCTGAGCGGCTAAACGAATAGTTATTTTAGCGACTTATTGAGCTGTATATAAAACCTTCAGTCGGCCCCGGTGGCCGAGTGGTTCTAGGCGCTGCAGTCCGCAACCACGCGGCTGCTACGGTCGCAGGTTCGAATCATGCCTTGAGCATGGATGCGTGTCATGTCCTTAGGTTTAAGTGGTTGTAAGTCTAGGGAACTGATGACCTCAGATGTTAAGTCCCATAGTTCTTAGATCAATTGAACCACTTTATAAAACCTACAAAATAAGATAATGCATCAACTCACAATTGTGAAATATCACGTTTAAAAATGTCGTAGTAAATGAAAGACTGACTTGATCATAAGCCTAATGCTCCATGTCGTGCCGTAAATACGTAACTAAAACACGTGAATAATAATAATAATAATAATAATAATAATAAAAATAATAATAATAATAATAATAATACCCCAGAAGACATGACAATGTAGCAAAAATAATACATCAACAACTTGCCATAAAACATAAACTGATAAAACAACACGTTCCCACATACAAGTACACACCACAAAATGTACTGGAGAATGATGAATACAAATTATACTGGAACAGAACGATTATAACAGATAAAACAACACCACATAACAAACCTGACATCATACTCACCAATAAAAAGAAGAAATTAACACAACTAATTGAAATATCCATACCCAACACAACAAATATACAGAAGAAAACAGGAGAAAAAATTGAAAAATACATCCAACTGGCTGAGGAAGTCAAGGACATGTGGCATCAGGATAAAGTCAACATTATACCAATTATATTATCAACTACAGGAGTCATACCTCACAATATCCACCAGTACATCAATGCAATACAGCTACATCCAAACATATATATACAACTACAAAAATCTGTAATTATTGATACATGTTCAATGACCCGAAAGTTCCTAAATGCAATATAACATATACCATACAGTTACAAGGAAGTCACGCTTGACCGAGGTCCGCGTCACGTTCCATTTTTAACCAGACTTAAGTCTGAGGAAAAAAAAGATAATAATAATAATAATTATCATCATCATCATCATCATCCATCATCATCATCCATCATCATCATCCATCATCATCATCCATCATCATCATCCATCATCATCATCCATCATCATCATCCATCATCATCATCCATCATCATCATCCATCATCATCATCCATCATCATCATCCATCATCATCATCCATCATCATCATCCATCATCATCATCATCCATCATCATCATCTTGGGCCTTTGTCCCACTTCCGTGTGGGGTCGGCCCTGTTACTACGTATTTGGCAATGTTAGTGTCAAAGGATGGCTGGATGCCCTTCCCATCACCACCCCATACCACACAGGATGGAAGTAGTGTCCCCAGCTGTCTGTGCCTACTGTAAGTCATGAAATAATGCGAATGTGTGCAAATGTCTTTGAGCCGTGTAACTGAGGTGGGACATGGGGAACAGTCCGGTATTCACCTGGTGGGATGTGGAAAACCGCCTAAAAACCGCACATCCAGGCTGGCCAGCACACTGGCCCTCGTCGTTAAATCGCCAGGCTGATTAGATCGGTGGCTGGCGCGCCCACCCAAGACCAGGAAGCAGCGAATTAGCGCCCTCAGCTAACCTTTCTGTTAACGAAACCACGCGAACGATACCAAAAATTGTTTTGCTCTGCACAAACAGTTTCAGGTTTTCGACAATAAGTTAGAAATGAGTACAATAAAAAAAATCTGAGTAATTTTTGGTATGTAAAATTGTTGTCGCCACTTCGCCGATCCGAGAACGTTTCACTTTTTTCGCAAAGTGGAAGACGTTGAACAGAGTGCAGCGTTGGCTTAAATATCTGTTCAGAGATTATGAACGTGAAGCAGACTGAGCAATAAAACTTCGAAAGTCGTCTGCTATTCGGCATCTCTCGTACCGCGTATCCGTAGGCGATGTTAGGCTCTTTTGTGTCTCGAAGATTCTGCAGTCACTTCTCTACATGGGATAATATCTCAACGGTTCTGTGTCTGTCTGGGTGGCACATCTTTTGGTGAACACTGTGAGTTACGCCTAAGAAAACCGTATGAGCTTCGAAGGGACGGAGTCAACAATGACGCTTGTCGGCAGAATAGGTTCTTGAGACCGTATGGCCAGCCGACTACTTCTGCGTGCTGTCCTCAGGATGTGTCGATGTGTGCATGATTATACAGCACTGAATGTCTTTCCGTGATGCATTCTGCAGTCGAGGTTAACGCGGCATATACGAGGACTTCGTCCGTTCACTCAGCTTTTCTAAACACATGGGACATTGACTAATTTTAGGTCATCGAAAGTTTCATCGTCAAATAATATTTCGAACACTAAGGCTAGTATATACTGAATTTCTTTTGTCCGTGGCGTATGAGTCGTTATATATATATATATATATAGCCTTCAGAATTGCGTCTGTAACGGAAGTCATTGAGATTATTTCGGCGACCAACAAGAGCATTATATTCCTTCGTAGGCGTTTGCAGAATACCTATGGAGACCTGGCAGTGTAGAAAAGCACGATGAGGCGTTGAGTGATGCGTCTGTCATCACTGCAGCAAAGTTCGCGCAAACCTGTCCTATCTCCCGCATGCCGGCCGACCGACCGTAGACAGATTTTAACACGTATGTTGGAACGTGCGGACACACTCACTCAAAGCGATCGACACGTCGCAATCAAATACCTCGCTGCACAACTCTGCGTCTCCGTTGCCTGTGCTGTCATCCTCATCCACCAATTGGGTTACTCAGAAGAGTGCGGCTGCTGTGTTTTTCGACGCCTAACAGAAGACCAAAAAGTACAACAAAGGACCATCTGTGCGTTACGAGGCTGATCGTGACAATTTTCTGTAGAACATCGTCACAGATGATGAAACATGGATTCATCACTTCGAACAAGAAATAAAACGACAATCCATGGAGTGGCGCCAGACCACCTATCCCCCGAAGAGAACGTTCAAAGTCGCACCCTCACCCAGTAAAGTCAAAGAGACGGTCTTCTAAGACTTTGTAGATGTTATTGTGTTTGATGTCCTCCATTATGATGCAACGATCAGCTCTTATGTGCCACCATCAGAAAACTAAAGGAACGACTTCAGCGAGTTCGTCGCCACAAAACTGCAAACGAAGTTATCCTTCTCCATGAAAACGCAAGGCCTCACATATGTCTGCACACCCATGAGGAGCCCACAAAACTTCCTTATCCACCCTAAAGCTCGGAACTGGCACCTTCCTACTCTGTCGTAATAAAGGGTGCACGTCGATTATGGGGAGGTTACTGACACAGCAAGACCTTGTCTCCGACGTGGACCAGTAGAATGGTACCATGCGTCCATGCAGGCCTCAGTAAGGTGGCGTGAAGCCATCGGACTGAACGGCAACTACGTTGAAAAATACGATTTTGGAACCAAAAGTGTGGAGGAATAATTTGGTTTGAATTAAAACCAACCTGCTCCCAGAAAAAAATGTTGCATTAATATTGAACACACCTAGTAGAATTATGAAAGTAGCTAAGAATATGGCGTTGCTAGGATATGTATACATTCGACTGTTTCATTAGCCAATCGCCGGCAGGGGTTGCAGAGTGGTTCTAGGCGCTTCAGTCCGAAACCGCGCGACTGCTATGGTCGCAGGTTCGAATCCTGCCTCGGGCATGGATGTGTGTGATGTCTTTAGGTTCGTTAGGTTTAAGTAGTTCTAAGTTCTGAGGGACTGATGACCCCAGATGGTAAGTCCCATAGTGCTCAGAGCCATTAGGCAAACGCCTACCAACCCCCTCTGTCTGTCCGTCTACTCCTCACCCCTTCTTTCCCATGTTGTCAGATTCGCACCGATAAGCGGCTAGTCGTTCATAAACCCACAGTGTTTGTCTCCAGATTGTAACTAGCATGTGTGCTAAATTTGGCTGATACCGTTAGAGAGGTTCAGGATGAGCTTTTTATCCGTGGCTTTGCTTGCCCACGCACATGTGAAATATGTGTAACAGTCATTTGACGTATTTCACATGTATTTTTACACACAACTCACCTGTATCTCTAGCGAATTGCTCCATGCATTTTAATTTTCACCCAGATCAAAATT
Organism: Schistocerca cancellata; assembly: GCF_023864275.1. Classification (NCBI taxonomy): domain Eukaryota; kingdom Metazoa; phylum Arthropoda; class Insecta; order Orthoptera; family Acrididae; genus Schistocerca; species Schistocerca cancellata. The sequence continues at coordinate 146,428,941 of NC_064628.1, read as the reverse complement.
TGTTAGGTATCATCAGAACTATGTGCCGTACAATGATATATTATAGTACGTACATATATCTGGAACGTGAATACTGTCTGTGTCGCGAATACAGTTGTTAGTAAGGAAGAACTAAATTAAAATGTCAAGATTTATGGGGCAGTCTTACTACATGAACCGCGGAAATGTTGTAAGAGATAAACGTTTTTCCTTCCATCATTTTGTGGGGGTTGTCAGGGGGATAAAGTTTCGTAAAGGTCTGAAATTATTTGTGATATTTGTTGCAAGTTCTTTATTATGTAGTATTGGATGACTAAAGGAGGAGTATTCGGAAGTAGTGAGCTACCCCACCCCCACCTGTGTCATGGGTAGGATGTTCTTACCCCGACAGCGATTCTTTCCACGCAGTAAGTGAGATACATATAATGTATGAAGTTTGGTTGAAATCGGCGCAGTGTTTTAGGATGAGATGTATGTATGTATGTGTAACCAAGACAAATGTGTTCCACATTTGTCTTGGTTAACTCTTGTTAAAAAACCTTTCAACTACAGCACTGCGTTCTGTACGTACGTACATACGTCCATCCCTTATTATAATGTGCAATCTTTTGTTCAGTTACTAAACATTATATTAAGTGCGAAGATAATTTGTTTTTTTATGAACTTATTCTATGCTGAAGTTTATCTGACACATGTCCCAAGCCATCACATAATTTGAAAGTAAATCGTAGAACGTTCTACACTCACTTTTATTGCGTTTGAAATCGTGATGAGATATCCTGCATTGAGCAGAGATCGCGGTTTGATTTTAATAAAATTTACAGCTACGCTGGTATCTTCGTGTTGCTGGCGAGCTTCAAGAGACGTGGCAGCAGAGATGGAGACTTACAGGTAGATTTCTAACAACACACACACGTCCTTCAGTTTACTGCGTGTTATCTGTAAGATGCATGCACGCGAATAGTTAGTAGCTGCAAGAGGCTGATGTTGAGGATTATAGTTCCACATTTGTCTTGGTCAACTCTTGTTAAACACCCCCTTCAACTACTCCACTCCGTTCTGCAGAAGCTTTGGCCACTAAGAAACTTGAGTACAACGTCTTACTTAGAGGGGTTACGTTTCAGAACAGAAAAACCTTGGTCGTAATCTCTTATGAACTCACAGGTTAAAAGAAATAATAGTGGAAGGTTGTCAACTTGTTGAAGCTGTTACGTAATCTTCGAGGATAGCCAAGGTCGACGTTTTGAGTATCGCTACGGCCACTTCGCACCGCGGCACTCGGCGCCGCCGCGCAGTGACCGTCATGATGCATGCACTGCGGGGAATTCCCACCCAGCTCCTCACTCTCGACCTGGAAGGCGGCAGGCGAGCAGCTGGCGAGAGCCCGGCGGACTCTGCGCGGCCCTGACCTCCACGCGCTCCTGCAGAGGAGAGGGGCGCTGGTCAGGGGCCGGCCCCGCCTCACAGGTGGCCTCCAGCTGACGATGAACTGCTCCGTTCCACCATTCGCGAGAAGTTGGCTGACGCAGGAAACCACATCATTATGAACAGGAGCTGACGTATTGCATTGTATTGTATTGTATTGTACTGTACTGTATTTTAACTGGGGACCTAGAAACGACGGAGAGGCTCCGTCCCCGCCGCAGCCGCAGTGGTCCACAACCCCACGACGACTACCGCAGTCCACCCCACCGCCGCCCTACACCGAACCCAGGGTTACTGTGCGGTTCGGCCCCCGGTGGACCCCTCAAGGAACGTCTCACACCAGACGAGAGCAACCCCTATGTTTGCGTGGTAGAGTAATGGTGGTGTACGCGTACGTGGAGAACCTGTTTGCGCAGCAATCGCCGACATAGTGTAACTGAGGCGGAATAAGGGGAACCAGCCCGCATTCGCCGAGGCAGATGGAAAACCGCCTAAAAACCATCCACAGACTGGCCGGTTCACCGGGCCTCGACACAAAGCCGCCGGGCGGATTCGTGCCGGGGACCAGGCGCTCCTTCCCGCCCGGAAAGCCGTGCGTTAGACCGCACGGACAACCGGGCGGGCCCGGAGCTGACGTATTGTCGCAACTGGGGCAGTTCTTAATATGGGGACGGCAATAGCGTAAAGAGCAGTTTAGTGGCAATAGCTGCTCTTAAGGAAAGCCTTATGTGCAGCGAGAAGCGGAGTTGAGTCACAGCAAGAGCGAACTCTCACGGAGATTTAACGACATTCTGTCTGGTACGCTGTCCAGCCTGAGTACATTTTAGGCATTCTCCCACGATCCTTTAGAGGAATACTGAGGTGGTGCCAAATCTCCATCTCAGCAAGTACCAGAAAAACGTAAAATACGATTAGACACACAACAATTCTCGCACGTATGGTGCACGGTAGTAAGACCACGGGAAGAGCGTGCAGCCACACAGATGAACAGGCTATGTGTGCCGAATCACGAAAACAGCGGAAAACCTACGACGGCATAACCGCCAGGAATAAAAGTTTCTCTGCAGGCAAGAGATTCGTAGTAGACGATATTTCAACCTGAAATGCGTCTGCTGTTGGACTCCTTTACGCCGCCTTTTCGTGCCTGTGCCGGTAACACTGCCTGCATCAGAGATTTGTGGTTACATATCGATGTCCTGGGGTAGTACATCTCCGAGTTCAAATGGTTCAAATGGGACTTAACATCTTAGGTCATCAGTCCCCTAGAACTTAGAACTACTTAAACCTAACTAACCCAAGGACATCACACACATCCATGCCCGAGGCAGGATTCGAACCTGCGACCGTAGCAGCCCCGCGGTTCCGGACTGCAGCGCTAGAACCGCACGGCCACCGCGGCCGGCATCTCCGAGTGGAAACTAAGTTATGTCTTACCAACTCCTGTCAGCTTCAATAGGCTTGGCAGTAGAAGTGCTTCTCGAGGCCCAGTAGCTGGCTTTCAGTTTTGCCTTCCACATGCAGCGGTGATATACATGTGCCAATTCCACATCTAAGTGGATACGCTTTGTCTTGTGATACTGAACTAGTCACATTTAACTGACTTCGTTCTGGACTGTGGTGAAATGGTGGCAGGCTGGCAAACCTGGGCTGGGTTTACGTGACTGAATTTTAAGTGGTTTTCGAAATTATATAACGTTAGATTTGTTTCAGTGAAATATTTTTGAGACTCGTGTAAGGTCTTTGGTCGCACATTGAACTTTGCAGAACACATCGGATCAATATACAATTTTATTCCGGCCATTCAAGTTTTCAAGTAACCTACCTCGTTGCTCCCCTATACATCAGGAAATATTTCGGGCAGTAATGATAATTCTTGGTGATTTTCTTTTCGCTGTTATATTCTGCATGATAATGCATTGGATTTTTATATGAAATTCGATACCTTGTTCTCGAGTATTCAACGTACTGTTAGGTGTGACTATTATTTGGGATTTTAAGAGCTCATTTTGATTCTTCCTGGTCTATGTTCTAGACAATCTTCCAAGTGTGCTATACCTCTGTATGTGTTCATTCACGCACAATGTTCTCGAATTTACTGCACTCACTAGATTCGCATTTAAAGCGGCGATCGAATGAACAGCCCTAATGAGAATTGAAATTTCTGTTTAATAAATTTTCAGTTACAGAGGCAAGTTTATAAGACTGCTTAACTTCGAAAAATGAGCCACCGATGATAGAGACATAGAGATGATTTCTCCTGTCAAAGTAGTTGAGATTTTTTTTTAATTATTGTGTGTTGTAGGATACAGAGAGCTAAGACATATGCGTAGTATGAATTGTATCTGTATTGCGTTGTTAGCTCCTTCACGAGGTCTATTGTAAAAATTTTAGTTTCAGATTTGTCTTTGTCATCTCTAGTTAACCCTCCCCCTTTAATTATTTCACTGCGCTTTGCGAATGTTCTTGCCACTACGAAATTTAAAAACAAAGTTTGGTCGCGTTTTTCACATATGGGTAAGATATTATATAGAAGGGTAGCTTTTCAGGGCATAAAAACAGGGAGCCTAGTATCTAATTGACTCACATGGTAAAGTAACCAGTCCTGGCAAGGTTTCGATCTACAACATCTATATTACGTTTTCTCTCAAATCACTCACTTGTGAATATATTTGTATGGTGCATAACATTCTCACATACGAAGGTTTTTAGAAAATTATGGGCCATTATCTTTAAAATTTGGCAGCTTAGAATGCAGCGCCATCTATTGATTGTTGAAGAACCCACAGATATCGTTTGAATCCTTAAACGTTTGACTGTGGGTGCAAGCAAATAACAATGGCTTCAAATCGTTGTTCCAGTTGCGGCGTACGTTTCGTAGCTCGCTTTTTGGGCAAAGGAAATCTGTCACAAATTCATCGGTACGTGTGTTTTATGTGCATGCTGTGATGAGTGTGGAAGTTTAATAGAGTAGAGATTTTAAATGTGACCTTAAAAATTTGCGTAATGAAGAGCGGAGTGGCATGCCTCCAGTATAGACTGATGAAATAAAGAATGGACCCAAACACGGTGATCTGTTCGACGACTGATGATGAGAGTGTGATGTATTGTCACAGGAAAAGTCGGATATGGCATGTTGTGGGTACTGAAAATGCTTACTGACCTATACAGCAGGTAAGATTAAGCATTCCCGTGGAGAAACTTCGAGCATCTGTCATCTTTGATCATCTGTCCTCAGAGAGAGTGACTACTACCTCTACTTGCACCCCGAAACAATGACTCCGTCGATAAAGGTTTGGCGATGAGGTACTCAAGACTGTCGTTATCAACTGGTTCATTTCCTAAATGGAAAAGTGCTGCGATTACCAAGAGAACTAAAAAAAGTTGCTGAGATACTGGCGTCGCCTGTGAAAGCTGTTTCTAACGAATATGATGTACGAACCCCTATTTCTTTTCGAATACGCTTTGTATTGAACCAGTAGATTGTAACCTGTGTTAGAATAAATCTTATATTTAACATTGATCCTTGCGGTTAGTAAAATAATTTGTTAAATCAGTAATACTGACGGCTATAGATGTACGCGGATTTACGCTGTACGTTCTCGCAGCACTTGAAGTTATGGAAAATATGAGACCGGGAGTGATGGAAGAACGTGTTCAAAATGTAAAACACACGAAGAAATGCATAGTGAATTTAGTACTAGAAAATAAAGAGAATAGGGACAAAAATAACGAATATTCCCTTCACCCTCAGACGAGAGATATGTCTGTACTACTAATTTTTGACTGAGAGATGACTGTAGTGCAACTATAAGTGCTTCAACTTTGCCTCAAACGTAACATGGTTTTGAAATTTGCGAAGACATCAGAGTAAATGTTCTTCAGGCGCACACTAGTAATGCAGGCAGCGAGTGAGAATGTTTTTGTTTTATGATTGGTTATAGCCAGGATATTACGCAGATCAGATACTGTGTTATGATCAGGAAAATATGCGAGGTATTTGGTGTGTGAAGCAAGGCACTCAGGACCGAGCCCATTGCAAAACTAGTTAGGTAGACAAAAGGAGTGGGGAATCTAAGAATATCTTATATCGTCCTGCACGTGGCGATTGAGTTTCCTGCATGTCTGGTGTACTCACTCGAAGCTACACGCCCCTGTAATATAAAAGGAAAATGATTTCACTTATGGGACAAAAAAACTTATATTGGACTAGCAACTGGAATATTGTCATTATAGGCGAAATTAAAATTTCAGAAACAGTCCTTCAGAGGAAATAAATGATTTCGCATTTACTCTTTCAAATCAACAATAGCAACAACAGGTTTCTACACTTTCGGTTCTTTGCCCCTTTTGTTCTTCACGGAGTTAAATAAAGGTCGACTGTGCGAGGTTAATCCATACCAGAATTATCCTGTCGCAGCTCCATGGGCCTTCATAAAATAAAATGAAAACACTATCTGAAGAGCCCTTTAAAGGACATAACCAGTTAATTGACAGACTATACATTTTTGTCAGAAACATTCAGTATGTGGGGTGTCCAAATAGCAAAGAAACCGAATTTTCTCAAATGGCTCTGAGCACCATGGGACTTAACATCTGAGGTCATCAGTAGCGGTCACGCGGTTCCAGACTGAAGTGCCTAGAACCGCACGGCCACACCGGCCGGCCGAATTTTCTCCTTTGAAAGATCTGTTTATCACAGAGATTCAGTAATGCTAATACGGTGGCCTCTTAACGAATTTGTCGATACCAACTGAAAGTTGAGTCCTAGTATTGGATCTAAGTCGAAGAATGTAAGTGCATTGCTGCTTTTAAATAAAATCTTCGATCAAACAAGACGGGTGGGTGCAATGATCATATATTCCTCTGTATTCTTAATGTAACTGGTCGCTGATTTTGGCCACTGTGCACACTGATAACACCATCACATCGAGGTCAAAAAGCTTAGCTGTACACCAGATTCAGTTATTATAAGTAGGTCACCTGACTAGGGGAAAGTTGTAGCTGAAAGTAAAGGACCTTAGACAAGATTGAGATTAACATATATGTTTGGTCTAAAGACTGACACAAATTTCTATAAGAATTAACAGATCGAATTACAAAATGACGCTAACAATGTGAGGAGGTACCAGAAGTTTGGATGACTGTATGGAGAAAGTACAGCAAAATTTGTTCATCTGGACACCTCGCAAAATGAAAGCTAATGAAATAATTTAAGGAACACATGTTGCGTACCAGAATAAGCAAGCAACGAGCTGCTCAGATTATGAATCGCGCTGCCGCTACTGCGAAACTTTTTCTCAAAACCAGGCAACTGTGCGCCCATCAACACCAAATGGCAGCCAGGAGGTGAATGACACCCACAGCAGGCGGCAATCGAGTGACCATTGATCTCGCTTCGCAACTCTGTATTTTCGAAAAAACTCTACATTTAGAAGACAGCCCAATGCTGTTGCTAATGTGACAGACGACAATATCGCTTATTTCATGAAAATAACGAGGAATTCTGCAGAAACTTCTCACTCTAGGAGTACAAAATGAACTTTAACAAGTAAGACGTTGGCCCTGGGATGTACGAGGTGCATTCAAGTTCTAAAGCCTCCGATTTTTTTTTCTCCGGACTGGAAAGAGATGGAAACATGCGCATTGTTTTAAAATGAGGCCGCGTTCATTGTCAATACGGCCCACAGATGGCAGCACCGTACGGCAGATGGAATTTTACCGCTAGCGGCGAGAATGAGAACTGTTTCAAATATTTAAAATGGCGACGTTTTCCTTACTTGAACAGCGTGCAATCATTCGTTTTCTGAATTTGCGTGGTGTGAAACTAATTGAAATTCATCGACAGTTGAAGGAGACATGTGGTGATGGAGTTATGGATGTGTCGAAAGTGCGTTCGTGGGTGCGACAGTTTAATGAAGGCAGAACATCGTGTGACAACAAACCGAAACAACCTCAGGCTCGCACAAGCCGGTCTGACGACATGATCGAGACAGTGGAGAGAATTGTTTTGGGGGATCGCCGAATGACTGTTGAACAGATCGCCTCCAGAGTTGGCATTTCTGTGGGTTCTGTGCACACAATCTTGCATGATGACCTGAAAATGCGAAAAGTGTCATCCAGGTGGGTGCCCCAAATGCTGACGGACGACCACACAGTTGCCCGTGTGGCATGTTGCCGAGCAATGTTGACGCGCAACGACAGCATGAATGGGACTTTCTTTTCGTCGGTTGTGACAATGGATGAGACGTGGATGCCATTTATCAATCCAGAAAGAAAGTGCCAGTCAGCTCAATGGAAGCACACAGATTCACCGCCACCAAAAAAATTTCGGGTAACCGCCAGTGCTGAAAAAATGATGGTGTCCATGTTCTGGGACAGCAAGGGTGTAATCCTTACCCATTGCGTTCTAAAGGGCACTACGGTAACAGGTGCATCCTACGAAAATGTTTTGAAGAACAAATTCCTTCCTGCACTGCAACAGAAACGTCTGGGAAGGGCTGCGCGTGTGTTGTTTCACCAAGACAACGCACCCGCACATCGAGCTAACGTTACGCAACAATTTCTTCGTGAGAACAACTTTGAAGTGATTCCTCATGCTCCCTACTCACCTGACCTGGCTCCTAGTGACTTTTGGCTTTTTCCAACAATGAAAGACACTCTCCGTGGCCGCACATTCACCAGCTGTGCTGCTATTGCCTCAGCGATTTTCCAGTGGTCAAGACAGACTTCTAAAGAAGCCTTCGCCGCTGCCACGGAATCATGGCGTCAGCGTTGTGAAATATGTGTACGTCTGCAGGGCGATTACGTCGAGAAGTAACGCCAGTTTCATCGATTTCGGGTGAGTAGTTAATTAGAAAAAACATCGGAGGCCTTGGAACTTGACTGCACCTCGTATTAGTGTTCCAGTGATCGGTCGATACCTTCGCACCAAGCACAGTGGTCGGGAGACTCATTTCGATTGGGTACACCAAATTTTGGAGCTAGATCAGTGGAGCTTCCCACGCTTGTGGGGCGGCGTCTCAGTGTCTCATCCTATTGAAGTCCAAACAGAGTAGGTAAAAATGCAGTGCTCAATTATGCTCTTGGACTGCAGAGACGGCTGGGTGCCTTTCGCTCAGGGCGAGCTGGGACGCTGGCTCAGCCGACACCGGCACGAAGCAGGCAGCAGCCTTACTTACACGAAAACTGCCCAACTCCCAGGCTATCTTCAGCCTTCATAATGAGATCAGGATCACCTCTTGCCGACAAAGATGATCCAGAGACCATACCAAGAGAACAGCTTCCCAGCAGAAAAAGACGAAGTTTTCGCCCTAGAAAATGTGTCAGTACTCTCTAAATAAAATTAACACGAAATGTTGGCAAAAATGAATCAGTTCTTGTAGCGAAATATGACAATGTAGCGAAACACCAGCAATCTCTCCAGCATTTACTGTGACTGTGTGGTTGTTTCGATTAGTTTCTGGACTCGACGAATTACGAAGGGGCTTAATTGTAGTACGGTCGTGCTCTGAGGAGCAGGAGCAGGAAGAGGAGGAGGAGGAGGAAGATGAGAAAAAGTAGTAAACCCTGTATCATTAGATCAAACTGAGTGAGGTGTTATGGCTGCACTAACACGGTGTCGTGTCTCCTGCAAATGAACTTCTCCTATAGATGACAAGACGAAGAGTGTAATGTGAGCAGTTTAGAAAATGTTCAAATGTGTGTTAAATCTTATGGGACTTAACTGCTAAGGTCAACAGTCCCTAAGCTTACACACTACTTAACCTAAAATTAACCTAAGGACAAACACACACACCCATGCCCGAGGGAGGACTCGAGCCTCCGCCGGGACCAGCCGCACAGTCCACGACTGCAGCGCTTCAGACCGAGCGGTTTAGATAATGCTGATTAAAGTTGTCCCAAGATCGAGCAATGAATTCCTAATACTGTCTGTTAAGTAAGAACGTCGTGAGCATTACACACAGATGGTAAAAGATATCGCCCTACTTCTTTCACACCTTACCAGAGGGAATCTTTGTCCTTCATGCACAGTCCATAGACATTAGGTGAGTTTGAATTCTTAACCGTGATTTGCACGAGTTAACTGAGAATTTAAATGCGCAGAAGATGTTACAAATTAATCAAAGATGTTTGATGTAGACACCCAAACTTCGGTTCACCGACAAAAATGAAAACAGAATACTACAGGAGGGCAATGATCCGTAGCTCCGCAGCAGGCTCTGCAGCGACTGGAAAAAAGAGAAAGGTGTGCAGATACTATATTTGTCCTCAAAGTCCCGTGACGCGCAGCCTATTGAAGTATACTGAAAATGCATGTACATCAAAAATAAATGGCAAGGAAAAAGATCTTCGTTTTGAAACAGCTGGCAACGAAAATTCGAAGCATTTGCAGGTCTCGTGCCAAGCAATTATCGACGCTACGGGCGACTGAACGTATTATTGTCAATGCAGTTTGCTTTTCATCTTATATGATATATATATGCTTTGGCTTGGAAATTCTTCTACTGATTCACCCGATCACATCTTATCAGACTAACTCAGCTATTTTTCTCTAGAACACTGTTTCTTTCACAGTATGTCTCTCTTGTTAGATACGAATGAATGTAGTAAGATATTATCGTGTAACCCCTGTGGGGTGACAAGAAGGAGAGTGAACACAGCGTAGCAAATCCATTGTAGAACTCCGGTTTCCCATTCATACGCGAGCTACGGGTGGGGCGAAGGATGGGGGTGGGGGAGGGAGGGAGAAGAGTCATTTCAATACTAACTTCCATAAGTGCAACTGTCATAGTTATGAGTGAAGCGTTGCGACATTTAAAAGCCACTCAGTGTAGAATCGTAACGGTTAATTGTAGGCTCCGTCGATATCGTTGCAACAGCTGCCTCGCAAGGTTCTTGCACTTTTCGAGGGTGAAAGCACAAGTGTAAATCTTACTCCCTCTCCTTACAAGTTACGTTCAAGATCAGGATGTAGTAAATACGATGTACCGGTATTAACCTCTCGGTTTAGGCAAGTAGAGCAAGCACGAATTTGGAAAGTGTTTGACATGAAATCTGCCATGGCATCTGCAAAGAAACTCTCCCTGAATTGGCCTGAAGTGATGTAGGGGAAACCATGGCAAACGAAATCCTGTTGGTTTGACCGTGATTTGAACATCACTCCTACCGAATGCGATCACACTGCCTTAACCAGTGTGATTCGTTCCCCGATGATGTTCCTGGCGCGCGGGGATCCAAACAGAGACCTTGACATTCACGTGTAGCCGTCCTCCACCCATACCTCATTACGAAACTTCGCTACTATAACTCAGCAGTAAAGGCGTAATTTGCGACGGGATATGACGGGACAGGAGATAACGAAATAAACTGTGCTCCACTAACCGGCTCGGCTCTGCTCTGCAGAGAGTCGTGATGGACTATACGGCTTATGATCAGCTACTGTATTTTTTCTATGAGTGTTCTCAGATGTGGTGCAAGTTGACTGCAGGGGGCTTCGACTTAAAGTCTTAGTTTATTACAGATCACTAATTTAACTGTGAAGTCACGATGAGTCTAAAACAAACGCTGTAATTGAGGGATTAAGAGCAGCTGCAAATAAAATCGCTAAATACGAAATGTTCTAGACTAATCTATTTTCTTTCGATAAAATGTGGTGTGAACAGCCATAGTGTGGTTGATATGGAATATAATCGGCATCTGTAGATCGCTATGTATACACACGATGGTAAGATAAAGGATTATGATACGTCTCTGAAAAATCTTTGTCAGTTTTAGAATTATTTATATCTCGCTGAACTGTGGATTCCTTTACATCTATGTCTACAGGTTGACTTTACGTTGGCAGAGGGTTCACACAACGTCTTTCACTCGTGTCCTTGTCACTTCTTTCCCCATTTTCCGCGAATAAAAAAGGGACCTTCTTCAAACTTTTTCGATGTAGTCCGTGAATACCACCTGGTAAGGATACCATATGTCGCAGTAATACTCCTTAGTAGATTTGTTGTACCTTCTAATCGTTCTGCCTATAAAACGCAGTCTTTGGTTCATCTTACCCACAATAGTTTCTATGTGGTTACACAAACTTAAATGTCTATATGAGGGGTGTTCAAAAGGTACGAAATAACGCAGTTTGTGCAACTGTGGTCTTTGTTCAAAATTAATCACCAGAGACATGAGCACAGCTATCCCACTATTCCTAGAATTCCTGTGGCTGTGACATGAGCCGAGAGCCAGGAACAGTCAAGTCCAGTCCATTCGAGTGTGTCCTTCAATTCGTCGTCTGAGTTGAAGCACTTCTCCTTGAGATGTTTTAGGAGCAAACCAAACACACGAAGTCGCAGGGCGACATATCCAGGCTGTAGGGCGGATGCTCAAGCTGCTCCAAGTCGACCTCTGCCATTACGTTTTGTCTGACCTCCGAGACGTGTGGAAGTGCAGTATCGTGGAGCAAAATCACTCCCTGCGTGAGTAGCCCAGTCCCTTTTCTCTCAATGAACTTGCGTAGGCTACAGAGTGTCTGAAAGTACTAATCACTATTAGTGGAATTTCGATGACTATCGGACCTCGGACGTCAGAAAAGACCGTGAGCATCACCTTGCCTACTGAGGGCACAGCTTAGAGTTTCTTACGGGCAGGCGGCGTCACTACATACGCGTTCCAAGAAGACCCACTATTTTATCTCAAAGTGACATACGCAGATTTGAACCGGTTTGTTTATTACAACGTTTTGTACCTTTTCATTTGAGCACTCCTAAGAATCCCTTGATATTTATCTGAATCCACAACCTTTAAATATGTGTGATTTCTCGTGTAACAGACAATTAACCGCATGTTTTTAGTTTTCGGCTGGAGGACCTCACATTTTTTACTTTTCTTGGGAACTGGCAGTTTTAGCACCACGCAGATACTTTGGCTTAATCAGATTGTAATTCATTTTGATCTGATGGCTTTACTAGGTGGTAACTACTAGAAAGAATCTAAGAGCGAAGCGCAGATTGTCTGTTACATCGTTTACCTGTATATAGGTTAAAGACAGAAAGCCCATAACGTTTCTTGGAACGAATGGCAGAGATGCCGAGAAAAATGAGGAATCGCAGTGCTTTATAACACGTCTGGCGAACAAGTGAATCTCTGCAATGTTGTAACACCTTGTAGAGCGGAGGTATAGTGTCGTGAAATACCTCACGAAGCCGTGCTTCGCGTAGTCTTTTATCATGTTGCTGTCTTAATGTTGACTGTGGGAAGTGACTCCAACAACAGGCTTAAGTACAAATTTGAACATGACTGTTACTCCCCTGGCATGTTATTTTACTTTAAAAGAAAATTTTAGTCACATTAAGAACAGATATATGTACCCCAAAAATTGTTGTATTGATATAATCCAAAGTGACACGAGACAGTAATTTTGAAGGTAGATTCCGTTTGGGACGGATAACGTGAGGTAGCATACGGTCAGGGAGTTCAGCTGCATGTTGGTAACCTCCTCACAGCATACTGGTAGCCATCTGTCCCACGCTTAGCTCAGTCAAACTTTCTGCTTTTTCGTGGTCTTCAGACTTTCCTAATATCATCGTATTTTTCACTAAATTGTACTGAAAAACACTTTACAGCTACAGAATTTGTAATTTAAAGTATGGAAATTACATTAGTTGAAAACACGTGAAAGAAATCACTCATTTCACTGGAACTATTAATTATAATACGAAGTACTCTCCTTGTATAGAGGAGCTTTAACCATATTATGGACGTTTGTTAGGCTATGTAACAAATGATGGGATTTGGTCACCATATCTGTGATTTGATAAGAAATCACAATCTCTCTCTCTCTCTCTCTCTCTCTCTCTCTCTCTCTCTCTAATAAAACCTACTTCAAATGAAACCCTTTCATAGCTGAAAGAGCCACCCATCATAACTAAATTGTTTTATAAGGGCGAATAATGGTAACATTAGTAATGTGACAGACTGTTGAAAACTAAGACCTTACAGTTTGGGAATTACGCTAAAATTGAAGCTGGTGTCATTAAAATTGATGACGTGATGGAGAATCCAAATCCCGTATTCCTCGCGGCAACTCATAAGCTGCTCTATCCCCTCCAGTCTAGCTTTCGATTTTAATTCGATCCAAGAACCGTTGCACTGAAAGATCACATTTGTAGCAAAGCCTCAGAGCATTTTACGTCAACAGGAAACCCCCTACGTTTGCTCATGAGCGAACATTTCATATCTGATTACGGTTATACATAACACACGACTGTTGACAGATGGAAAAGACGCCCCTTGTCATGTTTGACAACCGATATTACCATTACAGATTCCTGTCAGTTTTTGACCAGAAATATATTGTACGAGTTCTTAACAATTAACAAATTGGAAAGAAAATTTCTGTATTGAAAGTGAATATGTAGGATATTTCAATCAGCATGCCATGTTGCTTCCATAGCGCTGAAAATTGAGGACGTCAGCAGTGAAACATTTCGTCACAGAGAGTAAGGAAGATCTGGTTAATACCCGCATAGATCGAAGTGCTACATCGCCATAAGATGAAACTGCTGTTACTTCGGAATCTATGACAAATTAATGAAAGAATAAAGAAAAACTCAGTTGAGTGGAAGAAATGTAGTAAGAGCCTTTATTCTCCACAATAAAATAAACCTGCATGAGTAAAACAACGTCAGTAGACTGAAATAGCACTGATAAGCTCGCAATTACCATTATGTCCAAGAAATAACGCTTTAAATATTAGAACGTCATAAAAAGTTTTATTTGGTGATTTAAGAAGTAAAGTAAGATTTCGCCAACGTGAACACGTAAGGTTAAAAATTCCAAGCAGGTGCCAGAACAACGATCACGAAAAACAACGCCCCAGCTGGTGAAACGATAAGAGAGGCAGTGCGCGTTCTAACTTCGATGTGAGTGTTGCTATCGTCTGTCACGAGAGATCGTGAGAAATTACGGTCATGGAACAGCCGATCTGCGTAACGAATGACGTAACGATATTTCCGCTTAGATCACGGCTGATACGTTTAGTATTTAACGCAACAGCTACCTTAGTATATTACGTTATAGAGAGCAATGAGACTGAATTTTCGGAGAAAAACACTTCGTTTGAAGGGACAGATACAGTTATTTTTGCCGTTTTGTGGCATTTCCTACCTCTTCCTCTCTCTCCTCTCTCTCCTTCCTTCCTTCCTTCCTTCCTTCCTTCCTTCCTTCCTTCCTTCCTTCCTTCCACTGCTCATAGTAATTCCCAAACTAAGCATTTTAAAACCCATGCTGACTAGATACTTTTTCTTGTTGTGGTCCATACCACCAATGCTGAAAGTTGTCTATCCTACAATCTTGGCAACAACAGTGTCGGCACATATATTTCCCTTTCAGAGGTGACAAAATGATTTTTGCTTAAAACTTTCAACCCGGTCGTTTCTGGACCACATTCCCTTACGTCAAGTTGATAAATTTACCTTTCTGCATCATACTTCAAAGTCTGTAACATTGCGGTATCACCTTATATAGGATGCAGGACTCTGGAATCAAGTAAATAGAAAGTGAAACCATCAACTCACAAGATAATATAGACTTGCGGCTATGCTACAGGTGAGGCCATAACCACAAACAAAATTAAATATTCACAGTAGTTGGCATCACCTACACCTCGGGTTGGGTTGCAAATCATTCCTTCGCCATAACTTAGTATGCGCATAATTAGGAATCTTTCAGGATAAATAGCAGGAAAATATTGTATATATCAATAAAAGAAACACCTTTACGTAGCAAGAGCAGATAATGAGGGAAGAGCCGTCGACACAACTCGAGTTATTCATATCATTTCGTCACCGAAACTAAGTTTCTTATCTTAAACGAAATATTCAAACAAAGAAAGAAACAAACGTATACACGTGGCACGTACGCACAAACACCACAGTACGAAAAAAAAAGAGTTGCGCATTTAAATGTCTGTATTAGGTTCCTCGAAGCTACAGCAGGACAGAAGTTCTCGCAGAAAACCCGACTACAGAAAATGATTAGAGTCTACAGGAAGACACATCACATATGTAATTCGAAATGTCATGTCCATCCATTGTATAACACTGTAAACAAGCCCGAAATACTGCGTGCATTCGAGACACGAAAAGCCCATACGATAAGGGACATGGAAACTGAGGTAAAGGAAGAACGCAAAATAACGAGAAACATTTCCGATAGTAAGCTGACAGAAAAGTAATACAGATTATTTGCTAGGACAAGCAAACAGAAAACGTCAAACCTAGCAGCAAAAAAATGGCTCTGAGCACTATGGGACTTAACTTCTGTGGTCATCAGTCCCCTAGAACGTAGAACTACTTAAACCTAATTTACCTAAGGACATCACACACATCCATTCCCGAGGCAGGATTCGAACCTGAGACCGTAGTGGTCGCGCGATTCCACACTGTAGCGCCTAGAACCGCTCGGCCACTCTGGCCGGCCCAAACCTAGCAGCAGATATTAGAAAGAAGCTAAAATTGTCATCTATATAGGCACGCTACCAACAACGCTCAACAACAGAATTGTGGCATATACAGAAGTGGTCAAGTGAACAGCAGCATGGACCATACGAGTCAAACTTGACATAAAACAAGCACAACTCGATCCAATAAAGATTGCATACCGACACGTGTACGGGGACAAGATACGCAACTGGAATGT
Source organism: Schistocerca cancellata (assembly GCF_023864275.1). Lineage (NCBI taxonomy): Eukaryota > Metazoa > Arthropoda > Insecta > Orthoptera > Acrididae > Schistocerca > Schistocerca cancellata. The sequence continues at coordinate 146,412,852 of NC_064628.1, read as the reverse complement.
GAGGTCAGAACGGAGACTCGGAGAAACCAGAGAAGAGAAAAAAATGGAGAATCGTGGGAAATCTGAAAGTTGCAAGGAGGCAGAGTGCTTTGCAAGGTCGTAAAGTGCTTCGATGCAAAATATATAGGATCAGTTTGAGTCAAAATCAAAATGCGAAGGAAACACTACTCATAAATTGCGACTAATTCACATTTTATAGGCACAGTTCAGTATCTAGTTAACAGGTTTCCAATGGCTGTGTACAACTTGACACAAAGTCACTACAAAAATCCGCTCTGTACTGTGACACAGGGCATGGACGGCCGCATTAAAAGTTTAGCCAAATTTCAGTGTCCGCGAAGACCTCTAGCCATAACCTGCAGACCGCCACAATTTGCAACGTAATAAATACGTTCGGTAATACGCGTTACAAACTTTTAGGACCTGTAGAGGGGGAGGCATTACATAATATTTTGAGTAGGAAGCTACGTCCACAAAACTTACCGTTTCCGTTCTACGAGAGTTTAATTTCAGATGTTGAACTCATCCACTTCTGCTTGAGGAATTAGGCATGATGTAGTAATATTCGAAAAGAGACCTAACGAAACCATCGGATTTATCACTTAAGGACATTTGTTTACATTTGCACTTGAACGTCACTTGTTTAAGTTATTCGAAAACAAAACGAACCCAGGATAGTGTACGTACGGATGCATTACAACAGCCACTGGATGTGGCCACTACAAACGTTGTTACAGACATGGTACTTATGAAGCATGTTCTGATGTACACTCTCCAGCCCCCCTGGTGTCTCTTCAATTTCTAGTGCAGCGGCCAGAAGTCGTCCCAACAAATCTTCCTCTGCCACTACACGAGTGTCGTAAATTAAACTTCGCATACTACCCCACAAGAAGTAGCATACGTTATCCTTTTGCCCTATGGCATACAAGGACAAGCAACTCTGAGGCTTTTCTTTCTCCTTCAGCAGATGTGGACGCATTACACACCTGAACCGTCGTAGAACGGAAACGGTAGGTTTCCAGACATATACTGTTCTTCAGGATATTATATATTCACTCCCTCTTACAAATCATAAAGCCCACGACGAGAATTTCCGAACACCCTGTGTATTTGTTTGGCTTGTTGAGAAGCAAACTGTGAGATTACGACGCTGTACAGAACTAGAGTGTTCAGAGAACTCAAACCCGGCGCCAGGAGCGCGTTCGCAGAGGCGGCCCTCTAGGCAGGTGGTGTACGTACCGGTGTCTCGCACGTGTACGGGCCCGCAGCGGGCGAGCAGCGGCAGCAGGGCCACCGGTAGCAGTACGGAGCGCAGAGCGGGCATGTCGGACGACTGGTGGAGGCGCGGTCGGCCGTCGCTATATAGCGAGAGCCAGCCAGTACACCGGCCCAGCTGCCCCTCCACTGCCGCCACGCCGGAACACTTGTCACTATTTGCCACAGGACACTGGCGCGCCCGCACGCGAGCGCGTTACCGCGAAACTACTTCTCAGAGGCGACCCGCGGATTTTCCTCCGTTACACCGTCGCAGTCCGTTTCCCCAAATCGTGCTTCACTTCCCGGCGGATCAATGCCTACCGGCCCGAGGTAGCCCTGGTCGACGAAGGTGGCTAAAGCCGTCGTCACAAGGGCGAGCCAGCTGACGTTGACGTGCACGCTGGCGGGATATCCAACGTCACGAGGCACAGCGCGGGGCCAACGAGGTATACGGGCCCTGCACCGAACTCGTGACCTCGCAGTAGTCGGCTACCAAACTTCGTGAACGCTTGTCTCCGAGCAGGGACCACAGGAAATCAATGTTTAATTGAAAAGGTACTCACTAAAGGTCTTAATTTTGCCGTGTGCTATCGAGAACTTGCACGCATTTAAACACACAGTCAAGAATGATTAAACTCGTGTGGAACAGTTACTCGCTCCCTGTCGGAGATGGCTGCTGGCACTTGAGAGACCTACAGTATCAAGTGCTGCGACCTACGCGCCACGGCCTGTCTTTGTTACGGGCTTCCACTCAGTACCGTCGGTACACTGCACTAGCTGGTTAACGTGATATTACGTCCTCAGCGCTATCCAGCGCCAGTTGTGGGCATTTGCTCACAAACCATACAACTTGTTCACGAAACTGAATGCGCATAGAATTAAAAAGCACATTTCCTTTCTTGACCATATGATTTTCTGTCTACCGTATACATAACTAAAAAGTTCAGTATCCGTGAACGTGTAAGAAGAGACAAATGAAAGATTCATGTCCACTCAGTAAGGCCATCAGCTTATAACACTTTACCAAATCGAAGAAACTCACCACTTACATAGAGCGAACTTATATTTACAGGTTGGTCATCAGTCTGCTGTTGTTTGCTGATGATGCTATGGTGTACGGTGAAGCAATTTACAAGCAGGCTGCTACATCTGTTACCGCTAGGTTCGAAGAAAACACAAGTGTTACGGAAATGTTTCGGGAACCCAAACGGAAATCCTTGAAGGGATGGCGACATTTTTTCGAGGAACGCTACTGAGAAAATGTGAAGAACCGTCATTTGAAGGTGACTGCTGAACGATTCTACTGCCACCAATATATATGAATTGCCGTTTTTCCCTCTGTTTTTGAGTGGAATACGAAAAAATATGACTAGTAGTGGTACAGGATACCCTCCGCCATTAACCGTACTGTGGCTTGTGGATTGTCGATGTTGATGTAGATTTACATAAAATCCAGTATAGCACAAAATATTTCTGTTGATTTCGTAGGAAAAGTCACACAACCTTTTGGAAAATGTTAAGGCGAAAATAATAATGATAATGTACATCAGGACGCGTACCCGCTACCGCCCCACCCTCAGTTGCACCATATGTGGCCTCAACCAACGACGCTATGCTGAAACACTTCGTCTAGTGATGTTGTTACATTACAGTCTTCCAAAAGCTTCAGTCTACGAAATTTTATTAATTTACAATAATTATAACAAATCAATAAGAACGACACGTTTTCATGAATCTCCAGTGGTCGTTGCCTTAAAATGCTTACTCTCATAACACACGAGTTATAAAGCGATAATAACTAGATGCGAAAATTCTTTAAGCACCAGTACGGCGTTTCCCGTCAATATATTAAAACAAATCGTACCAGTAACTGTTCGTTCTAGAGACATTAAATTTACTGCTGCTTAGAATAAAATGGTTCAAATGGCTCTGAGCACTATGGGACTTAACAGCTGTGGTCATCAGTCCCCTAGAACTTAGAACTACTTAAACCTAACTAACCTAAGGACATCACACACATCCATGCCCGAGGCAGGATTCGAAACTGCGACCGCAGCAGTCGCGCGGTTCCGGACTGCGCGCCTAGAACCGCGAGACCACCGCGGCCGGCTGCTGCTTAGAAATGGAATATATTCATAATGTGTAAAGTGGAATGAAAGAAACACCGAGTATAGGCATCTACTGAAAAAGATAAATGCAGTATGGGGTCTTCCTTTCTGTTTGTAACGTGGCCAGAGTTCTTGCTTGCTATTGGCTCTATTGTCGGTCACACGTTGCCGAAATATTGCTCAATTTATTTTGCGTTTCACGTGACGGAATGGCTCCTCAATGTGAAATAGCAGGAAGCGACGTGACAAAACTTGTACAGCGTCACGTCAACGCTGGTCAACTCGTGTCGTGTTCCGACAGCTTAAGTGACGAACGGACCGGAGTTCCCGATGAGTTGCGTTCCTCCTGTCTGTGTCCGGTACTGTCGCAGTCGACGAGCAAATCGGAAGTCGGCCGCAGGAAGAAGTGGACGCGATCTTTCGTTTGACAGAAGCGGAACTGTGGGCGGATGCGGTTAAATGTCGAGTGCCCAGGAGTCGCCGAGCGCCGTCCAGTTATCTGGAGTGTGACTGGAGGGGGAGACGGAGAAACAGGACGGCTGTCCGTTGACGAAAGACAATGGGTGGTATGTTGCACTAAGTGTTTCAGTACACTTTACGTCCCTTGTGAGGAGGTGCTTACGTCTAACTTTAAAGAGGCACACGAGCTCTTCTTTCAAAACGACACTACACTTTTCCTGAGAGTCCTATCGCATGTGTGATGCAAAAAAGAAAACCGTTCCAGATACGTCTTAACAAATGTCCTCTGAGTGACAGTCCGTTGGAAAGACGAAGAACAGAGAAATTATTTTCTTTTCGAGAGGGTTGTTGCTTTTGTATCAGTTTCTTCGACTATAATAACTGTAAAATTATGTTTCCTTAACCCTAGGTTATCAAACCCTCGTCAGGTTTAGGGTTGCAGCTGGTATCAATTTTCAGTTCCTGCCAATCTAATTTAGTCAGTATGGGGTATAACACACGACGCTTTGTATTTATTTTGTATGTGTTATACCACTGGAGAACTTATAATTCTAATAAACTGGTGCATAAACCATAAATTATGATTTCCTTTGAGTAAAACAAGGCTGACTCTGTTTCTCTTAGTGTGCATACAAAGGCAATCACGAGACGTTATTGCATCTAGTAATCTATCTTCAGGAGTAACAAAATTTGTGACATCCTAAAACATAGTTATATATAGAATTTATTTCCATTAACCCATACACTTTACGCCAAAAAGTTCAAAAGGTAATTGTACGTTTAAAGACTTTCCATCTTCTCTGCATTTCTAATTGCTCTTCTCCCTAAAGCCTTCAAACACACACACACACACACACACACACACACACACACACACACACACACACACACACACACACACAAACAAACAAACAGATCAACATATAATTGTATACAAATGATGGAAATGAGGAGGGCAGTAAACACGTTAGCGCTTGCGTTGCAAGAAAAAAAGAAAAAAAAAAGCTGCCAAACTCGCGATATTGGAAGAACTGAGCCGTGACCAGCAGTATCCTAAGGGAAGGTGTCTCTATACACTACATTCCGTGCAGTTTAAAAGTTTCCACAATTGTTGTATTTTTCGGCTGCAGATATATTCACGAACTTAAAGAGACACTGGCTGAAGACCTTCTTTAGTGTGATACATACTCGTACCTATGTTGCCTAAAATGTTACACGAAAGTAATTTTTTTTTGTTCAAAGTACGCCATACTATACAAACGAATAATGTTAGGCAAATAGCTAAGGCACAATATATGCCTTCAGTCTGCACATTATCGCCGGCCGGAGTGGCCGAGCGGTTCTAGGCGTTTCAGTCTGGAACCGCGCGTCCGCTACGGTCGCAGGTTCGAATCCTGCCTCGGGCATGGGTGTGTGTGATGTTCTTAGGTTAGTTAGGTTTAAATAGTTCAAAGTTCTAGGGGACTGATGACCTCAGCTGTTAAGTCCCATAGTGCTCAAAGTCATTTGAATCATTTGAATTTCCACATCATCACCCTGCTTCACGAGATGAAGATTACGCCACTCGTATTCTGATACGGCTGCGTCATGATGTGTACATCTCAGTACGCGACATTTTAACTTGCCGTGACTTTTATTGAAACAAAGAACAGAGTGTAGTTATCACCTGATCTGCCGTCTGTATTCGCTGATGGCCAAAATAGTCTAGTGCGGCTTTTAAGCTTTTATAATCAGCTTTGTAATACTTCAGCGTCACGTTTGCCGTTCTCGCGCTGTTATTACAGTTTGACAACGACACACTGTATAAGTAAATTCATGTCACTCCACGGAATTCATTGCCATTCTTCAACTAGTTATAGAGCCCATTAGGGATGATGCTGTCTCTGTGGTGTAATAGCACTACATAATGTGATCAAAAGTATAAGGACACCCACAAAGACATACGTTTTCCATAGTAGGTGCATTGTGCTGCCGCCTACTGCCAGGTACTCCATATCAGCGACCTCAGTAGTCACTAGACATCGTGAGAGAGCAGAATGGGGCGCTCCGCGGAACTCACGGACTTCGAACGTGGTCAGGTGATTGGGTGTCACTTGTGTCATACGTCTGTGCTCGAGATTTCCAAACTCCTAAACATCCCTAGGTGAACTGTTTCCGATGTGATAGTGAAGAGACACGTACAGCACAAAAGCGTACAGCCCGACCTCGTCTGTTGACTGACAGAGACCGCCGACACTTGAAGAGGGTCGTAATGTGTAATAGTCAGACATGTACCCAGACCAACACACTGAAATACCAAAATGCATCAGGATCCACTACAAGGACTATGACAGTAAGGCGGGAGGTGAGAAAACTTAGATTTCATGGTGGAGCGGCTGCGCATAAGGCACACATCACGCCAGTAGATGCGAAACGACGCCTCGCTTGGTGTAAGGAGAATAAACATTGGGCGATTGAACAGTGGAAAGCTGGCCGGAGTGGCCGAGCGGTTCTAGGCGCTACAGTCTGGAATCGCGCGACCGCTACGGTCGCAGGTTAGAATCCTGCCTCGGGCATGGATGTGTGTGATGTCCTTAGGTTAGTTAGTTTAAGTAGTTCTAAGTTCTAGGGGACTGATGACCTTAGAATTTAAGTCCCATAGTGCTCAGAGCCATTTGAACCATTTGAACAGTGGAAAATTATTTTATGGAGTGAGGAATCACGGTACACAATGTGGCGATCCGATGGCAGGGTGTGGGTATGGCGAATGCCCGGTGAACGTCATCTGCCAGCGTGTGGAGTGCCAACAGTAAAATTCGGATGTGGTAGTGTTATGATGTCGTGTTTCTCATGGAAGGGGCTTGCACCCCTGGTTGTATTGGGGGCCACTATCACAGCACATACCTACTTTGATGTTTTAAGCACCTTCTTGCTTCCCACCGTTGAAGAGCAATTCGGGGATGGCGACTGCATGTTTCAACACAATAGAGCACCTGTTCATAATGCACGGCCTGTGGCGGAGGGCTTATACCACAATAACACCCCTGTAATGGACTGGCCTGCATTATGTCGACCTTAATACTATAGAACACATTAGAGATGTTTTGGAATGCCGACTTCGTACCAGGCCTCACCGACCGATATCGATACCTCTCCTCAGTGCAGCACTCGGTGAATAATGGGCTGCCATTCCCCAAGAAACCCTCCTCTTTGAACATCATACGCCTGCGAGAGCGGAAACTATCATCACGGCTAAGGGTGGGCCTACACCATACTGAAATCCAGCGTTACCGATGGAGAGAGTCACGAAATTGTAAGTAATTTTCAGCGAGGTGTCCGGATACTGTTGATCACATAGTGTACCATGGACGTGTACGTTCGGATTGTACCATGTGCACCTGATGAGAAAGCCCGTTGTCTTTGTTGTCATTACTGAAGCGGGGAACAAGTCAACCGACAAATGACGTCAGTGAAACCTGCGTTTTTTTTTACATTTGGTGTTTTTCTTTTCAAGTTTTCCTGTCATGAAACTGCAACTGTCCAATGAAAGGGCATTCATCATTTTTTTGACCAGAACAATTCTGTGCATCCTCATTACTGTACAGATCTAAAGTTACAACAGTAATATGCACACAATTTCGAATAAGACATAGTTAAATATGAAAACGTTACAACTGGGGAAAAAATTCACCAAATTTAGAAAGAAAAGTGAAATACAAGAATAGATGTTTTATATTTCATAAAATTGATATGAAATATATATGTAGAACAATAGATGTAGAATATGTTAATCTGAAACAGACTTATTAAATAGCCTAACATGCCAACTGGCATTGAAGTAGTCACATTATGGGCACGCATACAGCGATACGGAGATATTTCTAGCTTCTTTCCGACAAATGATTGAATTTGGTATTAACGATGCTGTGTTTTTCTATTAGTCAAATGTCGAAATGAAAAATAAAGCAGTGATGGGAGGGGCTTTCGAAAGAAATGATTTTTTCAGCAAATTTCCGCACATCACTGTAAAGTACATTAAAATCAGGTAACTGTTAATTGAAGTTCTTTTTAATACCTGTTACCGCGTAAACGGTATTCTCTCAGAAATATTAAACTCAATATTTTTGAAGGGGATGTGTCACCCCCTTAGCGGCCGTATGGGCTCATATATAAAATATGTGTGTTACTCTTCTTTACGTTGCAACACATTCAGAGCTGATCAAAATCGAAGTACATCCTTTGGGTAGTTTGACAATTATTCCAAAAGTTGAGTAAACTGGTATTATTGCAAGCTCGATTCAGAGAACAGCGCAGAAAGGCCAAAAGACAAAACGTTCGTAGCTATTTGTGTGTGATCGATGAGTGTGAAAACAGAGAGAGAGAGAGAGAGAGAGAAAGTTGCAGTGTTAATTCTCGACTTTAAAAAAGCATGTTCACAACACTATCACACAAAGCTACCATCGTTATACTGTCGCACACACTGTTAAATGGATGACATAGAAACGAACCTTCCTGGTACTAACAGCGCTCCAAAACGGTTTTACTCAAGGTTTTCTGCAGCATTTTCCCCTTTCCTCACCTGTGTTTATCATGATGCCTCGCGCAGCAAAGTCCTATCAGAGTGAAAAAGAAGAAAATTATAGACAAACACCCTCAGCGTCTTAGATTATAAAAGTCTGTGTCCTTTTCACAAGTTACTTTGTAAAGACTGACTACCGGTTTCGACTTTGGATTCATCATATCTAAAATTTGTGGCAGCGATATGAGGGCGAGTAACCAGTACATCAACTACACGCCTATGCGTCCTTGCTGTAAGTTGTAGATGTGATGCTGGCCGCTGGGACGAAACGGGTAATTAATTTTAATAAAATAATTATGACCAAGAGACAGAATTTTATAATCTAATCCGATGGAAAGGTCACTGAACTTCTCACGAGGTCCAAAAGACATCAACCCGCTATCCTTAACGTCGGTATGCGGCAGCATCCTTGACCATAGAATGCAACTCATCCACGAAAGAAATGCCTTAAAAGTTGATTGTTCGACCTATTCTTTGAGTACTGTTGATCAGTATGGGACTCTCGGCAGGTAACACTGATATACCAGATACAGAAATCCAAGAAGAGTGGAACATTTCATGACGCGTTCGTTTATTCGGCGTGAGAGCGTTACAGAGATGCTCTACAGACCAGAGGCGTTGTGCATCACGGAGATTTTTGCTTTTGAAGTTAGGAGAGAGCACTTTTGAGGTCTAGTCGGACAACATATTACTTCCTCCCACAAACAGCTCACGTCGTTACCATGACAAAAAAATATGAAAAATTAGGGCTAATAACAGAGGCTTACCGACAACCTTTCTCCCCCCAGCCATTCATGAGTGGGACAGGGGAGGGAGGAGTCTGTTAGTGGTACTAGAAGTACCTAGGTGGCTTCCAGAGTTTGAAGTAGTTGTAGACGAGGACGGTATTCTAACCCAGTACATAATGAGCCCCGTAGACAGAAAACCTTTTACCTATAAATCAACATGGATTTAGTAACCATCGCTCACACGCAAGTGATCCTGCGTGCGGTGGATGTAGCCCAACAGACAGACCTCACATTTGTAGATTTTCAGAACGAATTCGTCACTCTACCACAAAAAATGGTTCAAATGTCTCTGAGCACTATGGGACTCAACTTCTGAGGTCATCAGTCCCCTAGAACTTAGAACTACTTAAACCTAACGAACCCAAGGACATCACACACACCCATGCCCGAGGCAGGATTGGAAACTGCGACCGTAGCGGTCCCGCGGTTCCAGACAGAAGCGCCTAGAACCGCTCGGCCACTCAAGCCGGCACTCTAACACACTCTAGAATGTTAACAAGGGCGCGTGGATGCGGGATGGGTCCTCATAGATGTGACTGGCTCAAAGACTTTCTGAATAACAGAAAACAATACTTTTCTGAAAAGCCTGTATTCATTAGAGACGGAGATGGCATCAGGAGTACGCCTGGGAATTGTGGTAGGATTTCTCTTTTTCTCCATGTTCAGTCGACAAATCCAAGCTGTTCATATGTCTTGAAAAGCCCAGGTACCTTCGCTTGTGTGCAGCTCACATTAGTCGTAACGAAACATACATTGGAAACGGCGGCAGCACTTTTATGTAACATGCTTTTAGCTATATCTTCTTGTTGTTACTATCATACATATAGACCTTTTTAATTTTCTGTGACTGTATAGAATTACCCCGTATTGTTTTATAAGACTTACTTTGATCTGTTTGAAACGCCGAGACCTTCTGGCTCGTATAAACAATAAGACCAAATCTGTGAACTTACTTGATAACCGAGTGGCAGTGTTTGAAGCCCTGGAATTCTACAGAAGTAATTAGGGTTCGAGTCCAACAGATACTTTTTTACATTGTATTGTTTGTTTATGTGTACCAAGTGTAACACAAATATAGGCCAGGTATGCCTCAAACGAGTATACGAGAAACAGTCATTTAATGTCAAGATGTCTCAGTACAAGCGGGACTCAAGAGATAGCGTCCTAGCTCTCGTCCAATATCATGGTTTCAGAACTCGTGAAGCGGCAGCCAGGTGTGGCGTTCAACCTCTCTGTGCCAAGAAGCGGATAAAGATGTGGTGCGAGACAGGGATAACTGGTCGAATTTGAAGGGCGGGCTTAGGAGAGGTGTTGACACTTCAGCAAGACAACGTGTTAGTTGAAACATCTATGGAACGTCCGTTTTTAAATGCTAAACAACTGAAGAACGAGACCAATTTCACTGAATGCTCTCAAACCGTTCTCAACAGCTTATGGGATGCTGGCATCACAGCCTATAGGACTGATAATAAAGAGGCCCTGTCTGATGACCACAAACTTTATAGGCTTGTCTTCACTGAACTGAATGTAGATCGTGACGTGCATCAAATTTTATTTTCGGGTAGCTCGTTACGGAACCACATCACAGGTCTCAAGCTGGAGGTGGCTCTCAGAAAATGGAGTCATGGTGCCACTAATCAGTATGTGCACATCACTGAACATACGATGGTGCCGAGTGTGATGATGCGTTACACCAATGGACGGATCCAGTTCCAGCAGGATCACTCACTGGTTCCCAGCGTCGAATGATTCTGCAATGATTTTCGCAACAACCTGACGTCGACCTGGTCGACTGGCCTGTTCAATAACCGAACTTGAATTCAACTGGAAATTTGTTGCTCAAAATTAAGCCGACAACGGCTCGACGCGCAGCCAGTCATCTATGGGAGCTAGTGATTGATACATGGAGAGTCTCTTAGACAACGAGATATATTTCCAGTGGCTGATCGCCCCCATGCCTCGACGGATGGAAGTAATTGATACCAAAGTGGGTGAACCTCATATTAACCTCATATTGGATGTGAAAATTTCCTCATCTCATGCTACTTCATTTGATATTACAGTATTTGACATAACTGTTTCTTTTGTTAGTTGTAAATCTTCGTCAAATAATTGTATTTTAAATTTTGTTTATTGAGTTTGTGCTACTTAAGTCTTAATATATATAAATTTGAGGATAAACTTATAAAATTTAGTTTGAATCGAAATAGAAATGGTATCCTAATGTGAGACAGAGGAAACAATATCGACCAATATAAGAAACGGTAAGCCGTACACAGTAATATGCTCATCCTTACTGCCCCTTCAACATCTTCGGCGTTTACTGAGCAAAATATGAGCAGTCAGGGCATTCAGAATTTCTTTTTCGAGTTAACAGTCTTCGGTAGCCAATGGATAGCATTCCATGCACTGTCCCCGTTTCTTATTTTAGTCTTCAGAGAAATGATCCGTGCAGAAAACGCATTTAGTGTCTTCTTCTTCGTACTGGACATCAGAAGCATTCTCCTCAATCAAAACTGTACGATTCAGAATGGCTGGAAGATTGCGTTGCCTGTATTTATCTCTTTTTTTTAATAAAGAACTGAATTTCCGTTTCTATCTCCTATGATTCCGCTTTTGCTTTCTTCTATGAGATTTTTAAACGTTGCCTGTATGGAGGCGATATTAGCTGCTTCACTACAGATTCGGGACATGCTGACTTTACTAGAGTTGGTGGCTCTCAAACGGGCTTGTTGATTCTGGGAGTTGGACGGATACTATTTGGACTAACATTTACTCTGCAACTTGTATGTCAGACTCCTGGTTCGTTGTTTTTAAATATATGCCTGTTAAATGGGATGGGTCCCGCTTTCGAGAGGCCGGTTACAGCATTTTCCATTGTTACTGCTCTCAAGTAGGCCGTACCAAACGAACTCGTAATTAAAAATGAAGTTACTACTTGACTGGAATTATTTGCCCACAAGGTTTATAATTTTTTGGGGTAAAGCGTTTGTCCCATGAATTCCACACTAAAGGCTCCATTGCATGTATGATATGGAGTACTAAATAGATGCTGTGGACACGGTTTTCCGTTGCTGTGTCTATCAGACAAATGAAATACGATGCCCATCAAGTACTAGCACAACAGGATCACAACCAGATGGGTTCAGAAAGGTCAGAAAAGTGGTAGACCTCATATTAAAACTATGAATCTCCATCCGACTATTAGGGTAGTAAGCTGAAGTTATCCTAACATGAGACAGTGTCTCCTTCTATGCGAAACTGTCGTGTGTTGGAGTACCTATAGTAATATATTAGGAATATGCCACCTTATGCTAGAAGCCTTGCCTCATAGTTAGACAGCTCGGTTCGAAAGACGGTTCATTACAGTGAATGCAAGGGTACTTAGTGAAGAACAGAATCATTTGAATATTGTTGCAACAATTACTCAATTTCATATGTTAAAGGTCTACAAGCACATACAATCAAAAATTTGAAATTCAACACTTTAACAGTCAAGGATTCTCGATAGTGTGCTGCAGTCCAGTTATGGGTCTATTGTCACTGCTCTACGCCTCAAGCACGGTGAGATCCAACAGATCTCAACAGATCTGAATACTTACATTAGTCAGTATCTAGCTGCCTCACATTAGTGAACTCTCCATAGTAGGCACATTTGCTCTATATTCAAAATAACTCTCTGATGTTAGTATAATTCTGATAAAATAAACCAAATCAGAACATAAACACGAGGGTTGTTTTTTAAGTAAGGGCCGCTTTTATTTTAAGAAAAAGATACAAATTCTTTTGTAAAAAAACTTTTATATTCTGATTCTACACACTTTTACCTATTTTTCTACATAGTTGCCTTGTTTATTTAAGCACTTGTCATACCGTACAACTAAGTTTTTAATTCCCTCTTCAAAGAATTCGGCCGCCTGCTCCGACAGCCAAGAGTTCGCGGCCGCTTTCACTTCATCTTCGTCATTGAAGCGCTGCCCGCCAAGATGGTGTTTCAGGTACCGGAAAAGGTGAAAATCGCTAGAAGCAAGGTCGGGGCTGTATGGTGCATGGTCCAAAACTTCCCAGCCAAAAGAATCAATCAAATCCCGAGTCTTTTGAGAGGTGTGAGGCCTAGCGTTATCGTGCAGGAGCAAAACTCCTTTTGTCAGCATGCCGCGCCTTTTGTTTTGAATTGCTCTGCGGAGCTTCTTTAGAGTTGCACAGTAGGCGTCTGAGTTGATTGTCGTTCCTTGTGGCATAAAGTCCACTAGCAAAACACCGCGCCGGTCCCAGAAAACAGTTGCCATATTCTTGCGATTTGACAGCGTCTGTTTGGCTTTGACCTTGACGGGTGAGGTTGTGTGTCGCCATTCCATCGATTGTCGCTTGCTTTCGGGAGTGATATGGGATACCCATGTTTCATCTCCAGTGACAATTTGACTCAACATGTCATCCCCTTCTTCCTCGTAACGAATCAAAAAGTCCAATGAAGAGGCAAATCTCTTCCCTTTGTGGTCCTCTGTGAGGAGTATGAGTACCCACCGAGAACACAGTTTCTTAAAGTTTAGGTTTTCAGACACAATTTTGTACAAAACCGATCCTGAAACTTGTGTAAATTCCAAAGAAAGAGTGGAAATTGTGAATCTTCTGTCCTCACGAATCTTTGCTTCGACTGCAGCCACCAAATCATCAGTGATCACAGAGGGCCGGCCTGAGCGTTCTTCGTCATGGACGTTTTCACGGCCATTTTTAAACTCTCTAACCCATTGACGCACTTTACCTTCACTCATTGCATTCAAGCCATAAACTTCTGTTAACTGACGATGAATTTCTGCAGCTGATAGGCTTCTCGCGGTCTAAAAACGTATCACTGACCGTATCTCACACTCGGCGGGCGATTCAATAATCGTAAACATTATAAAGTAGCACAGCGATGCGTACACGTCAGCTACAGAGTAGAGATGGGCAAAACTGTTGTTTTCAAAGATCGGATCAGAACTGTTCACTCCCTGAAATGAATTAGCTCTTTTTCATGACTCACCACTCATTTACAATAGAAAAGGCACATTGCCCTTTAAACTTGGTTTATTCCAGTGCTATACCTGTATTTTGATCTTATTTGATCCTATTTTTAAGTAACACAGATAATGAGTAAGAATTTTGTATTGTTTATTGAAATTTCCATGATATGACAAAGTTTTTGATTATTGATTTATTTTGCACTATCGTGGTTTTTTGGGTGATCGGAAAATGTTGTAACTTGAGATTTACATTAACAATATATTTGGCTATAATGTATTAAAATTTCATTAACCTCATACAAATACATCGCAAGCCATATATTTTTAAAGTGAACGTTTCCTTCCGAAGACCCCTAAAATCGCAAAATCCGTACCAGAATAAGAAAAAAAATATAAATTTGACTGTAAAACGAAAGTGCTGCATATAGCCTTACGCAGAATAAAACAAGGAAAATATTGGTGTATCACATTTTGCGATACGTTTATGGGTTCGCTCGTAATTAAAGCGTGAATTCGAGTGTCCATAATAAAAATCCTATAGTAAGAGGAGTCGTCAGGAACCTAATCTGATCAGTTTAAACAAATAAAAATAAAATAAAAACAAATGATGTATACATAACATAATAATGTAATATTCATAGCAGTATTACTACGAAGAACAATATCCAGTAGAAACGAACTCCGATGCGGAAGCACTGAGTCGAGCAGGTCGAGCCGTGAGCTGTATTACTGCGTGAGCTAAGACCGCAGAGACCAGAGTGACACCTGAGTTGCTTTGCTCAACGCTCTGGCTAGAGTCGAGAACGGTGGGGTGAGTGTTGAGCGGGCGAGTTCCGAGGGTGGGGGGAGCGGTGAACGGCCACCACTCACCTGCTCCGAGACAAATCGTCCATTCCCTTGCGAGCAGGTTGTTGCAAGTAGTTCCTATGTTATCCGCTAGGTGGCTCTCTGTCCTGTTGCTTGCATCAACTGCCCAGAGGGCAGGACGTGCGACTGAAACGATCGCCGACAGAGTGCGATGCGAAGTTAAGCTGCGCCAGACACTGCACGCGGCAGATGACGCACAGAGACAGCACGGCATATGTGAAACACAAAATCCAATGGGGCACTGCACAGTGCAGGCAGCCAAGGTAGAAAGAAGCAGGGCAGAGGCCGGCGCTGGCTGTGTTGTGTGGCATGCACTGTGCTGTGACCAGCAGAGGCGCTGCTGATATGCTCTCTCTCTCTCTCTCTGCCGTGGGAAACGTTTGGAGCTACTGTTATTTTTTTCTGAATCACTGATTGTTCACTCCTTTGAAAGATTCAACTCTATGAATCAGTTCAAGAGCGGATCCCCCATCTCTACTACAGAGCTGCAACTTGCATCAGTGTGAACGGGAAGGATGCCGGCAAGTGGCGCGGTGGCTTGTTTCAGCGTCCGCGCGAACTATGGGACTATACGCGTGAACGGCCCTTACTTAAAAAACAACCCTTTCTCAAATTAAATTCTAATTCCAGTAAGGCAAAGCGTAGTGCAGTCCATCATCTGGCGCTGCAGTTTCATACCTGTGGTTCACTGATATTAATGAGTTCTAATTTCACTGAAAATAATAGAGGAACGAATCGTAATATCCGTTGGAAAACCACATTTTATGCTTGTCCTGTCAATTGGAAAGTCGTGCTAGGTACGTAACGTTTCGGATCATTGTACACGCCTAACAGGATTTTAATAAATAATTGTCTGACAGAACTGAAGAGACATTCAGACCCATTACGATGAATACTTGGACTTCTTTTTGCCAGTATATTTGTAATTTCACTTAGAGACCAAAATTTATGAGCTCGTCATTAAGCATTTGTTCTCTCTTACTCAATCTCATCTTAATGATTTTGTCCCTGCATCTAATTTCCCGTTCTGTCTGCTACTTGTGTAAGTAGTTTTATCCACACTTTATCTTCGGCAGTTTTATGTGGACGTAAATGTTGTCGAAATTGAGACTGACAGTAAATTTTAATGTTTCCGAAATAAAGAGCAGAAGGATTTCCGTTGAGCTTGGAGCTTATATTTGAGTGCGTAATTTTGAAAGAAAAGTATCTAATTACCCGTGTCATATGTGTGTAAGAACTGAATAATTATTCGATTACCTACTCCCTCGTACATTTGAAATACGGACTTCGAAAAAGAAAATAAAATCTCTGGAAATATGATTGATCCGTAATCACATATTCCTCAAAATAATATTATCCTCTCACTCCCATAAAATGAATACCCTTAAAGTAATGTACACTCCTGGAAATGGAAAAAAGAACACATTGACACCGGTGTGTCAGACCCACCATACTTGCTCCAGACACTGCGAGAGGGCTGTACAAGCAATGATCACACGCACGGCACAGCGGACACACCAGGAACCGCGGTGTTGGCCGTCGAATGGCGCTAGCTGCGCAGCATTTGTGCACCGCCGCCGTCAGTGTCAGCCAGTTTGCCGTGGCATACGGAGCTCCACCGCAGTCTTTAACACTGGTAGCATGCCGCGACAGCGTGGACGTGAACCGTATGTGCAGTTGACGGACTTTGAGCGAGGGCGTATAGTGGGCATGCGGGAGGCCGGGTCGACGTACCGCCGAATTGCTCAACACGTGGGGCGTGAGGTTTCCACAGTACATCGATGTTGTCGCCAGTGGTCGGCGGAAGGTGCACGTGCCCGTCGACCTGGGACCGGACCGCAGCGACGCACGGATGCGCGCCAAGACCGGAGGATCCTACGCAGTGCCGTAGGGGACCGCACCGCCACTTCCCAGCAAATTAGGGACACTGTTGCTCCTGGGGTATCGGCGAGGACCATTCGCAACCGTCTCCATGAAGCTGGGCTACGGTCCCGCACACCGTTAGGCCGTCTTCCGCTCACGCCCCAACATCGTGCAGCCCGCCTCCAGTGGTGTCGCGACAGGCGTGAATGGAGGGACGAATGGAGACGTGTCGTCTTCAGCGATGAGAGTCGCTTCTGCCTTGGTGCCAATGATGGTCGTATGCGTGTTTGGCGCCGTGCAGGTGAGCGCCACAATCAGGACTGCATACGACCGAGGCACACAGGGCCAACACCCGGCATCATGGTGTGGGGAGCGATCTCCTACACTGGCCGTACACCACTGGTGATCGTCGAGGGGACACTGAATAGTGCACGGTACATCCAAACCGTCATCGAACCCATCGTTCTACCATTCCTAGACCGGCAAGGGAACGTGCTGTTCCAACAGGACAATGCACGTCCGCATGTATCCCGTGCCACCCAACGTGCTGTAGAAGGTGTAAGTCAACTATCCTGGCCAGCAAGATCTCCGGATCGGTCCCCCATTGAGCATGTTTGGGACTGGATGAAGCGTCGTCTCACGCGGTCTGCACGTCCAGCACGAACACTGGTCCAACTGAGGCGCCAGGTGGAAATGGCATGGCAAGCCGTTCCACAGGACTACATCCAGCATCTCTACGATCGTCTCCATGGGAGAATATCAGCCTGCATTGCTGCGAAAGGTGAAAATACACTGTACTAGTGCCGACATTGTGCATGCTCTGTTGCCTGTGTCTATGTGCCAGTGGTTCTGTCAGTGTGATCATGTGATGTATCTGACCCCAGGAATGTGTCAATAAAGTTTCCCCTTCCTGGGACAATGAATTCACGGTGTTCTTATTTCAATTTCCAGGAGCGTAGATTAATTCTTTTTAATGGAATGAGTTGTGTGATAATGTTTTTGTGAGCTCGTACTGAAATTCTTCTCTAGACTACAAAAAATATGCACCAGTTTTCTACTCATCACAAGAGAAGGTATCACAGAAATGCCACTGTGCACCTCGAAGGGAGATATGAAAATACTGGTCCGACGGCGGAACCGAGCTGACTCAAGAAGCTACTACCAGGCGCATTGATACTAAGCTACTCTCACAGGGACGTTATCATCTCATTCGGAGCACATTTGGCGTTTCTGGACAAATCATTACATATTTCTCGATCGCTGTCGACATCCTGTACTAACGTGTATCAATTTTTGTTGGTATTAATTTCCAATGATGTGTATAGTACGTTTTTCTGGTATAATTTGTAGCCGCTATAGCCTGATATGTTCATTGAGGGAGCTAACGTGTCACAATTTGTGGCGTGGCTGTACACCCCGATAACGCCCGATGTGAGACTCAGAAATTTTCCACGCGAACAGTTTTGTCAACTGTACGCAAACGATGTGTCGGACAGCGTAGCAGCATTCCGTTTTCCGCTGATGCTGCTGTGTGTGTGAAAGCGTCGCTGTTGAATAACTGTAGGTGGCCTTAGGATGACTTGAGGAATTATTTGTTGCGATAATTGGCAGTTTGCTATAAATATAGGTAAATGTAAGTTAATCCGGGTGGGTGGTAAAATACATCCTATGAAGTTCGAATACAGTATCAGTACTTCGACTCAGTCATCACTATTAAGTAGGATGATCGGTGTGAAACGACATGAAATACAATGAGCACATGACGTCAGTTGTCGGGAAGGTCAATTCCAAAGTTTAGGCTCATTGGGAGTGATTAGGGAGAGCGTAGCGCATCGCTAAATACACACCGCACACCGCTTATGTGTTCGCTTGTTGATTACTAGTTGAGGGACTTACATATCCAACAGATGGACGTGGAAGCAGTTCAGAGATGAGCCAGTCGAGTTGTTAGCGGTCAGTTCTATCTGCACGAGAGTGCTACGGGAGTATGCGATTTAGAAGAAGGAAGCACACGGCTCCCGGAGAGGAGTCTAAATACCACTTTCCGTGAATGTGATGCTGTTTAAAACACTCTCCCAGCAATAAGTTGACGAGCACTGTCCTGCTGGAACAATCATTCGTGTGATATGGAATGGCATAGCATTTCATCACGTCAGAAGTTCACCATTGTAATGTTAGATTAACTACTCAGTGTTCCTACGTTTTCAAAATGTTCAAGTGTGTTTGAATTCCTAAGGGACCAAACTCCTTAGGTCATCGGTCACTAGACTTACACACTACTTAAACTGACTTATGCTAGGAACAACACACACATCCATGCCCGAGGGAGGACTCGAACCTCCTGTGGGAGGGGTCTCACAGTCCGCGACATGACGCCTCAAACCGCGCCTATGTTTTCAGGACTATTGTGTAGTCTCTACTGAGGCGAGACAGAAACAAAGGCAATTTGCTGACTCTTAATCCTCCATGAATACGAATTTTAATCATGATTCGTTCGTAGAGAGGATATGTGGATTGTTTATAGTTTCTTTCGCTGATGTTTGAAACAGTTGCCTCAGTGTCACAAGATGCTCGTTCTGTAGGACAGTTACTCATTCCAGACAGCCAGATAAGAACTGAAGAACTGTATTTCTGTTTAGAGTTGAACATTAAAATCAGTGTGGCTCTTCTTTAGTGTTGTTACCAGGTGTGGTAGCCAGTATAAGCCTAAGATGTTGAGAGATCAGTGTGAAGATGCAGTGTACTCGTATGACACAGCGTTATCAGCAATCTTTTGAAAGTGGAATCTTTGTGGTTCTCTATTTAGCCGGCTGGCGAATCGAGCAGTATACAGATTTTTGGACGGATGTGATAGTAGCCCTGTCATAGACTGCATGGGAACTTGAGGGCACGCATACTCCTCATCAAGGTTCCATTCGACCACGTCCGATCACCAAAGCCAACTAATGATGTACTGTGGGCCAAACACGTCGTAACGCTTCACATTAGAGCCTGCCATCTGAGAAAAGTAATGGACTCCTTGCAACATTCTGTCATGCCGCACCATTTGTCGGAGACGAGCAGCAGCTGAACTACACAATTACCATCCCACAAGTAGCATGCCGTTTGCATCTCCATACAAACGGCTGTGTCTGCAATGGTGCTGCAACCTCGAGGCACGGACTGCTAATGCATGGCGTCACATTATGCTCAACGATGAATCGCGGGTCTGCACTACCACAGATTACTGTTGTCAGCGAACATGTCGACATCAGGGAGAGAAAGGTCCCATTCTTCCAACGTTTCAGAGAGGCACAGTAACGTTGCTCCTGTCATCATGGTGTGGGAAGCATCGGGTATGACTTCACGTCGTCGCTGGCAGTAATTAAGGGAACTCTGACGGTACAACTGTAGACCACGCATATTCTGCGTCTTCATATGTTTTGTAAAGAAAATTCTGACTTGATTTAGTAATCACATAGCCTATCAGATAATAATTTTTCATTTCGTTTCCTCTTAATTTTCTGGTTGCCCAAGTTTTTTGTTCGGCAGTGTGTAGATATTTGCTTTACATAGCACCTATGTTTTTGTAATATGTCCTCTGAGGTCATAACTGACGGAATTTGTGTAGCTACATTTTCTGTCTGTTTTTGATATTAGACTAATCATGACGCATAAATTATTGACTTTCCTATGACGTATGCAAGCATCTTTTATTATATTGTCGTTTTGTCATTTTATGTACGGATAATTTATTACAATGTTTTGGCAAGTTGTAACTGTTATCTTGCGGACATTAGGCTCTATATGACATCTTAGAAAATGAAGTCTACTCATCTAGTTTCTACAACTGTAAGTGACGATTTTACTGTACGTCTGTATTAATTTTTTTAAACGGGAAGTAACGATTAATTTTCATTTATTCCTGAATTGCACTATCTACATAATTTTCATTTGTTAGTGAATTCACAACAGACCTTCAGATTCATGCACAACCACGCCCTCTGGCGGCTCTGTAGCACACGTTTATGGTTGTGACTTTATGTCCACTCAGACAGCGCATGTTTCACGTCAAAGGGTATTGATGTGTATTCTGCTCAACAACTGTGAAGTTTGATTACTTTCTCTTTCTCTTATTAACTAATACGAAGAACTATGCTAATTTGTGATATGTACCACGGATTCCAGGATAGTTGGCTGAAAAAAAATATTCGTATGGAAGTAATAAAAATATTTTCAAAAGTATTTCGTGTTTTGCACTGATGACCCACACCATTAGGCCACTGCTCACCACGAGACTCAGTGTCCCGTTATGGCGTTACGGACACGTAACGCGTTAAGGAAAATACACTACTGGCCATTAAAATTGCTTCACCAAGAAGAAATGCAGATGATAAACGGGTATTCATTGGACAAATACATTATACTAGAACTGACATGTGATTACATTTTCAAGCAATTTGGTTGCATAGATCCTGAGAAATCAGTACCCAGAACAACCACCTCTGGCCGTAATAACGGCCTTGATATGCCTGGGCATTGAGTCAAACAGAGCTTGGATGGCGTGTACAGGTACAGCTGCCCATGCAGCTTCAGCACGATACCACAGTTCATCAAGAGTAGTATGTGACGAGCCAGTTGCTCGGCCACCATTGACCAGACGTTTTCAATTGGTGAGAGATATGGAGAATGTGCTGGCCAGGGCAGAAGTCGAACATTTTCTGTATCCAGAAAGGCCCGTACAAGACCTGCAACATGCGGTCTTGCATTATCCTGCTGAAATGTAGGGTTTCGCAACGATCTAACGAAGGGTAGATCCACGGGTCGTAACACATCTTAAATGTAACGTCCACTGTTCAAAGTGCCGTCAATGCGAACGAGAGGTGACCGAGACGTGTAACCAATGGCACCCCATACCATCACGCCCGGTGACAGGCCAGTATGGCGATGAAGAATACACGCTTCCAACGTGCGCTCACCGCGTTGTCGCCAAACACGGGCGCGACCATCATGATGCTGTAAACAGAACCTGAATTCATCCGAAAAAATGACGTTTTGCCATTCGTGCACGCAGGATCGTGGTTGAGTACACCATCGCAGGCGCTCTTGTCTGTGATGCAGCAAGGGTAACCGCAGCCATGGTCTCCGAGCTGGTAGTCCATGCTACTGAAAACGTCGTCGGACTGTTCGTGCAGATGGTTGTTGTCTTGCAAACGTCCCCACCTGTTGACTCAGGGATCGAGACGTGGCTGCACGATCCGTTACAGCCATGCGAATAAGGCGCCTGTCATCTCGACTGCTAGTGGTACGAGGCCGTTGGGATCCAGCACGGCGTTCCGTATTACCCTCCTGAACCCACCGAATCCATATTCTGCTAAAAGTCATTGGATCTCGACCAACGCGAGCAGAAATGTCGCAATACGATAAACCGCAACCGCAATCGCGAAAGGCAAAGAAGACGAGTTTGAGTCTCGGTGCGGCACACAGTTTTAATCAATCAGGAAGTTTCATATTCGCATTGATGATCGACCGCAGTTCAGCTGCTGTAGCACCCATATTGCAGAACGTTACATCATAATGCATTTGTCTTATATTGCACCCATTCTTCTAATATGTGTGTAGCGTCACCTATATCGCACATTTACTATCAGGTCTCCATAACCATATTATGCCAATTTTAGCCTCCTCTCAGCAACCAGTGTGAAATTATCTAGCCACCCAGGCATGTTACTGCAAACTATAAATTGATGAAAGAATTTTATTTACATTTCTCGGTTGAGGATCTGAGGCACGAACATTCCGAGCATGATGGTCTCACAGATTCTCAATTAAATTTAAATGCGGACACTATGGTGACTGATGGATTACGGTTAACTTATCCTGGTGATTTTCGAACCATACACGTACACTGTGAGCAGTATGACATGTTGCACAATGCTTCTGGTAGATGCCATCGTGGCGAGGAGAAACAAACAGTATGTAGGGATGACATTATCCTAAGGATAGACGCATACTTGTGTTGATCCATGGCACCCTTCAGCATGACGAGACCACCCAGGGAAAGTCCTCTGGCCTGGACACTCCCGACGATGGTTGCAGTGTGTTTGCTTTCAGACGTCTCACGCCATACCCGCAAACGGCCATGTGTCCAATGGAGCATAAAACGTAATTCAATTGAAAAGACCACCCGTTGCCACTCAGCGGACGTGCAAACCCGAGCCTAGTCGGCAATGGTCAGCTGTCGGTATGGATGCCTGACCCTATCGCCTACTGCGGCAGCCCATACTCTGCAACGTTCGCTGGACGGTCGTTGAGAAAATACTGTTGGTAGCTTCTTGGTTGACTTGAGCCACCAGTTGTTCAACAATTGCCCGTACACATCTCCGCAGCCTCCGGTCACCCCTGTCATTTATGACGCGTGGTGCACGACTGTTGCCTCGGCGCTGATTGTGGATAGCGCCATTTAGCCATACACGGCATATTCGTACTTTAACTACGGCGGCAAGCGAACAGTTTACAATCTTATCCCTTTCGTAAATGCTTCCACCCTTACACCATGCACTTTGGACGTCGGACTCCTCTGTTTCCGCATTACAGCTTTATGTATCCTCGTCTGTTAGTGCTGGCACCTCCATCTGTGAAAGAGTACTGCATGTTGATGTCGTACATAAGCGATGGTCACATCAATATGACTAGACCTTGTGCTTAGTACATTAACTTATTTTCAAAATAACCAGACGTTGGAAGCTGCTTCGCATACGGGTGCTCGATTCTATACGGACTCGGGGGTTACCTGCTGTTAGACTATTAGAACCGGTTACGTTGTATTGGACGATGAATATTCCACAGAATCTAAAGGGTCATGAGAAGTGCCCAAAGTAAGCATAACAGGAACTCTCATGACCACAATCATCGTAAAACATTGATCAGAATAACGCAGCAACAGTACGAGATCGTTCGCTGAATACGCTGTCTACAGGAAAATATTGTCGTGGGACGGTCACAAGGACAAACAGAAAGACTTGGACAACATTTCAAATTGATGTAATAAAAGTCTTTGAATGTGGATAAATGTAAGATGATCCCTGCAATAAATAGATAAACCAATAGAATTATATTACAAAATGAAACCGTGAAATATTACGTACTCTCCTGTTTTTCTTCATTCGATATGTTGAGGCGTGAGTTTTGCAGTGGTTGCTACACTTGGCTCAATTTTCAGATGAGCGAGATCAAATCTACATATATGTTTCCCATGATCTCCATACATTATTTAAGGCAAAAGACGGAATGGTTCCTTTTCAGTAAATAGTAATAATTTTCTGTCGCATGCATTCCCAGTTCAAAATTCTGCTTTCATCACCCCGTCGTCGAAAAGACGTTAAATACTAATCTACCATCCTTCCTTCCTTTCCGATGGCATGGTCCAGATGAGATATCCTTGAATTGTTTGAATTGTGTGAAAACACAACAATGGAGCTGAGGGATTGTGTGGTTTACGGTGCTATGATTTCAGCTCGTCGTAACTATATTAAAGTGTTCTTGCTGAGACGTCAAACAGGCCGCCACTTAAAACAAAACATCAATGCATTTCCTCCATGCAGTGTAAGTTTGAAACTAACTGTGAGCGTAAGTGGTCTTGGATATACGTCTCCGAAAGCTACTTGCACTTGTTAATGGAGTAATAAGTAAACAGGTTTCATATGTGCATTAGATATTATGAGATCAGACTTGGAGGAAGTGGGGATGGACACCGGCTGTGGCCTTAAAGGAGCCAAGTCGGTGTTCTCCTGAATCTGTTAAGGAATAATTAGAAAAACCTAAATCGTTTTTTTTATCCGTTGTCCTCCAAAATAACAACTGTATCACTGCTCATTCTGTCGTGGTGAAACCAAAGCTTTCGCCATTAACGATAAAATTCTTGTGCGCGTCTAACACTGTTGCAAGTGAAACTCATTCAGTTGTGATTTATACTATGTCTTAATGGCTGGTACGATTTTTTGGCTTACGTTTTACTTGTAAACCCTTTTGTGTTCTGGCTTAAGTATGATTTCGGTATTAATGTGCATAAATGAATATTACAACTACTGCTATGAATTAGCTGTCAGAGACGAATTAGTTATATTTCTCGATTTTCAGCATGCGACACTGAGGAAACACAAATGTTGCTGTAATATACTGTGTGCAAAAAGAACGATATAGGCATTAGGGCTAGAAGCTGACAGTGAAACCCTGCCCTCCTTTTATTTTGTTTCACGAGAGACTTTGACCTTGGTTTATGCCCTGAAGTTTTTTACCCTTTCATATCATATAAATAAAAGCAACTGGACAAGAATTAATTAACATTTGGAGCAGCAAGAAATTTCCCAAAGCGGAGCGGAATAAGCAAGGGTGGTTAGCCAGAATTAGCCGAAACATAACTAAAATTTGAATCTTCACTGTAGGCAAAGTGCATCTACGCACCATGTACGAAAAGATATCGTAGCTTATAGAGCTAATTTGTGCAGTGAAAATTTTCTTCCATCTGTGCCCCGCGATACCCAACAATCTGAAAAACCTTGAACTGATGTGATAGCTGAAATTATCTCAAGGTCTGCGCCTCCACTGGCACGTGTCTTAAGTCCATAGCGACACACGCTTACCTCCATACCTGAAATTTTAATTTAATAAAGCTGCAGTCTCTACAAAAGACAGGCTACTTCACACCATCTTTAAATACAATTAAAAAGAATGGGGTACGCTCCGAGAACGTGGTTCTTGAGTGAACATATATTTACTCGTAGTGTGGAACCCGCGGAGAAATTGATTAAATAAGGATCATGGGGAAATGATTATAAGTTTGTAAAATCCTGTCTATACTCAAACGTAACATTACGCTCAATGTTTGAATACAGGACAACATACTTCATGTACAAGCACAGTGCAACGGATCGTACGTTCACATTGGGTACAATAGACAAAAGAAAACAACAGTATATTGTGATTAATTATTGAAACATTACTTTATCTGTGGAAGCGCGTTGAGATAATTCTATCGAACCCTCGGATGAACGGATACTGATTCCCAATTGTTCTATAGGACCTGAAAGTCCAAACAGAGACCTAACATTCTCCAGGTTAAATACGACTGCAAAATATATTACGACCTATACTCCCTGAACTGAGAAGCTATGTCATTTGTAATCACGTGAATGCAGAGTAAATGTGCAGTCAGTAATAACCTCACCGTTATCTAGAACTAAGTCGGATGAATGTGCTCATTGCACTATCAGCAGACAAAGCGTCTATACATCGAGGCAAAGTAGCATGTCCAGTTAACATGGCAGCAGTCAGTAATAACCTCACCGTTATCTAGAACTAAGTCGGATGAATGTGCTCATTGCACTATCAGCAAACAAAGCGTCTATACATCGAGGCAAAATAGCGTGTCCAGTTAACATGGCAGCAGAAAGCAAATCACATTACCTAGCGGTCGGTCATGAGGCCTCGCAAAGCGAATTCTGCCACTTCTCGTTCCAAATGGCCGACTCCAGTCAAAGTTCGCTCGAACTGTCAAGACAAACTTCAGAGTTTCCATCCCGAGATGTACTGCTCTAGCAGACCCGACAGGACAGCAATTAGTCGACACAAAAGTTGGTTTGATCCGTCAACACAAACATCACTATTTCTATTCCGAGATGTTCTGCTCTAGCAGATGCTTCAGAATAGCTGAGAGCGTTAAAGAGCATTTTCTGGGATTCCGGGAGCCGAACCTGCTCCGAATCTAATCTGCCTCGCTAATTAACGCCGAGGGCTGGTGATCAGGCTGGTGCGAATGTGGTTTCTAACCGATTCCCACGTCCATCTAGGTAACACAGGGGCTGCTATACATGTTACCTGTCAAATACACGCTCCGCAAATACTTAGAAAATGTATTCACATTTGAATGAGATTTACTCTAGACGCAGACAGATGAGATGCACAGATTATGTATGGTGGCGGAGCGTGGGGATGGCCATCCGGCCTTCAACTAACATTGCCACAAACGATATAACAATGCTGAACCCGTAGAGAAAGGAGAAAAGGGAATGAGAAGATATTCTGCTTATAGCAGATGGATAGATTACTACAGATCTTTTAGGCGTACGAGTCAATACCGTTGAACACACGGATACGTGGCATGAAAGGTGTTTTTCTCGCCTAAGTAGGGGCTGAAAAACTACGCTACAGATTTCGGGATTGATTGTCTGCTTTCAGGTGCCGTGTCTTATATGAAATTAAATGATTACCTATGGTATGCCACTTACGTCTCAGGCAAAGAGCCCAGAGACCCATTCGGTGCGCCTGATAAATCAGCTTTGCCAGTTGATGATGTGATCCAAAATGTGAGAGGCTATAAATATTTACGGGTAGCACGCCCATGAATTACGACATTAGGGCCTTCACTGCTGTCAATGAAGTGGAGCTTTGAACATGCTGATTCAATTTAAAACCAGGAAACGGAAAATTGTTCTTCCATTGCATATTGTGCCATATGATTAAAAAATAGACGTTGACACGTAACATGCTGTGTTTTTGATGATATTTACTGGTTGTTAATTGGCGAGGATTGCTTGTGTGAAAAAGTAGCAACGTGTGCCTTTAGTGACTGGGCACTGGTAGGATTCCAAAATATGTGAGCGTGAAAGTAACAGGAAATGCGCATTCTAGGTTATACACAGGTCAGACAGAACATTATGACCAACTGCCTAATAGCCGGTATGTTCACCTTTGATGCAGTTAAGAGCGGCGACACGTCGTGGCATGGAAGCATTAAGGCATTGTAGGTCGATGTAGGGAGGTGACACCGCATCTGCACACACAAGTCACCTAGTTCCAGTAAACTCCAGAGTGGTTGGTCGGGGGGGGGGGGGGGGGTGAGGAGGAGGAGAGGCGATGAGTTCTGACGCCGCGAGAGATCACGTCGCAGATGTGTTCGATCGGGTTCAGATCTGGTGAGTTGGGGGGTCAGCACATCAAATGGAGCTCTCTATTGTGTTCCTCGAACCACTCCATCACACTCCTGGCCTTATGACACGTTAGCTTTTTGAAAAATGATCCTGCTGTCATGAAAGTGTGTGTGTTGTCTACACCCAGTGTACGATACCCCTTGGCCGTCAAGACGCCTTGCACGGGCTCCACTGAACCCACGGTGCCCACATGCACGTTCCCCGTAGCACAGTGGAGCCGCCACCAGCTTGACTCTGCCCCTCAGTACAGGTGCAATGGAACTGATTCCCTGGAGGACCACGGATTAATTCCCTCCTCATCGACATGATGTAGAAGGTACCGGGATTTGTCAGACCAGGCAACCTCTGCTACTGCGCCAACGTCCAGTACCGATGGTAACGTGCCCATATCAATCGTCGTTTCTGATGACGTGGTGTTAACATCTCTACATGCAAGGGTTGTCGGCTGCGGAGACCCATCGTTAGGAGTGTTCGGTGCCCTTTGTGTTCAGACAGACTTGTACTCTGCCCAAAGTCCGATGTTAGTTCCCCACAGCTCGCTGCCTGATTTGTTTTACCAGTCTGTCTAGCCTACGACATCCGACATCTGTAATGAAGAATGGCCGCCCAACTCCGCCATGTCCGGACATGGTTTCACCTTGCTTTCGCCACTTGTTGAAGACAGTCTTCGAGAAGTCGTGCATTTCCCGAAATGCTCGTACCGATGCTCCGGGCCATCTCAGTGTGCCCTCGGTCGAACTCAGATAGATCGAGCGTCTTCCCCATCCTACACACTGACAGCACGCTCAGTGATATAAATGCACCGTTCGTGTGTCTGACTAGGCCGGCCGTTGTGGCCGAGCGGTTCTAGGCTCTTCAGTCCGGAACCGCGCTGCTGCTACGGTCGCAGGTTCGAATCCTGCCTCGGGCATGGATGTGTGTGATGTCCTTAGGTTAGTCAGGTTTAAGTAGTTCTAAGTCTAGGGGCTGATGACCTCAGATGTTAAGTCCAATAGTGCTCAGAGTCATTTGAAACATTGGTCTGACTAGCAGTCATACCTCGCCAGGAGCCACTGCTGTCGCCTGGACGCCCCTTCCAGGCGATCGATACTAGGTCGGTGGTCATAACGTTCTGGCTGCTCAGTCTACTACACTACTTACCGGAAAGTGTAAGAGGCGTCTTCCTCAAGCTAAGGAGAACTGGATGGTGCGGTATTACCTCATCGATAACTGCGGGGGAAATCGAAGCAGAGAAGTGGTATTGTAAAATGAGAACGTTTCATGTCATGGCCTCATATTTTGTAACATGGGTTCTGATTCTCTGTAATCGACGTCACTTCAGATAAGCTAAGACATTTCATACTGTCATCTAGTATGACGTAGTCAAAACAGCGCCTGTCTTTCCGCATTCCTCACACAACCCCTCATTAACAACGTTGCTGTTTCCTTTTTTAATAATGTTCTCAATTTAGTAATGGCAGATGGGGTCTGAAGTGGTGTATCCAATGGTGTTGCTGAAACTTCCTTCTATTTATATAGTCTTCAAAAAATGGCTCTGAGCACTGTGGGACTCAACTGCTGAGGTCATTAGTCCCCTAGAACTTAGAACTACTTAAACCTAACTAACCCAAGGACATCACACACACCCATGCCTGAGGCAGGATTCGAACCTGCGACCGTAGCAGTCCCCCGGTTCCGGACTGCAGCGCCAGAACCGCACGGCCACCGCGGCCGGCGCATAAACACATTTAACTAAATAAGTCTAGTAATCACTTAACTGGAAAATTAGCTGTTAATACTTCAACAATTTACAAGAGCTAGACCTAAAAAATATTAAAAGGAGAGCTACAGTAGGCGCGCAGTGATAAAGATAAATACGTCGACATGCAATAAAGTATCATCTTGGTAAGGCGTAATGGACTCGGAAAGTTTAAGTGGTACGGAACCACCTCCACCAAGCTGTCAGTTCTGTCCGGCGTGGACTTGGCTCCGCATTCGAACTTAGAACTACTTAAACCTAACTAACCTAAGGACATCACAAACATCCATGCCCGAGGCAGGATTCGAACCTGCGACCGTAGCGGTCTTGCGGTTCCAGACTGCAGCGCCTTTAACCGCACGGCCACTTCGGCCGGCATATAGTCTTCCACTTGCAGTCTGAATCATTACATTAGATTATATTACATCATACAGTTAGTCGAAACTTTAGGGTATCAGTGACGTGCTACGATGGAATGGTCACAAGACTCCTCAAAAGCTCAGGATATCATTGTGAGATCACGGCGTGGTAATGAAACATACCAAGCTGTGTGTCTGGTACGCTTCACTGCCTACCCCACACCGAGGGAGCGCCACAAGTAAGGTAGTGTCGCAAATGCTGGAGGCGGACGGACGTGGGAGTGTTCCATGTGCTAAGATCCTGAACATATTGCGATTTCATGCTCGAAATGTACGACAAATGTAGTGCAGGATGATAGTGAGTGCTCCTCCAATGACGTATCAGCTATCCTGGAATATACAGGATGGTCACAGACAGTATGTGAAGATGGTTAGGCCGGCCGCGGTGGTCTCGCGGTTCTAGGCGCGCAGTCCGGAACCGCGCGACTGCTACGGTCGCAGGTTCGAATCCTGCCTCGGGCATGGATGTTTGTGATGTCCTTAGGTTAGTTAGGTTTAAGTAGTTCTAAGTTGTAGGGGACTGATGACCACAGCTGTTAAGTCCCATAGTGCTCAGAGCCATTTGAAGATGGTTAGGCTGTTGCAGGGTGGGATGTGCTGAGAGATAACTGTTAAGAAAAAATATCGGTACACTGTGCCGTTTCCGAATTAATTATTACTGAAGTGTCCTCCTCTGGTAGCTGAGTGGTCAGCGCGACGGAATGTCATACCTAACGGCCCGGGTTCGATTCCCGGGTGGATCGGACATTTTCTCCGCTCAGGGATTGGGTGTTGTGTTGCCCTTATCATCATCATTTCATCCCCATCGACACGCAAGTCGCCGAAGTGGCGTCAACTCGAAAGACTTGCACCAGGTGAACTGTCTCCCCGACGGGAGACTCTAGCCACACGGCATTTCCATTACTGAAGTTAGCCATTCAGGCCATTCGTAAGCAAATTCAAGCGGCCCGCCAGAGAAGGTGTGGCCAAACGAACAAGAGAGCAGTTCAAAAACTGTACATGGGACAGTAGTTAGGATTGAACTCGAGCCAAAGGCTGAGCAATCAGGTGCACTATGATCTTCGCGACGAGAACAACTGACACTAATTATATTCTCCGGGCCGCTTGAATTTGCACACGCAATGAGCTGATTGGCTAACTTAGTTTTCATTAACTCCGAAACTCCGCAACGTTCCGAATTATTTTTCTAAACAGTTATTTGTCAGCACAACGTACCCTGAAACATCCTTACAAGTATCTCAGAATGATTCTCATCCCACTGAACATGTAGCTTGAACTCCATGCAGTGTCCATGTTTCACACTTTTTCATGTGGAATATTACTTGAAACTAGATGTGAATGATAGATAAGTGAAAGATGAGTTTTTATGGATAAAGAACGAAAAATCGCCGGCGAGTAAACTGACTTTTGACCGATCTTAACTAACGGTACTGACATTCTTACTCACCTAACGTTGGCGACTACACGGCTCACAGTAGACTATCCCCACGTTACAGTAACATTGAAGAAGCATTTAGTGACATTTCGCAATGAACGTAGGTAATCACTGCTTCGAATGTTTAGTCACTTCCTTGTTCCTGTCACTGTACGAGGCGTATCTTACCAGTGTGACATTCTGTCTCGCATTAAATAATTCCAATCGATTGTTTTTTGCTCTTTAGAACAGTGGCTCCGTGTTTTGTATTTGCAATTTAACTGTCAAGTTATAATAAGGAGGCATACTTTACGCGGCAAATTTGATTGTGAGGAAATGTCACAATATGCAATCAAAACTAAATTGTGGCGCACTAAGTTGTAAATCATAAGTCAGGATTAGCAAATTATTCTATTTCGAGTACAAGCTCAGACAAAAAACAAACCACACCTTACGATCTCGAAACTTCTTCATGTGATTTTGTGATTGCAGACGCCAGTGAAATGCGCTCAGCTTCACGTTAAATCTTAACAGAGATTTGCGAAGGTAGCAATGCTACAGTTTTTTAGACAGTATGTTACTATCCATACAAGGTCCTGAATTAGTGTAATAAATGTGAAGTACGACTTCAGGATACCTTTTCGAGTTTCAACCGTTCCGGAACTTATCAATATATGGTAGCAGCGAGAAGGTGTCGATTAGAAAAACTGATATTTCTATTTAATGTAGCCTAGGTTACAGTGAGCAGTTGACGATAAAAGTGATTCACTAAAACAGTGTCAGAGTCAATTCTCCGTGAATGAGTTTTTTGTGATCCTTTCCACTTGTCACAGTTTGAAGGACCACAAAAGAAAACCGAACACTCGTCCAACGGGACCATGGAATGCTTCTGTTCAAATCTCAGCGCGTCAAGACATTTATCCCACATGGAGACGAGACGATCAATTCCTGTTTCGCAGAACACGGCCGGCCGTTGACGGATCGGCTACCTCAACCTCACTTACACTATTTCTCCTCCGACTGAAAGCAACGCCCACACACGTCTTTCTTCAGATCGCCAAAGATACGAAAATCACACAGTGGAAGATGTTGCTGTGTCTGCAAGCCAAATCGATGAAGTGGAGCCTTCGTATTATTGGCAGTATGGTGGCGGCCATTACTGTATCATGCAACAGCATGATACCATCTGACAGAATACCCGGGCGCTTCGACTTCATGGCGCGTCACAGTTTCTGTAAAGTGTCTGCGTATTGATCTTGGTTCCACGCTCGAGGAGGAGAGGACCCCTGCAGTTGAAGAAGATCATCGTAATCTTACCGCGACTTGTGTGAACAGCTTTGGATTCCTTTGGCAGCGGAGATGTGTGTTGTTTCCGCTGCTGATTTTGCCGGAATGCTGTCGGACGAAATAATCTGGTTTCCCGATAACACCCACGCCCAAACAGCAATCGGGCGAACGCTACGCTTCAGAGATTCAATCTCCGGTGGCGTTCTACGAAACAAGACTTGATCGTTTCTTCTTGCATTCTGATAAATGTCTTAACGCGTTTGGTGCTTAATTTTGAGTGGAACAATTCCATGGTCCCGCTGTGGTGGATTTTAATTTGACTACCCTTTATGGAATGAGGAATG
This sequence comes from Schistocerca cancellata, assembly GCF_023864275.1. Lineage (NCBI taxonomy): Eukaryota > Metazoa > Arthropoda > Insecta > Orthoptera > Acrididae > Schistocerca > Schistocerca cancellata. The sequence continues at coordinate 146,379,780 of NC_064628.1, read as the reverse complement.
TGGACATATTCGGAACTTACAATATTTACTTACGTAGATTACTAAGACATATGGTGGAACAAAACAGGATATCCAATGGAATATTTCTCAATATAATACTACAATACTATTAAAAAGAAAGAAGATATATGGCTTGTATGTGACTGACTCATAAATGGAGGTCGAAAACTTGACGCAAGAACAGTAGTACTGGTTCGCCGATGTGAGTAGTCGAGCTGGCACGTTTGTCTCTATAGTCCAAGCAAAGCCCAATTACGCTAATCTACAAAGTCATTACATAACTGAGATGGACTGCTTCCGAATACGAGGCCGACTGGGAAATGTTATCGGCCCGTGACACAAGGAGTTCCCCAAGTCATGGAATTATTCAGTCTGGCCTCTCACAAGGAGGCGGGCATTCGGCCGTCCGCAAACCGGTTCTGTTCGTTCTCCCGACTAAAACTGAAACTTGCTGGTGAACGAGTCCTACGTTCTTCAGAAACGTCTTACTTTCCATACTTGTTAACTGCCTGTATTCTTGTTTGGAAGATTTTCGTTCTGCGGATCCGCGAAGGTAAGCACGCACACTTCTCTCGTGAAACACTGAGAACTATTTTTCATGCGTATTACCTCAACAGTTTGCCGAACTGCGACCTTCTGAATTTCAAGATGAGTACGATCTCTTGATTTTAGTTAAGATGAGTCAGTGGAACAGTGAGGTAGGCTCTTTTGTTGAAATGGTTGTCATCCTAATACATAACCACGTTTATGTTTCTAGATTACCGGGGTCAACCACCTTAAACGCTTATCATCAGATCGATGTGCAACATATGAGGACCTTAATCTTAAGAATATCTTTCTGCGTCCAGTGTGTAGGCCGTTACTACAACAAACCTGGGAGAAAGGGAACGTCTGAATATTCGAATAGTAAAGTTTCAACCGATTTATTCACAAAAATCATTCCTCCAGAAGGCCTTATGGAACTATAAAAACATCATTAACGCATTAAAGCTCTTAAGAAACTCGATTCATATTAAGGGGGACGAGTGGTTGAACGTTGATTCTAATCAGGTCTGAATTCTGAAAATGCTGAGGCAACAGAGATTCAAAAAGAAACGCGAAAATGTCAACAGGCAAAGTTAGCAGAAAATTTGTGCTGCTATAAAAAGATCGATGCGCGTAGCAATCGCCAACTTCCACCATCACACCTTAGAGAAAGATCTTCCCGATAACACGAGAAAAATCTGGCGTTACGTAATATGACTAAGCGGATCGAAGGCTTATAGCCAGTCACGCGTTAAGCAGTGTTCTCTGGCAACGGCAGAGACCAAAGGAAATGGGAAGATTTAAAATTCGCGTTTAAAAAAAAATAATTCACAGGCGACAATCGTACGGACTTACTTTCATTGTTTGGATGATTGTGTTTTTTTTTTTGTTTTTGTTTTGGGGGGGGGGGGGGATGGACTAAACAGCGAGGTGCCATCGGATTAGGGAAAGATCGGAAAGTAAGTCGGCTGTGCCCTCTCGTAGGAACCATACCGCTAGTTGTCTGAAGCGATTTAGGGAAATCACGGAAACCTTTCAGGATAGCTGGACGCGAGTTTGAACCGTCGTCCTCCCTTTTGCGATTCCAGTGCGCTGTACACTGCGCCACCTCTCTCGGTCCTACTTTCATTTGGCCATCGGACAGACTACCCAATAGAGGAAATAGAAAAAGGCTTCGCTTGCGCTGAGAAGTAGCTGAAAGAGTGCAACATTGTCCCATCATGAAGCTTGCATTTATCGCTAATCTCTTACCCAGCGCAACGTCCCAAGTGCCAGGAAAAAAGGCGCAGGTGTCTCTTGTGTATAAGAAATGTGGAAAAAGAGACCCGCACAGTTATACACTAATATCATAATTCTGTCCACAAATCGGCACGGAATTAGAAAACACTGCTAGTGAGAAACTCAGCTTGCTCTTTTCTCACACGATATTCTGTGAAGCATGGATGAAGGCGAACAGGCGGACTACATATTCCCAGATGTCCGGAAACCGAATGGCACTGTGCCACATTGCAGACTGTTAACGAAGGGCCGAATATATGGCATAGGTTCCCAGATATGAGTTCCCAGATGCGTGATTAACTCGATTATAGCCCTGTAAGTTGTCCTGGACGGCGAGTGGTCATCAGAAAGAAGGGTATCGTCAGGAGGGCCGCAGCGAATTGTGATAGGACTGCTCTTGTCCTCTACATGCACAAATTACCTCACACCTAATATGAGCAGCAGTCTGCGACTATTTGACGATAGTGATGTAGTTCATGTGAAAGTGTCACCTTTGAGTGACTGTAGGAGGATACAAGATGACTCAGACACAATTTCTGTTTGGTGCGATAGTCGCTGCTTACGCTAAACGTAGAAAAATGTAATGAATAGGAGAAAGACTCCATAATGCTTGAGTACAGTATTAGTGGCGCGGTGCAACCACGTCGATTAAAAGTGTTGGCGTAACGTTGTACGTAATGTTCGTGGTAGAGAAAGTGAATTGTCGACTTATTTTTACTAGAAGACAAAGAGCGATCCATTCTTGAGTACTACTCGAATTTTTGGAGATCCCATCAGATGGGACCGAAGGGAGACATGTAGCCAATTTATAGGTGTGCTGTTAGATTTGCTACTGGAAGGACAGATCAGTATGCGAATGTTACGGCGAGTCTTTGTGAACTCCAATGAGAATTCCTGGACGAAGACGACTTCGTTTCATTCAGCATTGTTGAGAAAATTTAGAGGGCTGGCATTTGCGGCACACTACAGAACGAGTCTGCTGGCGTCAATGCACACTTAAAGGGAAAAAAAAATGATGCACCACGGAGGAATTATTCGAAGGGGATCAAAATATGAATGTGCGATGTACATATACAGACAAACAAATGAACACAGTTTCAGAAAAAAAATTACTTGATTTATTCAAAAGGAAGAGCTTCACGAATTGAACAAGTCAGTAGCACGTTGGTCCAGCTGTGGCTCCTATGCAAGCAGTTATTCGATTAGGCATTGCCTGATACAGCTGTCGGATGTTCTCCTTAGGCATGTCCTGCGAAATTCTGTCCAACAGGAAAGTTACTTCTTCAAAATCCCAAATCGCTTGGACGGCTCTGCCCATAAACCTCCGAATATTCTCAGTTGGGAGAGATCCGGTGACCTTCGAGACCAAGGTAGGGTTTGGCAAGCACTAAGACAACCATTATCTTTCCGGAATGTAAGATCAGAATGGGTTACCAAGAAGAGGAACAAAACGGGGCGTACCGCTCAGCTGTAAGGGTACTGCAGGTGACAAAGTGCTATGAAAATAAATGACACCTCAGACCTTCACTACTGCCTGTCAGGCCGTATTGCGGGTTACAGTCAGGTTGGTATTCCACAGCTGTTCGGAACGTCTCGAGACACGTTTTCGCTGGCCATCGCAGCTTAGTTCGAAGTGGGACTCATAACTGAAGACAATGCTACTCCAGTCAATGAGATTCCACGCCAAGTGGACTATTTTTTTGTTTTAGAGTGTACATATCGGTAGGGAACGGAAGGACAAGACGATAGAAATTGGGTTTCTTCCAGAGGCATATAGCCAAGGACTGTGGAAAATGTATGTGGATAGAACTCGATATTAAAAAAAAGGATATATATATATATATATATATATATATATATATATATATATTTCGATCGTTCCTTCAAAAAGCCGACACAGCGCCTTACTACTATCTCTCTCCATACGAAGTGAGGTTCTATGGAGTGCTAAAGTGTGTTCTTACGAAATTTAAAAGCGTCATTACAATGAGCTGCTGGCTTAGGAAGGGCGGGACACGTCCGATTCTATGTGTATGTGTCACTGTTTTAATACCGTTCTTTCTTGCAATTAATCTGGTGCATTTATTTACAAAAGATTTCATCAAACTTATCATAAAGAGTCAACTATTTTCCGATTCCTGTATTGATGTTCCCGATTCTATGTGTATGTGTCACTGTTTTAATACCGTTCTTTCTTGCAATTAATCTGGTGCATTTATTTACAAAAGATGGAGAGAAGCCCCCCCATGAACCATGGACCTTGCCGTTGGTGGGGAGGCTTGCGTGCCTCAGCGATACAGATAGCAGTACTGTAGGTACAACCACAACGGAGGGGTATCTGTTGAGAGGCCAGACAAACGTGTGGTTCCTGAAGAGGGGCAGCAGCCTTTTCAGTAGTTGCAAGGGCAACAGCCTGGATGATTGACTGATCTGGCCTTGTAACAATAACCAAAACGGCCTTGCTGTGCTGGTACTGCGAACGGCTGAAAGCAAGGGGAAACTACGGCCGTAATTTTTCCCGAGGGCATGCAGCTTTACTGTATGATTAAATGATGATGGCGTCCTCTTGGGTAAAATATTCCGGAGGTAAAATAGTCCCCCATTCGGATCTCCGGGCGGGGACTACTCAAGAGGATGTCGTTATCAGGAGAAAGAAAACTGGCGTTCTACGGATCGGAGCGTGGAATGTCAGATCCCTTAATCGGGCAGGTAGGTTAGAAAATTTAAAAAGGGAAATGGACAGGTTAAAGTTAGATATAGTGGGAATTAGTGAAGTTCGGTGGCAGGAGGAACAAGACTTCTGGTCAGGTGACTACAGGGTTATAAACACAAAGTCAAATAGGGGTAATGCAGGAGTAGGTTTAATAATGAATAGGAAAATAGGAATGCGGGTAAGCTACTACAAACAGCATAGTGAACGCATCATTGTGGCCAAGATAGATACGAAGCCCACACCTACTACAGTAGTACAAGTTTATATGCCAACTAGCTCTGCAGATGATGAAGAAATTGAAGAAGTGTATGATGAAATCAAAGAAATTATTCAGATAGTGAAGGGAGACGAAAATTTAATAGTCATGGGTGACTGGAATTCGAGTGTAGGAAAAGGGAGAGAAGGAAACGTAGTAGGTGAATATGGATTGGGGCTAAGAAATGAAAGAGGAAGCCGCCTGATAGAATTTTGCACAGAGCACAACTTAATCATAGCTAACACTTGGTTTAAGAATCATGATAGAAGGTTGTATACATGGAAGAACCCTGGAGATACAAAAAGGTATCAGATAGATTATATAATGGTAAGACAGAGATTTAGGAACCAGGTTTTAAATTGTAAGACATTTCCAGGGGCAGATGTGGACTCTGACCATAATCTGTTGGTTATGACCTGTAGATTAAAACTGAAGAAACTGCAGAAAGGTGGGAATTTAAGGAGATGGGACCTGGATAAACTAAAAGAACCAGAGGTTGTAGAGAGTTTCAGGGAGAGCATAAGGGAACAATTGACAGGAATGGGGGAAAGAAATACAGTAGAAGAAGAATGGGTAGCTTTGAGGGATGAAGTAGTGAAGGCAGCAGAGGATCAAATAGGTAAAAAGACGATGGCTAGTAGAAATCCTTGGGTAACAGAAGAAATATTGAATTTAATTGATGAAAGGAGAAAATATAAAAATGCAGTAAATGAAGCAGGCAAAAAGGAATACAAACGTCTCAAAAATGAGATCGACAGGAAGTGCAGAATGGCTAAGCAGGGATGGCTAGAGGACAAATGTAAGGATGTAGAGGCTTATCTCACTAGGGGTAAGATGGATACTGCCTACAGGAAAATTAAAGAGACCTTTGGAGATAAGAGAACCACTTGTATGAACATCAAGAGCTCAGATGGAAACCCAGTTCTAAGCAAAGAAGGGAAAGCAGAAAGGTGGAAGGAGTATATAGAGGGTCTATACAAGGGCGATGCACTTGAGGACAATATTATGGAAATGGAAGAGGATGTAGATGAAGACGAAATGGGAGATACGATACTGCGTGAAGAGTTTGAAAGAGCACTGAAAGACCTGAGTCGAAACAAGGCCCCCGGAGTAGACAACATTCCATTGGAACTACTGACGGCCTTGGGAGGGCCAGTCCTGACAAAACTCTACCATCTGGTGAGCAAAATGTATGAAACAGGCGAAATACCCTCAGACTTCAAGAAGAATATAATAATTCCAATCCCAAAGAAAGCAGGTGTTGACAGATGTGAAAATTACCGAACAATCAGTTTAATAAGCCACAGCTGCAAAGTACTAACACGAATTCTTTACAGACGAATGGAAAAACTAGTAGAAGCCGACCTTGGGGAAGATCAGTTTGGATTCCGTAGAAATACTGGAACACGTGAGGCAATACTGACCTTACGACTTATCTTAGAAGAAAGATTAAGGAAAGGCAAACCTACGTTTCTAGCATTTGTAGACTTAGAGAAAGCTTTTGACAATGTTGACTGGAATACTCTCTTTCAAATTCTAAAGGTGGCAGGGGTAAAATAAAGGGAGCGAAAGGCTATTTACAGTTTGTACAGAAACCAGATGGCAGTTCTAAGAGTCGAGGGACATGAAAGGGAAGCAGTGGTTGGGAAGGGAGTAAGACAGGGTTGTAGCCTCTCCCCGATGTTATTCAGTCTGTATATTTAGCAAGCAGTAAAGGAAACAAAAGAAATATTTGGAGTAGGTATTAAAATCCATGGAGAAGAAATAAAAACTTTGAGGTTCGCCGATGACATTGTAATGCTGTCAGAGACAGCAAAGGACTTGGAAGAGCAGTTGAACGGAATGGATGGTGTCTTGAAGGGAGGATATAAGATGAACATCAACAAAAGCAAAACGAGGATAATGGAATGTAGTCGAATTAAGTCGGGTGATGCTGAGGGTATTAGATTAGGAAATGAGACACTTAAAGTAGTAAAGGAGTTTTGCTATTTGGGGAGCAAAATAACTGATGATGGTTGAAGTAGAGAGGATATAAAATGTAGACTGGCAATGGCAAGGAAAGCGTTTCTGAAGAAGAGGAATTTGTTAACATCGAGTATAGATTTAAGTGTCAGGAAGTCATTTCTGAAAGTATTTGTATGGAGTGTAGCCATGTATGGAAGTGAAACATGGACGGTAAATAGTTTGGACAAGAAGAGAATAGAAGCTTTTGAAATGTGGTGCTACAGAAGAATGCTGAAGATTAGATGGGTAGATCACATAACTAATGAGGAAGTATTGAATAGGATTGGGGAGAAGAGAAGTTTGTGGCACAACTTGACCAGAAGAAGGGATCGGTTGGTAGGACATGTTCTGAGGCATCAAGGGATCACAAATTTAGTATTGGAGGGCAGCGTGGAGGGTAAAAATCATAGGGGGAGACCAAGAGATGAATACACTAAGCAGATTCAGAAGGATGTAGGTTGCAGTAGGTACTGGGAGATGAAGAAGCTTGCGCAGGATAGAGTAGCATGGAGAGCTGCATCAAACCAGTCTCAGGACTGAAGACTACAACAACAACATTATAAGGCAAGAGTAGTGTTTAGCTTACCACGCAAATCAACTGGAGAGTGACAGTACAACGAATCTCTTTTAATGACCTGAGAGAACTAATCAAGCATTTGTTAAGTAGTGTAGGGTAACTAAATAACTGATAGGTTCTTTAAGAGAAAAAACTACATATGATTAATAACTACCGTAAACCTTCAGTTTTATTCGTAAATATAAATATCTCTTATTCTCTCTTACTGTGAGTGGTTCGTCGCGTCTGTTGAGCTACATGACCTTACTACAACTTTGTCTGTCTTCCGTAGTGTTTAACTTCAGACTCACAAATAAAAACAAGAAAATTAACACTCTGAGCAATATTTTAATGTAGTCTCATCTCTCTGACTAATGTCAACAGCGTATGAACATCATTGAATATTAATTAAGCTATCGTGTTTCTTCCGAAACATTTAGCACACAAACTAGTGGGTCACTGTATCCAGAAACAAAGTATACACTTCATCTCTTCCCTGCTGTTAAAGTTCTGATAATTGATGTTTTCTATTAAAGCAAAAGGACAGCATTCGCCACCGGGACAGAAACCAATACTAACTCACGTAAAGAGTTTTTGTCTTGCTAATACCAATCGCCACGTCCTGAAGGCACAAATTTTGATAATAGTATTCATTCTACTTAGAACATATAATGACTTTATATTCCAGAAATGTAATTATAGCTAATAAGGAAATGAGTTTCTGTCCTGAGAAAACACAATTTATTCTTCTTTTAGTACCCACACATGTTTTGTAGAAGGCCAGCTGCTGTTGCAGAGCGTTTCTAGGCACTTCAGTCCGGAACCGCGCTGCTGCTACGGTCGCAGTTTCGAAACCTGCCTCGGGCATGGATATGCGTGATGTCCTTAGGTTAGTTAGGTTTAAGTAGTCCTACATCTAGGGGACTGATGACCTCAGATGTCAAGTCCCATAGTGCTCAGAGCCATTTGAACCATTTTGAAAAAGTTTCCCTGTCCTCTATTAAACAACATCTATGCATTATGATATTTACCTGTTTTTGAGTTTACAATATTTACATTTAGAAAAGTACTGACAGAAATATTAACAGAAAAACTGAATATATATCTTAGTATTACATACTAATTTTCACATATATGTTGGTATTTGCAGCACAGCTGTGATTATTACCTTCTTTTATGTCATCTGGGTTTAATAAGCATTTATAGATCTTTTGTTACGTAATGTCCCCAATTTTAGAGCTAATACGATATCGATAACTTTTCGTTTTATGTTTTCTTTCTATTTCGTTTTTATACAATTACTGTCATTATATTATGTTGTGCTGTAAACAAAGTTTCTCTCTTTTACTCTTTGACTAACATATTTTTTTTGGTTTTTGTACTATTTTTTGAAAAATGTCTTGAAGTGTATGCTGTGATTAGGTTTTGCAAAATGGTGAGTGGTGAGGGGAAGCAGCGGACTATTTATGGAAATGTGTGTGCTTACTTTTTATTGAGCTCGCGTTTTCGCGCTCCTTCATGGTTTAAGTTGTGCTTCCTAACGCATACTATTCCAGTGTTTCTGTAATATTCACTTTTTCACTACCTTGTTTTGGTGTTCTTGGTGGAGTTTTGAATTTTGGAGTGACAATAGGTTTGAGGGTGTGTTTTTTAGTTTGTGTGTGTGTGTGTGTAAGTGTGTGTGTGTGTGTGTATGTGTATGTGTGTGTGTGAGTGTGTGTATATGCACGTGTGTGTGTGTGTGTATGTGTGTGTGGTAGTCTCCTGCTAGTTCTTTTAGAGCTGAGAAAAGCGTCCCATTGCGTAGTGCTGTGTATTCATTTATCACTTCCTTTCCTTCCACCGTCTATACGGTAACTGTCTTCTATTATAGCGCTCTGTGGAGGGCTATTGGTTATACAACAACTTTAATACTGTGTTTATGTCTGTTAGTGTGTGTTTCTTGCCCGTGAGATGATCTGAAGATGTGTAATGACTATTGTTACTCTTAAGTGCTCCTCTGTGTTAAGTGTAGGCGATGCTGAAATTTCTGCTTGTTTGTCCAGTACAGATTGAGCTGATGTCTCGAAACTTATAACAGAAGAAAATTACCATGCACAAAAAGCCATAGGGGGAAGAAAAAGAAGTGACGAATGATCACACAGCACTATGCAATGGAACCCTCTTTTCAGCTTTGAAGGAACTATCAGAAGACCAAGACACATGAAACACACACACACACACACACACACACACAAAGAAAAATCAAAGAACAACACCCACCCCCAAAACCCACTGCCGCTGCATAATTGAAAACTCCGTCCCAAAACGCCCCTGACAAGATGAAAGTAAACATCACACAACACCGTGTGCGAGAAAGCTCCACTCAGACAATCTGTAGAAGCACATAAACGCGAGTTCTGCTAAAAGTAAGTTCACATATTTACATAAATGGTCCACCCCTCTCCCCTCTCACAATTTTACAGAGTCTGATCACAATAAGCTCAAATTTCAACACTTTTTCGGAAAATAAATACTGGAACCTAAAAAAAGCTAGTCAAGAGTAAAATAGCGAAACCTTGCTTACAGCACAACATAATGACAGTATTGCTATCAATGCGAAATAGAAATAATAGAAAATAACAGTTATAGGCAATTTTGTATTAGGCCTAAATTTTGTGAAATTACGTAATAAAATAAGGATAAATGCCTATTAATGACTTACTCAAAGGCAGTAATTATAGCTGTTCTGCAAATAGAAAATAGGCTTGTGAAAATCAATATGTAATACTAATCAATATATTAGTTTTCCTGCTAATATTTCTGCCAGTTCTTTTCTTATGTAAATACTACAACCTAAAAGTCAGGTAAATATCATTATTTTTATATGTTGTTTAGAAGAGAATAAATGAAAAAGATAAAGAAACTTCTACTAAACATGTCTGAGTACTAAGAGAAGAAAAAATTGTGACTGTTTAACGTAGAAACTTTTCTTGTTATATGTTAAGAGCAAACGCGCTCAAGAAAAGGAAATCGACCACAAAATGTAATTACATCTTTCTTCTACTAGAATGAAACTAAAAAGTTCTTAAAGGATTTCCCTATCAAACGTTATTTAATGCACTTTTCAAACACAAAATGGAGTTAGTAACTGTCATTAGACTGATGTTACTTTATTTAGAGACTTCTAATAACTTAATCTAGGCACGTGCTATAGCAAAACGACCCTTCAAAGTTGTTTGTCGACAATTTGTTATTTTAAGAAGTTAAACAAATAGGTAATTAACTGTTGTTGCTGTCCTACATAGTAAATATTTATTTTAAGATGGGATTTAAGCAAAATAATTATATGTAGTTAAAACTGGATGTTGGTAATGCTAGCAGTTAACTGTCAGACTATATAACCAAAACTTTTCAACACAGTTTAAGTTAAAATGAGTCTGGATTTCCTTCACATGAGTTGAAATTAAGTGTCTGTATTTTTCCCTATCAAAAGCAATGTAGTTGAGAACGTGGCGCAAAAAATACTCCTACAGGTCCTTCACGTATCTTGTTAACTGGCACCATAATGTCCAACTCTGGTTAATTTTCTTGAGCTAAGATGTTGTAATTCTTGCAATACAATATTTTAGTCTGAGAGAGCTGGCATCCACAGCTACAGTTTGCAAGAGCCGACTTACTAATTCAGAAGTGCTAATTATCGCTTGTTTCCGTAAATTCTACAAAAGTTAGCTCAACGATTTAATGTGTTGCAGAGCAAACCCATGTCACGAGCTCACCAAACGCTGGCTGTTGCCCAAACTTCAGTCTGTCTGCGGTAAGCTTATTTTCACATACAGTTCACTAAACGGAAAACGACAAGGTTAACCCTACCTCGGCACTGTCCACTGGGTCTGCCTACTGCGCATTTTCCTTCGTGGAAAAGGCGTTCTCAATACGGAACTACAAGGGAAATACTTGGCCGTCCTCGGGCCTAATGGTTTCCTTCATTCCTTTGGTAGAATTTTGTGCTTCTCGTAACAATAAGTTATAAGGTCCGAAGGAACAGCTCAGACTTCACAAATTGGTTTCTTTTATAATCCAGCTATTCGTTTACAATAGTTTGTTCACGTCCCTCGCCATAAATCAGCATTACGTTTTGATTAATCAGTCAAGTCACATCTCTACAACACACTACGTAAAATAACGCTGGTACATTATTGATTTAAATTTAGTATCTGCTGTTAGACTCCCAGCATTTAGAAAGAACTTTCTCAAACTTAACATTGTATTTCTCTAGGTAAATGTGATCGTTAATACATTGATGCATCCATATGTTGTAACATACGATATTACCGTTCCTGTCTTGTTCTGAAATACGAAGCAATGTTAGGAACAGGTAGCGCAGCGACTTTCAAATAAGAATATCTTCTCTGTATGGGAAAATACATAGTCGATATACGAATACAGGCTGTAGATACGTGGTTGATGGGATATAGAAGTTAAGGTCTAGCCATGAGTCGTGCTCCGATATCCTAATGTTAAGCGACCGCTCGCGATAAATCCGAATACATATCTTCAATGCGTTTATTGTCTCTTAATATATCTTCTTGCTCTTGGTACTATCAATTGGAGTTTCACTTAAAGATGCTTACTATTGAAACTTCATGACAGATTAAAACTGTGCCGGACCGGTACTCGAAATTCGGACATTTGTTTGTCACAGTCGAGTGCTCTAAAGACTGTGCTATCCAAGTACGACTCACGGCCCACCCTCAAAACTTCTCTTTGGCCAATAGCTCCTCAACTAACTTCCAGACTTCACAGTTGTTCTGCGTATCTTGCGGGACCAGCAGCCTTTTCTTCTAGGCGTGGTCAGTCTAGTGACAGCCACAGTCATTGTCGGATGTGTGGTGCTCTTGTCTCGTGTCAGTGTTAACAAAGCTCTTCCAAAACTGCACTGCGGCTTGCGGCCGGACGTCTTCGTTCTACAGACTGTGAATATCGCCAACAACAACATACAAACAAACTTCAGGAAATCGGCGGTTAGATTCGGATTTCCGTACGAGAAAGAATTTCCGTTATCGATACGGGTGACAGGTGCTGAGTCGCAACAATCAGTCTTTCTGAACACAAATTGCTTGAGTTTCAATAAGACGTTCCTGCGACGAGATTTTCGCTATAGTAGTTAACGACGCATGAGCACGAGTAATCCGGCCGTTGATTTTCCTGTTGCCACATGAGAGACTTGCAAAATATCTGGGACCTACAATTTATACATGTTAGATACCGTCTTTTACGACTGTAGTGAGAGTATTATTAAGACAAACGCTATTCTCTTAATTTTAAAGCATCTTTAGTTGTTTGCTTCTTACAATCTGGTTTGCGATGATCATAAACAGTTCTCATGCTTTAAGTTGCTATTATCAACAGTATTAATCATTATCTTTATTCACGGTTTTTGTTGCTTACGTCATTCTTCCTGTTCCCCTACACGTGTGAGGTAGATTTTAGCACACAGGACTTCCACTAACACTGAATGTATTCACGTTTTTGAGTTACGGGCACCACCGCCGCCTCGCGATTTCGTGTGCTTTGTCTCGCTGTTGCGGGATGCGTCCGTTTTTCGTTTGTTTTGTAGTATGGGGAGCCTCTGATATTGCTCTGTATGTGTGAGTGCGTCTGCCAACAGTAGCCTTGACAGACTCCACGCACAACGGGAGCTCTTGCCAGACTACGGTGACTGTGAGATTATTTATGCTAGTACCCATCACAGAATTTCACCTATTTTTAATTGGCGTAATACTTATTTTATCTCCAGTTCAGATCGTTAAAAACGTCGACTGTAGGTTGGATGCAGCAGCTGCTCTGTGCAAATGAACAGTTTGTTCAACTACTACACTCCACGAGTTGTATATTTACGACATATTACTTGTTATATGTACTTACTTTCTATGTTGCTTGTCGTTACTCCAATTGTTTGGATTTATAATCAAAGCACTAATAATTTTTCTTTGCATACTGTACGAAAACAGCTGACTATTCACCATCTAACATGTCTGTTTGCATTGGAGAATTATGTCTATGGTCAGAGTTACATTTTTCTTATATTACTGCTAAAGTCAGTTAGGGGTATGCATGAGATATTTGTAATTTAAAGTTCTGTATAATTAAAAATTTGAAATTGCTTTGCATGAATGTACTGGGTGCTATGTATGGTTATTTATAAAGTGCAGTACTGTCTGGTACTATAATAAATATTTAAAAAAATATAGTACACTTTATATAACAGAACGAGCGTTACATATCTCAATTATACGGTTAATAAATTTGACATATTGAAGTGACATTTGTTATGAATAAAGATGAAACTGCTCACTTTGCTCACGTACGTAATGCAGAGGTACTACATACAATGGATGGGCTCACATTAGAAATGACAGTGGAATAGAGGGTCTTTTATTTGTTATTAGAATTTTTACTTGATTGTACATATTATAAAAACTAACTCGATGTAGTAACTAGAGATTAACTACGTATTACCCCGACTGAAACGGGTGAAATCCCGAAACAAATATTCGTATACATAAAAATACGTGAAATTTGGCTGGTTGGTGTATTTCTTAAAGTAACATAACTCACACAGAGCCCAACAACCAGTAAAATGAATAAATTAATTAGTGGTCAATCAGTTTTTTCGGATCACATCGCTTTTCACATATCGGTACAACACCAGCCTCAGCAAGTGCACAGGCACCAAAGGATGTGGCACCTGAATTGCAGCCTTCTAGCCCAAATCGTGGAAGTCCGGCGCTCAAAATTTCAGTCAGGCATACTTTTGTGGACCAGACACACTAAGCTTAAAATGAGAAACTGCTTAAAAAACCTATCCAGTTAGTCGAGCAAGATGGAATACGACAAAAAAATATTATTTTCTGGCACTGTGGCATGAACATTCTTCACCAAACATTTTATATAAAATATAGCCACAATCAAACGGATCAAACCAAAGATCATTAATCTGTGCTGATTGCTTGCATTACCCCTCGTCCATGCCCCATGTGATCCAAGAGTGCCGATGAGCCCGCTCTCTTTCAAATCACCACTGTATTAGACATCATGGGCACCCAACACAGCAGTCAGTCTGATAGAAAGGCTTTCACTGCAGAGTACCATACTACTTTCTATTCTGAAAAAACAACAGACCTCACACCTCACACAGATCGAACCACGGCTGGGAGCATATTATCAGAGACCACCGAAGAACTCTAACCGCAAAGTCAGAACAGAGAAATTGCACTCAACGTTAAAAATGGCACCACGGTTCAAACCTCTACTTTTCTGTGCGTATCTTACTGTAATAACAATTTTGCTTCTTGTATGTCTGATTGGCCATTACTGACGTAACGCGGTATGGGGTGGGCGGAGTATCGCGTACAAAAGCAACAACTCCGTTGCTGTCTTCAGCAGTTGCTGTTCTTGGCTCCATGATACTTGCTCCGTTCACAGACATTGTCTGTCATCATGGGCATATATTCTTCCTTTAGCTACTATTATTATCAGATTTCCCCCTGAATCCATTCTATACTGTTATTTCACTGTATATGGTCTGAAGATGGTCACATTTTGACTGCATGTCAGTGTGCCCACTGTGCGGACTAATGTCTTGCATCAAATGATACCAACCTTCCTAAATGCGACATGGTATCAAACGACCACATACACCGCATCCGCCGGCCGCTGGTGGCCGAGCGGTTCTGGCGCTACGGTCTGGAACCGCGCGACCGCTACGGTCGCAGGTTCGAATCCTGCCTCGGGCATGGATTTGTGTGTTGTCCTTAGGTTAGTTAGGTTTAAGTAGTTCTAAGTTCTAGGGGACTTATGAGCTCAGCAGTTGAGTCCCATAGTGCTCAGAGCCATTTGAACCATTTGAACACCGCATCCGCGAGTGGCAAATTAAACAGAGCCAGCCTTGCAGAGATCCTGGTCAGCAAGCCTAGTCAAAATCCCTGATACCGTCGAACATCGATTCTTTTATAGGGACCAAACTGTCATTAGTAACTGGACGGCAAAGAAATACTCTCATCACAATGACGGCACTTCGTGCATTGCGCCCTGCAGGCTGAACATCCCGGTCTTCAAGACTACTGGGCCCACCTCAAAAACATGAATGGTGTCTAATGAAGCGCCTGCAAACGTGATGTAAAACTATCTTTTATGTCTTCATCCGCATTATAATGCCCACACCTTAACCCATGATCAAGCCTCTTCCCAGCTCCATGCCCTTCTCTGTACCCAGTCCCTCCCTTTTGCCAACTGCAGGAGAGAGTGTGCGAACTTAGTATGTGTTTGCTGGGATTATTTATCGATTCAGTATGTGATTGGCCTCAGAGACAGGCCACAGTGGCTCAGGTATCAACACGAGTGCTATTCACATTCAAGAAGGAGCTTATTGAGTTATATATTTATCATTTTGTTTCGGCTAAACACATGATTCCTTTTAACACTCTCTGAAGATGACGGAGCTACTTATGCACTATTACAATGAAAAGTCTAGAAGAACGCAGACAGATAGAAAGTCTAAAACTGTACACAACAGAAACAAAGACGATGTAGGTGATACTGGTGAACGAAGGGTGGGCTGCAAGGGGAGGATGGAGGATGGAAGCACCTGCACTCCCCCCCCCCCCCCCCCCCCCGCGCCTCCCACACACAGAAACACACGCACACAAACACAAAAGGTTTTCCAGGCGTCCAGGCGAAACATCACTTGCGCGCTAAAGGCAAAGGTCCCATGTTTGAGTCACGGTGCAGCACACAGCTTCAAACAGCCAGGAAGATTCAAATCAACACACATTTCGCTGCAGAGTGAGCGTTCATACTGCATTTTCATCAGGTTATGAACACGAGTCTTACTACAGAAATAAATTCGAAAAATTATGAATCTGTTAGTGCCTGTTCATCGATAGTACTTCACTTCCTTATGTTGCTGAGCTCTGAGCGCGTTTCCTCGTCTTTCGGTACAACGCTTACAGTTAGGTTTCCAACAGGAAACTGAGTAAATCCACATCTCTTTCTGTGTCATACCGAACGAATTCCTCTTTCCTGTTTTACAGTTTGAGGTTTTTGCGGGTTTATATTGATTCCTGTGGTTGCAGAAACTATTGTCAGCTACCGTTTTCTTGGCGACTTGAGTCGTGACGCCTTAGCGCTTCGGCAAGGGATTTAAGCACGCACGCAGTTACATGCGGTCTGCTAGGGTGTGGCTGTTTTCGTTTAGCTTCGCGTGTATCGTGGCTTGTACCAGAGAGTCGAGATGGTCGCTTCACATATCTGTGCGGCAGATGTTCACGTCGCGAGCGGACAGAATCCTCATTTACTCCGGAGTTGCAGCTTTTCCCTGCCCGAGCAGTGAGGGGGGCATATTATGGAGCTGGAGCGTTTCTTCTGCCTTGGGTGGTGGACACGGTCATACACACCACCCTTGATTCCCTTTGGCCTGATATAGGCACGACGGTGAGCACTGTTTCTTGTGGGTGTTAAGAATTGGTCATAATTCACGAGACAACAACCCAGTTTTACAGTTACTTTGGGTGTCGTTTGTTATTTGAGAGTAAACTGATTCAGATAGTTCTGCTGGCCGTGTTTGACTGATGGCTTTATGTGGATCAGCATCCTAATGATGACTACCTGTCAATTTGATGAAATTACTCAGGACCTTCAATAAGCAACGAGACACATATTTTTTTCTGAAAGCAGGTTGGTTTTATTCAGGATTTCAGTACACCATATTATTCCCCACTGTTTTTGCTATAAAATCGCATTTTTCAACATAATCTCCGATCAATGAGACAGTCGTACGCCACATCACTGAGCGACCCTATATGCCCCTATCGTTACCACTCTACTTGTCGACGACGGAGCCAACGTCTTGCAGCATCAACAACCTACCTGTCATCCACGTTCTGCTTCCCGCAGAGTTCATCCTTCTACATCTACATCTACATGGATACTCTGCAAATCACAGTTTAAGTGCTTGGCAGAGGGTACATCGAACCACCTTCACAATTCTCTATTATTCCAATCTCGTATAGCGCGCGGAAAGAATGAACACCTATATCTCTCCGTACGAGCTCTGATTTCCCTTATTTTATCGTGGTGATCGTTCCGCCCTATGTAGGTCGGTGTCAACAAAATATTTCCGCATTCAGAGGAGAAAGTTGGTGATTGGAATTTCGTGGAAAGATTCCGTCGCAATGAAAAACGCCTTTGTTTTAATGATTTCCAGCCCAAATCCTGTATCACTTCTGTGACACTCTCTCCCATATTTCGCAATAATACAAAACGGGCGGCCTTTCTTTGAACTTTTTCGATGTATTTGGTCAGTCCTACTTGGTAAGGATCCCACACCGCGCAGCAGTATTCTAAAAGAGGACGGACATGCGTAGTGTAGGTAGTCTCCTTAGTAGGTCTGTTACATTTTCTAAGTGTCCTGCCAATAAAACGCAGTCTTTGGTTAGCCTTCCCCACAACGTTTTCTATGTGTTCTTTCCAATTTAAATTGTTCGTAATTGTAATACCTAGGTATTTAGTTGAATTTACGGCTTTTAGATTATACTGATTTATCTTGTAACCGAAGTTTAACGAATTCCTTTTAGTACTCATGTGGATGACCTCACACTTTTCGTTATTTAGTATCAACTGCCACTTTTCGCACCATACAGATATTTTTTCTAAATCATTTTGCAATTTGTTTTGATCTTCTGATGACTTTATTAGTCGATAAACGCCAGCGTCATCTGCAAACAACCGAAACGGCTGCTCAGATTGTCTCCCAAATCGTTTATATAGATAAGGAACAGCAAAGGGCCTATAACACTACCTTGGGGAACGCCTGAAATCAGTTCTGTTTTACTCGATGACTTTCCGTCAATTACTACGAACTTCTGACAGGAAATCGCAAATCCAGTCACATAACTGAGACGATATTCCATAAGCACGCAATTTTATTACGAGCCGCTTGTGTGGTACAGTGTCAAAAGCCTTCCGGAAATCCAGGAATATGGAATCGATCTGAAATCCCTTGTCAATAGCACTCAGCACTTCATGTGAATAAAGAGCTAATTGTGTTTCACAGTCTGGTAAGTGTTGCATCTTGGCACTGCAGCACAGGCCATTAACATTGAGATATATAATATAAAAGTCGTCCTTCTTTTTATCATAGTCACCTATGAATTTTTTGTTTGCATCTGCATGTCTTGGGAGAAGTGAACAATGCTACCTCTGATACGACGCTCAACAAGCTGTAATTGCCGGTTTTGTGTGGCCATGGGTAAAGAGGAAGTCTACACATCTGAAGATAGTTATTGAACCACTGATAATCGAGCAAAGAGATTTTGCTATCCGAGTTAAGTAGAGCGTATACTGGCTCATGATTCAAAGCGGTATAAAAAATGGTGGACTTACGCAGGAAACGGCCCAAACCTTGTTGCAGCCCTTAACACTAAAATCGTCGGAACGTACGCGTATTGTGTACATAGAACAGGCGATGCTTTCATTTTTACCGCTATATTGGAATTATTATTTTTCGTTTTCTAAAGCCATGTTATCTGTGTGTCAATAGACCGCTAACTATGCCTATCAGTAGTTAGTGCCTTCAGTAGTTTGAATCTTTTATTTAGCTGGCAGCAGTGGCGTTCGCTGTATTGCAGTAGTTCGAGTAACGAAGATTTTTGTGAGGTAAGTGATTTGTGAAAGGTATAGGTTAATGTTAGTCAGGGCCATTCTTTTGTAGGGATTGTTGAAAGTCAGATTGCGTTGCGCTAAAAAATATTGTGTGTCAGTTTAGTGTTGATCAGAATAGGTAAAGAGCGAAGTGTCTGAGTACGTTCAGTTTTGCTCAGCTGTTTGAAAATCAACTAATGTAAGACATTTATCAGCACAGTAATTCAATAATTTTTCGAAGGGGACGTTTCAGTTTTAGGTGACAGTTGGTGGAAACCTAGGGGAAATGCTGAGTACTTATGGGGAAGGATGGACTCCAAGGAGGGGATGGATGGACTCTCTTAAGACTACTCTTCTGTCCATTAGAATTGAGAGACATGTTAACAACCGAAGTGCTCGCCCGCAACTGCGCCGATCTACTGCATATGTGTTGCATCAAAAATGGTTCCAATGGCTCTGAGTACTATGGGACTTAACTTCTGCGGTAATCAGTCCCCTCGAACTTAGAACTACTTAAACCTAATTAACCTAAGGACATCACACACATCCATGCCCGAGGCAAATTCGAACCTGCGACCGTAGCGGTCGCGCGGTTCCAGACTGTAGCGCCTAGAACCGCTCGGCCACACCGGCCCGCTGTGTTGCATCATTTTAAAGCTAACCCCTGTCGGATTGCAGGTAGGCAAACGGAAGGAGGAAGTGCACATCGAAAATAATGTGATTTCACACCATTTTTGTTCGTCATTTATGTAATACACTCTAACTCGTTGGAGATAGGGAGGAGAGGGTTTGTTGGGATATACTGGACAACTGATTTGTTCCCGTGTTCTTGGATTTTGAATACTGCACAATGAGACTGGAGATAGGGAGGGAGAGAGGTGGAATTGAGGGAGGTGATTTGATGCATACATTGGAAATTATGTAATTTTACACCATTTTTAAACATCGTTTAATTAATTAATTCGTGGTAAGTTCCAATGGGACCAAAATGCAAAGGTCATCGCCCCCTAGGCTTACATACTACTTAAACTAACTTACAGTAAGGACAACACACACACTCGTGCCCAAGGACAGGACTCGAACCTCCGACGGGGGGGAACCGCGCGAAACTTGCTAAGGCGCCTCAGACCGCACAGCTACCCTGCGTGGCGCACATCGTTTAAATGCTATGCTCTGATTGGCTGGTGAGAGAAGGAGAAGAAGGTAGGTTAATGTCACAAATAATGTAATTTGATATAATTATAACACATCATTTAAATAATTACCTCTTATTATTTTGAAACAGGAGGAGGGGATGTGGGTCACAATGGATAATTGGTTTGTTTCCGTCATCTTGAATTTTTAATACTGTGCTGTGATCGCCTGGAGGTAAGGAGGGGATGTGGGAAAGAACGGGGTAGGGCAGGAGAAGAGGGTATGTAATTTTCCACTAACACAGCTGCACCATTTCGTTCGTCTTCAGTTTATGATATTGTGTTATGATTTGCTGGAGATAAAGAGTACTGTGGTTTGATTGGTTGGAGTTAGGGGAAGGGGGGACACGGCTTTTAATTTACCACTTACACAATAGTAATTATTGTAACATTTATTATTTTTAATACTGCATTATAATTGACTGGTAGATAAAGAGTGGAGAGGGGACAGGGAAAGATAAGTTGCTTTGCACTGCTAAGAGTGATGATTTCACTGATAACAGCGATAAAACTGATAAGGCCACTGTTATAGATACTGACGTCACTAGGTCAATGACCTCAGTGAGCCAGAGTTGATAATGTCAACAAACTGCACCAAAGTCGTCATACTCTTACTAGTATGGCTATATGCTGTATTTTTTAAGGTTATTTAATTAACAGTCACGGATCTCAACCACCATTATCAAGAATGAATTAGTTTTATATATGAGTAGCTACTGAGAACACAAGTGTTGAGTTTGTGGTGGTCCTGTGGGGCTATGACGTGCTCTGGGTTAAGTCTTTTGTCAGGCGAATTTACACAGACATGAGACAGCTTCTTGTGGTGAGTACAAGATCTCTTATTGTTATTGTGGTGTTCCCGTGGATAATACAGGAATGTGGAGGTATTCTTCTCGTGGCCAACACCTGAATGAGGGGGGTAATGACGGATTAGTAGAGCATTTAGTAGAATGCATATCGGCAACCATCAGTACACAAAGGCACTCCATGTGTATTATTGGTGTCAGGTGATACAATAAATGTGTTGGATTAAATTCGGAAAGATAGTATTAGACCAATTTAACTTGACAAAGGCTCTCACCAATTACATAAGAGAAGAGAAAACGGGGAAGTCAACTTGTTGTATTACAAAAGCAGGGTGTAAAGAGTATGAGCTGTTTCTTGTTTTCGGAGATGCGAGAAGGAAATAGGTTTAATTTCACATCGTGAATAACATTCAACGACAGTGATAGAAAATTCTAAAAATAGTGGTTAGGTATTAGTTGCCTATTCATGTATATCCAGAGTGGGTAAATGAAGAGCCTCACGTTCATGAAGTACGAATATAAATTCAAAAATAAAGAAACACGTAAACTGTGTAATAGCGTGATACTGAAAGGTGGTTGTCTAAGTCAAATTTTTTAAAATTTATTAGTAGAGATTTGTCTAGGAGACTCATGTATGTGGTGCAAAGATGGTTTTCTCCTTGTGCTGTAGTCCGTTGGGAAGAGAATACGTAAGGTGCGATAATATTTATTTTACATAGTAAACAGAATCTTCTTCTCATTCAGCCCACATCCCAGGGTAGTTCCTGCAAGTACAAATGCGTTTGTGTGTGTGTGTGTGTGTGTGTGTTCAAGACAATATTTGAGGAAACAGACTGTCTTGTGTTGTTTTGTAGAGTAGTGTCAACCTTACTAAGACTCTCCAGAAAGGTGTGCCGAAATGTTTACTTTTGAGTCTCCGTTGGTTTCTGTCCGAAACATTGGAAATGAGAACCCCAGCCATTTCATTTAGTAAAAAGGCTGGTTTTCGCGACAACCGCGGTTAGATGGTTCTTCTGAACGGCTGACAAAGTTTCATTCGCTGCGAATCAGATCATCTTCGACCTTCCGTCACCAGAAGTCATTGACTATCCACCACACCCCCTCAAAAAGACAGGAAAAGAAAAAGAAACAGCGGGGCTCCTCGGAAACATTGGCCGGTGCTTCTAGATCCAGGTTTTCGGCCCGGACGCTGAAGTGGTAATCAAGGTTTTCTTCGGAGTACATTCGGACACATCTTCGTGTTTTTGGTACTGAGGACAGATATTCGTTTTGATTAGGAAACTGCTACATTCTTTTCATTGAGCTGCCGGAGTTTCGTTTCGAATCGTGGAGATGTTTTTGATGAGTTCTTATGGGTGATGTATGAATTAAATTTGTCTCTTTGTCCATGCCAACATGGACCACGACCCATCAGCACAGGAAGGAAACACTCCTAATCTGTTTAAATTCGTTACTTTTTTAAATTAGTGAGCATTACGAAACTGATATAAATTTGATTTCTTAGTTTAAGCAGGTTGACGACTACAGTTAATGAACCTCATGCAGAAGGAAGTTATCTTTTTTCTCTGCTGGATGAGAGCTTGGGAGATATAGGCTTCAACGATTAGCCCGTGATTTTCAAGTGAGTTGTGTGTTTCAATTACGAGATCTGAAGTTTGTTCCTTTATTACTGTTGTATGGATTTCTGCTCGGCTCGACTGCCACGTGTACACAGAGTGACGATGCTATATACACAGTGCTGCTAGACGGGTGAGCTAAATTGCAGAATGAACCGCAATTTACACTAAGGTGACAAAAGTCGTGGGATACCTCCAGTATCGCGTCGGACCTCCTTTTGCCTGGTGTAGTGCAGTAACTCGGCATAGACTCAGAAAGTCGTTGGATGGCCCTTGGAGAAATACTGAGCTATGCTGCGTCTATAGCCATCCATAATTGTCCAAGCGTTGCCGGTGCAGTATTTCGTGCACTATGCCCTACACATGTTAGGTGGGATTCAGTTCGGGCGATCTGGGTGGCTATATCCAGGATGTCCTTCATACCAATTGCGAACACCTGTGGTCCGGCGACATGGTGCTTTATTATCCACCACAATTTCATAGTTGTTTGGGCTCATGAAGTCCATGAATGGCTACACATGGTCTGCAAGTAGCTGAACATGATCATTTTGTGTCAATTATCGGCTAAGTTGGAACAGAGGATCCAGCCCATTCCGTGTAAGCACAGCCCACATCATTATGAGCCACCGGCCAGTTTGCACAATGCCTTGTTGATAACTTGACTCCATGGCTTCGTAGGGTCAGCGCCACACTCAAACCCTACCACCGGCTCTTACCAACTAAAATCGGGGCTCATCTGACCAGGCCACATTTCTCCATTCATTTAATGTCCAAACGATATGGTGACGAGCCAAGGAGAGATGCTGCAGGCGACGTCGTGCTGTTAGCAATGGCACTCGCGTCGGTCGTCTGCTACCATTTCCCATCAACGCCAAATGTCGTCGCACTCTCCTAATGGACACCCTCGTCGTTCGTCCCACTTTGATTTCTGTGGTAATTTCACAGTGTTTCTTGCTTTTAGCAGTGACAGCTCTACGCAAAAACCGCTGCTCTCGATCGTCCAGAGCACTCAGCCACTGCGTTGTCCGTGGTGAGAGGTTACGCCTGAAAAGTGGTATTCTGAGCACACTCTTGAATCTCGAGGTATTGAATTCCTTAACAATTTCCAAAACTGAATGTCCCATGCGTCTAGCTCCAATTACCATTCCGCGTTCAAAGTCTGTTAACTCCCGTTGTGCGGCCATAATTCCTCGGAAACGTTCTCACATGAATCACATGTGCTCAAATGACAGCTGATCTAAAGCACTGCCCTTTTATACCTTGTGTACGTGGTACAGGCGCTATCATATCGCAATTACATAACTTGTCACTTCAGTGTGAGCCGTTGCGCCAATGACTGGTCGCGCCACGGTGTCTAGTAGAACATCACTGCCTTAGGAGGGCGCGGTCCGAGCGGAGTTCAGGGTCGCGAGGGCAGAGACAGTGAGACCGGGGAGCTGAAACAGTTCGATCAGGTTGAGGCGGCCGAGATGGAATCTGGCGGCGAGGGGAGTAGTGTCCCGGAAGTTGATGGCTGGTACAGGTTCAGCAGTTAACATTCGCTGGCTCTGAACATAGCACGGGAAGAAACACTCGGCCGGTTTCCTGGCCTGCGAACCGTTATTACCTTCGTTGCGGCCGGCCGCAAACCTTTGGATGTGTGGGACGCCTACCGAGGGAGGGACCGTGTTGTTTTCTTCAGCGACCGACCGGACCTGGAGACGGACGGCAACCGCCGCTGCATGGAAGTTGTGTGCCGGCTCCATGCTGTATTTCCTGGGTCGTTGTACGGATATGTCTCGTGAGCTTCCGATTAGGTTTATCGGATGCAAGTGTGCCGAGCATCGGCGGTAACCACAGCTATACTGTGACTATTTAGTTCGGTGATTTTATGATTGTTTGTTCCAGTTAGTTACACGTCCGGTTTCACATGAGACTTCTGGTTATTGATCGCGCTTCTGTTTCCAGGCAGGAAAGTTGTTTGTGCACTCCTGTAACATTACTGAATTTGTTTCTTTATTTAATGCTCGTGTCTGAGTGTTACTTGCTTTAAGGTGTCGGATTTGTGGCGGCACGAGTTTATATATTAAGTGTGTTCATTTCATGTACCGCGTGCTGCAAGTATCATTACTGGCGTGCACAATTTCATCTATTGTCTTATTGGGTGGTTGTTATACCGAGTTTGACTGCATTGTTTTTATTGTTTGTGGGTGTTGAGGCTCTTAGCCTTAATTATTAAGTCTCTCTCAGTGAGGACATTATTCTGCTTTTCTTACAACTACATTATACGTGACTGTTGTCTTATTAAAAAGTTATGCTCTGTCTGCTATTAGTCAGGAGTTCGATAGACAGTCGAACGCCTTAGCATGGGATTTAGTGCTCCGCTCCGCTTGGCGGTTACTTATTTACTCCTCGCCCAGGTAGAGCAAGTTTGGTAACATTTGTGATTGGTAGTCAAACTTCCTACTCGGTAGCTGTATTTAGATTTTGCCCACCCTACAAGTTTAGTCGATTTGACTCGTTTGACTTAATGAAGAGTTATTTACTCGATTTTCTTGTTACTGTAATTTTAACTGTCATGCAGTGTTCGGTCTAAAATAAGGCATGGCACAATTCCCTATTAAATTCTGCGTTTCTCTGTTAATCAGGCTACCATTTGGCTTCTTTTGGTGGGACTTGGGTGAAATCTACCTGGTTGATAGAGCAGGCACGGTATTCGAATGCGGAGCCAAGTCCACGCCGGACAGAACTGACAGCTTGGTGGAGGTGGTTCCGTACCACTTAAACTTTCCGAGTCCATTACGCCTTACCAAGATGATACTTTATTGCATGTCGACGTATTTATCTTTATCACTGCGCGCCTACTGTAGCTCTCCTTTTAATATTTTTTAGGTCTAGCTCTTGTAAATTGTTGAAGTATTAACAGCTAATTTTCCAGTTAAGTGATTACTAGACTTATTTAGTTAAATGTGTTTATGCGCCGGCCGCGGTGGCCGTGCGGTTCTGGCGCTGCAGTCCGGAACCGGGGGACTGCTACGGTCGCAGGTTCGAATCCTGCCTCAGGCATGGGTGTGTGTGATGTCCTTGGGTTAGTTAGGTTTAAGTAGTTCTAAGTTCTAGGGGACTTACGACCTAAGATGTTGAGTCACATAGTACTCAGAGCCATTTGAACCATTTTTTTGTGTTTATGCAAGTGTGGCTCGTCCAACTGAACGGATATTAATCTTACTCCGTGCATGCGCTGTTGGTTTTTGAACTTACCAAACACTACGAGATTTAAGATCTGTTAGTATCGTGAAGGTTTTCACTGAATATTTTCATCATTCAGAACGCAATATTTAATATCAGTTTTGTGTGGTTATTTTTATTGTGTGTCTCGCGCACCTCCGCCATCCGCCGGTATAGTAATTTTCTTGTATGGTGCTTATTTGTGGAGTGTAATTCTATTTTGGGTTGTAAATCCTGAAGCTTCTTTTGAGAAAGAATTTTTAGCTCTTTTATTCTACTGCCATAGTTTTTATTATTGTATTCAATGTGTTTGCGAATAGTCAATGTGGTACAGTTGTAGAATTATAAACTATTCTCTTCCTTAGTAGTCAATGGAACTGGAGGTGTTTTGCCAATAGTTGTTTAATAAATCTAACTTAATATGTTTTGTTAAAACAAAGAGAGTGTTTACAACATAAATGGTATTAAATCACCCTTTGGCCCTATCCTTCCTACACCGATAGCCTGACGTGGGTAGTGCGTACCACAGTGTATATAACTATTTTCAAATATCATGAAAGTTACTAATTTATTATATATGTTGGGAAAGCGTTGACTTCGACTTACACCACTCTGTAGCACGACCTGTTGCTTTGGTGAGATTCAGTATTGGTGGAGGAAACTTTACTTTTTCAGTCATTATGTTAAATGTGTCTGTTTCAATATTAATGCAGAATTATTCTTCCTTTTTCAGCATAGATTCCCCACTTCGAGATCAACTGGGGGTGCTCCCATGGAGCTTCATTAAGCCTGGCTTCTATAAATGAGGAGCTACATAATTTTTTGTTAATCCAGCGATAGGCCATGTATTTCACGTGGGTTGTCAGTCTTTGTAGTAAATTCATAGTAAATTCTCACTCGTAATCACGGTTGGGTTTCAAATGTTTCCAATCACTATGTGTTTGCATATCCTCTAAAAGTTCCCCCAAAAGCTTTAGATTTTAAGTCATCTTCTAATCAGATTTTATGCATCGTGAGTGTCTCTGAGAAGTGCGGTTCATCATCATGCAGCCTTACCATATTACGCAGTTTGATTTTAGGATTTGCTAATTATTTGAAAAGCGTACCAAAAGGTCGACATTGCCATCGTAGTGGGTAACACTGAGACGAAAGGTATATCATTTACTTGCTTCCTCATTTTGGTATCCCAGGACAGATATCAAAGACCGTAATAAATGACGTCTTCCGTCACTATTTTGCACAGTTGTCGACAGTCCTTCAGTGTTATGTGTGTTTTGTACAACGAGGCCGCAATTTTAAAATAAGGTTTTCTTGACTGGAGTATTAGCTTTGCACTTGCTGGCGTCTATCAAAGGTATGTAGTAGCATTATTACATAGCTGAATGCACTTATGAGTTAATGTTTAACAATACAGTGTTTGTTATATTTATTGTAGACAGGTCCACACTCTTTGTCTGACAGAAAGAAGGAGGAGGAGGGGGAGGAGGAGCAGGTTAGTGTTTAAATTCCCGTCGACCACGAGGTCATCAGAGACGGAGCACAGTCTCGGATTAGGGATGGATGGGGAAGGAAATCGGCCCTGCCCTTTCAAAGGAACCATCCCGGCTTTTCCCTGAAGCGATCATTATGCAGTGACAATGCATACAAAATTTTACTGTTTTCGTTAGCTCCAGGCAGCACTTTTTACTTTACTCGACTGAGAGAAGATACATTGCCATTTAATGACGAAGGAAAGATTGACCCAGATATCCGTTTTCCGTAGGACACTGCAACACAAAGAAGCAAAATAATATAACGTAAGGCTATGAATATAAAAATGACGTTTTTAGTTTATAACTGAGAAAGAAACTACACTTTAAGAAATTTTGAAATGGATCTGTGAAATTTTTATTGTTGTTACTTATCTTAGAGAAGCTAAGTCTTCTCATCAACTATGAAGTACGCTTATTTAATTTTAAAAGAAATCAAAAGAAAAACTGAAGTTCAGGTTAAATTGCTTTATATAGAAGTCGAAAGTATTTTTACGCGTACGACAGCAAGTGGCATACAACAACAAACGTTTGGGAAAGCCCCTAGTCTCTATTACTAGTGCAAACAAGAACAAAGAGAGACCAAATACAAACGCATTACGTGAGATGTTTAACTCATACTGCCATGAACTTTCGTAACTGACATCAGCATTTTTTGCGATCGGAAGCAGACGCTATGTCATCTCTGTCCTCGCTAGAATTCCCAAACAAATGGGGGAGGAATGAGCTGAGTAATCGCCTTAAATGCTCACTTAAACGTAGGTGCCTCGACTGGACAGCCTCTGTGTTCTAAGAAAGTGGAAAAGTAAATAAAATGATGATCGTCATACGTCAAGTGTGTACGCCAACAATAACGCACTCGCAAACGTGCGCACCCATACACACACAACACACCATACCGTCACTTTTTAATTTCATAACCGGTGATTTTAACGTTGCTCCTCTTTTCGTTGAGTTTACTTTCTTTACAAATGCACTGCACGAGCGCTCCTCTGCTTCCCTTTATTTACTGTTATCACATATACCGAGCGAAAACATTATGACCACCTTCTTTGGAGTCTGCCTGCTTAGCTGGGTGGTAACGTGCTTGTCTCCAGTACAGCGGGCCCGGGTTCGATTCCCGGCTGGGTTGGAGATTTTCTCCGCTCGTGGACTGGGTGTTGTGTTCTCCTCATTGTCATTTCATCCTCATCACCGGCGCATAAGTCGCCCAATGTGGCGTCGACTGAAATAAGGCTTTCACTTGGCGGCCGAACTGCCCCGGACGGGGCTTCCCGGCCAGCTATGCCATACATTCTTTTCATTTCCTTCATTGGAACGAAATGCATCACTGATTCTGCGTATCAGCGATACTAGAGTTTGTTGGTAAGTTTGTGGAGGTATGCGACATATCCTCGAGCGGTCTAAGGCGCTGCAGTCATGGTCTGTGCGGCTGGTCCCGGCAGAGGTTAGAGTCCTTCCGCGGGCATGGGTGTTTGTCCTTAGGATAATTTAGGTTAAGTAGTGTGTACGCTTTGGGACAGATGACGTTAGCAGTTAAGTCCCATAAGATTTCACACACATTTGAACATTTTTTTGACATGTCCTCGCACATGTCGTGTAATTCTCTTAAATACAAATATCGGTCCGCTGATTTACATATGCGGCGATGGCGCCCTATGGCGCCCCAGATTTGTTCCACAGGATTTACATCAGATGCATTTGATCGCTGAGTCATCTACGTGAGTTCACTATGATGCTCCGCGAACCACCGTAGCGTGGTCTGGCTCTGAGACATGGGCAATTACTGCTGAAAGATGACATCGCCGTGGGGGATATCAAGCATGAAGGGGTGCAGGTGGTTCGCAGCTTTCAGCGTGTCTTCGATTACGACCACAGGTCCGATATAAACTCTGTAGAATGTCTCCCGCAACATAATACTGCTCCCACCATCCTGCGTCCGTGGCGCGCTGCACGCTTCGAGCCTTTGTGGAGACGACCATCGACTTAAATTTAATGTAGGGAAAATGTGATTCCCCCGAAGAACCGACACGTTTCCATTGATCGACGGTCGAAATAATGCTTGTTTACTTGTTGAAATGGTCCGAGAAGGTTGAAAAGGGTTTCGTTCTAATGGGGTCACATCCCTCTAATACGTAATTTTTCTGGTGGTCATTGTAGCGAATGTTACCACAGGCTGGAAATTTGTTGTAAATTTACTGTAATATGTCACTGTTGAAAAATTTGTATACAGCATCAGTCTAGGTGTACGTATACGTCGAGCATATGAACCATATCAGAAACGCTGTACATTTAAACGAAAGTATAACTTGTATATGATCTGTAAAATACAAACTTTCCCGGCATGTAGATAGCTCCATGAAGTTTCAGTAGAACTTCCTGATGTCAGTTACGTGGTATCACGATATTTATCCTCACAGCCTTCTAGCCAACTGCAGATACATTCTGAAGACAACCGTGGAACCACGCTGTATAAGACTCCTCGGACACATGGGGTGTGTACCCATTTGTCGGTGTGCATGCGTTGCTTCAGATAAAAATCATAGAATAACAAAAAGGATTCTTTCATTGTTTTTCATAAAATGGCCAACAGAAATACAGTGTTCGGCGTTAGAGAGTTTGATGGCCTGAAGGGGTGTGACTGGCGCTGATGTTCCTCAATGCACTCCTTGGAAAATGAGTGTCGTTTGTTGTACATGACATTTGCGGCACTCGCTCTGAATGCATAAAACACCTGCCCTGCGCACCTCTAAGAAGTATTTGACCGATGCCAGAGATGCTAAGATTGTCGATGAAGGACGAAAGAGCACTTCAACCCTATGTTTCCTCAATACTTTGCCAATTTTCGCGAAAACATTTCCGATATGTGGCAGGTAAGCCGTCGTCTTGAAGCCCTCATCTTCTTCCCTATTTGCCCATTACACGTCCGCACCGCTCTCTGAATCTTTTGACACGATTATCCATCACCCTGGAACAGAGTTTGGAGTTGCTCCGAGTCCGCTAGCCTGTTATCGTCATCTAAGACTATACTGGCTGTGTGAATCATGGTCTTCATTACGTTCATTGTTTGTGTCGGGTGACGGTGATAGCCTGTAAATACTGGTCTGTTTGATGTAGCTATCGAGATACCGAATTTCCAATCGTGCCATCGTTCTTGCTTCGCAACAAGACGTCTAAAAACTGCAAACAACCTTCTTTCTCCTTTTCTCTGCTTTTTCTACTGAACCTTCGATGAAATACCATAAAACCAAATTTGTGGCCATTTCTTGATACTTTTGGAGCTTCACTGATAATGAATGCGTAGAAATACAACTGTAGGGCCAGCCGGTGTGGCCGAGCGGTTCTAGGCGCTTCAGCCTGGAACCGCGCGACCGCTACGGTCGCAGGTTCGAATCCTGCCTCGGGCATGGATGTGTGTGATGTCCGTAGGTTAGTTAGGTTTAAGTAGTTCTAAGTTCTAGGGGACTGACGACCTCAGCTGTTAAGTCCCATAGTGCTCAGAGCCATTTGAACCATTTTACAATTGTAGGCCTTACCATTCGGGACGGCGTTCTCCGGTTAGGTAGTGCATGGAATCTTGCCATTGCTAAACTTTCTCTGGTTAGCTGATGTTGCTCGATACAAATCTGCAAAAAAACATATCTGAGGTCATCAGTCGTCTAGAACTTAGAACTACTTAAACCTAACTAATGTAAGGACTTCACACACATCCATGCCCGAGGCAGGATTCGAACCTGCAACTGTAGCGATCGTGCGGTTCCAGACTGAAGCACCTAGAACCGCTCGGTCACACCGGCAGGCGCAAAACAAGCACATGAACCAAAAAATAAATAAACGCGCATTGACAACTGGTTAAACCAAATACGCACCACCGGGGTCTTAAACAAAAGAGCTCCGTGTATATTTGTCTGCAGAAGTTGACCAGAAGACCGGACACTAGATATGGTGGCAGCCTGTTATTGACATCTTGCAGTTCGCCTGAAGTTATGGCCTGGTTGTAATGTAGTTCAGGCACCAAGCAGTACGAAACCATAAATTAGTTAATCCCACAGAAATTTCTGCTGTCTAGAGAAATCTTCCTGCGATCATCTATGCAAGCAGATTTCTTGCAGACTAGCAAAGAGCTGTGGCTAAGCCATGTATCCGCAGTATCCTTTCTTTCAGGAGTGCTAGTTCAGCAAGGTTCGCAGGAGAGCTTCTGTAAAGTTTGGAAGGTAGGAGACGAGATACTGGCAGAAGTAAAGCTGTGAGTACCGGGCGTGAGTCGTGCTTCGGTAGCTCAGATGGTAGAGCACTTGCCCGCGAAAGGCAAGGGTCCCGAGTTCGAGTCTCGGTCGGGCACACAGTTTTAATCTGCCAGGAAGTTTCATATCAGCGCACACTCCGCTGCAGAGTGAATATCTCATTCTGGGAATTTTATCCATGCCATTCTCCTATACTGCATAAACAGTTATTTACAAAATTAAATAGTAAAGAGATATTTTTTGTCAGTTGTATTAGCAGACAAACAAATTTTGACGAAGTGTGATCAATAATCTCAAACAAACAAAACTGTATGAATATGAAAAAATTGTTCCTGCAATAAATGTGCTGCAGCATAGGAAACAAATTTGGTGAAGTTCCGGCTAAATATCCAAATGCCTCGGATTAAATCTCCAGTAAGTCGTAGGATTTCTATCTGTTAATTATTACTTCTTTCACATCTCGCAATGTGTATTAAGGGGAAAATTGCTGAGTTGCGCTGTGGTTCGAAAACCACGTTAAACTATAGTTCCATTCTATAACTGGCGGGGTAAGGCAAAGGCATATCACCTCCAACATTTTTCCTTTCTTTTTACTACATGAATACTTTATTTTCAGGTAAAAAATTACAACTCCAATTTACAAATAAAATTTCTGATTTACAAAAATTTAAGTAAGTATACAGTATGTCATTATCTTCCTTTTATTATGGAAAGTACAGCGTTTTCTTCTACATTACTGTGTATCATAGACTATAGATAATTATTCTCACTGTTACCTTATGGGTGGATATTACATCTCTGAAAAATATTGGAACTACAAGGGAATGAACAGTTGCAATACTAAGTACAAGAATATCGTGCCAGGACAAAATTTGCAAATTTCTCTATATTTTAGATTCTTCCGCAGTTCATTATGCAATGTTGGGAGTCGAAACTTAAATTCCAAGAGCTCCGGTTTTTCACACTCATTATATAGTGGACCAACTGACCATGTAACAAATTGTATTTTGGATTGGAAATCGCGCTACGTTTGGCCGCTGCACCCGTTCTATACCAACGTGTTGTATCGCTGTTCTTAGTATCACAGCAAGTCTTCCTCGAAGTCACTGCCACACTCCGATTGCTGTGCTATGTATAAACCTGAGCGTTCATATTGCTTCTTTGGAACATTTTACACAGTTGTGAGAATTGGTTAACGGAGTAGCATGTAGCTTACTGTACTCGAATGGTTTCATTGACCAACTTATACCACGTGGATCTGATGTCTATTTTTAGTCAATAGTTCTTAATGTTTTCGCAGACTTCAGCCCAGTTTCATACAGGGTAGTTGTTCTGGAATGTGTCCGGACTTGTTGTTTTTGTAAAGTGGCTGTACCATTTCCTTGCAGTGCAAATTTTATCGCGCCGACTTACGTAGCTACCCGCAAGTTTTGCCATTCTCTAGAAGCTAGGTTTCGAATCTATTTTTTCCTCGGAAACAGGTGCTACATGCGTTTGTCATTTTAATAACAATGTGTACTAACAAGTACTAGCAAGTATTTTGTCTCTACAGCAGCCATGCTGATTCCACCTTTCTCGTGAGATAAGTTTGAAAACCTGTGTTTTACCTTTAATGTATTTAAACGGCAAACGACGTGTCCTAAAGCTAACATGATACTCAACTATCGTTGAATGGACTGGCAGTATGGATGTGTCATAGAAAATCTTGCATAAGGTGCAGCCGTTTACCAGATTTGACTTTTGATGCATGTTTAGACTACATATTGAGCGCAATTATAGCCTGACTCTAACTCTATCCAACACTGAACGCCAATTGCAAGCCGCCATCTTTAGGGGGTCTGAGACGAAGTCGATTTCTAGACCTCAGATCTTCGTCGTTAAAGGGATCCACCGTTGTTCGTCTAACCGTAGACCATTTTTCGAGACTTGTTACAGTTGATAATGGCTCCAGTAGCGAGGTATAGCTATCCAAAACGCTTCTGATGTGTGCTATGTGACGTGCCGAAACAAATATGTCAAACCCGAGATCGCACTGTTCAGTTTCCTCAACAATGGGTCTACCGCGATTGAGTAAAGAGGCACTGGTAGTGGACAACCACGTCGCACTGATCGCTTGATTACAAGGAGTCTTGTTAGGTGCCCATTAACCATTACCTTCGATTTTGCTCCGTTCAGCAAGAGTTTGATGACTCGTCTGAATCTAATGCTAATTACGAATGCCTCCTCTGTTTTCGTTAGGAAACTAGGAGACACGGACAGATGCTTTAGAGATTGTGGAGGATTTTTAATTTGCGGATGTCGGTTGTCGGTTATAGTTATTGTATTATGGGAGTCGCTTACTGTGTCTATGATGCTGCGTCCGAGTACTGAGCACGTCTGGTGTTCTATGAAGTTTTTTGTTACCGGTTTCTTTAGACTGAAGGTTATAGTTCGGGTCAGAATTTTTGTAATATGCATTCATGAAAGTTATTGGCCTCAAAGATTGTCTGTTTGTTGGTGGATATTTCTATGGTACTAAAACTATTAATCCCTCGCTGGAAACTTGCAAGGAGTTGTCGGAAGTTCCAAGCATCGTTAAATACTTCAGGAAGCCGTCTTTTCGGATGTCCCAATAAGTAAGGTAGAATTCACCGCGTAATCCATCTAAACCCGGCAGTTTTCCTCTTTGACTTCTCGATACTGCTTCAAGTACTTCCTCTTCTGTAAACGCGCCAGCAAGAACGCTGTTTTTTGCGTCAGTGATGGCAGCACGAATCTCTTGGGGAAACCAACCTTCAGAGTTCTCGTCTGCATCCTCTTCCGCATATAATTCACGAAAGTATTCGTAATTCCACATTTTATGAGACACTGTTTGGCTGTTTTTCTTCCTCCTATTCTGATTTCCTCAATTGTTTTGTACTGAGACCGTTTTGATGTCCGGGCTAGGTCGTAAGGGGAGGCAATTTTCTTTTGTTTCATATTGTCATGTCTTGATCTCATTTTAAGACCTTCCAACTTCCTTCTCTGCAATAAGATCATTTGTCCCTGGATTTGTTTTATTCGTCTAATTTTACTAGTTATTATGTTTTTATATTGGTAGAGTTGTCGAACGCAAAGAAAAAGGAAATCTTCAGTGCACTTCTTCCACTCAGGCTTGCGTTAGCCGTACCATGTGAGAATCATCTGCAATGTCGGCTCCACAATTGAAATTTGTTGGTATATTCTAATATTTCTTATGACAACCCTCCACGTTCCTACCACCACCTGAATAAATTGGTATTTAGTTTCCAGTAGCCCCTTCCGCGCAAGATATGTAGTTTTGTCTAATAAATTCTGTTTCTGTAGGTAGAGTGAACCGAAAAATTTAACGGCCGTATTTCTGCAGATATGACATAGACAGCTGTAGCTCGTGAGACATAATAGATCTTATAAATTCTACTTGCCGAAATGCTGGTTACGATGAAAGCTACTGTTACCGTTTGTAATCTCCCAGGTGTCCCGCATATTTAGCTTTGCGATCGTATGGTCCAGCTCTGTGCAACTGTTACAAGTTGTCGTTTGATCTCTCAGGCTTAGAACACAACTGAAATGTCCCCCAATTTCCACATCGTTCATGTCATCGGCAAAACAGACATAACTTCGTGTTTGAACTTGTCTGCCCTTGCGGTTTTATAGTTGCTTCCATATTGGGCGTAAACATTCGTGAAATGTGTGCCTTTTACGGAAATTGCTCTTATCCTTCTGTTTAATAAACTTTCCGTTTCTACAGCTGGTATACGAGCTTTCACAATGCAGCTGTGACAGGATTTTTGATTCTGTTACATATTACATTGTAATCTAAGACTGTGTCGAGATTCTCTGTAGCAACTTCATGTAGTAATGCTATGTGTATTTCAGTTGCGTAAGTAAATGGTTGAAGACACACCAGTTTTAACAGTGATGAAAAGTGGATAACGTTGAAAGTGTAGATTTTATAGTTTTCCACGCCATTGTCGCTCCATGACTGTCCCTATTTCTTGCTAATCGGGTCCGCTCTTTATCTTAAGTCTATTTGTGGTGATTAGGTTTGGTTTATCGCCTCGTTTTCTGTATTTACGCTTACTTTCAATAACCGCTACAGTTTCCTGCTTCGGTATTCTCTTTCCGCCATCCCCTTTCTCCGAAGGCGGCTGCGCTCGATGTGGGGGTATCCTGCAGATTCTGATATCACAATATCTTCCACTCACCAAGGACATTAACTGACGATTTTGAGAGTTCTTGTTCCATTCCTTCCTGCACTTCCGTGCTACTCTCGGATACCTTCCTTTCAGACTGTTTGTTCTGTGCGTCAGTACGGGGCACTACGTCGTGAGATTCAGATGCTTCCACCTGAAGCTGTTCTGCTAACTGAACTTGTCGTTCTGTGACAGTTTCTGTGGAATGGATATTCCTCTTCACTTCGGAATTTGCTACCGGTTCCGCACACAATGCTACGGTTTCATTTGCCTCAGTCTGGTAAGTAGTTGGATTGGATATTTGACTTTCCCAGCAGAGGTTCGCTCTTGCGTCTGGACCATCATGTGACTCATGATTTCGTTTTCCTACATTGTTTATGTTAACTGCACTGTTAAATTCAGTCACGTGGCAGGACTGATTCTGAGGACTTGCTACCCGAGCTGTTTTCCCGTTATCGACGTCAGATCGATTCTCTACCAACAATGTTGCTGGCAGTGTGAGTATTCTTCTGAAACATTGCTTCCGTCACTGTGTTTTATTCTACTGCTGACCGAATCAGTGCGATCACTAACAGCGTCCTCATTGTTCCCAAATGGGACACTGTGATTTATACTCATAGGTGTGAATATCTACTTTGGACTCAACGATATCGGAAAACAGAAGCTGATTTTTCGTAACATATATTTCGAAATGAAATTTTCGTCTCGGTCAGTCCTGCTTAGCATAGTTTGGTTGCATGTAAAACACTGTGGGAGCTGCCCCAGATACGTTACTTAGACCAGATATCTCCATATTCTGAGCATCGATGGAATTAGCTTTTTGACCTCCATTTTTCATCACTGGTACCTCATTTTCAATACCATGAAGTCACCAAAAGACTGT
This sequence comes from Schistocerca cancellata, assembly GCF_023864275.1. Lineage (NCBI taxonomy): Eukaryota > Metazoa > Arthropoda > Insecta > Orthoptera > Acrididae > Schistocerca > Schistocerca cancellata. The sequence goes on along the minus strand of NC_064628.1, from coordinate 146,343,095 downwards.
TACTTCTATCTTACAAGTTCGTTCTGCACTTCCATTGGTTCACTGCACACCCTCAGATTCATCACGTTGCCTCTTACTTGACTATGTATGTCTGTGATTGGTAGCTACCCATATCTACATAGCTAGATTCCTGAGGCTGCTGGCTGCTCGATGTTCTTTGAAAATCACAGTTTTTATAGTATTCTTCCCGGGGTAAGTTTCCTCTTCAGTTGTACTTTTCCTCTACACTACTGAAACGTGAAGATACACGTAAACCACACGTGACACGAACCGTCACGTAACAACACATATGAGAACCGCACAATATTAATTGATGAACAACAGTTCTACAGTGGCGTGACCGTCCGCTGCGACTGTCAAATAGCCGGCCACTGTGACCGAGCGGTTCTAGACGCTTCAGTCCGGAACCACCCTGTTGCTACGGTCGCAGGTTCGAGTCCTGCCTTGGGCACGGATGTGTGTGATGTCCTTAGTTTACTTAGGTTTAAGTAGTTTTAAGTCTATGGGACTGATGACCTCAGATGTTGAGTCCCATAGTGGTTAGAGCGATTTGAACCATTTGATTGCCGAATGCAGACTGTGGCAACAGGACCATGGCTAGTAATGCAATGTGGTGTTCAAAACTATCTTCTGCTTGATGCGTCCTTTAATTACAGTGCAGACTGTCGAACGTGTCTAAATGATATGGTGTAACACTCGATAGCATGTACAACGGCAAAAGAAACGTGCTCGTAAAAGAACGCTAGCTTACAGAGACCGAAGTCGGGTGCCACGCCTTGTCAGTGACAATCGTTTCTAACCTCGATGACTCACTATTTTAGCTCTTTTCAAATAATGCAAGGTGTTTAGTGGACTAACAACCGAATGAGTCACTTAACCTACAGTGGGTGAAGAATGCAGTTGAGGCAGAAGGAGGCTCTGTAATGCTTTGAGGATATTTTTCGTACCACAATTACGGACCATTTATCCAGGCTTCGGTTGGTTATTTACACGTTTTTGATGAACAAATGGAGCCCATTCTTTACATATTAATAATAGGTATGCTAGCGACTCTTCTGGTTTCCAAGATGAGAAAGGCCATATTCACAGGTCCTCAAGCAGTGGTTCCTTGTACGTATTTCTTTTGAGAACTGGAAGGTGAAATCAAACTTGAAATTTATCTGTTCAAGGCTGTCAGTAATCATTAACTGAGCATCAGTATCTAAGCAGGCTTGGTATTTAAGAGAATTCACGTCCACCTGTTAGGCAAACCATTACGCTTTTTATAGGCCAAAGGTACCAGGATAATTGTGGCGACATCACTGGGCACTTGTATTGAAGTTAATGAAGTTAAAAAGTTTTTAAAACGTGTTACTTCTGTTGTTATTATTACTTTATTTTCTAGGAATTTAGGTGCTACTGTACCTTCTTTACGTTATTATACGGCTTGCAATCTACATCTAAACTGTATTATTAATGTAAACTGCTGAGAATTTTAAAAATGACGGTGACCCAATATATCGATATTTGAAAATATTATAAGCCCGTCGTTGTATGGCAAAAAGCTATCGACGTATTGATATATCGAAGGAAACGATATCTACGTGCTGCACACTGTAAATATACTGCCGATTTTAGAGCTGTATGTATTGATTTATTATTAGGTATTCTGTACATCAACGTGCTAGCAGCCTGCTTATCCCCCTTAGATCAAGAATTGATGCATGCTCACGTTTGGCGGTAACCACTTTGCTAACAACGGTAACTGCATGTAAGTGGCACAATAAACGGTCTTCCATGGGTCAGTTGTCCAGTTTAGCGTCACATATCGGATTTGTCCGGGGCACTTCATGTCGACTCCCTTGCTTTCTTCAGTCCTGTAAACGCCAGAGAGCAGCAGCTGTAGTGTGAAAACTGCATGGTGGAGTTAAACGTTGCAGTTCCTGTTAGTAGCGCCGAGCGCCCATTACGTCAGCATTTCCCCTCGTGGGACACAGCCCACCACAAAGGCCAATCTTGTCATTTAGATTTTTGTTCCTCATTTTCAACAACATGTTTTTGAAGAATGCCTATGTTAAGAAACAGCACACTAGTTGCGTTAAAAATTCCTTTTTTACGCAACTCTTGTGCTACATTTTCACATCGAAAATCTTGTAATTCATTCACACGCCCCCCACCCCCTGTGAAAAAAAAAAATCACTGGATGTGATGAAATCTCAACAAGTAATAAGACTATCACAGGGTGAAATTAAAATTATGTTACACTAAAATTTCAAAAGCAAAATATCAAATGTTTAACGAAAATCGTGACAAAATTAATATAAAGTAAAAATATCGGCACTCAACATTGTCATTCCGGTGTCGATATACAGGGTGATTAAAAAGTCAGTATAAATTTGAAAACGGAATAAATCACGGAATAATGTAGACAGGGAGGTACAAATTGACACACATGCTTGGAATGACATGGGGTTTTATTAGAACCAAACAAATACAAACGTTCAAAAAATGTCCGACAGATGGTGGTTCATCTGATCAGAATAGCAATAATTAGCATAACAAAGTAAGACTAAGCAAAGATGATGTTTTTCACAGGAAATGCGCAATATGTCCACCATCATTCCTCAAAAATAACTGTAGTAGAGGAATAATGTTGTGAACAGCACTGTAAAGCATGTCCGGAGTTATGGTGAGGCATTGGCGTCGGATGTTGTCTTTCAGCATCCCTAGAGATGTCGGTCGATCACGATACACTTGCGACTTCAGGTGACCCCAAAGCCAATAATCGCGCGGACTGAGGTTTGGGGACCTGGGAGGCCAAATATGATGAAAGTGGCGGCTGAGCACACGATCATCACTAAACGACGCGCGCAAGAGATCTTTCACGCGTCTAGCAATGTGGGGTGTTTTTTTTTTTTGTTCTAATAAAACCCCATGACATTCCAAGCATGTGTGTCAATTTTTACCTCTCTATCTACATTATTCCGTGGTTTATCAAGTTTTCAAATTTATACTGACTTTTTGATCACCCGATATATATATGTAGGGTAAAGTGGTATATCACCGATGTGCATCGACATTTTTTTGGGAAATATCGATAAATCGACATATCGATATTCTATCTACGGCCCTAGTTGGCATGTTGATAAATTACATTACACTTAAAAGAATTCTGTAGTGCAAAAATATTTTGCAGCCATATTTTACAATTGCTTTCAGATTCTTTTTTGATATCCAGACTTGTCAGCTTGCTCACATTTGGTAACTATTCTGTAGAGGTCGGGGTATACGGCGAGCCAGGTTGAGCTTGCTGAAATATTTCAGGATACAGAGCAGTTCACTTTGCAGGGCGCGGCTGCAGTGGGGCGTTGACTGGTGACGGATGGTGACGCATCATGCAAACATTTCTGTTTGAGTAACTCTTTGTTTTTTATCAGGTACATTGGTGGCGAAGTTGTCAATGGTCACCATGACATAGGTGCCACGGTCGTCGTAACGTGTAGGCGTCAGAGACAGGCCGAAAGGATGGCGGCGCCCTGCGTGTATCATGGTCGATGGTGACTGCCTTCACGGTCCTGCGGCCGGTGCGGCAGCAGGGGTGGGGATGCAAGGCGGCAGCAGCTGCCAACAGTGGACAGCAGAAAGCGGCCACGGTCCCTGCCTGTTTTCCCGCATCGGCGGGAAGAACACCAGGGCAGGTAGGATGAGGATGGCATGCGCCTGCATTGGGCAACGTACGGCAACAGCCCACCAGGAAGGCGGCCACCAGCGGATTTTAGTCACCCAACAGCCAGTCCTAGGGTGCAGATCCGCCAAGTGGACAGCGTTCAGATTAGGCCGAGGCCTGCAGCTGACGGTGGCCATTTCTGACTCTGGGAGCTACCTGGTTCACCTCGCACTGACAGTGGACGTGGACCTCTCCTCGTGAGTAGCGGTTGGCGTCGACTGCGTAACAGTGCATAATGAGCACACCTGAGACGTAGTGTCTGGATTACCTGCTGTACATGTATGTGGTATTTCAAAAATACTCATAATAACTTCGGAACAGTTTCCTTACGCCAACACAACATAAGAGGAGTTCATACAGTATAAAAATACACTCCTGCAAATTGAAATAACAACACCTTGAATTCATTGTCCCAGGAAGGGGAAACTTTATTGACACATTCCTGGGGTCAGAGACATCACATGATCACACTGACAGAACCACAGGCACATAGACACAGGCAACAGAGCATGCACAATGTCGGCACTAGTACAGTGTATATCCACCTTTCGCAGCAATGCAGGCTGCTATTCTCCCATGGAGACGATCGTAGAGATGCTGGATGTAGTCCTGTGGAACGGCTTGCCATGCCATTTCCACCTGGCACCTCAGTTGGACCAGCGTTCGTGCTGGACGTGCAGACCGCGTGAGACGACGCTTCATCCAGTCCCAAACATGCTCAATGGGGGACAGATCCGGAGATCTTGCTGGCCAGGGTAGTTGACTTACACCTTCTAGAGCACGTTGGGTGGCACGGGATACATGCGGACGTGCATTGTCCTGTTGGAACAGCAAGTTCCCTTGCCGGTCTAGGAATGGTAGAACGATGGGTTCGATGACGGTTTGGATGTACCGTGCACTATTCAGTGTCCCCTCGACGATCACCAGTGGTGTACGGCCAGTGTAGGAGATCGCTCCCCACACCATGATGCCGGGTGTTGGCCCTGTGTGCCTCGGTCGTATGCAGTCCTGATTGTGGCACTCACCTGCACGGCGCCAAACACGCATACGACCATCATTGGCACCAAGGCAGAAGCGACTCTCATCGCTGAAGACGACACGTCTCCATTCGTCCCTCCATTCACGCCTGTCGCGACACCACTGGAGGCGGGCTGCACGATGTTGGGGCGTGAGCGGAAGACGGCCTAACGGTGTGCGGGACCGTAGCCCAGCTTCATGGAGACGGTTGCGAATGGTCCTCGCCGATACCCCAGGAGCAACAGTGTCCCTAATTTGCTGGGAAGTGGCGGTGCGGTCCCCTACGGCACTGCGTAGGATCCTACGGTCTTGGCGTGCATCCGTGCGTCGCTGCGGTCCGGTCCCAGGTCGACGGGCACGTGCACCTTCCGCCGACCACTGGCGACAAAATCGATGTACTGTGGAGACCTCACGCCCCACGTGTTGAGCAATTCGGCGGTACGTCCACCCGGCCTCCCTCATGCCCACTATACGCCCTCGCTCATAGTCCGTCAACTGCACATACGGTTCACGTCCACGCTGTCGCGGGATGCTACCAGTGTTAAAGACTGCGATGGAGCTCCGTATGCCACGGCAAACTGGCTGACACTGACGGCGGCGGTGCACAAATGCTGCGCAGCTAGCGCCATTCGACGGCCAACACCGCGGTTCCTGGTGTGTCCGCTGTGCCGTGCGTATGATCATTGCTTGTACAGCCCTCTCGCAGTGTCCGGAGCAAGTATGGTGGGTCTGACACACCGGTGTCAATGTGTTCTTTTTTCCATTTCCAGGAGTGTATATCTGAAAAGGCTTCGTTTGACGATCAACGGCTCCCGTTTGACTCATTGTACCCTATACAGTGTTGTGTTGCCAGGAAGACTTGTTTACGTTCATCATTTGTTTGTCTCGGCATGTCCATTGTGTGAATTTGTATTCATTTCGTGAGCGGGCAGGCATAATATTTAGGTGCAGTCCTGTCAGATTCCGTTTCCAGACCGAGGACAGCTGAGTCAAGCAAACTTTGGTGCTGTGTATCGTTGGTGGCCGAGGCAGCACCCGTAGCACCACAGACCACTGATCGAGGGACACCGCATGTTGCTCGTACACTCGACCTGGGACAACAAGTTCAATGGGTTGTCGAAGGAAAGGCAGGTATCAGCACCAGACAAGTGGCCCTGGCATTTGGTTCAAATTCGGCATGGAGGATACTTCACCTGCAGCTCGCGTGTTCACATCATCTTCAACCTATGTGCAACTTCGATGCTACTGACTAACCACCATGGCAGAATTTTTACTGGTGGATTGTTGCATAAACTGTCAATCGTTTCTTTGTCTCTTCAGTTTTGCCGGCCGGTGTGGCCGAGCGGTTCTAGGCGCTTCAGTCTGGAACCGCGCGACTGCTACGGTCGCAGGTTAGAATCCTGCCTCGAGCATGGATGTGTGTGATGTCCTTAGGTAATTTAGGTTTAAGTAGTTCTAAGTTCTAGGGGACTGATGACCTCAGATGTTAAGTCCCATAGTGCTCAGAGCCATTCGAACCATTTTTGAATCTATTCAGTTTTGTTTACAGAGACAACGTTTGGAAGAGATGGGTAACACATTTCCTGATCGCTGTCTCACGCTGCAGTACTGGCTAGGCGTGAGCGTTGGTTTAATATTAGTGTGTGGGCTGCAGTTGTAGGGCCATACGTTCTACCAACATGTCTTACAGCTACTCTCTGCTAGAATTTTCGGTACACTATTCAAGATACACTAGTAGATGTGCCCTGCAAATAAGAAACTGGTGATTTGTCTGTAATGGAGCTCCAGAAAATTTCAGTCTCAGTGTTCGAGATGCACATGCTGGTATCTATCGTGACAGACAGATATGTAGAGCAGGACCAGCTCCATGGCCTGCATATTCTCCTTATCTCAGTCCTTTTGACTGTTATCTCTGGGCGCACCATAAACAAGTATCACTGAAATTCGCCTACAGTAGTGTAATTGAGATGTTATTTCATTTATTTTGATTACATGTTTCGGCATTCCGAAATAAAATAAAATAATATCTCAATTACACGGCTGTAGGTGAATTTCATTGACAATTACGTGACCAGCTAATGTCCCCTGTCCATGATGGATCAACAGAGACCATTAGCAACTGGTCTACGCAACAGATCATCCAGGTGCAGAACCTCTTCGTTGGTGTGCTTGTAACACTATTCGAAACAGTCTGGGAGTATTTGAAAGTGAGTGATACCTGATGATTCGATGGGGGCATGCATGTTTGGAAGCAAGGGGACAGTCTGAGCATTTATTATTAGTTTACATGTTAATAAGCTCCTATCGCTTACACTGTAAACTATCGTCAACAACTTAAAGATGAACGATTTTCGGGAATATGTTCAGGTGAACATTTTTGTGTAAGGAACCTGTCACCAGAGTTTGTAAAGGTATTTTTCAGGCACCCTGTATATGAGCCAGGCTGACTGGTGTTTGCCAAAGAGCTGCAATCCTGGCCTCTAAGCCATAACAAGGTGGAGGTGATGGGAGTACTCATTGCGAATGAAATGACATCATTCGTCCTCTCTTTCAAGTCTCCTCAGTTCGCCTAGAAGGCCATTCGATGCTGAAATGTGTGAAAACTCCGACATTTGGAAGCGTTACTCGTATCTTCTGCTCAAATGGTTCAAATGACTCTGAGCACAATGGGACTTAACATCTGAGGTCATCAGTCCCCTAGACTTAGAGCTAATTAAACCTAACTAACCTGACACACATCCATACCCGAAGCAGGATTCGAACCTCCGACCGTAGGAGCAGCGTGGTTCCGGACTGAAGCGCCTAGAACCGCTCGGCCACACCGGCCGGCGTATCTTCTGCAGTGGCAGCATATTGAACACATCTTCTTCTTTACTTTATAAGTGTTTTTGTGGCGTGGCACCTAGTTACCAAGGTGACTTGCGATACCTTTATTATTATATCTTTCTGATAAGCAGACACCAGTGCCTTGTGCTTCGCCAGGGAGAAGAGTCACGCGACAGTACGCACAAAAATACAGTACATGCTTGCTATGAATTAGAATTGTAAGCTACAACATCGTACTTCACCAAACGCGATTTCTTATTTGAAGATTTTGTATTTCCTATTTTACTCTCTCTCTCTGGCAGTCAGGACGAGGCAGTTCAAATCCTCGTCAGATTATTCAAGTTAAGTTTTCCATAATTTTTCTAAATCGCACAAGGCAAATGCCGGGCAAAGTCATTTGAGAGAACACAGCCGATTTCCTTCCCAGTTCTTGGACACAATCCGAGCTTGTCCTCTCTTTCCCGCGATCTCGTTGTCGATGGCATCTTAAACTCAAACTGTCTTCCCCCTGTAGTTTGCTCTTATTGTGCGTGCGCGCGCGCGAGCGCGCGCGCGCGCGCCTGTGTTTGTGTGTGTGTGTGTGCAGCAACATAAACATTGTGTTTTGCGAAGTTCAAGATAGTAATTAAAGTAACAACTTGTGAGTGCGGTTCTAACTTTGCTAGAGAGACTGGAGTAACATTGACAGCCATGCAACGTAACATAAGAGCAATGCTCGTAAAAATCTTCTAGACAACAGGAGCCACTGGAGGATGTCATGCCTTCTGAATGACAGTGGGTATGGAACCTGACTGGAGTTTTTGATATCTAGATCTACATTTATACTCCGCAAGCCACCCAACGGTGTGTGGCGGAGGGCACTTTACGTGCCACTGTCATTACCTCCCTTTCCAGTTCCAGTCGCGTATGGTTCGCGGGAAGAACGACTGCCGGAAAGCCTCCATGCGCGCTCGAATCTCTCTAATTTTACATTCGTGATCTTCTCGGGAGGTATAAGCAGGGGGAAGCAATATATTCGATACCTCATCCAGAAACGCACCCTCTCGAAACCTGGACAGCAAGCTACACCGTGATGCAGAGCGCCTCTCTTGCAGAGTCTGCCACTTGAGTTTGCTAAACATCTCCGTAACGCTATTACGCTTACCAAATAACCCTGTGACGAAACGCACCGCTCTTCTTTGGATCCTGTCTATCTCCTCCGTCAACCCGACCTGGTACGGATCCCACACTGATGAGCCATACTCAAGTATAGGTCGAACAAGTGTTTTGTAAGCCACCTCCTATGTTGATGGACTGCATTTTCTAAGCACTCTCCCAATGAATCTCAGCCTGGTACCCGGCTTACCAACAATTAATTTTATATGATCATTCCACTTCAAATCGTTCCGCACGCATACTCCCAGATATTTTACAGAAGTAACTGCTACCATTGTTTGGTACGCTATCATATAATCATACAATAAAGGATCCTTCTTTCTATGTGTTCGCAATACATTACATTTGTCTATGTTAATGGTCAGTTGCCACTCCCTGCACCAAGTGCCTATCCGCTGCAGATATTCCTGCATTTCGTTGCAATTTTCTAATGCTGCAACTTCTCTGTATACGACAGCATCATTCGCGAAAAGCCACATGGAACTTCCGACACTATCTACTAGGTCATTTATATATATTGTGAAAAGCAATGGTCCCATAACACTCCCCTGTGGCACGCCAGAGGTTACCTTAACGTCTGTAGACATCTATCCATTGAGAACAACATGCTGTGTTCTGTTTGCTAACAACTCTTCAATCCAGCCACACAGCTGGTAGGCTCTTACTTTGTTTATCAGGCGACAGTGCGGAACTGTATCGTACGCCTTCCGGAAGTCAAGGAAAATAGCATCTACATGGGAGCCTGTATCTAATATTTTCTGGGTCTCATGAACAAATAAAGCGAGTTGGGTCTCACACGATCGCTGTTTCCGGAATCCATGTTGATTCCTACAGAGTAGATTCTGTATAGTACCGCGTCGCGCTTTAAATATGGAACATTCGTGTCAACTACACAACGCATCTATCGTGTATTTCACCACCGCAATGCAAGAGCCGTCATCGCCAGCTAGCTTGCCTGTAAGTACAGTTATCAACCGCATCATCATAAAGCCGGCTCCATTCTAGAAATAAGGCCCGAGTCAGTTCGTGCTTGCTCCCTTAACTGCTGAGGACAGAAAGAAAAGCTACGTTGCGTTGCATTAAAAGAGGACAACGCTGCATTCTAGCATTACCACCGCACATCGATCGTTGCACGATCTTCAAGATTGTCTTGGTAGCCCACCTGTCACAGTCCGAGACAAACCGGATAGAGAAGTTACTCCATACTGAGGAATCAGGCGATCGTACTCCTGCAGTGCCCGCACACTCTATCAAGTAACGCCGTTAACAAAGATATCTGATCACAAGTTATCCTCCGCTTGTATAGCTATAGACGCAGTTCCCAGAAATTCTTTGGCAGCTACCTACACTAGAACCGGTTCAGCATTCGACGATGAATTATATGTTGACCACTATAAGACGGCCAGATTACGCTCTACCTCGTCGTTTAACACCAGAGAAGTTGAAAGTAACAAAGCAGGCATCGTCCGTTACCCTTGTACAAGGAATCTGTCACCCATTGAGCAGTAGGCGGGCATCTCCACTCCTTGCAGTACCGAAGATGTATAAGGAATGGTGCTCATGTGGGATATCCTTCATCGTTGTAAGGAACCGCGTATTGATTGAAGACTTGCCATTCAACATCGATGGAAAATACATCTTCTCCACACTGGACTTGGCACGTGCATTCTATCATATACCTGTCGCTCTGGACGATATAACTAAAACCGCTGTCTGCAACCCATTTAGACTCTCCTAATTTATTAGGATGCCTTTCGGACTACGCAACGCTGCACAGACCTTTTACGGTTCATGGATGAAGTCACACATGACTCTGATTTTTGGTTTTTTACACTGATGATGTCTTGGTGACGTCAAGCGTGGATGCAGAACATCTAACACATTTACACTAACTTTTTACTCGCCTACGTTCGCAAGGGTTATTTATGAATCCGTCGCAGTGTTTATTTGGAGCTGAGGAGCTGGGGTTAAATTACAAACGAAAGCAAACACAACAGGAGAAAGTCGAGGCCATAAATTTCCATGGCTTTCGACAGTTAGAGAGTTGCAGCTATTTCTCAGCACCATTTAGTTCACTATCACGCACTCTGAGCCACACCACTGGACGACTTTCTACAAGCTTCACAGAAACCGAATGATAAATTGCTTTGAACTAGCAAGGAGAAATTCGCATTCACCAAAGAGGAGACCACCATTGCACTAACTACTCTCTTAGAGCACCCAGTTCCGCATTTACCTCTCGCTCTAATGGTCGACGCATCTGCCACTGCAGTTACTGCCGTACTGTGACAACGAGGTTACGAACACCGATAGCGCTTGGCAGTTTTCAGCCAGCAATTATCACAATCACAACATAGTTGGACAACTTACGATCATGAATCGTATGGATAATTCACCGGTATCAGGAAGTTCCGCCACATACTTAAGGGACAACAATTTACACTGGTCGCAGATCACTAGCTCCTGCCGTACGCTTTCTATCATCGAGCAGATAAAGCGTCACCACACCAACTTCAGCACATCTGCTACACAGCACAGTTCACCACCCACGTTATCCACACCGAGGGAGACCTGCAAGTACCAGTGGGTACTCTCTATCGGATAGAAGAGATCACAGCGCGATAGATGTTCAAGCACTCGCTTTGGCACAGCGATCTGAAAACAAGCTGAGAGATTTGCCACTTGGAAGTAAATGTAGATGTTGCATTCGATTTTGTGTCTAACCAGCCATTGTATTTTTCTGGTCAGTGCATCTCCTTGATTTAATCCATTTAAATATAGCAAACCCTTTTATTTCCACAAAGCAAAATAATACATGGAACAAAGTATCAGACAAAGATACCAATATGTAACTGTTATTTTTTTAATGAAAACTACGTCCTCAAGAAAGGAAACTTATAGAAAAAAACAGTAACGAAAACATTCATATCTATGTGATATTTTGTACTTCTGTAACATTTTATAACATTGTATGCTCTGTTATTTCCTGTATTCTTGAATCAATGTATTTATGTTATGGATGTATGTATTCATATATGTATTTATGTATGTTATTATCCAGTCATCGCTATGCAAAACCATGTCTAAGACATGAACTATGTATCAGAGTATAACAAGCTATCAGAATTCCACTAAAGCAGCTACTACAGCTGAACTAATGGACAATATGAATATTCTATGTATATGAACGATTTGCTGTCGATGCAAAAGGGACAATCTTTCTCTGCCAATTGAGCTAAGATACGAAACTATAAGATACGAAAGAAATAAAGCCCGTCTGTTAGTTTCCTCAGGATTTACAAGAGGTAATGTACAATGCAGTGAAGAAAAAGCATTTTTAATTTTTCAGTGGAAAAGGAGAACCTCTACCGAAAATCAAACTCCTAGAGTTGATGTAGCTGTGCTTTATTTACAAGCAGTGCTTTTCCCTGCTCAATGAGCTTTTACTATTCATAGTAAGAAAATCGGAAAACCTGTTTTCCCCATGTACTGCTGTCAGCCGCAACGTGGGAACCGCTCTTTACTTTTCTGTGTGGTCTTCCCTCTTACTACTGCTCATTATGTTTTCCTAACTTTAACAGTACATCAAACAATCGGTTGCTTGTAGCCAAGTACAGTAGCTAAGATTCAGAATTCGTAGAGTAAAGAAACCTTATCCGTTCGCGTTTGGCTTACTCGGCTTCAATATCGCCCCCTCTCGGGTGCGCACTAAATTTAGGCGCACGGATTGCAACCAGTTTCCCACTACGACCGACACCGACGATAGCGCCCTCTAGCACGCGCTGTGGAGATCTACGAGCTCCGCTGCAGATTCTGCCATTCTGACCATTTGAGCAGGTGCAGACAGCCAGGAAACATCGCTTCAGCTTAGCTTGCTACTGAGACTTTGCATCAGTTACGATGGGTCTACGACGTCTCACCTACTTGCTCACCACCTACAGTTACGTAATATGTTTGTATATGTTTATACACTAGTAAAGGTGCTTTAACTGTATTTGCAGTACCGACGTGTTTTACCTCTACTGCTCCTACTCGCTTCCGTCATCCGGCCAGCCTCACAGTTTCCAGGAGCAGACCCACGCGTCGCCTTCAAGGCGGGATACAAAACATTCTGTAGCATGGTGATTCGACGGTAACTTGCAATAAGCCTGTTGTTACGCGATCCGAAAGTCACGTCCGTTTTAACAAAAGGTACCGTTTGGACTAAGAGGTTTTCATGAAAATTTTGTTATTCGTGTCTAGCTGCACGGTTCGAAAACGTCAGATCGTGTTTACAGTTTTTAATTTTACTAATAAAGTAGATCTGTTTAAACACGTGACAGTCTAACCCTTGGTTGAGCAGCAATCCTCAAGCTGTAATTTGATGGCAGTGATGTCTACCAATCATATCGCTAGGCGGTTAGATGCGACTTCGCGTGGCCCTGGGGTATGCAGGCGTAGCACATTATATTCTTTTTCCTTCTTCGGTGCATTATGAGCTGGATAAGCTGTTTACATCACACTGTACGCCGAGAACTTCGTAGAAGTTGAGCCATCTCGTCTTGTGAACGGTTTGAGATAGGAAATTGCGCAGCTACGCCTACCAGGAATTTCTGTGAGAATGTTTCACGTTCGCACTTCTTTGGAGTGATTACATTATAATGCCTTTTGAGTGCAGCTGTGTATCTTTTGTTCTAGTTGAGTCTTTGTCCGTACATACAAGGATCAATATCGGTTTTCTGTTAAATCTTCCTTCGACATAGGTCAAATTTCACGTTACTTCCCACTTATTAAATAGTAGTACGGAGATTTGTAAGCAAATTGGGTTCTTTTCTACTTTTTTAATTGTGTGCCATTTGACAACCACCTGGTCCCATTATGGACACTCGTGTCTATGCTTCATGAATTTCCATGTTTATCTTAAATAGTAAGTGATACTGACGTGAAATCTCTGATAAATTATTTTATCTTGAAATCATTATGTAAGATTACTAACTATTTCTTAGTTGCATGTGATCCCATATAGTCTTAGTTACGATTAGCAGTAGATGCGAGCACAACTTACTGTAGATGATCTGTCTTTACAAAAATCAATGCAACTATAAACTGCCTTCAGAATATCAAAATTTACTTGTTCACTTCAGATTTTCAGCCCAATTAAGATAAACTGCAAGTTAGAGGCACGTGCTTACGATATAAATATTTAGAAACACTCCTTTTTCTACAATTTTTATATACACAACAGACGTAACAGAGATTTTAGAATTTTAGTCATCAATAGTGTATTCTCCTTCACTATTTACAACAATCTGCCAACGCTGGGGTAGCTTTTTGATTCCACGACTGTAGAAATCACGTGGGTTTGAGGCAAATAACTCGTCGAGCCATGAGCGGAGCGCACTCTGATCAGGAGAGGATGTTCGTTGAATGTTGCTCGATAGAGAGCGAAAAAGGCGAAAATCTGATGGCACAAAATCAGGTGAATGAGGTGGGTGCAGAATGATTTCGCGACCCAACTCCTGTATAGTGTTTTTTGTCAGTCCAGCGGATTGCGGGCTGGCTTTATCGTGGAGTAGCGTCACTTCACGTAGTCTTCCTTGTCTTGTTCATGGACTGCGTCTCCAAGACGTCTCAGTTGTTGACAGTAAATGTCAGTAGTAATGGTTCCACATCAGGGAAGCAATTCGTAGCACACCACACCGTCTCTGCTCCACCAGATGCGTAATATTATCTTTTCTGGATGTGCACAGGTCTTTGTATGGGGAGTTTCTGCTTTGTTTGGTCTCACCATTCCTTTCTTTTCCTTATGCTAGTTCAGACACCATTTCTCGTCCCCAGCATCAATATAGGATAGGAGTTACCGGTGTCGTTCACGAGCCAATTCATGACGAGTAATCACAGATGCTGTGTTTTTTTTTTTTAATTTTGGCTTAGAGCGAGCGATACCTATATATGCGATTTTCGAACCTTACCATCGTATGCAAAAGTCACACAATGCAGAAATTATCAAGAGTTCATCAGATTTGCCAGTTCTAGAGTATGATGACGTGGATCGTTGTTATTCATGATTTTAGACCATCTTCATCAAGCCACAGAGGCCTTCCTGAGTATGAAGTGTCTCTAATGTTGAAAAAGTTTTCCTTAAAACGAGAAAACCATTTCCTTGCAGTGCTTTGTCCAGAGGCCTTATCCCCATAGGCGACACAAATTTTTCTGGCTACCTCCGCTGCTGTCACCCCTCTATTGAACTCACACAAAAGTACATGTCGTTAATGTTCCGATTTCTCCACTTGGCACTTCATTTACTAGCGTCCGCAGCTCCACTCACTATCTCCAAATGACAATATGTAAACTCAATTAGGCACAGTCAAGTGTAAATATAAAATGTCAATCGATAAAGAAAATCACAATAACCAGAACATCAATAATGAAAACAAAAACGCTGGAACGCCAACCTAATAAATTTGGCTTTCTCTGACGTATGTTAAAGACCTCTTTATTTTCTGTCGCGTCATGAAATGAAGAGAATGTTGTAACAGTTACTTAAATAAAAAAACTATTTAGTATAACAAGTTTTAAAAAGGGAGGAAAAAGTATAAATCAATTTCTCTTAGCCCATACAGATATTCATGAAAATATGAGTTTTTAATACCGACGACAACACTTGTAAAATATTGTACGAAGAACTTCGGACACATGTAACAGTACCTGATGCGTGAATATTCCAATAGTCACTACAAATTTTATTGTGCAGCAAATGGTGTGAACAGAATTTTTTCAACGACCGCTATTCCTTACACTCCTTACTTTCACCTATTGCATGCAGCCCACATTTTTCGTTCAGATTTTACAAGTGTTACAGTAGCTATTAGAATTTTTTTTTAGACCTCGTTTACACGCTTCTCTATACAACATGTTAGGGTGGTAAACTCTAATCAGATGTCAAGGTATTGCGCCAATAAGACATTTTACAGTTTGTCATTTGTACATAAAACGGACTGGAAATTATCTAAAAATCTTTTATTTTTTAAATCAGTTTGATTAAACCGGTGCTACTTTTCTGTGTATTGTGGCATAGTTTGGCGTTGCTCAGTCGCATTTCAAAAAAATGAAGAAAAGTCGGATTTTGTGCTAAAACAAGACGAACTAGTCGGAACTTGGAAACGAACAAGTAGAACCAATCTGCCATCCGTTGATGATGGACTCTGTGTACATCTGCTACAAACAACGACATTGCTTCGGATCTCCAGTAAGAAGAGTCTGCCAACGGCTTACCGCAGTGGTAACACAGTTTCCCATCAGATAATCGAAATTCAACGCTGTTGTGCTTGGCTAGCACTTAGATGGGTCACCGCTCGGATCTGCCGGGTGCTGTTGGCAAGCGGGGTGCACTCAGCCCTTGTGATGCCAACTGAAGAGCTACTTGATTGAGAAGTAGCGGTACCTGTCGTGAAAACTGACAACGACCGGGAGAGTGGTGTGCTGACCACATGCCCCTCCGTATCCGCATCCGGTGACGCCTCCGGGCTGAGGATGACACGGCGGTCTGTCGGTACCGTTGAGCCTTGGAGGCCTGTTCGAACTGTGTTCGTCTCTTTTCAAGAGGAGTCAAGCTGCATGAGGCAGAGAGAATATTTTCTGATAGATTATGCCAAGTACGTTTCTAGGCTAATAATGAATGGCTGTGTAATCCGTAATCGGTGCGATATCTCCAACACAATAGTGGTTAGGAAAGTCTCAGTGAAGACGTCGCAAGTATTGAGAAAGGTCATAAGGAATAAATGTCTGTTTTAGAGAAATGAAATCTTCCTTCTACATTTGTCTACAAAGTAGAGGAGTCTCGCTTGTTTTGTAAGTCATTTCCCGACAATACACAGGACAGGATGACAGAAAGTGCACCTAGTTTTTACTTAACCACTACACGCACTGTGTATTAATACCCTAATTACAGTTTCAGACAACTATTTTAGAAATCATTCGTATAATTCGGACTTCACGTAATTAAGATTGAGATAATTAATCCAAATTGGTGTATGTGAAAATGGCTAGTTTGAATAACACTAATTTTTTTCTGCTGTGGAACAGATATTGTGTAGTTGGATTGTACTTGTAACGAAACCGAAAACTAGTTTAGCATGGCTTATAAAAAAAACTCAAAGAGCAGCTTTTCATTTGGAATTCTCCTTCGGAGTTCTCTCTGTCAGTAGGCGTAACGCAAGACAAAATTTTACTTTCGGGGATGCGTCTCAAAGTAAAACCAAATAACTCACTAGCCATAGCATTGACTAGAACACCACAGTGCGTAATTAAGACTAGACCAGATGGACCAAATATGGACTCAAGAACTACTCTCATCTAACTAGTGAAGATTTTGTAGGGTCGTAGGCCAACTATTTGTAAGGTACTAGGTGGCTACAAATGAAGTGCAGCTACTCAAAAAGTTCATTTTTGCGATGTAATTATCGTATGACAGCGTAACTCTAACGCGTTAATGAGGAACTGATTTACTCTCGAAAAAAAATTAGTTCTAATATTTTCCACTAGGGGCAAAGCTGACGCTCTGCAGCATCTCGTCGACGTGTCTGACGCTTATATATATATATATATATATATATATATATATATATATATATATATATAAAGACGTGAAACAGGTGTCATTTTGATGTTATTAATCACCGCTTCCACATTTTTTTGGTTAATAACTCTCACGTTCCTGTCCTATTCACTACATATTTCTATAGGTCTTTCTTGAATGCACCACGCCAGTTTTGGACCTGGTGGTCAAAAGCTGGAACTAATTTTTTCGAGCGTAAATCGGTTTCGCATTAACGGATTATCTACCAAGTTTGCTGTCGTACGGTAGTTGTCGTCCACATTGGACCTCTTTTAGTAGGTGCACTTTAGTTATAACCACCCAGTATACATCTGGCGCAGATACGGATATTGTTACAAAAATATAAACAGCACTGTCAACCAACTGGAGCCTATAGTTTTTTCCTAATCCCTGATACTTTTAGCGGAAGGGTAAAGCGATCTTACGAAATTTGTTAAAAGTTAAAAGATTTTTTAAAATTTAACATATATTTTTGGTGTTTACCGTATTATAATTATAATTTTTGTGGTTTCCGTATTATAGTTGTCAACGATTTTGAAATAATTATTTTTATCCTTGTATCTTCGTATTTATTAAGCAAGTATCTAAGATTAGATGCCTGTACTGGAAGCAACAGCGATTAACAAGAAATCCGTATCTCATGACGGGAAATGTTCAGCTGGCAGCGAAACTGTTTGTCACCACAGATGGCCGAACAAGATACTCGAATATGTATGTGATTCCAGGTAAGCTCATCAGCAAGGTATTACCAAGTCGTTTGTCACTAACGATGTAGTTACGAAATTCCATTCAGGACCTACTCCGAGAGTACGGAGAAACCAGAAGGTCAGGTCTCCATTAGCGGGAACTCCTTCGTGACCTTCAAGAGCCAGCTGCTCATTTGTTTTGTCACTGTGCTCGATGTCAACCTTACCCTCGTGCGTTTTATCCTTGCGGATTGCTGTATTAAGATCGGCTCCGAATACCTACATATGGCTATATGCTCTTTCGGCTTTGTAATCCGAGAAACTTAATAACCCAGCCTGTCTGCAGACTACCTATCTCCTGATTACTCCTTCATGAACAGTTTCCCATTTCATTGGAATACTATTTCTTTGTTGCTCCTACGTCTAATCTTAGTATACCTGTATGTTGTAAAAGTCTTAGTAGTGCTGCAGTCAGTAATGTATGTATCTTTACTGCAGATGGACAGTTTATTTTATATGTCACCAAACTGTCTCTTTATCTTGTCATCTGAACATTGCCACGTGTACATCACATTCAGCGATGCTGCCAAAAGAGCAATACGATTCATGGTATGCATATCTCGTAAGTTTTTAGACTTAGCTTTGTTAAAGATTACTGTGGCGTTCCTGCTATCGATGGGCTTTGGTTGATCCTGTGTGGTTAAGTCCTAGTTGACCAAGAGCCCGTACAAACTTGGATGAACCTTGCTAGAGTCAACCATCGAAGTGGCACTATGCAAAGGGGCCTATAAAGGTACCCTACCCTCCATACGTTTGGAAACACCAAGTGATTATGGACAATGGAAAGGAATTACATTATGGAATTATATTTTATTGTCTTCTAATTGTTTCTTAAGCTCAGACACTACACTGGTAAAACCAACTATAAAATTTTTGACTCATAAAAATGGCCATCATTTTCTTTAATCACTGCCTTGTGGTGAGTAAATTTTGCAATTTTGCCTGAGTCTCAGTTGTATTTAGTCTTCATCCTTGCTGCAGTAATTCTCACAAATGTTTCCCACTCACGAATCTCTGTTGTCGGGTCCTTATTTTCAAATCATCTCGTAGTAGCTCGGTTACAGTCAGGACAATCGGGATCCCATTCCATGTTTTTCAAATGTTTCTGGATCTCTGGAGACTTCACATACTTCTGACACAAGCAGAATGTATGTTTCGGGTCGTTGTCTTTCTGCAAGACCAACCCTTTCGCAGTCAGACGCAAACCTAATGTCTTGGCATGTTGCTGGAGAATGGCGTGATAATCTTTCTTGGTTCATTTTTCCATCTAATTTCACCAGATCTTCGATTTTGTTCCCTCCTAAAGATCGCGATATTCCTACAGAACCCTATCCATTCTTCACAGTTGGAGCTTCTCACTGAAGATTCAAGCTTTCATGGAGTAAACGGCGTACGAATTGACGGTGTTTATTTCCAGATGTTTCGAACTTGGATTCATCAGACTCCTTCCCAACCCCGTGCTGTCCAGTGGTGGTGTGTTTTAACTAAATGAAGCTTTTTCTTCTTTTTAACAGGAAGCAAGAATGGTTTCATTGCTGATACAGAACCTTGGAGATTTTTTTCTACCGGGCGCCGTATTATTGTTGACTCACTTATAGGTGGATCTTTAATTGTCTTTAGTTCAGAAGTGAATTCATAGAAATCGTTTAATCTGTTACGTTTACTTTTCACAATTAAAGACTTTTCCGCGAGTTCTGATATTTTCCTGGGTGCCCCTGAGGGAGGATGATCATCGTAGGAGCCTATACCTCGATGCCGGTGTTCGGCCTTGACAACTCCTCTTATGCAAATCTTCAGTTTCTTTGGTATTTGTCGAACACTGCCATCTTCTTGGTGCAAAATGATTATCTGTAACCGTGAATCATAAGAAATCTGACGCTTTGGTGCCGTTTTGAGTTACATTCGCTGCATGCTCTAACTTCTGTGACGCCGCGGCCTACCTCCAAACAAACGGAACTACAACTCAAATGTAAACAATGTTCCCCTACAGAGTGTTGCCGTCTACTGGTGCCACCTGGCGTGTTTAGTTGAACTGCTTGGACGAGTAAAGTCAGATTATGTAAAACTATGAAATATCATTACGTGCCAGCAAGTATCTATATCTACCATAATTATCTGTATCATATTTTAAGTGTCATTATTAATCGTTACTTTAGCACTGTATTCTAACAAATAACTCACATAGATCATTCCGGTTTAATACTCAGAATGGTGTATCCGAACTTACGGAGGGTAGTGTACATTCACTAGGAATTTAAATATCTCATTCAACTAGTCCTGAAAACTGTTTCCAATCGTCTGACTTCGTACTCAGTGTGGGGAGAAATTTAAACTATCGCGAATGCTAAAATCGGCCGCTTCCACGGGACCTGTAGCTCTTTCGAGGAATAAGCAATCTGTCACTTTGACGTAAATCTTGTCACACAGCCAAGAAAGTTCTTTACAATCTAATACTTCTGATAATCAGGCAAGCTCACAAATTTAGTTAATAAAGTCAAATACCAATCACTCGCCAAAAAATTCAGTAAATCAGTGGCGATATATTCTTCTTATTCTCATGCTGATGTCGTATAGTAATTCCCTGGCTGTCAGTTATCACTACTATCAGTATTCACTATTACTTAAAAAATGAGTTTTTCTGAAAACCCGTCTTTTTCAAACACTGTAGATTTCTTCCTATTCACTCAGATGTGTTTCGACACCTGTGTGTTATCTGTTGTGGGTCGAATTTAATTTCTGTAAAGTATAATATGAAATTAATAGGCAGTTCTCTATGAAGGCCTAAAAATTTTAAATGTGGGTTTTATTGGGCATTTTCGATGTCTGACCTAAACCTTACATTGCTAGAGAAACTGCGTTTTTATAGATGTGTTATAGTTCGCTTTTTTAACGTTTTTGGCAGCACATCACATGAAAGAAGTCATGAAGAAAATTATTAGTGAATTTCTGAAGTACTGTTTCGTGGATATCGTTTATAGATGCTACTGTACTTACATTTTTCGTCCTATTGAGCATCTTTGGAGGATACCTCTTTCTGTTACTATTGAGTACACTGCTTTCACGCTGTTATTCTTAAAATTGCGCTCACAACATCACTTCCCCCTTTTTTTTCACAAAACATGTTTAAACGTGATGAGAGAAAACACTTTTGTCTCCATACTCATTGAGAGGAGCTTTTTTGTTGTCGCCGCTCACTTGTTCATCGTTTACCTTACATGAATTAATTAGATTCCAAACTCTAATCAAGCAAATCTGATCTGTCGCGTACATGGAGTACAAGACACCTATCATGAGCAGACAATTCAGGAATGGCTAGTAACAATACCTATAAACATTTTCATTCATCTGTGGGTTTAGTCGACCACAGCTGCATACTCGCCTAGCTGATGTACATCTCGCTGCCAAGACCAGTTACTGCTGCTATATCGATTGCATCAGTGGCAGCATACTTCGAGCAGTTACAACATCCTGAAACATTTTTAAAACACATCACACACACACAAAATACTCTACGCCAGTAGTTCGTCGGTCTCTCAGCAGTCGTGTTATTCAAGAAGCCTGGGAACTAGATAGCGTACTCAAATATAATAAATAGGTCATGACGGCCGATACAAGCGATCCGTCATATGTCTCCCTATCCAAACTAAGCAAGACTATTTTTCTGCTGAGCTGATACAACGGACATCCGACGGAATCAGTCTCACTGATCGCCTTTTCAGGCTCTCATTATATTTATGCTATTGTTTCATTCTGAATATTAGTTTTCGTCGTGCTCAAATCAGTGGTACATTGTGCTAATTATTCACTCTCTTTTCGTTAGTTGACTATCACAGAGCTAACGCACTCTCTCTAATCTGTAGGTGAGTGTCACGGTTCAAAAAATGTTCAAATGTGTGTGAGTTCTTATGGGACCATACTGCTGAGGTCATTGATCTCTAGACTAACACACTACTTAGACTAACTTGTGCTAAGAACAACACACACACCCGTGCCCGCGGGAGCACTCGAAAATCCAGCGGGAGGGGCCGTGCAATTCGTGACATGGCGCCTCAAACCACGCGGCCACTCCGCGCGGCTCTCATGGTTCCTTGGTCATTGGTACCACCAGGTACTCTCCTTACCATATAACAATAAAATTTAGTACCTTCTTCACACCTATCCCTTCTCATAACCAAATAAATTCGTTATTATATACTTTCCCCCAAGGCTGTCCTTCACTAGATATCTATCTTAACTCGTGAAATATGCCCTACAAATCGATACTCAGAATTATAGCTTTTCTCACAAAAAACTATTTTTCACTTAAAGTATCTGTAGGTTATACAAAACTTCCCTTAGTCCATCTGCCGGCCGCGGTGGCCGTGCGGTTCTAGGCGCTCCAGTCCGGAGCCGCGCTGCTGCTACGGTCGCAGGTTCGAATCCTGCCTCGGGCATGGGTGTGTGTGATGTCCTTAGGTTAGTTAGGTTTAAGTAGTTCTAAGTTCTAGGGGACTGATGACCACAGCAGTTGAGTCCCATAGTGCTCAGAGCCATTTGAAACCATTTAGTCCATCTGTTGATAAAACAATAAAATATAAAATCATTTAACATTCCCCTTTCTTAGAAGAAGCACAGTGTACATAAATATTTCTCCCGTTTGTTACAAGAAGCACACTCAGCATGAACGTTTTACCCTTACGTCTAATTTACCCAATAGCACCGAGGGTGACCGACTCAAAAGTTCACTAATTACAAATTACTTCTATGTAGTATTCAGGAGCCTTCTGGAATGCCAGTATCGTATTAAATTACGTCGTACTTCAATTACAGAAGAACTGTATTTACTCACATAACAACGTTGTGTCACACAAATTCACGATAGATACATCACATGGCAACAAGTATTGAATTCCTTCCTCAGGTATTTATTAATCTGTAGCATCTCTTAATACGCTCTAAGTAAAAAAAAGCGTCACCCCGCAAGGAATTACCCAAATGGGACACAAATCGGTAGATGCGCGTACATGTTCAGACAAATGGTTACGATTTCAGACAAAACCTGAATGAGTCATTCAAGAGAAGGTGTTTCACAAACTTGACAAATGGTTACGATTTCAGACAAAACCTGAATGAGTCATTCAAGATAAGGTGTTTCACAAATTGAGCGAGTCAGTAGCTCGTTGGTCGATCTCTGGTCCTTATACAAGCTGTTATTCGTCTTTCCACTGATTGATACAGTAGTTGGATGCCCTTCTGAGGAATAACGTGCCAAATTCAGTCCAACTGACGCGTCGTATCGACAGAATCTCGAGATGGTCGGAAACCCAAACTGTAATGCTCCAAATGTACTCAGTTGTGGAGGGATTTGGCGACCTCTTGGCCGAAGTAGGGCTTGGCAAGCACAAAGACAAGCTGTAGAAACTCTCGCCATATACAGGCGGGGATTATCTTACTGGAATGTAAGCCCGGGATGGCTTGCCAAGGACAGCAACAAAATGGGGTTTAGAAGATCGCTGATGTACCGCTGAGCTTTAAGGTACCACGGACGCCAACTAAATGGGTACTGCTGTGGAAAGAAAAGACAACCCAGAGCATAAATTCTAGTTGTCGTGTCATATGACAGGAGACAGCCAGGTTGGTATCCCACCGCTGTCTAGATCTCCAGACACGTTTTCGGTTTGATATCTCATTCGCTGTAGGTTTGTCTTCAGTGATGAGCCCCACTTCGAACTGAGTGCCAATGACCCGCGAAGACCGAACTGGAGATCCCCCAAACAGTGGTGGGATACAAAACTGACTGCCGCTCGCCATACGGCCCATCATCCAGGAGTCGTTCTCTGGGATGCCATTTCTTTTGATAGCAGGACCCCTTTGGCTCTCATCCGCGGCACCTTAACAACACAGTGGTACGTCGACCATATTCTACGTCCCGTTTTGTTGTTTTTCACAGCAAGCCGTCCTGTGCTTACAATTCAGCAAAATAATGCCCGCCCTCACTCGGCGAAAATTTCTACTGCTTACCTCCGTGCTTGTCACACCATACTTTGGCCTCTGTGGACGGGGCTCTTCAACCAGCTCATGATTTTCACGACCTTGTCATGACCATCCAATTTGGGACGACCATCCATCAGCTCTATCATTCAGTACCAAGTCAAATAACTGCTTGCATAAGGGTTGATGAAATGTATGACGAGATAAAAGAAATTATTCAGGTAGTGAAGGGAGACGAAAATTTAATAGTC
Organism: Schistocerca cancellata; assembly: GCF_023864275.1. NCBI lineage: Eukaryota > Metazoa > Arthropoda > Insecta > Orthoptera > Acrididae > Schistocerca > Schistocerca cancellata. The sequence goes on along the minus strand of NC_064628.1, from coordinate 146,318,828 downwards.
ATGGGTGACTGGAATTCGTCAGTAGGAAAAGGGAGAGAAGGAAACATAGTAGGTGAATATGGATTGGGGGGAAGAAATGAAAGACGAAGCCGCCTTGTAGAATTTTGCACAGAGCGTAACTTAATCATAGCTAACACTTGGTTCAAGAATCATGATAGAAGGTTATATACCTGGAAGAATCCTGGAGATACTAAAAGGTATCAGATAGATTATATAATGGTAAGACAGAGATTTAGGAACCAGGTTTTAAATTGTAAGACATTTCCAGGGGCAGATGTGGATTCTGTCAACAATCTATTGGTTATGAACTGCAGATTGAAACTGAAGAAACTGCAAAAAGGTGGGAATTTAAGGAGATGGGACCTGGATAAACTGAAAGAACCAGAGGTTGCAGAGAGTTTCAGGAAGAGCATAAGGGAAAAATTGACAGGAATGGGGGAAAGAAATACAGTAGAAGAAGGATGGGTAGCTCTGAGGGATGAAGTAGTGAAGGCGGCAGACGATCAAGTAGGTAAAAAGACGAGGGCTATTAGAAATCGTTGGGTAACAGAAGAAATATTGAATTTAATAGATGAAAGGAGAAAATATAAAAATGCACTAAATGAAGCAGGAAAAAAGGAATACAAACGTCTCAAAAATGAGATCGACAGGAAGTGCAAAATGGCTAAGCAGGAATGGCTAGAGGACAAATGTAAGGATGTGGAGGCTTGTCTCATTAGGAGTAAGATAGGTACTGCCTACAGGAAAATTAAAGAGACGTTTGGAGAGAAGAGAACCACTTGTATGAATATCAAGAGCTCAGATGGAAACCCAGTTCTAAGCAAAGAAGGGAAGGCAGAAAGGTGGAAGGAGTATATAGAGGGTTTATACAAGGGCGATGTACTTGAGGACAATATTATGGAAATAGAAGAGGATGTAGATGAAGACGAAATGGGAGATACGATACTGCGTGAAGAGTTTGACAGAGCACTGAAAGACCTGAGTCGAAACAAGGTCCCGGGAGTAGACAACATTCCATTAGAACTACTGATGGCCTTGGGAGACCCACTCCTGACAAAACTCTACCATCTGGTGAGCAAGATGTATGAGACAGGCGAAATACCCTCAGACTTCAAGAAGAATATAATAATTCCAATCCCAAAAAAGCAGGTGTTGACAGATGTGAAAATTACCGAACTATCAGTTTAATAAGTCACAGCTGCAAAATACTAACGCGAATTCTTTACAGACGAATGGAAAAACTGGTAGAAGCGGACCTCGGGGAAGATCAGTTTGGATTCCGTAGAAATATTGGAACACGTGAGGCAATACTAATCTTACGACTTATCTTAGAAGAAAGATTAAGGAAAGGCAAATCTACATTTCTAGCATTTGTAGACTTAGAGAAAGCTTTTGACAATATTAACTGGAATACTCTCTTTAAAATTCTGAAGGTGGCAGGGGTAAAATACAGGGAGCGAAAGGCTATTTACAATTTGTACAGAAACCAGATGGCAGTTATAAGAGTCGAGGGGCATGAAAGGGAAGCAGTGGTTGGGAAAGGAGTGAGACAGGGTTGTAGCCTCTCCCCGATGTTATTCAATCTGCATATTGAGCAAGCAGTAAAGGAAACAAAAGAAAAATTCGGAGTAGGTATTAAAATTCATGGAGAAGAATTAAAAAGTTTGAGATTCGCCGATGACATTGTAATTCTATCAGACAGCAAAGGACTTGGAAGAACAGTTAAACGGAATGGACAGTGTCTTGAAAGGAGGATATAAGATGAACATCAACAAAAGCAAATCGAGGATATTGGAATGTAGTCAAATTAAAACGGGTGATGCTGAGGGAATTAGATTAGGAAATGAGACACTTAAAGTAGTAAAAGAGTTTTGCTATTTGGGGAGCAAAATTACTGATGATGGTCGAAGTAGAGAGGATATAAAATGTAGACTGGCAATGGCAAGAAAAGCGTTTCTGAAGAAGAGAAATTTGTTAACATCGAGTATAGATTTAAGCGTCAGGAAGTCATTTCTGAAAGTATTTGTATGGAGTGTAGCCATGTATGGAAGTGAAACATGGACAGTAAATAGTTTGGACAAGAAGAGAATAGAAGCTTTCGAAATGTGGTGCTACAGAAGAATGCTGAAGATTAGATGGGTAGATCACATAACTAATGAGGAAGTATTGAATAGGATTGGGGAGAAGAGAAGTTTGTGGCACAACTTGACTAGAAGAAGGGATCGGTTGGTAGGACATGTTCTGAGGCATCAAGGGATCACCAATTTAGTGTTGGAGGGCAGCGTTGAGGGTAAAAATCGTAGGTGGAGACCAAGAGATGAATACACTAAGCAGATTGAGAAGGATGTAGGTTGCAGTAGGTACTGGGAGATGAAGAAGCTTGCACAGGATAGAGTAGCATGGAGAGCTGCATCAAACCAGTCTCAGGACTGAAGACCACAACAACAACAACATAAGGGTCAGAAAAGGACCAACGTGTTATTGATGTGCTCGGTTAGCGAAGATCTCTCTCTTGAATAAATCATCCAATTTTTCTGAAATTATAATAGTTTGTTTATACGTGTACATCACATTCACTGCTTTCCTTCCTGTTCGGATAATTTCTTTGTGGTGCGTCGTTCTTTGGCTTAGAGTGTATTAAGAAGTACTATGGGTCAATAAGTATCTGAAGAAGGAAGTCATGAATTTATTAAGACGTGATGTTGTTATGTGATAAATACAGATCTTGTGTAACTGAAGTATGACGAAATACAATAGGATATTAGCAATTAGTTGGTCCCTGGGTACTATATAGAACTAGTTGGCAAGTAGTGAATTTTTCAATGGATCAACATCGGCGATACCGGGTAAAGTAGATAAAGCATGGATAAAAAGTTCGTTTTGAGTATTCTTCTTGGAGGAGAGGGGAATGTTAGATGATTTTTATATTTTATTGGTCTCTGAACGGTTGGAGTAAGGGTAGGTTTGTAAATCCTACTAATATTTTAAGTGAGAAAGACTTTACTTTTGCGGATAAAGGTTTGAACTGAGAATAGGGTTTCTGTTCATGAGTGAGTTAGGCATGTCACACGTATATCTCATAATGACACTAAAATCGCTTTCTCACATTGAATCAGCTAATGCTGATGTATGTTGACGCCACTTCACCGATAACCTTAGAATTTCAACTCTAACTGGGACACAAGTGAATTAAATTCTCACACTAATTAAATGTGTTAAATTACGTTACAGCTGTCGTTTTATTTTATTTTTAGTCTTGTGACTGGTTTTACGCAGCACACCACGAATTCCTCTCCTGTGCCAACCTCTTCATCTCAGAGTAGTACTTGCAATCTGCGTCTTCAATTATTTGCTCGATGTATTCCGTCTCCCTCTACAGCTTCCACTCTCTCTAGTGCCTTGGAATGTATTCCGTGGTGACTTCACACGTGTTCTAACATCCGGTCTCTTCTTCTTGTCAGTGTTTACCATACATTCGTTTCCACGCCGATTCTGCGTAAAACCTTCTCATACCTTATCTTATCAGTTCACTTAATTTTCAACATTCTTCTGAAGCGCCACATCTCAAATGCATTTCTCTCTCTTTTGTTCAGGTTTTTCCCCAGTGGATATTTCACTACCATACAATAACGTGGTCCAAACGTACAGTCGTGCTCAAAAGTATCCGAACGACCTGAATTGCATTTCGCCTGATTCGCATGCAACCCACATAACGCGGCTGTCTAGCAGGTCCTCTAATCGCTCCTTGGTACAGTCGTTTGACTATTGAAAATGGTTCCAACAAGTCACCACTAGAAAACACTACTCTGTATCGCAATAGCTCAAGATGTAAAGTAATACCACGATATTACAAATATCAGGGAACATCTTATCACAGGTAAGACTGTCCTTAAGGCTTGTAAGCTCACATTTATTACAATAAATGACATACCTGAAATGTTACCACTCGCATTATTACGTCAGATAGGTAATGCACGTAGCAAGTTCGTCGTATTCATGATTTCCTCTTCAAAGTAACATACCGTACCTATCATTTAACACAAATGACATTAAAAGTTATTCACGAGCAGCTAGTTGAGAATATGTATGAACTTCAAATGACACGACGAACCATCTCGTTCTGCATATGGATTCAAACCCAGGTCATGCAGACTAAGCAAAGATTTCGTGACTGACGGAAACTAACAGCCATTCCTGTTTAGGCATACAGAGAGTGATGTACCTCGATTTTAGACGGTTTCAATTAGCAAATCTCAACTTTAAATTACATAACGCAAACATTTTTAACGGACGCGAATTCCTACCCATCACCTATTTTCCTGTTAAAGAGCTACGAGAGGTGTTAAATATTGCTGCTTAACAAGTAACTTATTTGAAATTCCGTGAGGGAAAGCTTTGTGTTGGACAGGGATCCGAACCCAGTTCCTAATCGGATAGTTATCGAAGCACAATCAACTATGACATATCGCATTTTCTCGGCAGTAGCTAGATGTTTTAACTGAAATGACGAGACGAAACATTAATAAAGAATTAATAAAAACAGGACTCCAACCCGGCACCTATCGTTGTTTTATTCTACAGAAAACGAACGTTAAATATTGGTTTGCGCACCAGCAGCGACATGTGAGCATGTTTGAACTAGAAATAATATGACGAAGAGTTCAGTGCTGACTGGGAATAGAATTCAGCACAAATCGTTGTTGACTACACACAAACAGACGTCAGTTAGCAAATTTTTCTCCACCAGCAGCTCGAAATAACATCTTGAACTTACAATGATCTCGTAAATAGTTCTGTGTCTCACTAGGAGTCAAAAACGTCAAATATCGATAGTGTTGACAACGAATGAAAATACATTAAACATCGAAATTATTGTCCACCAGCAGATAGGTGTTCTCATGGTAGAGCTTGATAATAAATAATGAAATCTTTAGTGCCGGGCCAGGATTCGAACCCATTCACGTGCAATATGTGGAGATATTGAGGAATCTGCAGTTTTGAACAAACAAAAAATTGTAGCCAGGCTGTATTGTCAAGAAGGCAATAAATTCCGCGTTAAGGGCAGTCTGGGTTGCATTCCCAGTTCAGAACCAATTTTATCGACATACAGAAGCTCAGATAAAAGATGGAATAAGTGTCCTGTGATCCTACATAGCGTTTGTTTCGTCACTAGAAATAAATAACTAGTATAAGAAAGGTTACTGGTGATAGAGTTTCTACATGTCGCCACTCCAGACTTTATTGTGGCTCAACTTAACATCTACTTGGTAGAGAAGGAATATCATTTTTGAAGTGATTTTCGGACCACAATGCCATTATATCTGCTTCACTTTCTGTAGCCAGAAGAGAATGGAATCTGTCTCTCCTTATCTAAAATCACTGACCGGAGTTGGAACCGAACTCAGACCGTAGATATATAAACCTATCATCAGCCTAAGAGACCACCAAATCCTCTTCTCACTTGCTCATTTTTCTATCATAACGGCGGTGTGGCACACTGGCTGAGAATTCTGGCACACAGGCTCCCTGTATCAATTTGCAGCATGTTCAGTAAATTCATTTACTTGGTTCACCGAATCACCATGAACTAGATGCCTCGGCTACCCAGTGCATACATTCAACTTTAGTTTGTAATCACCGAAATAAAATCACGTAACTGCCACCTACACAGAACTTCAAACAGTATAGGATGCAGAAATTTAAATAGGAAGTGTTCCTTTCCACTTCAGCTACTCTATTGCGCTATCTGTTCGTTGAAAACGTCGTGCAGTGCAAATGAAAAGGTATAACTGTTTGTCTCTCATAAGTATTGACCTGGCCATATGCATTATCCCAGAGCGCTGTGAAATGCAGACGTTCTGGAGTAATTGTTGACTTATGGAGCTGTTACAGCTCCGTGTGAGCTAGTAGCGTAATGCTAAGTATCGTGCGCGGTAGATAAGATGTCTCGAGTTCGAGTACATTCGCTGGTATATTTTTTAAAACGCAATTCTGCTGTCTGCTAAAGTTATGAATGTAATGGAACTTGTAACATAATTCCCTTCACTTCTCAACCCAAAATATTCGTATGTGGAAAAAGAGCTAACTTCTGCGACATTGTGTTCATTTCAGTTTTAACTGACAGCCAGACAGTAGATGCATCTCGAAACTTTTGTATTATGTATAGGGAGAGCGCATGGTGCCAAAATACGTCGGAAAAGTATTTTCTACATTACCTGTCGTTTGGTAGTGCAATTTTATTCTTCTTCAAACCTTGTTTAACAGCTTTAACTCAGAACAAGTTTTCTACATGCATGTAATCAATAAATTGCATGTGCATTTTCAGACTGTTATAGATAACATCAGAGAATTCGCATATATCATTGATGATAAATTTCTCTCTCTTGTTTACATTCTCAGAAATTTCGTCCTCAAATTAAGGCCTATGTTTGACACTTGTAGACTTGTCTTGGGCAGGAATGCCCTTTTTGCCAGTCCTACTCTACTTTTGATGCACCCCCTTGCCCTATTCGTTACTGGTTATTTTGCTGACAGGTATAAGAATTCCTTAACTTTAACTACTTCGAGTTGATGAAACTTAGTGTCAGGTTTCTTATTGTTCTCATTTCTGCTATTTCTCGTTACCTTCATCTTTCTTTGATTTACTCTCAATCCATATTTTGTACTCATTGGACCGTACATTCCGTTCAGTAGATCACGTAATTCTTCACTTCAATTGCGGATAGCAATGTCCTCAGCGAATCTTAGCATTGGTATCCTTCAACCTTGAATTTTAATTTCACTCTTGAACCTTTCTTTTATTTCCGTCATTGCTTTTTTTATGTATAGATTGAATAGCAGTGGCCAAAGACTACATTCCTGTCTTACGCCCTTTCTAATACGAGCACTTCATTCTTGGTCTGCCACTCTTACTGTTACCTCTTGACTCTTGTACTTATTGAACATCACCCATTCTCCCCTCAGCTTACCCATTTTTTCTCAGACCGACGGTCGCCGGTTCGAATCCTGCCTCCTACATGGATGTGTGTGATGTCCTTAGATTAGTTAGCTTTAAGGAGTTCTAAGCTCTAGGGGACTGATGACCTCAAGTGTTAAGTCCCATAGTTGGTTCAAATGCCTCTGAGCACTATGGGACTTAACATCTGAGGTCATCAGTCCCCTAGAACTTAGAACTACATAAACCGATCTAACCTAAGTACATCACACACATCCATGCCTGAGGCAGGATTCCAATCTGCGACCGTAGCGGTCATGCGGTTCCAGACTGGAGCGCCTAGAACCACTCGGCCATAAGTCCCATAGTGCTCACAGCCATTTGAACAATTTTTTTCGCAGAAACTCGTATTCCAATAATATAACAATTCGGATATTTAGACGGCTGAAATGTGTTTCATTTGACATTCTTTACTGAACAGCCGAAGTTCCGAAACCATCAGTGAAAAGATGTACATATTGAGACTTGAAATCATATCTGATGGCTCCCCCACACCATGACGCCATTAGTAACATAGCCGTGCCTCTTCAAAACATTGGAAGAATGGAATTTCTTCCCAGGTAACCACCACACTCGGTGATGATGATGAGGAGGAGGAGGAGCACTGCAGAGCCGCAGTTCATCTTTTAACACAATAAGACGTTCATCTGCAACCCGTTCACGGCACTGCTCCAGACGAAACTGTGGCTGTTGTGGTGTTAACGGCAACCTAGATATAGGACGGCACGTCTGTAATCCGACTACTTCTAGCGTCCGACCAACTGTACGGGATGACGTAGAATGTTGCTGGGAGTCCATTAGTTGTTCTCAGATACATTCGCAAGATGTGCGAGGGTTACGATTTTCTTGGTGCACAACCCGGCGATTGTCCCTTGTGGTTATCAGATGTGGCGAATAGGAAACTTGACGACGAATATGCTTGCCCTCACATTGCAAAGCAGCCCAAAATCTGGACACAGTCACTACCGAATTCCCCATCAATATTAATTAAACACGATTAGATCATCTGGCCAAATGGAGACCTACAGTGGGGATGCTTTCAGACTTTGTCAGGTTCTGGTAATATTTCTCATACGGTCACGCGGTGTTCCAGTAACCTTCACAGTGAGTGCTTGACATCTGACGCTGAGCACACCAATAATGTATGCTACCAGGTCTGACAATAATACTGAAAACGCACAACATTATTGCGACCTGGTGGCCCGTGTATGTATAGGAAGTTACTATGACAAATGACTGCGTCTCCTTGGTGCTTCACTTCCGTTATCGCACGATGCAGTAGGTTTTCCGTAATCATAAACTTCGTGTTTGATAACGTGTAGGCTTCTGACGTAAATTTCAATACGAGCTACTATCCGGACTACCCCAGAAAAAATGCTGGTTGTATTTGGTTTAGGTCGCGAGTGGAATTTTTGATGTCACTTGAGTTGCCTCAAAGTGGCAAAATACCCGATGAGACGGTCAGGCAAAAACTATATTTCTCATTAAAGTTAGACTTTGAAACTGAAAAGTGTCAAACGTATGGCAACAGAAATTACTTTTCTAATGTGTCGTGTGTTTCGAAGACACAGCTTGCAGCCGAGAGAAACAAAAGAGGTAGAAACGAAGTATGCAACCAGAGAGAAACATAAGTCGATATCAAAATATGAGAGCAGCAACTGTTCTAAAAATATTTTTATTTAGAAAATGTAAGTTACAATGAAATGGAAGTTCAAAAAAACATGAATTTTCTATGTATAACGGGTTCTAATCATCAACTAAGAATGAACACTCCTGGAAATTGAAATAAGAACACCGTGAATTCATTGTCCCAGGAAGGGGAAACTTTATTGACACATTCCTGGGGTCAGATACATCACATGATCACACTGACAGAACCACAGGCACATAGACACAGGCAACAGAGCATGCACAATGTCGGCACTAGTACAGTGTATATCCACCTTTCGCAGCAATGCAGGCTGCTATTCTCCCATGGAGACGATCGTAGAGATGCTGGATGTAGTCCTGTGGAACGGCTTGCCATGCCATTTCCACCTGGCGCCTCAGTTGGACCAGCGTTCGTGCTGGACGTGCAGACCGCGTGAGACGACGCTTCATCCAGTCCCAAACATGCTCAATGGGGGACAGATCCGGAGATCTTGCTGGCCAGGGTAGTTGACTTACACCTTCTAGAGCACGTTGGGTGGCACGGGATACATGCGGACGTGCATTGTCCTGTTGGAACAGCAAGTTCCCTTGCCGGTCTAGGAATGGTAGAACGATGGGTTCGATGACGGTTTGGATGTACCGTGCACTATTCAGAGTCCCCTCGACTATCACCAGTGGTGTACGACCAGTGTAGGAGATCGCTCCCCACACCATGATGCCGGGTGTTGGCCCTGTGTGCCTCAGTCGTATGCAGTCCTGATTGTGGCGCTCACCTGCACGGCGCCAAACACGCATACGACCATCATTGGCACCAAGGCAGAAGCGACTCTCATCGCTGAAGACGACACGTCTCCATTCGTCCCTCCATTCACGCCTGTCGCGACACCACTGGAGGCGGGCTGCATGATGTTGGGGCGTGAGCGGAAGACGGCCTAACGGTGTGCGGGACCGTAGCCCAGCTTCATGGAGACGGTTGCGAATGGTCCTCGCCGATACCCCAGGAGCAACAGTGTCCCTAATTTGCTGGGAAGTGGCGGTGCTGTCCCCTACGGCACTGCGTAGGATCCTACGGTCTTGGCGTGCATCCGTGCGTCGCTGCGGTCCGGTCCCAGGTCGACGGGCACGTGCACCTTCCGCCGACCACTGGCAACAACATCGATGTACTGTGGAGACCTCACGCCCCACGTGTTGAGCAATTCGGCGGTACGTCCAACCGGCCTCCCGCATGCCCACTATACGCCCTCGCTCAAAGTCCGTCAACGGCACATACGGTTCACGTCCACGCTGTCGCGGCATGCTACCAGTGTTAAAGACTGCGATGGAGCTCCGTATGCCACGGCAAACTGGCTGACACTGACGGCGGCGGTGCACAAATGCTGCGCAGCTAGCGCCATTCGACGGCCAACACCGCGGTTCCTGGTGTGTCTGCTGTGCCGTGCTTGTACAGCCCTCTCGCAGTGTCCGGAGCAAGTATGGTGGGTCTGACACACCGGTGTCAATGTGTTCTTTTTTCCATTTCCAGGAGTGTATTTTCTACTGCCGTGTCTACAGCTGATCTACTACTAGTGAGCGCACTCCTTTCTCTTAACACTGGCACACTCTCCCACCGTTGAATATTCCATACGGAATTTTCGTAACGACGACACCTGGGATTTCTCCTGTTATTGGGCCTCCAAAATTTCTTCACGCCGGGTCGGCCCCTCACCGGCGCGGCTAATGGTTTCCCTGTCTCGTCCCAGCAGATACGCTCCCCGGATGCTGCTGAGGCGGCTGATCACACCCTCTGGCGTTATTACTATTCTGTGAAGCCCGTATCACGTTAGTATGATACTGGTTTCTGTCAATCCTGTTATTATTTGCATTGTACGGATTGTTATTACGGTCCGAACCATTATTGTTATTGCTGCCATACATGCGGTACCGGTATGCATTATTCCCATGGTTATCGTTGTTGTTGTTGTTGTGGTACCACTTGTTGTTACCACGGCCTCTACCACTATCGCGATTATTGCGCCAATTGTCCTCGTCCTCAACTCTTTCCAGGAAATCAATGATTGTCCTGTAATTGATTCCTACGTAGCGTTTTGTATCATCTGGAAGCTTCCTGTAGAGTTCCCAGACTATTTCGGATTCCGTGCGGCGATCACGCAAATATTCCAACTTGCGGATCCAGCCCTCACAAAACTCCTTCATCGAGCCACGCGAATTCGCATCGAAAGGCTTCGATACGACAAATTCGCGCCAGACACTTCGTTGTTTTTGCTCTGACCAGTATTCAGCCACAAACAAATTTTTAAACTCGTCAAAAGTCAGTTTCGTAATGTTGAGGTTTAAGCCCCAACGCTTCGCATACCAGCAAACACATCAATAACCGCATTAATTTTTCTCTCATTAGTCCATGATCTGGGTAAAACTCTTACACAATTTTTAATGAAATCCGTCGCGTGTATACCGCCTTTCTTCAAGGGGTCGAACCGCTCCTCTTTCGTCAACAATTCCGAACTGTGTGCACAGATTGGCACATAGCTCTTTTTTTCGTCAAGTTTCTTTTCTAATTCCGAAACTCTCGTAATTACTAGGCAAGTGGTAGTCGCAAGCGTGTCCACTTCCCTCTTTTTCTCTTCGCAGGTATTAGCCTGCTTCCTCACTTTGGTATCTACTTCGGATACTAAAGCCTATAAAGTTTCCACCTTCTTTTGATCCTCTTTTTTCACTAATTGAATTTGTTCCGTCACCTTATTCTCGATGATCGGAGCAACTGCTTCTCCTACACTTTTCTCTATTCTAATTTCGGAATTAAAACGAGTATTTATGCTGGCAATTTCCGCCTGAACGCCTATCATTTCCTGTTTAAGATTACCGATTTCGGTACTAATTACAACAATATCTTCTTTGATTTTATAAACTTTTGTGTTAACAACTCCAACATTGTTGTTAACAGCATTAATAGCTTTGTTCTGTTTGTCTAGCTTCCGTTCAATTTTTTCAGACTGAGCTTCTTGCCTGGCTGACTGAGCTTCTTGCTTGGCAGCCCGATCTTTAATTTCTGCCGATTGACTCTTGATTTCGTTAATCAAAACATTCAATAAATCAGTTAAATTCTCGGAAACTACCGGTTTTACTTCCGTAGCGGCTTCCTCTTTAATTGTCCCCCCGTATTCGTCATCAAGGGGTACAGATTTGATTTTCACTTCCAATTCCGAAACATTTTCTAAAGTTTGGAATTCCATTTCTGCTCTTTGTAGCGTTTCGGCGGTCGCGTCTTTCATGCTAGCCGCCTGCCCCTGAACAGTGGGTACCGCGGTGCGCGTTTCCCACTGTTCGACCGATTGTTCCGTATCCAAGTCTACCAAATTTTGGTAATTGTTGCCTTCACTCATTTTAATAATTTTCAATATAAATGACAAATCTCAAATATAATTACGATTCCTCCCACTACTTAATCTCGCTGACGTAACGACCCGTTCGTGACCAATTCTTTGTTACGAGATTTGCACCATACAAAATACGTGTCCAGAACAACCTCAAATCTAAAGATTGTCCTGTCACGGTCGCCACGTGTAACCTCCCCCTCACTTATCGACCTTAATGACAGTGAAAAATTAAACCGCGTGTACCTAATGGAAATTTGGGAAAAGCAATCGTCAACGAAGTTAATCTGACGGTAAAGAGGGAGGAAAGGGCTACATCTAAATGAAAGGAAAATTGCAAATGAAACTGGTGGAAATTAATTTTGAAAAGGGGTAAAGTTAATTAAGAAAGTAAATGTGCGGCCGTTACGTTAACGGTTAACTAGCGGTAATTAGATATTTGAGATTTGGGGAAAATTACGGTCGCCAGTCCTATGGAGAATTACTATAGTAACTGAAAAAGAAAGGCTATTGCACATATAATTAGCACTAGAAGCGTGGAAACTGAAGGTTGACACGTGTAGTGTGAAAACTGAAAGTTTGTCAGAAGTAATAAATTTCGCTACACTCTGACTTAATTTAGCAAAAGAATTAATAAAACCGGAAAATTTAAAGTTAATTTAGTGACTGAAATTAATAGTGAGCTTTGTTTCTGAAGCACATCGAAATTCAGTAAAATACGGGTAGTCTTGGGCTACCTCAACAATCATTTCAAAAGGTACTTGAATCTACGCAATTTAGAAATAAGATATTTAACTTTGAACTTGAATTAAATGATTCTGAACAATTAACAATAGTAAAATTTAGTACGTACCAAGCTGAGCTGCACTCACAGGTAAGCTAAAATATGCTAATAAAACTCGCACTCTTAATTTGTGCTTGTGTAATCTAAATATTGTAGCCAGCTATGAATACTTTAACTGAACTTTGAAATTAAAGCAGTATTACTTTAATGCTGGCGTTTGAATTTCAACGACACTTGGGTTCATTTCGGAATAGGAAGGTACCTTGCTTGGCAATGCAATTGTCACAATGAGCAACAAAGATTCATGCTAAGTTGCTGTAATTTTGTGATGCAACGATTTTAAAAGCTGAGGTTGAAATGGTTCAAATGGCTCTGAGCACTATGGGACTCAACTGCTGTGGTCATCAGTCCCCTAGAACTTAGAACTACTTAAACCTAACTAACCTAAAGACATCACACACATCCATGCGCGAGGCAGGATTCGAACCTGCGACCGTAGCGGTCGCCCGGTTCCAGACTGTAGCGCCCAGAACCGCTAGGCCACTCTGGCCGGCAAAAGCTGAGATCTGCCATACACTTCTGAAACTTTACGTGCTTTTAGTCTTCTTTGTTAGTTGATTGAAGGTTTGAAGTCGTCGATCGAGGAGGTGGCGAAAGTCACTCATTGTCGGCCGTCGCTGTTGCAGAAGCTGGATGTTGGCGCGTCTCCTTCTCGACACGGTCACCAGGCAAAATGTGCTCTTGATGCGCGCCAGCTAATGCTTCCCGTCCGCGACACCGTGTCAGAAACTATCCCAGCAAGTCGAGTGCAATTACCTGCTCCAAACCCCGAAAGCACGGCAACTTGCGGGAGTGTCACACAACACACCTGCTCCACGGCCCTACTCGAGCCAGACCCCTCTGCCCGCGCTCCATGCGGTAGAGCTAACACTACCAAAGATCCTAAACACTTCGGTTCTCCACACGACCTATCGATGTATTCGTTCGAAAGCATAGTTTTCCCTAGACCAGACCCAGCGTATAAATACAAATAATATTCACAAAACAAAGCAATTATACATCGACATAAATGCATATATATATATATATATATATATATATATATATATATATATATATATATATATATATATATATACAAATAGTAAAACAATTACAATATACAAAGATACAGAAATGGTATGTCTTCAGGTAACAAAATAAGGAAAAAAAATATAGTACAATAGATGGAAATAGGAGGATATGCATTTCCGGCGTTACAAGTCCATGCACCGTACCTGGGAGCTTCAAGCTCGGTAGGTGCACGGTCAGTGCGGCTGGATGCGACCAAAGGTAACCCCGTTTGATTCCCAGCCGGATGTTCATCTTTATTCCATCATAACCGACAGGCAAGTCATGTAAATGACTTCTGTTACAGTGCCTTGCACATGACAGAGAGAGAGAGAGAGAGAGAGAGAGAGAGAGAGAGAGAGAGATAGAGAGAGAGAGACTGTGCTAGGTCACAGATCAACCAAGGGGACATCAATTTTATAGTCCATAGCTTCAACGGCCACGCGCAACCCTCTGTTGCATGCTACTAACTAAAGGATGCATTAAATTATACTTTCCCTTACACAACTGACATGAGCTTAGGGACCACCAAGAAATTTACAAATTATAATTAAATAATTCGTACATCAAATACACATAAGAGTTGGCGATAAAATCAATACAAAAGCTCACTCGGAAGAAGACAGGTCGCTTGACCAGAGCGAACAAGTGAATCACACATCAAAACACGTAAAAGGTGATAGGCCGTGGTTTTTTTGGCGGAAAGATGTAGAAATTTACCTCATGTAGTTTACGGGAACCATGGAACTTGAATTACCTGACGGGGTTTTGCGACTGCTCCTTCGGAATGCCTGTGAAGAATATTGAGAACCTGTTTCTTACAGATTCATGAAATACTACATTCATCTTTTGTAGTGTACACTATCTGTTCAAAAGTATCTAGAAATTAATACTGGGTGTCCCCATCGCCCCCCCCCCCCTCCTCCTCATCCCTTTTGTGACTAGTTGAACCCTGTTGGGAACAGTTTCAACTGGGTCTCTGAATGTCTATGGAGGAATGTGAGCCCTTTCTTCCTCAAAAGCCGAAACTATAGAAGGCTGCGAAGTTCAGTGCTGTGTTTTGGCGTAAAGTCAACGTTGTAACTCAGCCAAAAGTGTTCCACTCATTTCAGGTAGAGAGTGTGGACAGACGAGTCCATATAAGGAATATTGTTGTGCACTTTGCAGTCACACCACCAACAGTTGAATTGGTGACTAGGGCAGCTTTACAGGGGTCGAATTATTTGTGATGGATATGTTGTTCAGGAGACATCTAGTCACTAGGCCCCCTTTCGAAGACACTCAGCTCTCCTAGTGACCCATTCCGCTGCCACTGCCTCTCTACTGACACTGCAGTACTCCCCTCCTCCTTTTATAACGGCCTTTCGCGATATCTAATGGTCAATTCCGCATCACACAAGGTTGTACGAGTACTTTCGATCAGTTTGTGTATTTAGCTGGAGATTGTATTGCTTCACTTGAACTTGTGAAATAATTGTTTGTGTAGGGTGTAAGCCGAATGACCACGTAGCTAAACCAACAAGACCGTGCTGCATTTTCTCTAATGTAATTAAAACATTTTCCGTAGCTTATAAGCATATACTTTTTGAATAATAATTGTACGCGTAATGGTTTACTTCCTGAAGCACACCATTAATCAAACATGCACAGAATCTTGAGATAGTTGTACGATTTGTCATATCGAAATTAACACAACTATTTGCAGGGATTAATTGTACCATTGAACACATACAGTTCTCTGAAAGACACTTGGAAATTTTTCTACAGCGGTACAGGTGAACGACATTATCGTGACTCAAAGACGTGGTGGAATGGAAAATACCGAGTATTGCAAAAAATTTCATTCGATTTCGCAGGATTATATACTGAAGCGCCAAGGGAACTGGTATAGACATGCATATTTAAATACAGAGGTATGTAAATAGGAAGAATACAGCGCTGCGGTCGGCAACGCTTGTATAAGACAAGCGTCTGACGCAGTTGTTAGATCGGTTACTGCTGCTACAATGGCCGGTTATCAAGATTTAAGTGGGTTTGAACGTGGTGTTATAGTCGGCGCACGAGCGACGAACACAGCATCTCCAAGGTAGCGACAAAGTGGGGATTTTCCCGTACGAACATTTGACGAGTGTATCGTGAATAACAGGAATCCAGTAAAATATCAAATACCAGACATCGCGCTGCGGTCGGAAAAAGATCCTGCAAGAACAGGACCGACGACGACTGAAGAGAATCGTTCAACTTGAGAGAAGAGCAACAATTCCACAAATCGCTGCATATTTCAATCATGGGCCATCAACAAATGTCAGCGTGCCAACCATTCAACGATATGGGCTTTCGAGGCCCACTCGTGTACCCTTGATGACTGCACGACACAAAGCTTTACGCCTCGCCTGGGCCCGTAAACACCGGTATTGGACTATTGATGACTGGAAACATGTTTCGTGGTCGGACGAGTCTCGTTTCGAATTGTATCGAGCGGATGGACGTGTACGGGTACAGAGACATCCTCAGGAATCCATGGGCCCTGCACGTCAGCAGGGGCTGTTCAAGCAGGCGGAGGCTCTGTAACGGTGTGGCGTGTGTGCAGTTGGAGTGATATGGGACCCGTCATACGTCTAGATACGACTCTGACAGGCGACACTTCTTCAAGCATCCTGTGTGATTACTCGCATCCATTCATGTCCATTGTCCATTTCGATGGACTTGCGCAATTACAGCAAGACAATGCGACACCCGACACGTGCAAAAACCCTTCAGAATGGCTCCAACAGCACTCTTATTAGTTTAAACACTTCCGCCACCCACCAGACTCCACAGACATGAACATTATTGAGCATATCTGGGATGCCTTGCAACGTGCTATTCAGAAGAGATCTACATTCCCTTGTACTCTTACCATGCACGATTCATGGTATCAGTTCCCTCCAGCACTACTTGAGACATTAGTCAAGTCCGTGACACGTCGTGTTGTGGCACTTACGCCTACTCGCAGGGGCCTTACACGATATTAGGCAGGTGTACCAGTTTCTTTGACTCTTCAGTGTATGCTTTACAACAACTAAGTTAGAAGCTTCGGGTGAATTTTAACTTACGCATCAAAAGTATACGTTTACCTTGGTTCAAATTGTAAGCTGCCGGATAATGTGACTGTTGCTAGGGAAAATCACACAAGATGCAATTCCTACATGGCCTTTATTATAGTGATAACCAGAAACATGTAAAGATGTGTGAGTTCATTCTGGCTGTCTAGTTGGAAGACAACAGTTTGATTTCACATTGAGTTAGGAGACCAAAGTCGATCTAAGTGGAAAAGCTAGCCGTAGAAACGTTAGAACATGTCGAACGCTGAGGCTAAATACAATATACGATATCCCAAGATTCATGTATTTCACGCCGTTTCCTGAGAGGAGGACGTTAGAGGGAATCACGTACCTGGATATGTTGGAGATTTGGCTTTTTTCACAATTCGTTGAACACGCTGAAAATCTAATTTTTCAACAGGACCGCAGCATCACTATACTGGCATCGGCGTGTAAGAGCATTTATTAGCAATGAGTTGAGCAGCGATACACGGTTGAAAGGCGCTTACGGACTTCAGATGACACCATTGGTCTCCAAAACTGCATAGTGTGAAGTGTGTCTTTTTATTTCTTATGGGCCTTATGAAAGACTCCGTCTATGTGCCTCACCTCTCAACAATCACGGGTGAAGTGCGACACCGCGTAACAATAGCGGACGGATAATGCAGCGATCCAAAATAAGTTCGCAAAGCTGTGAGACAACTTTGACTGTCGTCTGGATGTTTGGCGTGCGTTCGGTGTCCATCCTAAATGCTGTTGTAAAAAGTGTCCCAAACGCGAGTGTCTCTGGACGTAAAGATAAAGACGTTCTGAACGTTTTTTGTATGTGTATAATAACTTTGTAATCCCATGAATAAGTTAAAATATACACCATATTTATATCCATGTTGGACAAATAGTCTTGTGAACTCGGATGAATCTTTTTAAGACGTCAATGTATTTTAAGTCGAAACATAACTGAAGTACTTAGTCGAAGGCTTGAATCTGTGTTCAAGTGGGTGCTTATGTAAGAAATGCTTAGCGTGAGAAACGTGACTGTTTGTAAGGCTTCTTGCCATAGCATCAGTCGCTGGTGAATTACAAATATTATTTTCTGGCGTAAATAAAAATAAAAGGCAACTCTGTGAATGGGAATTTCTTCCTAATTCATTAAGTATCAAATAAAATTTAAAAAAAGCATTTCGCTTTATGGGTTTAAATAATTCAGTGTATTAGCCTATAACTGTATATTGTTACGCACTCAACACAAATCACTACAAAATAAGTGGCCTTACTAAAGCCGCCAAGTGAAAAGGATTCCGTGCCACGTAGACTACATGTGTGCCTGGGCGGCGAAGTGGGTTGCATAGTAAAGGCGATTACTTGGCTTTGCATTTTGAGCCGATGGGAGTTCAGGACGTATAAGGCTCCCCAAATAAGCTTCAATTTAAAGGCTTTGCTGCAGCGTATGTACAATGTAGCACGACTTCGATGCAAGTATGTAAGCACCGACATCAACGCAAAGGGATTAGTGTGCCATTCGTGCATGAAGTAAATGCGGAAACGTGAACTACGGCGACGGTTTTACCACATGAGTTCAAAGAGGACAGACGAGCTATTGTCCTTTTCTTAGCTGATGAAGGATAAAGACCCGTAGACATCTATCGGAGTATGAAGAGTACAGATAGGGCAGCATGTTTGTCGAAAACTACCTTAGTGGAATGGTTTCACAAGTTCCATACTGTTCACGATTCGACACGAGATGCCGGTCGATCTGGAAGACCTGCCTCAATTGGGAAACTCAAGTGGGAAACACTCGAGCACCCTCCCTGTAGTTCCGGTCTTTCTCCATGTGAATACCACACTTTGGGTCCCTTAAAAAGACCTTGAAGGTTCGAAAATTCCTGTGAAATGAAGATGGGCAGCAGGCAGCTGCCTCACTCACCAGGACAGAGTGTTTAATCAAAAGGATATCTTCAAACTGATTCGACGGTGGGATGATTGTCTCAGTGCTCTAGCTGATTATGCCTCATTAGCATACAGATTCTGGACTGTACAACCTTCGAACGGAAACTTTTTGATCGTTTTGTTTTCAGATACTGGGTAACTGTTTTGAAAAGTACTGTCATGTATCAGTCTGAATTTGAAGTATAGTGCCACATTCAATAAATCTTACATTTCCACCTGAATAATACGTAACTTGCGAATTATTCGGGTGGAAATGTAAGATTTATTGAATGTGGCACTATACTTCAAATTCAGACTGATACATGACAGTACTTTTCAAAACAGTCACCCAGTATCTGAAAACAACTGCCGGGACGTTCTACCAGTCACTCTTGGTCACTCTTTGGTCACAGAACCATTCCCGAGTCTCTGTGTGAACGTCCAGATCGTTGGAAAATCTCGTCCTCATAGATATTTTTGCAGCTTATCGAACAGACTGAAATTTCATAGTGGAAGATTTGTCTTTTCCTATTGCTATCATCCACGTCTGTGCGGCCTTGGCCAAGTTGTTGGAACCATTTCTCGACTGGACGCGACATTACACCCGATTAATACATCGCCGGAATTGTACGATGCATCAGGGTGCAACTGAGACGTTTTTCTAACACGAATCGTACTGTCCCGCGTACTTCGACTTCGGAGTTCAATTGCAGTTGATGCACAATTTCAGTAGCACCGATGCACCTGTTATCTGTTCGGCAGCAGGATTGTATCAGCAGGAAACTCTCTTTCCACAGTGCTCTTAGAGTCGGACGAAATGTACAACTTACTTTCTAAAGTGCTAATAGCTGACGATTAAGTCTGAAAGTAATGTCCTGCAATATCTGACGTTCTTTAGTCGTATACGAAGGAGGTACATTGTTTTCGTGAAACATTTAACAGAGAAAATTGTAGACTGCGTCCGGTGTTTTCCATGAGGAAGCTTATCAGCAGTCAAATACGAATTAACTTTCATCTTAGCATTTTGGAGCTCCAGCTGTAAGTGGAAGGTGACTGATTCGGTATAGACGTTATATATGTAGTTTCCAGATCACTAAACATCTACGTCTGCAAGTTAAGACTCGGACGGGAGATCTTGCGCGATGTAGCATTTATATGCCATAGTATGTAGGCTTTCTCGTAGGAAATACTTTAAAAATAGAGCAATGGGGCTGTGTTAGAGACGAAAGCAATATTATCAAATATCTCAACCATACAGGGGACACTCATGAAGAAGTTGCCGTCACATTACGTCTAAGACGTAACCAATATATGTAAGTGAAAGCAAACGCAATAGTAGGTAAGTGAAGAAAGCTTAAACACTGATCGGTACTTATTGTTCCTATAGAATAGTGATCCGGTCTGGAATAAAGGAGAGGATGCCCTTCGGAATATGAAACAACCTTACAGTAAGGTGTCTCTCCATTTTCCCATAAATATGTTGCAGTTTTTACGTTAACTTTCATGTCGATGGATAAACTTCAGCTACTTCCTCAATACACTACATTAATGCTGTTTCGTTGCAAGGGTGTTAGTGCTGCAGTAAAATCTGCTTTTTCTCGTAAATACTGTATTGGCGTTATTTTAAATTAAAGAAAAAATCCTTTCACCTTTCGGTGATTATGTTCTTCTGCGGTCCAGTCACGCACCTGTGCCGATAGAAAACGAAAAATGTTCCTCGACTGAGTGAACTGCAGTAGAACCAATCACATTAACGGTAAATAAAGGGCACATCAATTTCTTCTAGTATCAGGTTAACTGAACTTTTAAATGGCAAATATCTTGTGAGTGAAGATGTCAATATACTGTTACTTTGTTGATACAAACACACCGCCAACCCCTGCTAATCTTAAGTTAGAGCTTCGCCACTCTCACACCACTACAGTCTCTCATAATAACCAACTTGTGGTAATGAACCAAACATATTATATCAGAAAGGATTATAAAACGGATTATCATTGACAGAATGCTCCCTCTCACACGTTCGCCTTCACTTTGCGCCCCCCCCCCCCCCCCCACGGTCAAGTTCAACTCATATATTCACAGAAATACTACATCTACTCAGATCTCCTTAAACAACAGGACGAACACGATCAAAGCCTTCCTCAAAACTGTCTCTATTTATTTATTTACATGTCAAGTTCCGTAGGACCAAATTGAGGAGCAAATCTCCAACGTCATGGAACGTGTCAGTACATGAACTTCCAACATAAAAGTAATAACAGATAAAAATAAATGTTCATGAACTTGAAAGAAAATCAGTGCATAAGTTTAAGCAAACGCTATCAGCATTATAATGAGAATCAGCTTAATTTTTTAAGGAACTCCTCGACAGAGTAAAAGGAGTGACCCATGAGGAAACTCTTCAGTTTCGATTTGAAAGCGCGTGGATTACTGCTAACATTTTTTAATTCGAGTGGCAGCTTATTGAAAATGGATGCAGCAGCACACTGCACACCTTTTTGCACAAAAGTTAAGGAAGTCCGATCCAAATGGAGGTTTGACTTCTGCCGAGTATTAACAGAGTGAAAGCTACTTATTGTTGGAAATAAACTAATATTGATAACAAGAAAGGACAAGAAGGAATATACGTATTGAAAAGCCAATGTCAAAATATCCAGACTCGTGAACAGAGATCGACAAGAGGTTCCTGAACTCACACCACTTATTGCCCGAACCGCCCGTTTCTGAGCCAAAAATATCCTTCTAGAATGGGAAGAGTTACCCCAAAACATAATACCATACGACATAAGTGAATGAAAATATGCAAAGTAGACTAATTTACGTGTCGAAATATCACTCACTTTCGATACCGTTCGAATAGTGAAAATGGCAGTATTAAGTCTTTGAACAAGATCCTGAACGCGGGCTTTCCACGACAGCTTACTATCTATCTGAACACCTAGGAATTTGAACTGTTCAGTTTCACTAATCATATGCTCGTTCTGTGAGATTAAAACGTCGGGTTTTGTTGAATTGTGTGTTAGAAACTGTAAAAACTGAGTCTTACTGTGATGTAATGTTAGTTTATTTTCTACAAGCCATGAACTGAGGTCATGTACTGCACTACTTGAAACCGAGTCAATGTTGCACACAACATCCTTTACTACCAAGCTAGTGTCATCAGCAAACAGAAATATTCTAGAGTTACCCATAATACTAGAGGGCATATCACTTATATAAATAAGGAACAAGAGCGGCCCCAACACTGATCCCTGCCCCCCCCCCCCCCCCCACTTGACAGTAGCCCACTCAGATCCCACGTCACAGCCGTTATCAGCATTGTGAACAATGACCTTTTGCTGCCTGTTGCTAAAGTAAGAGGGGAACCAATTGTGAGCTACTCCCCTTATTCCGCAATGATCCAAATTCTGGAGCAATATTGTGAGATCAACACAGTCAAATGCCTTTGTTAAATCAAAAAATACGCCAAGCGTTCGAAACTTTTTGTTTAGCCCATGCAGTACCTCACAGAGAAAAGAGAATATAGCATTTTCAGTTGTCAAACGATTTCTAAAGCCGAACTGTACATTTGATAGCAAATTGTGTGTTATAAAATGATCAATTAACCTTACAAACACAGCCTGTTCGAAAACTTTTGCAAACACTGATGGCATAGAAATAGGTCTAAAATTATCTACATTATCCCTTTCTACTAAAATGTAAACTTTCACGGCCGGAAATATCATGTCCATTATAATTATCCGGGCTGTTATGCCGTGGTCGGTTGATGAATTCTGTGGTGATTCCCAACGTTTCGTCTCCGACTGCGGGAGACATCTTCAAAGGGGTCCGTAGCTTGATGGAAGGTCCAACACACACACTGTCTCGCTAGTGATCCAGTCTGTGTGTTGGACCTTCCATCAAGCTACGGACCCCCTTGAAGATGTCTCCTGCAGTCGGAGACGAAACATTGGGAATCACCACAGAATTCATCAACCGACCACGGCATAAGAGCCCGGGTAATTATAATGGACATGATTATCCCTTTCTCCCTTTTTATAAAGCGGCTTTACTACTGAGTACTTTAATCGCTTAGGAAACTGACCATTCCTAAAGGAAAACTTACAAATATGGCTAAATACAGGGCTAACATGTGCAGCACAGTACTTTAATATTCTACTAGACACTCCATCATAACCATGAGAGCCCTTAGTCTTCAGTGATTTAATTATTGACTCAATCTCCCTCTTGTCTGTATCACAGAGGAGTATTTCAGACATCATCTCGGAAAGGCATTTGCTAAGAAATTTATATGATTTCTTGTAGAAAATAAATTTTTATTTAATTCACCAGCAATGCTCAGAAAATGGTTGTTAAATAGTGTACATATATCTGATTTATCAGTAACAGAAATACACTCCTGGAAATTGAAATAAGAACACCGTGAATTCATTGTCCCAGGAAGGGGAAACTTTATTGACACATTCCTGGGGTCAGATACATCACATGATCACACTGACAGAACCACAGGCACATAGACACAGGCAACAGAGCATGCACAATGTCGGCACAAGTGCAGTGTATATCCACCTTTCGCAGCAATGCAGGCTGCTATTCTCCCATGGAGACGATCGTAGAGATGCTGGATGTAGTCCTGTGGAACGGCTTGCCATGCCATTTCCACCTGGCGCCTCAGTTGGACCAGCGTTCGTGCTGGACGTGCAGACCGCGTGAGACGACGCTTCATCCAGTCCCAAACATGCTCAATGGGGGACAGATCCGGAGATCTTGCTGGCCAGGGTAGTTGATTTACACCTTCTAGAGCACGTTGGGTGGCACGGTATACATGCGGACGTGCATTGTCCTGTTGGAACAGCAAGTTCCCTTGCCGGTCTAGGAATGGTAGAACGATGGGTTCGATGACGGCTTGGATGTACCGTGCACTATTCAGTGTCCCCTCGACGATCACCAGTGGTGTACGGCCAGTGTAGGAGATCGCTCCCCACACCATGATGCCGGGTGTTGGCCCTGTGTGCCTCGGTCGTATGCAGTCCTGATTGTGGCGCTCACCTGCACGGCGCCAAACACGCATACGACCATCACTGGCACCAAGGCAGAAGCGACTCTCATCGCTGAAGACGACACGTCTCCATTCGTCCCTCCATTCACGCCTGTCGCGACATCACTGGAGGCGGGCTGCACGATGTTGGGGCGTGAGCGGAAGACGGCCTAACGGTGTGCGGGACCGTAGCCCAGCTTCATGGAGACGGTTGCGAATGGTCCTCGCCGATACCCCAGGAGCAACAGTGTCCCTAATTTGCTGGGAAGTGGCGGTGCGGTCCCCTACGGCACTGCGTAGGATCCTACGGTCTTGGCGTGCATCCGTGCGTCGCTGCGGTCCGATCCCAGGTCGACGGGCACGTGCACCTTCCGCCGACCACTGGCGACAACATCGATGTACTGTGGAGACCTCACGCTCCACGTGTTGAGCAATTCGGCGGTACGTCCACCTGGCCTCCCGCATGCCCACTATACACCCTCGCTCAAAGTCCGTCAACTGCACATACGGTTCACGTCCACCTTGTCGCGGCATGCTACCAGTGTTAAAGACTGCGATGGAGCTCCGTATGCCACGGCAAACTGGCTGACACTGACGGCGGCGGTGCACAAATGCTGCGCAGCTAGCGCCATTCGACGGCCAACACCGCGGTTCCTGGTGTGTCCGCTGTGCCGTGCGTGTGATCATTGCTTGTACAGCCCTCTCGCAGTGTCCGGAGCAAGTATGGTGGGTCTGACACACCGGTGTCAATGTGTTCTTTTTTCCATTTCCAGGAGTGTATTATTACTGCGAACTGACTTTATATCATCAACCTTGTGCTGCTGACCAGACACTTCCTTCACAACTGACCATATGGCTTTAATTTTATCCTGTGAATTAGCTATTCTATTTGCATACCACATACTTTTTGCCTTGCTAATTACATTTTTAAGCACCTTACAATACTGTTTGTAATGGGCCACCGTAGCTTGATTGTGACTACTTCTAACATTTTGATATAATTCCCGCTTTGTTCTACATGATATCCTTATCCCACTAGTCAGCCAACCGGGCTGTCCATTACTGCTAGTACCCTGTTTAGAATGTTCTAATGGAAAGTAACTCTCAAACGGCATCAGAAATGTGTTGTGGAAAGCATTGTATTTATCATCTATATTATCAGCACTATAAACATCTTGCCACTCTTGTTCCTTGACAAGTTTTGAAAAACTCTCTATTGCTGTTGGATTAACTTTCCTACGTAGTTTGTAATTAAATACGACGTTGGATTGAGTACAAAAACCTTTTAATGTTAAAATTTGTGCATCATGGTCTGAAAGGCCATTGACCCTTTTACTAACAGAATGCCCATCTAGTATTGAAGAATGAATAAAAATATTGTCTATGACTGTGCTTCTATTCCCCTGCACCCTAGTTGGAAAAAAACACAGTTTGCATCAGATCATATGAATTTAGGAGATCTACCAACATCCTTTTCCTTGCACAATCATGTACAAAATTAATATTGAAGTCACGACATATAACTACTTTCTGGTACTTCCTACAAAGTGAATCATGACTTCACATGTCAATTCTCTTAGTCCACAACACACCCGTGAAATTACTTTCCTCTGAATGGTTGTTACATATCATAACTGTATTGAACCACACAATCCAGCGTTGAATAATCACAACTTAATAGATTTTATGAACCACTTATTAGATTAAAAAATGTTGAGACCCACAACCCCCTCTTTATATATCAGAATTATTGTAAAATGTTTCCCCATGCCATAAACTGACTGCTAGTACTTCAAAAATTTCTCCTGGTGGTATAATTCACTCTCTTTGTACACCCACAGTTATCACACTAACATACATGCAATTAATAGACATGATAATAGTCACTTATTTTAACAGTGTCGCAGTCACACCTTCATTCACACTAATAATTAAACATATTACATTGAAAATCATTAATAGAAGTCATAATATTAACTGAAGATGCAATTTTCTTATCAACATATACTATTTTAACTTCATAATTTCATATTCCGTAAGATGCCGAAACCTTCTGGCTGCAGCCGTTACTACATGAAATTGCCACTGTATCAAAGCACATATCTGCCATGCTAGAACCATGACTCATTGTCTGTGTCTGCTCACTTGCAACCCACTTACATAGGCACAATACAAAGCGCTACACCTCACCCCCCTTATTATTATAAAAAAAGTTGCAAATAAATTTTTAATAATTATACTTCGTTGTGACTATTTCTCAAACCTTACTAATTTTCTAAAATATTAATTCTTAAACTAAATTACGTATTTCTTAGTTCAGACTTGGCTGTTATTATACTAACATAGCCTATTGTTTTACAAATAATCTTTTTTTCTTTCCAATTCTTTACTAAATCACATTATATATGAATTATCGTTGAAACCAATAAATTTACTTCTGTTTTCAGAACACTTCAAAACATTTACAACATTTTAGTTGAACATTAAATTAAAATTTTATTTAAATTTCAGTCACTCCAATTTCGTACTCTATTCATTTCATAGTGCATCGGTGTACATAGGCTGATTCATCTGCCTTGTAGTACACACTGTAGTTGTGTTATTCTACACATTGAATCACTTTTTCCTGACCTGGCCACAGCACCTTATTTGTGTGGCGTTCATAGAACTTCATCTTGCTTTCAATACAGTCCAGACTGCTGTTACATTTTACCATTGTTTTTACCAAATTCTTCATCATTGTGTATGTATAGTTATATGTATTTAGGTAGCCACGTAGTCTGTCAGAATGTTCACATAGATGTATTTGACACAATACAGATAGAAATTACTTTCAAATTCATAAAATTATTTAGAAAATTCCTCACATCATTCTCATTCATCCTATCCTTTCACACTTGTTTCAAAATGTCAACATTAGCAGATTTATTCTAAATTCCCACACAGGCCTTTATGTACCATACTACTCAGTTAATTCCAGAAGTCACATCCAGTAATTTTTCATGTACTTATTTCAAGACCTATAATCTATATTCCTTCACAGCATTTCCGCCTTCTGCAAGTAATTATCTTTCTCCTTCATCAGTTTCGATACACTAGTTAGTTTCTGTTATTAGTTGCATGTGGTAGGTTACTGTCATTCTTCCAAAAACTATTAACCATTTTACAACGCAACAATGCCCCCTTGTGCTGCAAGTCACGTTATTACACCAACAATTTCCTTGGACTAACCACTTCATTCACATGTAACTTCTAGCAACATTTTCACTACTACTTCAATATCCATTGTGCAGTTTTCATGACAACAGCTTGGCTGTCTATAACTATTCTCCTTATTTCCTCATTATTTTCTTACGAATCACATTTTTTATTAATTCTCCAATACCCCTTAATATTTCCCTCTACTCCGAATTTCACTACACTCTAGATAGTCAACTTCTTCGTGACAACACCCTTTGGTACTTCTGACTTTCTCTCGACAGCGAAGAAGATTAAAGATCGTCGATAAATTTGAGAATGACAGAATGGGAAGAGTGACAATATGAAAGGAAAAGTAAGTAATGTTGCCAATAATACGTGTACGTTGGGATCATTATGTGGAGATCAACAGTCGACAGCCACTGCAAAGAGTGGAATGACCTCTGACGTCTTTATCCTCAGCTCCTATTTGCTTCAAGCAAATCTTCTATCTCTGCCTATGTTTCATTACGGATTATTTCCATTTCCTCAGGATATACCCCCACTTCTTCAGCATATTTATTATAACCTTCATTTTTCTTTAACCTATCTACCAAATTCCCTGTACTGCAATGCTACTTCCTTTTTTTCCTACTAAGGAAGTCTTCCTAGCCACCGTTAGACATGCATATTCGAAATTCATTAGCGTCATTAGGCTTACTTGCGTCACTCCCGTAATTAATTCGAACTTCCAGTACTTTGATGTTAGGGCACACTTCTGTTATTCTTAAGGAACACGCCCATTATGTTTACATGTAAAATCTTGCGTGTTTCCACATTATGCTTGAGTCAAAGATTTCGACTAGCTTGCGCCTCCTCCTGCAAAAATTTTTCTTCATATTCGAAGTAATGGCCGAGCAGGATTAGCCGAGCAGTCTAGGGCGCTGCAGTCATGGACTGTGCGGCTGGTCCCGGCGAAGGTTCGAGTCCTCCCTCGGGCATGGGTGTGTGAGTTTGTCCTTAGGATAATTTAGGTTACGTAGTGTGTAAGCTTAGGGACTGATGACCTTAGGAGTTAAGTCCCATAAGATTTCACACACAACATTCCAAGTAATGAATAAATTTGCTAACGTCAAACCTGGAAACAGCAAAAACTTTATTACGCGAGTTCTTAGGTAAGTTTATATCAAAATCGATTATAATCTGCTCAGACTCTACTTTATTCGTTAAATATGACAGATTAGTAACCCACTTTAATGAAAATATTTTCTTTTATAGGGATAAATTTTTCATCTGTCCAGAAACTATTTTTGAATCACATTTGTTTCTGTTTTACGTCAATATTCTTTGAAAACGCCTTCCTTAAACGTTTCTTACGTTTCATGCTGCTGAGTAGCAGTCAAGCCCCATTTTGTAGCTTCTCCTAAGAACTGAGACGTAATGAAACCCTCTTTGCAACTCAGTCTACGAAGTAAGAAAAACATTTTCAAAATCAGTCCCAGATTCTAATGGATGCTTATTTCCACGCGGATCAAAGCGTAAAAAGTGTCTGTAATATAAGCCACTTCGGATGATTCCGTCTCCTTAATATAGCTAGCACTGTTACTACCAATTATAATGTTGTGGTCTACTTTATACAACCTGTATAATCATGCAATTCAGTTTCTACATTCTTATCTTGGTTATTTAGCTGACCTGTATTATCTATCACTTGCATGCTATCAGACACAGCCTTCAGAGTTTTTAAATAATTTGCACTTCCAGTATTAATATAAATGTCTAACGCTTTATGCTCATTTTCGCTAACAAATTCTCTAGCAGGAGTTTTCTGCTCAGATTCATGTACTTTTTCATTAACTTGACCTGCTCTTTGCTCGTTTCCAATACCTACTTTTCTCACAATCTGTGTGCTTTGACTTTCAACTTCTTCTTTGATTTCTTACAGTTTTCTTTGCTTGAGGAATTCTTTCGTCCACCTACAGATGGAAATCTTTCCCCAACATTTTCTTTAAATCAGCAACCTGGTTTTCCAGTTTTACATTAATCGCAGATTTAAATTTGTTAAGCTCACCTGCTAAACCATTAATACTACTAGAATGCTGTTTAAGCTCATAAGACTGTTGGTCGATTTTCTTACCTAGATTATCAGTCTGCTGTTCAGTTGTTTTATTAATATGTTAGTTTACCTCAAAAAATGTTTATTTACCGCCAACAAGTCGTTTTTCAGAGTGCCCATCAGTGCAGCAAATATTTCCTGCATAGTTTCTGTCCTACTTTCTTCAGACGTTATCTCCTATTTGCTGTATTTAGTAGGGATTAGACCCTGTTGAGAATCTATTTCCACTCTTCTTGTTCATTTACGTTAATCTGACTGACATCAAAAGACCCAGATTCACTAAAATCATTTAGCCAATTAGTGTCAAAATTTAAGCTATCTCCCTTAGTTGCATTTATCAAAATATTTTCTTCCAGTTGTACCCCCACAATTGGAGATAACTGAGTTACCTTGTCAACTGAAACATCAATATTTGCTAGTTCACATGCTTGACTTTTTTCAGGAATGGTTGCGTGACCGGCACTAACACTGAACTGAACCTCATCCCCTCCTTTCACATTTGCAAAACTACAATTTCTTCCAACCCTGCAGGTCTCCTAACACAAGCACACTGTGAATACAATGAACTTAACCCATCTACAGTTGTCCGCAATGGCCGTGGCTTGCCATCTCTGTGGGTCCGTACTCATCCTTCAGTTATATCAATATCAGCGCAATCGTACGATGCGTACGTTGCCGTACGCCCCTTTCTGCTGCGCCAGCAGTTAACTGCGTCTGTCGCTAGCTTGTCCAATTATATGCTGCTTCCTCCGTCATCCTGATGTTCGCTATCCGTTTCCTGTCGTAAGTACCCAGTTACTGTTCCATTTGTTCTTTTTTCCACTTTCTTACGCGCTGTACATTTCTGTCACTCGAAAGTGTGCTACATTGTACGCTTTCAAAACTGTTCCCGATCGCCTTTTCAGACTACTACAGCTATTTAATTTTCTGCCAATACACCACATGCAATGGGATGGTTATAAATGTTTCTCCTAAGGAAACAGATCACTCTATTTTTGGTGACATGTTCTTATGCATTCCAGTAAAAACATCACAGTTAATGTTTCTCTACTGGATGAGATGTGTTAGTGACAGTCGCATTAACTGTGTCTAACATGTGCATCAAGTTCTTCTAGTATCAAGTTGACTAAACTTTTAAATGATAAATAGTTTGATAGTGAGGACGTCAATATTGTTATTATTATTCTTTTTCACGTATGTGCTCCATAATAAGCGAGGTACAAGCCATCAATGTCACTTTTGATGGTTGACCCTCCTTTGTCTCCAAATTTGTTTCATCTTTTCAGAATGAAGTCTCTTTCTTTCAACAGACCACGGCGTTTCAGTCCGTTTTCTAATCTCCTTCTGACCAACTTTCAAAGCAAGTATCTTTTGCCTCAATGTTTTTCTATCTTTAAAGTCTGAGTTGTACCGGTTACTTTAAGATCCTCCTTCATCGCAGTGATCCATTTAATTGGCTCAGTCTCAGAGGTTGGTAACCTGTTAATTTTGTTTTGAATGTTTTATACAAATTTCTTGTATTGTCCTTTGGAAGTATTTTTCAATTTCTAAATGTTGGGCACTTTCGTAGTTTCTTTTAGTCTGTTGGATTAACTTAGATGTTTCTTTTCTTACACTTAGAAAGGTGTTGTACATATTTTCAATTTTGTTACTATTCCAATTTTTGAATGCCTCATGCCTAGGCTTAATTGCTGTTTCACAATCTGCTTTCCACCAAGGGTGTTTTTGTTTCTTTCGAAGCGGAATTAAATTGTGTGCTGTTGTGATGAACTTTTTTTTTCGTGTTTGCCAATTGTTGGATTGTTTTTTGTCAAGTTCGCGTGTTAGAATTGGGGTTGTATTAACAGACTTTGGAAGTTAAAGTATTACTCTTATTCGCATTAAATGATGGTCGAAATCTATATTAGACCCTTTCCTCACTTGGACATGTAAAATTTCTTTGCAGTAGTGTATGAAATCGCTAAATGATAGATTTGATGTTCTCTAATAAGTGTACGGGATGCCCGCCCAGTTTTGGTTTGGAAGGGTTCTTTTTAAAATGCGTTGATACGATTCTAAGGTTTCAATTTTTGCACTATTCAACAAGTCTTTGGCCATTTTGGTTTCTCCATTTATGAGTAGGAATTCCACCCACCATTTTCTTTTATTTTTTTCTCTTTACTTAATTGAGCATTAAAATTAATGGGTAATTTCAACAAGGATGATGCTTTCCAACGTTTCCCAAGCTTAATTCACTTCTTCAGGTTTCTTCCAGTTATCCTCATTGACTAGCATATGGGCGTTAATTAAAGTGTATGCCTTATTTGCTCATTGAAGAGAAATTGCCATCAGTCTATTATTAATGGCTTTTATCTCCGTTATTGATTTTAAAACATTTTTAGAGTGTGCAAAAGCAGCTCCCAGATGTGGTGTATTATTAAGTGTTCTTTTATCAGTTTTTCTTTTAAAAAGACGATAATTACCGAAATCCATGTTATTGTCTGTCATTCGTGTTTCTTGAAGTGACAAAATTTCAATCTTCTGTTCTTTTAATGTATCTCCCAATTTATGAAGTTTACCTGGTTGCAAAAGTGTTTGTACGTTAAGCGTTACAAAACAGTGTTTGTTTTGGTTTTATGTTAACCAGAGGAGTCCGACTTCCTTTGTTGAGTCACACTGCATTTTAACTTGACCCCCCACCCCTCCCCCCCCCCCAGAATGCGAAAGACCAGCTGCGCCAGTAATACTGGAGATTGATTGACCACCTGGAGTAATACTGTGTTTGTCAAAATGCTCCATGATGATTGTACCTGAAATCAGGTGGAGTTGAGTTGACGCAGTGAGTGAACGCAGAAAGAGAAGACTGGAAGCGTTAGTTCCAGAATATAAACTTCAGCCGCACCACCACACTGACCACTTTGCCACTTGCTTCAAGACAGACGCAAAGTGGACTTGGTTTTATTGTGCCTGGTCTGGGACTGCTTATTCTGTATTCGCGACTGTCCACGATATCTGGTGGAGCGTTCACTGTCCGCCACCTGTGACCCGTCCAGTACCCTAGGCAAGGACGGCTTCTTCGACTTTTAGTTACAAAGTCTTGAAGCCAATTATTGTTACCTAGATATCACAGAAACACAGCCTGGCCCATGCTAATCTTAATTTACAGCTTCACCACTCACATGCAATCAGTCACTCATAATACGCAGCTTTTGATATCGAGCCAAAACTAAAACCAAAAGAGGATTACTAAACAGATTATCTGTGACAGAATGCTCGATTAAATGTTACACAACTCGATCTCTACTTGCACAAAATGCCACGCCGATTTTACTTAATTCAAAGTCAACCTTTACGGATAAGAAACGGAATTTCGCGTGTTCGTCTTTCTTACACATTCGCAATCGCTTTGCGGTACTCCACAGTCAAGTTTAATTCATAATTTCGGAAAATTATTACATCCATTCAGAGCTCCTTATACAATCGTTCGAATACGATCAAGGCCGGCCTCAAAACTGTCTCTAGACATCACAAATCAATTCTCTCAGTTCACAAAGTGCGCGTGAATGTACTGCCCTCTGAATGTCTGTTATACATCATAGCTGTATTGAACCGCACAATCTCGCGTCGCATAATCACAACTTAATAACTTTTACGAACCATTCATTAAATTAAAAAATCTATAAAACTCACAACTATCAATATAGCTCCCTCTTTAAATAACAGAACAATTGTAAAATGTTTCTTGTTTCCCCAGTGCCATTAACTAGCTGGAAGAACTTCAGAAATTTCTGCTGAGAGTACAGTACACTCTCTTAGTACATCCACAGTTCTCAAGCTAACTTAAACAGAATTAAGAAAAATGGTAATATACATTTATCTAATTGCTTCTTAAACACGCCATCATTCACAGTAATAAATATAACATATTAAATTAACAATAATTTATAGAATCATAATATTCAATGAAAATACCGTTTCTTGCCAACATATACGATTTTGACTTCATAACTTCATAACCCGTAAGACGCTAACACCTTTCGGCTGTGGCTGTGGCTGCAGCTGAATCAGAGTGCACATCTGCCATGCTGGAACCAAGACACATTGTCCGTATCTGCTTGCTCACTACTGACTGATTTCTATGGACATGATACGAGGCGCTACACCTCAACATGGTTAAAACTTTTAGATTAATCATTTTCGTAAGATCCTTAGCAAACACTATGCGTAAGGAAACACAACTTTTAAGGTATCTTGATATTTATATCTTTCTTAGGTGCAGTGAACTACTTTGCTTTGTATCTTATTTATCAAAGTAAATGAGTAGTGTTTTTAAGAGCCCGATAATAGCGTTTTGCAGTATTTGCCCATCAATATTTGTATTTACTTGTTAGGTAGCCGAACCACTTTTCCGAGATTTGTTGCGAATTTTTCTCTATCCATTTAAAAGCTACGTTCATTGACTCCATGTGGCCACGCTACAAATGTACCAACCACATATGAATAGGAGAAAGATGACTTTAACTTTGTGGCTTCCAGAGTGCCCTTGAATGATAATATCGCAGTTAAAGGTTTTCAGCTACAAGTAATAAAACTACACATTGCTATTTTATCGGATTTCATTGTATTCTCCATAAAAAAAAACAAAACAAAAAAAAAAACAAAAAGAAACGTAAGGTTGTAGACGTGACTGAACAATAAACTAAATCACTTTACGTTCCCAAGGATTCTAATTCAGTCTGGAATTCCTAAATATTTGACTGAGAGTTTGCTTCAGGTGGAGCATTCGCAAACGGGATCGAAGATATTACTACAGTTCTGGGAGGACTTCCTTGTGCAATTAAGTAAGCCGAAACGGTAGTCGTTTCACAGCAGCTCGTGTTCTAAGACATTCTTTTTGTAATACATACACGAAATCAGTATGGTATCGCAGCCACACAGCTGCAGACTGATTCTTACCACTTGTAGAAAGGACCAATATAAAGACAAGAAAAAAGAAAGAAGAAAAGAAATGTTGTTTATGAGCCTTATTCCTCCCCCAAGAACCATGGACCTTGCCGTTGGTTGGGAGGCTTGCGTGCCTCAGCGATACAGATAGCCGTACCGTAGGCGCGACCACAACGGAGGGGTATCTGTTAAGAGGCCAGACAAACGTGTGGTTCCTGAAGAGGGGCAGCAGGCTTTTCAGTAGTTGCAGGGCAACAGTCTGGATGATTGACTGATCTGGCCTTGTAACACTAACCAAAAAGGCCTTGCTGTGATAGTACTGCGAACGGCTGAAAGCAAGGGGAAACTACAGCCGTAATTATTCCCGAGGGCATGCAGCTATAATGAATGATTAAATGATGATGGCGTCCTCTTGGGTAAAATATTCCGGAGGTAAAATAGTCCCCCATTCGGATCTCCAGGCGGGGAGTACTCAAGAGGACGTCGTTATCAGGAGAAAGAAAACTGGCGTTCTACGGATCGGAGCGTGTAATGTCAGATCCCTTAATCGGGCAGGTAGGTTAGAAAATGTAAAACGGGAAATGGATAGGTTAAAGTTAGATATAATAGGAATTAGTGAAGTTCGGTGGCAGGAGCAACAAGACTTTTGGTCAGGCGAATACAGTGTTATAAATACAAAATCAAATAGGGGTAATGCAGAGGTTGGTTTAATAATGAATAAAAAAATAGGATTGCGGGTAAGCTACTACAAACAGCATAGGGAACGCCTTATTGTGGCCAAGATATACACGAAGCCCACGCCTACTACAGTAGTACAAGTTTATATGCCAACTAGCTCTGCAGATGACGAAAAAATTGAAGAAATGTATGATGAAATAAAAGAAATTTTTCAGATAGTGAAGGGAGACGAAAATTTAATAGTCATGGGTGATTGTAATTCGCTAGCAGGAAAAGGGAGAGAAGGAAAGGTAGTAGGTGAATATGATTTGGGGGAAGGAATGAAAGAGGAAGCCGCCTGGTAGAATTTTGCACAGAGCACAACTATAATCATAGCTAACACTTGGTTCAAGAATCATAAAAGAAGGTTGTATACATGGAAGAAACCTGGAGATACTGACAGGTTTCAGATATATTATGTAATGGTAAGTCAGAGATTTAGGAACCAGATTTTAAATTGTAAGACGTTTCCAGGTGCAGATGTGGACTCTGACCTCAATCTATTGGTTATGAACTGTAGATTAAAACTGAAGAAACTGCAAAAAGATGGGAATTTAAGGAGATGGGACCTGGATAAACTGACTAAACAAGAGGTTCTACAGAGCTTCAGGGTGATTATAAGGGAACAATTGA
The DNA here is from genome assembly GCF_023864275.1 of Schistocerca cancellata. Classification (NCBI taxonomy): domain Eukaryota; kingdom Metazoa; phylum Arthropoda; class Insecta; order Orthoptera; family Acrididae; genus Schistocerca; species Schistocerca cancellata. The sequence continues at coordinate 146,283,303 of NC_064628.1, read as the reverse complement.
CAGGAATGGGGGAAAGAACTACAGTAGAAGAAGAATGGGTAGCTTTGAGAGATGAAGTAGTAAAGGCAGCAGAGGATCAAGTAAATAAAAAGACGAGGGCTAGTAGAAATCCTTGGGTAACAGAAGAAATATTGAATTTAATTGATGAAAGAAGAAAATATAAAAATGCAGTAAATGAAGCAGGCAAAAAGGAATACAAAAGTCTCAAAAATGAGATCGACAGGAAGTGCAAAATGGCTAAGCAGGGATGGCTGGAGGACAAATGTAAGGATGTAGAGGCTTATCTCACTAGAAGTAAGATAGATACTGCCTAAATGAAAATTAGAGAGACCTTTGGAGAACAGAGAACCACTTGTATGAGCATCAAGACCTTAGATGGAAACCCAGTTCTAAGCAAAGAAGGGAAAGCAGAAAGGTGGAAGGAGTATATAGAGGGTCTATACAAGGGCGATGTACTTGAGGGCAATATTATGGAAATGGAAGAGGATGTAGATGAAGATGAAATGGGAGATACGATACTGCGGGAAGAGTTTGACAGAGCACTGAAAGATCTGAGTCGAAACAAGGACCCGGGAGTAGACAACATTCCATTAGAACTACTGAGGGCCTTGGGAGAGCTATTCCTGACAAAACTTTACCATCTGGTGAGCAAGATGTATGAGAAGGTGAAATGCCCTCAGACTTCAAGAAGAATATAATAATTCCAATCCCAAAGAAAGCAGGTTCTGACAGATGTGAAAATTACCGAACAATCAGTTTAATAAGGCACGGATGCAAAATAGTAACATCAACAAAAGCAAAACGAGGTCGATGGAATGTAGTCGAATTAAGTCGGGTGACGCTGAGGGAATTAGATTAGGAAATGAGACACTTAAAGTAGTAAAGGAGTTATGCTATTTGGGGAGCAAAGTAACTGATGATGGTCAAAGTAGAGAGGATATAAAATGTAGACTGGCAATGGCAAAGAAAGCGTTTCTGAAGAAGAGAAATTTGTTAACATCAAGTATAGATTTAAGTGTCAGGAAGTCGTTTCTGAAAGTATTTGTATGGAGTGTAGCCATGTATGGAAGTGAAACATGGACGATAAATAGTTTGGACAAGAAGAGAATAGAAGCTTTCGAAATGTGGTGCTACAGAAGAATGCTGAAGATTAGATGGGTAGATCACATAACCAATGAGGAGGTATTGAATAGGATTGGGGAGAAGAGAAGTTCGTGGCACAACTTTACTAGAAGAAGGGATCGGTTGGTAGGACATGTTCTGAGGCATCAAGGTGTCACCAATTTAGTATTGGAGGGCAGCGTGGAGGGTAAAAATCGTAGAGGGAGACCAAGAGGCGAATACACTAAACAGATACAGAAGGATGTAGGTTGCAGTTGGTTCTGGGAGATGAAGAAGCTTGCACAGGATAGAGTAGCATGGAGAGCTGCATCAAACTAGTCTCAGGACTGAAGACCACAACAACAACAACGAGCCAATGCCAATGCCAAACTTCGCAGACGGTGGTGGATTAAGCGGAAACTTGACGACTAAGAGATATTTCTGTCATCAACGCGAGACATTTGTTTTATAGCGTCATAAATTAACTAATCACCTTCACAAAACGTGTTCATGCCAGATCTCTTGTGAAGGTGACTGTCGTGAATGGGCAATTAGTGCAAATAACAGGCGCAAAAACTGAAACAGTCTTAACTGTTCTACCTTCTGAATTTTTAACAACCACCACTGTAGGTTTAGACAGGGTTTATAAAAGTTTGTAGTGCTTGTAAGTCTTTAATGTGCTCTACAGTAACTGTAGTTATATCGAATAATTATGAACAAACCCCATGTCCTCCCCACTCTCTACATGTTAACCCCGACAGCTGACAGAACAGTGCTCGATTTGTGACGATAGACATCGATACCACGTACCGTACCTTCGACGAAAAAAAAACAGAACTGCACATCTTAATTTTTACGACTACAAGTGTTGTATTGGTACTTTATAAATGCGTAGAAAAGCGTTGAAATAAGATTTTAAGAAACCAGACGTACATCCTCAGAAATTTCTTCCTCAAATTAAAGCCGGTATTTGATATTAGTAGATTTCTCTTGGCCAGAAATGCCTTTTTTGCCATAGAGAGTCTGCTTTTGATGTCCTCCTTTCCCCGTCCCTCATTGGTTATTTTACTGCCTAGGTAGCAGAATTCCTTAACTTCATTGACTTCGTGACCATCAATCCTGATGATAAGTTTCTCGCTGTTCTCATTTCTACTACTTCTCATTACCTTCGTCTTTCTCCGATTTACTCTCAAACCATACTGTGTACTCATTAGACTGTTCATTCCGTTCAGCAGATCATTTAATTCTTCTTCACTTTCACTCAGGATAGCGATGTCATCAGCGAATCGTATCATTGATATCTTTTCACCTTGTATTTTAATTCCACTCCTGAACCTTTCTTTTATTTCCATCATTGCTTCCTCGATGTACAGATTGAGAAGTAGGGGGGAAAGGCTACAGCCTTGTCTTACACCCTTCTTAATACGAGCACTTTGTTCTTGATCGTCCACTCTTATTATTCCCTCTTGGTTGTTGAACATATTGTATATGACCCGTCTATCCCTATAGCTTACCCCTACTTTTTTCAGAATCTCGAAGAGCTTGCACCATTTTATATTGTCGAACGCTTTTTCCAGGTCGACAAATCCTATGAAAGTGTCTTGATTCTTCTTTAGCCTTGCTTCCATTATTAGCCGTAACGTCAGAATTGCCTCTCTCGTCCATTTACTTTTCCTAAAGCCAAACTGATCGTCACCTATCGCATTCTCATTTTTCTTTTCCATTCTTCTGTATATTATTCTTGTAAGCAGCTTCGATGCATGAGCTGTTAAGCTGATTGTGCGATAATTCTCGCACTTGTCAGCTCTTGCCGTCTTCGGAATTGTGTGGATGATGCTTTTCCGAAAGTCAGATGGTATATCGCCAGACTCATATATTCTACACACCAACGTGAATAGTCGTTTTGCTGCCACTTCTCCCAATGATTTTAGAAATTCTGATGGAATGTTATCTATCCCTTCTGCCTTATTTGACCGTAAGTCCTCCAAAGCTCTTTTAAATTCCGATTCTAACACTGGATCCCCTATCTCTTCTAAATCGACTCCTGTATCTTCTTCTATCACATCAGACAAATCTTCACCCTCATAGAGGCTTTCAATGTATGCTTTCCACCTATCTGCTCTCTCCTCTGCATTTAACAGTGGAATTCCCTTTGCACTCTTAATGTTACCACAGTTGCTTTAGATGTCACCAAAGGTTGTTTTGACTTTCCTGTATGCTGAGTCTGTCCTTCCGCCAATCATATCTTTTTCGATGTCTTCACATTTTTCCTGCAGCCATTTCGTCTTAGCTTCCCTGCACTTCCTTTTTATTTCATTCCTCAGCGACTTGTATTTCTGTATTCCTGATTTTCCCGGAACATGTTTGTACTTCCTCCTTTCATCAATCAACTGAAGTATTTCTTCTGTTACCCATGGTTTCTTCGCAGCTACCTTCTTTGTACCTATATTTTCCTTCCCAACTTCTGTAATGGCCCTTTTTAGAGATGTCCATTCCTCTTCAACTGTACTGCCTACTCGCGCTATTCCTTATTGCTGTATCTATAGCGTTAGAGAACTTCAAACGTATCTCGTCGTTCCTTAGTACTTCCGTATCCCACTTCTTTGCGTATTTATTCTTCCTGACTAATGTCTTGAACTTCAGCCTACTCTTCATCACTACTATATTGTGATCTGAGTCTATATCTGCTCCTGGGTACACCTTACAATCCAGTATCTGATTTCGGAATCTCTGTCTGACCATGATGTAATGTAATTGAAATCTTCCCGTATCTCCCGGCCTTTTCCAAGTATACCTCCTCCTCTTGTGATTCTTGAACAGGGTATTCGCTATTACTAGTTGAAACTTGTTACAGAACTCAATTAGTCTTTCTCCTCTTTCATTCCTTGTTCCAAGCCCATATTCTCCTGTAACCTTTTATTCTACTCCTTCCCCTACAATTGCATTCCAGTCGCCCATGACTATTAGATTTTCGTCCCCCTTTACATACTGCATTACCCTTTCAATATCCTCATACACTTTCTCTATCTGTTCATCTTCAGCTTGCGACGTCGGCATGTATACCCGAACTATCGTTGTCGGTGTTGGTCTGCTGTCGATTCTGATTAGAGCAACCCGGTCACTGAACTGTTCACAGTAACACACCCTCCGCCCTACCTTCCTATTCATAACGAATCCTACACCTGTTATACCAATTTCTGCTGCTGTTGATATTACCCGATACTCATCTTACCAGAAATCCATGTCTTCCTTAGACTTCACTTCACTGACCCCTACTATACCTAGATTGAGCCTTTGCATTTCCCTTTTCAGATTTTCTAGTTTCCCTACCACGTTCAAGCTTCTGACATTCCACGCCCCGACTCGTAGAACGTTATCCTTTCATTGATTATTCAATCTTTTTCTCATGGTAACCTCCCCCTTGGCAGTCCCCTCCCGGAGATCCGAATGGGGGACTATTCCGGAATCTTTTGCCAATGGGGAGATCATCATGACACTTCTTCAATTACAGGCCACTTGTCCTGTGGATACACGTTATGTGTCTTTAATGCAGTGGTTTCCATTCCCTTCTGCATTCTCATGTCGGCGATCATTGCTGATTCTTCCGCGTGGTAACGGTAGAAATCATTATAAAACCATTATTGTGGTGTTTTTCGGGGAGCCGCCCACGAGCTAGTGGTGCCTCCATAAGTACTATCAAGCCCGCTGAAGACCACATCAAATGCAAGAAAAACCAAACGATATGGTCCATTTGCCTAAGCAGGAGGAAATGTGTAATATTCATACTTCGAGTCTGCGCTGCAGGGTAGTGACACATAGACGATTATTCTTCTGGATATACAAATGGCCCCTACCTCGAGCGATATTCAAAGCACTTGACCCTACCTTTTTGTCACGAATAGAACCTGAGGTATGAGCACTGGCCAATACCGTTTTTAAGCGCGGCATTTCGGAACATGTTAGGAACATATGCCGTCGCATGAGCGTGACAGCTGCCCACGGAGGCAGTCGGTACCATGTCGCACATAGCGGCTGCCGTACTACAACTTCCCGTAAAGTGGTCCGAAGCGGAGCGATCACCCATATCGCGACAAAAATATTTCAGAGTGAACTGTTCGTGCAGTGGACGCGGTAGTTCTTCTGTTCATGTGCGGCATAAATTAACAACGAGACGTGTCTTGCCCTGATAGAACCTTACGAAAAAAATGAGGTGTTGTGGAAGCCACAGGTGCCACAACCACTAATTTATGAGGAGGGACGACTCAATAGAGAAGGAATAGATCACAATGAATTAAAATGCATGGAGAAGAAGTAAATACTTTGAGGTTCGCCGGTGTCATTGTAATTCTGCCAGAGACAGCAAAGGACCTGGAAGAGCAGCTGAACGGAATGGACAGTGTCTTGGAAGGAGGATATAAGATGAACATCAACAAAAGCAAAACGAGGATAACGCAATGTAGTTGAATTAAATCGGATGATGCTGCGGGAATTAGATTAGGAAGTGAGATGCTTAAAGTAGTAAATGAGTTTTGCTATTTGGGGAGCCAAATAACTGATGATGGTAGAAGTAGAGAGGATATAATATGTAGACTGGCAATGGCAAGGAAAGAGTTTCTGAAGAAGAGAAATTTCTTAATATCGAATATAGATTTAAGTGTCAGGATGTCGTTTCTGAAAGTATTCTTATGGATTGTGGCCATGTATGGAAGTGAAACGTGGACGATAAATAGTTTAGACAAAAAGAGAATAGAAGTTTCGAAATGTGGTCCTACAGATGAATGCTGAAGTAGTTATCTTTGTTCACCTATCGCTCTCTTGTCTATTCGTTTCGTAAAATCTGCAATTGATTTTAAACTAATTTCCCGATAAGATACAGATCTGAAACTTTCGAAATAGCTCAGAACTGGGATGCAGTGCAATATTAAATTGCTTTTTGGTCTGGTATACAGCGGAACGTACTTAGTTTACCATATACCATCTTCTGATGAGTTAGACACTTGAAACTTCGAACACACCTCAAAACTTGGTGAAAACGCATTATTAACCCGCTTTCGTGTCTTGTGTGTGGTGGTGGGTACTTCGTGTACCAGTACTACTTCCAAATTTTCCTGTTCCATTTGCGAACGTTTTGGTGGTAAGGTCATTTGCTGGTAAGTTCCCGCGTGAGCTCGATTGCCTATGACTTTTACCTTTGAAGTCTTTCCGAGGGATAATAGCAGGATGAAGCCATGTATTGGTCGATTCAGGTGAAGATAGAACTTCAATAATCCTGAGATTTACTATATCTCTCTGCTGTAATCTCATCGAAATGTTTGAAATCGGTTGAAAAATTTGATAAACATAGGAACAAAAATCAGAAAATAATTGTATAAGTAAACACATTTTAGTGTAACCCTTTCTTGAAGTAGTCTAAAAAGTGAAAATAACTTGTCCTAGTGCGATTCAGATACCTAACCACATTCAAATAGTACTGAGAATAGATGCTTGTGATCGTTTTAACTATGAAAGTACTTGTAGAATTTAACACGAAAAACGTGGGATGCATGCAATACATAACCGATGCATGAGTAGGTAACCTCCTTACTATTTTCGTTTTGAATTCTACAAGTATTTTCATAGCTATTAACAGTACACTAGCACAAATTTTCAGGACTATCTATATGGGGCTAGGAGAGACTGCTTTATAATTTTTATCCGTTTCAAACATGTGTTGTATTATTTAAATGCTTTTCGTATAACATTGTTGTCTCATTCCATTTTATTTTGTTCCTAGTTCTATTGACACAGTGCAATGAATGGTGCCCATGATACTTGAGGGAGGTGTAGAGTGCAAAAAATGTAGAGAAAGACAAAGATTGGAATACATACAGCAAATATTTGATGACTTAGTTTGCAAGTGCTATTCTGAGACGGAGAGGTTGGCACGGGGGAGGAATTCGTGGTGGGCCGCATCAGACCAGCCAGAAGACTGACACAAAAAAGAAAACGATAAAGTAACTCAAGAAATAGTGAAACTGACAGTTATGCTTACTGGAAGGCCACACAGTGACACGTCGCCTGTGGGAACCCATTGTTTATTGCTGTGGAGATGAGGTCAGTATTAACAACGTTCGTCTGACACCAGAAATGGGTCTCATTTAATCGGGGTAGAGAGCTAGCTTTTAGTGTAATGGAGTAACGGAGAATGGTGATTTAATGGTCGTGTGTCTGGTGTACGCAGAGAACGACTGATACTCCTCAGCTCCATGACACTCCATCTAACTCATCCTCTCACTCCGCCATCAGCCCACCACCCACCGCTCCTCATCTTTTCTCCTCGATAAACCCAAGTCAAACCATCACATCCTTAAAAAGCTATGTGTGACTTTTTAGAGAAAGGTGTGGGAAAGGTGCCAGTATCAAACACGAACCATTTAAAACGAGCACTCCGCAGTCACAGATATCCTGACCGCTTTCTGTAGCATCAAATTCTACACCGACTACAGACTTAATTCCCCTTGGCTTCAACGATTGACCACGGCGATTTAAATAATGGACAGGAGGGAACCTCACAACTCTTCTAAAATCGGAGTCCACCAAATACCCATTTAAATAGGTACATTGTCTTATACAGATATTTACAAGCAGACTCAAACATATAATAAACTATGTAATGTTGAAATGAGTGGCGAAACTGTTGTAACAGTCTAAGACAAAAAAAAGGAACGAAACAAAAACAAACAAAAAAGGCGACGCACAACGAAGGAGTTATTCAGATTCAAACTGATATTCATCCAAGCATAGTCGGAAAACGCAAAATTGTAAAATTTTTGTGGCCGATGGATGAATATGTGACACTGCAGCGCTATTTCGCCGCATAGCCGTCAAGAATAGTAAACAGAGAACATATCTATACCAGGGCATAAAATTTTTGCCCATTCCTACATCTACATCTACATCCATACTCCGCAAGCCACCTGACGGCGTGTGGCGGAGGGTACCCTGAATACCTCTATCGGTTCTCCCTTCTATTCCAGTCTCGTATTGTTCGTGGAAAGAAAGATTGTCGGTATGCTTCTGTGTGGGCTCTAATCTCCCTGATTTTATCTTCATGGTCTCTTCGCGAGATATACGTAGGAGGGAGCAATATACTGCTTGACTCATCGGTGAAGGTATGTTCTAAAAACTTTAACAAAAGCCCGTACCGAGGTACTGAGCGTCTCTCCTGCAGAGTCTGCCACTCGAGTTTATCTATCATCTCCGTAACGCTTTCGCGATTACTAAATGATCCTGTAACGAAGCGCGCTGCTCTCCATTGGATCTTCTCTCTCTCTTCTATCAACCCTCTGGTACGGATCCCACACTGCTGAGCAGTATTCAAGCAGTGGGCGAACAAGCGTACTGTAACTTACTTCCTTTGTTTTCGGACTGCATTTCCTTAGGATTCTTCCAATGAATCTCAGTTTGGCATCTGCTTTACCGACGATCACCTTTATATGATCATTCCATTTTAAATCACTCCTAATGAGTACTCCCAGATAATTTATGGAATTAACTGCTTCCAGTTGCTGACCTGCTATTTTGTAGCTAAATGATAAGGGATCTATCTTTCTATGTATTCGCAGCACATTACACTTGAGATTCAATTGTCATTCCCTGCACCATGCGTCAATTCTCTGCAGATCCTCCTGCATTTCAGTACAATTTGAAACGTCCCCTTTTGAAAAATTATACATGACTGTGCTTAAAATGACACACAATATTTTTAGCGCAACGCAATCTGACTTTCAAAAATCCCTACAAAGGAATGGCTCTGACTAACATTAATCTATACCTTTCACAAATCACTTACCTCACAAAAATCTTCGTTACTCGAGCTACAGCAATACAGCGAGCGCCACTACTGCCAGCTAAATAACAGATTCAAACTACGGAAGGCACTAACTACTAGTAGGCACAGTTAGCAAATGAAAGATTTTAGTAGAGAACAACAATGTATTTACCTTAATAGTCATAATAAACATAGTAGTTCATGACATCCAGTATTACAAATTTCAAAACTTCGCCATCTCTCTCCTCACATCCACCACTGCTGGCGGCTCACCTCCAACTGCGCAACGCTAGGCGCTGTTAACATCCAGCTGCCCAACGCTACAATGGCGAGTATTACAACAATGCCAACCAGCCACAGACTGCACACTGCACAGTCAGTGATTTTCATACAGAGCATTAAGAAAACCTAAACAGCCTACTTACAAATTTTCCATTGTTACAACCTCTCGATACACCACAGCATCATCTGAAAAAAGCCTCAGTGAACTTCCGATGTCATCCACAAGGTCATTTATGTATATTGTGAATAGCAACGGTCCTATGACATTCCCCTGCAGTACACCTGAAATCACTCACTTCGGAAGACTTCTCTCCATTGAGAATGAAATGCTGCGTTATGTTATCTAGGAACTCTTCAACCAATCACACAATTGGTCTGATAGTCCATATGCTCTTACTTTGTTCATTCCGTCTACTCAGTTGGACAGTAAATACACATCGCAGACAGGCACCTGAACAATATACGCGCCATTTGAGTGAGGACGTATAGTTGAGCTCATAGAAGCCGGTAGAGTGATCGGCTAATCGCTCGACATCTTAATAGGCGTCTTTTCCTCAACATTGACGATAATGGTAGGAAAGGGTGAATCATTGCATAACTACGCGTCAAGAAGAACCTAGAGAAACGACAGAACTTGAGGACCGAGCAGTCGTCAGAGACGCACTCAGAGGCAAGGATTCATCATTATCATAAGCCCGACGTTTAACAGGTACTTCAGTGATCACAAAGACCATTAACAGACGGTTTAGGGAAGAGGGCTGTGCTCACGGCGTCCACTGGGCTGACTACTATTGACATCTGAGCACCAACAAGCCTTTTTGCAATGGTATCGGACTCATCGTCCAGGAATCTCTTTGTCTGTAGTAGAACTGTGTTCAGTGATGAGTGCCGCTTCGAACTTAGTTCCGATGAGCAGCGAAGTCGTGTCTGGAGACGCCCCGAACAGCGGTGGCGTACCAACCTGACTTTCGCCCGCCATAAGGCCCGACAGCTGGGATTAACGGTCTGTGGTGGCATTTCAGTTCCTAGCAGGCCCCCTTTGCTTGTCATCCGCGTCACGCATACAGCACAGCAGTACGTCGAAGACATTCTGCGCTCCTCTTTATTGGCCTTCATGTTCGACCGTTCTGGGTTTATACACTCCTGGAAATTGAAATAAGAACACCGTGAATTCATTGTCCCAGGAAGGGGAAACTTTATTGACACATTCCCGGGGTCAGATACATCACATGATCACACTGACAGAACCACAGGCACATAGACACAGGCAACAGAGCATGCACAATGTCGGCACTAGTACAGTGTATATCCACCTTTCGCAGCAATGCAGGCTGCTATTCTCCCATGGAGACGATCGTAGAGATGCTGGATGTAGTCCTGTGGAACGGCTTGCCATGCCATTTCCACCTGGCGCCTCAGTTGGACCAGCGTTCGTGCTGGACGTGCAGACCGCGTGAGACGACGCTTCATCCAGTCCCAAACATGCTCAATGGGGGACAGATCCGGAGATCGTGCTGGCCAAGGTAGTTGACTTACACCTTCTAGAGCACGTTGGGTGGCACGGGATACACGCGGACGTGCATTGTCCTGTTGGAACAGCAAGTTCCCTTGCCGGTCTAGGAATGGTAGAACGATGGGTTCGATGACGGTTTGGATGTACCGTGCACCATTCAGTGTCCCCTCGACGATCACCAGTGGTGTACGGCCAGTGTAGGAGATCGCTCCCCACACCATGATGCCGGGTGTTGGCCCTGTGTGCCTCGGTCGTATGCAGTCCTGATTGTGGCGCTCACCTGCACGGCGCCAAACACGCATACGTCCATCATTGGCACCAAGGCAGAAGCGACTCTCATCGCTGAAGACGACACGTCTCCATTCGTCCCTCCATTCACGCCTGTCGCGACACCACTGGAGGCGGGCTGCACGATGTTGGGGCGTGAGTGGAAGACGGCCTAACGGTGTGCGGGACCGTAGCCCAGCTTCATGGAGACGGTTGCGAATGGTCCTCGCCGATACCCCAGGAGCAACAGTGTCCCTAATTTGCTGGGAAGTGGCGGTGCGGTCCCCTACGGCACTGCGTAGGATCCTACGGTCTTGGCGTGCATCCGTGCGTCGCTGCGGTCCGGTCCCAGGTCGACGGGCACGTGCACCTTCCGCCGACCACTGGCGACAACATCGATGTACTGTGGAGACCTCACGCCCCACGTGTTGAGCAATTCGGCGGTACGTCCACCCGGCCTCCCGCATGCCCACTATACGCCCTCGCTCAAAGTCCGTCAACTGCACATACGGTTCACGTCCACGCTGTCGCGGCATGCTACCAGTGTTAAAGACTGCGATGGAGCTCCGTATGCCACGGCAAACTGGCTGACACTGACGGCGGCGGTGCACAAATGCTGCGCAGCTAGCGCCATTCGACGGCCAACACCGCGGTTCCTGGTGTGTCCGCTGTGCCGTGCGTGTGATCATTGCTTGTACAGCCCTCTCGCAGTGTCCGGAGCAAGTATGGTGGGTCTGACACACCGGTGTCAATGTGTTCTTTTTTCCATTTCCAGGAGTGTAGTTCAGCAACATAATGCCCGCCTGCACATGGCGAGAGTTTCTGCTGAAGAGCTTCGTCCTTGCCAGATCCTACCTTGTCCAGAAAAGTCTCCAGATCTCTCCCCAACTGAGATCGTTGGGAGCATTATTGTCAGGGCCCTCCAACCAACTCGGGAGTTTCACGATATAACGCGCCAATTGGACAGAACTGGCACCATACCCCTCAGTAAGACATCTAGTAACACTATCAATTAACGCCAAACCAAGTCACTGCTTCCACTTGACCAAAGGCGTTACTGACTTACTGAAGTTGTGAGGTTTTTCTCTTGAAAAACTCATCCAATTTATCTGAAATTGATATTATTAGTTTGCCGATTTCCGTCCCATTCGGATAATTCCTTCGTGGTACATCGTTTTGTGCTTTTGAGAAACGTTGGTACAGGAACTGCCAGACACGTTCGATGATTAAGAAAAAACGACATGCAACAAATCATAGAACCTAGACGAGTATAGAAATGAAACAATGAAAATGAGGGCGAGCAACACATACCGCCTAGCGATGGTACATGGCAATAGAAAGCTGAAACTGGCCGAGTGAGAGTAATTGAGGTGTAGGTGATCCTGATAGCGGTCGCTGCTTACGAGTAGACATTGTAATTCGAGGCACCTACTTGTTGTCACTAGCGAGCAAGAAACTGTTTTGCTCGACAAAACTGGCGTCTTTTCCTAAACTTCTGAGGCCTTAGGCGTCAGGGTAACTACTACAAAATGGCGCCCAGCTGTATCTACATCCACATCTACATCGATACTCTGCAAATCACATTTCAGTGTTTGGCAGAGAGTTCATCGAACTACCTTGACAATAATTTTTTGTTATTCCAGTCTCGTACAGCGCGCGGATAAATCGAACACCAATATCTTTCTGTGCGAACTCTGATTTTCCTTATTTTTCATGATGATCGTTTATCCCCATGTAGGTCGGCATCAACAAAATATTTACGCATTCGGAGGTGAAAATTGGTGAATGAGATTTCGTGAGAAGGTTCTGCCCCAACGTAAAAGGCCTTAGTTTTAATTATGTCCGCCACAAATCCCGTTTCATTTCAGTGACACTCTTTCTCCTATTTCGTGATAAAATAAAACGTGCTGGCCTTCTTTGAACTTTCTCGATGTACTCCGACAGCCCCGTCTGGTAAGGACCCTACACCACGCAGCAGTATTCTGAAAGAGTACGGACGAGCGTAGTATAGTAAATCTCGTTAATAGGTCTGTTATATTTCCTATGTGTCCTGCGAATGAAACGCAGTCTGCGAGACCGTTTTCTTCGAGGTAATTCATAATCTTCGAACACAATATATGTTCCAGTTTCCTGCTGCATATCCACTTTAATGATATGGATCTGTAATTTAGGGGATTACTCCAACTACTCCTCTTGAATACTGGTGTGACCCGTACAACTTTCCAGTCTTTAGCTACGGATCTTTCGTCGAGCGAACGGTTCTATATGATTAAATATGGAGCTAATGTATCAGCATACTCTGAAAGGAACTTACCTGGTACACAGTTTGGACAGGAAGACTTGCTTTTGTTTATGTTTTAAGTTGCTTCACTACGCCGAGGATACCTACTTCTACGTTACTCATGTTCGCAACTGTTCTTGATTAGAATTCTGGAATATGTTCTTCGTCTCCTTTGGTGAAGGAATTACGGAAGACAGTGTTCAGTAACTCTGCTTTGGCAGCACTGTTGTCTACAGAATTCCCACTGCTATCGCGCAGAGAAGGCATTGATTGTGTCTTGCCGCCAGGATATTTCACATAGGACCAGAATCTCCCTTGATTTTGCGCCAGGTTTCGAAACAAAGTTTCGTTGTGAAAACTATTACAAGGATCTCCCATTGAAGTACGCTCTAAATTTCGAGCTCCTATGAAGGATCGCCAATCTTCTTGCGTCCGCCTTAATTTGGCATGTTTTCTTTGTTGCTTCTGCAACACTGTTCTGAGCCGATTTGTGTACCAAGGAGGCTCAGATCCGTCATCTGTTAATTCATTTGGTACGAATCTCTCAGTTGCTCCCGGTACTGTTTCTTCGACTTCAAGCCACACCTGACCTAAACTTACATCGTTAGTTTGGAGGGAGTGGGGATTGAATCTCAGGAAGGTATCAAGAGAATTATTGTCTGTTTTTCTGAATAGGTATATTTTTATTTTATTTTTGGAAGTATTGTGACGTGAGAGCTGTTTGTACGAACTTCCTAAGATAACGTGTACCTATGGAAGTTCAACCAGCAGACTGAAAACGACCACTAACCTAGCGTACTATTTAAATCATCGGCATTCCAAGGAAACAGGCGACTCTCGAGAGAGGTACTACTTGTTACAGCCAACCTAAGTGAGTTCATTTTCACATCTTTGGAGGCTACTTTCTGTCAGACCCGTGAGGTTGCCAGACATTGACAATTTTTAACTGCTGAAGCTGCCTTTCTAGTGCATAAATGCTCGAGGCACCGTTCTAGTTTCTACAGGCTCTTACCCTTAATGAAAAACTCGTAACTTTATCTGCAAAAATTATGGAAAAATGACTTTGAACAACCTACCAACTAGCATTAGCCCTTGATGTCTTTCCTCGCATCACCAGTTATATTAATAACAAAATTAAGCACTCATTAATACGATTCACATTTTTACGTTACAGGTGGGAGTCAATAGCTTCATATGCATTACATGAACTATTTATTAAATTACACCACCTCCAGGTGGTGTGGCATCGCAAGAGAACACTTGTAAACATTATTTTTTCACTGACGAAGACATATGATGCCGAATACATTTCTCATGGCGTCAGTGGGTTACGGAATTACATGAAAATGCCTTTACCGTTTCGATTCTCGCTAAGACAAAAGTATGAGCTGGTGTGAGGATAATTTTTTAAACATACTTATTCTACAGACTTGCATGGGTACCTTGACGTTCCATGATATTTAATCATATTATTCCATAGATTCAAAGTGAGGGGATTCTTGATAATTCAGAATATGCGCTAAAACAAGAATAGATGATACGTATTTACAAAAAAAGGTATATGGCGTTGTCTTTTCAATACAGAATTTATGTGAAAAACTGAAACATAATTTCATTTGAAGGATAATATCAAACGTTTCACAAACACGCAAGTGTATACAGACTTAAATGTGTCAGGCAATTATTAGCCCTGTGCAGCCACGCATCATCGAACAAAAAGCTGTTTACACTTATGAACACTGACCACACAAGTTCACTAACATAAGTCATTGTGCTTTTACGGAGAAATTCATTAATGAAGGAGGTGTAGTTGGCACCAATAAAACGTCAAGGCACGTCTTAAAATGAACGTAATTAGTATCTAAACTTTTTGTGGCTTTTGAGAAGTAGTTCAAATTTGTGTTTCTGAATAATGAACATGTTTTTGGAAAAAACTGAATAACTTTAAATCTGAACGTAGATCATTCTTTTTTCCTGTACTGATTCTAGAAACTGAGTTTTCATTTCAAGAATAGGTTTATTAAATTATGGAAAAGAGTAATATTTTGGAAATCAGTAGTAAATATTTGTTGTTCCCTGAACAGGTCTCTGCAGGAAAGCTTATGTATCATAAGAGAGTAAAGAGGGTATAACGTCACCACAATGGTACTTGCCTGTAATGGACGTCGACATGCCTTTCCTGGTTTATGCATGTCACACCTACCATATAAATTCGGTGCTAGGCTTCTTTCACTAAACCTGGAGTGCTAAGAGTAGTCTATCATTGCCAAACTCATGTCGACAGACACCTGAGGACATTACAACTAATATCATGACTTCACTGTACATCTTCAACTGTTAACTAGTTACGTATAGGATTATTCCATGTGACAAGATTGAGTATATGATTTGCCTTACAGAAAAAAAAGTGAAGCACTCAGACAGGGAGGAGGAAATTAAGTGAAACTTGTTGGATTATGAGTGTTCCTCACGGTATTTCTGTGATTAAAAATCGGGTCAAATTTACAAAATACTTGGCAGTATCAGCACTCTTATCAGTTACACACTCTCTCGCCTGGACGCGACCACTGATCCGCTTGGGAACAATATCAATAAGCAATATACCGTCGCCTAAGGCAGAGGGGCTCACAATTGTTATAAATGATCCATGTTATCCAGAATACTTGCACCTGGACGGAATTGTCATCCGAGATAGACCCATTACGATCTGGGAAATTGCTGCTCACATCCTCAACATCACCGTTGTACCTCAACATGACCGTTCATAGAGAAACACGCCCTGTGTACACGAAAATTGTCCTGTTGAAATATGACACCACAATTTCGTTGCAGAGAGGAAACACAAGAGAACGCTGGATGTCCATGATATGCTGTTATGCCACCTCAGTGACAACTAGATGCGACCTGAAGTCATATAGGTATTTGATGACTTCCCACACAACGAGCGTTAAGTCTCTCGAAAATACGAGAAGGATGGGACCTTTCCAAAGATCACCTCCATACTCACCAACCATGGTAATCAGGGGACTGCAGATCCATGATTCATCTCTGAACACAATACGACGCCATTCATCACGTTCTCGCTTCCCACGCCCGGGTTCCCGGGTTCGATTCCCGGCGGGGTCAGGGATTTTCTCTGCCTCGTGATGACTGGGTGTTGTGTGCTGTCCTTAGGTTAGTTAGGTTTAAGTAGTTCTAAGTTCTAGGGGACTGATAACCATAGATGTTAAGGCCCATAGTGCTCAGAGCCATTCATCAGCAGTCTTTGCTTCCAAGGGACCTATGACCTCGTAGTTTGGTCCCTTCCCCCCTGTTTTAAATCGACCAACCAACCAATCTTTGCTTCCTGGTCACGAACCGTTCAATATGCAGCCATTTGTGCTGTAGCAGCAGGCATGAGATGTTATTCCCCAAATGCGGCTAATGCTAGTATCCGACCAACTGTGCGGGATGACACAGAATGTATGAGGGAGTCCATTACTTGTGGACCGTTGGTAGGTGCAAATGTTACGGAGCTACGATGTGCTCCGTGCACAACACCGTGATATTCCCTTTCGATATTACAGAGGCCGTGTTTTTTCCGAAAGCAACATTGTATCGTAATTCTGAATGACACTGGCACTGCAATATCTACCGACAACGGGCAAGCGACTTTCAAGTAAAATGTCTCCCCTGTACAGGTATATAGATAAAGGGTGTACGAGTAAATGTTGTAGACACATGGTTGATGACATATGGGAGTTGGGGTCTGACCGTGAGTCGTGCTCGGTTAGCCATATGGTAAGGCGGCCGCTAGTGATAAGGGGGTAATCAGGGTTCGAGTCCCGGTCGGGCACAAATTTTCACTGTCGTTATTCCATTATACAGCCGATGGTTGTCCATATTCGCAGCTGCAAATACATTTCAAACCTCACTTGTGGTTGTCGTACGGGATCAACCGGAACCATGACGACGCGTGTGCCTGCCCTCACATGCATTACAACATCCGGCCACTTATACACGCAAGTGTCACATAAATCTGGGAACTGCACGATTCTAACAGTCGGCCGAATGGAAACTCACAATAAGGCCTCTTTTCAAGCTCTTTCAGATGCTCGTAAGGCCGTCCCAAACAAGTATGCGGCATCTGTGTATCCTTCACAGTAATTAGTTAACATCTGATTCTGTTCACTCACCTGGTATACCTTCTGAGGCTGGCAATAACGCTAATCTATAACAAAACTAATACACTCTGCTGGCCGTTGAATCAGTCATAGAGAATTCCATCTCTAATCATTTGCGCACACGCCGATCATGTGTATGAGTCCGAAGTTACATTGACGTTCGACCATCGAATGACAGAGGTGACGAGCTCCAATCAGCGGGTGGCGTCTCCCTGACGGCAATGTGATTAATAGAGAAGTCTTGAAGTTCCCGCATCAAAAGAACTCACAACGCAATTCCTGGCGGTAGTGTGCAGCACAAGCATTAACGTTCGTTGCAGAATTTCATTACTTAAATGAATTTATCTATGTTCCCCCAAATTACAGCATAGCTCTTCCAGATATTACTTCATTTTCATAGTCTAGTTTGTGTGTCTGGTACTCTAGCTGCCACAAAATGACTAAACACTTCTGCGCGGCATCAAATACGGAGTACAAATCCTGAGACAGAAATTCAACAATCAAATCAATGATGAAAAGCAATGCGGAGCATAAGAATGTTGATAAACTGTGTAAAAATATTTTGCACAAGTTAGTTAATTGGGTTGCGCCTAAAAATTTAACTGCTATTACCGCTAGAGTGTGGTTGAGAGGACAATATATATATGCCTGACTATTTTAATATCGAAGATTTCACAAAGCGAACGACTCGCAGAGCTGTCGCCAAGTGTAACATTCTTTTAATAAAATAAGAAAACTTTACGACTACGTTGAATGAAAGTGTAACGTTCTTTAAAATAGTGTTTCTTCTGATTATCTGTAATGAATGCCTGACCTGTGGAACCGATACTAAACTCGAATTTTCGTGTAGCTTGTTGTAAGTGAAATAGGTGTGTTCACTCTGTGTTATTGTTAGCAAAAACTTCATACGCATTGATACCAGTAAAGAAATACAGTAACTGCAAAATACATTCAGCACCTTAGGCACTGAATCCTCTGCCCATGTTCAAAACTGATAACTTTGGTCTCTGTGCGCGTAATAGATAAATTAAATTGTCTTACATCTAAAGCAGCAACGTCGGAACGCGATATACACTCCTGGAAATTGAAATAAGAACACCGTGAATTCATTGTCCCAGGAAGGGGAAACTTTATTGACACATTCCTGGGGTCAGATACATCACATGATCACACTGACAGAACCACAGGCACATAGACACAGGCAACAGAGCATGCACAATGTCGGCACTAGTACAGTGTATATCCACCTTTCGCAGCAATGCAGGCTGCTATTCTCCCATGGAGACGATCGTAGAGATGCTGGATGTAGTCCTGTGGAACGGCTTGCCATGCCATTTCCACCTGGCGCCTCAGTTGGACCAGCGTTCGTGCTGGACGTTCAGACCGCGTGAGACGACGCTTCATCCAGTCCCAAACATGCTCAATGGGGGACAGATCCGGAGATCTTGCTGGCCAGGGTAGTTGACTTACACCTTCTTGAGCACGTTGGGTGGCATGGGATACATGCGGACGTGCATTGTCCTGTTGGAACAGCAAGTTCCCTTGCTGGTCTAGGAATGGTAGTACGATGGGTTCGATGACGGTTTGGATGTACCGTGCACTATTCAGTGTCCCCTCGACGATCACCAGTGGTGTACGGCCAGTGTAGGAGATCGCTCCCCACACCATGATGCCGGGTGTTGGCCCTGTGTGCCTCGGTCGTATGCAGTCCTGATTGTGGCGCTCACCTGCACGGCGCCAAACACGCATACGACCATCATTGGCACCAAGGCAGAAGCGACTCTCATCGCTGAAGACGACACGTCTCCATTCGTCCCTCCATTCACGCCTGTCGCGACACCACTGGAGGCGGGCTGCACGATGTTGGGGCGTGAGCGGAAGACGGCCTAACGGTGTGCGGGACCGTAGCCCAGCTTCATGGAGACGGTTGCGAATGGTCCTCGCCGATACCCCAGGAGCAACAGTGTCCCTAATTTGCTGGGAAGTGGCGGTGCGGTCCCCTACGGCACTGCGTAGGATCCTACGGTCTTGGCGTGCATCCGTGCGTCGCTGCGGTCCGGTCCCAGGTCGACGGGCACGTGCACCTTCCGCCGACCACTGGCGACAACATCGATGTACTGTGGAGACCTCACGCCCCACGTGTTGAGCAATTCGGCGGTACGTCCACCCGGCCTCCCGCATGCCCACTATACGCCCTCACTCAAAGTCCGTCAACTGCACATACGGTTCACGTCCACGCTGTCGCGGCATGCTACCAGTGTTAAAGACTGCGATGGAGCTCCGTATGCCACGGCAAACTGGCTGACACTGACGGCGGCGGTGCACAAATGCTGCGCAGCTAGCGCCATTCGACGGCCAACACCGCGGTTCCTGGTGTGTCCGCTGTGCCGTGCGTGTGATCATTGCTTGTACAGCCCTCTCGCAGTGTCCGGAGCAAGTATGGTGGGTCTGACACACCGGTGTCAATGTGTTCTTTTTTCCATTTCCAGGAGTGTATTATGCTCTCTCACGAAAAAAAGCTAGTTACAGGCTCAGCGGTGTGCAATGCTGGCCTTAATAATTTGAAATGTACACGAAATTCTTTTGGCTGATAAATGAAAACATTTGACATAACTCCAACTTCTCAGAAAAACTAATGACCTGGAGAGGGAGGGTGTGGTGATTCTGGTAAATTACTAAAACTGATTTTTTTAGCAAAATTATATTCTAAGTTAAGTTTGTCTGTTCAAAACATTTGACAATTGAAGTTGGTCACAATAATAGATCATATTTACTAATTGATTCACGAACAATGAGATTTATAGAGCAAGTATTACCTAACCTCACTAAACCAGCATAAATACAAATCATCAATAAATGATAATTAATAGAAATCCTCAGTTGCCGACAGGTGTTGCTGATATAGCTCGATGGGGACAGCTGAAAATGTGTGCCCCGACCGGGTTTCGAACCCGGGATCTCCTGTTTACATGGCAGACCCTCTATCCAACTTTTTTTTTTACCACCCCCAAAATCATATCTAACGTAAAAATAAAAAATAAAACAAATCTACTGCCACCGCCAGTTTCACCCTAACCAACTTTCTTTTTTTTTCTTTATATTTGAGCCACCGAGGACACAGATGAATAGCGCGACTGCAGGGACTTATCCCCTGCACGCCTCCCGTGAGACCCACATACCCAACTGCCCACAATCTACATACGTCGGCAGCTGAGGGTTTCAATTAATTATAATTTATTCTAGAGAAGCTGCACGGTCATCAATGGTATCTGCTCTTTCGAGAACAGTTACTCTCTTCATGTATACAAATCATCAAATTATACAGTTTACGTACATTCTGCGGTTACTTAACAATTCTTAATTATAAGCCAACTCATCTATACTAACGTGCTGCAAAACGAAAATCATAATTATTTAACATCTTTGCCTTGCTTGCATGAAGACTTCTGCTTACATGTTCTAGTAATTCCTACGTTAATCTAACACTTGGTGACTTCACAGAGCACACCACAAAAACTGCCTATTCCATCCTCTTTTGCTCACAAACAGCTACCTACAACTGTGCTCGAAGCGCTCTTTTACTCCAACACTACAATCTCAGACCAAAAGCAGTATCTTGGACTCTGCAGACGTGCACAGTCAGCGATGGGGTTTATAAAGCCTATCAGAGACATAAATCGTTCATAATATTCGGTTGCCACATACAAATGTGCCCCAGTAGACACCTTTCACTGATAAGCCAAAAAGTGGCAGATATCAGGTAGGCTGAGTAACTGCGGTACAGCAGCTGTCAACATCAGTGATGGAGGAATGGAACGCATTCCCACAAGAAATCCTTTCCGACTTTGTGTTCAGCATCGGAGGACGATGCAGAGTATGCGGTGTCGTCATTGGTGATTACATTTCCAGTAGAACAATGTCGCAAATTTGTCCGCAGCTCGTGGTCCTGCCTCGTGAAGACTGGGTGTTGTGTGATATCCTTAGGTTAGTTAGGTTTAAGTAGTTTTAAGTTCTAAGAGACTGATGACCATAGATGTTAAGTCCCATAGGGCTCAGAGCCATTTGAACCATTTTTGTCTCAAATTTTCTTATTTCTAGAGGAATATAATGAATCGCGTTGACTACAGTTTACTTACGGACTTTGAACAAAAGTGTCACTTTTGTTCAACTTATCGCGTATTTCTTTCAGTTACTCTCTGTGCTATGCTGTAGGAGTATACGTATGGTTCAGGTTTCATCGTATGTTTCTCTGCAGTGACATATAATGTGATAAAGCGAAATTTACTTTCGTCCTTAGGGTTTTCACGCCATTAATATCTAGGAATTACGCAGAATATTCATTTTAAAATTCTGCTTCCTGTTCGCTTTAAGTTACAAAATGCACAACTTTGCTTCCGGTGTTTTTTCCCCAACATTTGAGGCTTTAATGAAACAAAGTGGTTACACATGTATAATTCAAAGTATTTTACATCGCTGGCCACTACTTTCTCCCATATTTTGGGCAGTGTATGAATCCCGCGACGAAAAAATTGTTTATCTTTTGAAGCGATCCACGAATCGATTCAATTTGTGACTTCTTTGTGAGATCAGAAGTGTAGGTCAGCCAGGCCATGCACTATTGATCTAAACAGGTGATAGTCAGAGGGAGCAATGTCTGGTCAATACGGCGTGTGGGGTAGTACTTCCCATTTTAAAGTTTCTTAGTACATTTTGACCTCTTTTGCAACGTGGGTCCAGCGTTGTCGTGCTGCAAAATCACTTTATTGTGCCTCTCGCTGTAATACATCCGTTTGTCTTTTAATGCTCTGCTCAGACACATTAATTGCGTTCGTTAACAAACACCTGTGATTGTTTCACTTGGTTTTAACACCTCATAGCACACGATGCCGAGCAGGTTCCACCAAATGCAGAGAACGATCTTGGAGCTATGAATATTAGCTTTGGCAATCGACGTGGAAGCATGCCCGGGATATCTCCATGTTTTTTTTCGGTTAGGGTTATCGTAATGAACCCACTGTTCGTCCCCGGTCACAATGCGATGCAGTAATCCCTTCTGTTTTTTGCCTCTGAAGCAACTATTCATGAACACACAAACGCCGTTCAACGTCTCTTGGTTTCAGCTCACAAGGAACCCAAGTTCCTTCTTTCTGAATCATGGCCACAGCCTTGAGACGTTTGAAATGGCTTACTGTGTCACTTTCACTAATCATGCCAATTCTTCTTGAGTCTCACGCAATGTCTCCAATTCTGCCACTACGCCGGTCCACGACGTTAAAATCGCCGTTATTGAAGCGTTGAAACCACTCATGACACGTTCTTTCGCTAATAGCGTCCTTACCATACGTACTTCAGAGCATTCGAAGAGACTCAGCCGCTGTTTTCTTCATATTGAAACAAAATAGCAACACCTCCCGCGCCTTGACTTCCGGAAGGCGTTCGATACAGTTACGCACTGTCGCCTGATGAACAAAGTAAGAGCCTGCGGAATATCCGACCAGCTGTGTGGCTGGATTGAAGAGTTTTTAGCAAACAGAACACAGCATGTTGTGATCAATGGAGAGACGTCTACAGACGTTAAAGTAACCTCTGGCGTGCCACAGGGGAGTGTTATGGGACCATTGCTTTTCACAATATATATAAATGACCTAGTAGATAGTGTCGGAAGTTCCATGCGGCTTTTCGCGGATGATGCTGTAGTATACAGAGAAGTTGCAGCATTAGAAAATTGTAGCAAAATGCAGGAAGATCTGCAGTGGATAGGCACTTGGTGCAGGGAGTGGCAACTGACCCTTAACATAGACGAATGTAATGTATTGCGAGTACATAGAAAGAAGGATCCTTTATTGTATGATTATATGATAGCGGAACAAACACTGGTAGCAGTTACTTCTGTAAAATATCTGGGAGTATGCGTGCACAACGATTTGAAGTGGAATGATCATATAAAATTAATTGTTGATAAGCCGGGTACTAGGTTGAGATTCATTGAGAGAGTCCTTAGAAAGTGTAGTCCATCAACAAAGGAAGTGACTTACAAAACACTCGTTCGACCTATACTTGAGTATTGTTCCTTAGTGTGGGATCCGTACCAGATCGGGTTGACGGAGGAGATAGAGAAGATACAAAGAAGAGTGGCGCGTTTCGTCACAGGGTTATTTGGTGAGCGTGATAGCGTTACGGAGATGTTTAGCAAACTCAAGTGGCAGACTCTGCAAGAGAGGCGCTCTGCATCGCGGTGTAGCTTGGTCGCCAGGTTTCGAGAGGGTGCGTTTCTGGATGAGGTATCGAATATATTCCTTCCCCCTACTTATACCTCCCGAAGAGATAACGAATGTAAAATTAGAGAGATTCGAGCGCGCACGGAGGCTTTCAGACAGTCGTTCTTCCCGCGAACCACACGCGACTGGAACCGAAAAGGGAGGTAATGACAGTGGCACGTAAAGTGCCCTCCGCCACACACCGCAGGGTGGCTTGCGGAGTATAAATGTAGATGTAGATGTAGATGTAGAAATGACTAGAATTAGGCTCGTAAACTGGCATTTTCAGTCAAGAACAACTTTATGATGCAGACACAAATCGACTAATGTTTGAATGAATTTATGTTGACCGAGAGCCAAGCTAACTGCCTGATGTCTGCGATCTGTTTCTTTCTACTGCTACTTACTGTTGTCGCCACCTATCGGCAAACGGGGGAAGCAAAGTTGTACACCTTGAATATAAAGGGTGTCACAAAACGATATCAACAAAATTTGAGGGGTTGTAGAGGGTATCGTGTGGAACAAACTGAGGATGTGAACACATATCGGGAAATATTCAAAGATGCTACAAAGCGTAGTAGATACAGGCGCCAGCGCTTGCCGCTACGCCGGACCTCCGGCAGTAAACTTTACTTTGTATGCTGACAGACCGGACGCGGAACGTCTCGCAACGTTGTTTGCGTTGTTTGTTGTGTCACGACCACCAGTGTAGAAGATAGTGCTAGCTACTGCGTAGACCGCCTCGTCTCCTAAGAATGCGATGCTCTGTTGCCTCGGTGGATGACGGTTTCAGACACGGATTTCGAGAGCTTCATTTTTCTCCTGTATACCGGAAAACATTGGAGATTTCAAAATTAACTGCAGATAAAAACCTGTATCTAGAGTGGTTTTCCACTGTGGCATCATAGTATCACACGCGTAGGGGACAAGGCCTGTCTACGCGGCACCTAGTTTAATCTTCTCCACTGCCGACCGTGGCAGTCAGTCGCAATCACTGAGTATACTGACAAGGGGAAGGCCTCAGACACGGCCAACCGATTCGGCTCAAATTTCTCAAGTGGCTTGTGTACAACCTAAAACGAAGGACCCTAAGATATTTTGGGTCAAAACCCCCAAATTTTGAGAAAATCACCCCTAAAAGTTATGACGAGCAATCGACTCAAAATTGGCGGGATCAGTAGGTAATTGTAAATAGAGCATTTTTCATCACCAGATATGGGGTCCGAAAACGCATACTTCTCGAGAAATCGAGGTAATAAACTTTTATAACAGCCGTTCTGTAACCACATGGTAAACACTACTCGGTCAGAGGGTTAGCTACCGTCTGTAATAAAAAAAAACAGAGTTAATCGGTCAACAACGAACTTAAACGGATGTCTTATGACGTCCGCCCCGAGCAGATGCAACGAACGAAAGCGAACAAAATGAGATAAAAAAAAAAGATAGCGCAACGGCCAAGGTAAGTGTCGGGGAATCGGAGAACGCTCTCGAATCTCGAAGAAACCTATCGGAAGTTCTTCTTTTGGTTTATATTTTTCATATATCAATTGTTAGGGATGGGAGGGTTAATAAGGTAAGTAAATCAATCTAAATCAATAAGGTAGGCAAATAAAATTCTCAATCCTCTTGGGATAGTCAACAACTAAGATAGTACTCCAGGTCACTTTACAATGGCTCTTCCAGTGACTGTTACGTGTCCTCACTTTTCAACTAGATTGATGGTACTTGTCATATAAATATTCGAAACAAATATTGACATATAAATATTCGAAACTCACGGCACCAAGAACATCTAGTGAATGCAATCATTCGACAGCTACACTGTTCCTTCCGAAGAGTCGGCGAAAAGCGTTTACCATGTGGGTACAGAAGCGGCAGTCGTAAAAGTTTTTTTTTTTCGTTTTCTGGAAAAGTTTGCGTTTGCGGACCCCATACCTGTTGATGAAAAATGCTCTATTTACAATTATTTATCGATCCCTCCAATTTTGAGTCGATTGCTCATCATAACCTTTAGGGGTGATTTTCTCAAAAACGCGGGGGTGTTGACCCAAAATATCTTAGAGTCCTTCGTTTTAGGTTGTACAAAAGCCACGTGCCAAATTTGAGCCGAATCGGTTGGCCGTGTCTGAGGCCTTCACCTTGTGAGAGACTTTCCGCCTATGGTCCATCAGCGTGCGAAAGACAGGTTTAGTGCCTAAGGGGTGGCCGTAGTGGCAGGCGCCGACACCTATAGCTCCGATGCTCTGCAGCATCCTTGGATGACGTTGCCGGTCACGGATTCCAGTTCTCAATGTTTTTTTCATGGCACACTCTACAACCCATTAAAGACTGTCAGTATCGTTTTGTATACCCGGTATAATCTGGCGTTCTAATATCAGTATCGCTCATCTGTGAGTCTTCGTGGCGGTGAGACACACGTATCTTTAAAAGCAGAATTTTATTTTCTTGCTTCTCTCTACTTCCGCTATTTTAAACACCTGAAGGATCCACGACCGACTGGCTGGAATGTTAACATATGTTTGTTGATGCGGTTTCGTCCGAATAGGAGTCCCATGACACAGGTGGTACCTCATGACGACACCATAAGCGAAAGACATTCGTTGCCAGACGCAGCAAGGTATTGGAGACGGCACAGACACGCCGTCAACAGTTTCCATACACCGCCGATGCCGGAAGCTTGCTTACGACACTGCGCCACGCCGCTCATCCCACTCAGTAACCATCGTCATAGATCAGGTCCGGTTGCGACCTATCAGAACTATTTGTCGGAGTCGAGTACCAAAGTTTATAATCAATTGCACATCTGTATTGTACCAAGTGATGACATTATTTTCAGTGACACTAGCGAATACACAGTGACATCCCTTTGGACATGGATTGTTTCCAAGTTAAGTAAGTTAGATCGTTCAAATTATAAGAAAGTCATCTAGTATTTTCTGTATGTTGTAGTAGCCACTCGATCTCCTCTAGAAGTAAATATTGACTTGCTACGACACACTGCAGCTGACTTTACATGTAATTTAAAATTCCTTGGATTATATGACGGTCTTTCCCCAGCAATTGACTCTAAAACTGGAAGCTTCATGAGCGACCCTTCTTATAAATGCACAATATGCAATTTCATTTTCTCAATCCGATTCCTTGCAGTCTCTTTTTTTTTTTTTTTTTTTTTTTTTGAGAGTCTGATAATCTGTTTTCGCGGCCTTCATTTCCATCTGTCACTAGTTCACTTGATTCACATTTATGTAAACCGCGGATTGTAGCGTCTTCAGCTTCAGTCACTGTGTTCTATGTTTGTTGCATCTGAGAGAAATGTTCTCAGTTTGTCCGTGAAGTAAGTCGAAAGTTACTATAGTTTCGACCAAATAGAATTATTCTTGTAGGGTTCAAAAATGTTTAAATGTGTGTGAATTCCCAAAGGACGAAACTACTGAGATCATCGGTCCTTAGAGTTACACACTGCAAGGTTGTAGAATTGTAACACGGAAAGGGCGCAGAAATTTGTAAAGCTTTTTAAGAAAGCGTAAAATAATGTAGGTACTAGACATATGTTAGATGACTATAAGTAAAACTTTTTGTAAGAACCGTTGTTAAAACTCCGTCAAATACCAGATGCAATGACCCACAAGTTGTAATGCGAGAAGTATCAAGAAATAGAAGGAATTAATTAGCAAGAGAAGATTCCTACAAGGCAGAAGCGTCGAGAGAAGGGAAAGGACCGCGAGACCAACAGAAGGCCCTTGTAACTGAAGTGGGCAATAAATTTGACCGCTAGGTGGAACCCTGCTGGCACGGAAACTCCCTGCAGTGACACGACGGGACGTCGAACGCCGGAAAGTTCTCCGAGCACCCCGAATGAACGGAGCGAGCAAAAAACGGCCCGACGAGAAGACCGCTTGGGGAAGCCACCACTGGCAAAAAATGTGTAAAAGTCACACTACCGCTATTAAACAGCACGCTATTGCACAAAACTGAAGGAAACGTCCACAAAGTAAAAATGACATGCCCAAACAATTTATCGAAGTGTTACTAAGAGGAGAACTTCAAAGCGACTAGTTATCAATAAATATTTCCATATCCTGCCCAGAGAAGAACCAAAAATCAAGTAAGAAGCAGAGAAAAAGCAGGAAGAACAGAAGTTGAAGATTCACAAGATTGAGACCAAGAAAGAAGATGGGTGAAGAATTGACAACATACCATCCCAAATCCCTATCCTATTGCAAACTAGTCGTCTGCGAAGTATTACAACGAAAAAGGACCGCTTTCAGCGACACATAACGATGACTTTTACGCGTTCAAAGCCAGTAAACCACGAGATTCTGCACTCACAGCTCCATTCCATTATGGGACCTCCACAACAGCAACACACACTTGCAAAGCCAACAAGGAACGACGAACGAAGCTGTACATCAAATACTTGCCCACATCCATCCCACTCAAGTGCAAAAACATTTGCCAACCTCATGCTTAAACATTCATAGGATAGTGTGATTGTGTAAAATCAAATTATGTGATGTAAGAATTGTGCAAAAGAAACATGTGAAAAACTAAATAAGTTAAGCACTCCAGACAGCTAATAAACTACAAAATAACAGTCATTGACTATGGACTTAAATAAAAAAATAAACTATCGATAAAAATAAGTCATTAGTTCTGAAATGGACAGTATATAAAAAACAAAAGTAAGGCATAATAAACACTAAAACTATATGCCACTTATTTTCTCCTCATAAAAATAAAAGAATAACTATATTTTATTTATTTTCTCCTTATAAAAACAAAGAATAAACAAGTATCTTGTTGGATGTTTTCCCTTTTTTTAACATTTGTACCATTTGTTAGGATAATATCTCAACACTTGTGTATGTATATTTCTTTGTCAAAGCAATTCTTGGAAATAATTCTTATTTGTTAGTGTAACAAGGTTGAAATGAGTGTCTAGAAACAAAAAAATTTTACTTGTACATGATATTTAGAAAATGTCTTAGGAATAGATTTTACATAATTACTACATTTATATAAAAAAAATATAATTCTAAGAAAATCGATGTGGAAGACTCCTCACTTACGATAACAAACTTCTTAAAAAGCAAACTTCACACATAAATAAAGAAAGAAAATAATTAAAAATTAATAATAGCATAAAAATATTCTTCTCTTGTCACTTTTGAGAATAATTTGGAAGAATAAAAATAAAAAATTAGTAATACAAACTAGCATAGAACCAGAATAACGTGGTTCAACAGTAGGCAACAAAATTTAGATAAAGCAATAATTTTTGACTAACTTAGACAACGATTCAATCCTTGCCTAAATTCAGTGCAAAATTTAAGTTCGAAGGGTGGTGATATGTAAGGTGTCAGGCAAATCCAACACCTTCCATGAAAACCCTGACATGATAAGCGAATCCAGTAGTATGTCACATAGCTCCGAATAAATCGTGACATTAAATTAACCAAACTAATACGAGTAACGAGTAAGCAAATGGAATACCACAGACTAACACAAGAATGCCTAAATGCATGTCTTACCTTCCCACCATGAGACAGACACAGTTCCAAGGGGAGAAACGAGAAGCCAAGAGCAGAACCATGTTAAGCTGGAAGGCCCTACGATAAGGGATGGACGGACACCAATGTCACCAGCTAACTGCTAGGACCACACCACCTGCAAGTTTTAGTGTGAGACTTTTTCGCGTCTCTGTTACGTTAGGACCACCCCCCAGCCCATGTTAAAAGATAGACCCCTCCAGAAGAACAGTATAGATCTTACGATAACGCTAAAAGGACCACACCAGCTGCAAGTTTTAGCGTGAGACTTTTTCGCTTCTCTGTTACGTTGCAAACTTTAAAAACATTGCCCCACCACGAAAAGTATAACAATTCTCATTTGGTAGACAG
Organism: Schistocerca cancellata; assembly: GCF_023864275.1. Taxonomy (NCBI): domain Eukaryota; kingdom Metazoa; phylum Arthropoda; class Insecta; order Orthoptera; family Acrididae; genus Schistocerca; species Schistocerca cancellata. The sequence goes on along the minus strand of NC_064628.1, from coordinate 146,253,729 downwards.
AATTTTTGTAGGCGGAGCTTAAGGTTAACATTGAGACCCTGATTGGTCAGATGAAAACACAGCCAGATAGTTTTTTTTAAACCAACTTCGGTAAATTATAGTAAGGAGAAGTTAGGAGAGAGTTGCTTCCGAGACAGCAAGGTGAGCGGAGCTGTGCTGTCCGCCGCCCCCTGACGAACACCGACAAGGTAATGAACACACGCGATGCCGCATTTTTGAGCGCATAAGGCTTCACTCAGAACTGCAGAAGTCTCATCTGTTACATTCCGTTTACGTAATACTAGTGTCGATCGTCAATTAAAGCTCATGGTGTTCACATTTGCCACTTGAAGTAAAAATCTGAAACGCGATGATTTTTCTGTTATATAGTTATTGAGAAGCCACATCAGCAACTGTAATTTACGACAAGTTAGATAAGTAATTAAAGATAATTGAGGTTCACTGTAGACCATTTTGACAGTTTTCTCTTTTGTGAAACTTAATTTAAACCTAGATTATAGATGTGATATGGCGTAGGTCATCCTTCGATCCATTGTAGAACTTGGAAACCCATTCAGGGAATATTCGTTCACATTTTTGTTGAACGCTGTCGGTTTTTACCATCCTGTATTAAAACATTTCCTTTTATCAATAGTGCAATTTATAAACAATGTTTTGTGAGTAGAATAAAATTTCCAGTGGTAACCTTAACTGCTTTTTCGACGTTATTTTACCAACTAACTAAAAATAGGAAAGCCTTGAACTCCTTCCACTAAATTTAGTTAGTATTAAGATTCTTTTACAGGGAGTGCAGTGGAGCTGACGCTCAATTCATTGAGTATTTGGTTATATCATCGCTAGTCTCACTGAACTCTTCTGAATTCTACATGTCATGTGTGGCCTGGCGTTTCCTTACCAGCAACAGGTCCCGGGTTCAAACTAGTCAATTCCCTAAAAAACACACTCAGAGCGTCGTTGCGCGAAAGTGGTAGGGAGACACGATATAGAACAAACAGACACCACGCAGAATGTTTGGAATACCACTTAAACTAACTTATACTAAGAACACACGTCAACACTCATGACCGAGGGAGGACTCTAACTTCCGTCGGGAGGGAACGCGCAACGCGTGAACTGGTGCCTCAAGCCAACCTAAGTGACCGAGCAGTTCTAGGCGCTACAGTCTGCAACCGCGCGACCGCTACGAGCGGAGGTTCGAATCCTGCCTCGGGCAAGGATGTGTGTGATGTCCTTAGGTTAGTTAAGTTTGAGTAGTTCTAAGTTCTAGGGGACTGATGACCTCAGATGTTCCATAGTGCTCAGAGCCATTTGAACTATTATTGGCGCCTCAAACCGCGCAGCCACGACGCGAGACTTGCAGGTTTCGTGATGACTATTTTGCATTTGGCAATCAGCGTTTCTGTAATAGCTCCATAGTCGTCACTCCTCAGCTTTACATAGCCAAGAGATCTGATACATTGCTTACGCGCGTAGGATACTGAATGCGCAGTTTTTCCAGTCGAAACTGCACAGGTTGAAGTCATCACCTACCAGTACCGAATGCTCGGAGTATTCCCGTGCTATCTAGTTAAGGTTATTCAATTATGTTATGTAAACTGGAGGAGGAGGGAGGTGGGAGGTGAAAGGAAAGAAAAGGGAAGGGATTACTAATAGCAGCTGCATTAGAAAAACGAGCGGCATCAGCGGTAGCGACTGGGAATGGATGCGGAACTGTGATTCGAATCCATGCTCTCCTACTTACTCGACAGTTGTGTTAACCACTGCGCCACCCGGACACAGAGCTTCTTACACACTATATCAGCACATCTTCTGAGTGACCCACATTCTCACTTAGTGCCGCCTATCTGCAGTCCTCGTCCATGTTCTCCATACTCGATTGGGATTCCCGCAGGATATCGGACGTAATGTGGTGGATCCATTGTCTGTATAGGTTAATAAATTATATGAGTGTGTGGTGTCTGTTCATTAGGACATGTCCAAAAGAACAAACACTACACATTGATCGTGACGGGGCCAGTATCTCACGAAATAAGCGTCAAACGAAAAAAAACTATGTAGATCGAAACTTGCCTAGCTTGAAGGGGAAACCAGATGGTGATATGGTTGGCCCGCTAGATGGCGCTGCCATAGGTCAAACGGATACCAACGGCGTTTTTTTAAATAGAAACCCCAATTTTTATTACATATTCATGTAGTAGGTAAAGAAATATGAATGTTTTAGTTGGACCATGTTTGTGATAGATGGCGCTGTAGTAGTCACAAATGTATTAAGTACGTGATATCACGTAACATTCCGCCACTACGGACGGTATTTGCTTCGTGATACATTACCCGCGTTAAAATGAACCGTTCACCAATTGCGGAAAAGGTCAATATCATGTTGATGTATGGCTATTGTCTTCAAAATGCCCAAAGGGCGCGTGATATGTATGCTGCTCGGTATACTGGACGACATCATCAAAGTGTCCGGACCGTTCGCCGGATAGTTACGTTATTTAAGGCACATTTGAGGCACATCTGAAATATCAACCACGACCTGCAACAAATGATGATGCCCAAGTAGGTATTTTAGCTGCTGTCGCGGCTAATCCGCACATCAGTAGCAGACAAATTGCGCGAGAATCGGGAATCTCAAAAACCTCGGTGTTGAGAATGCTACCTCAACATCGATTGCACCCCTACCATATTTCTATGCACCAGGAATTGCATGGCGACGACTTTGAACATCGTGTACAGTTCTGCCACTGGGCACAAGAGAAATTACGGGACGATGACAGATTTTTTGCACGTGTTCTATTTAGCGACGAAGCGTCATTCACCAACAGCGGTAACGTAAACCGGCATAACATGCACTACTGGGCAACAGAAAATCCACGATGGCTGCGACAAGTGGAACATCAGCGACCTTGGCGGGATAATGTATGGCGTGGCATTGTGGGAGGAAGGATGATTGGCCCCCATTTTATAAATCGCAATCTAAATTTTGCAATGTATGCTGATTTCCTACGTAATGTTCTACCGATGTTACTACAAGATGTTTCACTGCATGACAGAATGGCGACGTACTTCCAACGTGATGGATGACCGGCACATAGGCAGCGTGCGGTTGAAGCGCTATTGAATAGCATATTTCATGACAGGTGGATTGGTCGTCGAAGCACCATACCATGGCCCGCACGTTCGCCGGATCTGACGTCCCCGGATTTCTTTCTGTAGGGAAAGGTGAACGATATTTTCTATCGTGACCTTCGACAACGCCTAACAACATGCGTCAGCGCATTGTCAACGCATGTGCGAACATTACGGAAGGCGAACTACTCGTTGTTGAGAGGAATGTCGTTACACGTATTGCCAAATGTATTGAGGTTGACGGACATTATTTTGCGCATTTATTGCATTAATGTGGTATTTACAGGTAATCTCGCTGTAACAGCATGCGTTCTCAGAAATGATAAGTTCACAAAGGTACATGTATCACATTGGAACAACCGTAATAAAATGTTCAAACGTACCTACCCTCCGTTTTTTAATTTTAAAAGACCTACCTGTTACCAACTGTTCGTCTAAAATTGTGGGCCATATGTTTGTGACTATTACAGCACCATCTACCACAAAGCGAAAAAAGTGGTCCAATTAAAACATTGATATTTCTTTACGTGCTACACGAATATGTAATAAAAATGGGGGTTCCTATTTTTAAAAAAACGCAGTTGATATTCGTTTGACCTATGGCAGCGCCATCTAGCGGAACAACTAGAGCGTCATCTGGTTTCCCCCTTCAAGCTAGACCAGTTTCGTTTCCAAACATTTAATTATTACACTGAATCCACTGATCCCAGTAGTTGTGGGGCTAGTCGGTTTCTCGGACAGCTTGCGTTGTAGCCAAACGTCACGGTCACGTTACTGTGGCATTGTACTTCTTCCCCAACAGTGATTTTTTTAGAGGTAAAGTCGGCCCTGACAGCACGTTTATAGATGACAATGCACTAGCGAATACAAAGTAGCAGGTGGTGAAGCTCTTGGAACGAGAGGATATTGGGCGAACGGTCTATCCGTTCCCCCGATTTAAATCTCGACGAGAAGGTTTGTTATGAGTAGAGGACACGCACTGCAGCGTGTTCTCATACGCCAGCGACCGTCCAGCAGTTGCCAACGGCGCCCTTCATACGTAGTCCTAGTGGCGAGAATGGGAGCTTGTTGCAGAGCATGTATTGCCATCCGAGGTGATGGCACGCCCAGTAGAACCATGAACCGGCTTTTGTAATATCTAAGGAAATTTTAGCGTAATTGTTTTCTTTGATAAAAGTGTCATTTTTATTTGTCTTATTGTGTACGAGGTGCGACAGTAAAGTAATGAGACTGATGTGAAAAAAAAATGTCCTTACCGTTTTAGTGGCGTTTAGTTTTGTCTCCTTCAAAGTAGTTCCATTCTGATTGCAAACATTTTTTCCAGCGCTTCTGCCATTGATGTAACATTTCTGGAACACATCTTCTGTAATATCCTCCAAGACCCTCGTCACAGCCTTTTGGGCATCTTGTGTTGTTTGAAAATAGTGTCCTTTGACCGCCGTTTTGACTCTTGGAAATAGAGAAAATTCACACGGAGCCATATCTGGTGAATAAGGTGGCTGCGGTAGTACTGAAATTTGTTTTTAGGTTAAAAATTGCTGTACTGGCAGAGCAGTATGGGATGGCGCATTATCGTGATGCAGAAACCAATTATCAGCAATGTTGGCACGGACATGAGGAACTCTTTTACGAAGTCTTTCTAAAATTTCTTTGTAGTAATATTGGGTAACTGTTTGTCCAGGTGGCACCCACTCGTTATGAACAATGCTCTTGGAATCAAAGAAGCACAAAAGCATGCATTTCACTTTTGACTTTGACATGCGAGCTTTTTTTGGTCTGTGTGATCCCTTTGAGCACCATTGCGACTTTGGCGTTTTGTCTCTGGATCGTACTGAAAAAACCAGCTTTCATCACCAGTGATAACATGGTTCAACAATTCTGGATTGACTTCCGTTGGCTCTAACAGATCGGCTGCCACATTTTTCCGTGTTTCTCATTGTTGTGGTGTGAGATTTTTGGGGACCATTTTTGCACAAATACAGGGTGATTCAAAAAGAATACCACAACTTTAGGAATTTAAAACTCTGCAACGACAAAAGGCAGAGCTAAGCACTATCTGTCGGCGAATTAAGGGAGCTATAAAGTTTCCTTTAGTTGTACATTTGTTCGCTTGAGGCGCTGTTGACTAGGCGTCAGCGTCAGTTGATGCTAAGATGGCGACCGCTCAACAGAAAGCTTTTTGTGTTATTGAGTACGGCAGAAGTGAATCGACGAGAGTTGTTCAGCGTGCATTTCGAACGAAGTATGGTGTTATACCTCCTGATAGGTGGTGTATTAAACGTTGGTATAAACAGTTTACAGAAAATGGGTGTTTATGCAAAGGGAAAAGTTCTGGACGGCCAGGCAGCCCGTGACAGAGCACTTCATCACTGGCCTCCAAGAAGCCCTGATCTTACCACCTGCGATTTTTTCTTATGGGGGTATGTTAAGGATATGGTGTTTCGGCCACCTCTCCCAGCCACCATTGATGATCTGAAACGAGAAATAACAGCAGCTATCCAAACTGTTACGCCTGATATGCTACAGAGAGTGTGGAACGAGTTGGAGTATCGGGTTGATATTGCTCGAGTGTCTGGAGGGGGCCATATTGAACATCTCTGAACTTGTTTTTGAGTGAAAAAAAACTTTTTAAATACTCTTTGTAATGATATATAACAGAAGGTTATATTATGTTTCTTTCATTAAATACACATTTTTAAAGTTGTGGTATTCTTTTTGAATCACCCTGTATTTCTCATACCAAGATCTTCAGTTATTGGACGAACCGTTTCTTGATTGATGTTAAGTTCTTCTGCAATCATTTTGACGGGTAATCTTTGATCAGATCGTAGGAGTTCATCCACCCTCGCCAAGTAGACATCCGTCCGTGAGGTTGATGGTCGTCCACTGTGGTCTTCATCTTCAACATTCGTTCTGCCTTCACTAAACATTTTATGCCTACGAAAAACTTGAGCTCTTGACATAACCTCCTCTCCAGAAGCCTTCTGACGCTTACCGTAAGTTGTCGTCGCGTTTTCACACAATTTAATGCAAAAATAAATGGCATAACGTTGCGCAATATTATGCGGTTCCATTTCCGTGACGTGAGACACAAACACGTGTTAACTTATTACAGCACAATTCACGACTGAGCAGTTTCATCGATGTGCCACATGGATTGGAAGCAGCTTATAGACCAAGGTCAAAGATATTGTGCCTACGCCAGCTTGCAGGGTTGCCACATCTTGCAAAGAAAATCATACTTTATTGTAGCATCTTGTATTTCTTTCAGTTACCCTCTGTACTGTGCTGTAGGAGTTCTTTCTATGTATGTTCCAAGTTTCTACAAGCTGCGTTCTCCGTAGTGACACATAATGCGAAAGCTACTTTCATCCTTACGCTTTGCACACTGGTATATGTATCGAGACTCCCTGCGCAGCAAATAATCTTGCCTGACTATAAAAGAGTGAATGTTCACTCTGAAGGTTACTCTTAAACGCGGCAAAAGATCGAACAGGCAGAATTCAGACCAATATCGGTAACATGCGCGTGTTGCAGGGTGTTATTCTACATACTAAGCTCAATGATTATGACATTACTGGGAAAAAGCAAATTCCTCTCACACAGCATGGACTGATGGAGAGCCACTCCTGGGAAGTACAGCAGTGCTTAATTCATAAACGATTTATTGCAAAATGTGAATATAGCTTAAGACTCAGATACCGTCTTCATAGGTACCCAAAATGCGTTGTACATTGGAGCTCATAGATGACTGGTAAAAAAGATACGAACACGTGGAGTATCTTTACAAATATGTGATACATTTCATGAATATGAGACTAATAGGGCAGACTACTTTAAAATGAACAGCCAACCACAAAAACGAAAGTAACGTCGGCAGTGCACTTCAAGGAGGCGTAATAGGATCTGAAATTCTTTCACATGTACAAACGGTTTACCAAATGAGACCACACTTATCAGACTGTTCAATGACGATGCCGTTTCGTGCCGGAAAGAACTGTCGTTGGACGATCATAAGGAAATGTAAGAAGATTTGTAGGAAAAATCGCTTTCTGTAATGAATAACCACTCTCTGTTAATGTCGGTAAGAGCAGGTTAATGGCTCTGAAAAAGGAGCCAAATAACATCTGTAGATTCTGAGTGCATCACTTGGTGTAAATATATGTAGTGATACTAACAACGAAACATCACCAATCTGATCTCAGATTTTAACGAGAAAAAGCACACTGCCAGCCTCAGCAATCGACCACTCGCGAACATTTGGGCTATAATTCTGCATAAAGCAGTTAAGAGCTCCTGAAAGTACAGTATCTAAATCTACGTGCGCACCGGTTGTTTGTGACTCTTTGTTTGTCAGTCTCTTCGCCCCAGTGACACTCTTCAGTACCCGATTGCGAAGTACTGTACAGTAGAGGGTGCAAGAAGTTTCTGAAATAGTGTTTTTACGTTGGTAACATGCTTTGTTCATTGCATCAAAGTGCGTTGTTTCTAACCCGTAGGTGGCGCCTGCGGTCTCTTTGTTTTTAACGTGTTTATCATGCGATTAATAAATGGCAGTGTAAGCGAATGTATGGAGATAGTGTCCCATTAAAGAAGTAGCGTAATGCTATTCAATTATTAATGTTACTGCTTTACGTTATATTCGTTAGATTTTAAAGCAGGGGCTGTTAGAGGGAAATACATTTGCAAGGTATACTCTGTTCTTCAACCTGATTGACATGATGAAATTGTAAACTGAATATCATTAACTTCATTCCATAATAAGTTTCCAACTGCTTCGGTTGATTCTGTTTAGTTTTGAGGCTATATGTAACAGCAGAGCGTCAATACTATAATAATGTTAAAAACACACTTCTCAATGGCTCTGAGCACTATGGGACTCAACTTCTGAGGTCATTAGTCCCCTACAACTTAGAACTAGTTAAACCTAACTAACCTAAGGACATCACAAACATCCATGCCCGAGGCAGGATTCGAACCTGCGACCGTAGCGCTCCTGCGGTTCCAGACTGGAGCGCCTTTAACCGCACGGCCACTTCGGCCGGCTCACTTCCCAATGAAGGCAAGTAGCAGGTTACTGTTGTTACCAAAAATCTCTAAAAGTTCCTGATAGATTTACTTAAGATTTTTACACGATACTAAAGTACACGTTCGAGCATACAAAGGCTATAAATTTTTAATGTACAGGGTGTTAAAAAAAGGTACGGCGAAACTTTCGGGAAACATTCCTCACACACAAAGAAAGAAAATATTTTATGTGGACATGTGTCCGGAAACACTTACTTTCCATGTTAGAGCTCGTTTTAGTACTTCTCTTCAAATCACATTAATCATGGAATGGAAACACACAGCAACAGAGCGTACCAGCGTGACTTCAAACACTTTGTTACAGGAAATGTTCAAAATGTCCTCCGTTAGTGAGGATACATGCATCCACCCTCCGTCGCATGGAATCCCTGATGCGCTGGTGCAGCCCTGGAGAATGGCGTATTGTATCACAGCCGTCCACAATACGAGCACGAAGAGACTCTACATTTGGTACCGGGGTACCGTAGACAAGAGCTTTCAAATGCCCCCATAAATGAAAGTCAAGGGGGTTGAGGTCAGGAGAGCGTGGAGGCCATGGAATTGGTCCGCCTCTATCAATCCATCGGTCACACAATCTGTTGTTGAGAAGCGTACGAGCACTTCGACTGAAATGTGCAGGAGCTCCATCGTGCATGAGCGACATGTTGTGTCGTACTTGTAAACGCACATGTTCTAGCAGCACAGATAGAGTATCCCGTATGAAATCATGATAACGTGCTCCATTGAGCGTAGGTGGAAGAACATGGGGCCCAATCAAGACATCACTAACAATGCTAGTACTGTAGAGCAATGAGTCGCATGCCAACACAAGCACCGAAGTCAACATTACCTTCCTTCAATTGGGCCAACTGGCGGTGAATCGAGGAAGTATAGTACATACTGACAAAACTAAAATGAGCTCTAACATGGAAATTAAGCGTTTCCGGACACATGTCCACATAACATGTTTTCTTTATTTGTGTGTGAGGAATGTTTCCTGAAAGTTTGGCCGTACCTTTTTGTAACACCCTGTATATGGTATATAAATATACACATAATAAAGAAATTGGGAAGGTTGCTAGCAAAAATCTCGAACCGTTCTTGACTGATTTATTTCAGATTTTTACACGACACTCTGACAAACTTACAAACCGACATACGCTACATGTTTTTAATACATACGGTGTAGAAATACAAACATAAAAAAGTTTTGCATCACCTCGGATCCTATAAATCCTGAAGACAAACGTTGAATGTGGATATTCTGTAACAGACACATTCCCTTTGACTGTTCAGAAATGTCACTAAACCCTCCCAAAGGTGTAAGCAACCATGCATGATCAGCGCCTATTAGACAGAGGGGGTCCGACCGCCGATCAGTTCCAGTCATTCCACCAGGAAGGAGGTACAAGGATCGAGTTGTCTGTAGTTCGACCATGCCTGGACGGTCAATATGACGGTTCGATCGGACAGGAAGGGCTCTCAGAAAGGGAAGTGTCCAGGCGTCCCCCAATGAACCAAAGCGGTGTTATTCGGACTTTGAGGAGATACAGAGAGACAGGAACTGTCGATGACATCTCTCACTCAGGCCGACCAAGGGCTACTAATGCAGTGGATTATGGCTCGGACGAATCCTGACAGCAACGCCACCGTGTTGAATAACTCTTTTCGTTCAGCCACAGGACGTCGTGTTACTACTCAAACTGTGCGCAATAAGTTGCATGATGCGCAACTTCACTCCCGATGTCTATGGCGAGGTCCATCTTTGCAACCACGACACTATGCAGCGTGGTACAGATGGGCGCAACAACATGTCGATTGGACCACTCAGGATTCGCATCACGTTCTCTTCACCGATGAGTGTCGCACATACCTTCAACCAGACAATCGTCGGAGACGTGTCTGAAAGAATTAGACACACTGTCCAGTGAGAGCAGCAAGATGGAGGTTACCTGCTGTTTCGAAGTGGCATTATGTGGGGCCGACGTCCGCCGCCGCCGTAGGTCATGGAAGGCACCGTAGCGACTGTACGATAAGTGAATGCCATCCTCTGACTGATAGTGCAACCATGCGGCAGCATATTGGTGAGGCATTCATCTTCAAGGACGACAATTTGCGACCCCATCGTGCACATCTTGTGAATGACTTCCTTCAGGATAACTACATCGCACGACTAGAGTGTCCAGCATGTTCTTCGGATATGAACCCTATTGAAAATGGCTGGGATAGATTGAAAAGGGCGACGTAACCCTCCAACCACTCTGAGGGATCTACGCAGAATCGCCGTTGAAGAGTGGGACAGTCAGGACCAACAGTGCCTTGGTTAACTTGTGGATAATATGCCACGACGAATACAACTATGTATCAATGCAAGAGGACGAGTTACCGGGTATTAGATGTACCGATGTGTACAGCATTCTGGACCACCACCTCTGAAGGTCTCGCTGTATAGTGGTACAACAGGCAACGTGTGGTTTTCATGAGCAATAAAAAGGGCGGAAATATTGATCTCTACTGCAATTTTCTGTACATGTTCCGGAACGCTCGGAACCGAGGTGACGCAAAACTTTATTTGATGTGTTTATTTGTATATGTACTATATAAAAGAGAACTGTTGTCAGCAAATTTTTCGATAATTTCTTGATGGAATTACTTAAAAATATACGCTATACTCTTATAAATGTTTGGACGGCACATGATACGTGTTTTTAAATGAATTTGACTCAAAGGGGAAACGTTATTAGCAAACAGCTCGAAAAGTTAATGACCAGTGTACTTGAAATTTTTCACGATACTCCAGCGAACATTAGGAGAGACACAATCTTCATATTATAAATATATATACTGTACAAATATACGAAGGGGGGTTGCAAAATAAGTTTCCCTTGTCGACTGTTGGCAGAGTTGTGTGATATGGGAGAATGACGACACGGCAGGTGAACGCGCACGTGCAAGACACCGACACACCACTGGGTAGAGGTCGACCGCGACCAGGCAGATGGCGCTGTCGCAGTGCCTGCGCAAAGCGGAGGGCAGCCGCTCAGTCTTTTCCTGGAGCTCTGGTGAGAAGGTGCTGAAATCTGGTTTCGCAGGACAGAGCGGATCAGGCTCTGGAAAGCGGCCAAGGTCAATTACTGTTAGTTATACAAGAACACTCACAACTGTATTCCTCAAACCACTGTACGGTTTTCTCTTTAAAACAACAAAGTTCAATTCACAGCTGAGGGTCCAAATAACTTCCACCAGAATAAGTTTAAATGATTGCTTTTAAAACACCAGGATTTAGAGTAACGGCTAAAGGCCTTACTTAAGTAAAATTACAGTATCTTCTAAGCTAATGGCCGAAATAATGTTTCAGATCAGCTAAGAAAATTCTTTAAAGGCTAAGCATTTACTATTTCCAGCTAAGTCCATATTAAGGATAATTCAAGTTAATTCTTCTGCTGAAAGCCCAAGTAAAAGATTTCTTTGCATAAAAAAGAGAGACTTGAAAGATAAGCTAGTACACAGTACAACAGAAAAAATATCTTAAGAAAACTTGAAGCATCTTGTCAGCTAAAGGTCCAAACAATTACTCAACAATAATTAAATGCAACCTTAAGATAAACATTTACAGAACACAGCTGAAGGCCGTGTCAAGAATTCAAGATAGTTAAAGAGAAACCTTACAGACAAGGATTTACATATTAAAGCCACAGATTCTGAAACAAACGCCTCTTAAGGACTTAATACAGAGCAACAAGAATTTTAAATGAAACACGGCTGAAGGCCTGACAACCACCACTAAATGATGAAAACAAAAAAAATTGTGTCTTACCAGATTTTCGTTTTTCATGCTGTGAATCTGCTGCGTCAGGCATGACGTGTTAGTTTATTACTTCTTTACTGCTATCTGTATGCAAGTCAGTTTTTTCAGACTGTATTCACATATGAAGAATGTATATACAAAATTATATCATTGTGCGACATATTATTCAGGAGACGTAACGTCATACAGATTGAAATCGAAACTGCAGGACCAACGTCACTACGGACATATGTGTGCAAATAAGTGTGAAATACGTTAAAAATATGTGAACTATATGATACATGTCCTTCCTCTGGTAAAACCAGCACCGATTTCAATCAAACATGGTACACGTGGAAAGAAATACTGTGGGGTAAGAACTAGCGATCTTAAATTAAGGTGGAGGTGATAATGTGGAGAGAGAAGGGAGCTGTAAGACAAGGAATGAAAGGGAGAGGTAAGGAGTCATGGACAGACAGAGAAGAGAAGGAGATGAACAAAGGAAAAAGAAGAAGGAGAGATGCACAGAGAGAGGTGGGAATAGGAGATGGACAGAGAGAGGGGAGGGGTTTGACAAAGAGAGGGTGAAAACTAGTTGAATCGGGAGAGGTAGAGGTGTAGATCGACAGAGAGAAAGTAGAGGTGGAGGTGAAGGGAATTAGGAATTAATAGAGGGGCAGAAGGAGATAGAGGGGATTGTAGTGGTGGAGGAGATGGGCAGAGAGGGAAGGAGCCAAAGGATAGAGGGGGGAGGAGTAGAAGGACTAAGAGAATGGGGAAGAGCAAATGGACAGAGTGAAGAGGTTGTAGCTGAAAGGCAGGAAAAAATGAACAAAGAGAGGAGGAAGGGTTAGAAGGGCTAACAGAGCTGAAAGAAATTCATACGCGGAAAATGTCGGTTACTGAGCCAGTCACAGAATATTTTTGCTTCGCTTTCAGTACTTAGAAAACAACCAAGACAATTGACAGCGAACAAATTCAGAGAAGCAATGTACGATGACACCATGACAATGGCCGACCACTGTGGCCGAGCCGTACTAGGCGCTTCAGTCTAGAACCGCACGACCGCTACGGTCGCAGGTTCGAATCCTAACTCGGGCATGGATATCTGTGATGCCCTTATTTTAGTTAGGTTTAAGTAGTTCTGAGTTATAGGGGACTGATGACCTCAGATGTTGAGTCCCATAGTACTCAGAGACATGTGACCATTTGAACCAGGACTATGTAGCCAAATTGAAAACAAAGTGAAACTGAACGCCGGCGGAACTTGCACGTGAATTCTTGTAAGGAGAGCGCCGTAATTCCACCTTAACCCTTTTGAGTAAATTTAGAGAAACAGTTTTTGTGGATGCCTCTCCGACAATTCTAATCTACTATCATGAGATTATGGAATGTGATGTGACAGATTAGGGCGGGTAAAGAGGCGTATAGCGAGTCAGGTTTTCCCTCGCTCAATATGAGAATGGAATAGGAAAGAGAATTGCTGCTATAAGTATGAAGTGCCCTCCACCATGAACTTTGCAGTGGCTAGAAGACTGTATAACATTGGGATGCAGAACCAGACTCAAGACGCACAACTGGCGTGCAAATGGAATGTGGAATTTCACAATCGACTTAGGGACTTTCTGGTGCACCTAAGCTACACATATAATCGATATTAGATATTATTTTCCTGATCACAGCCGGCTGTCAATCGAATCGCAAGCGTACAAGCTCCCGTCCCCTACACGACAGCAAAATGAAATCTCACACTCTCGTGTCTTAACCATGGGGCCTGCGCCGGCCGGAGTGGCCGAGCGGTTAAAGGCGCTACAGTCTGGAACCGCACGACCGCTACGGTCGCAGGTTCGAATCCTGCCTCGGGCATGGATGTGTGTGATGTCCTTAGGTTAGTTAAGTTTAAGTAGTTCTAAGTTCTAGGGGACTTTTGACCACAGCAGTTGAGTCCCATAGTGCTCAGAGCCATTTGAGCCATGGGGCCTGCACCCTTGCCATTTGATCGACAGGCCGCTGTGATCTCGAAAATAATACCTAATATCTACTAGATGTTTTTTTGAGGTGCATCTGAAGGGGGGAATGGAATTGCCGGGATCGATCGTGTAATACAAAAAGCTAACAAAACCAACCTACAACCAGAGACTAATCATATACGGGTACGTTCCCACAATCCACTACTATTGGTAGTCAAGAGAGATTTCGTAAATCAGGAACTTAAAGGGGCAGAGACGGGACTGATCTGACGAGGGGTATCCTTGATGCAAAACCAAGAAGAAGAGGATAAAAACAACCGAAACGCAATTGTAATAGTACATTGAGCATGATTGTTTTTGAAGAAGATATATAGGAAGGGCTTAGGTGCGTTTTTCTTTACGTCGTATTAGGGAATAGGAATCATCTGAGAAAGAGAATCTTCAGGATTAGAAGAACTAATGTTCCAAAATTTGGGCTGTATACCAATAGTATTTCCACTACAGCGTAACTTCACTTAACGAGTACCTCCCGTAACGCACAATTCTCTTAACGAGCAAAACTAATTGTAAAAAAAGTCTTGCTTAACGAGCGATGTTTTGCATAATAAGTGACATCGATTCAATGTGACGTAACCATTCGTTTGCGCGAGACAGGGAGAATGTTCAATAATATGAACTCCTTTCACTGTCGGCAGCGGCATGCGAACAATATATTTAGTACGTACGGCAGTCTGGGTTCAGCATTGTTTCTGCCACCATCTCAGTGAAGCTTGTGATCGCATATTTTTCTAAACTGGTGATTAGACAGTGGTTTTTTGTGTGTATATTTTAATAACCTTCCCAGAAACGTCCCCGAAGACAAAGCCACAAGAAGACGACCATAATAGAAAGAAAATGACCTTAACAATGAAACGTAAAATCCTGAAACACGCGAATGTGGTGTGAGCGTTCCTGATTTAGCAACCACGTACATTAGGTTTACATCAGCTGTTTGCACTAACGTCAAGAACAAGGACGAGAATGAGGAGACAGATACTTCAAAGGGACGTTGTCGAAAGGTTGCTCCTTATATGGGTAAAGAAAAGCAATTGCAAGGCGACACCGTTAACGAGAACCTCGTTAAGAAGATGCCAGGATCATCAGCGGCCGAAGAAGTGTTCAAGAGAAGCCGTGGGCTGTTCGAGAAGTACCGGCATCCACAGCGTTCTGAGGCCCGGCGAAGCAGTCAGCTCCGACACAAAGGCAGCAGAGAACTTCATCAGCTGCCCATAGGTTTTTGAGGGTTATCTGCTACCAAAGGTTTATAATTGTGACGAGACATGTGTATTCTGGAAAACAAAAAGCCGAAGTGTAACTTCGCAGAGCAGCAGAGGAGACGGCATTTCCCGGTCACGAGGCACTGAAAGACCGTCTCACGCTGTTAACCTGTACCAATGCACGCGGCGATTTGAAAATTAAACCGTTCAGAAAGCCTACGAGCCTTCAAGAGTGTTAAAATTCAAAATAGCAGATTAAATGTGAAGTGGAGGTCTAACAGCAAGGCATGAGTGACACGTGATCTTTTTTCTGACTGGAGCAATGAAGTGTTTGGCCCTTCGGTGAAAAAATATTTACTTGAGATATATCTGCTACTCCACGTCTTGCTTGTTATGGACAGATATCCTGTCCATTCGCCAGGCCTACAAGACCCCTCCTTGAAGAATTTCAGTTAATCAAAATCCGCTTTCTGCCTCCCAGCACCGATCCATTGCTCAGGCCAATGGACCAGCAGATTACTTCTAAATTTAAGAAGCTCTGCACTAAAGCACTGTTCGCACATTGCTTTGAGTTGACTGAGGCTACAAGCTCACTTTCAGGGAGTTTTTGAAATATCACTTCAACGTCGTTGCCTGCGTCAACATGACCGAAAAGGTGTGGGAAGGGGTTACCAAGACAACTCTCACTTCTGCTTGGAAGAAGTTTTGGCCGGAGAGCGTTGTCGAAAGTGATTCTGAGGCATTTGAATCAGTACCTGTGGAGCCTGTCGTCAACTAAATTGTGTTTTTGGCCAAGAGCATGGAACGACAAGTTCATAACATTGATGTCGATGAGCTTGTAGAAGATCGCACTCAAGAAATGACCACCGAGGAGCTTATGGAGCTGCGGTGTGTTTCATAGCAGGAAGTTGTGGAGGAGTTCTTCGGAGGAGAAGGAGGAGGGGAGGAAGAGGTGTTGGTGGTAACAGCAAAACAGCAATCTTTGCTAAAATAAGATAAATGCTGAATGCATGGGAATCGGTTGCACCTTACATCGAAAATGGTTACCTAAATAAGACAGTGGCTACGCGCGCTACATTTTTATGTAATGATAATGCTGTCACCTCTTCGCCAAGTGTTGAAACGTCGGCAAACTATGGATAGCTTCCTAGTGAAAAAGAATTAATTATTGTGTATCGCGATCAATAAAGTACATAACACTGCACGTATAATTTTTTTTGAAAAATATCACGACTGAGATAAAACTTTCGGTACTTTTTCTGCATGGAACGCATTATCGTATTTTACATTAATTTCCTGGGATAAATTGTTTCGTTGAACGAGTGTTTGGCACCACGAGTAAAATTCTGTAACGAGTTACGCTTGCTCTTTGCGGCATTCCACTTTCGATGGCGCAGGGTTCGGTGGTGCACTAGTATAGCAATAAACAGGCGAACTGAGAGTGGAATAATCAGAGCTGGCGCTACATAAGCTGACAGTTTCCATATCCTGAAATTACACTACTGGTCATTAAAATTGCTGCACCAAGAAGAAATGCAGATGATAATAGGGTATTAATTGGACAAATATATTATACTAGAGCTGACAAGTGATTACATTTTCACTCAATTTGGGTGCATAGATCCTGAGAAATCAGCACCCAGAACAACCACCTCTGGCCGTAATAACGGCCTTGATACGCCTGGGCATTGAGTCAAACAGAGCTTGGATGGCGTGTACAGGTACAGCTGCCCATGCAGCTTCAACGCCATACCACAGTTCATCAAGAGTAGGGACTGGCGTATTGTGACGAACCAGTTGCTCGGCCACCATTGACCAGACGTTTTCAGTTGGTGAGAGATCTGGAGAATGTGCTGGCCAGAGCAGCAATTGAACATTTTCTGTATCCAGGAAGGCCCGTACAGGACCTGCAACATGCGGTCGTGCATTATCCTGCTGAAGTGTAGGGTTTCGCACGGATCGATTGATCGGGTCGTAACACATCTGAAATGTAACGTCCATTGTTCAAAGTGACGTCAGTGCGAACAATAGGTGACCGAGACGTCTAACCAATGGCACCCCAAACCATCACGCCGGATGATACGCCAGTATGGCGATGACGAATACACGCTTCCAATGTGCGTTCACCGTTATGTCGACAAACACGGATGCGACCATCATGATACTGTAAACAGAACCTGGATTCATCCGAAAAAATGACGTTTTGCCATTCGTGCATCTAGGTTCGTCGTTGAGTACACCATCGCAGGCGCTCCTGTCTGTGATGCAGCAAAGGTAACCGCAGCCATGGTCTCCGAGCTGATAGTCCATGCTGCTGCAAACGTCGTCGAACTGTTCGTGCAGATGGTTGTTGCCTTGCAAACATACCCACCAGTTGACTCAGTGATCGAGACGTGGCTGCACGATCCGTTACAGCCATGCGAATAAGACGCCTGTCATCTCGACTGCTAGTAATACGAGGCCGTTGGGATCCAGCACGGCGTTCCGTATTACCCTCCTGAACCCACCTATTCCATATTCTGCTAACAGTCATTGGATCTCGATCAACGCGAGCAGCAATGTCGCGATACGATAAACCGCAATCGCGATAGGCTTCAATCTGACCTTTATCAAAGTCGGAAACATGATGTTACGCATTTCTCCTCCTTACACGAGGCATCACAACAACGTTTCACCAGGCAACGTCGGTCAAATGCTGTTTTTTGTATGAGTAATCGGTTGGAAACTTTCCTCATGTCAGCGCGTTGTAGGTGTCGCTACCGGCGCCGACCTTGTGTGAATGCTCTGAAAAGCTAATCATTTGCATATCACAGTATCTTCTTCCTGTCGGTTAAGTTTCGAGTCTCTAGCACGTCATTTTCGTGGTCTAGCAATTTTAATGGCCAGTAGTGTATTTTCTTGCATGCTGTCGGAGTCCATTTGGTTAGCGCAGCAGGCCTACATACTTTCGAGTAAATGTATTCCACTCTCCCCTTTTGTGCTGAGAAAGAGCTGTAGTAATGTTCTGCGAATCTAATATTTACAGCATGTGATAAAATTTCCCTAAGTTAACGTTTGTTGAAGCGCTTTAAGAAGCTACGCTGTGTATGCTAAGTTTTTGTATTTCTTGAGTGCACCTGGGAATTGGCAGTGTTTTTACATTAGTCAGCAGGTGCTAGTTACCAGATTCACTATACGTATGGACAGGCGTTCGCACAACAGAGGGAAGGAATACAGTTAACAAAAGCTCTAATCTTAAAGTCGTGATACGTGCTGTACCTAACGAGACTTCCGTATCTCTGGAAACATGTGAACCATTGCCGATTAATACACGACAGTGACTGACTAGATACAACAGTTCCTGCAACAACTAATCACTATTTATGACTGCAATGATCAGACTGCCATACGTCTACTTTATACAACCCTGTGTTGAGTGCGTTCTTCTGAACCATGAGTTTATGTCGTCGCTTTCTTGTTTTACAATTTCTATAAGAAAGCAACAGTACCTGCTTGACTGTAAAATTAGTTTCTCAGTTTGGACTGTCTCTTACTTAATAACGTTAAATACAGCAGAAGTATTACAGTCTTTCCTGAAGAGCTCTGAAGTATCTAGCAATGGACCTCCAACTCCAGGACGTCACAGAATTTACCTCCTTCCGGGTTATTGCATTTTAGTGACAAAATGTGGTGTTATATCTACGCAGTGGCGGAATAACAGTTCACAGGAATCTACTGTCTCATGCAACTACAGGAGTCTCGGTTTTTTCAATGACGCCCTCCAATCGCTGAAGGTTAAACATACCCCTGACTTACAGAAAATGGAAGCATATTTCTTGCAACGTTCTGTTCTTCACAGGCTCTCTTATTCAAGCTTACTTTCCGTTGTATGCCTGGGGGCTTACACCCCAGTTGTTTGCTTGTGGGAACACTCCTTTGCTGATGAGCTCATCCATTCCAGAATTGAGTGCCTGACACTACCTTAACACTCTAGAAATCCTATACAGGGTGAGTCACTAGCTATCGCCACCTAGAATAGCTCAGAAAGTATGATAGGAGCTGAAAAGTTTGTGGGACAAAAGTTGCTTGGGACAACGGGGACTATAATATGACGTTTATTTTTTGTTACTAGGTGGGGTCGCGTCAGAGATGTGAAGGTCAACTATGCTTTTTTTTCTTTTTTAAAAAATGGGATGCTGTAGTTTGGTACGTATTTTCTGATAGCGGCTATCCAAACGAATCCAGTGAGGTGTAACAGTAAGGTCTCTGAAGGTCAGAAAATGTAAAAAGGTGGCATGAACCTCCATTTACAGAAGGTGTTTTAAGTGATGACTATTGGTATCAATGCAGTGCTGCAATCTTTTATCATGGATTGAGTGGTATTCTTATCACTTCTACACTTATCGAAGAACATGCTCTGACAATTCTCTCTCGTATATCGTGAAAACAGTAAATATTCGCCGAATAGGGCGTATCCGTCTCACGTGACATTGACATGTAAACATTAGACGGTTTCGAAACAACACTAATAGGAACGGTAAGACTAGTGTCGTCGAATGAAGCCAATGGGAATGACGGTATTCTTAAGAAGAACAAGTCGATAGTAACTGCCGCCTGCTTCACGTCTGCTGTGCAGCGAGCTACCTTAATTTAAGTATTAACTGTATTTTTCTTACTTGTCACTTCTTCTTCCGTGTGTATTTGCTTTTAGGAAGCTTTAATTGTCTGGTGCTATTAATAGTGTTCCATAGGTTCCGTGTTTGTTTTGAATACAGTCAGAGAGAGTCCCTTTAGTCAACCATAGTGCCAGTATGTAACGCTAACGCCCGCAGTTACGTAACATGCCCCAATAGACACTTATAACGTCCCCGCTCGGGCGTACGTTAGCTCTTTAAAGCCTGTACTGTAATAAGTTCACGGGCTTCACCTTATAAACAAGGATTTTAGTACATAAGTTGACCGCGTGTACCTAATTGAAAGCAATTCGGACCTATATCCAGTCAGTAACGACAGTGATGCGTCAAGCAAATGTAAAGTATAATTACTCGTTCGCATGGACAAGAAGTACACACAGTAGACACTACCAATGATTAATAATTCGGTCGCCAGCCTAATTAGGCATTGAGTGAGTTTTTCCTTGTACAAGTGGGCGCATGTACAAGCATAATAACACGTAGTAATGTTGCGTTTTATGGCAAAGTTTGGAACCGGAAAAATCCACTGAACTAAATAAAGTTTTCTCCTTTTGTACTAATTTGGACGAGCTATAAATACACCACACCACACTGCAATGATTACTACGAACTGCATTTTGTATATTGATCAGACTGAAATCGGGCATAGATTACCCTAGAATTAGCAATCTTGAAAGTACACATACAATGTCACTATTAAGGATGGATAAACACTAATACACTTAAGTTTAATATGGAACTTAACTTTTCTGGTCAAATCTGATCAGTACACTTCAAGGTTTAAAAGAATGGACAAGAGAAGGGGGGGCCCTGAAACTGTTATGATCGTTATACTGAAACTATTAAGTACTGAAGGTGAATTGACACTCAGAATTATTAACCTATGGATTACTACTCTTTTGTCTCACTTCTGGATTATTTAACTATCATTCTTTCTGTCTCAAATTAATTAAGTGTCATTGCTAGCTCAATTCAAAAAAATTAACTTCCAATTTAGTCAAACTGTTGTTCTTTACTAACATTTGCATTAACACACAGAACTTTAAACTTCTTTATAGCATAGATTTGTCTGCTGATAATTCTCATTAACACTAACTTTAAACTTTCAGTTCGGGATACTCGGGTTGCACAACATGTGGTAAGGACCCTGTCTAGTTCAGTGATAAGGATGATTAATTGTTAGGGCAATTCTGGCAAAAGTCACATTATTATTGAACAGTTAGAAACATTTTCGACACTGGTCCACACAGATACAATTCTAAAGATGAAATAAATGTTTGACCTGCGCACGTCGGTGCGGCAGATGGCGGGCAGCGAGATAGCGAGAAGCACATCACACATGCAAGCACGGCTAAGGCTCTCACTGCATCGGCACTTTCCTTCTTCTAAGCGTCGTAATCTTTCCAATTTTGTGCCTAAGAATATAGCCATGCCATGTAGTCGTCGGGATCGGCACATCCGAGGCTCAATGGAATCCACTTTTCCTGGATAGCCTCCTCGATACGGTACGTGTTCCTCTGACCGATGCCCAACTCCGACTGTAATACTGAGCCAGTTGTGCCAAACCGCGCCAGTGTGCGTTTTCCCGCACTCGCCTGCCTCCACCTTTTCCCGCTCCCCTACAGGTAGGGTATTCACCACAGGTTTTCTATTCAACATATATTAATACCTTTCCTACGTATGGACCAGGCGTATAAAATACAATTTTCACATCTTACAAGAGTTTCAACTTTAAGTAAACTTCCCTTTGATTACCACATTACTTGAAATCTAACATAATAATAATATTCATTTCAAAAGTTGCTTATAGTTTCTTTAACATAACGATACGAAAAGAAAAAGAAATTCAAAACATTGCTTACATTAATCTCTCGAAATTCAGAAAGAAAAAAATTTATAATATGTACAGTTGTTGTTGTTACAAGTAGTGCTAGTGTTTGTTTTCAATACAGTCCAGAGACAGGTAGTGCAATTTTCACTGTTTTCTACAAGAAGTGGCTAGCAACCCCAGTTTAGTGAATAAACAGCCGCCTTTAGTGAATTAGTAGTCTAGTTAAAGGTTGAACAACTCTCTTCAGTAAATTTATTCCTTAGGATGGATAGGATGTGTGACTGCTGTGTACGGACGCAGGAGGAGCTGGCCACTGTTCGCGAACAGCTGAGCGTGTTGATGGCCGCGGTCAGCCGTCTTCAGGCTGCTGCCTCGGAGTGTAGCGGCAGTGAGGAGTCTGGTGCGTCGCAGGGTACACCCCAAGTGTTACATGCTTCACACACTGTCCCTGCTGTCGAGACATCTTCGCGGGTACCGAGCGCGGTTGGGCCATCCTCTCCCCAAGGGGAGTGGCGGGTTCAGCGGCGTTCGCGGCGCACGAGGCGGAGGGTCAATGTGGAGGCTGGCCGTGTGGCATCGCCCGCTCTGCCTGTGAGTGGACATGTGGCTGCTCCTTCAGCAAGGTCCGAGCAGGCACACGGGGGGAGGGGTTTATTAGTTATTGGGAGCTCCAACGTTAGGCGGGTGATGGAGCCCCTTAGGGAAATAGCGGAAAGGTCGGGGAAGAAGGCCAGTGTTCACTCTGTCTGCTTGCCGGGGGGCCTCATCCGAGATGTGGAGGAGTCCCTACCGGCGGCGATAGAGAGCACTGGGTGCATCCGACTGCAAATTGTTGCTCATGTCGGCACCAATGACTCCTGCCGTCTGGGTTCAGAGGTCATCCTCAGTTCGTACAGGCGGTTGGCGGAATTGGTGAAGGCGGAAAGCCTCGCTCGCGGGGTGGAATCAGAGCTAACAATTTGTAGTATCGTTCCCAGAACCGATCGCGGTCCTCTGGTTTGGAGCCGAGTGGAAGGCTTAAACCAGAGACTCAGACGATTCTGCGGAGATCTGGGGTGCAAATTTCTCGACCTCCGCTATCGGGTGGAGAAATGTAGGGTCCCCCTGAATAGGTCAGGCGTGCACTACACGCCGGAAGCGGCTACAAGGGTAGCGGAGTACGTGTGGAGTGCACATGGGGGTTTTTTAGGTTAGAGAATCCCCTCCCTAGGCCCGACAAGACGCCTCCTGAGACGCGGCAAGGTAGGAGTAGGCAAAATGCAACAGGGAATAACAATATTAATGTGCTAATAGTAAACTGCAGGAGCGTCTATAGAAAGGTCCCAGAACTGCTCTCATTAATAAACGGTCACAATGCCCATATAGTACTAGGGACAGAAAGTTGGCTGAAACCAGACGTAAACAGTAATGAAATCCTAAACTCAGATTGGAATGTATACCGTAGAGACAGGCTGAACAGTGAAGGGGGAGGCGTGTTTATAGCGATAAGAAGTGCAATAGTATCGAAGGAAATTGACGGAGATCCGAACTGTGAAATGATTTGGGTGAAGGTCACGGTTAAAGCAGGCTCAGACATGGTAATTGGATGTCTCTATAGGCCCCCTGGCTCAACAGCTGTTGTGGCTGAGCACCTGAAGGATAATTTGGAAAATATTTCGAGTAGATTTCCCCACCATGTTATAGTTCTGGGTGGAGATTTTAATTTGCCAGATATAGACTGGGAGACTCAAACGTTCATAACGGGTGGCAGGGACAAAGAATCCTGTGAAATTTTTTTAAGTGCTTTATCTGAAAACTACCTTGAGCAGTTAAACAGAGAACCGACTCGTGGGGATAACATATTAAACCTTCTGGTGACAAACAGACCCGAACTATTTGAAAAAGTTAACGCAGTAGAGGGAATCATCGATCATAAAGCGGTTACGGCATCGATGATTTCAGCCGTAAATAGGAATATTAAAAAGGGTAGGAAGATTTTTCTGTTTAGAAAAAGTAACAAAAAGCAGATTTCAGAGTACCTGTTGGCTCAACACAAAAGTTTTGTCTCAAGTACAGATAGTGTTGAGGATCAGTGGACAAAGTTCAAAACAGTCGTACATTATGCGTTAGATGAGTATGTGCCAAGCAAGATCGTAAGAGATGGAAAAGAGCCACCGTGGTACAACAACCGAGTTAGAAAACTGCTGCGGAAGCAAAGGGAACTTCACAGCAAACATAAACATAGCCAAAGCCTTGCAGACAAACAAAAATTACGCGAAGCGAAATGTAGTGTGAGGAGGGCTATGCGAGAGGCGTTCAATGAATTCGAAAGTAAAGTTCTATGTACTGACTTGGCAGAAAATCCTAAGAAATTTTGGTCTTATGTCAAAGCGGTAGGTGGATCAAAACAAAATGTCCAGACACTCTGTGACCAAAATGGTACTGAAACAGAGGATGACAGACTAAAGGCCGAAATACTAAATGTCTTTTTCCAAAGTTGTTTCACAGAGGAAGATTGCACTGTAGTTCCTTCTCTAGATTGTCGCACAGATGACAAAATGGTAGATATCGAAATAGACGACAGAGGGATAGAGAAACAATTAAAATCGCTCAAAGGAGGAAAGGCCTCTGGACCTGATGGGTTACCAGTTCAATTTTACACAGAGTACGCGAAGGAACTTGCCCCCCTTCTTGCAGCGGTGTACCGTAGGTCTCTAGAAGAGCGTAGCGTTCCAAAGGATTGGAAAAGGGCACAGGTCATCCCCGTTTTCAAGAAGGGACGTCGAACAGATGTGCAGAACTATAGACCTATATCTCTAACGTCGATCAGTTGCAGAATTTTGGAACACGTATTGTGTTCGAGTATAATGACTTTTCTGGAGACTAGAAATCTACTCTGTAGGAATCAGCATGGGTTTCGAAAAAGACGGTCGTGTGAAACCCAGCTCGCGCTATTCGTCCAAGAGACTCAGAGGGCCATAGACACGGGTTCACAGGTAGATGCCGTGTTTCTTGACTTCCGCAAGGCGTTCGATACAGTTCAACACAGTCGTTTAATGAACAAAGTAAGAGCATATGGACTATCAGACCAATTGTGTGATTGGATTGAGGAGTTCCTAGATAACAGGACGCAGCATGTTATTCTCAATGGAGAGAAGTCTTCCGAAGTAAGAGTGATTTCAGGTGTGCCGCAGGGGAGTGTCATAGGACCGTTGCTATTCACAATATACATAAATGACCTGATGGATGACATCGGAAGTTCACTGAGGCTTTTTGCAGATGATGCTGTGGTGTACCGAGAGGTTGTAACAATGGAAAATTGTACTGAAATGCAGGAGAATCTGCAGCGAATTGACGCATGGTGCAGGGAATGGCAATTGAATCTCAATGTAGACAAGTGTAATGTGCTGCGAATATACAGAAAGATAGATCCTTTATCATTTAGCTACAAAATAGCAGGTCAGCAACTGGAAGCAGTTAATACCATAAATTATCTGGGAGTACGCATTAGGAGTGATTTAAAATGGAATGATCATATAATGTTGATTGTCGGTAAAGCAGATGCCAGACTGAGATTCATTGGAAGAATCCTAAGGAAATGCAATCCGAAAACAAAGGAAGTAGGTTACAGTACGCTTGTTCGCCCACTGCTTGAATACTGCTCAGCAGTGTGGGATCCGTACCAGATAGGGTTGATACAAGACATAGAGAAGATCCAACGGAGAACAGCGCGCTTCGTTACAGGATCATTTAGTAATCGCGAAAGCGTTACGGAGATGATAGATAAACTCCAGTGGAAGACTCTGCAGGAGAGACGCTCAGTAGCTCGGTACAGGCTTTTATTGAAGTTTCGAGAACATACCTTCACCGAAGAGTCAAGCAGTATATTGCTCCCTCCTACGTATATCTCGTGAAGAGACCATGAGGATAAAATCAGAGAGATTAGAGCCCACACAGAGGCATACCGACAATCCTTCTTTCCACGAACAATACGAGACTGGAATAGAAAGGAGAACCGATAGAGGTACTCAGGGTAGCCTCCGCCACACACCGTCAGGTGGCTTGCGGAGTATGGATGTAGATGTAGATGTAGATGTAGATAGACTTCTCGTTTACATACAATTCCAAAGAAATTCAGTGAGAACAAGAGACTTGTACGCTGAAAAATATCCTCAACGTACTCACCCTACACGTCGCACATTTAAATATGTGTATGATAAATTGAGAAGAACTGGACCTTTAAAACTTCGGAAACATATTTGGCAATGGGAAATTACTATGGAGGAAATAGAAATTGGTACTCTTGCCACTGTGTTCCAGATCCTTGTGTTACTTCGCTTCAAATCGCAAGGGAATCTGGCATGAGCCAGAGTAGTGTTGTTCGTGTTCTGCATCGCCATAAATGGTTCAAATGGGTCTGAGCACTATGGGACTTACTATCTGAGGCCATCAGTCCCCTAGAACTTATAACTACTTAAACCTAACTAACCTAAGGACATCACACACTTACATGCCCGGGGCAGGATTCGAACCTGCGACCATAGCAGCAGCGCGGTTTCGGACTCAAGCGCCTAGAACCGCTCCGCCACAACGGCCGGTCATAAATAAAATCCTTACCATACCGGTCTCCACCAAGAATTAACTGGTACGGATTATACGCGACGTACTGAATTTTGTCGAATCGCTCAACTTCAGATTCAGAGGGATGACACGTTTATTAATTTGTCTTTATTTACTGACGAGGCTGCATTCACGAACCATGGAAATGTTAATTTGCATAATATGCATTACTGGGCAACTGAAAACCCAGGTTGGCTGCGGGAAGTTGCACACCAAATATCGCAGTCGGTGAATGTATGATGTGGGATTCTGGAGGACAGAATCATAGGCCCCTTTCTCATCGAAAGAAATCTTATTGGTAGGAAGTACACCACATTCCTGCAAGAAACATTAAGTCTGTTATTGGAAAAATACCTTTAGGAACAAGGAACAGAATGTGGTACCAAGACGATGGATGTCCGGCACAATTTTCGCTGATGGCTAAAAATGAGTTGCAGAGACAATTTCTAAATCGTTGGATTGGACGAGGAGGACATTTGTAGTGGCCGGCTCGTTCGCCAGACTTGACGCATCTGGATTTTTTCTTGTGCGGATTCGTAAAAGACGTTATTTATAAGGACGTTGCAACTACACCTGAAGATATGCGAGAGAGAATTGTCAGAGCATGTGCTTCGACAACGGCCAATGTGACAAGGAGTACCACTCAATCCATGATAAGAAGATTGTAGCACTGCATTGAAACCAATGGTCATCACTTCGAACACTTTCTGTAAATGGACATTCATGCCATCGTTATGATCTTCATTGACGTTCAAAGACCTTTCTGTTACACATCATTGGATTCGTCTCGATAGCCTTGAGGCGTAGCGCCATGTAACGATCCTGCCTTGTAGGCGGTTAAGTGGGAGATGTGTCTCAGAGCTGGATAGTGGCAGATGGTGACGCGGGACTGGATGCGCACATAGTTTATGTATCAGCCGATAGAGGACAGTATTGGATAGGGGACTGATTTAGTTTCGATTGTGCCCAGCAGAGTGCATTAAAGTAATAGAATGTTCTTCATAAGCCGTTCTAGTATTTTCATAAAGTGTTATTACGTCTTTTCGTCTATGTAAAATGTTATAAATGTGTTTTAGCAGTATGAATGATGCGTGAGTGTGGATTAATGTTAATATAAAGATAATAGTTTAACGAGTTATGTAGTAGGATTTAGTGTAGGAACATTTCGAAGAAGTATGGATATGAACAAAGGGGATTTTTGTAGAATAGATTTATAAAGTAAGTTTTTGGTAAAGGGAAAGTTAATTCAGGTGTAAATAACAATAGTAAATAACTTTATGCATAAACAAAACTTCGTCATATTAGATAATTACGTCGGTAAAAGGTGCAGTCGTTAGGTTTATTATTTTGCCATTGGTTATTGATGAAAAGCGCGGACAGACGCGGGAGAATGTTGTTTTGCTTTTGGCTGTTGAGTAAACTGACCAATGGTAAAGCAATATTCTTCGCGCGCCTTTCTCTGCTGGTAGAGAAGACAGAGAGTATTCTAAAGGAGAGTGGAAGCCTAGCCATGAAACAGATCGGACGTGTGCATCAGTAGTTCCGATGGAAATGATAAGTGCCGGATCTAGCAGTGTTTCATACTTCAAAAATGTTCGAAAGTGACGGCGTAATTATTCCGATGTGTGTATAGAAATTTCGGAATTTCTAAGTGAATTTTGTGACGAGAAAAGACATATACTCCGCGCGGCGCATTGAGCAGGTCGGTGGCTGAAAACTGAAACTGCATTAGGTACCGACAAACTTAATATTTGGCGAGCATTATCAATCAAAAACAATCAGTATTTTTGTAGCTATTACGTTTTCGGGAAATGCAACACCATAAACTTGCTAACGTGAGTGAAAGGGATTGTGAGTGACTGTGTTAAGACTAGCACGGGCTTGGCAGTGATACTTGTTCACCTAAGTTTCAGAATATATTAGTTGAGGAAAAAATTTCCAAACTTTCATTTCGTGTTTCTCCCGAAACGTAGATTAGTGGCTTAAAGTGCAGCCTAGTTCACGTCGAAGGATAGTAGGTTTCACTCGGCTTTCCTACTGATGATCTGCTGAGACAATGTTCACAGGTAGGTGCAGGTTCGTCGTAAATGGATGGAGAGAACCGCGCCGCCGCAGCCTCTATCAGAAAATACATAAGTACCAAACTATAGCATCCCATTTAAAAAAATAAAGTTGACCCTTATATCTCTGAATCGACCACACCTAGCAACAAAAAACCAACGCCATATTATGGCCCTTGTTCCATGCAACTTTTGTGCCATTAACTTTTCAGCTCCTATCATACTTTAGGAGTTATTCTTGGTGTCAATAATTAGTGACTCACCTGTATATTCAGCACTGCTGTTGCGCTTGACTCTGCGACGGTATTTCAGGAAATGTTTTCCACACCATTAAATCCAGATCCATTTTAAGTGTAGCGTATTCCATTTCTTCGTGAGTCTAGGACTGATAAACTGCTACCAGTAATCAATGGACTCCACAGAAATTAGAAACAGTCATTACATCTGCTTGGGTCTTGTTAAATATTTGGATCGCCGCTTGTTTTATCCACGAGATCACTTGTCGGCATCTGCAGAATTGTTAGAATAAGGAGAAACTGTATAAACAGTCGGTTGCTAGTCATGACTTAACTGGTTATTCACTTCTTTGTTGCAATGGTCCTATTGTGCAGATGAATTTTCAGCATAAAATTTAACCATAACTATTCGGTCGTCCTAAGGTTTTTGAGTGAAAGAGGACATGAGACACACTAGTTGCAAATATATGCTACAAGATGTTAACTGTCAAGAAATCAGCTATGTATAAAAAAATATTTTAAAGAAAAATTGTCTGTGCCAGTCAAATAATATAATTTATTGCTTTTCTATGATTTACAATTCTTTTTATTTTGTTACACCGGATAATTCTCTTCTGTAAATTTTCTGTGTCCATCCTTGTAAATTCCTGTGGGAAGAGTATTGACCTCCTGAAACAGAAAATATTCATTACTTGTAAATATGTTTTTACTTATAGCCATTTGTGATTATTAAATGTTGATGGATAAATGTTGCTAACCTCTTTACACAACACCTTAGTGTCTTTTCTGTTGAACGTTTCATGTTACAAAACTCAATGATAAATAATTATTTAGTAAATTTGGAATGTGTATTATTATGATCGTTCCGTTTTCTGTTTCGTGCAGGAAACTGTTTTCCACTTTTCCTTCGTGCGGTATTATATCTGTTAATATAATTTCGTCAAACTGTCATCTGGTCTGACGCTCATGGCCGTAGCGTATTGTGTGCATCAACAGTAACTCCACGAACACCTTACTCTCTCTTGGATTAATCCCCCAAGGGTTGGTGTAGCAGTGAAAGTGAAGCCTTATTCAGTACAACGAAATGTGAAGACGACAGACCACCACAGAGCTGAAACAGTTTCAGGAATTTTTTGTACTATATACTTCGGACGTTCGTCATAAACTCATCACTAACTACGTAGTAGAATTAATTATAATTCACTTGTCGCAACTTAGAGTCAGTTCTCGAAGTAATTTAGGTACGAAACGTGTCCAGAAATTCGTGGAAACTTGACATCACACGAAGAACGGAAAGGTGCCTACGGGAGCTAAGATTATTGTGCGTCACCTTGGGAATAAATTGAGCCGCGCGGGATTAGCCGAGCGGTCTTGGGCGCTGCAGTCATGGCGGTGGTTCGAGTCCTCCTTCTGGCATGGGTGTGTGTGTGTGTTAAGTAGTGTGTAAGCTTAGGAACTGATGACCTTAGCAGTTAAGTCCCATAAGGTTTCACACACATTTGACATTTGAATAAATTGAAAGTCCAGGATAATGTGGGTGCTGCAGATCACGTCACAGGACTGTATGAATCATTTAGGTTAGCGACAGAACAATAAATCAGTTCAAATGATTTTCTATCACGTGATGAACCAGTGAGAAAGTTGATCACCGACGCGTTTGTGGATTTCAGTTGACGATGTGACAGCTTCTACCTGCATTTATACGAAGAAAGCTTTCTTGGAAGTAAAAATGTTTCACAACACTGGTTGCTTAGTTACGTTACCTGTAGTTACTATTCTGGTTTTTTAATGTATGTTACCATCCAGCTGCGATAAAAGCTCATCGAAACTGAACAAAACATCCTTGTTAAGACTGATCAATTTAACAAACGAGGCACAACAGTAGGGCAGACTTTGGACACACACCACACTTTGGCCGTCTTCTTCCTAAGACGCGAGGTGGCACTGAGGTCAGTTTGATGTTATACCTAGCATCATTGTTCCGATTACTTAATGTTCGAGAGCGTTATACGCAGTGTTTCCTAATGGAAGCGAGTATAATAATTCCGCTTATCATTCGTCAACATTTTTTCCAATGAAAAGAAGATTTTAAATTAAGAGTTACAAGTAATTTATATGGTACTAAAATTTTACGTTAAATGTTACGCTCAGGCACAAACTGTGCATTTTATACAATGGTTACCTATTTTGCGAACTCGATTTGGCTTAGCGTCCTGGTACAGGTTAGGAAGCCGTTGAAATACTTTGGGGCGACATAAAGTACTAACGATGTCAGACAGTAGCAAATATTTTAGGAGCTGGTAATCTAGACTAAGTAGAATAAAACACTCCATATAACAAGTATGCAATTTGGTTACAGGAATGCAGTTGGTTACGGACATCAGTTTTGTGTTCGCGAATTGGTGCTACAGTTGCTATGAGTTTATTTGTCGATTCCTATTTTTGTTTGGAAGTTAGGGTTGTGAATTTCTGCTTGAGTTAAGAAGAATGAATGTTTTGACAGTGATTGTGATCGGGATGAGTTGACTCTATAGTTCTATAGCTTAAGAAAGCTTACAAAAGCTGGGTATTTTGACAGGTTGTTACTAAAGCTGAATTTTTCGATACGTATTTACAAAAACTAAGTATACTGCTATGATATTTGTGTTCGTGTTTTGCACAGGAAACGCTACTGCTGCTCATACAGAATATGAGTCATCATTTTTGACCACATAGCACCCGACTCAAGAGTGTTTAATGTTGTTTTCAGTAAACCGCACAATACTGGTGCAATGACTAGCTGCCGTATCTCATCTGAACGTTCAAATGAACAATGTGGGTGATGTGGGAAGCATTATACAGTTGCTAGAACGTAGTCCTTCAACAAACAGACATAGAATTTCTACATCTTCGGTGCTCCACATACAAGAATATGGCGTACATTACGTATGTACGGCCTCTATTACTATCATTTACAGCAGATTCAGCTCCTTCGAGAAGGAGTTGAAATTAAACAATTGCAATTTTGTCGTTGGATGACTGAAATCCGATTAATACTATTTACTGTTAAACCCCCTTTCACTCTTGGCGGTATAAATAACACTCGTGACTTACATCGGTGTCCCTGCTCAATTTCAAAAACCTACCTCTGTAGACCATAACTTGAACTGATTTTTTGTGATACCGCGTCGTGTAGACTTACTTGAAAACGAGATTCAGCATTACTGGAAGAGGCTCCTTTGGCTACAAGGGTGGGTACTTTTTTTCTGCATGACGTGGTGCCTGAACATTCTAATCGTCTAATGACGTAACATCTAAACATTAGAAGATTAGTGGGAAGAAATGATCTCGTTTCTTGGCTAACAGGGTCCCCAGACCTTAATTATACATCTAGAAATTTGAGGATGACTGAAAGGCTAAGTCGGCAAAGAAAAAGCATAAAGAGAGGCGAATTTATCCTTTCGATTATGAATAGTGCTGCCTACATGAAAGATCGCCAAGAAATTCTCGGAAGTGTTAAACGAGAATAATTCATCTCGAAGTACGACTTTACGAAAAGAAACACTAAATTAAACATTTGCGATTGCTAACAATTTCTCTGGCTATTTGCTAGGATTGCATTCTACCAGCTGTATCCCTATAGCCGCCGAAGTGACCGAGCGGTTCTAGCCACTACAGTATGGAACCGTGCGACCGCTACGGTCGCAGGTTCGAATCCTGCCTCGGGCATGGATGTGTGTGGTGTCCTTAGGTTAGTTAGGTATAAGTAGTTCTACGGTCTAGGGGACTGATGACCTCAGAAGTTAAGTCCCATAGTACTCAGATCCATTTGAACCTTTTGTAACCCCGTAACAACTAAAAATTGCTCATATGTTATGCTCAATGTTTTATTAGAATTAGTGTGTACTAAAACCTCCTTAAATACACTCTAAGACAAAAAAAACGGATGGAAATCGGTAGACGTGCTTTACATATACAGACAAACAGATGATCGCAATTTCAGAAAAATTAGTTGATTTATCCACGAGAAAGAGCTTCACGAATTGATCAAGTCAATAACACCTTTGTCCACTTCTGGATCACATGCAAGCAGTTATTCGGCTTGGCACTGATTGAAAAAGTTGTGTATGTCCTGCTGAGGGATATCGTGCCAAATTATGTCCAATTGGTGCTTTAAATCGTCAAAATCCTGAACTGGTTGGACGACCCCGCCGATAACGCTCTTAACGTTCTCATTTGGGTGAGGGATGTGGCGACCGTGATGACCAAAGGACGGTTTGGCAGGCACGGAGACAAGCAGTAGAAACTCTCACGGTATGTGAGCGGGCGTTATAGTGATGAAATTTTCGTCCAGAATGGCTTGCCATGAATGAAAGGCAACGGAAGGGACGGTAGAATATCGTCGATATACCGTTGTGCTGTAAGGGTGCCACCGATGAAAACGAAAGGTGTCCTACTATGAAAACAAATATTTACTGATCCTCCATAAACACCATTTATAATGGAAACATGCCCTAGGCTGTGGCTAATCCATGTCTCCGCAGTATGCTTTCTTTCAGGAGTGCTAGTTCTGCAAGGTTCGCAGGAAAGCTTCTGTAAAGATTGGAAGGTAGGAGACGAGGTACTGGCAGAAGTAAAGCCGTGAGGACGGAGCGTTGTTAGTGCTTGGGTAGCTCAGATGGTAGAGCACTTGCCCGGGGAAGGCAAAGAACCCGAGTTCGAGTCTCGGTCCGGCACACAGTGTTTATAAATGGATATAGTGGAAATTAGTGAAGTTCGGTGGCAGGAGGGTTGGGTTGGGTTGTTTGGGGGAGGAGACCAGACACCGAGGTCATCGGTCTCATCGGATTAGGGAAGGACAGAGAAGGAAGTTGGCCGTTCCCTTTCAAAGGAACCATCGCGGCATTTGCCTGGAGCGATAGGGAAATCACGGAAAACCTAAATCAGGATGGCCGGACGCTGGATTGAACCGTCGTCCTCCCGAATGCGAGTCCAGTGTGCTAGCCACTGCGCCACCTCGCTCGGTCACAGCGTTTAATCTGCCAGAAGTTTCATATCAGCGCACACTCAGCTGCAGAGTGAAAATCTCATTCTGGAACCATTTATATTGGTCTACAGTACTTCCAGCACAATACGATAACTCATCATTGCAAGATTACGTCTTAGTCGCCTTCTGGTACAGATTCCTAAACATTAACTGGTAACGTTAATTTATATTCTTCCCTGTTGTCTAGTAATTTCTTTTTGTCTCTGTTGTTGCAGATGTAGTGGACTGTGATTACATTATAGTTTGAAGATCGTAGAACTTCCGTCAGTCATAGGTACGAGGTTATGCGATCTTATTGTGATGAGCTATATTTTGAAGAGCCACACGCTCAAATGTTTTTGCATAAAACGTCTAGAGGTGATAGATCTTCTTACGATGAACAAAGTCGATGTTACCCCGGCGGTGATTATCGTCTTGCTATTTAATTCGCCGGCTCTTAATTGATGAGATTTCACCCACCTAACAGGCTTTAATGAACTGGTGTGCTGCTTCTGCATATTACCAACAAGGTAATTTGTTTTTCAACAGAAAAACATCAAGAACGATTGTCTGTAACAGGAGAAAGTTATTTGCAAGCGAATCACTTGCTCCGGCTGCCACCTTCCACACGGAGCGTATAAGTGGATTATCGGCAACACACATCACATTCGAATACCACAGATGTTTATGCCCTGCTGCCTCTGACGAGTGTAACTAATAATAAAACACCTCGAATCACCGCGAAAAGTTATTGGGCATTTTACCTCAAACAAAAGATGTTCCCTATGATGTGATTTGTTGTCTCTAGATATTTGATACAAAGTTTTTGAAATATCCTGTATATTACCTAAAACTAAGTGTAACAGAAAGTTATAAGTCTGAGATTATATTTACTAGGAAAAACTAATAAAGATATTTTCAGTGGAAAATATTTTGCTAACGTCTCATTTTCTGAAAAATAACAGGCTGCTATTGCAATTATTTTTATTTTACGTTTAGTAGACTAGATGTCAAAATAACATCAGTCCATAACTTCATGTAATACACACTTCAAAACACATATTAGTACAGTGTTCATCACTGGTTAAATAAAGTTATTGAATGAAAAACTAGCAAGAGAATGAAACAAATTATTCAAATTTATCACAGTGTTCTAAGGTAACAACGGAACATAATTGCATATCAACAAAATCATACAAACGTCGAATGTGAAAGTAACTGGAAAGTTTCTTCATCTTCTACTAAGAGCCTCAACATAGTGATGTCTCTACACGTGGTGGTCAGAAACAGATTGCAAATCTTGTTAAGCTGTTTGCAGGGAAGGTTGTGCTGAGAAACGATTGTTGAGAAAAAAAATTCGATACGTAGCGTAACTTGCGACTTTTAATCACTGGAGTTAGTCAATCAGGTCGTTGCACGATCAAATTCAATCAGCTGCAACCGCTAAAATGTGGTACTTTGCAGACAGTGTGGGTGGGCGAGTTATCACGTGTCGAAATGCTCATAACCAGTTAAAAGTTGTGGCAAATTTACACTAGGTGAGAAAAAGTTACTTTCGTTTAGTCTGAGGAAACAAAACTAAGAACATATTTGACAACACTACCTCTGGCAGGCTGCTTGAATGTGTACGCAAGACGACCTAACTGGCTAACTTTAGTGCCAAATATCTTGGAAACGGCGCCATGTATCGAATTTTATTCTCGGAACAACCTCTCATGAATACTGTGGTGTCACCGCCAGACACCACACTTGCTAGGTGGTAGCCTTTAAATCGGCCGCGGTCCGTTAGTATATGTCGGACCCGCGTGTCGCCATTGTCAGTGATTGCAGACCGAGCGCCGCCACACGGCAGGTCTAGAGAGACTTCCTAGCACTCGCCCCAGTTGTACAGCCGACGTTGCTAGCAATGGTTCACTGACAAATTACGCTCTCATTTGCCGAGAAGATAGTTAGCATAGCCTTCAGCTACGTCATTTGCTACGACCTAGCAAGGCGCCATTATCAATTGCTATTTATCTTGTGATGGCTGTACCGTCAGACCGATGTGCACCAATTATGGATTAAAGTTAAGTATTCCAGCAGCAATGTACCTTATTGGCTATATTAATTACATTGTCCTGTTCCAGACCTCACGCCAGCCTGCGTGAGCTTAAACGCGTGCCTTTCGGCTACCAATCATTGTGGCTTGGCTGTCTTGCCAGATTTGCAATCTGTTTCTGACCACCACGTGTAGAGACATCACTATGTTGAGGCTCTTAGTAGAAGATGAAGAAACTTTCCAGTTACTTTCACATTCGACGTTTGTATGATTTTGTTGGTATGCAATTATGTTCCGTTGTTACCTTAGAACACTGTGATAAATTTGAATAATTTGTTTCATTCTCTTGCTAGTTTTTCATTCAATAACTTTATTTAACCAGTGATGAACACTGTACTAATATGTGTTTTGAAGTGTGTATTACATGAAGTTATGGACTGATGTTATTTTGACATCTAGTCTACTAAACGTAAAATAAAAATAATTGCAATAGCAGCCTGTTATTTTTCAGAAAATGAGACGTTAGCAAAATATTTTCCACTGAAAATATCTACATTAATTTTTCCTAGTAAATATAATCTCAGACTTATAACTTTCTGTTACACTTAGTTTTAGGTAATATACAGGATATTTCAAAAACTTTGTATCAAACATCTAGAGACAACAAATCACATCATAGGGAACATCTTTGTTTGAGGTAAAATGCCCAATAACTTTTCGCGGTGATTCGAGGTGTTTTATTATTAGTTACACTCGTCAGAGGCAGCAGGGCATAAACATCAGGGTGCAGTGGATCCACCAGAACCGCTTCCAGCAGCTGAACCACTTTGTAACGCTATGGAACTTGTATCTCTGCGACCAGACTGACATTGCGAGAGATACAAGTTAAATTAAGCGTTTTTTTTTTTTATACTTTTGGAGGCAAAAAAATTTCGCGATTGGGTCTGTGTAGTACCAGAATACAGAGCGATACCTACGATCAACGTACATTTCTAATATATAATTTGACTAATTGTGTTATAAGCACTAGCTGGCCAGTCGAAAGCAAAATAAACACCTTGTGCGTCTCAAGCTTGAAAGTAACGGAAAAATTTTGATTCTGATTTCTTCCCAAGAGGAGGCTGGTTTTTACAAGTCTGATGGCAGACCTCTTCTGGTAGTTTTTCATAGCTTACAACATTCAGGATTATAATATGTTTGACACCATGCACGATGGTTCGTCATTGTGACTTATTGTAATAGCTAACTAATGAGCAACAAAGTAATAAATAAAACGTGATTTTCCGAGGGTATTCTCATTCTGGATGTATTATAGTGGCAGCCTTTGATGAATACCTAATAAGAATATTTGAACTGTTCCGGCAACCTTTCCCACTTTATAAATCACCTCGTCCCATCGTCCCCCCACAGTCCAGGTACTCACAGTATTTTTCACTACCGTGAAGTAACTGTCGTGTTTACGTTGTTAATAACGACAGAGAGTGGAATCTGATGTCAACACGTAGCTTACTCCTTTGATATATGACAGAGTGGCCGCTGCTGAGCTTAATGTGATCCGACGTATACATCATGCTCTACTGCGTCACATGTTCCCACTGCGAAACACTGAAGAGAGGGCAGGGATTTATCCAACATCACTGGTATTCACGTGCACTAAGCCAAATATTGTTGCTGAAAAATTCTTTCGCCTCTGGCTTGGAACTGGTTTGTTTAATGTGGAATGTCGATGTCCTGCCTCGTGTTAGCGACGTTGACAAAAGAGGGGGTAAATAATGAGGACATCTCACTTTCAGTGTCAGATGTGTTTGCACTAGGTGGTTCTCGCTGATACTTCTGGATGAAAATTCTCTGTTGTGATTTGAAAAATTCCATATCCCACATTCTATGTTTCTACTGCTCTCGAGCAATGGTCGTTACTCATCTGCGCCCAATGGTCGGTGTTCCGCGTACTCGTTGCTTCATCTACACGCTGGGCTACCTGGTATAAGGTCAGACAGAAGCCTCGGCATATGAGCAGTGAAGGCGTTGAGACACCATCGGACTTGCAAAGTTTTTGAACGAAGACAAAGCCTTTTTCTTAATATCTGTTCCGTTTGTACTGTTCTAGAATGAAAGTTGGTTTTTGGTTGAGCGTGAGATGGTGTGATTTTGTGCGAGGCTGTATTGAGTCATACTGAGAAGGATGGAGAACGGTATTTAAAAGGAGCTTGTGCTTTGTACTCAATAAGCGGTTTTGAGAAGAGGACATAATATTTTTCTATACGTCGACAGCAGAATACAAGTTACTCTGTTTCCTTATTTTACGAATTGGGGCGCCTCACTAGAAAAGTAGTGCCCCATGATTACTATATCAGATTGAATATCAGAGTGGTATTCGTTATTACCACTAACGTGAGGCAGCTTCCGTGAGGTTTACATGCTGTATCGGTTTGAAGTTGAGTTCTGGAGACAATATTTCATTCCTCAAAATATATCTGTACATATTTAATTAACCACTATTCATAAGCAGATCTTTTTATCATAGTGGTGTGTACCACGTGGTTCTCGTGATGTGAATCTTACAGTGCTGTGTAAAAATACTTGTTTTCGTGGGAAACTAATAATCACAAGTTGATATTTTTATTTGTATCTTGTTCCTTTCATTAATTTACAAGGTGTACAACTTTGCTTCCGCCTTTTTTCCCCCGATATTTGAGGCTTTAATGAAACAAATTGGTTTGACATGTGTCATTGAAAGTATTTTCCATCGCTGCTCACTACTTTCTCCCATCTTTCAGGCAGTGTACGAATCCCACGTCGAAAAAGTTGTTCATCTTTTGGCGCGATCCACGAATCGATCCAATTTGTGACTTCTTCATGAGATCGGAAGTGTTGGTCAGCCAGGACATGAGCCATTGATCTGAGCAGGTGATAGCCAGAGGGAGCAATGTCTGGAGCATACGGCGGGTGGGGTAGGACTTCGCATTTGAACATTTCCAAGTAAGTTTTGATCTCATTTCCAACGTGGGGTCGAGGATTGTCGTGCTGCAAAATCATAATATCGTGTCTCTCGCTGTAATGCGGCCGTTTGTCTTCTAATGCTCTGCTCGGATGCATTAATTGCGTTCGATAACGAGCACCTGTGATTGTTTCGCTTCGTTTTAACACCTCATAGTACACGACTCCGAGCTATTCCCACCAAATGCAGAGCAGGATCTTGAAGCCGTGAGTATTCGGTTTGGCCGTCGACGTGAAAGCATGGAAACGATATTCCCACGATTTTTTGCGGTTAGGATTATCGCATTGATCCCATTATTCGTACCCCGTCACAATGCGATGCAGAAGTCACTTCCGTTTTTGCCTCTGAAGCAACTGTTCACAAACACACAAACGCCGTTCAACGTTTCTTTGTTTCAGCTCACACAGGACCCAAGTTCCTTCTTTCTGAATCATGCCAATAGTCTCGAGACTTTCTAAATGGCTTACTGTATCACTTCCACTAATCGTGCCAATTCTTCTTGAGTTTGACGCAAGTCTTCGCTCAGCAATGTTTCCAATTCTGCATCTTCGAAAATATTCTCTCTTCCACCACTATGCCGGTCTATGACGTTAAAATCACCATTCTTGGAGCGCTGAAACCACTCAAGACACCTTCTTTCACTAATAGCGTCCTTACCATACGCACTTGAGAGCATTCGATGAGACTCAGGTGCTGTTTTCTTCATATTGAAACAAAACTGTAACAACTCCCACAAATGACGGGAACTAAGCTCGTAAAATGACATTTTCAATCAAGAACAACTTTATGATGCAGACAGAAATCGACTAATGTTTGAATGTGGTTATGTTGACCGAGGTCCAAGCTAACTGCGTGACGTCTGCGATCCGTTTATTTCGACCGCTACTTACCGTTGTCGCCACCTCTCGGCAAACGGCAGAAGCAAAGTTGTACACCTTGTATTTACACGAACTGAAATTTTACACAGTGGTAACATTAAGTAACGTCGAGGCTTTGTACGAATGACTCGCATAGAAATAGTGAGACAATTTTATGCCTTCAGCCCACTCATTACACCGGTGATAGCTACTTCTCATGAACCGTACTGCCAGCAACGATAACTATTACTTTAGTAACTTGTTTTCAGATTCCAGAAGGTAAGTTTGTCTGAAGAACTCCCGACCAGCTGTCATTCGCCGTATTGATACAATGTTTCATAAGAACACTTTATTATCCGTTAGGACCAGTGAAGGGTTACAGAAAGTAATGGAATTTAGATATGGCACATGGCGTGCCTATTAAACGCAGAGTTATGGTTACGGGATGCTACTTTAAATTCGCTGATGAGAAAACTGCTCAGTTCATAGTAAATCAAACCTGATGTGAAACATACGTTGGGTTAAGTTTGTTTGTCTGTGTGTCGAATCGTACCTAGATGGCAGTTAAACTAGTTAGTAAAATTATCTATTGGCCTTTATTCAGCTGAAAAAAGTATACATTTTAGTCTATAGTCACAGTTTATTTGGCTACCGGTTTCGGTATACAGAACCCTCTTCAGATTATTGCACGATAAAAAATTCTATCGTTTAGTAATGAGGACATCTTTAATAAGGGGATTTTACGCAGATCTTAATGAACACATCTGGAAGCCATTGAGTCCCCTTTACTCTTACTTAAATTGTGAAGAAACAATTTTTTTTCTGGGATGATAGTGTTTCAGTTAAACGATTACAACTGAAAGTAAAGTAATGCAAAAGAAACTTGTCAAAATTATAATATCCTATAGGGCCATCGGCAGTGTCTTCGTAATGTACAACATATTCACAAAATATATGACGAATCAGACGAAAAAAGATTGGAAAGCATAAGCAAAGGAACAACCCAATTATAGAAACAGATACAGTACAGAGACCCACATGAATGTTTTAGACAAATTTATTGAACAGAGCAATGAACCTGGGCATCGCACGCCTGGTAGCAATAGATTTTGAGAAAACTTTTGATTCGGCTGCAACTAAATTTCAGCTAAGAGTCATTGGGAGCAAATCACTGGCACCTCCTACGTACGTTAACTGAAGAATACATGCTGCAGTAGTTGTCAGGAGCGCAGTGTGAAACAGGAGTCACACCAAGAGGTTCGGTATAACCTAAAGAATTAGTTAGTTTTAGATCCTCACACCAAAAAATGAAATGAATTATGTCTGGACTACATTCGCTTTACGATATTATTGAAGTTACTCTTTCAGTTGTGGAAACATTCAACTATCAGTGCTATAAAATACTAAAGTAGTTTTGAAAGTAGGGCTAAAATCAATTTGAGTATGAACAAAAAACATGCAATGCACACGGTGAAAAGAAAGTAGTACTAAATTACAAAGAAATAATGGAACCTGTCGTTTATTCTTGTATTTATTATAGGCGGAAGAACAAGAAAGCAAATAAATATAGGGGAATAGTTGTACTGCTTTTCATCATTAACTTTTGTTGTTCTTCCTTGTTCAGATGCGTGTAATATTTCATTGTTAAATTTCATGTTACGTCCGTCTACGTGCGACTGACGATTTCTTCCAAAAAACAACAGCAAATCGAGTATGGCGTTATAAAATTGTTTTTTTTTCAACTTGTATACATAATGTACATAAATAATAATTCATTTTCTGCGTTTGCCAAACAAATTTCCGAAGCTTTTGAAAAGGAAAGATTTGAATGAGTTCCTACAACCAGTTTTCACTTAAGACACAAGACTTTCTTAATAACCAATGAAGTGATGAATGTTGAGAGTAGGTAGATAAAACAGGAAAACTAATAAATGGACCAGTGGGAATGGGCGAGAGATATAGCCACGTGAATGAATGGTCAAAGGAATCACTTTCCTGAATGCAAATACAAAACCAGGACTTATTACACAAACAACAGTTTCCATGATTGAGGAACATGAGCCAGACTAACCTTTACATTTACCAAGAGTAAACAAAGAAAATCACGAAAGAGTATTTTCCAAAAGGAATAAAACTGTATAGCAGATTGGCCGAGGTGATTAAGGAGAAAACGAAATTTAAATAATTTAAAAACTCAGTTGAAGCATATTTCTTAAATAAGTCATAGTATAAATTAAAGGATTATTCAGACGAAACAGAGCAGGGAGGGTAAAATCAACATTACTTAATAATAAACATTTGTAATTCTGCAGTAAACTGACATCTTTTAATCAGTCCTACTCTTTGCCCAGGATCTGTGATGAATAGTTCTGACTTATTTCCATTTTCTTCACCTCTACATTCATTCATTTTAGTGAGGTAGTGACTTAGCATTTTCTGATAGACCGTGGGACAATTCGAAGAATTAAATAAAATGACGGTAATATCGTTTAATTGCTGATGCCAGATGACTGTGTGTGTGTTTAGTGTGGGCGGTGGCTAATGATCTGATACAGATAAACAGCATAAAGTGTAATTATACTGCACGTATGAATTAGTTAATGTTTTAAAAACCCATTCAGTTAAGATGATACGTCTGACATTATTATGTATATGATGAATAAACAACTAATCAATGAACTAACACAAGGACGGGACTACCATCTAATGGGAAGTGAAGGATGAAGTTACAATACGTAAGGGAGAGACATACATGTGAATAGGTGACGACTGTAATGGACGAAAACGTGTAGAGGAAGTTCTTATGTCAGTTGGGTGACGGTGATGGTGGTGTGGTTGATCCTACTTTTTTACTTTGGTGAACGTTGCATAATTGGCTTCCTCTTCTATCAGGATGAAAAAGTTCAAACTAAGAAGCTTTTCTCTCATAAATTTAACCTTGCAAAAAATTAGGTGGCTTCTCATAGCTGGTTCAATAGCTATAAGCGTTGCGTATGTTTCATCTGCTGGTGGCTACGGGATGGGCCTA
Organism: Schistocerca cancellata; assembly: GCF_023864275.1. Lineage (NCBI taxonomy): Eukaryota > Metazoa > Arthropoda > Insecta > Orthoptera > Acrididae > Schistocerca > Schistocerca cancellata. Next base: position 146,211,195 of record NC_064628.1, on the reverse strand, counting down.
AAGCTTTCTTCAGTTGTCAATATTATCTTACAAGACTTATAGAACTTACGGAGTTGCGGTTTGTGAAAAATGAAAGAGGAAATCATGAAGTCTGTTTGCATAACAGTGTCGCAGGTAGAACCAAGAGAACCTGAGAAAGTTGTAGTAAAATGGCACCACACGAGGAGAAGGCGTAGTGTGTTTTGCAGTATCCCGAGAAAAAATTTGCAATTACTGTGCAACGAAACTTTTGAAGACAATACGGAAGGGAAATACATGATAGAAGGAGTATTACTGCGTGGTACATAAAATTTAAATAGATCGGCCGTGTGTTTGGATCTTCTGCGGACAGGGCTGCCTTCGGTGAGTGACCAAAACGTCGGAGCTGTGCAACAGGTGTTCTTACAAAGCCCTTTATTACCAAGCCCTTCCAAATGCACGCGACGCGCATCTGGGGACCTACGTATTCCTTAGACAACAACGCGAAATATTCTTCACAACAGAATGCACCTGCATGCACGTAATGCGCGGCGCCTCCCGCCGGAGGTTCGAATCTTCCCTCTGGCATGGGTATGTGTGTTGTTCTTAGCATAAGTTAGTTTAAGTAGTGATTAAGTCTAGGGAACGATGACCTCAGCACTCTGGTCCCTTAGGAATCCACTCACATTTGAAAATTTGAACATGCATGTAAGGCCAAATTTAAACACGCGTTACAGCCAGATTATGGAACTTGTCGGGCAGCTTTTGCGAGTGAGATATTGGCGCGACTCGAAATTAGCAGTGAGTACCTTCAACGAATTTGTTTTTCAGCAGAGTCTGGTTTCCACATAGCAGGTAAAGATAACAAGCATAACGCGAAGATATGGGGCTCAGAAAGTCCGAACGGTGACTTAGATCACGTTAGGGATCTCCTAAAATGAATATGTGGTGTGGCATAACGCACAGCAGAGTAGTAGAGAGGTCTTTTATTTTTGTTGAAAATTTCAGTAATAGCTAACAGCTATTTGGATATGCTGGAGCAGTTTGCGGAACTGCATCTGAGAGACTTGCAGCCTGACGTGATTTTCCAATAAGACGGTGCATCACCGCATTCGGTATTGAATGTTAGAAAGTACCATAATGAAAGATTTACTGACATGTGGATTGGGCGTGATGGTCTCACTGCCGGGACTGGCAAGATTACACGAAGTAGGAGCTTTAGATTTCTTTGTGTGGGGCAGCTTGAAGGACAAGGTTTACTCTACACGATTACCTGATCTGGACACATTAAGAAGAAGAATAACAGATTCTGTTCCTGCTAGTGCACAAGGAATATTGTCAAACGTGTGGCGGGAAATCGAATCTCGATTAGACGTTGTTCGACCAATAAACGGCGCACATGTTGAGGTTTATTAACAATGTAACGAAATTTTTTACGAGGGCATGCAGCTTTACTGTATGGTTAAATGATGATAGCGTCCTCTTGGGTAAAACGTTCCAGAGGTAAAATAGTCCCCCATTCGGATCTCCGGGCGAGGACTACTCAAGAGGACGTCGTTATCAGGAGAAAGAAAACTGGCGTTCTACGGATCGGAGCGTGGAATGTCATATCCCTTAATCCAGCAGGTAGGTTAGAAAATTTAAAAAGGGAAATGGATAGATTGAAGTTAGATATAGTGCGAATTCCTGAAGTTCGGTGGCAGGAGGAACAAGACTTTTGGTCAGGTGAATACAGGGTTATAAATATATAATCAAATAGGGGTAATGCAGGAGTAGGTTTAATAATGAATAAAAAAACTGGAGTGCGGGAAAGCTACTACCAACAGCATAGTGAACGCATTATTGTGACCAAGATAGACACGAAGCCCATGGCTACCACAGTAGTACAAGTTCATATGCCAACTAGCTCTGCAGATGATGAAGAAATTGAAGAAATGTATGATGAGATAAAATAAATTATTCAGGTAGTGAAAGGAGACGAAAATTTAATAGTCATGGGTGACTGGAATTCGACAGTCGGAAAAGGGAGAGAAGGAAACATAGTGGGTGAATATGGATTGAGGGAGAGAAATGAAAGAGGAGGCCGTCTGGTAGAATTTTGCACAGAGCATAACTTAATCATAGCAAACACTTGGTTCAAGAATCATAAAAGAAGGTTGTATACATGGAGGAATCCTGGAGATACTAGAAGGTATCAGATAGATTACATAACGGTAAGACAGAGATTTAGGAACCAGATTTTAAATTGTAAAACATTTCCAGGGGCAGATGCGGACTCTGACCACAATCTATTGGTTATGAACTGTAGATTAAAACTGAAGAAACTGCAAAAATGTGGGAATTTAAGGAGATGGGACCTGGATAAACTGACTAAACCAGAGGCTGTACAGAGTTTCAGGGAGAGTATAAGGCAACAATTGACAGGAATGGGGGAAAGAAATACAGTAGAAGAGGAATGGATATGGCTAAATGGTTCAAATGGCTCTGAGCACTATGGGACTTAACTGCTGTGGTCATCAGTCCCCTAGAACTTAGAACTACTTAAACCTAACTAACCTAAGGACATCACACACATCCATACCCGAGGCAGGATTCGAACCTGCGACCGTAGCAGTCGCGCGGTTCCGGACTGAGCGCCTTAACCGCAAGACCACCGCGGCCGGAGAGGAATGGATAGCTCTGAGGGATGAAGTAGTGAAGGCAGCAGAGGATCAAGTAGGTAAAAAGACGAGGGCTAGTAGCACTCCTTGGGTAACAGAAGAAATATTGAATTTAATTGATGAAAGGAGAAAATATAAAAACGCAGTAAATGAAGGAGGCAATAAGGAATACAAACGTCTCAAAAATGAGATCGACAGGACGTGCAAAATGGCTAAGCAGGGATGGATAGAGAACAAATGTAAGGATGTAGAGGCTTATCTCACTAGGGGTAAGATAGATACTGCCTACAGGAAAATTAAAGAGACCTTTGGAGAAAAGAGAGCCACTCATTCATACAAGAGCCACTTGTATGAATATCAAGAGCGTTGATGGAAACACAGTTCTAAGCAAAAGAAGGGAAAGCTAAAAGGTGGAAGGAGTATATAGAGGGTCTATACAAGGGAGATGTACTTGAGGGCAATATTATAGAAATGGAAGATGATGTAGCTGAAGATGAAATGGGAGATACGATACTGCGTGAAGAGTTTGATGGAGCACTGAAAGACCTAAGTCGAAAGAAGGACCCGAGAGTAGACAACATTCCATTAGAACTGCTGACGGCCTTGGGAGAGCCAGTCGTGATAAAACTTTACCATCTGGTGAGCAAGATGTAGGAGAGAGGTGAAATACCCTCCGACTTCAAGAAGAATATAATAACTCCAATCCCAAAGAAAGCAGGTGCTGACAGATGTGAAAATTACCGAACTATCAGTTAATAAGTTACAGCTGCAAAATACTAACGCAAATTCTTTACAGACGAATGGAAAAACTGCTAGAAGCTGACCTCGGGGAAGGTCAGTTTGGATTCCGTAGAAATACTGTAACACGTGAGGCAATACTGACCCTACGACGTATCTTAGAAAATAGATTAAGGAAAGGCAAACCTACATTTCTAGCATTTGTAGACTTAGAGAAAGCTTTTGACAATGTTGAATGGAATACTCTCTTTCAAATTCTAAAGGTGGCAGGGGTAAAATACAGGGAGCGAAAGGCTATTTACAATTTGTACAGAAACCAGATGGCAGTTATAAGAGTCGAGGGGCATGTATGGGAAGCAGCGGTTGGGAAGGGAGTGAGACAGGGTTGTAGCCTCTCCCCGATGCTATTCAATCTGTATATTGAGCAAGCAGTAAAGGAAACAAAAGAAAAATTCGGAATAGGTATCAAAGTCCATGGAGAAGAAATAAAAAAGTTCAGGTTCGCCGATGACATTGTAATTCTGTCAGAGACAGCAAAGGACTTGGAAGAGCATTTGAACGGAATGGCCAGTGTCTTGAAAGGAGGATATAAGATGAACATCAACAAAAGCAAAACGAGGATAGTGGAATGCAGTCGAATTAAGTCGGATGATGCTGAGGGGATTAGATCAGGAAATGAGACACTTAAAGTAGTAAAGGAGTTTTGCTATTTGGGGAGCAAAATAACTGATGATCTTCGAAGTAGAGAGGATATAAAGTGTAGACTGGCAATGGCAAGGAATGCGTTTCTGAAGAAGAGAAATTTGTTAACATCGAGTATAGATTTAAGTGTCAGAAAGTCGTTTCTGAAAGTATTTGTATGGAGTGTAGCCATGTATGGAAGTGAAACATGGACGATAAATAGTTTGGACAAGAAGAGAATAGAAGCTTTCGAAATGTGGTGCTACAGAAGAATGCTGAAGATTAGATGGGTAAATCACATAACTAGTGAGGAGGTATTGAACAGAATTTGGGAGAAGAGGAGTTTGTGGCACAATTTGACAAGAAGAAGCGAGCGGTTGGTAGGACATGTTCTGAGGCATAAAGGGATCACAAATTTAGCATTGGAGGGCAGCGTGGAGGGAAAAAATCGTTGAGGGAGACCAAGACATGAATACACTGAGCAGATTCAGAATGATGTAGGTTGCAGTAAGTACTGTGAGAAAAAGAGGCTTTCACAGGATAGAGTAGCATGGAGAGCTGCATCAAACCAGTCTCAGGACTGAAGACAGCAACAAGAACAACGAAAAATTGGTGATTTATTCTTTACTTGCGACAAACCACAAATCTACATCTACATCTACATTTAAACATCGCAAGCCACCCAACGGTGTGTGGCGGAGTGCACTTTACGTGCCACTGTCATTACCTCCCTTTCCTGTTCCAGTCGCGTATGATTCGCAGGAAGAACGACTGCCGGAAAGCCTCCGTGCGCGCTCGAATCTCTCTACTTTTACATTCGTGATCTCCTCGGGAGGTATAAGTACTGGGAAGCAATATATTCGATACCTCAACCAGAAAAGCACCTTCTCTAAACCTGGACAGCAAGCTACACCGCGTTGCATAGCGCGTCTCTTGCAGAGTCTGCCATTTGAGTTTGCTAAACATCTCCGTAATGATATCACGCTAACCAAATAACCCTGTGACGAAAGGCGCCGCTCTTCTTTGGATCTTCTCTATCTACTCTGTCGACCCGACGTGGTACGGATTCCACGCTGATGAGCAATACTCAAGTATAGGCCGAACGAGTGTTTTGTAAGCCACCTACTTTGTTGATGGACTACGTTTTCTGAGGCCTCTCCAATGAATCTCAACCTGGCACCTGCCTTACCAACAATTAATATTATATGATCATTCCAATTCAAATCGTTCCGCACACATACTCTTAGATATTTTACAGAAGTAAGTGCTACTAGTATTTGTTCCGCTATTATAAAATCATACAATAAAGGATCCTTCTGTCTATTTATTCGCAATACATTAGATTTGTCTATGTTAAGGGTCAGTTGCCACTCCCCGCACCAAGTGCCTATCCGCTGCAGATCTTCCTGCATTTCGCTACAATTTTCTAATGCTGCAACGTCTCTGTATACTACTGCACCATCCGCGAAAAGCCGCATGGAACTTTCGACACTATCTACTAGATCATTTATATTTATTGTGAAAAGCAATGGTCCCATAACGCTCCCCTGTGGCACTCCAGAGGTTAGTTTAACGTCTGTAGAGGTCCCTCCATTGAGAACAACATGCTGTGTTCTGTTTGCTAAAAACTCTTCAATCCAGACACACAGCTGGTCTAATATTCCGTAAGCTCTTACTTTGTTTATCGGGCGACAGTGTGGATTAGTAAGTTCTGTGTTTTTTTGCAAACTGAGTACTGCTAACCTTACGAACACTTTAGGCTGAGCCTGTAGTTCAAATCAACCACCTTGTGCTGTCCTGCGGCACGATACCGTAGGACACACGAAGTATATTTCTTAATTCAGTTGTAGACTTTAGGTATACGCCTAGATGTAAGAGTGCATACCTCTCCCTAGCGTCTCCCGATCAGGTAGGCGACGACAGCCGAGACAACAACAGAGAAGACGGTGGCACGATGGACTGCAGAGTCGCTGCTGTCGCAGGCCTTGGGTCCGTCTCCGACGCAGAGCGCGTACGCCATCGCGTGCGGGATGTAGTTCTGCTCGTGGACGCCCACGAACAGGTGTCCCCAGGGCCCGCGCGCCAACACCGCCACGTCGTCCCCTCCGTGCGTCTCGGAATACACCGGCTGCGCCGAAGGGTGCTGGAAGTCGGAAGCGCCTGCAGGCAGAGGCGGGGCAGAGCGTAAACACCCTCACTACTGACTGCTCCACTGGTGCTGCCCGTGTTTCAGCGAAAATAGTCTTAAATGAATGTCGCCTTACTGTACAGGATTATTGCTAAGTACACTACTGGCCATTACAATTGCTACACCAAGAAGAAATGCAGATGATAACCGGGTATTAATTGGACAAATATATTATACTAGAACTGACATGTGATTACATTTTCACGCAATTTGGGTGTATAGGCCCTGAGAAATCAGTACCCAGAACAACCACCTCTGGCCGTAATAACAGCCGTGATACGCCTGGGCATTGAGCCAAACAGAGCTTGGAAGGCATGTACAGGTACAGCTGCCCATGCAGCTTCAACACGATACCACAGTTCATCAAGAGTAGTAACTGGCGTATTGTGACGAGCCACTTGCTCGGCCACCATTGACCAGACGTTTTCAGTTGGTGAGAGATCTGGAGAATGTGCTGGCCAGGGCAGCAGTCGAACATTTTCTGCATCCAGAAAGGCCCGTACAGGACCTGCAATATGCGGTCGTGCATTATCCTGCTGAAATGTAGGGTTTCGCAGGGATCGAATGAAGGGTAGAGAAACGTGTCGTAACACATCTCAAATATAACGTCCCCTGTTCAAAGTGCCGTCAGTGTGAACAAGAAGCGACGAACAAGAGGTGACCGAGAAGTGTAACCAATGGCACCCCATACCATCACGCCGGGTGATACACGGATGCGACCATCATGATGCTGTAAACAAAACCTGGATTCATCCGAAAAAATGACGTTTTGCCATTCGTGCACCCAGGCGATGACGAATACACGCTTCCAATGTGAGTTCACCGCGATGTCGCCAAACATGGATGCGACCATCATGATGCTGTAAACAGAACCTGGATTCATCCGAAAAATTACGTTTTGCCATTCGTGCACCCAGGTTCGTCGTTGAGTACACCATCGCAGGCCCTCCTGTCTGTGATGCAGCGTCAAGGGTAACCGCAGCCATGGTCTCCGACCCGATAGTCCATGCTGCTGCAAACGTCTTCGAACTGTTCCTGCAGATGGTTGTAGTCTTGCAAACGGCTCCATCTGTTGACTCAGGGATCGAGACGTGGCTGCACAATCCGTTACAGCCATGTGGATAAGATGCCTGTCATCTCAATTGCTAGTGATACGAGGCCGTTGGGATCCAGCACGGCGTTCCGTATTGCCCTCCTGAACCCACCGATTCCATATGCTACTAACAGTCATTGGATCTCGACCATGCGAGTTGCAATGTCGCGATACGATAAACCGCAATCGCGATAGGCTACAATCCGACATTTATTAAAGTCGGAAACGTCAAGGTACGCATTTCTCCTCCTTACACGAGGCATTACAACAACGTTTTACCAGGCAACGCCGGTCAACTGCTCTTTGTGTATGAGAAATCGGTTGTAAACTTTCCTCTTGTCAGCACGTTGTAGCTGTCGCCACCGGCGCCAACCTTGTGTGAATGCTTTGAAAAGCTAATCATTTGCATATCATAACATCGTCTTCCTGTATATTAAATTTCGCGTCTGTAGCACGTCATCTTCGTGGTGTAGCAATTTTAATCGCCACTAGTGTATTTTACAACAACAACTGCCAATTAAAATTTTTATCTTACAGTTTCAGTTACTAATCCTGTGCACGAAAAAAATTGCCTAGCTTTTCAGTGTTCTTTACACTGGTCTTCATGGCTTGGTGTGTGCTGTATTTCCGCTAAGGCGAATGAGAAGGACACCGTGAAACGTAATAAATCGGTTTAGAGAAGAGGGAGGACCTATTAAATGTCTTAAATATCAGTTGTTAATAATGAAAATGGGTCGGTGTAAGGAGTACCTACTTGTTCTTTAACTCAAATGAAGTTCCTTTTAGTGGGAGGTAAGTATTGGAGCGTGTTGCATGGTGTAATGCTCGCTCGATTGTGCAGTTAACGGTTGGCAATCATGGAATTTCGGTATAGTTAGCAGGAAAAATGCCATTAAACTCGTTTCCAACTGCAGGCTCTCGATATAGCCGCACAATTACCTGCCAGTGTGAACAGTGCCACAAACTTTTTATCCTTAGCGACAAACTATTCATCTTCCAATCTGAAAATATCCACACGGGCACTGTAATACAGGTTTAGGTTCACATAAGCCAGTGTAGTCCTTTATTAGTATTAGGATGAATCAAAATTTTTCCTTTCGAGAGCCATATTAACCCCTTCTCTGAGCTTAGCACAACCCTGGGGAATGTCACTTGCATTACTGGCCGAAAGGTCGGACAATTTTATACGCTGACAATGCCGTCAACAGCCCAGAAGAATTTTATTGACCTTTGTCTAAACGTCGATGCTTATGTACCCTCATCGGAGTCACGATGGGTTGCATATACGCTGCAGCAACATCCCCAAACGTAAACTCCTGATCGCATCTTATATCTTCAATTATAATCCAGAAATCACAATATAAAGTTTGAATAATTACGACGGGAATTCGTTAGCTCTAGTTTACACACATATAACTTCTACCATGAGCTATACATAGCCCCGATATTTCATGACTTCGTAAGAGAATCCGTAACGGACGAGCAGAGACCACAATACGCATCGCCCGCAACAGATCACTACTTCACATAAAATAGGAACTCTGGTGAACAGAAAGCTCGTACCCAGTAGTATAAATTGATATGATATTGATTTCTCCACTATCGATATCTACATCTACATCCACACCGTTCCTCTGCAAATTCACAGTTCAGGTCCTGGCAGAGGGTTCATGGAACCACAGTCAAGCCATTTCTGTACCGTTCCACTCTATAATGGCGGAATAAGAAGCACTTAAATCCCACAATGCGAGCTCGGATCTCTTATTATGATGATCTTTCTCCCTATGTAGGTGGACGTGAACGAAATATTTTTCCAATCAAAGAAGACAGTTGGTGATTGAAATTTCATGAAAAGATCGAGCCGCAACGAAAATCGCCTTTGGTTCAATGATTGGAACCCCAGCCCATGTATCATGTCCGTGGCACTCTCTCCTCTATTCCTCGATAATACACTCCTGGAAATTGAAATAAGGACACCGTGAATTCATTGTCCCAGGAAGGGGAAACTTTATTGACACATTCCTGGGGTCAGATACATCACATGATCATACTGACAGAACCACAGGCACATAGACACAGGCAACAGAGCATGCACAATGTCGGCACTAGTACAGTGTATATCCACCTTTCGCAGCAATGCAGGCTGCTATTCTCCCATGGAGACGATCGTAGAGATGCTGGATGTAGTCCTGTGGAACGGCTTGCCATGCCATTTCCACCTGGCGCCTCAGTTGGACCAGCGTTCGTGCTGGACGTGCAGACCGCGTGAGACGACGCTTCATCCAGTCCCAAACATGCTCAATTGGGGACAGATCCGGAGATCTTGCTGGCCAGGGTAGTTGACTTACACCTTCTAGAGCACGTTGGGTGGCACGGGATACATGCGGACGTGCATTGTCCTGTTGGAACAGCAAGTTCCCTTGCCGGTCTAGGAATGGTAGAACGATGGGTTCGATGACGGTTTGGATGTACCGTGCACTATTCAGTGTCCTCTCGACGATCACCAGTGGTGTACGACCAGTGTAGGAGATCGCTCCCCACACCATGATGCCGGGTGTTGGCCCTGTGTTTCTCGGTCGTATGCAGTCCTGATTGTGGCGCTCACCTGCACGGCGCCAAACACGCATACGACCATCATTGGCACCAAGGCAGAAGCGACTCTCATCGCTGAAGACGACACGTCTCCATTCGTCCCTCCATTCACGCCTTTCGCGACACCACTGGAGGCGGGCTGCACGATGTTGGGGCGTGAGCGGAAGACGGCCTAACGGTGTGCGGGACCGTAGCCCAGCTTCATGGAGACGGTTGCGAATGGTCCTCGCCGATACCCCAGGAGCAACAGTGTCCCTAATTTGCTGGGAAGTGGCGGTGCGGTCCCCTACGGCACTGCGTAGGATCCTACGGTCTTGGCGTGCATCCGTGCGTCGCTGCGGTCCGGTCCCAGGTCGACGGGCACGTGCACCTTCCACCGACCACTGGTGACAACATCGATGTACTGTGGAGACCTCACGCCCCACGTGTTGAGCAATTCGGCGGTACGTCCACCCGGCCTCCCGCATGCCCACTATACGCCCTCGCTCAAAGTCCGTCAACTGCACATACGGTTCACGTCCACGCTGTCGCGGCATGCTACCAGTGTTAAAGACTGCGATGGAGCTCCGTATGCCACGGCAAACTGGCTATCACTGACGGCGGCGGTGCACAAACGCTGCGCAGCTAGCGCCATTCGACGGCCAACACCGCGGTTCCTGGTGTGTCCGCTGTGCCGTGCGTGTGATCATTGCTTGTACAGCCCTCTCGCAGTGTCCGGAGCAAGTATGGTGGGTCTGACACACCGGTGTCAATGTGTTCTTTTTTCCATTTCCAGGAGTGTACAAACGAGCTGCCCTTCTATGAACTTTCTCAGTGTCCTCCGACAGTCCCGTCTGATGCGGACCGCGCATCGCACAGCAGTACTCCAGAAAAGAGTGGGCAAACGTGGTGTAAACAGTATCTATTGTAGACATGTGGCACTTTCTTAGTATTTGTCCAATTAATGGCAGTCTTTGCTTTGCTTTCCCCACAACACTTTCTGTGAGATCGATCCAAATTAAGATATTCATAATTTTAATCACGAAGTGTTTAGTTGAGTTTTGCACTTTAGATTTGTGTGATTTATCGTGTAACCGAAATGTAGAGGACTTATTTTACTGCTCCAGTGGATGACTTCTCGCTTTCGTGCTTCTTATATGTTACTGCCGCCAAACGTTCTTTCTTTTTGAGCTTGATCGTTCGTTCACCACAAGTTCAATGGATATGCCGACTTCTATGTCACTCATGAACCATCTAAGCCCTCATATTAAAGTGAGATACGCCCAAACTTATCCTGCACAAGGGAAACGGGCAAACTTGGTATAACCTTATGGTGACGACTATGTTTGTTTCATACTCAGTGTCAAGCCTATCAGATCTCAGATACCACTCACTAATGCTGCAGTAGGAGCGAACAAGATGAATCAATCTAGCAAAGAATAAAGCGAATGGAAAGCTGAGATTTATTAACATAGGACGAATGTTAAACAATAATTAAAGAATATCATATTTGCGGTTTCTACCTGGGAACGTCCCTTACGTATTCAATGTGCAAAATAAACACAGTTCGCATTAAGGTTAGCGTTGGGGTCGCTTCTGTGTACTAAACGGATCGTAACCCATTAACAGATCGATTCCTTTATTTTGGAGAGATCTCAGTGACCAATCCGCAGCCGCCGTCGGAAAACATGATGCTTTGACACAATTAGGGCCTGAGAGAAAGCATAGGCCTCCTTCCCGATCAAGGCTGGTGATCACACACAGCGATATAGGGAATGCAAACTAAAGAACATGTCCCGGAGAACAAATTTTCTTGGCATTGCTACGACGAGGCTTGTAGGTTTAGAAAGTTATGTAGAATGAACACAGAACCCGACTGGCGTGGAAAGGCTAGAGTTTCGTTAGATAAAATCTCAATTCACAAGAAAAGCATAAACGTCTGTGAACCAAGATTTCCCACACCATTGGACATTGGATGCTTTTGCGCACTGAAATCATCGTACTAAGTTTGAATCGAAAAGGTTATATTCAGACGCAAAGCCAATTTGAGTATCAACGAACACTCCCTACCCCTGAAAGCGCTGATGCCTTGAAGATATACCGCGTCCAATATCCTGCATGACCCTACTTGAAATTAGTTCTTTATGTACATTCACGAGCTCGGAGAATTAATTTTGCTTTACGACCACTTCCTCCGTAGTTCCCTTCACAACAGCCTACCAAATGCTCATTGACAGCATTCAGCAAACGCAACCCTTAGAGTCTTTATTTTGGAGAGATCTCAGTGACCAATCCGCAGCCGCCGTCGAAAACATGATGCTTTGACACAATTAGGGCCTGAGAGAAAGCATAGGTCTCCTTCCCGATCATCTTCCAGAACCACCAAAAAAATTCTCAAACGTTCTGTCTTCTACAACAAAATATGTCAGCCAGTGACATGTCTGGCGTTTCAAATAGGAAGAAAGCCTCACTTCCGCCGCTGAACTTTCACCACGAATTCGCCGAACTTGGCACGTAGGACACTCAGGCATGTGCAGGTGAATGGCCTACTCGTTTATTTAGAAGGTCCTTCTTGCTATTGTCCAGAGAAACCCTATAGAAACTCCCCCTATCTTCCTGCAGAAAGATAGAGAAGAAGCCTGCTCTAGCACACTGGTGAGTAACAGCATACATTTAGTGCACGGTTTGTTATATGCACAGACCAAAGGCTGGTGATCACACACAGCGATATAGGGAATGGAAATTAAAGAACATGTCCCAGAGAACAAATTTTCTTGGCATTGCTACGACCAGATTCTTCACGAATGAGAAAGGACAAACAATATAGTCCTTTTGCGATTCAACAAAGAAGTACGAGATTAGCGTGCGTCTTTCAACTGGACGTTTTAGAACATCAGTATTTAAAACGTCACTCACTGTGCTCCTTAGTATTAGCTATATTCTTGGGTTCCATTGATTACCCTGTAGTTAATCGCCCATAAATCGTCGAAAAACACCCCCCCCCCCACACACACACACACACACAAACACACGCTCTCGGATAGACATGTCTCCTTCACTGAAGATAGTTTCCGTATTTCGTTCTGCGGTCTCAGTGTCGTTTAACAGACATTTAGAACTATAAAACAGGGAATGTTAAGTACTTGGTTGTACAAATACGAAAACCCTCCACCTGCGTTGGCGAATGGTTGCCTGAGGTCTCAGGAGAACTCTAATTTCGATGGAAGTTGTAAAATAAAGATTCCATAAATTGCCTCGTAGATTTGAGATGCCTTGTGAAGAAAAGAAATTTTTTATTAAATTACACGAGTGAAGGTTTTAAACTGGTTTATAATAAAGCAAAGTCATATTTTCAGTATCACCATGCACATCGGTTGTGAGTGCTTTGTTCACAAAATCCTGTGGTTTAAAATTTAAGTTTACGATTCCAGAGAAGAAAATTAACTACATTGAAGTCAGGCTGAGGAGGCAGAATATTGGCTAGAGTAAGGCAGAGCTGAAGGGGAGGAAAGAAGGTACTAGAAAAACTCTGTTGGACAGTTCCCTGACTCCGCTGAAGAATATCATCACAGGAATCTTTAAAATTAATGATTTTGTTTGTTTCGTAAGTAAGAGTAGCTAAGTAATGCAACAACATTTCATAGTATTACGTAAATTGGTTTTATGGCACTTAAATAAAATGTACAGCCTTGTTTTCTTTCCGTATTGCAGATACCACATTGCACCTGATGCGTGGAATACGACAGATGTATTGTAGTGTTCCATTGCCCCAAATGCAGAACAAGAACTTAACATTAATAGGTGGACATAATGGAGTAACTACGTTAGTTATCGAAAATGAGGAGAGGTGTGGAAATATTTAGGTTGCGTAGAGAAGTTAACCTGAACAGGGACAGTGACGTAAGAGTACCGAGAGCAGTAGTCCATACTGTGAGATGAAATCCGGCGTGGGTGAAATTTTTTATTTAAAACGTCTGTGGTTGTCCTCTGGTTGGGTAGAGCGATGTATTTTGCTGATGTAGACTGAAGTGTAAATCAAAATAGCAAGAACCTCTGCAAACGACTTATTTTCATTTTAATAATCGTGAAAGAAGTGGAAGAAATGGAAGAGGATGCAGATGAATATGAAATGGGAGATATGATACTGCGTGAAGAGTTTGATAGAGCACTGAAAGACCTAAGTCGAAACAAGGCCCGGGGAGTAGACAACATTCCATTAGAACTACTGACAGCCTTGGGAGAGCCAGTCCTGACAAAACTCTACCATCTGGTGAGCAAGATGTATGAGACAGGCGAAATAACCTCAGACTTCAAGAAGAATATAATAATTCCAATCCCAAAGAAATCAGGCGTTGACAGATGTGAAAATTACCGAACTATCAGTTTAATAAGTGACAGCTGCAAAATACTAACGCGAATTCTTTACAGACGAATGGAAAAACTGCTAGAAGCCGACCTCGGGGAAGGTCAGTTGGGATTCCGTAAAAATACTGTAACACGTGAGGCAATACTGACCCTACGAGGTATCTTACAAAATAGATTAAGGAAAGGCAAACCTACATTTCTAGCATTTGTAGACTTAGAGAAGGCTTTTCACAATGTTGAAAGGAATACTCTCTTTCAAATTCTAAAGGTGGCAGGGGTAAAATACAGGGAGCGAAAGGCTATTTACAATTTGTACAGAAACCGGATGGCAGTTATAAAAGTCGAGGGGCGTGAATGGGAAGCAGCGGTTGGGAAGGGAGTGAGACAGGGTTGTAGCCTCTTCCCGATGTTATTCAATCTGTATATTGAGCAAGCAGTAAAGGAAACAAAAGATAAATTCGGAATAGGTATCAAAGTCCATGGAGAAGAAATAAAAACGTTGAGGTTCGCCGATGACATTGTAATTCTTTCAGAGACAGCAAAGGGCTTGGAAGAGCATTTGAACGGAATGGCCAGTGTCTTGAAAGGAGGATATAAGATGAACATCAACAAAAGCAAAAGGAGGATAGCGGAATGCAGTCGAATTAAGTCGGCTGATGCTGAGGGAATTAGATTAGGAAATGAGACACTTAAAGTAGTAAAGGAGTTTTGCTATTTGGGGAGCAAAATAACTGATGATCTTCGAAGTAGAGAGGATATAAAGTGTAGACTGGCAATGGCAAGGAAAGCGTTTCTGAAGAAGAGAAATTTGTTAACATCGAGTATAGATTTAAGTGTCAGGAAGTCGTTTCTGAAAGTCTTTGTATGGAGTGCAGCCATGTATGAAAGTGAAACATGGACGATAAATAGTTTGGACAAGAAGAGAATAGAAGCTTTCGAAATGTGATGCTACAGAAGAATGCTGAAGATTAGATGGGTAGATCACATAACTAACGAGGAGGTACTGAATAGGATTGGGGAGAAGAGGAGTTTGTGGCACAACTTGACTAGAAGAAGGGATCTCTTGCTAGGACATGTTCTGATGTATCAAGGAATCACCAATTTAGTATTGGAGGGCAGCGTGGAGGGTAAAAGTCGTAGAGGTAGACCAAAAGTTGAATACACTAAACAGATTCAGAAAGATGTAGGCTGCAGTATGTTCTTGGAGATGAAGAAGCTTGCACAGGATAGAGTAGCATGGAGAGCTCCATCAGACCAGTCTCAGGACTGAAGACCAGAACAACAACAACAGCAATAACGGTGAAAGGGAGTCCTTTACCTATATAATAAATCATATTTAAAAGTATCAGTTTCCTAAAATATTTGAAGGCTTGTCAAGTGTAACTTACGTAAATCAGGTCCTGTGTGCGCTAAATAGATGGTTAGGTATGTGGGTTACTAGACGTATAACAGAAGAGTATACTTCAGCATACGTCCTCATAATGTATGTGGCATTGTGCATTCAAGATATTCTGTATGTTCCCTTATTTGTGAGGCTGTAGTTCTAATAGGCCTCATTTCTTCCTACCCTTCTGTAGATACTTACTGGTGTTGTCTTTCTCAGTAATATTCCGGCCCTCTACGTAGCTTGGGCCGTTTGCGTAGTTGACAGTCATGCGGGTAATGTTGTTATCGTCCAGATCCACAATGCCTGCAACAGGAAAATGCGGATCAAAATGCAAACCGATATTTATGGGTATAACTATAGTCTATAACATAATTAATCTTTTGTTACATAACATCCAGAGAAATTTTACGGTTTGTGCTATCTGTTGTTCCCCTCTCTTCATGTTCCCAGTCAACATGAAAGCTTCCCTCAAAACCTTTTCTATATCTTCAGATTTGCAGGTTAATTTTGAAAAATGAAGAGGACCGTAAGACGATTGTTTGATCCACAATCTTTTATTGGTTACACAACAGTTTTTTGAACAATTGCAGTTCCATAATCTGTTGTAACAAATAAAATCATTTAATCATCTGAGGTAATCCCAACTCCAGTCTTCTCATGGAATCCATATTTCTGTGTCAAAAGACTCTTTTCAACGCGCTGTTTATTCCATTCGATTGCTCTTCCAAGTCCCTTGTCGATTCTGACAGAATTATAATTTCATCAGGAAAGGTTTAATTTCTATACTCAGAACTTCAATTCTCTTTCCAGATATCTTCGTGAATGTCATTAGAATATGCTAATTGTACAGATTAATAACATCGGGGATAGGCTACAACGCTGTCGCATGCCCATATTAACTTCTGCTTTCCTTTCGTGTCCCCCGACTCCTAGAATGACGGGGTTAATTTTGTGTAAATTATGAAAACCTTTTCGCTCTCTGGATTTTATAGATACTTCCTTCAGAATATCAAAGAGAGTAGCGCAGCATACACTGTCAATATCTTTCACTTCACCTACAAATATCATAATCGTAGGTTTGTCATTCGTCAACCTATCCTTCTTCGCTCATGGGGAGGCAAAGGTAGTACAGGCTACTCTTGAGATTGACAATTACACGTGGTCTCCACATGCCCGTATCACTTGGGTATCCCTGCCCACAGGTGCAGAGCCAGAGCGGTATCGTGTATATACACATCCCAGCTGCCTGACTGCCGATGGGCAGGTACTATAGTTCAATTCAAGAACGATGGCGATTCCCACAGGTCGAGGCACAGGCGAAGACTGCAGTGTTGCCGGTTCCCAGCGACACGTGTTTGTGCTTGAAGAACCTGTGTATTCTTCAAATT
Source organism: Schistocerca cancellata (assembly GCF_023864275.1). NCBI lineage: Eukaryota > Metazoa > Arthropoda > Insecta > Orthoptera > Acrididae > Schistocerca > Schistocerca cancellata. The sequence continues at coordinate 146,194,166 of NC_064628.1, read as the reverse complement.
GTGTTTCTCGCACGCTTGTGTAGTATTTGTCGCTTATCACCACCGTCATCGATGACTGTTCGTAACAAATGGAAATAAGGACCGATGACCTTAGCAGTTAAGTCCCATAATATTTAACACACATTTTTGAACAAATGGAATAAAAATTCGCTGAACAGGACGCTACGATCACTCATAAAGCGCGCCTTGGCTACGCTACTGCAGCGGAGTGCTTAAAGCACCACTGGATGCTCACTGGCTGTCAGATAATGCATGACGTAAGCGCGCAGAAGAAGCGTGAACTCGACGGTCACCGTTTGTGACTCCTTCTATACAGGGTTAAAATTACTGAAACAGACAAACCAAAAAATGTGCAATAATAGCAGTGCACAACAGTTTTCGAATAAGGAAAGTTCACAACGACAGATAGTCACACACCAGCGAAACAAAATTTTTACTATTATGGTGGGCTTAAAAGAGCAAATTTCATTATGCTATAACTTTCCAGTCGTTCATGCCAGCTTAAGCTTCATAATGGCCATTAGACCGAAACTACTAGCGAAGCGAATTGTGCAAAATAAAGGACAGCTGAAGGTTCACCATGAAATACACTCCTGGAAATGGAAAAAAGAACACATTGACACCGGTGTGTCAGACCCACCATACTTGCTCCGGACACTGCGAGAGGGCTGTACAAGCAATGATCACACGCACGGCACAGCGGACACACCAGGAACCGCGGTGTTGGCCGTCGAATGGCGCTACCTGCGCAGCATTTGTGCACCGCCGCCGTCAGTGTCAGCCAGTTTTCCGTGGCATACGGAGCTCCATCGCAGTCTTCAACACTGGTAGCATGCCGCGACAGCGTGGACGTGAACCGTATGTGCAGTTGACGGACTTTGAGCGAGGGCGTATAGTGGGCATGCGGGAGGCCGGGTGGACGTACCGCCGAATTGCTCAACACGTGGGGCGTGAGGTCTCCACAGTACATCGATGTTGTCGCCAGTGGTCGGCGGAAGGTGCACGTGCCCGTCGACCTGGGACCGGACCGCAGCGACGCACGGATGCACGCCAAGACCGTAGGATCCTACGCAGTGCCGTAGGGGACCGCACCGCCACTTCCCAGCAAATTAGGGACACTGTTGCTCCTGGGGTATCGGCGGGGACCATTCGCAACCGTCTCCATGAAGCTGGGCTACGGTCCCGCACACCGTTAGGCCGTCTTCCGCTCACGCCCCAACATCGTGCAGCCCGCCTCCAGTGGTGTCGCGACAGGCGTGAATGGAGGGACGAATGGAGACGTGTCGTCTTCAGCGATGAGAGTCGCTTCTGCCTTGGTGCCAATGATGGTCGTATGCGTGTTTGGCGCCGTGCAGGTGAGCGCCACAATCAGGACTGCATATTACCGAGGCACACAGGGCCAACACCCGGCATCATGGTGTGGGGAGCGATCTCCTACACTGGCCGTACACCACTGGTGATCGTCGAGGGGACACTGAATAGTGCACGGTACATCCAAACCGTCATCGAACCCATCGTTCTACCATTCCTAGACCGGCAAGGGAACTTGCTGTTCCATCAGGACAATGCACGTCCGCATGTATCCCGTGCCACCCAACGTGCTCTAGAAGGTGTAAGTCAACTACCCTGGCCAGCAAGATCTCCGGATCTGTCCCCCATTGAGCATGTTTGGGACTGGATGAAGCGTCGTCTCACGCGGTCTGCACGTCCAGCACGAACGCTGGTCCAACTGAGGCGCCAGGTGGAAATGGCATGGCAAGCCGTTCCACAGGACTACATCCAGCATCTCTACGATCGTCTCCATGGGAGAATAGCAACCTGCAATGCTGCGAAAGGTGGTTATACACTGTACTAGTGCCGACATTGTGCATGCTCTGTTGCCTGTGTCTATGTGCCTGTGGTTCTGTCAGTGTGATCATGTGATGTATCTGACCCCAGGAATGTGTCAATAAAGTTTCCCCTTCCTGGGACAATGAATTCACGGTGTTCTTATTTCAATTTCCAGGAGTGTATAAGTTCCTTCAGTTAAAGGAGAAGTTAAAAAATGCCTCCACTGGCTTGTAAAAGGAGGTCACGTTGTTGGGTCATGTTCCGTCTAACACCGTGAAAGACTGGAGAAGTTTCATTAATTCCTACTGCTGCTGGCACTATCTAGGCAATTAGATCCTCTTCTGGTTCAACAGGGGTTTTGTAAACAAGGTTGCACGTTTCTCGTCCAGAGGGGTCAAATCAGTGAAACGAATAGGTCACGGTGCAGGACCCGCGCTGACAATTAACGATTGAAATGTGCCAGTGCCTTGACATGCAGGAACCGCGTGCATTGTCTTGTGGCGAATGGTACGTCATCCAGTAACTCTAGCAGTGCTCTGACGAGAAAATTCCATTTATGCCTGTCATTTAATGGTACAGGTAGCAGATATGCATCAGTTAAAGTGTGACTATTAACATCAGCCCACACATTCGAGTAGAACCGCAACTAATGACCGAGGAAACATAGCATGTGCATCAACGTCATACAAAACAAACGAATTGTGGATGTTGAAGATCCCATCATACCTGAACGTAGCTTCATGTAGAAGCAGCGTAGAGGACGAAGTCGTTGATGCATTTGACACTGTTTCAGTTACCACTGCAAATACTGTGCTCTTAGTGGATAACTATCTGTTTCCAGATCGAGCACATGCTGATTCGTTCCAGGTTATGCGCACTTTGCTAAGAGCTGTTAAAAAATAATTTTGACATTGGAGAAAATTTTTTTTGTTGCCCCGTGTAACCTTCCACTGTCTGTCGGTATAAATAATTTTCTCCCCATAGAGCTGGAAAAGCCTATTCTGGTAGTAGGATTAATGTCGACTGATGCGTTCCCACATTTCTCCAAAGACTAAAGTGACTGATTAAGGTAGACTTCTCACAGCTTCTCCATTATTCTGTAAACCATTCATGTCAGTAGCTTGCAACCATGACATTTTATAGTGAGAGTCCAGTAATATATAATAATACAATTGTTAGGAAGTATTTTCTAAAATTAAAGTGTAATATGTAGCCTCATAGGGAAGTGAAACATGGATGACTAACAATTCAGAGAAGAGGAGAACAGTACATTTCATATGAGGTGCTATAGGAGGAAGCTAACAAGGGAACCTCCCCATCGCACCCCCTCAAATTTAGTTGTAAGTTGTCACAGTGGCTAGGCCTTGAAAAACTGAACACATATCAATAGAGAAAACAGGAAGAAGTTGTGTGGAACTATGAAAAAATAAGCAAAATTTACAAACTAAGCAGTAAATTTTTAAGATAGGCCACACCAAGGAGAGGGTGAGCTCGACATCGCCGTGGTCTGGTGGTTAGCGTGAGCAACTGCGGAACGAGAAGTCCTTGGTTCAAGTCTTACCTCGAGTGAAAAGTTTACTTTCTTTATCTTCGCAAAGTTATGATCTGTCCGTTCGTTCATTGACGTCTCTGTTCACTGTAATAAGTTTAGTGTGTGTGTTTTGCGACCGCACCGCAAAACCATGCGATTAGTAGACGAAAGGGCGTGCCTCTCCAATGGGAACATTTGAACGCAAGGTCATAGGTCAATCGATTCCTCCACAGGAAAATACGTCTGATAAATCCTATACGACATTGGTGACGGCATGTGCGTCACATGACAGGAATATGTTGTCGACCCACCTAACTTGTACACTTGGCGAATGAGTAAAGAGATTCTTCTACCTTGCCCGATTTAGATTTTCTTGGGATGTGATAATCACTCCCAAAAAAGTGATGAAAACATAAGAGTTTGTCACATAAACTGCAACAAATGAGTGCAACAGTTTCACAGTCGCACAGTTTTTCCTGTGCCCTGACAAAACATATGTTTTTAACGTTTTCAATTTTTTCCGTTTAGGTGTAGCGTCCCCATAATACGGCGCAGTTACCTCGCATCAGACGGACGGACGGACAGATAATAATTGTATGAAAATAAAAAATTAAACTTTTCACTCGAGGGGAGATTGGAACCAAGGACCTCTCGTTCCGCGGCTGCTTACGCTAACCACGGGACCACGGCGCTCCTGCGCTCAGATGACCCTTGATGTTGCCTATCTTGCAGATTGACTACTCAGTGTGTATATTTTGCTTATTTTTTTCATAGTTCCACACAACTTCTTCCTGTTTTCTCGATTGACCTGTGTTCAGTTTTTCAAGGCCTATCCACTGTACCAACTTATAACTAAATCTGACGGGGGTGCGATGGGGAGGTTCCCTTGTGAGTAATGAATAATCAGTTCAGATAACGGAAATGAAGTACTGAATCCAATTTGAGAAGAAAGAATTTTATGGCACAATTTGATTGGACACATCGTGTGACATTAATGAATCAGACTGGATAACTGAGTAAAGTGTTTAGGAGGGGGATGGGGATACTAATTGTGGAGGGAGACTTGAATAGAGTAAGCAGGTTCAGAGGGATGTAGTTTGCAGTAGCCATGCTAAGAGGAAGACGCTTGCACACGGTAGATTAGTGTGGATAGCTGCATTAGGCTAGTTTTTGGATTGGAGACCAAAACGACAACACAAACAAAGCTCTGTAGGTACTAAACTTTAAAACGAAATTGAAACTGCTACTTCAGTCATTGATGTAAGGAAGTTGGAAACATATGAGATAAACCGATAGAAACACAAATAGAAAGCCACATGTGAGTGCTTATTGGCACGGGCAGTGATGGAAGCTTTACCGAGGATGTCGTTGCCACGCGCTGGGTATCCGCTGACACTCATCGTGTGGGCGTGGTCGGCCGTCACCACGATGAGCGTGTCGCCCTCGTTGGTCATGTCGACCGCCAGCTGGACCGCCTCGGACATCTCGATGGTCTCGTCCAACGCCCTGTGCACCCAGTTATTGTGGTGCCCCATGTCGATACGCGCACCTGCAGGCAATCACAGCTGGCATAGCGTCGCGTGTCTCCCCATCACAGTTTCAGCAGAGAAGTACCGTAGATAGCAGGAGGCAACAAGAGGAAATGTCTGAAAAGTGTCCTCCGTAAACCTAAAATAATTGTCATCACATTGCCCAGTGGATAACGAATATGAGCATACTTCAGAAAAGTTAAGGAAGAGCTAACATCTCTTAGACTTTATTCCATGAATTAACAACATAGGAAGTGTTGAAAAATATACACGGTGCGTTTTATCAAGTCTTTCAAATAGGAAAAGACACTGATACTGATTCTTCGTTTTGATCGCTTCAAGCAATCTGGTTCCCAATACGTGAGTTTCTCGAAGAGCTATAACAGTTCTTTGACTTGAATGAATAACTATTTGATGTTAGCTGTTTGCGTGTGCGTGTGTGTGTGTGTGTGTAAATGTATGTGTGTGTGTGTGCGTGTGTGTGTGTGTGTGTGTGCTTGCGTGAGAGAGAGAACATTAGATTTTCATTGTTTTGGTACACAATTAAGTCATCAATTTGTTCTTTTATCGACATTCTGTCCGCTGTATAACTCATTAGAAGTGATGTGTCCATATCATTGCACAAAACGATTAAAGGATGAGGAATTATTATTATTATTATTTCTTTCCTTTCTCAGACGTTATGTCTCGTTAAAAATGGAAAGTGACGCGGAACTTGATCAAGCGTGACTTCATTTTAACTGTACGGTATATGTTAAATTGCATTTAGGAACTTTCGGGTAATTGAACATGTATCAATAATTACAGATTTCTGTAGTTATATATATACGTTTGGATGTAGCTGTATTGCGTTGATGTACTGGTGGATATTGTGTGGTATGACTCCTATAGTTGATAGCATAAATGGTATAGTGTAAACTTTATCCTGATGCCACATGTCCTTGACTTCCTCAGCCAGTTGGATGTATTTTTCAATTTTTTTCTCCTGTTATCTTCTGAATATTTGCTGTATTGGGTATGGACATTTCGATTAGTTGTGTTAATTTCTTCTTTTATTGGCGAGTATGATGTCAGATTTTTTATGTGGTGTTGTTTTATCTGTTATAATGGTTCTGTTCCAGTATAATTTGTATTCATCATTCTCCAGTACATTTTGTGGTGCATACTTGTATGTGGGAACGTGTTGTTTTATTAGTTTATATTGTATGGCAAACTGTTGATGTATTATTTTTGCTACATTGTCATGTCTTCTAGGGTATTCTGTATTTGCTAGTATTGCACATCCGCTTGTGATGTGATCTACTGTTTCTATCTGTTGTTTGCAAAGTCTGCATTTATCTGTTGTGGTACTGGGATCTTTAATAATATGCTTGATGTAATGTCTGGTGTTTATTGTTTGCTCCTGTATTGCAATCATTAATCCTTCTGTCTCACTGTATATATTGCCTTTTCTTAACCATGTGTTAGATGCGTCTTGATCGATGTGTGGCTGTGTTAGTCGATACGGGTGCTTGCCATGTAGTGTTTTCTTTTTCCAATTTACTTTCTTCGTATCTGTCGATGTTATGTGGTCTGAATGGTTGTAAAAGTGGTTAAGAAATTTCAATGGTGTAACCTATGTATTTATATGAGTGATTGCTTTGTGTATTTTGCTAGTTTCTCCTCGTTCTATAAAGATTTTCTTAAATTGTCTACCTGTCCATAATGTAGGTTTTTATGTCGATAAATCCCTTTCCTCCTTCCTTTCTGCTTAATGTGAATCTTTCTGTTGCTGAATGTATGTGATGTATTCTATATTTGTGGCACTGTGATCGTGTAAGTGTATTGAGTGCTTCTAGGTCTGTGTTACTCCATTTCACTACTCCAAATGAGTAGGTCACTATTGGTATAGCATAAGTATTTATAGCTTCTGACTTGTTTCTTGCTGTCATTGTATTGTCTTGTATTATCTATGCCTATAGGCATCTGTTTTCTCCATCGCTTCTATGCAGTCGCTGTGGTTATCCAATATGTAATCTTCTTGTTTAGTGTGTTTTCCCTTGACTATGCTATTTTTCTTACATTTGTCTGTTCCAAAAGCCATATTTATATCATTGCTGAATACTTCTGTTATCTTTAGTAATTGGTTGAGTTGTTGATTTGTTGCTGTCAGTAGTTTTTGATCATCCATGTATAGCAAATGTGTGATTTTGTGTTGGTATGTTCCAGTAATATTATATCCGTAATTTGTATTATTTAGCATGTTGGATAGTGGGTTTGGAGCAAGGCAGAACCAGAAAGGTCTTAATGGATCCTCTTGGTATATGCCACACTTAATCTGTATTGGCTGTGATGTGGTATTATTTGAATTTGTTTGGATATTAAATGTGGTTTTTCCAATTTTTCATTACTACGTTTAGCAACTGTATCAATTTAGGATGTACTTTGTATATTTCCAATATTTGTAGTAACCATGAGGAGAATACACTATCAAAAGCTTTTTGGTAACCAATGTATGCATAGTGTAGCGACCTTTGTTTAGTTTTAGCTTGATATGTCACCTCTGCATCTATTATCAGTTGCTCTTTACATTCTCGTTCTCCTTTGCAGCAGCCTTTTTGTTCTTCATTTACAATTTTGTTCTGTGTTGTATGCGTCATTAATTTCTGTGTGATGACTGAAGTTAATATCTTGTATATTGTTTGTAGGCATGTTATGGGGCGACATTTTGCTGGGCTTGCTGTGTCTGCTTCAGATGAGTTATTCCTTGTGTAAGTGTATCAGGGACTGGGTATGGGTCTGCAATGTAACTGTTAAATTATTTAGTTAGATGTGAATGTGTTGAGGTGAACTTCTTTAGCCAGAAATTTGCTATTTTATCTTTTCCAAGGGCTTTCCAATTGTGTGTAAGATTAATTGCTGGGGTGACTTCATGTTGCAAAATTATCCCTTCAGGCATTTGTGGTATCATCATGTGTGTGTCTGTTTCTACTTATATCCACAGTGCATGTATGTTATGTTGTACCGGGTTTGACCATATGTTGCTCCAGAAGTGTTCCATGTCTGTCATGTTTGGTGGATTGTCTATTTTAATGCGTGTGTTATCTATTGTCTGGTAAAATTTCTTTTGGTTTGTGTTGAATGTTTGGTTTTGTTTCCTTCTATTTTCACTTTTTTTGTATCTTCTAAGTCGTTTGGCCAATGGTTGTAATTTCTGCTTCTTTTCATCTAATTGCTCTATCGCTTCTTATGGTGAGATTTTACTTAAACTTTTTTCTTTTTTTTTTGCCTGATATTTCATTTCTTATAAATTGTGTTAGCTGTCCAATGTCTTTTCTCAGTTTTTCTATTCTGTTCTGTAGCCTGTGTTGTCATGCTGGTTTTTTGGGTTTCTTCTGTATGTTGTTTGGTTCTGATCTCTGCCCAGTGTGTATATTTAGTGTTGTGACTGCTCCTATATAAACCAGTAGTTGTAACTCTTCCATAGTTTGAATTTTCATTTATTTTGTTGTGTATGATTGTGTTGATAATTGTTATTGCTGTTTCGATTTGTGGGTTATTTGGTGGTCTATGTAAGAATGGTCTAATGTCAGTATTTGTGTCTTTGTATTCTATATATGTCAGCTAAAATTTTTCTTCTCTATCTAACATGTGTGTCACTTCATGTTCGATTTGTGCTTGTTCTGGTGGCTGTCTTAAGATTTAGTTTTCCTCTGAATGTTTAATCGATGCGTGTTGTTCTTTGTTTGTTTGCTCTGGGATGTTTGAGTCCATTATTGTATTTTCTTCTTCTTCTGATTGCACATTATTTTGTTCCAGTATTTTTTGTACTTGTTGCTTGATGTTTTCTAATTCTGACTGGGGTATCCTGTTATTTTTGATTACTACACGGATCTGATCAGCTAGTCGTTGTTCTGTTAAAAATTTTAATTTTGGGTATGTGGTAAAAAATGTTGTGTATACTTGTGATCTGTATCCAGTTGTGTTGGTTCCTTAGTTTGTTGCTTGGTAATAACAGAACATGAGGTGTCGGTTAACTTCATCTAACCATCTCATCCTCTGTCTTTGTTTTCCTTCTAGAGTGGTTGCAGGAAGTATATCCTGCAAAACACTTATATTTGGATTTAAATCATTTTCCGTTTGGCTAGCAGTGTCGTGACCATTGTGGACGGGCTTAGGGTTCAAGCGTCGTCCCCGAACATGACAGCGCTTGTCCGAGGTTTCATTAGTTCCGTCCTGAACCAAGTAATCACACTAAAAGGGGGTTAGCCCTATTAGTGGTTTGTTCTTTTCGTCGCCTTTTAACACTGGCAGAACATACGGGAGGCCTATTCTTTTCCTGGGCCTCCACAGGTTTTATTATTATTATTATTACTATTATCATTACTAATATTAAAATTATTATTATTATTATTATTATTATTATTATTATTATTATCATCGTTTAGTATGTCTTGTGGCTGTCTGTCATTTGAGTGAACGAGACTTCATTTCAGTGGAAGAAATACGACTTTTCCTACTAGAAGCCGGTGATGGAAGCTAACTATGTTTATAATACTACAATTAGTTGTCATGCATAAAGAAGTAACAACAATCCAAACATTAACAACAATCCAAACATTAAAAAGGTTTAAGACGGGGATTTTAAATGTCTTCAGGATCAGGAAACGCTCTGGATTTCAGACATAGGCGTATTATTCCTCTGGGCACTCAACCGAAATGTAGTACCACCAAGAAATACGCTAACGGGAGTTTGTTCACATGGAAGATATTTTGAAGTTTCTGGACATATCGACTTCCGAAAATTCAAACTGTAATACATTCTGTTTGTAGAACTCCTCAAATCAAAGGTGAAGAGGTTCTGCTGTCAAGAGGATAATGATCATTAATTAGGCACAATTAATCGGTCTTAGATTGTTTGTAGATGATTCTGTCGTTTCCAGTCTAGGAAATCCATCGGAATTCAGTTCCAAATTGAATTAGGCAAGTATGGGTACGATACTAAACGTGGAAGCTGACACAAATTATGAAAAGTGTGAGGTTATCCACATCAGTAATGAAGGGAATCCGTTAAACGACGGTTACACGATAAATTGCAGAAACCTAAAGGTTTCTAGGGATTACTCTTACGAACAGTTTACGTTGCAATGACCACATAGATAATGTTATGCGTTTTATTGGCAGAAGAGTTAGAAGATGCAACAAATCCATCAAAGAGACAGGCAACAATATGTTTTTCTGTTCTCTGCAAGAATATTGCTGTATGATACGGGGTACTTGTCAGATGGCATTGACAGAGGACGTCCAAAAATTTCAAAGAAGGACAGCTCATTCTGTACTACTGCGAAACAGAAGAAATGTTGTCACGGATGTGATACGGATGTTGGGGTGGCAGTCATTAGAATAACGGTGTTTAGCATTGTGATAAGATATTTTAATGATACTGCAATCAGCAACATTCTCTTGCTAATACGAGAATATTCTGTTGACGCCTACCTACAAAGGGTGACACGATCGCAGCAATCACATCAAGCACGAAAAGATGTAAGTGTTCATTTTTTCTGTACTTTATCCGAAAAGTAAGCGGTACATAAACAGTGTGCTAATGGCTCTTTGAACCCTCTCAGAGGCACATGGATTTCAGAGTAGTCACGTAGATGTAGATTTTGATAAGAATTAAACATGGTAAATGTTAATGAAACCGACAAACTGCAATGACAGACAACTGACTGGAAATGGACTGAAAATGTCCTATGAACACCTGTCTGGAACTCCATCGTTGCCAAGGGAGATCACACTGACGGAAGACATCTGACTACGTATCGTGTGTTTCCTTTGTGTTGCAGGCTGTGTGATTGGCGCAACGTACTGTAAGCAGCAGAATGGCCCGGTATTCATGCCGGGAATAAGATAAGATGGTGTTTGTGTTCGGCGAAGCAGAAGGAAACGGCCGAGAGGTAACACCGCTATACCAAAACAAGTAACCTCACAGACACCGACCACATGACACAACATATCAAGCCCAATACATCAAGCCCTTTTGTGGGCGTTTCCGACACCATGGATCCTTTCCGACAGATTTGGAGTACCCGATTCTAAAAGGTATTGTGAGAAACCCTAGTACAAGCTGCAAGTATGTGGCCCGCCAACATAGTGTAAGCCAAAGTACGATCGTGTGTATCCTGCATGACAACCGCTACTATCCCTATCACCATGGAGGCCATCGCTCTGGGAAGATTTGTTGCCCTTACATGCAGCACACCACCCTTTTCCGGACGTATGTTCGTAGGGTACCTCCACTCAGGAAACCGTCCATGCAGTTTGTCCGTTCTTTTAATGTTCACCCTGTACGCAGCTGTACACCTACGACGCCTTTTCCCTTGTAGAAAAGGCAATCAAACAGAACGACAAGGACATAAGCATTGCGTTTCTCAGGCCTAATCAAACAGAACGACAAGGACATAAGCTTTGCGTTTCTCAGGCCTAATGGTTTCTTTCGTTCTTCGACTGAATTTGTGCACTGCGTAATAGTAAATAATATTAAGTTAAGAATTAACTCAGAGCAGGCGTAAATGATTTGATTTATTAATTACAGAACAATAAAGTAATTGTGCCTTTTCCGCTGCAAAAAAAAATTACAGTATCTTAGTGATTGTGTTAAAATTGTGTTACAGCGGGTACAGCACAATTATTTTATTGTAAGATTTCGACAACAATGTACTTGCATGGAAATTAATACTATGAAGACTTGTGACGTCACTCAACGTACGTCAGTTCACTACTGATGACATCACTAGCCACACCCTCTTGTCTATGTTGTCACTATCATGACCCGACAAGCCACATTCCAATAATACTACGTCTCCCACACTGAAATGAACCACATTTCATTCCTTGGAACTGGGTCCGCCATTAAAATGAATTTCTACATCATGTTCCACTATTGCTTGCAATTAAAATGAGGCAATAAAATTGTAACAAATAGCCCCATGTTACAGCAAAAATTGTAACATACTTACTCGAACATCATCATGTTACAGTAAAATTGGTAAAAATTGCCCAATACATCATCATGCTACTACAAAGTTATTACAAAGTGCTTAATTCTACAATGATATTGTGACAGGTTAGCCAACTTTACAGTGTAAATTGTACCAAATTAACATATACATTGTTACGTTACAGCAAAATTGTTACAAATTGCCTTATGCATGTTAGATTAAAATTGCAACGAACTGCCTCATACATCACAATCGTTATATTACACTGCAACGAATTTCTCCGAACATCGCTAATGCATGGTAAATACTGCTGCAGACAAGGTTGATCAGTTTATATGGTGACTACCTTTACTCTGGATAGAACTGGTTGGATCAATAACGGTCAGTTTACGTATGGTCGCTGTCTTTATTTACCCTGTATGCTGTTGGAGCAATAATGTTTAGTTGATATAGTGACTGACATTACGCCAGATACTAATGTGTTAGGCAATAATGGTCAGCGAATACAGTAACTACCATTACCCTGAATGTATAGCGACTATGAATGTAACATAACCTAGAGCGAACTGGTAACAGTTACTGAATCCTAAATATTATTTTTCACAATAAACTGGCAGACTATAACTTGGTAGTCGTTGTCAGCTAGTGGATATCCCTACTTTTAATTCGTTAACAGATAATCGTCAAACGAAATTGTAACAAATAGCCCCATACCTCAACATGTACAGCAAATCTGTAATAAATTGCTCCAAACATAATCACGTTACAGGAAAAATTGCAACAAAATTCCACATCAAAATTGTAACAGGTTATCCCACTCGTCACTGACTACACAATATGTCACTTTTTCCAATCAACTACAAATTATTCCATTAAGCAAAACACTTATTTTGTGACTTATTTCAGTACCCTGTCCATGGTGTCACAACACATAATTTTGTGTAGCCATGCTGAAGCATGGGGCAATTTTTTACAACTATGCCATAAATTGGCTATGTATGGGCCATTTGTTACGATTTTACTGAAATATGACGTTGTAGGGGCCAACTAGTTTCAGTTTACACTGACACACATAAGGATATTTGTTATACACTCCTGGAAATTGAAATAAGAACACCGTGAATTCATTGTCCCAGGAAGGGGAAACTTTATTGACACATTCCTGGCGTCAGATACATCACATGATCACACTGACAGAACCACAGGCACATAGACACAGGCAACAGAGCATGCACAATGTCGGCACTAGTACAGTGTATATCCACCTTTCGCAGCAATGCAGGCTGCTATTCTCCCATGGAGACGATCGTAGAGATGCTGGATGTAGTCCTGTGGAACGGCTTGCCATGCCATTTCCACCTGGCGCCTCAGTTGGACCAGCCTTCGTGCTGGACGTGCAGACCGCGTGGGATGACGCTTCATCCAGTCCCAAACATGCTCAATGGGGGACAGATCCGGAGATCTTGCTGGCCAGGGTAGTTGACTTACATCTTCTAGAGCACGTTGGGTGGCACGGGATACATGCGGACGTGCATTGTCCTGTTGGAACAGCAAGTTCCCTTGCCGGTCTAGGAATGGTAGAACGATGGGTTCGATGACGGTTTGGATGTACCGTGCACTATTCAGTGTCCCCTCGACGATCACCAGTGGTGTACGGCCAGTGTAGGAGATCGCTCCCCACACCATGATGCCGGGTGTTGGCCCTGTGTGCCACGGTCGTATGCAGTCCTGATTGTGGCGCTCACCTGCACGGCGCCAAACACGCATACGACCATCATTGGCACCAAGGCAGAAGCGACTCTCATCGCTGAAGACGACACGTTTCCATTCGTCCCTCCATTCACGCCTGTCGCGACACCACTGGAGGCGGGCTGCACGATATTGGGGCGTGAGCGGAAGACGGCCTAACGGTGTGCGGGACCGTAGCCCAGCTTCATGGAGACGGTTGCGAATGGTCCTCGCCGATACCCCAGGAGCAACAGTGTCCCTAATTTGCTGGGAAGTGGCGGTGCGGTCCCCTACGGCACTGCGTAGGATCCTACGGTCTTGGCGTGCATCCGTGCGTCGCTGCGGTCCGGTCCCAGGTCGACGGGCACGTGCACCTTCCGCCGACCACTGGTGACAACATCGATGTACTGTGGAGACCTCACGCCCCACGTGTTGAGCAATTCGGCGGTACGTCCACCCGGCCTCCCGCATGCCCACTATACGCCCTCGCTCAAAGTCCGTCAACTGCACGTACGGTTCACGTCCACGCTGTCGCGGCATGCTACCAGTGTTAAAGACTGCGATGGAGCTCCGTATGCCACGGCAAACTGGCTGACACTGACGGCGGCGGTGCACAAATGTTGCGCAGCTAGCGCCATTCGACGGCCAACACCGCGGTTCCTGGTGTGTCCGCTGTGCTGTGCGTGTGATCATTACTTGTACAGCCCTCTCGCAGTGTCCGGAGCAAGTATGGTGGTTCTGACACACCGGTGTCAATGTGTTCTTTTTTCCATTTCCAGGAGTGTAGTTTCATTGTAACATATGGATATACAGGACAAATAGTTATGACTTGGTTATAGCATTTCGAAATATGGGGCACACGTTAGAATATTGCTGTTACATGACAATGTATACAGTCATCAGTTAAAATGTTGCTGCATCATGTTGATATATAGGTCAATTTGTTACAGTTTTGCTGTAACAGGTCGATGTATTGCGTAATTTTGTACAATACTACTGTAACATGGGAACATACAGAACTATACGTTACAGTGTTGTTGTAACTTTTAATTGCATGGAGAAATCTGCTGGAATTTTAGTGTGAAATGACGATGTATAGAGGGTGAGTTCCTTGTTGTCTCTACTGTTTAGTAGCACAAAATAGCATTTTCAGCAAGAGATAACAGACATTTCATACTATGAACTGTTAATAATAGCCCATCATCGAGTCACGTTAATGGCTGGGGAACTTTGAAAGTGGGTAGCCGAAAGCGTTGAAACCATTCTTTCCTAATTATAAGAATGTGTATTATTGTTGTTGAGTATGCTACTTTATCAAAAAGTCATTCAGTTTTCACTGTGATACCAGATGCTGACCTACTGTGGTACTGAGAGATTAATATAATACCCTAGCCTAAGGATGACCATAATGTTTCTCTGACTTTGTTATCAGTTTTAGCTGGAATATGATTTTTCGACAAACAGTAGAGACGATTTTGACATAGGAATAACATTTTTTACTTTGGTACTTTGGTACTTTGCTAATGACACTTACACATATTTTTTGTTTAAAGATATTTAATTGTGCCTTACACGAGGAGTGGTCCAGGAATTTAAGCAGACCTTCACTTAATGTTTATAGAGACAATTTTGAACGTGACAGATAATATGCATTTCTTGGATACTTTTGAACATGACCAATATGGCATTTCTGTGGCTACAGTGTGACTGGCTTTTCCGTTTTAACGGCCGGCTATATACTGGGATGTGAGTGACTGTTTCGCTGTAATGGCCACTACGATCCCAAGAAATGAGATGTGGCATCTCCGATTGTGATTGACACCACAGTTAAGGAAGGCAATAACCTTTATCACGTGATGTCAGCAATGTTCATGGTTCGTTACACCGTTTTGGAGTCACTACAGCTCTTTCTGTGGACGGTGGCGGATAAAATTCCCACCCAGTCGTCCAAACTTAGCGAATCGATATTTCCCGAGATCGTTTGAGAAACACTGGACCAAGTATAAGCATTTCCACTTTGCTTTACTTGAAATATTTAACGTCATTGACCAAATACCATGTGATCTCCTGTGGTTTGCTCTCCGAAAGTGTGAGGTACCTGAAGAACTAACTTAATGCGTGTGGCCTCCCCACAATAGTTTTTAAAGTCGAGTACTGTCTTCTGCTGGGATTCCAGGTGCCTTTCCTATTCCAGCAGGGAGTTCATCAGGGATTTACTCTCTCTCTCCTTCTCTTAATCATAAAAATACACGGAATCGCTAGAGATCTTCAGCAATTAGCACTGCGGTCACATCTGTATGATGATGATATTCTAATGGCTGCTGAAGAAAAGATCGATCTCTAGCATGAAGTCGAAGCGTAGAAGAACCTCCTTGAACTGTCCGGACAATGCCTCTATATAAAGAAGACTGAATACCTACGAACAGATATAAATAATTCGGACACTATGAAGACCGACGGTATAGATGTACCAGAAGACAAATTTCTTCACCTCCACTGACACATAAATCACTTTCAACGGCTCATTCGCTTCCGAAATCACAAACTGCATTATCAACACATGTCTAAAATGGCGGATAGTTGGTATTGTTGTAGCTAGCGACGAAAGCAGCACAGCAAAGATACGGTGTAATGAAAAACAAAATGCTTCAGTGGATATCCGGCGTAACACCTCATGAGAGATTCACAGGCGGTTCGAATTGTCCCCTCTCTTTGAGAAGATACGGAGAGCCATGTACAACGCCATGGATATCTACTTCACGTAGATTACGAAACGATGGTAATTTGCGAGTGTTTGTTGAAAGTCAAAGTTGCTGTGAGATCGAGGAAACGTTGGCCAGAAAGCATCCATACAGACCTCAGATTGAGGGATCTCTCACACTGAACAAACACAAGATCTCACCAAGAGGAGTCTGAGAAAAAAGGGGGAAGGGAAAGGCCGTTAGAGTGTGGAACAAAAGTTGCTGAATCTGAACAAGAACTTCAAGGCAACTGCCGGGATTGTGCCTTCGAAAGAGACAGAGCTGACATATTTCCTCAATCCATCTGTAATGATGTCATCGTCGACGGGACGTTAAACACTAATCTTCAATTGCACTTCCCATTTGTTCACCTACGTCACTTATCAGGCAACCAATACAACACACCCCTTCGACCCCTCACCAACCTCACGAGAGCTCCACACTCCTGAACGTAGCTCGGACGTCATTCAGCAAACTGTACGTGAAATTTACACAGTTCTTTCCCATTCCGTTTTTTACGAGTGGCGATTAAGCGAACATGGAGTTGGGTGGTCTTTCAATGCTTCGTTTGTATAGTACAGTACGTCCTACTACCTGCTGTAACGGTTTGCCACTCACAATGGGAAGGTGTCTTTAATTCTAGCGCTAATTTGTGTACAAAACAGAATTAAATAACCAGTTACATTCACTTAAATTTGCAAGCACATAGCCATAAACCACTTCAAACTAACAATACGTAATTTCTGAACTAAAGATGCTTTCAAATCTTAGCGTTTATCGTGAGTGTACGGAACATGCGGCAAACCCATTTTCACATTATGTTTCAGTATATAACATATATGCACTTGGATGTTTCGCCGGGTGAGATTACGAGGAACGTCTGTAATGCAGAATTTTTAACTACAGACGTTGAAAAATAGACAGAGATACAACCTTCAACGAATAAGAAATATCCATTGGGCTCCTTCTCCAAAATTTTTATGGCCGCCCTCGTCATGTCCACGAGTCTCGGCTGTGTGTCCGGGGCATCCAGGTGGTACTCCATATGGCCGTCTGCAAAGAGGCCTGCAACAATTGAAGAAACCAGCATTTACAACCAGTTGATTGGCAAGATGAGTGGTACAATGAAATTTAGGCAAATTAGTAATTTGAAGCCATAGTTGATGTGCACACTTGACATGAGGAACAGTTGGTAATTCCTAATGACTCAAAGTGATCACAGAAAAATGCATCAACAAATCTCCGAGAACGTTCACTACGTAGTGCAAGACGGCCATTTTTAAAGAGGGGACACAACTGTCTGGAGGTGTGTCGTTCCGGTGCTGCGGAGCGTCTGAGCTACCGGATGGTTGTGGTTGCTGTCAACTACACACTGAGGTCCATTGTGGGCTGTAACAGATATTCCAATACATTAACCTGGAGCCGATTTACGCTGGAAAAAAATTGGATGCAAATTTCGCCGCCAGATGCAAATCTAGCTCAGTGAGTGCAATAAATGCGTATAGAAGTGATCCCATAAATAGTGGATTGGGAAAAGGACCTGGAAGGAAAGGTCAAAGAAGTGAGAAAGGCACAAAGTTGATCTTATTGTTAATCGCCGCGTACACAATTTGTTCGGTATCAGAACAAGAGACATCGACGAGATGGTGTACAGCACCAGTTTTGCACCTGGCGGCGAAAATTTGAACTAAATTTTTTGTCCAGCTTTAATCTGTTCCACATTATTGCATTAGCACGTCTACCAAGTTTTGCTGCCTTATGATAAATACAACCCGTACTGAACATCTTGAGCAGCTCGACTATGATTATTTCCACCCGACACTTAGCTTTTGCGTTAGGTATCCTTATTACTTACACAAGGTGTTTGTCATTTCACCATCAGTGTTACACGCGAGGACGGCACGTGCTGAACGCTTGGTATGTTGTGCAGACCTGTATACTGCTAATTTATTAAGACGGAATGGCTCCACATCCACATCAGTGTGAGTACCTTTCAGAACCTGCTTGAGGCGGCCGTAGTGGCCATGCGGTTCTAGGCGCTTCAGTCCGCAGCCGCGTGACTGCTACGGTCGCAGTTTCGAATCCTGCCTCGGGAATGGATGTGTGTGATGTCCTTAGGTTAGTTAGGTTTAAGTAGTTCTATGTTCTAGGGGACTGATGACCTCAGATGTTAAGTCCCATAGTGCTCAGAGCCATTTAGAACCTGTTTGACTCTTTCTTGTACGTCTCGCAGCGACCCGCGCAGCAAAAGCTGATTATTCAGGCTTTTGATAGGTGGTCACATTAATGCGACTGGTCATTGTATGTCGCTTTGTAAAACGTACAAACAAAAGCAAAAATCTCGATCATAAGGAGCCTGCATTTCTACCAACTGTGAAAATACTGAGATACCCACCAAGTAACGTATCTTTCGTCATACATCGAACACTGACTAGCGAAGTTCATTCGTAAATCCAAAAGGTTATTTCATTTTGACATTATTTCACCTTCGATAAGGGAATCTGTTGCGCAAATTGAAGGTGGAAGGGTGAGATAGAAAAGGAAAGGGACTACTAATTCCAGCTGTATCGGGGCTTTATGCTGAATGAGGGATGAAAAGTGAATATGCTTTTCTGCCTGGGATTCGAAACTGTGATATTCTGCTTACTAGGCAGTTGCGTTAACCACTGCGTCACCGGGACACAGTGTTTGTCGAAATTACGCGGAGTGTCTCGGCACGCCTCTCTGCCGGCCCACATTCCCACCTATCGCCACATATCCACAGTCCTTGTCCTTGCTGTCCATCCTCGTTCCCGCAGGAAATCGGACTTAAATGTGGATCCGCACTGAAGGTGGGCGGTTCATTGCCCATCGAGCTGAATCAGTTACACTCCTGGAAATTGAAATAAGAACACCGTGAATTCATTGTCCCAGGAAGGGGAAACTTTATTGACACATTCCTGGGGTCAGATACATCACATGATCACACTGACAGAACCACAGGCACATAGACACAGGCAACAGAGCATGCACAATGTCGGCACTAGTACAGTGTATATCCACCTTTCGCAGCAATGCAGGCTGCTATTCTCCCATGGAGACGATCGTAGAGATGCTGGATGTAGTCCTGTGGAACGGCTTGCCATGCCATTTCCACCTGGCGCCTCAGTTGGATTAGCGTTCGTGCTGGACGTGCAGACCGCGTGAGACGACGCTTCATCCAGTCCCAAACATGCTCAATGGGGGACAGATCCGGAGATCTTGCTGGCCAGGGTAGTTGACTTACACCTTCTAGAGCACGTTGGGTGGCACGGGATACATGCGGACGTGCATTGTCCTGTTGGAACAGCAAGTTCCCTTGCCGGTCTAGGAATGGTAGAACGATGGGTTCGATGACGGTTTGGATGTACCGTGCACTATTCAGTGTCCCCTCGACGATCACCAGTGGAGTACGGCCAGTGTAGGAGATCGCTCCCCACACCATGATGCCGGGTGTTGGCCCTGTGTGGCTCGGTCGTGTGCAGTCCTGATTGTGGCGCTCACCTGCACGGCGCCAAACACGCATACGACCATCATTGGCACCAAGGCAGAAGCGACTCTCATCGCTGAAGACGACACGTCTCCATTCGTCCCTCCATTCACGCCTGTCGCGACACCACTGGAGGCGGGCTGCACGATGTTGGGGCGTGAGCGGAAGACGGCCTAACGGTGTGCGGGACCGTAGCCCAGCTTCATGGAGACGGTTGCGAATGGTCCTCGCCGATACCCCAGGAGCAACAGTGTCCCTAATTTGCTGGGAAGTGGCGGTGCGGTCCCCTACGGCACTGCGTAGGATCCTACGGTCTTGGCGTGCATCCGTGCGTCGCTGCGGTCCGGTCCCAGGTCGACGGGCACGTGCACCTTCCGCCGACCACTGGCGACAACATCGATGTACTGTGGAGACCTCACGCCCCACGTGTTGAGCAATTCGGCGGTACGTCCACCCGGCCTCCCGCATGCGCACTATACGCCCTCGCTCAAAGTCCGTCAACTGCACATACGGTTCACGTCCACGCTGTCGCGGCATGCTACCAGTGTTAAAGACTGTGATGGAGCTCCGTATGCCACGGCAAACTGGCTGACACTGACGGCGGCGGTGCACAAATGCTGCGCAGCTAGCGCCATTCGACGGCCAACACCGCGGTTCCTGGTGTGTCCGCTGTGCCGTGCGTGTGATCATTGCTTGTACAGCCCTCTCGCAGTGTCCGGAACAAGTATGGTGGGTCTGACACACCGGTGTCAATGTGTTCTTTTTTCCATTTCCAGGAGTGTATTTGACTGCTCTTTGGACATGTCCGTATTATGCAGTGGTTAACGAAACAATACCTTCCGCTTCTTTTCATTCCCCCCCCCTCCTTTTTCAATTTACATAGTTCTGTACATTACGCGTGGAGTCTGTTCTTTCGAAATTGTCTGCAAGCAGAGGGAAAGCGCTAGTTTGAACTCTCAGAGTGATTTAATGAAACAAGCATAAAATGACATAGCGACAATGCGATTTGATATCATGGCAAGTGTGATTCCTTCTGACTATACGACACTTTATCATCCATGTAATATAGGCATAGGGATCTCAGATACCACATCAGAGGGTCGTCTCACCCAGCAAGTAGTCGGTCTTTTCGATGTCTACTCTGCTGAGCTGCTCCAGGTTAGAGACGTAGCTGGCGTTGCCCCGCTGCTGGTGGTGGTCCAGCCACTCTGATATCAAGTCCCTGCCGTCTCGTCTGCTGCCCTCAGTGCCGGCGACGTCGGACGTTTCACTGCCAATGAATTTGCTGCGACCTCCGCCCAACAGCACCTGTAATAATCATGAACGTACAGCAAAGACGCAAAGTAAAACACTGGAGGGAATGAAGTGTACCATTTGAACATTATACTCGTATAAAGGACGAAAGTTACGTGCTTTGGATTAAGGTACGTCCGTAGGTACAGGTGTCCATAATTAAAGAACCATTTTGAGATCCCTGTAGAAAAACAGCACCACATCTCAGAATTATGTCGAACAGCATATTACTGAAACTGGGGGAAACGTTACGGAACAAAAACAAATTTAACGAAAATTTGGTCAATAGATGGTGTTGTAAGCGTCAGAATATGCGCATCAACAGACGCGCGGGGCACGGTTGTTTGTCGGTATGTGTCCGAAAGGCCCAACTTGACTGTCTCCGTGAAGGATCGCGCGTTGCCGGTAAACTCTGCTATGAAAACGGTGACGGTGCTCCAGTAGCCCTGCAGAAGTTCCGGACACTCAGGGGTATAAAGAAAGGTACTGGTCTGATGGCTGCCAATGGTCTGGAGAAAACGACTGGAGAACTCGAGAGGAGAGTTTCAATTGAAGTAAAATGTGGCAGAGGGAGAGGGCAGCTGATTCGACGTCTGTCGAAGATATGGTCACACCACTGCTGCAGGAGTCAAGCGGTGTGTGCAGACATGTAGAGCACGGGGAATTGCCCGAACGTTGGACACGCCTGAGAGAACGTTGTATAATATCCTACATTGCCATCCGTACAAAATCGTGCATGTTCGGGAGCTCCTTCTTGCTAGCAAGATAAACGTTTGCTCTGGAATATCTTGCTCTTGTGGAAGAGGGTAATGAATGGCAATGGAACATTCTTTGGATAGAGGAAACTCATTTCCAAAGACACGTTAATATGCAGAATTGCAGAATATGGGCGACAGAAATCCGCATGCACATGAACCGGTACCACTTTATTTTGCAAAGGCGACTGTGGCGCGGATTGACGTCATCGTTTATCATAGGGTCGTATTTTGTAAGGAGTCCTGCTAGTTTTGTCTCTTGTACCGTCACTGGTAAACGCTGTGAGAGTTTTTTGCGCAACAGCGTCATATCACTCGTTCAATAGCGCTGATGTATCGCTAGGATCATTTTTATGCAGTGACACGTGTCTGCTGCAGAGGCATTTTGGAAGTGTTAGAAGTATCAGCTGTCATTTGCCTGCAGCCTGACCGTTCAGATCACCTGATCTTAACCCCTCTGACTTCTGGCTGTGTGGTTATCTGAACGATGCTGTATTCAGTGCTTCAATTACGAATGTTGCTGAACTGAAGGAAAGCATCGGGCAATGCATTATGGACGTGGCCCCCAAGAGACTTCGATCTGTTGTCGAACATTCTGTTTCTCAATTTCATCTTGTGGCAGAAAACTTGGCCAGCATAGTGGAAATGTCTTGCGCCAGTATCACGAGAGTTAGAAACCGATGTCATTTTTATCGCAGTTTTTGGCCCCAGGACAATTAAAAACGAATATAATTTTGCTTTTTATGCAATTTGAGGCCACATAACAATTAATAACCAATTTTTCCATCGGATTTGATACGATCTTTTCGTGGCAGATGGACTTACCTTGCTAACAGTATTCCAACTGTTCATTGCCTAACTAGGGTAGTCATGCATATTGAACAGTACGCATGGTGCAACGTGGTACTCAAACCGTTGCGTCGTTTTGCGATTCATCTATCATTTCTAAGCGACTTCATGTATGTTAAGAAAATTCTAGTTTACTTCTTACGAAATACAATTCGTCCATAATTAAAGTTCCAGTTTCAAAACGCTGTAGAAAAACAACAATTGGTCAGAATGACTTCACATTTGAGCAGCATATTATTGATTCAGGGGGCAACCGTCATGGAACAAAAGATGCTTAAACCGCCTTTATTGATGAAATATTCGTTCAATTTTTTTTGGTCCATTACGTTTCCCCCCTGAATCAATAATATGTTGCTCAAATGTGAAGTCATTCTGAGCGGTGGTTGTTTTTCTACAGTGTTATGAATCTGGAACTTTAATTATGAACGCACTGTATTTTGTAAGAAGTAAACTAGAATTTTCGTTAAAAAGTTGGCTCAAGTGTTGCATGTTCTTGTTTTAAATAAACGTCAGTAAATCAACTACCTTGATTTGTAATTAGAACGTCTTGAGAGCGTACTCTGTGTTCTAATTTTCAGCCCAGTCTTTAAACATCTCAGCTACTCAGCGTCCTCGATAAATCCATCATCCACAATTTCTGCTCTTTGCAGCACGTAATTAAATATAGCTGCTGGATGTCTTACAGAAGGTCACACTACCGGTTTATCATTCTTAGCGAGTGACGTGGCGCGGGGTAAGGTCCCAGAATCTTACTGTGGCGGACGGTGGCTCAAATCTCCCTTTGAGAATCCAAATTGAAGTATTCTGTATTTTCCCTAAATTACTTCACACAGATACTGGGGTGGTTCTTTTGAAATTTCCGACCGGCAACTGTATCTCTCGGAAAATTCAATTCAAAATTGTATTTGATCTATGTCTCACCTGTGTGGTTCCTAATACTTCACAGCTGCATTTCAATTCAAAATTTTATTTGATCTATGTCTCATCTGTGTGGTTCCTAATACTTCACAGCTGCATAATCTTCTAGGTTTACATGTTCCTCATTTCTCTCCGCCATTTCTCATTTCTCCTCGTTATTCTTACCATTATAGTTGTCTCAGGGAGTCAATTGTCACTAGTGTCTGTCACACTGAGCCGAGAATACATTCCAACCAGCTGTAGAACTAAACATCTGCTAACTGCGTCATCACCGAAACAAATGACAGCATCTAACACACGTAACCTCATAGTTTAGAATCCAAGAAACAATGTTTACAATAGGAGTTTTCATATCAGGTGGCTGAAACATCCATTTATAATATGTGTCTTCCCATGTGAGCATATTGACAATTGTTTACCGTCACTTAGGTCTCTGTGTATAGGCTTCTAACACTATAAATGGCAGGGAGTGATGCTAAACATAAACTTCACCACTTGCAATGCTTACCTTTATCCACACTACGAATCTACTTTACTTTGACCAAGCCCTTGCTGTGGACTGTAATAGGTAGAAGCTTTCTGCAAGAAGGTAGCCCCAAACTGCTTTTCTCGTGACCTCTGTGTCATCCTGATTCCTTCTTATGGCTAAACCATAATAGAACTGCTGTTTATCCTTCTTCTCCTTAGTGAGACGACCACGACTACCCAGAGGTTTGCCATCACTGGGCTTTTCCCTTTCATACCTTCTAATAGTTCATGTATACGTGTGCCCAGCCTCATTTGTACTATCGAAAACAGTCTAGTTTTCAATTTTTGTCATATTTTCCAACACATTTGCAACCCCTTTCGACTCTCTGTCTGCAAGGTACATCACATAATGGACACCATAATTCTCTTTTGACCTTCGGAAGATTCTGACAATCGCTCTCATTCCATACCACCTTTGAACTAAAAAAAAATTCTGAAAGGAAGCATGACTCTGGTTCTTCCCTTTCAGCCACGTCAGTAGTTTATCAAACATTATATGTCCATCAACTTTCTTTTATTAGACACATTAAATGTATTCGCAGTTGCGAATATGGACAACAATCAGCTGTATAATGGAATGACGAGAATGAAACTTCGTTCCGAACCGGGACTCGAACCCGAATTTCGTACTTACCGCGAGTAGCCACCTTACCAATTGGCTATGCGTGCACGACTCAAGGCAAGACCAAAACTTTGATATGTCGTCAACCATGTGTCTACAAGCTGTACTCGTATATCGATTGTGTATACGCGTACGAGTCCAAAGGAACGTTGCATCGAAAATCGAAACAACACAGGAACTGCAACATAGTATTCAACTCAACGACAAGTGACCACTTTTCTGCCATGGTTCACCTAAGGCTGCAGCTATGTCAGTGTCACCTTCTTGTACACCATAGTCTCTTCCACTGTTTTCTTGATAGAAACAGCACTCATCTGACTAAGGCTATCAAGAAGTAGTTGTGTGTTCTTTTCAAATTTTGGAGGTGGCGACAAATCCATGACGGAAAAAAAGTGTGAGATGCTGTTCTACCCTTTCCATTACTCCTCACTGTATGAGCTAGTCTGATATTATGTACAGTCATCAATGGTATCTGTTCTTTCGAGAGTAGTTACTATCTTCATATATAGTTAAAGGCAACCCGGCCATTGACCTTCATCTGTTCGAATGCGCACCGATTGCCCGAACTCTTACGGGAATCGTCACCTTAGTGTGCGCGAGTAATGAGTGGATGGGCAAATATCTATTAGGTACATTACGTATGTGGGTTATGGGCAGTTGAGAACGTGGGTCTCACGGGAAGCGTGCGAGGGATAAGTCCCTGCAGTCGCGCTATTCATCTCTGTCGATGGCTCAGATGGACAGAGCGTCTGCCATGTAAGCAGGAGATCCCGTGTTCGAATTCCGGTCGGGGCAAAAATTTTCAGCTTTCCCACATCGAGGTATATCAACAACACCTGTCAGCAGCTGAGGGTTTCAATTAATTATCATTTACAAATGAGATAACTGCATCTACAGCATGGTAAGGTATGTAAAATTGTTGTGACGAAGGGACACACGTGAAATTCCACTCTGTGCCGCTCCATGGAGAACGAAGAGAAAGCTCGTTACAAGTTGTCACGAAATAGTTACGTTCATGTAGCGATATACAATTTTTTACGTTGTACATACCTAGTGTCTGAATAAAAGTTTTTATGACACATGGGAAGAGGGGACTGACACTATTTTCAGTTATGAAATAATGAATTAAACTGTGTTCGTTCTTATTTTGTTTCAGAATTCTAAGCTTCAAAAATCATGGTTTTCAAGGTAGCATTACATAAATGTATGTTTTAGCTGCAAACAGCAATTTTATGGTAACTGAACTAATAGCAACCAATAATAAAGCATTGCAAGGAAAACAAAAATCATATTGTCCTTAGTTCACAATGTTCTGGCAGCAAAGGCATGAAAGTGCATGCAGACTTTAATGAAACGTGTTATAAAACTGGTCATTTATGTTAACCTGTTACCGACATCCGAACAGAAAATGTTACTTAGTATTTTTATGTCTAACACAAAGAAAAGTTTGAAATTCTGTTTCTTAATGTCAAGATAATTCTGAAACCAGTTCTCTCGAAACTACAAGAAGTGTACTTATACTGCTTTGCGTCTGTCCCCCTCAGTTATTGTAATGTAGATAGCTTACACAATCCTTCCTTATTTCATGTCTGATGATATTGAGTGGTGCGTTTAAGAAGAAGCTATTTGGGAGGTATATTTGCAGTGTCATGTCCTCCATGATCCTGTGACTGAAAGGGCTTAACTTATGCAATTTCAGTTTGGAAATTAATTTCCATTGTCACAAGAAGTATTACTATTCTACTGAATGCGTTAGTCAAATCTGCCACCGGGTTTTACTTCAGTAAAGGTTTGTGTAGCAATGTTGGACATATTGAGACAGTTTGTTAGAATGTGAAATATGTTTGGTACTGATGTAAAGATTGGGTACTGCCGTTTGATTCATTTCAGACCAGATTTCACCACATAAAATACTGTTTATCAGTTGGTTAAGGCAGGAAACAAATATTGTGCTATACGGATTGCTGACGGGTTTTAAACATAACAGGATTACAGGTGGAAATTCTCAAGATGGAGTACACTAGTCCCATTCTTAGTC
The DNA here is from genome assembly GCF_023864275.1 of Schistocerca cancellata. NCBI lineage: Eukaryota > Metazoa > Arthropoda > Insecta > Orthoptera > Acrididae > Schistocerca > Schistocerca cancellata. The sequence continues at coordinate 146,167,316 of NC_064628.1, read as the reverse complement.
GTACGAACTGCACTGTAAAGTATGAAAGTATCCATGTGGAACATGAAATAGGTAAATTGAGAACACAAACAGTGGTAATGTAGTTCAGAATCGGCCATGTAATTGTGTATTAGATTCTTCGGATTTACGATTACCCGGGAAGTCATAAATAGTTTTTCAGTTGAGGTCGGTTAATTAAAAAAAAAACTGTTACTCCAAGAAAACGCTAGTTTGTACCCGCATTTGGAAGGAACTACATTAAAATATAGTATCAAGCGCTGTGTGGTGGTTAATGCTGTGCTTGCGGGTATTTTGCCGAACTGTTGTTTCCATTTTATGTAGAATATTTCGACGGGCGACCCACGCTTCTTCTTCTGGTGCTGTGAGATGATCTGCTACGTGTACTCGCTGCCTGATCTTCAATCAAAAGCCCGGCCGCTATGGCCGAGCGGTTCTAGGCGCTGCTGCTGCTGCTGCGGTCGCGGGTTCGAATCCTGCCTCGGGCATTGTGTGTGATGTGCTTAGGTTAGTTAGTTTTAAGTAGTTGTAAGTCTAGGGGACTGATGACCTCAGATGTTAAGTCCCATAGTGCTTAGATTCCACCCCCCCCCCTCCCCCTCCCTGGACCAGACGGTGGAGTATTGCTGGTCTCGCGACGCTGTTCATAGCCGAGTTTGGCTCCCAATGTCCACTACGGCCTTTGATGCTCTTCTGTTTTCAAAGCCACGACTGATAATCCGTGAAACGCACATTCCCCCTGCGTTTCCCTGCTGTGGCTGACGTAGTGACCGGAGAGATCTTAATAAAAAAAGAGCCGAATCCTGAGCTTTGTTTAAATCGAAACCTCTGCAAAAGTGCACTTTCGCTGCTCTTCCATTGCGTGTGCTATCGGCAGTTCGTTACTGTAGACCGTAGACAATCGGGATACAGCCAATGAGACTCACTCGTGCTTAATCGTTGTCACAAATATTTCCTTTTCAGAATGCTTCGCGAGCTAAAGGTGGTGGTTAGGATGGGACCTCAGAGCACAGCTTAAATAGCTGAGTGTGAAACGAGCAGCAAAGATGTTTACAGTCATTTTATCCATAATGTCTCGGTTATATCGTTTCTTCCAGGAGTGGTAGCCCCACAAGTTTTGCAGGAGAACTGTGAAGTTACATAGGTGGGAGATGATGTACTGACGGAAGTGCACACGTGAGGAGGGGCCCTGCTTCGTGCTTGGGTAGCTCAGTTGGCAGGGCACAGGCCCGAGAAAGGCAAAAGCCCCGTATTCGAGTTTTTACCTCGCAAGAAATTTCAGTCGTTTTTATAATACGCGCCATTTTACCGTAATACATAGGGATTTCAGAAGTGGGATCTAATAGCTAGACTTAAATTGCAGCTCACTTCATTATGAACGAACGGTGGGATTTGCTACATATATCCGACTCATGATCGATCGTGTTCACTTCCCATCACTCATCACGCAAACCGTTAGCAGCACGCACCCGAAGGGGTGCGGATATCGTAAATGCGACTTCACCAAACCTACCACCCTTGTTTATTAGTTTTTCTGGTATTATTTTTTTCGATAGACTCCTTAATTACGCTGTTCTATAAACTCCGCTCTTCCAACACGATACTGGCCTCTCCCAATTCGGTTTCATGATTATATTGCGAGCTGATACTTCAAAATCATGAAACAAGTGCTCACTCTATTGAACAATACGTTAGTTTAAATATATAATGAATTTCAGGCAGTTAATATTTCTTGGCTGTATGGAGTACATTAGGTCAGGTTACAAATTTTAACCCCAAGATACGACAGAATATAGGAAAGAGATAATAAAATAATCAAAGTGAGAACTACCACCTTTCTCGTGGCAGATGTTCATAATGAAGCAAGCCGGTGGTCATTTTAGTCTCTGCAACAGGTTTTCATATGTTATTTCAAACTAATTATCTTGTGTGTATTTCGATTAAAATGGTTCAGATGAAACTATCGCGTCATTAAATTTCATATCTGACACGTTTTGTGACCTTAAATGAAGTTCATTCAAGACTTGTGCAGTTTTGCTAGCAATCTTGTCCATGCTTTTTAACAGCCAATAAATCAGAGGTTGATTTCAGAATATAACGTGCTTTTCATTAGATGATGCACGTGATGAAACTTCCAGATCGCTATCTCAGGAGAGAACGTTTAGAAATTGTGCTTCCTATATGTGATAAATATCAAACGTATATCAGAATGAAGTTAACCTTGAATATCAGAGAAAAAGTGCTGTCTTCTTTATTCAGAAACTGAACTATGACAGATCTATGAGACAAATTTCAAAATCAAATACGAAATTTAATTCTCGGCATTGTCCGAGCAGTATCGAAAACGCAGTATTTGATTATCCTATTGATTTCTTTCTGTGATTCTGATATAGGCATTAAAATAATAATTGATACTTAATGCGCAACTCTTATGGACCAGCACCGAGAAAACTCTGACTTGAACTGACCCAGAATATTTTAAAAAATTGGCCAAGTGCAAGTAGGACTGGTGCTCTATTTAATTACCTATATAGATACTTCATTCATGCCCGTAATCAAGAATTTCGATATCGATGGTTGCAAGATATCGGTTCATGAAACACAAGGAGTTTGATACGATATTAATACAGATTGTCAATTTTCGGATTTTTTTTCTTTTCTTTTACTGCGACACCTAGCTTCTTGCCAAATTTCATGATTGTATGTCAGAGAGAAGTACCCTAAAATTTCGATGAGCATCAAGCATCAAAATAAGTGACGTACATGGTCGTATCTTTGACTGCTTAATTATTTTACACCGCTAAGGGACCATAGACCATAATATTGGAGATAAATTTCAACTTGATTAGTCTATCCGTAATTGAGGAAAGGGGATCTTAACAGAAGGACGGACAGACAGACAGACAGACGGATAACAAATGACTAAGAAATTTCGTTTTCGTTTGATATTATGACAGATCAACAATTTTCTAATTTTGTCTTTTACTTGTAATGTGCAAACTAGCTTATTGCCAAACTTTATGATTCTAGGTCAATGAGAAGTCCCCTATAGATTTCGATGAGTGATTTGGGAGTATCGAAATATGTGACATAAATGGTCGTAACTTTTCATCGCATTCACTTAGAAGCTTCCATATTTTACACCACCCAGGGACCGTAGACCTTAGGACGTGTCACAAATTTCGGCTTGATAGGTCTACCCGTTCCTGAGGAAAAGGGTTTTTAACAGTCGCACAGACACAAAGACAACAGTCGGACGACCGTTTCTCTAAAGCTTCTGTTTGTACGAACTGATGCATGAAACCCTCAAAATATCACCTTTTAACATAATATTACACAAACCACGTAGGTGATATAAGTGATATTAACTAAGAAATTTCGTATTCACCAGGGGGTATCCTCTCAATGCTCCAATTTCTCAAAATTAAAGAAATTTGTGACCTAAAACAAAATTTCAGTTAAATTAAGAGGGCTGTTTGTTATATTTCTGAAGTCTACTGCAGGAGCGGAAACAGGTGATTGGTAATGAAGTGTTGGCAGAGTGCCAACACCTTATATTTTGAGGAGGCCGAAATGCACGCTAATCTCACGCCGGATGGCGTGAGGTCTGGAACACGTCAATGTAATTTAATGTAGCAAATAAAGTACGGCGTTGAAGTAATACTTAACTTTATTCCATAATTGGAGAACATAGGTCTTGATTATACAGGCATCCATTGATAAATATTAACTGATACTGGTAATGGCACCTTGCTAGGTCGTAGCAACAGACGTAGCTGAAGGCTATGTTAACTATCGTCTCGGCCAATGAGAGCGTATTTGTCAGTGAACCATTGCTCGCTAAGTCGGCTATACAACTGGGGCGAGTGCTAGTACGTCTCTCTAGACCTGCCGTGTGGTGGCGCTCGGTCTGCAATTACTGACAGTGGCGACACGCGGGTCCGTCGTATACTAGCGGACCGCGGCCGATTTAAAAGCTACCACCTAGCAAGTGTGGTGTCTGGCGGTGACACCACAGGTAACATATGGGGGAACACGAATTTACCTAAGAACGGGTAATCATCGAATAATAAAGGCGTTCTTGACTTTAAAATTCAGTGTTTTATTGTCAAATTCTGAAATCTTCTCTTCGACCGCGACATTCATAGTGGGACAGGAACTGGGGAGATGCTTCCGTAGCATACCTTGAAATTGCGTCCCGTCTCCCAGGTGACCAGCTGGAGGGCGATGTCTGGGCACACCTCGGTGTCGGTAGTCGCTCCGGAGTCCAGGATGTCGGCGTCGCACTCCCAGTCCCTGTCCGCGATGTGGGCGTACGCTCCAGCCGGTGACGCGTGTGTGATGCGCGCGGTGGTCACCACGCCCGTGGCCTTACCCGCGTCCTGAGGGCCACATATGACGACGTCAGTTACGTATAAAAACACAGTACAGACATGTGGTTATATGATGCCACGGGGCCTGTGTGAAGCAGAATCCATAAACATTGCAAAAGCTGCACAGAAGAATCCACTTGGCGTTGGACATTCCTGTAGGGTAGGAGGGGGCAAAGGTGCGCACTTAAAGAGTTTTCTACGTTTCCCTTCAGTTTTTCTTGTTACATGACAACGCAAATTGTACACAATACAACTAGGATCATACTTTACATACTACATTGTTTCAAGAGTGTTCGTATGAAATATTAAACTTATATTTAAAAAAATGTTACAAATGAAGAAAATCGATCATTTTTCAAGGCCTAGGATAAACATCCTCTTGTTGTAAGGCAAAATTCCACCAAAAAAATTGTTACAATCATAACAGACTCCAGGAGAATTACAGGTGCTCCCATTATTAACTTGTACAATCTTTTACTACATAAATCATCGCAATCATCTTCAACAGCAATGCCTCCATCTTCGTGAGCGTATTAATGACCAAAACATGACGCCAACAGATCACTAATTTAAGTACAAAACGTTGTAAGTGAAAGAAACACATTTTATTATTAATATTATTACTATTATTATTTGGCCTTCTCTTGCCACACTTTTTCGCAGATTTCCCGGTACGGTCTGTATTCCTGTTTCATCTTTATTATAGGCTCTATGGAGCGAAAACCTCTATTTACACTGCAAAGTTTCGGAGATAATGAAGAAAGTACCATTTGTGCTTTACTGAACCCCATTTTCCTCTCGATACTGATTTTATCGGTTGCATCAAACTTAAGTCACGACGAACGATGACTCAGCGACGTATTCACCAGATACTAGGGGTTTATTTTGTGTATGGGTGGTTTGCGGCATCTTTCGGCACACTGCTATATAAAAATGTGGAAGTTTTTAAACGTAATGCCACAGAACAATCCAGACTGATACAGTGTTCCGCCAGCTCCGTCTCTTGTCTCTCAGGAAGTGCACTCTTGAAGCGCTCCCTGACCGTGCTAGTGAAGCCAGTAGAGATTTTGGGTACTAATCGAAGATTTTTGGTAATTTGCCTTTTTGCTGAACGTAGCTGTTGTTTGCTTGAGTACTGATCTGCTTTAATTCTTTCATGTAGTCTAGGTTTATTATAGTCCAGCCTTTTTGCTGCATTTATAATGAAAGATCCGTTTTCTCTTTGCTTCTTTGCTCTCTAACGTTTTAGAAGACAATGTCGCGGAAGACGTTTTCCCTTGTACCTCCTGTAACACGAAGCTGAACAAGTTTTATTAATTCTGAATCAATCTTTGTGAAGTAGCGAGCTATAAATTAAGTCCATTAAATACGTTAAATAAACCTACACGTTCAGTATTAAAACCGGACAAAGAAAAGACAAACGTTTTCGGGCAAGGGTACGCATACGGTCATTCGCTCCAACTTGTCCATGGGACCGTTGTTCCCTGGCGCTGATTTCCGAACTTGTGGTATCAGCTGCACAGAACATGTTAAACTAACGGGTAAGCTTAATGTTTGAGTTGGGCTGATAGTTGGACGTTAATATTTCCTTGGATGGTGGCCACTGATTCTAATGTGGCATACATACACGAACTCTTCAGTCTGAGATATTATGTAGCGAGCGAACAATTGTTGAGAGTAGTATGACGCAGCCTGGCTTGAAGAGAAGCCGCGCGTTAGGGAAGGTCGCAGCCTGCCCTGACCGTGCATAGTGACGCCAGTAGAGATTTTTGGTATTAATCAAAGATTTTTGGTAATTTGCCTTTTTCGCTGCACGTAGTTGTTGCTTGCTTGCGTACTAGAGGGATTTTGTCAAATGTGTGTATGCATACCCTGAGACTAGAAACACTGAGACTAATATTCGTACTTTTGCAGTGGCCAGATACGTGATTAGTGATTATAGAAATTGTGGAATATTTAAATTTTTCAAACTATCCACGGAAAAGAAAGGTCTAAGTAAACTTTGTCAATGAATGAATGTTCATTTTCAGAATATAATAAACTAAATGATTTTTATAGATTCCTTTCAGTTTTACACCACTGAAGAATTGTTGAGCAGACCACTCCTGATCATTCAATTTCTATATAAAAGTAAACATGGGAGTAGGTGCATCAGATCCATGGAGAAGTAATAAAAACGTTGAGGTTCGCCGATGACATTGTAATTCTGTCAGAGACAGCAAAGGACTTGGAAGAGCAGTTGAACGGAATGGATGGTGTCTTGAAGGGAGGATATAAGATGAACATCAACAAAAGCAAAACGAGGATAATGGAATGTAGTCGAATTAAGTCAGGTGATGTTGAGGGTATTAGATTAGGAAATGAGACACTTAAAGTAGTAAAGGAGTTTTGCTATTTGGGGAGCAAAATAACTGATGATGGTCGAAGTAGAGAGGATATAAAATGTAGACTGGCAATGGCAAGGAAAGCGTTTCTGAAGAAGAGAAATTTGTTAACATCGAGTATAGATTTAAGTGTCAGGAAGTCATTTTTGAAAGTATTTGTATGGAGTGTAGCCATGTATGGAAGTGAAACATGGTCGGTAAATAGTTTGGACAAGAAGAGAATAGAAGCTTTCGAAATGTGGTGCTACAGAAGAATGCTGAAGATTAGATGGGTAGATCACATAACTAATGAGGAAGTATTGAATAGGATTGGGGAGAAGAGAAGTTTGTGGCACAACTTGACCAGAAGAAGGGATCGGTTGGTAGGACATGTTCTGAGGCATCAAGGGATCACCAATTTAGTATTGGAGGGCAGCGTGGAGGGTAAAAATCGTAGGGGGAGACCAAGAGATGAATACACTAAGCAGATTCAGAAGGATGTAGGTTGCAGTAGGTACTGGGAGATGAAGAAGCTTGCACAGGATAGAGTAGCATGGAGAGCTGCATCAAACCAGTCTCAGGACTGAAGACCATAACAACAACAACAACAAGTGCATCAGCAGTTGTAACCATGCACTGCACTCTGCATGGCTCGAAGTATATCTTTTGAATAATTTTAGCATGTTGCTGGACGTTCAGTTGCAGTGACAAGACGAGGTAAGTTGTCTGTCGCGCAAAGGAGCACTGCAGTATAATTGTTAGGGGACGTTAGAGGATATTTTAAAATTGGCAGTCAGATACCAGAGGGCAGATTTTTCATGATTTGTAGAAAGGGTAATTGATTTCCCTTTTCGTTCTCTGTTATAACACTTACATCAGATAGTAGGAGGTTCTAGAAAATGTTTGAATACTGACATATCTGAATAATTTGTAAGAAAATGAAACACCTACAGCCACCCTTATGTTGTTACTGCGTAGCTACTAATTTCGGCGCTCCAGCGCACCTTCTTCAGGCCAACGACTGGTTCCTGCAGGCTACCTGTAACTGTGATGTCTCTCCAACCATCAACTGACGATTGATGGTTGGAGAGTTTTGAGACTGCGGATCTACGCCGCATTAGAGGCTGTAAGACCTGAATATGTGTCGAGAAACAGAATACCGTTCTGATATCTGTCGAGATACAAATAGAACCCCCACACTGAATTGTACCAACATGCATAAAAACGTTTGAGCTCCTGTGTAAAATGTTGAGCAAATAATCCTTAATAGGTACTGTTTTCTATACCGCTACCCTGCACACACTGTCTGTTATTAATAGTGTATATGTCTGATATAAATTCACACTGGTTGCCATCTGGGAATCTTCACTAAGAAGACTTAGCCTTACTAAAAGTATCTTGGCCAACAATTTGTTAGTTTTACTTCATAAACAAGTCCTTCACGTTTTGAACAGTCTTTCAGGGCAACCCTTCGTATACAGAATGTAAAGGAAAATCTTTACAATCATTTGGGGTCTGCTCCTCCTTCCAAATCATACTGAAAATTTCGCGAACGCCGTTTATAAAATTAAATTTTTTGACCTGCTAGTATCCACGTCAGGATTCAAAACCAAATTATTGTCTATGTCACCCACATGGCATATATCCAAAACATTATTTGTTCCTGTTGTCTACAACAGATCTGAATTGTGGGTTTCACAAAAACGAGGACAGTACATAATGCTTATCTAAGCACGATATTTTAAGGAAATTGTTCCGATCCATACGGTACAGCTACACTAATGCCTATAGAATGGTCAAAAGACTGTAATTGATAGATCTGGTAATCAGGACCATTAATAGACTGGTAGGGCTGACCACTGAAAGATGATCTGGATATCCACCTAAAAGATACCATAATAGTGTTCCAATGTGAACTAGGACTATTGAAACACCATAGAGACGGGAATTTATGAGTATTTACTAAATTTGTTCAGTACTGTAGCCTCCTCGGAGGAAAGCGTTCATGGATTTCACAGCTTAATAACAATAATAGTAATAACACCTGTTTCAAACAGTAGTGTACTGTAAGAGGGTTATTACACTAGGTTTTGTATTTGTTTCCATCATAAACAGTATGGTGTCATGGAGGCGAAGAAGTACAATAGCGTTAACCGAATCATCATTAATCATTATGTTGTATAATCACACTTCTCTCTTACTGTTATTTTGTACGTAGTTTCTCCGACTTACATTTCTATAGTGCCCAACACGTCCCGCTGACTTTTTGTGCTTATATCACGCGGAGTCAACGCAGTGAAACATTGTAATACTCCTGTTCTAACATGTACCTTTCAGCGTCATAGAGGGTGATCAAATGTTTTCAATCCTATTGTGTCAGTACCTTTGTATGTCTTTGTAAACAATCAAACGTTTCCAATCATGATACTGACACATTTCACCCACTTTGTATTATTAACGAAGACTGTAGGCTGATAACTCGATGCGAAAATTACATGGAAATGGTCCCACACGTAAGTGATCCACTAGTTACATTTAATCATGTTTGTATATCTCCTTGACCAGAAAAGAATAAAGGATCAGCATGCAATTGGGTAAATAACGGATGACATTCCCGTAACCTAGTTTACATTCTCACCAGATTCAGCTTGAATTCACACCGCGTCCGACGCTTTTCTGGCGTAACCGGCTGTGGCCACAAAGAACAACCTACAGTGAGAGCTCGTGGTAGAGTGACGTGTTATTAGCGTGGAGTGTTGTATGAGATTTGCACCAGTTTTTTTGGCTCGTTGGGATTTGAACTAAAAGGGTGTCCGGGAACATGCTTTTTGGCCATGTGGTATGCAGTCGCAGAGCACACTTGAACACCCAACATTCTATACGTACCATTTCCTTCCAAATTAATTTTAGTCGCTCTAATGGCCCTACATCAATGCCAGAATAATACACTACAAGCGCCTTATCATGTAACAGTGATCAACAGACGGCGTTGGTGCTAGCTCCTATGCTCTTTCATTCCAGAAGTGCTTGACAATCAGCGTTGAAATTGCACCAGTTTAAGTGCGAACTTAACATTTTCCATATTGTTCTGTTGTGGGCACGCTTCCCCTACGGAAAAAACAAAATGATACTAGTTAGGTCTCAACGTTGCTTATCTGTGTAAGTTATATCTCATAATGCTCGAGTTAAACGAGCAGAATGTACTACGAGCTGTGGGAAAATAGTTCCAGAAAAATCTGAAAAGATACAGGTAGGAATGTTATTTATATACTGTCAGGTTACAATTTTGTCGGGAATAGGTTTGATTCTGACACGACCGCGAAACAACGTAGAATGTACGTATTAAAGCATTAAAGCACTTGCAATGGAGATGTACCTAGCGTAACAAGAAACCCTTTCTAAACATATCGAAACTAAAGTAATAACCTTTCCCATTTCAACTGAACTGCAGGTCCTTGTCAATAAATTAAGAACAAATTATTTCAGACTTCTCTATGCAAAATAAAACTATTCAAGGCACATTTGTAATGGGTGTAATGAAAATACTGCTAGTGTCAAGGCGGCGCAGTAATAAATATGACGAACCTGAGGACAGCCTTCGTCAATCAGGTGTGATATCTGATTCCTGATGGAAGTGGTGGTCATTCCAGAGACATTGATAAACGTATTTTGTGTTTCAAGGAAAGGAAATTGTAACATTAACCAATAAAGCAATTGGATAAGGTGTGTCGAGTGCCGTGCCATGATAATAGAGGTGGTTCAAACAACTGCAGAAATGCTGAGGACTATATTCTACTGGCATCGCAACTTATAATGCCTGCACCAAGGGAAGAGAGTCATTACAGTAGAAGTAAGTCTTCTACAGAATACCTCAGCTGTGTACTTAATATTTGTCGCTTATTCAAAACAATTTACGTAAAATTTCCACAGACCATAGTTAAAGAAGTTCAGTATAGAATGATAGTTTTTAAATTCTTCTTAAATCTATCATTTGAAAGACCAAAGTCAGATACTTATAAGAAATGTGAGTCTTTGCACCTTGAGGTGAAAGGGCACGCACCAGACAACAGAAAAGGTCAGAAAAACACTGTAACTGCATCATAGGAAACAAGAAAGTGTAATGACAAACATAAAGAATGATACGACTTCTTCAGCTATGCCTGGAAACAACACTTGTACATTAGCAGACCGAAAAAATTTTTTATGACTGTGACAGTGGCCTCAGAAGCTAAAGCGTGCAATGCTACATGCATTGTTTCTTTCATCACTTACACATTTGGCGTGGTCTACATACGCCAGCTTTCATTTACGATTTTTGTGTTCACTCTTATGACAGCACTGACGCTGTAATCTGTTTCTAACGTGAGGGTGAAGGATTTCATGGAGCTAGTAATATTGCTTCATGCCTATTCCATGTCCTGAATTGCACATAGAGTACTTTTAATGTAGCTGGCAACAAAAGTAAACTTATGGTTGGGTTTGACTGCTTTTGTGCACAAAACAAAATCCGTGTACTTTTATATATGTACACGGTCGTAATGTCTTGTGGCCTGTTTAATTGCACAGTGCGTAAGTATCTGATTTCAGGTCACAGTTTTTTATCTTGTGATTGACATTTTGTCGTAATAGAAAAGTGCAATAAGGTAATCAAGCGCTGGGTACATGATGATTTACAAGAAGAAATTACTCGAACACGTCCTCCTTTACCATTCAACAGAATGAAGGAAAAGGAATTTATTGACTTCCGGGCTGCTGCTGATAAAGTCATCACCACAACAAAGCTATACATCAGTTCTGCTGCACAAATTAAAATTACGTCACCTGGAATAGTGGGCATCAAAGGGACATTCAGTGACACGGACCGATGGGAAGGTGTAAACATCCTAAAGAAAGGCGAAACTGTTGATGAATTAGTTCACATACAGATTGCAGTAGCAGAAAGTATTCCACGATAGTACGCTAAAAAGGGACTTGCTTTCTATAGTACCCTTTATACAACATCATCATCATCAGTTTTTCCTGATGTGTAATGATACTGCCCACTGACGATTATTGTTTCGTATTGTGCACATGTTTTAAGACATTTATATTTGATTGCGTTTTGTCAGTAGTTGTAGCATGATATCTTCGTTGGACTTCGCCCAATTAGCCCAGATAAGTTAACGTGCAAGACACGTTCTGCTCTCTCGATTTTAATTTCCTTTTTCTGGACAACTGTGCTCAATTTTCTCGGAACTTTCTGTATAATATATAATTCCTGGATGACAGTAAATGTTTAATAGTTTAAAAACATGCGTGCTTGTTTCGTATGTCATACAGTACTGTTTTTTGTTGTATCTCAAAATATTACTTTCGGTCCTTAGCACGTTTAAAACTCCAGTTCTTAATTTGTACACGTGACACCGCCTGGTTCAGCTGGGACGCAGGGAACGCAGATCATCATGATGTGGTGTGATTGTGCCAAAGTTGCTTTACTTGAACCGAAGATGAGTTTCAAGTTCAGTTTTATACGATTTTCGGTAAGGAAAGCTCATCTACATTGTTTTAAATATAGCTTATAATAGTAAAAGCATAAGGCAACTATAAATGTGATTTTCCCTCTTAGCCCCACGGGCTAATTATGTTTCGAGCTCTCTCGAGATTTTATATATGCTACCAATTTTATAGTCAGTGGTCAAATGATTTTACGATATACGATGATATATAAAGTTGGAGTTTCTTTATGAGTTTCTTTGTGTGGGATCGTGTGGCCTATGCCAAGAATCCATGCGCATGGTCTTCCACCTACGTAGTATATGAATGCTGTCAGTATCTGCTCCGAATTGTATTTGGGGTGAAGGGAGTTCCTGATAGCCGAGTTTTTGTGTTCCATGATCAGTAGATAGTGTTTCCCTCACTCTTCATACAGTCGCTTTGCACATGTGGGAGTCGCTGGAAATTAATGTTACTGTAACACGGGCGCTATATCTCAGTAACTGAATATGCATCACCTCCCCCCCCCCCCCCCTCTTTGTCCAGGTGGCATCAGGTTTGCGTAGCTAACATATGTATATATGATTCATGTTCTATAACGTTAGTTATCCTTAATAGTCATGTACATTATTCAAGTACCGGTATGGAGTTTATCCTTTTAGAAGTATTGGAACTGACTGCATGCCTTTCCTTTTTACTTCAGTTATTAAATATCTAAGTTTGAAATTCGTTTCGAGATTTTGAGGCATGGGTTAGTGAAGTATGGAATTTAATGTTTCCTTACGCTTCACATTAGAAGTTCACATCACACTGATTTCAGGCGATATTTGCTGGCATTAGTGCCACAGTCCTAACTGAAGGTGAGTCGAGACATGGGAGAGGATGCAGATACGTACGAAAGGCATTTAATGCAGTCAAGCTGCGCTGCGGTCATGAAAGGACGTGTTACGTTTTATGGAAACCGATAGATGAGTCGATAATCTGCAGTGAGCACGTGAGTTTAAATTTCACTTCAAGAAGAAGTTATTATTCATTACAGTACGTTTCAGTATCTGATTCAGAACTGTAGTTATGTCTAGTGTAATAGAAGACATAGAAAATTTCTCTGCGTTTCAGTTCACGCACCTCAAAACACAAATTTTTGTCAAAACTACCTTGGGAGCGTAATGTAGCTTACTGGTAAAGGAAATAAACTTTATTCCAATCCGCATTTTATGGTAGTGAAACATGGACTCTGGGTAAACCTGAACAGAAGAGAATCACAAAAATTGAGTTGTGGTGCTGTAGATGCATGTTGAAAGTTAGGTGAACTGTTCAGATAATAAATGACGAGGTTCTGCGCAGAATCGGCGACGAAAGCAATATATGGAAAATAATGAACAGAGAAAGGGGCACGATGGTAGGACGTCTGCTAAGACATCAGGGAATAGCTCCCATTGTACTAGAGAGAGCTGTACGATACAAAAACTGTAGAGGAAGACACAGGTTAGAATATATCCAGCAAATAATGGAGGACGTAGTTTGCAAGTGCTGCTCTGAGATGAAGAAGTTGGAGCAGGAGAGGAATCCGCGGCGGGCCGCTTCAAACCAGTCAGAAGACTGATGAAAAAAATCTTCCGTGTAGCTCCTTCAAAGCGTCTGAAGCAGCGATTTAAACCTTTGATCACTCTATAATTGTCCAAGTGTCTAGACAGTGAAGGTACTATATTAAATTTCCTAGACAGTGCAGCAGAAGTAACGATCGTAATTCAATAGTTGTTAAAGGAGCTGTAGATAAAGATGTGTAATGAACAGAGTACTTTACAAATCGCATTTAAAATTTACTTACGGTAGCTGGGCAGCTTCAGTGGTGCATAGGATCTAATAGAAAGTTACATCAGAATCCGTGTGGCTAGTGATAGTGCATGCCGAGAATTAAACATCGCGTTATGTATTGATATTAACAATTAATGTTTCTGAGAATTCTGTGATTCATTTATTTTAAGACTTAAGCTTATGATTAATTTGTAATTAATTTTATTACTAAGAATTTGTGTGCGAATTGTGTTTAGTTCACTGGATGTGTAAGAAAATGTATAGATTTTTATCGATATCTTAGTAAATTGGTAGTATGTCCATATGTGACACAGTGTGAGCAGTACAGGAAGGTGAGTCAAAACCAACTTCAAAATAGGAAGTAAGCACAATGATATTTTTGAAATGAATTGACAGTCCAAACACCGTACCTAGCTTTGGTTATTTCATTTCACAGGAAACTCACGAAAAAATGTACACAGAAATGTAAGTTCAGTCATGAACAAAAACTGAGGCAGCTTTACAGCAGGTGATCGAATAACCTGTCATCATTGAAGCCACTGAGTAATGCTCCGAAATGCGTCTTCTGGTGCATTTTCATCTTGTTGATTTAGAAACAACTGGACACAGCGGCCGGAATAACATCTCTGGGTAAAATACGCTGCTGTGGGGTTCTCACCCACGTTTACTGCCTGTAATTCGTATCCTAACAAAATTTTTGAATATTTTTTCTATCTCTAGCAGTTGCGGCACAAAGGAATTACAGACATTCGCTATAAGTGGGTATTGATTTAAATCAACGGGGAAGGTTGAAGACTTGTGCCGGACCAGATTCGAACCCAGTTCTCCCGCTCATTAAGAGGATGCGCTGACCACTGCGCCATCCGGAAGCAGTAGGCATCGTAGCTGCACGGACTACCCTCGCACACCTCCTGTCAGACACAAATGTTGATTCTGTCACACACTACGAATTTAGTGCTCCTTGCCCATTATTGTCATTACTCGTGCCATTTCGCCGATTCCAATCAGAGTCCGATCGGGTCTGGTGTGCATTCGCATTGAAGAGATCACTGGCCGTTCTCGCCTCTGTTATATATAGGCTGTGCCTGTTCTTTCGCACATGTCCGAAAGAACAAACACCACCTATACCTAACAATTCTTTTTATTACGCCCGGTTTTAGAAGGGTAGAAAACAATTAGAACTGGAGATGAACCGAAAAGTTTAGGGTCCAAGCCTCATTTAATCTAAAAGGAACTGTGCTAATTGATAACATCACATATATTTTGATGTATGAACTACACTGAAATCAACATGGATCTAAGGTTCTACGTTTCAAAAGGTTTCACACTTAAGTATAAAAGTAAATTCTAATAATTATACTTGAATCTAAAGCCGTGTAGCTAAATTCGATATTTACTGGGTTAACGTGTGACTTCCCACATTACGATAAAATTGTATTTTATGAAACAATTTATACAGAACATATGTCTGTGACATACACATTTACCAACGAAAAAGAGAGACACCCAAACGAAATGGTCGGATGTCAATGAAACTTTGTAGATGTACGTATCATTGGCAGGTGTACAAATTATTACAGTTACGGTTCTAAGGACAGATAGAACGGCCACCTTATTGCACTACTATTGTTCGTGTTTAATGTTATCAGGCATGGTAGGATATTAAGTGGTGTGTGAAGAACATCGAGATCCTGCTTACTCGTGTGTGAGACAGCGTTTTGAGCACCTGGCAGTGTAAAAATGGTCTCATTATGGATCTGCATTTAGGCATGTTGGACGAATTACGCAATATCCAGATTTTTTGTGCAATTGGATGTGACAGTGGCAGGATGTTTTACTGCATAAGAACGTGAGGACAGGCATTTCTCGTTAAGGTCCCGGTCTCTCACGTCTGTCCACCGCTAGGTAGGATCGTTGTAGCGCATCGTAGCCTCTTCACATCCGCGCCTCCCATCCGAGAACAAGTAGTGGAATGCCTGAAACATTCTGTGCCATCCCGCACCATCGTTCGGAGACCAGCAGCAGCTACACTATAGACTTACCACCCCGCGTGTAGGTTGTCGTTAGCAGTAAAACACGCATATGGCTGCGTTTTAAGTGATGTCATGACTTTGATGTATGGATGGCTGATGAATGGCGTCGTACTGTGTTCAGCGATGAATCGTGGTTGTGCGTTACCTCGGAGAGCCATCCTCGGCGAGCATCCTCTCTCTTGGAGAGAGGTCCCGTTGTTCCACTGTTCTGGAGAAGCATAGCAGTGCTTCTCCGGGCGGCATGGTGAGTGGTATAATCGAATACGACTTCATGTCACAACTGGTGATGGTTGAGAGTTATCTGGCGGCATAGCTGTGCTTCCGAACGCTCTGCATCATGTTACCTCTCAAGTGACAGCGTTGCGGTGCCCTTTTTCAATAGGATACTGCTTATCCCAAGTGGCACATGTCTTTATTAACTCCGTGCGTGAAGCTGAGGTACTCCTATGGCACTGAAGTCCCAGATCTGTTCCCGATAGAACATGTGTGCGATCAACTCAGATGTCTACCTCGTCCCAGTGCAAGTACCCACAATATCAAGGAATAGTTGCAACAGTTGTGAGACAAGACTTCTGGATATCAAGGTGAAATGGAACGCCTCCAATATATCATAATAATCTATATATTATTATTTCTGATGGTATAAATTGTCTTCTTTCGGATTTTGCCTCACGAGAGGATGCGACAACTTTATGTGACACATCCCAACTGAATTAGTTCCTAAATCCAGGCCACAGCGAGTGCTACTTTGTGCTTAAAGTGGGGCCATACTGCCTAATTCTTTGTAAATTTGACTCGGTACGTTAATCACTGAAGCGACACCATATACCCTATCAGACCATGAAATTTAGATTCGCTTTCTCCAGTCCTTTCTGGTTTTCCACTTTTTTGACAAGGAACGTAAGAGGGGCGTTCAATAATTAATACGACGCTTTTTTCCTCGGCCACTTCTCGTTGGAAAAAAAAGTGAAATTTCTTGAGGGACATCACTGAATATCCCTTCTTTAGCCCCTGTAGTTTCATGACGTTCCTATAGGTAGCGTCGCTATACGCAGACTTAAAAATGGAGTCTGTAATTGGGGTACGTTGCAAGCAGAGCGGAAAACGAGACCATCGAGGATATTTGTAGACGCTTGCAGAATGTCTACGGACGGGGTAGTGAACAAAAGCACGATGAGTCTTTGGGCGAGACGTCTGTCATCATCGCAACAAGGTCGCACAAACCTGTTCGATCTCCCTCGTGCCAGCTGGCTACACACTGCTGTGACTCTTTCAATGCTGGAACCTGCGGATCTCAGTCAAACATCTGACTTCTCAACTGGAAGTCTCTGTTGGTGGTGAAACATGGGTTCATCACCTCGAACCGGAAACAAAACAGCAATCCATGTAGTGGAACCACAACAAATCTCCTCCGAAGAAAAAGATCAAAGCCGTATCCTCAGTCGGTAAGGACTGAGTGATTAGTCTGTTTGGTGTCCTTCCTCTTGGCCCAATGATGAACTCTGGAGCATATTGTGCTACCCTCAGGAAATTTAAGAAACTTCAGTGTGTTGGTAGCAACAAAAATGCGAACTAACTTCAGCATGACAACGCAAGCTTCACACAAGTCCGCGCTCCCTGGAGCAGCTCACAAATCTTCATTGGACTACTCTTCCTAATCACTCAGCAGATTGGATCTCGCGCCATCCGACTTCCATCTGTTTAGCCAAGTGAAGGATGCACTTTGCGGGAACCAGTATGCGGATGATTATGAAGTTACTGATGCATCGCCGGCCGGAGTGGCCGAGCGGTTCTAGGCGTTACAGTCTGAAACTGCGCGACCGCTACGGTCGCAGGTTCGAATCCTGCCTCGGGAATGGATGTGTGTGATGTCCTTAGATTAGTTAGGTTTAAGTAGTTCTAAGTTGTAGGGGACTGATGTCCTCAGAAATTAAGTCCCATAGTGCTGAGAGCCATTTGAACCATTTGAACTGATACATCAAGATGTTTGCTCCAGCTTCGACCTGTAGAGTGGTACCATGCGCTCAGGCAGGCTCTCCCAGTAAGACGACGTAATGAGAGCGAACTGAATGGATATTATATTGAAAGACAGGGTTTGTAGCCAAAAGTGGGGAGTCCTGAATAAAATCAACATGCTTTCAGAAAAAAAAGGGTTTCATTACTCGTTGAGCCGCCCTCTTACTGGGTGCTTATAATTAAAGCGTAGCTATTCACGGAAGCCCAGTGTGGCTAGTAATTATCTAATGACAGAGAAAGGTGGTAGATACGCTAACGCGTTAAAGAACCGATCTGCGCTGGAAGAAAGTTGTTTCCTATCTCGTCCACCAGGAACAAATCTGGCACTGTACATCGACTCTTCGACGTCTTCGGTGCCGATATTGAACGAACTGTGTAAGCGGCCGTTAATAATATAGCAGACATAATGCCTGTCTCACTTTTTTGACTTTTTCTCCAATGTCCTTTTACTAATCCATTACATATGGAAACATTTACAAACGTCTCTCTTGTATTCGCAAAGTCACATATGAACCTGGTGGTCAAAATCGGAACTAATTTTTTTCCAGCGTAAATCAGTTCT
Organism: Schistocerca cancellata; assembly: GCF_023864275.1. Classification (NCBI taxonomy): domain Eukaryota; kingdom Metazoa; phylum Arthropoda; class Insecta; order Orthoptera; family Acrididae; genus Schistocerca; species Schistocerca cancellata. Next base: position 146,148,685 of record NC_064628.1, on the reverse strand, counting down.
GTGTTAACGTATTAGAACATCCACCAAGTTCTGCCATGCCATAATCACAGCCTGCACTAGATCTCTGTGAGTAGTTGTACTTTAATTATAACTACCCAATACGTATCTTCTATGAGTGAAATTTCCGTAAGATTCTAGAGCGTAGAAGGTGATGTAATTATCCTCAGTATGAAATGAAGAGTGGCAAATAACTACTAATTAAAAACTCCTTGTATTGGGCAGTGTTCCTAAGAGGCCATTTTCCATACTCACGTAAGCTAACAATTTCTTAGCATACTTTTAGAAATCGTTTCTTACTTTCTAAACACTGATGCAATATACTTGTCCCAAGCACGTCTTATGTTCCCTGCTTTGTTCTACTAAGTAATAAGTGATATAGTAATTTCTGTTAAAGTAAGCTTGATTAATGAAAGCCAGCCCTATGACCCAACAGATGCGAAAGTCCTCATTCAGATACAAGTATCACGAGTGAAAGACAAAAACGAAGTGGCAAATGCCCCAAATGCCTGGTAGATTCCGAACTTTGCAGTCATACAGTTGATACTATTAATGATTGTAATTATATTTAAAAATGTCTAAAACATAGCGAAATATAACGTGCGTGGATCACTTTCTTCCATTGTGATTGCGATTAAAATTTATTTATTTGGTTTATTGTATGGCATACATCACAATCCTTACACATTTTATACATAGAATGATTGCAGATCGACATCAAGACATTTAGTGCAATCGATTACCTCTTCTGTTGCAGTGAGGAAATCGTTGAAGGTTCCCTTGTAGGCTCGAACCACTATGTGTCGGACTGTTTGTTTTTCAGCGCCGCAATCGCAATTTGGTGTTGGTTTCGTTCCCCATTTGTAGAGGGCGTCAGCATATCTTCCGTGGCCAGTACGCATGCGGTTTCGAGTTGTCCACACTTTGCGTGACTGGTTGGAGCGGTTTCTCAGATGTCATGTCACTTTAGCATTTTGGTGGACAGTTTTCATGCCTGTGTCGTTTCTGCAGATAGTCGACATCAAAGTTGGAGTTCGCCATCTCTTTAGCAGAGAGTAATGCTGGTATTCTCGATTTAAGTCTCCTGCGCTCCAAGTATGGGCAGCTGTGGGTTATTACACTTACGCTCATAAATTAAGGATAATGCTGATACAAAGTAAAACAAAGCTCTGGATGGAGGTTTGCGGGTTTAAATTACCTCGGGGTATGACCATGCGGTGCATTTGACCTGCGGTCGTGGCATGGTGGCGCTGGCAGCAGTCCACATACGCAGAAGTGTGTTGGTGCATGTAAGAGTACGGTGTAGGGAGTAGGTATACAGACGTTTTCAGACGTGCTAATCGTGATTGTGTGTTGCAAATGGCTCAAAGAACACATACTGATGACGTTATGAGGGGTAGAATATGAGAGGGACTGGAGGCTGGTCAAACACAGCAGGTCGTAGCACGGGCCCTCTGTGTGCCACAAAGTGTGATCTCGCGAGTATGACAACAATTCCAGCAGACAGGAAACGTGTCCAGACAGAACGGCACGTCGACAGTATACAACACCACAAGAAGACCGATATCTCACCATCAGTGCCCGCAGACGGCCACGGAGTACTGCAGGTAGCCTTGCTCGAGACCTTACTGCAGCCACTGGAACGATTGTCCCCGGACACACAGTCTACAGACGACTGAACAGACATGGATTATTCACCCGGAGACCTGCAATGTGAATTCCACTGACGCCTAGTCACAGGAGAGCCCGTAAAGCCTGGTGTCAAGAACACAGTAAATGGTCGTTGGAACAGTCGTCCCAGGTTATTACACGGACGAGTCTAAGTATAGTCTGAACTGTGATTCTCGCCGGGTTTTCATCTGGCGTGAACCAGGAACCAGGTACCAACCCCTTAATGTCGATGAAAGGGACCTGTATGGAGGTCGTGGTTTGATGGTGTGGGGTGATGCACGTACATCCCTGTATGTCTTTGACCGAGGAACTGTAACAGGTCTGGTGTATCGGGGCGTCATTTTGCACTAGTATGTCCGCATTTTCAGGGTTGCAGTGTGTCCCACCTTCCTCCTGATGGATGTTAACACACGACCCCACCGAGCTGCCATCGTGGAGGAGTACATTGAAACAGAAGATATCAGGCGAATGGAGTTGCCTGCCTGTTCTACAGACCTAAACACCAATGGCACGTCTGGGATGCTCTCGGTCGACATATCAATGACCTTCTTCAAACCCCTACGACACTTCAGGAGCTCCGACAGACACTGGTGCAAAAATGGGACGCTATACCCCAGCAGCTGCTCGACCACCTGATCCAGAGTAAGCCAACTCGTTGTGCGGCCTGCGTGCGTGTGCATGGTGATCATATCCCATATTGACATCGGGGTACATGCGCAGGAAACAGTGGCGTTTTGTAGCACATGTGTTTCTCGACGATTTTCTCAACTTATCACCAATACCGTGTCCGCCCCAGTAGCTGAGTGGTCAGCGTGACGGATTGCCGTCCTCCGGGCCCGGGTTCGATTCCCGGCTGGGTCGGAGATTTTCTCCGCTCAGGGACTGGGTGTTGTGTTGTGTTCATCATCATTTCATCCCCATCCGGCGTGCAGGTCGCCCAATGTGGCGCCGAATGTAATAAAACCTGCGCCAAGGCGGCCGGACCTGCCCCGCGAGGGGCCTCCCGGCCAATGACGCCAAACGCTCATCATCATCATCACCAATACCGTGGACTTAATGATCTGCGTCGTGTGTGTTCCCTATGTGCCTATGCTAGTTGCGCCAGTTTTGTGTAGTGCCATGATGTGCGGCCTGCGTGCGTGTGCATGGTGATCATATCCCATATTGATCTCGGAGTACATGCGCAGAAAACAGTGGCGTATTGTAGCACATGTGTTTCTCGACGATTTTCTCAACTTATCACCAATACTGTGGACTTAATGATCTGCATCGTGTGTGTACCCTATGTGCCTATGCTAGTTGCGCCAGGTTTGTGTAGTGCCACGATGTGTGGCACCACATTCTGCAGTTATCTTTAATTTTTGAGAATGAGCGTAGTTATCTTGTTGAACTCACTGAGAAGAGCGATTTTTCACCGCATTTCCGAGGGTGGTATGTGGCTCAGGGTTGGCAGCCACACACTGAGCGTAGATTTTATTGTGCCACTGATAATGCGCATGGTGTCATTTAATACTAAATGCGGTTAAAAATAATAATAAGAAGAAAAGACGGTGTTACACGGTGCGCTCGTCGCTAAGCTCACCTGGGCCCAGCGGGCGATGGAGTTGGTGTGGTACTCCGTGTTGTTCTGCGCTAAGCAGTCTCCGACTGGGACGGCCGCCGACACGCCGATGGCACCCATGTTGGTCTTCACTCCGCCCAGGTAGGCGGTCGCTGTGCACGCCGAGTCAGCCGTCTGAGCATCGACGCAGTACGTCTGCGCACAGACAACAAAACTGTCGTTACACTAGGATTCCGGGTTCACTTACCATACGTCATTGGTTGCCTTACTATATCAATTAGCCGGAATGATTATATATGTGGAAGGAGTATATAGAGGGTTTATACAAGGGCGATGTACTTGAGGACAATATTATGGAAATGGAAGAGGATGTAGATGAAGATGAAATGGGAGATAAGATACTGCGTGAAGAGTTTGACAGAGCACTGAAAGACCTGAGTCGAAACAAGTCCCCGGGAGTAGACAACATTCCATTAGAACTACTGATGGCCTTGGGAGAGCCAGTCATGACAAAACTCTACCATCTGGTGAGCAAGGTGTATGAGACAGGCGATATACCCACAGACTTCAAGAAGAATATAATAATTACAATCCCAAAGAAATCAGGTGTTGACAGATGTGAAAATTACCGAACTATCAGTTTAATAAGTCACAGCTGCAAAATACTAACGCGAATACTTTACAGACGAATGGAAAAACTAGTAGAAGCGGACCTCGGGGAAGATCAGTTTGGATTCCGTAGAAATGTTGGAACACGTGAGGCAATACTAACCTTACGACTTATCTTAGAAGAAAGATTAAGAAAAGGCAAACCTACGTTTGTAGCATTTGTAGACTTAGAGAAAGCTTTTGACAACGTTAACTGGAATACTCTCTTTCAAATTCTGTAGATGGCAGGGGTAAAATACAGGGAGCGAAAGGCTATTTACAATTTGTACAGAAACCAGATGGCAGTTATAAGAGTCGAGGGGCATGAAAGGGAAGCAGTGGTTGGGAAAGGAGTGAGACAGGGTTGTAGCCTCTCCCCGATGTTATTCAATCTGTATATTGAGCAAGCAGTAAAGGAAACAAAAGAAAAATTCGGAGTAGGTATTAAAATTCATGGAGAAGAAGCAAAAACTTTGAGGTTCGCCGATGACATTGTAATTCTGTCAGAGACAGCAAATGACTTGGAAGAGCAGTTGAATGGAATGGACAACGTCTTGAAAGGAGGATATAAGATGAACATCAACAAAAGCAAAACGAGGATAATGGAATGTAGTCAAATTAAATCGGGTGATACTGAGGGAATTAGATTAGGAAATGAGACACTTAAAGTAGTAAAGGAGTTTTGCTATTTAGGGAGTAAAATAACTAATGATGGTCGAAGTAGAGAGGATATAAAATGTAGACTGGCAATGGCAAGGAAATCGTTTCTGAAGAAGAGAAATTTGTTAACATCGAGTATAGATTTAAGTGTCAGGAAGTCGTTTCTGAAAGTATTTGTATGGAGTGTAGCCATGTATGGAAGTGAAACATGGACGATAACCAGTTTGGACAAGAAGAGAATAGAAACTTTCGAAATGTGGTGCTACAGAAGAATGCTGAAGATAAGGTGGGTAGATCACGTAACTAATGAGGAGGTGTTGAATAGGATTGGGGAGAAGAGAAGTTTGTGGCACAACTTGACTAGAAGAAGGGATAGGTTGGTAGGACATGTTTTGAGGCATCAAGGGATCACAAATTTTGCATTGGAGGGCAGCGTGGAGGGTAAAAATCGTAGAGGGAGACCAAGAGATCAATACACTAAGCAGATTCAGAAGGATGTAGGTTACAGTAGGTACTGGGAGATGAAGAAGCTTGCACAGGATAGAGTAGCATGGAGAGCTGCATCAAACCAGTCTCAGGACTGAAGACCACAACAACATATATATATATATATATATATATATATATATATATATATATATATATATATATATATATAGGTGGCACTGGTAGCCACATTCGCCAAATCGTGTAGCTCTTAATCGAGTAGCCGGCCGGTGTGGCTAAGCGGTTAAAGGCGCTACAGTCTGGAACCGCGTGGCCGCTACGGTCGCAGGTTCGAATCCTGCCTCGGGCATGGATGTGTGTGATGTCCCTAGGTTAGTTAGGTTTAAGTAGTTCTAAGTTCTAGGGGACTGATGACCTTAGAAGTTAAGTCCCATAGTGCTCAGAGCCATTTCTTAATCGAGTGGTGACGGAATCGATCTCAGATGCGGGCGTGAGTGTGGATCTAGACCTGTATAAACTGTAAAATTAGGAACACCCCAGCCACATGTATTTTGAGTGTTATTTATTTATGCGACAGTTTCTGCAAGCAGTCTTTATTTGATGAACGAAGGGATCGCGTTTGGTTGAAATTAGGAGTCTATGGATACCAGTTACTTAATGCTGGCAGATATTTCGACTACACATGAGATTCGATTCCTCCTATACCTTGGTTGGGGCTCTGGAGATGGCGCAGTGAAACGCCGAAACTCTTCTCATGAAACTAGACCTATGCGCCCTTCGAGTTATGTGTGCAGTGTTTGCACCTGTTCGGACTGGAATGCTAGCATATCACAAACTATTTTACACTCCGGGCAACGGTTTCTGTTGACAGGCATAATGAGGAAGAACTCCGTTCACAGCTCGTAAAATTGTTCTCTATCTGTAGTTCGTGCGGGCCGCTTTTGCCTCGCCCTGCACTGAGCTTCCCTGTTGTCACGACGCAGGCAAATTTTAAAGAATAGGGCACTTTTTCTCTACCTTTCGCTTGCCATAATTTTGACGATATTCTCTGAATAGTAACTTTCGACTAGGAACGATGGATATACCTACGATCTTTTGACATTGTTCACTTGATGATGTATCTTAAAGCTGTGAAACCGGTCGTGTCTTAACGAAGAACAGTTTTACCAGCTGTGAGCTGAGTTCTTCCTAGCATCATACATGAAGCAAATCAGTTTCTGCTGTAAAACAGTGGTTCTTCAGTTGTGGGTGCGATCACAGTCGGAAAAGGGGTGGGGGGTTTCGAAGTTGAGTAACGTACAAGGTGGGCTAGGTATGTTAAAAACAATGAAAGAAACCACGGTCATATTTTTAGCATTGTTCGAAACGATGTGAGCGATGTCGGCCGTCGATGGAATCCCCCGTTATCAACTGAGCTGTGACCGTACCCCTAACAGTATCGCGCTCAGAGCAAGCTTTGCCTCCTCTATCTCGACGCCTCCGTACAGTCTGTCAGACTTCGCTATTAAGACTTGACTGCAGTACGGAACGGTTCCTGGTAGGTGACAGACATTAAGACACCTGAGGTACATCGGCTGGCGGAGGGCAGGAAGATACGTCAAAGATGAAAACGAGAAGATACGACGAGAACTACTTATAGCTAGGCTTCGTGAAAACTAAATCAATGGTGAAGAATGGCTGCAGTGTGTAAGCTATTTAACCGTTCTAGTTTCTGGATGAAGCCTAAAATGTTAATGATACAAATAGAAACCAAATGTTTTGAAGTAATGAGAAAACAGAAGGATTTTTTCTATCGGGAAGCGAAATAATTTATTGTGTACTGTACCTAGAAGAGTTTTGTGAACCGACCAATGTGACTTCGATGGCCGTTTTAGCCTCTTACCAGAGTTCGCATAGGACTGCTAAATGAAAGAAACTACACACGCTTGCAGAAGCTCAGGTTTTAGCATCAGTGATCGATACAGAATCAAAAATGTCTGGTGACTCATTTGCTCCACAATTGAAAAGCATTCTTATCTCTGCTGATACATCTGGTAGAACAATTGTAGGCATATCTGAAAATTTATTCGAGCAGGTAATCTATAAACTGCGTTAACAACTGTTTTACACCTCAAGTGGACGAAGTGACTGGTATTCGTAAAGATTTGATTGCTTACGTTAGTTTCGCTAATGTCTATAATATTTCTGAGAAATCGCTTTTCTGTGAGCCGACACGGAAAAGACCTAAAGCTCAAACCCTTTTTGACATGATTAATAAATTTTTAATCAAAATGGGATATCATGGAAAAGTGCAGTGTAGTATGCACAGATGGATCTCGGTCAGCGTCTGGAATTCACGATGCATTACAAGCAAGAATTAATGCTAAAGAACGTGATATCACCGGCTGGTAGAATAGTCTGTTCACACAACCACTTTCAGACGTCGAACCATCATCAGGTTCATAAAAATATTCACAGCCGAAATATAATACCTTTTTAAAGGAACACCCCACCATATGACTGTTTTATTGTTAATTTAAATGCAACCCCGGTTTTGGCTTTATACGCCATTTTTAAATATTTGATTTTATATCTTTAACACATATATATCATGACACTTAACATGTTGTCAAGCTCAGAGTTGGCCGTGAATTAAGGAAAATGGCCAGCTTCGAGCTTGACATTATATTACGTGCCCTGCAATATACGGTAAAGACATAAAATTAACTCATGTCGAAACATAAATTACGTCATCAGTCTATAAAAAATGTGCTAAGGAGTGTACTCATTCAAGTTACAACTACAATCGACGTTTAACGCTGTGAACAGATTCACACCAAATAGAAGCGAAAACATATGAGGCAATAAGAAACATAAGGGCCGAAGACGCATCGTCGTCGATTCTGGGATTGTAGCGTGTATGCATACTCCTGACATCTGTTGATCTTACGGTGAATCAGCTTTATCAGTGCTGTGCCCTTACAATGGATATACGAAAATTTGCGAAAAGCCCATTTCTCTGCATCAACTTACACATGGGCCCAAAGTATAAATTTTCATTGCTAAAGGAACGCTCACTGGTTGCACTGAAACCGGTTTCTTCATAAGAGCTGGCAAAAATCAACCTTGAAACATGGAGGCTTAGAAAAACTTGAGCTTTGGTTTAGAAAGACAAGCTTGAAACACGCAGACTTAACAAAACTCTTAAATATCATGCCCGAAGTGAACAAACAGTTTTATCTGAATCTCAAGCCTGATAATGTGCTTAATATAGACGATGATAACGAGGAACATGAAGTGTTGGAATAGGACATAATTATGGGTACGTTGCATTTAGTATGTGTTCTTTAAGTTCTGATTATTGTTTCGCATTATTTATAAGCTACACAACAGACAAAAATACCCTGTTACAACTAGACTATACATGAGAATTTTTGGATTAGCGTTATAAAAATAATCCAGAACGTTAATTAAAATTTCATAATTTTTATAAGAAATAAAGGGGATGCTCAGACTTGGCTAAAAAGAAACAAGTCAGACCTATGAGACTGTTTTTCTAGAAAGAAATTTTCACTCTGCAGGGGAGTGTGCGCTGATATGAAACTTCCTGACAGATTAAAACTGTTGGCCGGACAGAGACTCGAACTCGGGACCTTTGCTCTAGAGAACTTGCCCGCTAAAGGCAAAGGTTCCGAGTTCGAGTCTCAGTCGAGCACACGGTTTTAATCTGCCAGTAAGTTTCAACTGTTTTTCTGAAAACTTTTTGTCTGTACTTTGGGCGCTTAGGGTTTTAGAGTCTCTTATTGAAGATGAAGAAACAGTATGGACTTACTGTATGGTACACCGAGAGGCTCTGGCCGCTAAAATAACGTAGCCCATTTCTTCAAGAGGATGTCGTTATCAGGAGAAAGAAAACTGGCGTTCTACGGATCGGAGCGTGGAATGTCAGATCCCTTAATCGGGCAGGTAGGTTAGAAAATTTAAAAAGGGAAATGGATAGGTTAAAGTTAGATATAGTGGGAATTAGTGAAGTTCGGTGGCAGGAGGAACAAGACTTCTGGTCAGGTGACTACAGGGTTATAAACACAAAGTCAAATAGGGGTAATGCAGGAGTTGGTTTAATAATGAATAGGAAAATAGGAATGCGGGTAAGCTACTACAAACAGCATAGTGAACGCATTATTGTGGCCAAGATGGATACGAAGCCCACACCTACTACAGTAGTACAAGTTTATATGCCAACTAGCTCTGCAGATGACGAAGAAATTGAAGAAATGTATGATGAAATAAAAGAAATTATTCAGGTAGTGAAGGGAGACGAAAATTTAATAGTCATGGGTGACTGGAATTCGAGTGTAGGAAAAGGGAGAGAAGGAAACGTAGTAGGTGAATATGGATTGGGGCTAAGAAATGAGAGAGGAAGCCGCCTGGTAGAATTTTGCACAGAGCACAACTTAATCATAGCTAACACTTGGTTTAAGAATCATGATAGAAGGTTGTATACATGGAAGAACCCTGGAGATACTAAAAGGTATCAGATAGATTATATAATGGTAAGACAGAGATTTAGGAACCAGGTTTTAAATTGTAAGACATTTCCAGGGGCAGATGTGGACTCTGACCACAATCTATTGGTTATGACCTGTAGATTAAAACTGAAGAAACTGCGAAAAGGTGGGAATTTAAGGAGATGGGACCTGGATAAACTGAAAGAACCAGAGGTTGTACAGAGTTTCAGGGAGAGCATAAGGGAACAATTGACAGGAATGGGGGAAAGAAATACAGTAGAAGAAGAATGGGTAGCTTTGAGGGATGAAGTAGTGAAGGCAGCAGAGGATCAAGTAGGTAAAAAGACGAGGGCTAGTAGAAATCCTTGGGTAACAGAAGAAATATTGAATTTAATTGATGAAAGGAGAAAATATAAAAATGCAGTAAATGAAGCAGGCAAAAAGGAATACAAACGCCTCAAAAACGAGATCGACAGGAAGTGCAGAATGGCTAAGCAGGGATGGCTAGAGGACAAATGTAAAGATGTGGAGGCTTATCTCACTAGGGGTAAGATAGATACTGCCTACAGGAAAATTAAAGAGACCTTTGGAGATAAGAGAACCACTTGTATGAACATCAAGAGCTCAGATGGAAACCCAGTTCTGAGCAAAGAAGGGAAAGCAGAAAGGTGGAAGGAGTATATAGAGGGTCTATACAAGGGCGATGTACTTGAGGACAATATTATGGAAATGGAAGAGGATGTAGATGAAGATGAAATGGGAGATACAATACTGCGTGAAGAGTTTGACAGAGCACTGAAAGACCTGAGTCGAAACAAGGCCCCCGGAGTAGACAACATTCCAGTAGAACTACTGACGGCCTTGGGAGAGCCAGTCCTGACAAAACTCTACCATCTGGTGAGCAAGATGTATGAAACAGGCGTAATACCCTCAGACTTCAAGAAGAATGTAATAATTCCAATCCCAAAGAAAGCAGGTGTTGACAGATGTGAAAATTACCGAACAATCAGTTTAATAAGCCACAGCTGCAAAATACTAACACGAATTCTTTACAGACGAATGGAAAAAGTAGTAGAAGCCGACCTCGGGGAAGATCAGTTTGGATTCCGTAGAAATGTTGGAACACGTGAGGCAATACTGACCTTACGACTTATCTTAGAAGAAAGATTAAGGAAAGGCAAACCTACGTTTCTAACATTTGTAGACTTAGAGAAAGCTTTTGACAATGTTGACTGGAATACTCTCTTTCAAATTCTAAAGGTGGCAGGGGTAAAACACAGGGAGCGAAAGGCTATTTACAATTTGTACAGAAACCAGATGGCAGTTATAAGAGTCGAGGGGCATGAGAGGGAAGCAGCGGTTGGGAAGGGAGTGAGACAGGGTTGTAGCCTCTCCCCAATGTTATTCAATCTGTATATTGAGCAAGCAGTAAAGGAAACAAAAGAAAAATTCGGAGTAGGTATTAAAATCCATGGAGAAGAAATAAAAACTTTGAGGTTCGCCGATGACATTGTAATTCTGTCAGAGACAGCAAAGGACTAGGAAGATCAGTTGAACGGAATGGATGGTGTCTTGAAGGGAGGATATAAGATGAACATCAACAAAAGCAAAACGAGGATAATGGAATGTAGCCGAATTAAGTCGGGTGATGTTGAGGGTATTAGATTAGGAAATGAGACACTTAAAGTAGTAAAGGAGTTTTGTTATTTGGGGAGCAAAATAACTGATGATGGTCGAAGTAGAGAGGATATAAAATGTAGACTGGCAATGGCAAGGAAAGCGTTTCTCAAGAAGAGGAATTTGTTAACATCGAGTATAGATTTAAGTGTCAGGAAGTCATTTCTGAAAGTATTTGTATGGAGTGTAGCCATGTATGGAAGTGAAACATGGACGGTAAATAGTTTGGACAAGAAGAGAATAGAAGCTTTTGAAATGTGGTGCTACAGAAGAATGCTGAAGATTAGATGGGTAGATCACATAACTAATGAGGAAGTATTGAATAGGATTGGGGAGAAGAGAAGTTTGTGGCACAACTTGACCAGAAGAAGGGATCGGTTGGTAGGACATGTTCTGAGGCATCAAGGGATCACCAATTTAGTATTGGAAGGCAGCGTGGAGGGTAAAAATCGCAGGGGGAGACCAAGAGATGAATACACTAAGCAGATTCAGAAGGATGTAGGTTGCAGTAGGTACTGGGAGATGAAGAAGCTTGCACAGGATAGAGTAGCATGGAGAGCTGCATCAAACCAGTCTCAGGACTGAAGAAAACAACAACAACAACATTTCTTCATGAAGTATTTGCAAAAGTTAAAGAAACAGTTAATATTATTAATCTAAAAATTCGTAAATTCAAGGCTTTTTCAAGTGCTATGTGAGGAGATGGGTTCTTATCACTCTCAACTGCTCTTTTCTTAGTAATGTTCGATGGCTTTAAAAGGCTGAAGTACTGAAACGAAAGTTCGATCTGAGGAATAAGGTATTCTGTTTCTTAAAGGAGAAAAGTCACTCTCTGGCAGACTGTTTCAGCAACGGACATTTTCTATTGAAAATGGATCATCTCATCGTCAGTTTTGACAAATGAAGTAGTCTAAACACTTCAAGAAAACCAGGCAACTGAAGTATATTAAAAAAAAAAGTGAAGGCGTCCTTATAGAAATCAGAGCTGTTGCGAAACGGAATGGAAAGTGACATGCTAGATTTATTCCCTATTCTAGTGTCAAAGTCAGAGGTGAAAGCTATTCCGATACTTCCAATGGAGATAAAAGCCTGCCTTCTTCTTAATCCTTTAAGACGGAATGTTCACTTCGAAATATATTTAAGCTCCGGATTTTATGAACAGAATTTGATTAAAAATTAATTCAACTTTGCGGCTAGACTGTCATGTCGAAATATGAAACAGCAATAAAAGTTAGTTAATCTTACTTGTGACACTTCACTGAAGAATAAATGTAACGAATTTTTTAACTTTTTTTAAATTTTGGCGACTTATTATCAACAATTTCTATCATTGAGCCAAAATGCAGTGAAGATCCTGAATCCTTTTGCAACAACATAGCTTTCAGAGACAGATTTCATAGATGTCAAAGTTGCAAAGCCAAATTATCGTTCAAACCTAAATGTAAGGAAAGAATTTCGAGTCGCTATTTCTACTGTTACACCACGTCCATAGAAACTTTCTTCTCAAAAGCAGGCTCATTCATCACAATAAACTTTGTAATATAAAATTTTAATGCCCTTGTAATCCTTGTTTTCTGAACTGTACGTGTCGTTCATGTCAGACCTTATGAATAAATGAAAATAAGATAAAGATAATGAACTTTCCGTATTGTCTCTATAATAACTGATTTAATCTTAATTTCTATTGAGTAGAAGTCCATCTAAATTCATGTTCGTAAACCAGAGCATTAGGCAATCAAAATATAAAATCAGGTTATTTCATTAATAATGTGGGCTGGAGGGCTGATACTATTTTTTTCGTGAAAGGGGGGAGGGGACAGAGGAAAAAAGTTTGGGAACAAATGGTCTAAAGTGATAAAGAAGCATCTGTTGGGAAACGGACAGATTCTCTTGGAGAATAAAAGACATACAGATACGTGATAAGGATCTATATGTCAATTGAATTTCGTGTCATTCTTGGAGCAGACTGTCAGTTCTGTATGATGGACAACATCTTGCTGTAACTGTGGATAAAAAATGTAAGTTAATGCGGACAAGCAGAAGAAACATTCGTGTGGTATTCGAATACAGTATTAGGATCTGAGTCACGGTTATTAATTAAAGACTGCTCTGCCCCCTAAGATTTTCTCCATACCTATTGGATTATCCTAACAATACGACGCAATACAAAAACGAAAAAAAATTCAAAATTTTCCTGCTCTGTTAAGTACAAGCATTTAGTGTGTATTGGCAATGTCTCTGGTAGCTGAGATCCGAGTATCTTCGACAACAATATTCCTAATAGATGTGATTTGAGAAGTGCGTCAGAAAGACAGGTTATCATTTCGAGTACTTCACAGAAGTATATAAATCTCGTTCATGAACGTACGGGCAACAAGGTGGTTGTTGACCTAGAAGGAATCGGTGGAGTCTTATGTGGCATATTTGAGAAACTCGGATTTCATTAAGGCATTTATTGTGTTGAGTTAGTTTTTAGTTCTCAAGAAGAATAAAGAAATCTTTGTTGATTGGATGAAGGATTCAGTTGGTGCTAAGTAAAAATAAGCAACTGAGCCTTACCAGCTTCTATCATATTAGTGTGATGGATTTTGATTAGTAATCAGAAAGATAATAACAAGTTTGCTACCACTATCAGACTGAATATACCTGTTTTAATGCAATGTGGCCGTGTTTTATATGTTTACCTTTTGTATTTGCCGCCGATACTCGTTCAATATGTTGTGTAGTTACTGAAATCTGTAACTTCCAAAATTCGTAATCCTCACTGTGACACTGTTCGCAAGTGCTAAAAGTGTTTTTCTTACACTATCATTTAAAAGGTCAATGGAACGAATGTGAATAATTTTAAAATCGAAATTTAAGTCATGAAAAATACATATAGCTTCTTACCTAAAGCTACATTTAATAAAGCATGTAGTATGCAAGTCTAAGTAACCGTAAGGTCACTGGTCCGATTATCGGTGGTTGTAACTTTTTATTCAAATTATTTATTTATTTTCAAATGGAAATGGTAGTTAAGAAATACTGAATCCTAATTTTGTCAAAACAATAACTTCCTTTTATCTAATTACTAATTGCATGAAAATATGAGTATTCAGAATACAATAATACTTTGTAAGAAATTCTAAAAATGAAATAGAATATGAAAACTTTTATATTTGCAGAGCAGTGGTTTCAAACCAGAAGGTAATTACGCCCTCAGAGGTAAAATGAAATCTTCTGGGGAGTAAAAACTAAACGATTCGATTGTATCAGTCCAGAAACTAAATAATCTACAAAATATAATTACAGTCATCATAGTTTTGTAAGACTCTAGTATTGGTTATATACGTTATCTATAACTACTTTTTCTCAGTTAGTAGGATCAATGCGGTGGACATAGGAGTTTATTACATAGTCCACCCGCTACACAAGTATGTTGTCCTTTGTCCCGTACATCGCTGTTGATAAAAGTGAGACATGTACGTAACAAATGTTAAATATCTCAAGAAAATTACTTGTCCAAGCTGCGGATAATACCTTGCAGCAATCCAGAAATATCTTTATTACTCGCTTCGAAACAGATAAATGAATTAATTGACAGCAAAACACAGCAGTAAGTATATAAGGGCTACTACAGCGTTGTACACAGTTTTGTTATTGTTATTATTACTGTTAGAACGGTGAGCCACAAAGCATTAAAAGTCTGAAGTTATCCTATTTCTGTCAGTTCAGAAGTAAGGAGTACAGAATTGAAGTTATTTATGAACAGTAAGTACAGTGTACACATCTGAACTTGTTTGATTGTAAATGGGGCTGCAGAGTGCAGGTCAAGTAAGTGCCACAATGGAGAGGAGTTATGCAGGGGAAGCATGTTTTGTAACAACTGTGTACCCTCACTGTGGTTAGTTTGCTTTCTTTTCTGAGTAGCTGTGGGTAGCACTTGTGATGCACCTCGAATTCCTTCATCATTCATTCTAAGCGATTCACACACACACACACACACGCACACACACACACACACACACACAAACAAACAAATAAACTAAATATCATTCATCTTTAATCATTTTAAAAAGAAAAGTGCTTCAAGAAAAGTCTTTCATTCTGCATCTTAGTTATGTGCTGAAGTTGGTGATAAGGTGGTGGAGGAGAGCAACGGTTGGCGATTGGGGGGGGGAGGAGGGTACTAGCTAATGTCTGTTTGCACTCAGGGTAATGGTCTAGAAACACTGTTCTAGACATTGAACAGTATTATCAATGTACAAAATTTTTCTGTTTATCAGTAAGTCATCTCGCATATCTACACAATATTTTAACTTAACTGTATGCGATTATTAATTAAAATACAGAGATCTGTTTTTCTAAGGGAAATTATTCAATACAGATTCACTAACATTTGCACTTCATAATGAATAAATAATTTACTTAAAAAAGCCTATGACTTCGCAATTGGAAGATCTTTGCGATATGCAGCAACTTGGATGCTGTCACGGTCGTCACGGTTTCGAGATTACATGCTTTAGGAACTGGACATCCATGAACGTTCTTCCAGATCCTGCAAAACGACGTGAAATGGAGCGAGTGGGTGCGATCGGCCACAGGGAAAACTCTGGGGCGCATTAGAACACCTGAAGCCCCACGTAAAGTCAGAATGAAGCAACACATAATAGGAATTCACAGGAATGCTGCTCGTTTTTTTTTTTACCGATCCTTTCGATCAACACAGTATTATTACTAAAGTGCACCGTTCATGGAGGAAAGAAGACAATCTTTCACCGAAACACTAACGGGGACATTTAGTGACCTTGCATTAACGACAGACTGAAAAACGATTCCAGTTCTCCAACGTTTGTCTCATTTAAGGACGGTAATGGACAAGTAAGGAAAATTAGAGATTGTACAGATGCATACAGACTATCATTTACCTCTTGCTAGGTTTGCAAACAGAACAGGGAAAGATCCGGACAGTCACAGAGGGTGGAATTATTGGTAGTTCGTGCGTTACGTTGCCACTTAAGGACACTGCCAACGAAAGGAGGAACGCACTCCGTATGCACACCAGGTGGAGTCACACCAGAACGGTTCCTTCCGGGTGCAACGAGGAACACAGGATGCAAAGGGTGGCTCACGTCGGTACGAATGATGTGTGTCGCTTGGGGTCGGAAGAGATTCTCTCTGGTTTCGAGCTGATATCAGATGTTGTAACGGCTGCCAGTCTTCTTTGCGAGATGAAAGCAGAGCTCGCCGTTTGCAGCATAGTCGACGGAGCCGATTGCGAACCTCTGGTACAGAGGCAACTCACGGGTAGCGGAGGCTGTGTTGCGTGGACCGAGCGGTTTTGTAGGTTAAAGAGTGTCTAGGAAACACAGATAGGGCTTCTTAATGGTTCAAATGGCTCTGAGCACTATGGGACTTAACATCTGTGGTCATCAGTCCCCTAGAACTTAGAACTACTTAAACCTAACTAACCTAAGGACATCACACACATCCATGCCCGAGGCAGGATTCGAACCTGCGACCGTAGCAGCCGCGCGGTTCCGGACTGAGCGCCTAGAACCGCTAGACCACCGCGGCCGGCTAGGTCTTCTTAGCAAGCGGAATAAAATAATATTTGGGTCCTTTTATCGACCTCTCAAACTGAAATGATTCAATTTCTGAAAGACTCAAACAAAACTTTAGTCTAATTTCAAACAATTGGGCTAATTTCAAACAAGTACCTGATTCATACAATTGTAATCGGGTTAATTTTATGTTACTCTCGATATGTTGCCAAAAATACAGGTTTAAATCTGGAGGTACGCAATAAATTTCTTCCGAAATTTTGATAAACGCCTTCGTAGTAATTGGTTGTGAAAACACACGTGTCCTTTTTGCAACAAATAATCCTGAGCTAATAAGTAGCATCAAAACGGATACAGGGGATAGTAAACACAGGCGTGTCGTAGCGAGACTAAATATTGTAACTCCCAAACCGTCCACAAATAAACGAAAAACATATCTATTAAAAAAAACAGATAAAAATTCGCTTGGTGCCTTCCTGGGAGACAATCTCAACTCCTTCCAAATGAACATTGTAAGTGTATACCAGATGTGGCTTGAATTCAAAGAAATACTTTCGGCAGCAACTGAGAGATTTATACGAAATAAATTAACAAACGACAGAGCTGCTCCTCTTCGGTACACAGAATGGGTCAGAACACTGTTGCAGAAACAACGAAAAAAAAAAAGGGCCAAATTTAAACGCACGCAAAATCTCCAAGATTGGTGATCTTTTACAGAAACTAAAAATTTAGCGCGGACTTCAATGCAAGATGCTTATAATACATTCCACAACGAAACTTTGTCTCGAAACCTGGCAGAAAAGTAAGCTAGCTGCAAGACACAATCAACACCTTCTTAACACGATATCAATGAAAATACTTTTGATGGTGCTAGAGCAGAGTTACAAAACAAAGCCTTCCCAAATTCCTTCACAAAAGAAGACGAAGGAAATATTCTACAATTCATATCAAGAACAGCTGTCAACCTGAGTAACGTAGAAGTACATGTTTTCGGAGAAGTGAAGCAACTTATATCACTTAATAAAAGCAAGTCTTCCGGTACAGACCGTATACCAGTTACGTTCCATTCAGAGTATGCGGATGCAGCAGCTCCATACTTAACAATCATACACAACCACTCGCTCTACGAAAGTTGCTAACCCAAAGACTGGAAAGTAGCACATGTCACACCAATATTCAAGAAAGGCAATAGGAGTAATCTACTAAATTATAGTCACATATCGTTAACGTCGACATGCAGCAGGATTTTGGAAAATACATTGCGTTTGAACATTTTCAATTACCTCGTAGAGAACGGTCTATTGACACACGGTCAACATGGATTTAGACAACATCATGCTTGTGAAACAAAACTAGCCCTTTACTCACACTAAAAATGGTTCCAATGGCTCTGAGCACTGAGGTCATCAGTCCCCTAGACTTAGAAATACTTAAACCTAACTAACCTAAGGACATCACACACATCCATGCCCGAGGCAGGATTCGAACCTGCGTCCGTAGAAACCGCGCGGTTCCGGACTGAAGCGCCTAGAACCGCTTGGCCATTAATCGCACTAAGTGTTGGGTGCTGTCGACAATGGATTTCGAACTGATTCCGTATGTCCCCATTTCTAGCGTTCTTTCGACACCGTACCTTACAAGTGGCTTGTAATAGGGTTGTTGCTTGATGAATATCGTCTCAGTTATTTGACTGGATTCGAGATTTCCCGTCAGATAGGTCACAGTTCGTAGCAATTGATGGAAAGTCATCGAGTGAAACATAAGTGATTTCTATTGTTTCCCAAGGTAGTGCTATAGATCCTCTGCTGCTTCTTATCTATATAAACGACTTAGGAGACAATCTGAGCTGTAGTCTTAGGTTGTTTGCAGACGGTGCTGTCGTTTATCACCTTGAAAAATTATTAGAAGATCAAAACAAATTGCAAAAGGATTTAGAATATATATCGGTATGGTATGAAAATTGGCAGTTGACCCTAAATAACGAATAGTGTGAGGTCATCCACAAGAGTGCTAAAACGAATCCATTAAACTTCAGTTATGCGACAAATAAATCTAATCTAAAGGCCTTAGTCAACTAAATATATGAGATTTACAATTACGAACGACTTAAAATGTCGTGGGGAAGGCGAACCGAAGTCTGCGTTTTATTGGGGCAGAACACTTAGAAGATGCAGCAGATCTACTAAAGAGACTTCCTACGCTATGCACGGCTGCGCAGTCTGGGATCCTTTCCAGATAGGGATAACGGAGCACATCGAGAAAATTGAGAGACGTGCAGCACGTTTTATACTATCGACAAACAGGATAAAGAATATTACGGACATGAGACAGGATTTGGGATGGACAATATTAAAACAAAGGCGTTTCTTGTTGCGGCGGTATGTTCTCAGGAAATTTCAATCAAAACTTCAGTCAACAACTCTCTCTTCCGAATGCGAAAATGTTTTGTTGGCGCCGCAAACGTACATCATAATAAAATCAGGGAAATCAGACCTCGGACATAGACACAGAGGTATTCGTTTTTCCGTGCGCTCTTTGAGAGTCGAATAATAGAGATTTATTATGATGATGGTTCGATGAAGCCTCTGCCATTCACTTACGTTTGATACGGAGAGTATCCATGTAAATGCAGATAAACTGTTCGCCATGCTACAGTATAACCTCATCTTTCTTCCAAGCGTGCTCATCTTGCAAGCTATGCAGGAAAACTTATCCGAAGTTTGGAACGTCGTAGATAAGGTACTGGTGCAAGCAAAGGTGTGTGGCCGAATCGTGAATCGCGCGGTAATGGCTCAGTCGGTAGAGCACGTTACCGCCTCAGGTAAAGGATCCTGATTCGAGTACCAGGTCGGCACAAAATTTTAATCACCCATGAAACTTCGAAATAACGCTAACTGTTCTTGTCATAACAATTACTGATCACGTTACTGTTTTCAGGCAGGATTTTCAGATATCTTCAACGTCCGTTTTCAGATTAGAAATGGTAACCTAAATTCAGGAGGAAGAGAATTGATTATAGATGTTAACAAATGAGAAACTCTTCCCAAGCTGTGTTTACTAGTTAATCATGACTTACCACCTTATTCGTGAGAGACATGCATTTTATTTTCCATTTTTCAGCCAAACTTGGTATTAACATACTATCAGCAAATATTTTCTCCATTTTTCCCCATACAATTCTCTGCATTTACTTCATATAAAGGAGAAATCTTTGAATGCAAATACTGCTTCGCCATTCGTCCTTATCTCATCGCATCTACGTTAACGATTAAAACGCTTTGACAAATGTGCTCCCTAGTTCGAAGACTTGGTTAGTTCCAGGTCGAAGTAAGATGGTGGTAAAAATATGGAAATACCAAAAGCACAACACATTACTTTGCCTAATATGGTGTAGGAAAACTGTTGGAATTCAAAATAGCTTCCAGTCGTCGGGGAATGGATAAATGCAGTTCCTCCATGGTTTTCTAGGATATCTGCAAAATACTCACAAGTACCCGTAACGATGAAGAGGTGAACAGCCATCACGTAACATCATGTCCAAAGAAGACAACAAAGGCTGAATAATGATGCGATTAGGTGACCATGATGGTCAGGGAAGATGCGACCTATTCATCCTCATGCTTACAAAACCAACTGCGGAGGGCAAAAGCTGTGCGAACAGGTGTTCTGTCGTCTTCAAACACGGCATCACCATTCGGGAACAAACATTCCACCACTGGATGGACCGGATTAGCCTATATGACCAAATAAACTTTGGCGGTAATACGAACCCGCAGAGTAACCTTGACGCCTATGGATTATCACGATATGGCTGCCCAGATCATCACCGAAGTCTCGCCATTTATCACTCCTGGGACGCAAAGTCGACAGAAGTTGGAAATAGTGTGAAACAAGACACATCCGCTCAAATCACTGTCTTCCATTGCTCCATAGTCCTGATTTTAGGGCTTCGGCACAAAGTTCTCATGTTACGCGCATTTGCATCACTGATGATTGGCTCCGGAATTCAAACTTGCTCTGCAATTTCTTCTTTATGTAGCTCGATTCGTATTGTACTTTGTGCTGACAGAGGTAAGTTCTGCACTAATGTTTGCACCTGCCGTTCTCTCATTTCTAGTCTCAATCCTCTTCACTGACAGTGCCTCACAGTCACTCAACACACTCTTCCATCCGCATTGTGACTTAGAGCGTGATGATTCCCCGCTTTTCTTATCTGTGCCTCTTGAACCACCGAGCACCTCGGATACTTTGGTTAAGGAAGTACCCATCACAAGAGCACCAGTAATTTTCTCACGTTCGAATTCACATCGCTTCGACATAATGCACTCACAACAAAAAAAGAACACAGTTCTGTCCACGAGTAACACATGCAACATGTTGAGGACGATGTACAGGTACCGTCAATGGTGAAATACAATTGTGCGAACGGCAGCACTGGATAACACCTGAATTTATGTTCATGCATGCTCTTGTCTACATCTAAATCTACATCCATACTCCGCAAGCCACCTGACGGTGTGTGGCGGAGGGTACCATAAGTACCTCTATCGGTTCTCCCTTCTATTCCAGTCTCGTATTGTTGGTGGAAAGGAAGATTGTCGGTATGCCTCTGTGTGGGCTCTAATCTCTTTAATTTTATCCCCATGGTCTCTTTGCGAGATATACGTAGGAGGGAGCAATATATTGCTTGAGTCCTCGGTGAAGGTATGTTCTCGAAACTTCAACAAAAGCCCGAACCGAGCTACTTAGCGTCTCTCTTGCAGAGTCTTCCACTGGAGTGTATCTATCATCTCAAGCACTGGGCGAACAAGTGTACTGTAACCTACTTCCTTTGTTTCCCGACTGCATTTTCTTAGGATTCTTCCAATGAATCTCAGTCTGGTATCTGCTTTATCGAAGATTATTTTTATATGTTCATTCCATTTTAAATCACTCCTGATGCCTACTCCCAGATTATTTATGGAATTAACTGCTACCAGTTGCTGACCTGCTATATTGTAGCTAAATGATAAAGGATCTTTCTTTCTATGTATTCGCAGCACATTACACTTCTTTACACTGAGATTCAATTGCCACTCCCTGCACCATGCGTCAATTCGTTGCAGATCCTCGTGCATTTCAGTACAATTTTCCATTGTTACAACCTCTCGATATACTACAGCATCATCCGCAAATAGCCTCAGTGAACTTCCGATGTTATCCACAAGGTCATTTATATATGTATTGTGAATAGCAATGGTCCTACGACACTCCCCAGCGGCACACCTGAAATCACCCTTACTTCGGAAGGCTTTTCTCTATTGAGAATGACATGCTGCGTTCTGTTATCTTGTCGCCGTGTTACTATATTTATGTCCAACTTCTGTATTACGACCAACGCGAGACTTAACGATTATTATTAGTTTCATTTTTCTATTGTGAAATAGTGCAACACCTATTTATTTCGCTACAGTGTCCGCCTCTGCTATATCAAAATTCTGAACTGCTGTTTCTCACTGTACAGATTTTTGCCATTTACAGGGTGTTTCAAAAATGACCGGTATATTTGAAACGGCAATAAAAACTAAACGAGCAGCGATAGAAATACACCGTTTGTTGCAATATCCTTGGGACAACAGTACATTTTCAGGCAGACAAACTTTCGAAATTACAGTAGTTACAATTTTCAACAACAGATGGCGCTGCGGTCTGGGAAACTCTATAGTACGATATTTTCCACATATCCACCATGCGTAGCAATAATATGGCGTAGTCTCTGAATGAAATTACCCGAAACCTTTGACAACGTGTCTGGCGGAATGGCTTCACATGCAGATGAGATGTACTGCTTCAGCTGTTCAATTGTTTCTGGATTCTGGCGGTACACCTGGTCTTGCAAGTGTCCCCACAGAAAGAAGTCACAGGGGTTCATGTCTGGCGAATAGGGAGGGCAATCCACGCCGCCTCCTGTATGTTTCGGATAGCCCAAAGCAATCACACGATCATCGAAATATTCATTCAGGAAATTAAAGACGTCGGCCGTGCGATGTGGCCGGGCACCATCTTGCATAAACCACGAAGTGTTCGCAGTGTCGTCTAAGGCAGTTTGTACCGCCACAAATTCACGAAGAATGTCCAGATAGCGTGATGCAGCAATCGTTTCGGATCTGAAAAATGGGTCAATGATTCCTTTGGAAGAAATGGCGGCCCAGACCAGTACTTTTTGAGGATGCAGGGACGATGGGAGTGCAACATGGGGCTTTTCGGTTCCCCATATGCGCCAGTTCTGTTTATTGACGAAGCCGTCCAGGTAAAAATAAGTTTCGTCAGTAAACCAAATGCTACCACATGCATATCGCCGTCATCAATCCTGTGCACTATATCGTTAGCGAATGTCTCTCGTGCAGCAATGGTAGCAGCGCTGAGGGGTTGCCGCATTTGAATTTTGTATGGATAGAGGTGTAAACTCTGGCGCATGAGACGATACGTGGACGTTGGCGTCATTTGGACCGCAGCTGCAACACGGCGAACGGAAACCCGAGGCCGCTGTTGGATCACCTGCTGCACTAGCTGCGCGTTGCCCTCTGTGGTTGCCATACGCGGTCGCCCTACCTTTCCAGCACGTTCATCCGTCACGTTCCCAGTCCGTTGAAATTTTTCAAACATATCCTTTATTGTATCGCTTTTCGGTCCTTTGGTTACATTAAACCTCCGTTGAAAACTTCGTCTTGTTGCAACAACACTGTGTTCTAGGCGGTGGAATTGCAACACCAGATAAATCCTCTGTTCTAAGGAATAAACCATGTTGTCTACAGCACACTTGCACGTTGTGAACAGCACACGCTTACAGCAGAAAGACGACGTACAGAATGGCGCACCCACACACTGCGTTGTCTTCTATATCTTTCACATCACTTGCAGCGCCATATGTTGTTGAAAATTGTAACTACTGTAATTTCGAAAGTTTGTCCGCCTGAAAATGTACTGTTGTCCCAAGCATATTGCAACAAACGGTGTATTTCTATCGCTGCTCGTTTAGTTTTTATTGCCGTTTCAAATATACCGGTCATTTTTGAAACACCCTGTATATGCCACATACGATAATGTATACACATACGATAATGTATACACTCTTATTTATCCAAAATTACTGTCTATCTTCTTCTACACCGTATCGTTTATCCGATGGTCATCATTTTCTCAGTCTCTTAACAAACGTGTCTCTTCATTTTTGGGTTAGCTTCCGTCGCATTTCGTTTCGGCAAAGTATACAGAACACTTGTGAGCAACCAGTAGCACTGTTAATTCTGGTTAGCCCTTTGTACACGTATATTTATTTTTCTCAGCAATCATTTAGAGTCGCATCTTGTGAGAGTTTCACTAGGACTATGGCCGTCCAGTATTATTCCCTTCGTTATCACAATCCTCAGTGATTTGATTTAATCCTTGGATAATTTACATTTAATTTCGTCCCAGTCTGCGCAGCAGTTCTCTGGAACGTGCTCCCATGCTGGCAGCGAGGCTGGTAAGGCGTTGTTGCTGCAGGGCTGACAATTTCTTCACCAGCGTGGTCACAGCTTCTGGATGGTCACTGATGCAAGTAGACGTGTCGCGGTACCTTCCCCAACGCACTCCACAGGTGCTCGATGGGATTTCGGTCGGGAGAAAGCAGACCAGTCAATTTGCTCTGTATCCTCTCGTTCCAAGACGTACCCCACCGGCGCTGTTTGATGGGGTCGCGCACAGTCTTCCATGAAAATTAAATCAGGGCCGAATTCACTCCTGGAAAGCGACAAAGGCAGAGGAATACGGTGTCACTATAACGTGGAGCGATGCGTCCGCTGTGCCCATCCAGCATAATATTTCACCACAACATAACGCCTCGACGAGCACAACGGTCGTGTTCGACAATACTGGACGATCTTCATATGACGTGAGGTGGAAGCACTATGCGGCCATGAATGTTGAAGGTAATATTTATATAATAAGTACGAAATAATTCTATCAGGAAATGCCATCACTCTCTATAGACTGTGGACGCGAGTAAACAAAAGAGAGCAATTAATTAAAAACCGTGTAAAAAAACATCTGTTTCTTAACCGTTGCCAGAGTCCGTTACCAGAAAATTCACATGTGATTTGGCACAACAGCAAGTGATCTTCATCACGCAATCTACTACCGAGATGAATCGAGTGGTAACTGACAGCGCTCCGTTACTTGGCCCTGCTCACCTTTGATAGTCCGGTGTAGGGGAACTTCTCGAAGCTGAGCTGTGCCTGCTCCCCTGTGGTGTTGGAGCGCTGACCCAGCAGGATCCTCGCCGCAGTCATAGTGGGGATGGACATGCCGTCGCCCAGGAACATGATGACGTTCTTGGCGTGCCCCATAAGCCGCTGCTGTCGCAGTGTGTCTAAAAGCGCCGCCTGCGCTTGGTTGTGCCAATGGGCCGCATCTGGAAGACAGTAATACCGAAATGTACAGAAGTCTCATTACTTAAGTGTAGAGGCAGCCGCCGAGCCGAGAGGACGCGCAGCAGAGCAGTAGCAGCACTTGTGTGATAAACCGTAAATCAACTCAGTTTTCGTTTTCGTTCACGTGCTTCTGCAAAGAAGTGAACTGTACGTGTGTATTTTACTGTGCAGACTAGTGGTTAGAAAATTAATCGTTGTTTTTGTTTTTGCGTGTCTTATGAACATCCTTGTGCAGCGCGGCTTCCTGTTGTAAGTTTTCCTTGTAGAGAACATTATTTCTGTTTAACAGCTTGCGTTCTGAGAGTTCAGTGACAAATCTGCACACCAACGTACTTTATCCTCCTTTGATATACACTCCTGGAAATGGAAAAAAGAACACATTGACACCGGTGTGTCAGACCCACCATACTTGCTCCGGACACTGCGAGAGGGCTGTACAAGCAATAATCACACGCACGGCACAGCGGACACACCAGGAACCGCGGTGTTGGCCGTCGAATGGCACTAGCTGCGCAGCATTTGTGCACCGCCGCCGTCAGTCTCAGCCAGTTTGCCGTGGCATACGGAGCTCCACCGCAGTCTTTAACACTGGTAGCATGCCGCGACAGCGTGGACGTGAACCGTATGTGCAGTTGACGGACTTTGAGCGAGGGTGTATAGTGGTCATGCGGGAGGCCGGGTGGACGTACCGCCGAATTGCTCAACACGTGGGGCGTGAGGTCTCCACAGTACATCGATGTTGTCGCCAGTGGTCGGCGGAAGGTGCACGTGCCCGTCGACCTGGGACCGGACCGCAGCGACGCACGGATGCACGCCAAGACCGTAGGATCCTACGCAGTGCCGTAGGGGACCGCACCGCCACTTCCCAGCAAATTAGGGACACTGTTGCTCCTGGGGTATCGGCGAGGACCATTCGCAACCGTCTCCATGAAGCTGGGCTACGGTCCCGCACACCGTTAGGCCGTCTTCCGCTCACGCCCCAACATCGTGCAGCCCGCCTCCAGTGGTGTCGCGACAGGCGTGAATGGAGGGACGAATGGAGACGTGTCGTCTTCAGCGATGAGAGTCGCTTCTGCCTTGGTGCCAATGATGGTCGTATGCGTGTTAGGCGCCGTGCAGGTGAGCGCCACAATCAGGACTGCATACGACCGAGGCACACAGGGACAACACCCGGCATCATGGTGTGGGGAGCGATCTCCTACATTGGCCGTACACCACTGGTGATCGTCGAGGGGACACTGAATAGTGCACGGTACATCCAAACCGTCATCGAACCCATCGTTCTACCATTCCTAGACCGGCAAGGGAACTTGCTGTTCCAACAGGACAATGCACGTCCGCATGTATCCCGTGCCACCCAACGTGCTCTAGAAGGTGTAAGTCAACTACCCTGGCCAGCAAGATCTCCGGATCTGTCCCCCATTGAGCATGTTTGGGACTGGATGAAGCGTCGTCTCACGCGGTCTGCACGTCCAGCACGAACGTTGGTCCAACTGAGGCGCCAGGTGGAAATGGCATGGCAAGCCGTTCCACAGGACTACATCCAGCATCTCTACGATCGTCTCCATGGGAGAATAGCAGCCTGCATTGCTGCGAAAGGTGGATATACACTGTACTAGTGCCGACATTGTGCATGCTCTGTTGCCTGTGTCTATGTGCCTGTGGTTCTGTCAGTGATGTGATGTATCTGTCCCCAGGAATGTGTCAATAAAGTTTTCCCTTCCTGGGACAATGAATTCACGGTGTTCTTATTTCAGTTTCCAGGAGTGTATTTTCAAACTCAGTATCGCTATTTCAGACCGTATATCTATTTTACACAAAGTACGATATGACAAAGGGACTTTGCTTGTTGTGAGCAGACACAAGGAGCGTTGGCTGCTGTCCGTAAACACCTGGAAGCTGTGTTGGCTGCCGTCGACAAGCTTCTAGCTAATGCTCATAGTTGCGATGAAGTCGGGGCGCCAGTGACGAGACCTGCGACACCTTTGGTGTCGCTGGACGTCGCTGCGGCTTCCGATACGCAACATCTGACCGGTCCGTCCTCACTCCAGGGTGGGTGGAGACAGTTGGTGGATTCGTGTGTCACTGGGAGGAAGGCGAAAGACGGAGCAGGTCGTGGGGCTGGCTCCCTACGCCTTAGGAAGAGGTGCGAGGTGCATCCCAGTGTTCATGATAACTCTGCGCTAGCACGGGATGCCTCTCCTGTTGGGCCAGCAGTCGAGTTTCCTGCTCAGAACGGACAAGTGCAGAGGGTGTGTATGCTAATCGTTTGGAGCTCCAATGTTAGGTCTTTGATGGAGCCACAGCAGGCAAGGCGAGAAAGAATTGCAGCGTGCATTCGGTATGTTTGCCGGGAGGTCTCATCCGTGATGTGGAAAAGGCCGTGCCGGCGACTATCGAGCGCACTGTGTGCAATCGGCTGCATGTTCTCGCACATGTCGGCTCGAATGGCGCCTGCCGCTTGGGTTCTCAGGTCATCCTCGGATCCTTTCGGCGGCTGGCTTGTTTGGGGAAGGTAACTAGCAACGTACACCGTGTGCGGGCTAGGCTGTCTATTTGTAAAAAAATGGCTCTGAGCACTATGGGACTTAACATCTGAGGTCATCAGTCCCCTAGAACTTAGAACTTGTTAAACCTAACTAACCTAAGGACATCACACACTTCAATGCCCGAGGCAGGATTCGAACCTACCGCCGTAGCGGTCCCGCGGTTCCAGACTGAAGCGCCTAGAACCGCTCGGCCACACCGGCCGACAGTCTATTTGTAGCATCGTACCCAGGGTTAATGGCGGTCATCTGGTTTGGAGCAGAGTCGAAGGTCTAAGCCAGAGACTCAGACGGCTCTGCGACGGTATCGGGTGCGAATTTCTCGACATCCGCTATAGGGTGCAGAATTGTAGGTTTCCCCTTAATAGCTCAGGCCCACAGCTACCTCAGAGTATATTGGTCGTGGCAGATCAGAGATATAAAAGATTTATATGATTTTAGTAAACTGCAGGAGCATCCAAGGACAGGTCCCAGAATTAGTATCGCTTATTGAAGATTATAAAGCACAGGTAGTATTGAGAACAGAAATCCTAAGTTCAGACTGGAATGTTTATCGTAAGAGTAGGTTAGTGAAGCCGGCCGAGCGGTTCTACCCGCTACAAAAAAATGGTTCAAATGGCTCTGAGCACTATATGACTTAACTTCAGAGGTCATCAGTCCCCTAGAACTTAGAATCATGTAAACCTAACTAACCTAAGGAGATCACACGCACCCATGCCCGAGGCAGGATTCGAACCTGCGACAGTAGCGGTCTCGCGGCTCCAGACTGTAGCGCCTAAAACCGCTCGGCGACTCCGGCCGGCTACGCGCTACAGTCTGAAACCGCACAACAGCTACGGTCGCAGGTTCAAATCCTGCCTAGGGCATGGATGTGTGTGATGTCCTCAGGATAGTTAGGTTTAAGTAGTTCTAAGTTCTAGGGAACCGATGACCTCAGAAGTTAAGTCCCATAGTGCTCAGACCCACCTGAACCATTTTTAGGTTAGTCGCCGTTGGTGGCGGCGTGTTTATTGCAGTAATAAATTCGATAAAATCTTGCGAGGTTAGCACGGATTCCGAATGTGAATTAATCTGGGTGAAACTTAGTATGAATGAACGGTGAAAAATTGTGGTAGGATGCTTTTATACACAACCTGGGTCAGGATCTGAAGTCGTAGAGCGCTTCAGACAGAGCTTGCAGAATATCATTAGTAATTTTCCTGATCATGCCGTTGTAACAGGGGGTGATTACAAGTAGACAGGTATAGATTGGAAGTGTTATGCCATCAAAACTGGTGCCAGAGACAGAGAATCATGCGGCATTGTTCTGGATGTCTCGTCCGAAAATTACCTTAAGCAGATAGACAACCAACTGGTGAAGGTAACGTCTTAGACCTCCTGGCCACAAACAGACCTGAATTTATCGAATCAGTTAACATAAGGGAGGTATCAGTGATCACAAGGCTGTGACAGCAACTATGACGATGGGACCTACAAGGTTCAAAAATGGCTCTGAGCACTATGGGACTTAACATCTGAGGTCATCAGTCCACTAAAATTTAGAACTACTTAAACCTAACTAACCTAAGGACATCACACACATCCATGCACAAGGCAGGATTCAAACCTGCGACCGTTGCAGTCGCGCGGCTCCAGAGTGAAGCGCCTAGAACCGCTCGGCCACACCGGCCGGCTCGGCCTACAAGGAATGTTAAGAAAGGTAGGAAGATATATTTGTTCAGCAGTGGTGACAAGATACAAAGTTCAGAATATCTCAGCAGTCAGCATCAAATATTCGGTGATGAGGACGAAGATGCGGAGAACAAATGAAAAAAATTCGAAGGCATCTTTCAATGTGCCCTAGACAAATATGTTCCCGAGTAAGGTTTTAAGGGATGGGAAAGATCCACCACGGTTTAATAGCAGTGTTAGAAAAAGTGCTATGTAAACAAAGAGCACTTCATCTCAGATTCAAGAGAAGTAAAAACCTAGCTGTCAAACAAAAGTTGAACGAAGCGAAAAAGAGCGCAAGGAGAGCAATGAGAGAAGCATTCAATGATTTCGAAAGTAAGACATTGTCAACCGACCTGAGTAAAAACCCTAACGGATTCTGGTCGTATGTAAAATCAGTTAGTGGGTCAAAATCATTTATTCATTCTCCCAGCGATCACACCGAAACCGAAACGGAAGACAACAGAGAGAAGGCCGAAATACAGAATTCTGTCTTCCGAAGTTGTTTCACCGCGGAAGATCGTAACATTGTCTCTCCTTTCAATCGTCGTGCGAACGTCGAAATAGCAGATATTGGGATAACCTGTTGTACAATTATGGAGCATGTTTTATGCCTAATAATTATGACGTTTTTGGAAGATGAACAGCTCCTCTATAAAAATCAACATGGATTCCGCAAACAGAGATCCTGCGAAACTCAGCTCGCTCTGTTCCTCCATGAGACCCACAGCGCAGTGAACAACGGCGCTCAGGCTGATGCCGTGTTCCTTGATTTCAGTAAAGCATTTGACACCGTTCCACACTGCTGTTTAATGAAACGAATACGAGCTTACTGAGTATCGGATCAGACCTGCGAAGACTTTCGTGCAGGCAGAACTCAACATGTCGCTCTTAACGGAACCAAATCGACAGATGTAAAGGTAATATCCGGAGTCCCAGGGAAGTGTGATAGGACCGTTGCTATTCAATATATATATAAATGGTATAGTGGAAAGCGTCGGATGCTTTTTAAGGCTATTCGAAGATGATGCAGTTGTTTATACCAAAGTAGCAACGCCAGAAGATAGTAAGAATTTGCAGAACGACCTGCAGAGATTTGATGAATGGTGCAGACTCTGGCAGTTGACCCTGAACGTAAATAAGTGTAACATATTGTGCATGCATAGGAAAAGAAATACACTACTGTACAGCTACACTATTGATGGCAAAAGTCTGGAGACAGCGTCTGCCGTAAAATAACTAGGTATAACTATCCAGAGTGACCTTAAGTGGAATGACCATATAAAACAGATAGTGGGAAAAGGAGACAGAAGACTCAGATTCAACGGAAGAATCTTAAGGAAATGTAAATCATCCACGAAAGAAGTGGCTTAGAAGGCGCTTGTTCGCCCGATTCCTGAGTATTGTTCATCTGTCTGGGATGAATATCAGGTAGAACTGATAGAGGAAATTGAGAAGAGCCAACGAAGAGCGGCGCTTTTTCTCACGGGATAGTTTAGCTAGCGAGAGAATGTTATGGAGATGCTAAATAACCTCCACTGGCAGATGTTACAAGAGAGACGTTGCGCATCTCGTAGAGATTTACTATTGAAATTTCGGGAAAGCACTTTTCAGGAGGAGTCAGACAACATATTACTTCCTCCCACATATATCTTGCGTATTGACCACGAGGAGAAAATTCGAGAAATTAGAGCCAATACAGAGGCTTACCGACAATCATTCTTCCCACGCACTATTCGCGAGTGGAACAGGGTTGGAGGGATCAGATAGCGGTACTGAAAGTACCTTCCACCACACACCATTAAATGGCTTGCGGAGTATGATGTAGATGAAAGATGTAAATGAATGGTTTAATTTACGGTGAAAAGAGGGTAAACCAATACATTACATTGCAACTCGGCTGCAGTTGCAATAGTGAGTGATGTAACAAAACTGCTTTGACTCAGTGGCGCTCGACATATTGTTTCACCTAGTGGATTTCACTACTTCTTTATGTGACAGACGCTTCCCCATATGGCTCACATCAGGACACAATCTTTTCTATTCGTGTAGTATGGTCTATAAATTTCTATATTTTGGCTTCTGTAATACGAATACTGCGGTTTTTTGGCGCTGAACAGGAAATCATTGTGACTGAACACTAAACAGTTTTTTCAACGATCTGAACGTTGAACCAAATGAAACTTCTTCTTTCTGTATGTCCATACTTTCGGCAGGAGTTGCTAGGGACGAAGCCGTTAGCTTTTGTCAGAAAATAAAACACCTACAGCCATCTTTATGATTTCATTTATTTTGTTGTAACAATCAACTGCCCACTGCAGTAGGTGGTTAGAGTATTGACACCTAAATTTTTAGAGTATCCAATTATGCTGACCACCGATTGGATGTATACAGGGATCGTAACAACCCATCCAGCATTAACTAAAGCCTGAAGATGGCACACCGAAGTGCCGTAACTGGTTGCAACATAATATGTAAAATCCTAAGGATGGCTGTAGGCGTTTTATTTTTTGACAAAGCTTCTTGTGTCTCAAATAGAAGAATATGATTCGGTCATAAGTGTAGAGAATTAGGGGAATTTCATTTGCATATCTTCAAATGGTTCCAATGGCTCTGAGCAGTATGGGACTTGAAATTCGCGGAAAATGCACATTTAAACTAGTCAAATTACACGTCTCAGATTAACATTCTTGTATATATTTGATTTTTGTACTAACAACTCCGCAGATTACAATATTCCAACAGTGGGTGAATGCTACATTAATATGTGCATTCTTTATAACGGAAGTGCAATATTTTGAGATGAACTAATTTCAGAGGTGTAGTCACAAATTTTCCGGTATTTTAAAGCGCTTCTAACTGAATGTAAATGAAACTTAAAGAAAAAATAACTCACCTAGTTGGCTACTGAAGACGTAACTAGGACAAGGGATAAAAATACAGGAGTGATATGGTAGTAGGAAGATTAGTTATTTTATAAATGCATGATTCTGTTATTTACGAAGCTATGCGTAAATAGGAGGGAGGACGTTGTGATCGTATCGGCACAAACTGAAATCGGTGCATCTAAGGATGGATCTGCTGGACCATGTGACAAAGCCGATTGGTTCCCACTGTCTTACTTTGTATGCACCCCTGCTTCATGTATTACGGTATATATGAAATTTATGCTAACTTTCTTTTCAAAATTCTGATTTTAAATTTCCTGCATCAATCACATAGTATGCAACTACTCGAAATGTGAGGAAGAAATTCCCTCCATAAAAGTTTGTTACTCAGGTCATTAAACTTGTTGTTCTGGTTGCAACAAGCTAATTACTTTCTTCAGGAATTATGGTAATCAACAATTATTGCACTTATAAAATTACGTACATCGGGCCATAGGGAAAGTCTGATGAGCTAATAGGAGAATTCGGAAGTAAAGACCACTTTCAAATTAAAGAGCTGCTTTTCCTCTTATCAGCACCATGTTTACGTTAAACCAAACTTAAATACAAAATTGTTAAGGGTTTCGTGGCCACTTGTTGACAAACTGCCTATTGGCTTCTGTCTCGGGTTCTTCGGCTGACGTTCATCTAATGATTTTCTGCCAATAGGCAGTTTGTCAAACTTAAATAGTTCAGAAGGTATTGTTGATTAAAGATTTCACATGGTTCAAACATTCAGTGCCAATTATAGCCAAACCACAGTAAATTTCCGGGATGTTTTGACATAATTTCGATTGGCTGATTTTTCTGAATTCATTGACACTCATATTGATGAACACAACACCCTAATTAAAAATTACTACATTTTCAATAATAAAATTTTAGCATTCCGGAATCGATTCCATTTCTTATATCTGATATTCGCGTTGCATAGTCACAGATTAGGGCTACTTCCTTTATTAGCTGCCGCTCATACCAAATAATATATAAACAAAATATAAAGCAATCTTGTCAGCCAAAGAAAGGCAAAAATTCATTCCTATGGAGTTTATAAACTATTACAAAAATGGTTCAAATGGCTCTGAGCACTATGGGACTTAACATCTGTGGTCATCAGTCCCCTAGAAGTTAGAACTACTTAAACCTAACTAACCTAAGGACATCATACACATCCATGCCCGAGGCAGGATTCGAACCTGCGACCGGAGTGGTCACGCGGTTCCAGACTGCAGCGCCTAGAGCCGCACTGCCACAACGGTCGGCAAAACTATTACAAATTTAAAAAATTGAACGATATCCTGGAGCGAGTCTTTATAAGGCCAAACCCGGCGTAATTTCAGTCAGTCTGTTCATTCTATTCTGTTCATTGTGCTCCTAGTCTTCGTGTGGTACTACTTCAGTCTTGTACTTTAGTCCAGCCTCGGGATCCATTTGTGTTGCCTCTGCGTTCGGTTAATTCAACATAAGAGAACAAATTTAATATTCATGAGAAACAGACACCAAAATAAGTGTTTTGCTTTAGTGGAATAATACTTGTGACTACCTGTGTCGTAACAGTCCTGTGACTTTGTTTTCTTCTTAATTGCGGTTCAAACTAATTATGATCACTTCCTCTATTCTGTACGTACTTTTACTTCTGAAGAGCTAACTACGAACTTACACAAATGTCCGTACTAACCAACTGTGTTCAAACATTAATAATTAGGTTCTTGAGGACGTAATTAAAGATTTATAAACTTAAAATTCATTTTAAGGACAAATCCTACAACAGAACTTTCAGGTGGTGGTCCAAGGAAACTGCGCAGCTACCAAGGCCTATTTCATAACAGGTGACATCAGGTACATAACAATATGAAATATATGTCTTTGTGTTTAGGAATAAATTGATTTATAAAATTTATATTTTGAAACTTACAAAAATTTTAAAAATGAAATAGGTGCTAAAAATGTTAAAGGCACGAAAATGCAAACGTATTTCTTCTCGGAAACAGGGACGGTTTAGAGAAGTTTGGCTCTAGAACAAAATAACTTATCTATCTCCTATTGCGAGGAAGGGTTGCTGCTTTTTTACATTTGATCAAGTGCTGAGCTTTCCAATTCTGTATTAAAATTACCGGGTTGAGATATTTGCAGTGGGTGCATATTTGGCGAGACGTAACTGAATTTGACCGGCCGGAGTGGCCGTGCGGTTGTAGGCGCTACAGTCTGGAACCGCGAGACCGCTACGGTCGCAGGTACGAATCCTGCCTCGGGCATGGATGTGTGTGATGTCCTTATGTTAGTTAGGTTTAAGTAGTTCTAAGTTCTAGGGGACTGATGACCTCAGATGTTAAGTCCCATAGTGCTCAGAGCCATTTTTTTAGACCACGGATTTTTAGGTCGTAAAAAATTGTGTTTTAGGCACCTAAAATAGGCTCCTTCAGTAGTCCATTTAGGCTATATAAAACCTAAAATAGGCTCTAATAAAAATGATACAGAGGAAATAAAAATAAATTAAAATACACAGTGTTGATAATATGAACATCTTATTAGTCATTAAAACAAGGAGAATGAATATTTACACGGTTACTGAGCACAGCAATCTACAACATTAATGTTGAACATAACTCCAAATATTTTTGAGTTCCTGCAAGATAAAGATCTCCGTAAAAAAAGATGTGGCAATGGTCTAATTAATACATTCGTAGTTTCACATATTCTGACCATAGTTGGCTTCACAATAAATAACCAAAATCTTCTCTGGGTTTTCTAGTGAAAAACTATGGCGCTTGTCAGCCAGAATCAATTTATACGCTGAAAAAGAACGTTCTACATCAACAGATGTGACAGGGGCATACTTCATTTACGGCACATGTTGGACAGGAATGCTGCAGTCAGGGGAGCTTGATTTTCCACCGAGTATGTCGTCAGCTGCACACAACTTCTTCAGGCCAGTGTTCTTCTGCAAAACCGTTTGCATTTTTGCCCGTACTTTTTCCCCTACTTCACCTGACGCTTCATTAATTTTCATTTTGACTTCTTCAAGCAAAGAAATATTGTCGTAGATAGGTCTCCCAGAGCCTTCTAATTGTGAAATTATTCTTGTCATAAATGTGTAGTGGGCCCTAATGTAAGATAAGTCCCGTTTTAAAGAAGAATCTTTGAGTAACTCCATTGCTGCTGTTACCTCCGGTATATTTTCAACCACCTTCTGGATAGCTGAGAGATGCGTCCGATAGTATTCTGTTGCTGTCAGCCACGTGCCCCAGCGGGTGACAACAGGCTCTGGCGGCAATGGGACATCTGGAAGCTGTTCTGTGAATGCATGTATTTTTGATGGTGCCTAACAAAAATTTTATTCACCATAGATATTACTTTATTTACCTTCATAATCAAAACGCCTTCGGTCCCGGGTTCGATCACCGCCTCTGACTAAATTTTGATAAGTAATCAGCATTGGCGGCCGAAGACTTCCGGCATAAGAAGTCAGCCTCATTCTGCCAACGGCCTTGTCAAAGAGGGCGGAGGAGCGGATAGAGGTTCTGGGCACTCTCTTGTCCTAGGGGTGGGAAATTGCCCCTAAATGTGGAAGAATCAGCAATGATCTACGACATGAGGATGCAGAAGGCAATGGAAACCACTGCATTAAAGACACATAACGTGTATCCACAGGACATGTGGCCTGTAATTTAAGAAGTGTCATGATGATCTCTCCATTGGCAACAGATTCCGGAATAGTCCCCCATTCGGATCTCCGGGAGGGGACTGCCAAGGGGGAGGTTACCATGAGAAAAAGATTGAATAATCTACGAAAGGATAACGTTCTAAGAGTCGGGGCGTGGAATGTCAGAAGCTTGGACGTGGTACGGAAACTAGAAAATCTGAAAAGGGAAATGCAAAGGCTCAATCTAGATATAGTAGGGGTCAGTGAAGTGAAGTGGAAGGGAGACAAGGATTTCTGGACAGATGAGTATCGGGTAATATCAACAGCAGCAGAAAATGGTGTAACAGGTGTAGCAGTCGTTATGAATAGGAAGGTAGGGCAGAGGGTGTGTTACTGTGAACAGTTCAGTGACTGGGTTGTTCTAATCAGAATCGACAGCAGACCAACACCGACAACGATAGTTCAGGGATACATGCCGACGTCGCAAGCTAAATATGAACAGATAGAGAAACTGTATGGGGATATTGAAAGGGTAATGCAGTATGTAAAGGGGGACGAAAATCTAATAGTCATGGGCGACTGGAATGCAGTTGTAGGGGAAGGAGGAGAATATGGGCTTGGGACAAGGAATGAAAGAGGAGAAAGACTAATTGAGTTCTGTAACAAGTTTCAGCTAGTAATAGCGAATACCCTGTTCAAGAATCACAAGAGGAGGAGGTATACTTGGAAAAGGCCGGGAGATACGGGAAGATTTCAATTAGATTACATCATGGTCAGACAGAGATTCCGAAATCAGATACTGGATTGTAAGGCGTACCCAGGAGCAGATATAGACTGAGATCACAATATAGTAGTGATGAAGAGTAGGCTGAAGTTCAAGACATTAGTCAGGAAGAATCAATACGCAAAGAAGTGGGATACGGAAGTACTAAGGAATGACGAGATACGTTTGAAGTTCTCTAACGCCATAGATACAGCAATAAGGAATAGCGCAGTAGGCAGTACAGTTGAAATGAAATGGACATCTCTAAAAAGGGAAGGAAAACATTGGTACAAAGAACGTAGCTGCGAAGAAACCATGAGTAACAGAAGAAATACTTCAGTTGATTGATGAAAGGAGGAAGTGCAAACATGTTCCGGGAAAATCAGGAATACAGAATTACAAGTCGCTGAGGAATGAAATAAATAGGAAGTGCAGGGAAGCTAAGACGAAATGGCTGCAGGAAAAATGTGAAGACATCCAAAAAGATATGATTGTCGGAAGGACAGACTCAGCATACAGGAAAGTCAAAACAACCTTTGGTGACATTAAAAGCAACGGTGGTAACATTAAGAGTGCAACGGGAATTCCACTGTTAAATGCAGAGGAGAGAGCAGATAGGTGGAAAGAATACATTGAAATCCTCTATGAGGGGGAAGATTTGTCTGATGCGATAGTAGAAGAAACAGGAGTCGATTTAGAAGAGATAGGGGATCCAGTATTAGAACCGGAATTTAAAAGAGCTTTGGAGGACTTACGTTCAAATAAGGCAGAAGGGATAGATAACATTCCATCAGAATTTCTAAAATCATTGGGGGAAGTAGCAACAAAACGACTATTCACGTTGGTGTGTAGAATATATGAGTCTGGCGATATACCATCTGACTTTCGGAAAAGCATCATCCACACAATTCCGAAGACGGCAAGAGCTGACAAGTGCGAGAATTATCGCACAATCAGCTTAACAGCTCATGCATCGAAGCTGCTTACAAGAATAATATACAGAAGAATGGAAAAGAAAATTGAGAATGCGCTAGGTGACGATCAGTTTGGCTTTAGGAAAAGTAAAGGGATGAGAGAGGCAATTCTGACGTTACGGCTAATAATGGAAGCAAGGCTAAAGAAAAATCAAGACACTTTCATAGGATTTGTCGACCTGGAAAAAGCGTTCGACAATATAAAATGGTGGAAGCTGTTCGAGATTCTGGAAAAAGTAGAGGTAAGCTATAGGGAGAGACGGGTCATATACAATATGTACAACAACCAAGAGGGAATAATAAGAGTGGACGATCAAGAACGAAGTGCTCGTAATATGAAGAGTGTAAGACAAGGCTGTAGCCTTTCGCCCCTACTCTTCAATCTGTACATCGAAGAAGCAATGATGGAAATAAAAGAAAGGTTCAGGAGTGGAATTAAAATACAAGGTGAAAGGATGGTCACGAAGTCAATGGAGTTAAGGAATTCTGCTACCTAGGCAGTGGGTGTGTTACTGATGACAATGACGGACGGAGCAAGGAGGACATCAAAAGCAGACTCGCAATGGCAAAAAAGGCATTTCTGGCCGAGAGAAATCTACTAATATCAAATACCGGCCTTAATTTGAGGAAGAAATTTCTGAGGATGTACGTCTGGAGTACAGCATTGTATGGTAGTGAATCATGGACTGTGGGAAAACCGGTGCTATAGACGAATGTTGAAAATTTGGTGGACTGATAAGGTAAGGAATGAGGAGGTTCTCCGCAGAATCGGAGAGGAAAGGAATATGTGGAAAACACTGATAAGGAGAAGGGACAGGATGATAGGACATCTGCTAAGACATGAGGGAATGACTTCCATGGTACTAGAGGGAGCTATAGAGGGCAAAAACTGTAGAGAAAGACAGAGATTGGAATATGTCAAGCAAATAATTGAGGACGTAGGTTGCAAGTGCTACTGTGAGATGAAGAGGTTAGCACAGGAAAGGAATTCGTGGCGGGCCGCATCAAACCAGTCAGTAGACTGATGACCAAAAAAAAAAAAAAAAAAAGATCCTTAGGAAATTGTAGCCCTACTTGCTCTGCTATGCGGTTGATCCCAGGCACTACACAATTTACGTCCAGCATCAATGGGTAGAATACAGCAGCATCAGTGACGGCCAGAAGCACCTTATTCTCATTCACTCCGTTTGGGTACAGCACCTTAAACCCATTGTTCACAAACTGTGCTATTGTTTGTGGGTTCGTTTTTGCAAGCTGTTTTGAGTAAATCAAATGAGCCCTCGATGGAGCATCTGGATCTACCTTGCGAATAATCAGGTTTGCAATGTAACGGTCAAGACTATCAGTAGTTTGATCCACAGAAATCCATATACAAGATTCTCCAACAACTTCTCGGATTCTGTGCAATGCAGCATTGTAAGCTGAATCCACATAATTCTTACGTAAAGTTGACTCTGCAGGAATAGACTGATGGCAGTACTTCTCAAGAAAACCTCTGAAAATAGGGTTTTCTAGTTTCCGAAAGGGGATGTTTGCTGCCAAAAGTTCATGACACAAATCACTGCAGAACTTGTTTTTCTCGGAGGATTCACCAGATTTATTGGTTAAAAGAGTTTGCTCAATTTTGACTTTCGTTCAACATTAGCTTTATGTGCGATTCCATGCTGAGTTAAGTGAGATTTCTTAACACTTGAAACCTAATACGAGAGAAAAAGGAAATGCAGTTTAGAATTGCATATAAAGAGTATTTCGTATTACTAAAGGATAGCGATAAAAAAGAATCCCAAGTGATAGGAAAATAAGAAGTCTAAGAAAAACATCAACTAACCTCCTTTTTGCATGCTTGGCAGAAAATAATTTTCCCATCTGTTGTATTAAGCGGAAAATCTTGCAGCCACTGCCTTATTTGAGTAGACTTTGAACTAGCTGCTTTCGGCATGGCGTAGTATTCTCACACAGAAACTAGAATTTATTTTGCACTTAGAACGTCAGTAACACTTAACACGTCGGTCGCTACACAATGTACTGATTTGTTTTCGCTGGGAAAAAGCGATTTTTTTTTTTTTTTTTTTTTTTTTTTTTTTTTTTTGCGATGCATGGCAGCGGTAGGGGAAGTACCGTACTCGTTTCTGGACATATGGCACCTGAAGATGGCCGCCCCCTCTGAACAAGCGAATGAAATCTACCGGTGCTTCAGATGAAAACATCTCACTACTGGCAAATTATTTTTCGAACCAGAAAATTCACGTATAATACCTTTCACTAAACAGAGTAGTCTGATAGAACTGCCTGTAGACAGCAGCGAGAAAATGCGCGAAGGGCAGTAATTCAGCTACAGAGGGCGTCTACGATTAACATTGTGATTTTTCAATCCGTGCTCAGCTTAAGGCCTATGAAACCGTTTCTTTGCGGAAATACACAGCTGGCCAGAACCCTACGAACGAAATGTTTTTAAATATAACATTTAGTCGTCCCACGTTCGATTCTAATGTGTAACTCAAATCTTTGGCCGGTTCCCATTCGCTGAACGAAGTTAAGCAATGTCGCGCTCGGGGCGTACTTGGATGGATGACAATTCGACCGTGCCGAGTGCTGTTGGTAGTAAGGCAAGCAAAGGAATTGTAAACAGTCTCTAACGGCCTTCGACTTCGACGAGACGTAAAGCCCTAAGTTTACTTCCTTTTTCTAATCATTGAAAACACAAGAACTCTTTGTCAGATTAACGAAATTGGTACGTACTTTTTAGGATTTTGATGACAAAATAGGCAAAATTAGGCGTCAACGTCGAAATACGCAATTTTAGGTCCTATAGAACTAACGGTACTCAGTTTAGTTAGTCATGAAACGCAAAAGTACCAACTTATATGCAAATTGGAGCTTAGGAAAATAAATAGGTTTTAACCTAAAGATCCGTGATCTATTTTTTGCATATGAATAACATAACACCTATAAAGAGTATTTGGTATTAACAGGGATAGTGATATAAAAAAATAAAAAAAGACCGAAGTGTTAGGCAAATACGAAGCATGAGCGCATATCAACTAGCCACCTTGCTGCACGCTGGGCAGAAAATATTTTTTTCCATCTGTCGTATAGTGTGGAAAAATTTGGAGCCACTGTCTTATATGATGAAATAGGCACTTTTTAGGATATTAAAGCCGAATTAGGCAATAATAGGCACTAACGTCGAAATAGGCTTTTTTAGGTCTTATAGAATTAACGCTATTAAGTGTAAATAGTCATGAAACGCATAAGTACAAATTTTTATGCAAATAGAAACTCAGGAACAAAATAGGTTTTCACCTAAAATCCGCGGTCTACTGATGACCGAAGATTGTTATGTCCCTTAGTGCTGAGAGCCTTTTGAAACATTTTTGACGTTTACATGTTTGTAACTAATTTCCGTTGTTTCATGTAATTCAGTAACTGTCATCCTGTAGAATAACGAGGAATAGTCATATTGTTCTGGATTTGGCATTTTTGGAGGTATTGGGCGACCCAAAACCCTTTTCGTCCCTTCTGCGACGGAAATTGTGTACCCCATCTGTCTGGGTCTACAGTTGTTCTTGTGACAGTCTGAGAGCCTTTTCGAAGTGTTTATGCATCGTGTAACTGAGCCGGGACTTGGGAAAGTGATTAACGTAAAGTGGAAGTTTAACAT
Source organism: Schistocerca cancellata (assembly GCF_023864275.1). Lineage (NCBI taxonomy): Eukaryota > Metazoa > Arthropoda > Insecta > Orthoptera > Acrididae > Schistocerca > Schistocerca cancellata. Next base: position 146,107,320 of record NC_064628.1, on the reverse strand, counting down.
CTCGTCCTCATCGAGGTCATTTGTGAGGACGGGCCGGCTTGGGTGGCCGAGCGGTTCTAGGCGCTACAGTCTGGAACCACGTGACCGCTACGGTCGCAGGTTCGAATCCTGCCTCGGGCATGGGTGTGTGTGATGTCCTTAGGTTAGTTAGGTTTAAGTAGTTCTAAGTTCTAGGGGACTAATGACCTCAGAAGTTAAGTCCCACAGTGCTCAGAGCCATTTTGTGAGGACGGAATCTTGGTAGTAAGGCAAGCAAAGGAATTGTAAACAGCCTAGTATACACGGATTCGGGTGCGGAAAACCGTCTAAAACTCACATGTATCCGCGGTGCCGATTCCATCGGCGACCGGCGCACCTCCCTGATTCCCGAAACTTGCTCGCTATCGTTATCCGCTATTCGAGTGGTTCAACCGAAATGACTTCTCTGAGGTACTAATTATTCCAGTACGCTAAAGTCTCCCTTTTTGTCTGTTAATTTCTTTTCCTTATCGCTGCATTACCCTCGAATAAACTAGATGCTTATAACTAGTGAGAAAAATGACACCTTCGCTTGCTTATATAATTTACTAAACTTCTAGACATGTCTGCATGTTTTCTTAACTCCACATGTTTCCTTAACCCTCCGTAACATGATTAACATGGCCGTCATAATATACCAGCTGGATTACTGTTGCGACAACTTCATTATCGTTACAAACCCTCCAGCGCATTTTAACATCCTTTTCCTAGCTCTTACAACTCTTATTGTTGTTGTTGTGGTCTTCAGTCCTGAGACTGGTTTGATGCAGCTCTCCATGCTACTCTATCCTGTGCAAGCTTCTTCATCTCCCAGTACTTTCTGCAACCTACATCCTTCTGAATCTGCTTAGTGTATTCATCTCTTGGTGTCCCTCTAGGATTTTTACCCTCCACGCTGCCCTCCAATGCTAAATTTGTGATCCCTTGATGCCTCAGAACATGTCCTACCAACCGGTCGCTTCTTCTTGTCAAGTTGTGCCACAAACTCCTCTTCTCCCCAATTGTATTCAATACCTCCTCATTATTTATGTGATCTACCCACCTAATCTTCAGCATTCTTCTGTAGCACCACATTTCGAAAGCTCCTATTCTCTTCTTGTCCAAACTATTTATCGTCCATGTTTCACTTCCATACATAGTGGGGGTTATGCTTTCTACTTTCGTAAACGGGTCTTTCTCAGTTTAGAGGACAATTTACGATTTGCCATTTACTAAGGATGTCTAGAATTTTCTCCGATACATGGGTATGATTGAAAAATATGTACAATATATGTTTTCTATTAATTATGTGCATTGGACTCTTCTCAGCAGCAGATGTCGAACACAACTTTGAGATGAATGCAGAAGTAATAACTACCTCAGAGGATTTGTCTTGTGTACCTCCAGAAGCTCACATTAATAACACAAAACATTCCAAGTAAGACCTCGTTGTCTTTGTTACCGAGTTGAACTAACATATGGATTACATGCACATTTACTTTGTATAAATGGTGTGATATTGGATTAAGTATCATTCCTTTCATCCTCCAGCGAAGTGTCGAGACAGTGTCTTGGTTATCCGTTTCTGACATAATTAGGACTACTAATTGTTAACATTGCAATGATCCTTAAGAAATATGATGTTAGAGCAAGCCTACTACCACGCAGAAGATTAGGGATATAGATGCCTGAAATAAGGATTTACTGGAATTGCAGACGCGTGGTGTCTTCAGCTTGCAGTGTGAGTATGAACTACTGTAAGTCAGGCAGACAACACTGCGTTCAGCAACACTTCTTGGAGCAGGCCATTTACGTTTATCTGGGACAGAAAGATGTATTTTTAGAAGCTGAGCACAGCTTGCCTCATTAACTTGGATAGTGTCTGCCGTCATACTTGTGACCCGTTACTGGCCACACTATCTACAGTCTGGAACCGCACGACCGCTACGGTCGGAGGTTCGAATCCTGCCTCGGGCTTGGATGTGTGTGCTGTCCTTAGGGCAGTTAGGTTCCAGTTGTTCTAAGTTCTAGGGGACTGATGATCTCAGCAGTTAAGTCCCATAGTGCTCAGAGCCATTTGAACCATTTTTGGCCACACTAAACTGCAATTGCTTCCAGCCGAGGGACATCCACATGGCATGAGTGGTGGAGTCCGACCGAACACGCTGGGACTCGTTTCACCATGTTGCGGCACCTACACTCCTGGAAATTGAAATAAGAACACCGTGAATTCATTGTCCCAGGAAGGGGAAACTTTATTGACACATTCCTGGGGTCAGATACATCACATGATCACACTGACAGAACCACAGGCACATAGACACAGGCAACAGAGCATGCACAATGTCGGCACTACTACAGTGTATATCCACCTTTCGCAGCAATGCAGGCTGCTATTCTCCCATGGAGACGATCGTAGAGATGCTGGATGTAGTCCTGTGGGACGGCTTGCCATGCCATTTCCACCTGGCGCCTCAGTTGGACCAGCGTTCGTGCTGGACGTGCAGACCGCGTGAGACGACGCTTCATCCAGTTCCAAACATGCTCAATAGGGGACAGATCCGGAGATCTTGCTGGCCAGGGTAGTTGACTTACACCTTCTAGAGCACGTTGGGTGGCACGGGATACATGCGGACGTGCATTGTCCTGTTGGAACAGCAAGTTCCCTTGCCGGTCTAGGAATGGTAGAACGATGGGTTCGATGACGGTTTGGATGTACCGTGCACTATTCAGTGTCCCCTCGACGATCACCAGTGGTGTACGGCCAGTGTAGGAGATCGCTCCCCACACCATGATGCCGGGTGTTGGCCCTGTGTGCCTCGGTTGTATGCAGTCCTGATTGTGGCGCTCACCTGCACGGCGCCAAACACGCATACGACCATCATTGGCACCAATGCAGAAGCGACTCTCATCGCTGAAGACGACACGTCTCCATTCGTCCCTCCATTCACGCCTGTCGCGACACCACTGGAGACGGGCTGCACGATGTTGGGGCGTGAGCGGAAGACGGCCTAACGGTGTGCGGGACCGTAGCCCAGCTTCATGGAGACGGTTGCGATTGGTCCTCGCCGATACCCCAGGAGCAACAGTGTCCCTAATTTGCTGGGAAGTGGCGGTGCGGTCCCCTACGGCACTGCGTAGGATCCTACGGTCTTGGCGTGCATCCGTGCGTCGCTGCGGTCCGGTCCCAGGTCGACGGGCACGTGCACCTTCCGCCGACCACTGGCGACAACATCGATGTACTGTGGAGACCTGACGCCCCACGTGTTGACCAATTCGGCGGTACGTCCACCCGGCCTCCCGCATGCCCACTATACGCCCTCGCTCAAAGTCCGTCAACTGCACATACGGTTCACGTCCACGCTGTCGCGGCATGCTACCAGTGTTAAAGACTGCGATGGAGCTCCGTATGCCACGGCAAACTGGCTGACACTGACGGCGGCGGTGCACAAATGCTGCGCAGCTAGCGCCATTCGACGGCCAACACCGCGGTTCCTGGTGTGTCCGCTGTGCCGTGCGTGTGATCATTGCTCGTACAGCCCTCTCGCTGTGTCCGGAGCAAGTATGGTGGGTCTGACACACCGGTGTCAATGTGTTCTTTTTTCCATATCCAGGAGTGTATATAATGATCACGAAGACGCCTCCTCAGCACATCAACAAATAACAAAGGCCATGGGATACCTCACAATATCGTGTCTGACTTTCTTTTGTCCGGTTTAGTGCAGAAACTCGACGTGGCATGGACCCAAAGAGTCTTTGGAAGTCGCATACAGAAGCACTGAGCCTTGCAACCTCTACACCCATAACTGCAAAAATTGCAAGACTTTGTGCACGAACCGATCTCCCGGTTACGTCCCATAAATGTTCGATAGATGGCAAAATCATTCGCTCGAACTGTCCAGACTGGCCTTCAGACCACACTAGTGACCAAGTGCGATGGTGCATTGTCATCCATAAAAATTTCATCATCGTTTGGGGTCATGAAATCCATGAATGTAAGGAAATTGTCTCCATATAGCTGCATAACCATTTCCAGTCAGTGATTAGTTCTGTAGGGCCAGATGACTCCGTCCATTTCATGTAAACGTAGCCACCACCTGCTTGCACAGTGGCTTGTTGACAACCTATGTTCGTGGCTTCGTGGAGTCTGCGCCACACTCGAACCCTACCATCAGCCCTTACCAACTGAAATTGGGACTCTTCTTACCAGGCCACGGTTTTCCAGTCGTCTATGGGCCAACCGATGTGGTCACGGACGCAGGAGAGGCGCTGCAGAGGACGTTGTGCTGTGTGCAAAGGCATTTGCTTAGGTTGTATGCCACCATAGCCCAGTAACGCCTAATTTCGCCACATAATTGTAACGGTTACGTTCGTCGTACGTCCCAATTTGATTTCTGCAGTTATTTCTCACAGTGTTGCTTGCCTCTTAGCACTGACAACACTACGCAAAAGCCGCTGCTCTCGGTCGTCGAGTCAAGGCTGTCGGCCACTGCGTTGTCCGTAGTGAGCGGTAATGCCCGAAATGTGCTGTTCTCGACTCATTCTTGACACTGTGGATCACGTAATACTGAATTCCCTAAGTATTTACGAAATGGAATGCCCAATGTGCTAGCTTCAACTACCATTCAGCGTTCAAAGCCTATTATTTCCCGTCGAGCAGCCACAATCGCGTCGGAAACCTTTTCACATGGATCACCTGAGGGCAATTGACAGCTCCGCCAACCCGTTGTCCTTTCATAGCTTGTGTACGCGATACTTCCGCCATCTGTAACTGTCCATATCGCTGTACTAGGCCTTTTGTCACCTCAGCATGTACATCAGCCACGGCTTTCTCTGTTCTAGATGTATTACTCTTTCGATAGCTTTTCTCTCACATATTACACTTCCACCGATTTCTAGTGTTAGCTAATTTTCCACAGCCATATTATGATCTGTCACAACTGTGGTAATGGATATTATAGTGTCCTCGGCAGCTATGCAAATCTGTGTCGGGTTTGGCGAAAGAAACTGAATAATACCTGTCTATAACACCCCTGAGATATTTAGAGCGGCCTCCAGCCATTATACCAATGGCGTAATCTAAACCTGTCAGATCCAAGATCGTTGTTATACAGTCAAACTGTTGCAGTCTCGGTCATCATTTACTGTTGCCTTACACTATCAACGTGTTGGATGCGTCTCGAGTACTCACAAGAGGACGGAACATTGAGGTCCTCCTCATCTCTTGCTTTCATTCCCATTAATACGTAAAATAAGGCATGGAATTAATTGACCTCTAAACTTCGGCATTTGCTGGAGACCCGTTAGTTACGAACTCTCAGCAACTAAGTCTATACCATCTTAATATTGTTTGAAAACTTTACTTACGAGTGATGCGTGCTTACCTTTTTCGACCTCATCCACGGTTCCAATTCTGTGTCGCGATGAAGGCGATGGGTGACGAGGATGCAGCTCATCTGTAACGTGAAAATACAAAGTCATATTACGTAAATGATGCTCTTACACAAATTTTCAGTTCTTTCCTTAATGTCTAGAAAACGATATCCGCTTTCACACAACTGATGGTGCAAAAATTATGTTCGAGTATCCGTCAAGAGTGACCAAAAATGGAACGAGCACATAAGGCTAGTTGTAAGAAAGGAGGTCCCTGACTGAGATTAACTGGAAGAATCTTAAGAAAATCAACGGAAGAGCGGCCAAAAAAACTCTTTTCTGGGCGATTCTTAAATATTAAAGTTGATGAACTCTAGAGACTGGATCGAGAGAGGTGACAAAAAAATTCTAAGACCAGCGTAGAGTTTTATCACGTTGTCGGCTAGAAAGAATGTTACTGCGTCCAGTGACAGAGGTTCCATGGTTCAAATTGAAGCGCACATTAAATGAATCGACTACGATTGGAAAATAGGATAAATTGACGTTTATGTGGAGACATTTGACACTGATGATAGCGCCTCTGGCTAGTAATCAAAACATTCGTGTTCGCGGGATCGAACACTGCCACTAGTTAAATTTTTAAATAAGACCGACAGCAATGGGGCCGATGGATTACGCTAGAAATAGTAACGCTTGTGCTGCCAACAACCTAGCCAAAGAAGGCGGATGAGCGGACGAAGTTTCTGGGCAACCTTCGCCCTATGGATTGTTGATTGTCCCTGAAAGGCAGAAGAATCAGCAGCTGTTAACCCCACGAGTCACAGAGGCAATGGAAGCCACTGTATTAAAGACACACAATGTGTATCTACACGTTGGTATGTAATTGAAACAAGTCTCAGTATCGTCTCTATATTTACAAAAGATTTCGGATTAATCACTCTTTCGGAGCTCCGGGACGAAACTGCCAACGCGGAGGTGGGTATGAAGAAAAATTGAATCACCAATGAAAAGGTAACACTTGTAAGACGTGTATATTTCTATTGTCAAACCACAATTTATGAAAGATGTTTATATTTTATTAATAGGATTAAGTAGGAATAACTAATATTTGCCATGTTGGAAATAATTGTGGCAGCAGGGAATGTCTGCACCAAAGTATTGTTGGCAGGAGAGACCGCACATTGATATAATTTTTAAAAGGGCGGGAGTGACCGCGTATGGATACCTTTTAAGAAAAGAGCGGGAAAGATCTCGCATTGATACATTTTGTAATGGTAGCAGGGATTGTCAGCTCCAGAAAACACTGTTGGCGGGAGAGACCGCACTTAATAGCGTTAGTAGGAGGTCAGTAGTAAGCTAGATGTGAAGCGAGTCGGTAGTGAGTCTGAAGCGAGTGGTTGAGAGGAGCGGTGTGCCTGCCAGCCACCATCTATGATATACAAGAGATTATAAACGGATGTACAGAGACATCAGCTTACTATTGTCATAAGAGGAACTAATATTATTGAATTTTTTTTTCTTTTGAGATACTCAAGACTACTGAAGGTATTGGCGCGATGCTAGTTGTAAGATTATTGTAAAAAAGTAAATCCCATGTGAACGTTTGTAAAGTCGTTTCAATCAGAATATAATTAACTTTTGCCAGCAATATTGCATTACTGATCATAATCCATCCCAAAAACCATCAACGTGAAACTTTGCAAAATTTTATTGTTGTCAAGAAGAAGTTTAACTATGAATTACCTAACTTCAGTCAAATTAATAAAAGAATAACGTCAGCTTTGCTATTAAAGAATAACGTCAGCTTTGGTAATAAATACAGCCACTTATTATGACAGTCCACCAGCAGCTAATAGAGTATAGTAAAACAGAGTAAGTATATTCATGTCGCAGTTCGATGTAGCAGTCAGATGGTGATTTAGTAACAGTAAAAAAGGTAAGGAACGGCTTTGGGTTATTGCAGGTAACGACTGAGTGCCACGACGACGACACATTGTATGTTTCGTGGAAATAATCAGAAAATGACTTTTAATAAGCAGCATTTAAATTTGTATGCGAAGATTGAGAAAGAGAATTTCAAAGGGAAAATTTCATTTGTTATTAAGCAATAGATAGAAATCCTAAGGGAAGGTTTCATAGGTTATTGTAGAAGGGAAGGTTGCGTAACAAAAGAGGTATAGAGGACACGGGAAGGTTTCACACTCTACAAGTCGTAGCGTGGAATGTTATTAATTTGTACAAGGCTGGTAAGCTATAAAATCTGAAATAAGTAATGCAAGGGTTCACACGAGCTATAGTGAGAATCCGTGAAGTATAATGGAAAGAAGGTAAAGATTGGAAAGATTCACTCGAGTTATAGTGATAATCAGTGAAGGGTAATGGAAAGAAGGTAAGGATTTCTGATGAGATTAATAGCAGTAGCAGCAGAAATTGGTATAAAGGAAGCAAAATGCGTTACGGATAGGACGGTAGGGTGGAGAGTGAGCCGATGTGAATAGTGAAAAGGTTGTTCTCATCGGAATAGACAGAAAACTAACAACAATAGTTACGGTATACAGGTCGACATCACAAGCAGGAAAGGAAAAGACAGAGACAGTATTTACATCGTTATACAGGTCACATCACAAGCAGAAGAGTAATAGGTAGAGAGTATATATATATATATATATATATATATATATATATATATATATATATATATATGTACTGAATGGGTAATTGAGTATGTAAACGATCATGAAAGTCTAAAAATCACTGGTGATTGGAATGCAGTAGTATGAGAAGCGGCTGTGACCGAGTTATGGGATAATTTGAGCTTGGTAGTAGAAATGAAGGGGAGAAAAACTAATCGAGATTTACAATACGTTTCAGTTAATAACAGCAAATACGATATTCTAAAATCAGCAGAGGAGGAGATATAGATGGAAAAGATTCCAGTGTCTTCTATATTAAATCACGGTCAGACAGTGATTTCCCAGAACTGGTATTAGACCGTAAGATGTACCATGGAGCAGATATCGATTCAGAAAACAATTTAGTAATGATGAAGAGTAGACTGAAGTTTAAGAGAACAGTTCGGAAGAACCATTGTGGAAGGACGTGGAATATTGAAGTACTAACTAACGGCGAGAAAGTTCTCTTCGGCTTGGCAGTTTAGTTGATGAAGAATGAACCACTAAAAATGGATATCATAGAAGTTGTCCAATAAGATACAAGTACAAGGAAGAAGTCTTAGTTGACAGAAGAATTTCTTCAATTGATCGACGAAAGAAAGAAGTACAGTTATTTTAAGGAAAAGACAGGAAAACAGCAATACATATCACTCAGGAATGAAATAAATGGGACGTACAGAGAAGCCAAGGCGAAACGGGTGCAGGAAAACTGTAAAAATTTCGAAAAATAAGTTATCGTTGGAAGGACTCATAACGTATCAATGTATCTCGTCTGCATCTGTGAGTGATAGTATGTACGACTAGGATGCGGGCTACTGACAAGAGGTATACATGGACGCCGGACGCCATCTCTTTTTTGTGTAGCACAACGGATATGCTTGATTCATTGGTGATAGTCATGGGGTGCTAGTAGTTGCAAATGTTTTCGATCTAGTGATGTTATATCTCAGGATCGACTTTTTAAAGATGTTAATTTCGTACGTTTAATCTGTAAATCATGTATTATAATATGTCTGCAGATTTGTAAATTTTATTCCTTCTGGAGGAATATGTATTACGAGCGGTAGAACTTCAAAGAGAATTTGTTCTCCATAATTTCATAGGAAGGTTGCCTGTAGAACAAGCTTGCGGGTCCAACAGAGTATAAAGAACTAGGGACTCTGAGGGCTTTCGAGGAGAAAACACACTGCATTTGCTCGAAGAAGTTTCAAGACATTTTAAGATGTTTTTAGAGATTGGAGATCCAGTTTGCTGTGAGAGATCTGAACTCTGAATTGTATGTGCATGATTTCACTGAAGGATTAGTGGTTAGACGTATCTAATGTGCAACAGTGGTTTAACAATGAAAGGAAACGAAAATCTTTTATCAAGAACATACTTTGAGGAGTCGTAATAAACATTAGTAGGGAAGAAACTTTTTTTCTTTTTTTAGTGCACCAAGGAAATTGAACTATCTGTTGTTTTTGATAGTAAGATAAAGTTTTTTCAGCGTACGTTTGAAACCAAATACTGCGAGTAGCTGAAATATCAAAGGAAGGACAAAAAATTATGACTGAAAGAAAATAAGCTGAAAAGAACAGGTATGGTTACTCTTTCTGAAGTTTGATCATTTCACGCTTACTGAAATAACAATTAAATATGGAAGATTTTAACATTCTTAGCAGTGTTACAAAAGAGTAGTGCAACTAACTCCATATGTCTATCACTTTGCTTTTAAAAGGATTTTGTTAACTGGCGATTATTAATGATAGAGCTCTTGTAGATGAGACATTACGTATCCTCGTTTTGCACAGTGTTACATTGCCTGTTAAGGTTTATTGTTAATGTTCCGTGACAGAACATGTGGAGTAGACAAGACAGTAGTTTATTGTTCAGAAAGCTGTTTCATGACACGTGTCAAGTTACTGTGCTTTTAGTTATTCTTGTTTGGTGCTGTACGCTGTCAGACTTGTCCTAATTATGAGTAGTTATGGTTGTGTAGCAAAGATCAAACTGTTCATTACGCCTTTGACTCTGAGAATGGTTTTTCCAGGCAAGCGTACTTCTTTCTGTTTTTCGTTATCACTGACTCGTTTGATGCGGCTCGTTACGAATTCTCCTCCGGCGTTAACTTCTTTATACCAGAGTTTCACCTGCTACCTACATCCATATTTCTTTCATGTATTCCAGTACAAATCACTAGCTTCACAGATGATGAAAAGACTGAAGCACTGTATGATGAGATAAAGGAAATTAATCAGATAGTTAAGGGAGACGAAAACTTAATAGTCATTGGGGACTGGAATTCCATAGCAGGAAAAGAAAGAAAGGGAAAAGTAGTAGGTGTATATTGACTTAGGGGAAAGGGATGAAAGAGGAAGCCGTCTGGTAGAATTTATGCACAAAGCATAATTTAAGTATCGCTAACACTTGATTTAAGAACCTTGAAAGAAGACTGTATACGTGGAAGAGACCTGGAGACACCTGAAGGATTCAGATTGATGGTAAGACAGAGATTTCGGAACCAGGTTTTAAATTTTAAGAAATTTCCAAGGTCAGATGTGGAGTCTGACCACAATTTATCGGCCATTAACAGTAGATCAAAACGGAAGAAACTGTAAAAAGGTGGCAATTTAAGGATATGGGACCTGGGTAAACTGAAAAAAGGATGGGTTCCAGAGAATTTTAGAGGGAGCATTAATGAATGTTTGAGAAGGACAGGAGAAAGGAATACAGTAGAAGAAGAATGGGTAGTTTTGAGAGGTGAAATAGAGAAAGCAGCAGAGAAAATTAGAAATTTGTGGTAAGGACTATGGGGAAAAACTGCTGAGGTCATCTGTCCTTAGGCTTACACACTACCTTAAACTGACTTACGCTAAGGACAACACACACACCCATGCTCGATGGAGGATTCGAACCTCCGAGGAGCAACAGGGCATCAAGCAGGTAAAAACACGAGCGCTGGTAGAAATCCTTGGGTAATACAAGAGATACTGGATTTCATTGATGAATGGAAAAAAAAATATAAAACTGCAGTAAATGGAACAGGTGAAGCGTAATACAAACGACTAAAATATGAGATCAAAACGGCCAAGTAGTAATGGCTAGACGACAACTATAACGATGTAGAAACGTATATCAGTACGGGTAAGGTAGATGCCGCATACAGGAAAATTAAAGAGACTTTGGGAGAAAGTAGAACTACCTACATGAATATCAAGAGCTCAGATGGGATACCATCCTCGGCAAAGAAGGGAAATCAGAAAGGTGGAAACACTATTTAGAGGGACTATACAAGGGAGATCTACTTGAGGGAAATATTATGGAAATGAAAGAAGACGTGGATGAAGATGAGATGGGAGATATGATATCACTTGAATAATTTGAAAGAGCGCTGAAAGACCTAAGTCAAAACAAGGCCCCAGGTGTAGGCAACGTTCCCTTAGAACTACTGATAGACTTGGGAGGGCCAGCCATGACAAAACCCTTCCATTTGGTGAACAAGATGCACGAGACAGCCGAAATATCCGCATACGTCAAAAAGAATATAATGATTCGAATTCCAAAGAAATTAGGTGTTGACGGATGTGAAAACACGGAACTGTAAGTTTAATAAGTCACGGTTACAAAATACTAACACGAATTCTTTACAGAAGATTGGAAAAACCCGCAGAAGCCGACCTCGGGGAAGAGCTGTTTGGAGTCTGGAGAAATGTAGGAACAAGCGAAGCAATACTGACCATACGACTACTCATAGACGATAGGTTAAGAAAAGACAAACCTAAGTTCCTCGGATTTGTAGATTTTGAGGAAGCTTCTGATAATGTTGACAGGGGTAAAATACAGGGAGCGAAAGGTTATTTACAATTGGTATAGAGTCGAGTGGCACGGAAGGGAAGCATTGATGGAGAAGGGAGTGAGACTATCCCCGACGCTATTAAGGTTGTTTGTATATTGTGCAAGCAGTAATGGAAACAACGAAAAATTAGGAGTAGGAATTAATGTCCAGGGAGAAGGAATAAAATCTCTGAGGTTTGCCGATGACACAGTAATTCTGTCAGAGGCAGCAAATTGAATGGAATGGACAGTGTATTGAAAAGAGTATATAAGGTGAACACCAACAAAAGTAAATCGAGGATAGTGGAATGTAGCCGAATTAAATCAGGCAATCCTGAGATAATTAGGTTAGGAAATGAGACACGTAAAGTAGTAGATGAGTTTTGGTATTTGGGCAGCAAAATAACTGATGACGGTCGAAGTAGAGAGGATATAAAATATAGATGTCAATGGCAAGGAAAATGTTTCTGAAGAAGAGAAATTTGTTAACATCGAATGTAGATTTAAGTGTAAGAAATATTTTCTGGAAGTATTTGTATGGAGTGTAGCCATGTATAGAAGTGAAACATGGACGATAATGAGTTTAGACAGGAAGAGAATAGAAGCTTTCGAAATGTGGTGCTACAGAAGAATGCCGAAGATTAGATGGGTAGATCACATAACAAGAAAGGAGGTAACGAATAGAATTGGGCAGATTAAAAACGTTGAGGGAGACCAAGATAGGAATTAAGTAAGCAGATTCAGAAGGATTTAGGCTCCAGTAGTTACTCGTAGGTGAAGAGGCTTGCACAGGGCAGAGTAGCATGGAGAGCTGCACCAAACCAGTTTTTGGACTGAAGACCACACCAACAACAACACTTCAGTCTCTATCTTCCTCCGGAGTTTATACGCTTTACAGTCCTCTCTAATATAGTGGATATTTCACTGACATCTGAAGTAATGTCCTATCATGCTGTCCAGTCTTCTTGCCAGTGTTTGTCGTATATTTCTTTCTACGTCGATTCTGCGGCTGACCTGATTGCTTATCATATCAGATTAACTATTTTTCATCATTGTTCTGTAGCATCATATCTTAAATGGTTAGATTCTCTTCTGTTCCGGTTTTCCTATTATCCATGTCTCATTACCATACAACGCAACGCTTCAAACTTACGTTCTCAGAAACTTCTTCTTCATTCTAAGGCCTATGTTTGATACCAGTAGACTTATCTTGGCCAGTAATGCTCTCTTCGCCTGTGCTAGTTTGCTTTTTATGTTCTCTTTGCTTCGTCCGTCATGCGTTACTTTGATTCCAAGGAAGCAGAATCCTTAACTACGTCTACTTTGTTTTTTTGGTGTTAGGTTTCTCACAATTCTCATTTCTACTACTTCTCATTACTTTTCTCTTTCCCCGGTTGCTATTAATCCATATACTGTACAAATTAGGGTGCTCGTTCCAGTTAGCAGATTGTGTAATTGTTCTTCACTTTCAATGAGGATAGCAGTGTCATGAGCGAATCTTATCATTGATGTTCTTTCACCCTAAATTTTAATCCCATTTTTCAACCTTTCTTTCATTCCCCTCATTGCTGCTTCCAAGTTCAAATCGAACACTAGCGACGACAAACAGCATATCTGTCTTATGCCCTTTTTAATCCGAGCACCTCGTTCTTGGTGTTCAAATCTCAGTTTTCTTTCTTGGTTCTCGCAAATTATTTGCTTATCCCTGTAGTTCACTCCTAATTTTTTTGCAACGTTTTCCTTTGTCGAATGCTTTTTCTAGGTCGATAGATCATATGAATGTATCCTGATTTTTCTTCAGGCATGCTGTCATTATCAAGCGCATTATGTGAACTGCCTCTCTGCTGCCTTTACCTCTGTACAACCAACTCGCTCATTTGTCAAATCCTCATTTTTTCCCATTATGCTGTACATTATTCTTGTCATCATGTTGGATGCATGTGATGTTAAGCTCATTGTGCGCGCTTATCTGCCCTTGCTGTCATCGGAATTTCGTTGATGATATTTTTCCGATAGTCTAATCGTTCGTACATAGTCATATAGATTCTAGACACCATCTATAATAGCCGTTGCCATAGAACTCCCTCCCATGGTTTTAGAAATATCGATGGAATGTTATGTATCCAATCCGTCTCGTTTGATCTGAAGTATTTCAGAGCTCTTGTAAATTCTGATTCTAATACTGGAGTCGTTTTTCCTCCATAACGACTCCTATTTCTTTTTTCATTCCAATAACTGATTTCGGAACTCTGACCATTATGCAATCCAAGTCGAATCTTCCTGTGTTTCTGGGCCATTCGAAAGCGTACCTCCTTCTTTTGTGATTCTTTAACAGTGTATTTGTTAATACCATCTGATATTAATTGCAGAATTCAGTTAGTCTTTCCCCTCTCTCATGCAATTAAACTTTCCCCTCTTTCATTTCTACTGTAAATCCCATAATCTCCAATAAGCCTTTCTGCTATTTTTCCCTTTCAACCGCATTCCAGTACACCATGATTATGAGAACTTCACCTTCCTTTACATACTTAATTTATCGCTCAGTATAATAATATACTTTCTCTATCGGCCCAACGTCTGGTTCGATGTCAACAAATATATCTGCACCATCGTTGTCGGCGTAGGTTTAGTGTCGAATCTGATGAGAACACCCTTATCACTGAACAGTTTCCCATTCATATGATTTACTAAGGTCATGTTTATTATTTGAATTATCCTAACAAATACAGATTAACATATAATTATTTACGAGTTTTGTATTATTAACATTTTTATGTTAAACTAATATTAGAAAGTTGGGTGGTTAATTACAAGCTGATTTAGCACACAGAAAGGTGAAGAAAATTTTCAGTGTGATTAGAGGCAAGGGCGTCAAAGTTACGAGTGCAATGGGATTTGCGCTGTTAAAGGCGAAGGGTAGGGCGGTTAGTTGGAAATAATTATATGTTAATCTGTATTTGTTAGGATAATTCAAATAGTAAACATGACCTTAGTAAATCATATGAATGGGAAACTGTTCAGTGATAAGGGTGTTCTCATCAGATTCGACACTAAACCTACGCCGACAACGATGGTGCAGATATATTTGTTGACATCGAACCAGACGTTGGGCCGATAGAGAAAGTATATTATTATACTGAGCGATAAATTAAGTATGTAAAGGAAGGTGAAGTTCTCATAATCATGGCGTACTGGAATGCGGTTGAAAGGGAAAAATAGCAGAAAGGCTTATTGGTGATTATGGGATTTGCAGTAGAAATGAAAGAGGGGAAAGCTTAATTGCATGAGAGAGGGAAAGACTAACTGAATTCTGCAATTAATATCAGATGGTATTAACAAATACACTGTTAAAGAATCACAAAAGAAGGAGGTACGCTTTCGAATGGCGCAGAAACACAGGAAGATTCGACTTGGATTACATAATGGTCAGAGTTTTCGAAATCAGTTATTGGAATGAAAAAAGAAATAGAAGTCGTTATGGAGGAAAAACGACTACATGTGGGACGATTTGTGTGATGACGAGTCTTAAGATAATACCGGAATCGGTATGGATGACCTAGTGAATCCAGTACAACAGCTTAACAGTGGTTTTGAGAACTTGAGATGAGATGAGGCAGAAGGGATATATCTTATTCCTTTGGAATATTTGATATTGCGGCAACGAAATGATTATACAATTTGTTGCGTAGAATCTGTAACACTGGAGACATACTGTCAGACTTTAGGAAAAATATCATCGACACATTTCCGAATATCGAAGAGCATGTGACAACTCTTGCGCAATCAACTTTACGTCTCATGCATCCAGATTTTCGACATGATTAAGTCAGAGACGAACAGAATAAAAAGTGATTGTAGCTTGATTACGTTTCATTTGAACGTGCTATAACTGTCCCTGTGATCCTCTATACGATGACATATTTTTGGTATGTTGCAGCCTGCTAACCTGGTTGTAAGTGATCGGTTTGGTGACGGAGAGCTCCCGCCATTAGCACACAATCGTATTCACGTATCAAGATTTACAAATCAAGCACGTAATCCACGTTTTCAACAAAGTCCAATAGTTATTACCATTATCGTGCAAATTATTTATTTGCATTGATATCTATGAATACTGTTCTGTGTTACCAAGCTTCTCACTGTCCAGCAATGACTTCTGAGCCTGGCAATTAAGCTTCCAAAGAGAACACGTATTTAATTAACTGAAAGTGATACACACAGCAGAAGAATTTTCGATGCTTTCTGTTTATTATTTCTAAAGTCTATGATTGTATTTATTTTCGTTATTCCCTTGTTATCGTAGATGTGATGCAACCTTCCTCCGTGAATATTTTATTTTCTTATTTTAAAGCATTTACAAAAGACACACCGGTACGATGGAGATAGCACTGCAGCACTAGTATTAAATTTGATAAAACTTTTACTACTAGTCTACCTATCTTAAGACCATTATGACAAAGCTGTCCACTATTAAAATTTCTGTAGCAGAAATAATACACTCCTGGAAATTGAAATAAGAACACCGTGAATTCATTGTCCCAGAAAGGGGAAACTTTATTGACACATTCCTGGGGTCAGATACATCACATGATCACACTGACAGAACCACAGGCACATAGACACAGGCAACAGAGCATGCACAATGTCGGCACTAGTACAGTGTATATCCACCTTTCGCAGCAATGCAGGCTGCTATTCTCCCATGGAGACGATCGTAGAGATGCTGGATGTAGTCCTGTGGAACGGCTTGCCATGCCATTTCCACCTGGCGCCTCAGTTGGACCAGCGTTCGTGCTGGACGTGCAGACCGCGTGAGACGACGCTTCATCCAGTCCCAAACATGCTCAATGGGGGACAGATCCGGAGATCTTGCTGGCCAGGGTAGTTGACTTACACCTTCTAGAGCACGTTGGGTGGCACGGGATACATGCGGACGTGCATTGTCCTGTTGGAACAGCAAGTTCCCTTGCCGGTGTAGGAATGGTAGAACGATGGGTTCGATGACGGTTTGGATGTACCGTGCACTATTCAGTGTCCCCTCGACGATCACCAGTGGTGTACGGCCAGTGTAGGAGATCGCTCCCCACACCATGATGCCGGATGTTGGCCCTGTGTGCCTCGGTCGTATGCAGTCCTGATTGTGGCGCTCACCTGCACGGCGCCAAACACGCATACGACCATCATTGGCACCAAGGCAGAAGCGACTCTCATCGCTGAAGACGACACGTCTCCATTCGTCCCTCCATTCACGCCTGTCGCGACACCACTGGCGGCGGGCTGCACGATGTTGGGGCGTGAGCGGAAGACGGCCTAACGGTGTGCGGGACCGTAGCCCAGCTTCATGGAGACGGTTGCGAATGGTCCTCGCCGATACCCCAGGAGCAACAGTGTCCCTAATTTGCTGGGAAGTGGCGGTGCGGTCCCCTACGGCACTGCGTAGGATCCTACGGTCTTGGCGTGCATCCGTGCGTCGCTGCGGTCCGGTCCCAGGTCGACGGGCACGTGCACCTTCCGCCGACCACTGGCGACAACATCGATGTACTGTGGAGACCTCACGCCCCACGTGTTGAGCAATTCGGCGGTACGTCCACCCGGCCTCCCGCATGCCCACTATACGCCCTCGCTCAAAGTCCGTCAACTGCACATACGGTTCGCGTCCACGCTGTCGCGGCATGCTACCAGTGTTAAAGACTGCGATGGAGCTCCGTATGCCACGGCAAACTGGCTGACACTGACGGCGGCGGTGCACAAATGCTGTGCAGCTAGCGCCATTCGACGGCCAACACCGCGGTTCCTGGTGTGTCCGCTGTGCCGTGCGTGTGATCATTGCTTGTACAGCCCTCTCGCAGTGTCCTGGAGCAAGTATGGTGGGTCTGACACACCGGTGTCAATGTGTTCTTTTTTCCATTTCCAGGAGTGTATTTTCATTTATCACTTGCGCTGTACTGATACCGACGAGCGAAGTAAGCGGAGACTGTACTGAACTTCCTCCTAGACTGAAGCGCCAAAGAAACTAGTATATGCGTTCGTACTCAAATACACAGATATGTAAACAGTCAAAATACGGCGCTACGTTCGGAAGCGCCTATATAAGGCAACAAATGTCTGGCGTAGTTGTTAGATCGGTTACTGCTCCTACAATGGCAGTTTATCAAGATTTAAGCGCGTTTGAAAGTGGAGATAGACGGTGCACAAGCGTTGAGACACAGCAACTTCGACGTAGTGATGAAGTGGGGATTTTCCCGTACTACCATTTCATGAGTGTGCCGTGAATATCAGGAATCCGGTAAAACATCAAATGCCCGACATCTCTGCGGCCGGAAACATATCCTGTAAGAACGGGACCAATGACAACTGAAGAGAATCGTTCAACGTGACAGAATGCAATCCTTCCGCAACTTGCTGCAGATTGCAATGCTGGGTCGTCAACAAGTGTCAGTGTGTGAACCATTCGACGGAACAACATCGATATGGGCTTTCAGAAAAGAAGGCCCACTAGTGTAACCTTGACGACTGCACGACACAAAGCTTTACGCGTCGCTTGGGCCCGTCAACAGGAACATTGGACTATTGATTACTGGAAACATGTTGCCTCGTTAGATGATTCTCGTTGTATAGAGCTGATGGACTAGAACGGGTATGGAGATAACCTCATGAATCCATGGACCCTGAATGTCAGTAGGAGACTGTTCAAGCTGGTGGAGGCTCTTTAATGGTGTGGGGCGTCTGGAGTTGGAATGATATGAGACCCCTGATGCGTCTGACAGGTGACACGTACGTAAACATCCTGTCTGATGACCTGCATCCATTTATGTCCATTGTCCATTCCGACGGACTTGGTTAATTCCAGCAGGACAATGCGACACCCAACACGTCCAGAATTGCTACACAGTAGCTCCAGCTACACACTTCCGCTGGCCACCAAACTCCCCAGACATGGACATTAATGAGCGTATCTGGGATGCCTTACAACAGGCTGTTCAGAAGAGGTCTCCATCTCCTCGTACTATTACGGATTCATGGACAGCCCTGCAGGATTCATGGTGTCAGTTCGCTCCAGCACTCCTTCAGACGTTAGTGGAGTCCACTCCACGTGGTTTTGGGGCACTTCTGCGTGCTCGCGGGGGCCCTACACTGTATTGGTTAGGTGTATCAGTTTCTTTGACGCTTCAGTGTATAAATCGTCACACGAACCACAAAATCACGGGTATCGAAATAAGTGACCTTGGGATAAAAAAGCAACTGAAACTGCTCATGGGAAGAAAGGTAAATGAATGTGAAATGATACCAATGTCATTCTACATAGAATACGCGAAAGAACTTGATCTTCTTGCTTCAGCAATGTATCGTAGGTCTCTGGAGGAGTGATGCTTTCCTAATTGTTAGAAAAACGCACAGGCCATCCCTGTTTTCAAAAAAGGAACAGACACATAGAACTATAGGTCAATATCTCTGACGTCGGCCTGTTATAGAATTTTGGAACGTACTTTGTGCTCCGGATTACTTAATTTCTCGAGTTCTACAACCTCCTCTATGGAGGAATCAATATGTGTTCCGAAAGCAAGGACTCTGTGAAACCCATCTCCCTCTGTTCACCCATGAGACGCAGAAAGCAATAATCACAGGCGCCCATACGGATGCGGTGTTCGCTGACATCCAGAACGCATTCGATACAGTTCCGCAGTGCCACCTAATGAACAATATAGGAGCTTGCCGAACACATATCACGATTGGACTGAAGAGTTTCCAGCAAACAGAACACAGCACTTAATTCTGAACGACGAGAACTCCTTACAAATAAAAATAGCTTCGGGCGTGCCCCAGGGGAGTGTTACAAGACAAACACTTCTCAAAATATGAGTAAATGACATACAAGATAACGTTCGAAATTCCATGAGGTTTTTCGCGGATGATGATTTTGCATACAGAGAAAACGCAGCACGAGAAAATGCATTAGGACCTGCAGGGTATCGACGAGAGATGCATCGAGTGCAAACTGACCCTCAATTTAGACATGTGTAATGTAATGATTATTCTTAGACAGAAAGACTCGTTACTGTATGATTACGCGATTAAGAAACAAACACTGCAAGCAGTTACTACAATTAAATGTCTTGGCGTATGTGTATGGAACGATTTGAAGTGGAACGCCCATAAAAAATTCATTGTGGTAATGCAGATGCCAGACTGAGATTCAATGGAAGAATCCTTAGAAAATGTTGTCTATCAACAAAAGAGGAAGTCTACACTACAAATACGAAAATATTGCTCTTCGGTCTAAGAGGCGTACCAGGTATAGTTGATAGAGGAAACAGAGAAGTTCCAAAAAAGAGCAGCACGTATCGTTACAGGTTCAATCAGGAAGCACGAAAGCGTCATCGAGATGTTCAGCCCATTTAAGTGGCAGCCACTGGAAGAAAGGCGTTCTGCATCGCGGTGTGGTTTACAGTTAAGTTAGAGTCAGATATGTCTCAAGAGTGCCCTGATGATAAAATGAGAGGGATTCGAGCCAAACAGAGATTTAGCAGCAATCTTTCTTCCCGCAAACCGTTCGGAACTGCAGCAGAAGAAACAGGACGTGACAGTGGTACAAAAGTTACTTCCGTCCTACACCGTGAGGTGGTTTGAGTCTTACAGATGTAGATTACAACGCGTTTCATAATATTTCTTAAACACTTGAACAATGTGAGGCGGCTCGTCACCAATGTTGTACGCTACTGCGTAAGAGCAACATCAGATTCAATAATGAATGAATGAACACCACCTGCCGGAGTGACCGTGCGGTTCTAAGCGCTACAGTCTGGAGCCGAGCGACCGCTACGGTCGCAGGTTCGAATCCTGCCTCGGGCATGGATGTGTGTGGAGTCCTTAGGTTAGTTAGGTTTAATTAGTTCTAAGTTCTAGGCGACTGATGACCTCAGAAGTTAAGTCGCATAGTGCTTAGAGCCATTTGAACCATTTTTTTTGAATGAACACCGTTTGGATTAGTATTTCTTTCAGTGATAATAATAGATTTCGATTAAAGCAGCAGATCAGCTTCGGATTTGGCACTGCAAACTGCAGATTCTCAACATCGGTATGAATAACATATCACTGTTGCGAACACCTCCTTACAGCGCCAGATCTGAAGCTCCTCTGCTGGACGTAACGAGAAGTATAATCATTAATGAAAGAAAATGTGAACGAGACGGTGTTTGTTTATTCATTAGAACTATTGCGATCACGATCCCGAAGACACCGAGTGTATTATGGAACATCTAAGACGTTCGCATATCGCTTTAGTTCGCCTGAAGCTAGCTCTCAAAGAAGAAGGAAACACACCGGGATCATCCTTACTAGTGAAGAAGAAATCAAAAGAACTAAACTGTGAATTGAGAATTTCGTCAAGGAAGTGACGCAAACCTGAATATAACGAAATCCGCTATCTCAGCAATGAGACCGGCCATTTCGCAATACCAAACACGTGGCTTCTATATGTCCTGGAGTGCAGGCACCTTGGACTGTTTATCACACTCCAACCACTTGAAAAGGCGACAGCTGGTCGGACAAAGTGCAATTGATAAGGGTACATCTCCCTGAACAGCTGATCCGGAAGCTGGACCGATTTCAGAAGTGTTTCTTTATTAATGACTTCATGTAGACAAGAATCCAACTCACTGCAGCTGCCCATCATTTATATCATTAGTTGCCACATCGTGGCATACTTCGATTTTTAGCGCTCTTAAGGCCTTCTTCAAAGACTACCGCCACTCCATTAATGTACGACAGACGACTGTTGCAGCACCAAGATCAGCACTGGGAGATTATATAGTTACGCCACCCATGATAAATCTGAGTGAAAAATCTAGAGATATTAACTGAAGGATTATATCAACGCTTCTGAGCCTTGTTTTGCTCCACCCGTCATTCCATGGTCTGCAACCCCAGGTATGGATTTGATTAATACACTTTGTACAGGGTGAGCCCGAACAGTTCCACAAAATTTCGGAGATGTTTCAGGGTTATTTTATATTTTGATATAAGTTATCCTTGACCTCGAGACAACCAATCATTCAGAACCGGACTTCTTTTTTTGCCTATCGGTCTTTTGCCTGGTTAGTTGCGGCCCGTCACGAATTCGTCTCCTGTGCAAACCTTTTCAACTCAAACGAGTTTCTCCTTCGCATCAAATTACTGATAAATTCCTCTGATACTGGAATTCAATATCAGGAAGTGTTTCTGTATTTTTTGCGACTTACCTTAGCTCCACCTCAAGACTAAGTGGAATTTGGAAGTTAGCGACGAATCTAGTAAGAGTTCAGTATGGTCCTACATTTTATGATAATGATTATTAGTTCTTTTCTCTGTCATGGGGCACTTATTATTTTGCAACAGCGGGACTATTGGCTTTTTATCACATCACATTAGCGTCCTGTTTAGACTTGCTTGTGATTTGGAGGTATAGCTCACC
Source organism: Schistocerca cancellata (assembly GCF_023864275.1). Lineage (NCBI taxonomy): Eukaryota > Metazoa > Arthropoda > Insecta > Orthoptera > Acrididae > Schistocerca > Schistocerca cancellata. The sequence goes on along the minus strand of NC_064628.1, from coordinate 146,085,012 downwards.
ATCTGCAGCATCGTCGATGGGACCTTTGATACATAGACGGTTGGAGGGTCTCAAGCAGAGGATCACATGGTTTTATGGCCACGTCGATTTATCCGAGGTCTGGGGCTAGCGTCTTTGATTAGTATTCAAAAAGTTATTGGTCCTGGGTTCGAAACTCACCACCGCTTATATTTTGATCAATAATAAGCATTGGCGGCCGAAATTACGGCATGAGAAGTTACCTTCATTCTGCCTACGGCTTTGTCAAAGAGGGCGGGGGAACGAACACAGGTTCAGGGAACTCTGTTGTCCTACGGGTGGGAAACTGTCCCTAAAGGCGGAAGAATCGGAAGAATCAACAATGATCAACTTCATGAGGATGCAGAAGGCGATGGAAACGACTACATTAAATACACATAACTTGTATCCACAGGACTTGTGGACTGTAATCGAAAAGCGTCATGTTGATCTCTCCATTGGCAAAAGATTCCAGAATAGTCCCACAGTCGGATCTCCGGGAGGGGAACGCCAAGGGGGAGGTAAGAGGTAACCATGAGAAAAAGATTGAATAATCAGCGGAAGGATAAGGTTCTACGAGTCGGGGCGTGGAATGTCAGGAGCTTGAACGTGGTAGGGAAACTAGAAAACCAGAAAATGGAAATGCAAAGCCTCAATCTAGATATAGTAGTGGCCAGTGAAGTGAAGTGAAGTGGAAAGAAGACAAGGATTTTTGGTCAGATGAGCATTGGGTAATATCAACAGCTGAAAAAAATGGTATAGCGGGAATAGGATTCGTTATGAATTGGAAGAAAGGACAGGGAATGTGTTACTATGAACAGTTCAGTGACAGGTGTTTTTATCAGAATCGATAGCAAGCAAGAAACAACGATAGTCCGGGTATACATGCCGATATCGAAAGCTGAAGATGAAGACATAGAGAAGGAATATGAGGATATTGAAACGGTAATGCAGTACGTAAAGGAAGATGAAAATCTAATATGCATGTGCCACTGGAATGCAGTTGTAGGGAAAGGAGTGGAAGAAAAGATTGCTGGAGAACATGGGCTTGGGACAAGGAATGAGAGAGGAGAAGGAGTATTTGAGTTCTGTAATAAATTTCACTTAGAAATAGCGAATATCCTGTTCAAGAATCACAAGTTGGAAGTATACTTCGACGTGGCTGGGTGATACGGAAAGATTTCAGTTAGATTAAATCATGGTGCCGTAGATATTCTGAAATTAGATACAGGGTTGTAAGGCGTACCCAGGAGCGTATATAGATTTAGATCACAATGCAGTAGTGATGAAGCGTGGGCTGAAGTTTAGAGCATAGTCAAGAAGAGTCAATATGTAAAGAAGTGGGATACGGAATTACTAAGGAATGACTAGATACACTTGAAGTCCTCCAAAGATACAGCAACAAGGAACAGCTCAATAGGTACGGCGGAAATCTCTAGAAAGGGTAACTACAGAAATTGGATAGAAAACCAGAGGTATAAAGAAGGTAGCTGGGAAGAAACCATAGATACTTCAGTATATCGATGAAAGAAGTAAGTACAAAAATGTTCCGGGTAATTCAGGAATACAGAAATATAAGTCGCTGAGGAATGAAATAAATAGGATGTGCAGATAAGCTAAGACGAAATGGCTGCATGAGAAACATGAAGAAACCGAAAAAGAAATGATTGACGGAAGGACTGACTCACCAGATAGGAAAGTCACAACAACATTCGGTGAAATTAAAAGCGAGGATGGTAACAACGACGGGAATTCCACTATTAAATAGAGAGGAGAGAGCTGACAGGTGGAAAGAGTACATTGAAGACCTCTATGAGGGAGAATATTTGTCTGATATGATAGAAGAAGAAACATGAATCGATTTGGAAGAGATAGAGAAACCAGTACTAGAATCAGAATTTAAGAGAGTTTTGGAAGACCTGTGATCAAATAACGCGGAAGGGATAGAAAACATTACATAAGAATTTCTAAAATCGTTGGTGGAAGTGGCAACAAAACCGCTATTCATGTTGGTGTGTAGAATGTCTGAGTCTGGCGACATACCGTCTGACTTTCGAAAAAATATCATCCAGACTATTCAGAAGATTGCAAGAGCTGAGAAGTGCAAAAATTATGGCACTATCAGTTTAAAAGCTCGTGCATCCTAGTTGTTGACAAGAGTAATACACAGAACAATGGAAAATAAAACTGACGATTTGTTAGATGACGATCAGCTTGGCTTTAGGAGGGGGGAAAGCATCAGAGAAGCAATTCTGACGCTGGGTTTGATGATGGAAGCAACACTAAAGAAAAACGAAACACGTTCAATGGATCTGTCAACCTGAAGAAAGGTTTCGACAATGTAAAATGGTGCAAGATGTTCAAAAGTCTGAGAAATAGCCGTAAGCTGTAGGGAGAGACGGGTAATTTACAATAAGTGCAACAAACTAGAGGGAGTACTAAGAGTCGACGACGAAGAACGAAGTGCTGCAATTTAAAAGCCTGTAAGTCAGGAATGTAGTCTTTCGCCCCCTACTGTTCAATCTGCACATCGAAGAAGCAGTGATGGATATAAAAGAATGGTTCAGGAGGGGAACTAAAATTCAAGTGAAAGAATATCAGTTATACGATTCGTTTATGTAACTGCTGTCCTGAATGAAAGTGAAGAAGAATTACATGATCTGCTGAACGAAATGGACAGTTTACTGAGCACAGATATGGACTGAGAGCAAGTCAAAGAATGACGAAAGTAATGAGAAGTAGCAGAAATGAAAACAGAGAGAAACTTCACATCAGGGTTGATGGTCACGAAGTAGGTGAAGTTAAGGAGCAAAATAATCAGTGACGGACGGAACAAGAAAGACATTGAAAGTAGAAAAGCACTGATAAAAAGAGCATTCCTGACCAAGATAAGTCTACTAGTATCAAACATAGGTCCGAATTTTGGGAAGAAATTTTTGAGAATGTACGTTTGGAGCATAGCATTGTATGGTAGTGAAATATGGACTGTGGGAAAAGCAGAGTAGAAGAGAAACGAAGCACTTGAGATGTGGTGCTATAGACGAATATTGAAAATAAGGTGGACTGATAAGGTAAGGAATTTGGAGATTTTGCGCAAAATCTGGGAGGAAAGGAGTATGTGGAAAACACTAACAAGAAGAAAGGAGGGGATGACAGGACATCTGTTATGGCATCGGGGGATGACTTCAGTGGTACTAGAGGGAGCTGAAGAGGGCAGAACTGTAGAGGAACGCAGAGATTGGAATATATGCGTCAAATAATTGAGGATGTAGGTTGCAAGTGCTACTCTGAGTTCGAGAGGTTGACACAGGATCGGAACACGGTGGGTCGCATCAAACCAAAAAAAAAAGAAAAGAAAAGAGAAGAAAAGAAAAGAAAAGAAAAAGCCCTCATTTCTCGACTTGAGACATTGTGTGGTTGGTTTTTGGGTTCTGCTTAGTTGGTTATAAGTCCATTACACACAAGTAATGACTACACGGGTAGCGGGGGCTATGTGAAGTGGACTGCACGCTCTTTTAAGTTACGGGGCTTGTGAAATTGCAGAAAGGCTTTCAGTCTCAAAGAGTGCAGGGGATATGCAGGACTAGAGCAGGCCTGGCAACAATTGGTATTGTAGTTTTAAACTCTCATGACTGTGTTGGGAAAGAACCTGAGCTTCAAGCGGTAATAGAAAACCATGAAGCAGAAATCGGTGAAGGTACTGGACACTGGCTAAAGCTGGAGATTAGTTCTGCCAAAATTTTACAATGCATCTAATGGTGTTTAGAAAGCAAAAATTAAATATGGTTGGTGGTGGAGTGTTTATTACTGTTAGAGGTAGTTTAAATTGTAGTTGAAAAGTAAATAAATTTCCATGTAAGAGCCATTCGGCCCTTTCGGATAGCTTTTTCACGCGCTGCCAATGCCGTCATCGGATGCGACATGGAGGGACTTGTGGTGAGCACACTGTTAATCGCAGTCGGCTTCCTTGGCTCTGGAACCGCTACTAATCGATCGAGTAGCGCCTCAGTCGGCCCCAATAGGCTGAGTGCACCCAATAAAAATTCTCATACGAAGGAAAAACACCACCAATACCGGGAATCGAACCTGGCTCCCCCAAACGTTTGTCAGCTGCGCTGACCACTTACGTTCGGGGATGTACAGCATACTCTGTAATTGAAACAGAGAGTTCCTGTAACGTGGGTAGAGGCTATACTTGACAAAGGGAAGAAACTGATAAATTTTACTGAGCCCATACCCAGACGATACAGTTGCTGAACAGTTCGAAGAAAACTTGAGTTTCAGTTCAAATAGGTATCCACTCACACAATTACGGTTGGTGGTGATTTTAATCTACACTTGACGTTTTGGCGAAAACACATGTTTAAAGACGGCGGTATGCGTAAAATGCCTTCCGAAATCGTACTGGGTGCCTTGCCTGGAAATAGTGTGGACTATTATTTCAGGACGCCACTCAAAATGTAAGTGCTTGCGAAAGCATACTTGTTCTCTTAACAACAAGCCATCCTAAGCAAATAGGAAGAATCATGACAGATACAGGGATTAATGACCACAACGTCGTTGTAGTAAGACTGCATAACGTAACATGTAAATAATAGTAATACAAGCGCAAAATATTTCTATTTTAAAAAACAATTAGAAATTCACTTCACTCTCTCCTAAGAGATAGTCTACACTCCTTCGGCACTATAGAAGCGAGCAGATGTGGCTTCAATTCAAAGAAGTAGTATCGACGTCAGTTGAGAGATTTATATTAAATAAAATAGTAAGAGATGGTACTGATCCAACATGTGTCACTAAACAGGTCGGAACACTGACGCATAAACAGCGAAACCATCATGCAAACTGGATTCCGATACTTTACTGAAGCTCGAAATTTGGCGCGATCTTCTAAGCAAGATGTTTTTAATGTAGTCCACAACGAAACTACGTCTCGAATTATGACTGAAAACGCGTAGAGATTCTGGCCGCATCTAAAGTGTGCCGGCACCAACACACAATCAGTACCTTCACTGCTCGATATCAATGCTAATATTACGATGGAAGTGCCACTAAAGAGTACCTACGCAAAACGGTTTTTCGTAATTTCATCACTTTAGTGACGAAGTAAATGTTCTAGAATTCGATTCAAGAACAGCTGCCAACGTTAGTAACTTAGAAGTAGATATCCTCGGTCTAGCGAAGCAGCTTAAATCAATTGATAAAGGCCAGTCCTGAGGTACAGAGTTTAAACCAGTTAAATTCCTTTCAGAGTATGCTGATACAACAACATTTACAACCGCTCTCTCGAAAAAAATCCATACCTAAAGAGAGGAAAGTTGAACATGGCACACCAATATTGTAGAGAGGAAATAGGAGTAATCCGCTGAATTACAGGCCACGTCATTTACTTCGATTTTCAGTAGGAATTTGGACCACATACTGTGTTAGAATGTTACGAATTAACAGGAACGAAACTATCTATTGACAAAAAGTCAGCACAGATTCAGAAAATATCTTTCTTTTGGAACACAACCAGCTGTTTATTCGTACGAAATTAAGAGTGCTATCGACCAATTGCTTCCATATTTCTTGATTTCCAGTAGACTTCTGACACTCTTGCTCTCAAGTGTCTTCTAATCAGCCGGCACATATGAATCGGACGACTGGATCCTTGATTTCCTATCAGAAAGATGGCAATTCGTAGTAAGTAAAACAGAAGGGCTATCTGCATTTCCCAAAGGAATTTGTATAGGCCCTGTGCTGTTGCGAATCTATACTACACAAAACAGTTAACGGATCAGATCCTTGAGACCATGAAGTTGTTTCCCATTATGACGCAGATGTTTAAAATTTGGCGCAAAGGTGCCGACAAATTTCCCCTGCTATAGAACAAACGCGTGGCGCCCTGCGAAGTCAGCGTCGGTCTCGGCGACATTTCAAAAAGCAAGGTGTTGGCACGTTCCAAAACAAGTCCAGAGCTCAAATGTTTATGAGACCTACAAGATGGGTTTAACGATATCACTCTGGCACCAAATTTTAACACCACCATGGTGGTGTCACCCAGTGGGAACGTCGTCACACCCGACTTACCCCCATTTGCAGCTTCTTTCGATGGCTCTGCGGTAGAGGTCAGAACCGCGAAGTCCAGCATTGAACTCACGCAGTTTTGTTATGGGTTGCCGAGGATACCGTTTGAGTCGCACTACCACTCAGGATGGGAAAGCCGTTAGGGGATTGCGTAAGGACCGTCAATGCAACCAGCCCCTCTCTTAGGGCTTTGACTGTCACATATTTCGCGTCTCGAAAACAACAGTTCGTAGTGCACTGTGTAAGAAAACGACGTTCGTGGGAACCATTGACACTGCCGCCAACGTGCAGGTGATTCAAACCTTCCCTAAGTACATCGTAGGGCTGCCACAAAATGGAACTTGATAAGGCTTCCACAGCATTGACCCTGATCTGACCCCTATAGAGCCTACCGCGATCATTGATTTTGCTCTGGTGTATAAGTGGAACCATTAAGGACCGGCCATAAATATTCGATGAAATTGATACCTGATCCAAAACAGTAAAACCTTTTTGTCTATTTTCAGTCCTTCTGTTTAACACACACCTGTGGCGTGATAAATGGAAGGTGTGACATTGACAAGTGCGTGAATCAAACGACAAAGAGTGGCTCTCAACCGCCACCACTACCAGTCTGACAACACTCTCTTTGCCATCCGTGCATGTCTGTTGAGCAGTTTAAAAATGGGCATCTACAGAGACATTTCACACCCATTCATTTAAGTTGCATCCCGCTGTTGCTCTAGTGCCTGAGGGGACTTTGCCGTTACGACACCTGTTAGTTTCCGCCTATCCGCAGATCAGGCGCTAGAGCAGCGGCAGAGCCTCACTCAACTGAATAGGTGTCTTTGTGACTGTAGATACACATTTTTAAAGTGCTCAGCAAAGTTACACGGGTGGCACCGAATGCATTTCAGAATTAGTGGAAGCGTTAGGACCATTTGTCGCTTTATTCTCACACTTATCAACGTTGCACCCTTACACTATCATGTTACAGAAGGGCGCGAGACGGAGGGCTGAAAAATCACAAACTCCCTTCGCAGTTTCGTATCGTATTTACATTTCGTCAAAAGGGTTTGAATGGTATCTAGTGGTTCTACGCTAATTACCAGAGCAAAAACTCCGATCGCGATGTACTTCAAAGGAGCAGATGACGCTCAATGCGATACAAGCTACACAACGTCATTGGAAAAGTGAGGCATCGTCGACGAGGTGTGAGCAGTGTCAAAGGTTGTCACAAATGCCGTGGTGTTGCATACCGCACTGCGAACTGTCGTTTTCGGTCGCGAAATGTGTGGGAAGCAGCGCTCCAACAAAAGAGGTGATGTCATTAACACCATTTATGCCACTCTCTGAGATCTTTTCGTATAGACTTTGAGCGGAAATGTGTCTAAAATGTTTTCCTCCGCAACCCATAAGAAAACCACCTGATTTCGATGCTGGGCGGTTCTGGTCACCATCATCGAAGCATCAAATGAAGGGGTGAAATTGGGTAAGGAGTGGGTGGAAAGACCATCCCATTGCATGTCACGACCACGGTAGCGTTGGACAGACTTGCGGTGAAATTTGATTACAATGTAACACAATTAATCCACTTCACAGGTTACATGAACTTGCCAGCTTAGGTCTTTTTTCGTATGTGTCGACATCTTGCTGTGTGAAGTGTCGCCGAGACCGAGGGCGCCACGCTTTTACACCATTACAGAGGAAGGCTGTATGCACCTTTGAGCCAGATTTCAATCTTTTGCAGCTGACAGGGAGACAATTACGAGGTTTCAAAACAATTATCTTTTGACTGTGTGGCGCAGTGTGTATAAATGATGAAGCAGATACTCTGAGGAGCCCGCTTAGATTGTTTGCAGCTGGTAGTGTAATATTACGTCGAGTATAACAAATTGCAAAATGATTTAGGCAAGATAACAGAACTTTGCGAAAAGTGGCAATTGACGGTAAATAATTAAGTCAGGAGGAATCCGCTAAAAAATCGATTACATGATAAAACGTACATATGTAATGGTTGTGAATGCAACTAATTACTTAGGAATCATAATTACGAATAACATCAATCAAAACCATCACATAGGTAATAATGTGGGGAACTCAAACTAAAGACTGCGTTTTATTTCCAAATCACTTAGAAGACGCAACAAGTCTACCAAAGAGACAGCCTAAACTATGCTGTCCAAGGCTCATTTGGAATATTGCTGTGCGGCATGGGCTCTGCATCAGACAGAATTGGCGGAGGCGATCATTAAAACAAAGGTGTTTTCCGTTGCGGCAGGATATTTTTATGAAATTTTAATCTCCAACTTTCTCCTCAGAACGCGAAAATATTTCGTTGATGCCCACCTACATAGGAGGAAATGGTGATTGCATGAGAGCGTGTTGGAAAGTATGCCTCAGAATATTTTTGTCTGAAAATTGATAAAACTTTGTAAATGAAACAAACGTTGTTAATGTTTCAGTTTTTTGTTCTTCATGTCTAATCACTCGTATCTGCAGCCGTCTGGCGCTACAGGACTCCGAATTGTAACGTGTGGCATGGCGTTATGTAACGTAAGTGTATCAGTGCGTGACAACAGCGTCCTGTAAACGAGTTCCCCATTAGAAGAGTTTGTTCGCACATGGAGTACGCTCTACTTCAGCTTGACAATGCCAGACCACACCACACGCTAGCGCTGTGACCTCTGCAACAATCCGACGCCTTCGGTTCACTGTCATCGATCGTTCTCCAAACAGTCACGACCTGGCCCTATCCGATTTTCATCTTCTTCCTAAACTTGAAGAACACGTTCGAGAAACTCACTTTGATCGTGATGAAGCGGTTCTACCAAAAGTAGGGTTATGGCACCGTCAACGAAGACAAAAATTCTAATGTGTCAGTATCAGCGAACCAGTCTGCCGCTGGGATAAATGTGTTCGTCGCTAGGGAGAATATGCTGAGAAATAAATATGTACACTTGAAGAGTAAAGATGCTGAATATAAATAACGTTGGTTTTATTTCAAAAGCTTTAAGAGTTTTCGGTTGTATACATGGAAGAACCCTGGAGATACTAAAAGATACTAAAAGGTATCAGATAGATTATATAATGGTAAGACAGAGATTTAGGAACCAGGTTTTAAATTGTAAGACATTTCCAGGGGCAGATGTGGACTCTGACCACAATCTATTGGTTATGACCTGTAGATTAAAACTGAAGAAACTGCAAAAAGGTGGTAATTTAAGGAGATGGGACCTGGATAAACTGAAAGAACCAGAGGTTGTACAGAGTTTCAGGGAGAGCATAAGGGAACAATTGACAGGAATGGGGGAAAGAAATACAGTAGAAGAAGAATGGGTAGCTTTGAGGGATGAAATAGTGAAGGCAGCAGAGGATCAAGTAGGTAAAAAGACGAGGGCTAGTAGAAATCCTTGGGTAACAGAAGAAATATTGAATTTAATTGATGAAAGGAGAAAATATAAAAATGCAGTAAGTGAAGCAGGCAAAAAAGAATACAAACGTCTCAAAAATGAGATCGACAGGAAGTGCAAAATGGCTAAGCAGCGATGGCTAGAGGACAAATGTAAGGATGTAGAGGCTTATCTCACTAGGGGTAAGATAGATACTGCCTACAGGAAAATTAAAGAGACCTTTGGAGATAAGAGAACCACTTGTATGAACATCAAGAGCTCAGATGGAAACCCAGTTCTAAGCAAAGAAGGGAAAGCAGAAAGGTGGAAGGAGTATATAGAGGGTCTATACAAGGGCGATGAACTTGAGGACAGTATTATGGAAATGGAAGAGGATGTAGATGAAGACGAAATGGGAGATACGATACTGCGTGGAGAGTTTGACAGAGCACTGAAAGACCTGAGTCGAAACAAGGCCCCCGGAGTAGACAACATTCCATTGGAACTACTGACGGCCTTGGGAGAGCCAGTCCTGACAAAACTCTACCATCTGGTGAGCAAGATGTATGAAACTGGCGAAATACCCTCAGACTTCAAGAAGAATATAATAATTCCAATCCCAAAGAAAGCAGGTGTTGACAGATGTGAAAATTACCGAACAATCAGTTTAATAAGCCACAGCTGCAAAATACTAACACGAATTCTTTACAGACGAATGGAAAAACTGGTAGAAGCCGACCTCCGGGAAGATCAGTTTAGATTCCGTAGAAATGTTGGAACACGTGAGGCAATACTGACATTACGACTTACCTTAGAAGAAAGATTAAGGAAAGGCAAACCTACGTTTCTAGCATTTGTAGACTTAGAGAAAGCTTTTGACAATGTTGACTGGAATACTCTATTTCAAATTCTAAAGGTGACAGGGGTAAAATACAGGAAGCGAAAGGCTATTTACAATTTGTACAGAAACCAGATGGCAGTTATAAGAGTCGAGGGACTTGAAAGGGAAGCAGTGGTTAAGAAGGGAGTAAGACAGGGTTGTAGCCTCTCCCCGATGTTATTCAATCTGTATATTGAGCAAGCAGTAAAGGAAACAAAAGAAAAATTCGGAGTAGGTATTAAAATCCATGGAGAAGAAATAAAAACGTTGAGGTTCGCCGATGACATTGTAATTCTGTCAGAGACAGCAAAGGACTTGGAAGAGCAGTTGAATGGAATGGATGGTGTCTTGAAGGGAGGATATAAGATGAACATCAACAAAAGCAAAACGAGGATAATGGAACGTAGTCGAATTAAGTCGGGTGATGTTGAGGGTATTAGATTAGGAAATGAGACACTTGAAGTAGTAAAGGAGTTTTGCTATTTGGGGAGCAAAATAACTGATGATGGTCGAAGTAGAGAGGATATAAAATGTAGACTGGCAATGGCAAGGAAAGCGTTTCTGAAGAAGATAAATTTGTTAACATCGAGTATAGATTTAAGTGTCAGGAAGTCATTTCTGAAAGTATTTGTATGGAGTGTAGCCATGTATGGAAGTGAAACATGGACGGTAAATAGTTTGGACAAGAAGAGAATAGAAGCTTTCGAAATGTGGTGCTACAGAAGAATGCTGAAGATTAGATGGGTAGATCACATAACTAATGAGGAAGTATTGAATAGGATTGGGGAGAAGAGAAGTTTGTGGCACAACTTGACCAGAAGAAGGGATCGGTTGGTAGGACATGTTCTGAGGCATCAAGGGATCACCAATTTAGTATTGGAGGGCAGCGTGGAGGGTAAAACTCGTAGGGGGAGACCAAGAGATGAATACACTAAGCAGATTCAGAAGGATGTAGGTTGCAGTAGGTACTGGGAGATGAAGAAGCTTGCACAGGATAGAGTAGCATGGACAGCTGCATCAAACCAGTCTCAGGACTGAAGACCATAACAACAACAACAACAAGAGTTTTCGCATAAAAAATCGGAGCTATTACTTTTCTGCAAGTCCTCATAAAAAATGAGAGAAATCAGAGCTCGCACGAAAAGATTTAAGAGTTCGCTTTTCCCACGCGCCATCCGGGAGTGGAACGGTACAGAAATATCTTGGATTTGGTTCGATGAACTCTGTGTCACGCACTTCATTGTAAATTACAGAGAAGTCATGTACGTGTACTTGCTGAAGAAAGCTGACTCAGATTTATCAATAAAGCGCAAGTAACACTAAGTACACTATATTTGTTGTCAATAGCTTTGTCTGTAGCAAACTCCTGGTGTCGGCATTCCGACACCCAAAATTCAACACCGTAAAGAGGCATCCAAACCACTTGAAATTTGTAGCATGCATTTGCGGCGACGAGAGATTCACATGATTGGCATCTCAGCGCAGGCGCTCATCTCAGGCACCAGTAACACCACCTGGAAGCGCTGTATGAAGTGGGAACAGACGGTCGTACGGATCTAATAGAATTGTTCTATCGTGAGGTTTTTTTGCTTTAGGATGCCTGTTAGACGACAGCCAGCGGCTTATGAGCTTGTTTTGCAGGTTGGCGAAGGAAGGATAGTTGTTTACAGAGAGATCGGTCGTCATGCTGGACGGAGGCCGGCCGGAATGGCGAGCGGCTTTAGGCGCTTCAGTCTGGAACCTCGCGACCGCTACGGTCGCAGGTTCGAACCTTGCCTCGGGCATGGATGTGTGTGATGTCCTTAGGTTAGTTAGGTTTAAGTAGTTCTAAGTTCTAGGGGACTGATGACCTCAGATGTTCAGTCCCATAGTGCTCAGAGCAATTTGAACCATTTTGTTGTACGGAACCGGGCAACTGCGATGCGGATCCGTAATCGACGGACGCAAGAGGGAACGACGGACCGACGGGACCGGCTCCACCCACCTCGTTGCGCCACCAAACGTGATGACAGGCATATTGTGAGAGTGGCAGTGATGGATCGCTCTGCCTCATGACGAATCATCTCACAACGAATTCGGTCTGTTGCACAACAAGAAATATCCGTGAGTAACATTCGACGTCGTTTGCAGCAGAGTGGACTGTCCGCGAAGCATCCAATGGTGCGTTTAACACAGGCGTTTGTGCCGGCAATGGTGCGATGAACGACTGGCATGGGATAACCGATGGAACGACATTGTTTTTACCGACGAATCCCGATTCTGCCTGCACCATCGCGGTGGTCGGGTTAGAGTCCGGAGTCATCGTGGTCAGAGACTGCTGGACTGTTGCATGATCCATCACCATACTGGTTCTGCACGCTGTGTTGTGGTTCGGGGTGGTTTTGGATTCCACTCCAGCACCCTTCTAGTAGGCACCACTGGTACACTGACCAGTCAGAGGTACATCTATGAAGTGTTTGAGCCTGTTGTCCTCCCATATCTTAGGAGCTTGCCGATGACCACTTTGGAACAGGATAATCCATGATCACACATGGCACGCAATATTCAAGCCTTCTTCGTCGCCCATTGGATTGTATTGCTGCCTTGGCATTCCTCTCCTGATTGAAGTCTGGTCGATGACTGCGGAATGACTGGCCCGAGATACACCACCGGCTGCTACACAAAATCAACTTTGGCCATATGTGGAAGCAGCGTGGAGTCCTATATCCCAACAACACATCCAGACGTCTTTGATTCAATGCCGTGGTATGTAGTAGCAGTTATAGCCAGCAATGGCGGCAACACTCAATACTGATGTCATCATCTTCCTCATTTCACGTGGGACTATACTTTCAATCATGTGATCTTTGTACAACGTCTTATCTCCCAAATCAATTTAGCTGTGATGTTTCCGATCCTTCTAGGTGCTTAATTATGGATGGCCTGAAAAATATTCGTTTCCCTGCCGAAATGCGTTTTGAGGGATTCAAGTCTTTGCTTGGAGAACAGTTTCAACAACGACAGGGTATTTCTTTCATATGTTTCCATGAGCGCTGAACATATGCAGAAAGATGTAACACTGAACGTGATAACTTCAAGGCTCCAGTCTTGAGGCACGAGGCAATGAAAACGTTACAATGATGGTAGTTGCTGCACAGAGCCGTGTGTAGTTGGGGGAAAGTTTTCCTAAACTCCAAGCATGTCATTCGTATGTGCCTAATAGAATGTCATGTTTATTCTGACGTGTGCATCCAGTAGCACTGTTCTTGTGAACTGTGGGTAGTGCACTGTTGTCTTAAAAGAAACTAATACTATAGAAGTGCTACACTAGTACTACTGAGTTTAGTACTGTAGAGCCTAAAACTTAGCGTGTTAATAGAATGGATAAGTACTTCCACGCTTAGAAGAATATTACCAGTGGAAAATTACAGCTGTTATTCGTGTGACATTTTCGTAAGACGATAACTGTTAATGCAACACTATAGTTTTTCCAAACACTTCTCACCATGTCCTAGAGCTGAATGTCAATTTTAGAATTACTAACCTTTACCGCCTGCTTACGTCTTGGCAACAGCAATCGACGTAACGTCTCTAGGTAAGTTATTCCTCGTATTTTTTGATTTTGGACTCTACTCTTTCTATATTTTCCAGCTGATTTCTGCCGTTCTTCGGGTCTTAGGTTTTCGTTTCTCTCACCAAATATCGTATTTTGTATTGTATTGTATTTTCATGTTAACCGGGAACGTAGAAACGACGAAGAGGCTCCGTCCCCGCCGCAGCCGCAGTGGTCCACAACCCTACGACGACTACCGCAGTCCACTTCACCCCTCAGCCGCTCTACACCGAAACCAGGGTTATTGTGCGGTTCGGGCCCAGGTGCCCCCCCCCCCCCCCCCCAGGGAACGTCTCAGACCAGACGAGTGTAACCCCTATGTTTGCGTGGTAGAGTGATGGTGGTGTACGCGTACTGGAGAACTAGTTTGCGCAGCAAATCGCCGACATAGTGTAGCTGTGGCAGAATAAGGGGAACCAGCCTGCATTCGCCGGGGCAGATGGAAAACCGCCTAAAAATCATCCACAGACTTGCCAGCTCACCGGTCTTCGACACAAGGCCGCCGGGCGGATTCCTGATGGGGACCACGCGCTCCTTCCCAGTCCGGAAAGCCGTGCGTTAGACCGATCGGCTAACCGAATAGGCTAATATCATACTTACTCACAGTATCATTAATTGTGAGGATTCAGTACTGAAAATGAACAGCTTTTAACCGGATTCGCAATCGTTATTGCAGAATTTTGTCTTTTTCTTTCAAGTTAATCAGTGATTTTGTCTAGCAAGGAAAAAGTAGAAAATTTTTACACAAAGTAGCACACAGGGCGTTTCGTGGGACTCATTATATAGTGAGAATGACAAAAATTTATGTTATCGCCGCAACTGAAGTATGAAGTAAGCGGGAACAGATAAAGATATGTATGTTTTAGGAAGGAGTTTCTGGAAATATCGAAAACATTAATTGCTTCTGTGAAGTCTTATTCCTTTGTGTAAATGAAGCATTCATTTTCAATAACACTCTTTTGTGATTGTAATTCAAGAAAAGACCACTGTTTGATATACGTATTAAGATAAACACGTCGTGATAGTTCAGTATACATTGTCAAAATCAGTGTTATACCAATTAGTGTATAGATATTGTTAAGAAGTAGACTTATAGCAATAAAACTACCGCCAGTACATGTGTTTATGGGTTTTCAGTAGCTGCTGTCATAAACTATAAAAACTACTTTATAAATGTCATAACAAGACAGGTTGCTGTGGCGCATGTAAAAGCAAATCCCCGAGATTAACATGAAGTCGCTGGTTGTGAATATTGTGCCTAGATAAGCCAGAGATTGTAGTTTTAATTGAACAATATCTGAGCGACTGCTGCAGTCATCGAAATATGCAGAAAAATATCGTTGTTAATCCGGCAGGAAAAAGGTAAATGTAAGCAGTGACTCATTTTTAAAGCAATTTTTCGATGTTTATTAAATTATGTGCTCCTTACATCATCCCGTATGAGGACGCGTTCAAATTATTGGTATCGTCAGCACTGCTAAACTTGAATTATCAAGTGTACATAAGTACTGAGCGATTATAAAATGGAATTACAGTAGTTACTTGTAATTTGATACCCAAAGTGGTCTCAGTCAAGAGTCGGTTTTGACACAGTCTTGGGCTTCAGAACTCAAAGCTTGGAAGTTTTCACTTTCTTTACCATTTTTACATAGCAACACAATCGTACTTTCTTACATTTTTCTATAATAGAATTGCTTAGCCCCTACCGGAAATATGATTCACTTAATCAGTTTACGAGAAGTCATAAAAAAGTTGTAATGTATAGCACCACCACTGTGTTCTCATAAGATATTTTTCTTATATTCCAAAGCATATGACTGTTGGATGCGTGTAAAATGGACCAACCTTCAAAGCTCTAAGCTGACAAAACTGGCTTTCTTCTGCAAGATAAGCAACGTAATGAATAACTAGTGCATGAAGCTCAGTCGATCTCATTTTGGACGAACTTGATAGTACCAAGGTAGTGGAGAAAGTGTGCATACCTATTGCCAGTTCATCTGCAAGCTCTTCTACAAAAAATCGTTTCAGCTATAGTAACATCATCAGTCACCTATATCGTAGCGTGGAAACCGAAACAGATGAACAACAGAAACCATTTCTATACAATACCTTAAAATTAATTGCAGGTTCCGAAAAACTGAAAAAACGTGACAAGACAGATTTTAATAATTTGCTTGCTTGTAGAATTTTACAGTAGGAGAAATAAAGTGCCAATACATTCCTAGAGCTAAAATGCGAAATTAGTTGCGAGACATTTTCACCGTTACCGTTCCGTTTTAGGTTATATTAGTTAGTTTTTCTGCTATAACCTTTCTCACTTATTGAACAAAATCAATTAAAAATGAATAAGAAATAAATTCTAAAATTCTAAAATATTTCGTCATAAACAAACACATTTTAAGAAATGCCATTTCATTTATGGGTGCAACCCGGCCCAGTGTCTTTCTGATAGTATGTATGTAGGATTACTTAAACAATGGACGCTGTACCTTCATCCTAGCGTACTGATAATCATCTAATTAATTATAAGGTACAGATCAGGTGATTAGATAACATACCAGACCGAGACGTTTCTCACGAGATAATGAATGGCCATGGAACGTCTGTATATTTCCCAATCTGCGAATGTATTAGAGATTATTTGTGACCTGAGAAGTTGCAAATAATACGGATTGAGCACTGGAACAGGCTGTTGTTTGCTCATTGACTCACCGATTCCTCAGTTCATTTTGTTTGTGCAAGTTCACGTCACCACATATCACTGTTTCTTATTCATTAAAGCAGCTGCAGCATTTCTAATTTAGATATGGTTGTCGGAATAAATCAGGTAGAAACAGAAGAGGTATTTTCTGTATAGAAAAGTTTCCGGATTGAATTCAGATGAGCTTTGGGTTATGTAAGGACAAACATGAAACCTACAGCTCTGATCTAGCTCCTTTTGTGTGTCTATAGTGTAAGATGAACGCATTTGTTGCAGTTCAGTGTAGATATGAGAATGTAAATTCTAGGGAAAGGGAATCATTCAGAAGGAGAAACTGTTCATGTAATACTCTAGAATTGTGTCGGGGGGCTTTGATTGTCGGATCTTAGTTATAAGTAACAACTGAGTAGCTCTGTTTCCTGGTATGATCAACATAACACTAGAGGGTATGTTACGGCTTGAATTTATGTTGATACTGTAGTTTCTGACAGGTAACAGCTTAATGAGGTATCAATGAAAGTAAGTAATATTTTATGTGCTCCTTCAATTTCTCCAGGAGTATTTTACGACGAAATAAATCTCGGGATAGCCTGGTATGAGTGTTCATAGGACACAATATTTCGGCAATCGACCACGTTGCCATCATCAGGTGCGCCGGTCAGTACATCAGCGTACCTGATGATGGCAACGTGGTCGATTGCCGAAATATTGTGTCCTTTGCACACTCATACCAGGCTGTTCACCCGAGATTTATTTCGTCAGTAATATTTTAATTCGGATACTATACAAAAATGTTCGTCTCCTTAGATGGATGATCAGCGATGCTCACTGCAGTGCGGATAACCAGGGTTGATTCCTGGTACTGCCAGCGATTAATCCTCGGTAGGAAGATTGCTGCGGGGAGCAATCAGCATGGATATCCCAACTGAGGAGCTACTCACAGATTAGTGTCGGTTCCAAAGTCCTTCATATCACATCTAATGACGACGTTGGCAGATGTGACATGGCGGTCAGTCGGGGCTGATTATCCTTTCTTGGGCCAGAACGCTGAACCTTACCTTACTTTACTACACAAAAAAAATCCCAGTGAAGTATTTGCATATGTGTATCTTGTGCACTGAACACTCAATCTATCAGGTTTGTGCATAAATTCGCAGCGTTTTTGTTTTGCATGTCGGTATTCCAGCTACAATGTGTTCATTTATCGGCAGTCACTATTTTATTTGTAGTTCACTGTTGCTGTTTGAGTTTACATGCAGTCATTTTGTCACATGGACGTAAGGAGTGGAGAAAATGGAGTGCCATGGGGAGAAACTGGAACATTTTCGACATATTCTTCTGTTTGAGTTGAGTAGAGCGGTGACAACAACGGAGGCAGCGAGAAACACTTGCACCGTGTGGGAATCATTCCACTGGACAGAGCACGGGGAGGAGGAGGATCATTTTGGCATAAGTGACTGCACGTTCAGGAAGTCTTTTGGGATTTGATGAAGATCATTTAAAAGCGTTAATCCACAGCGAGCCATTTCATCGTACTTGTGAACTGGCAAATGTGATGGACTGTGAACGTTCCAACATTGTGCGACATTTGCGCATTGGTTAAGGTTCAAAAATCTGCTGTATGAGTACCGCAAGCTCTGAGCCAAAATAACAAAAGTCGGCCTGTGGTGAAAAGTGCGTCTCTGCTTGTTGATCATCAATTGGCTGTTGAACAAGACCGACCATTCGTATCCTGTATCGTTACAGTTGACAATAAATTGTGTCATCATGCTAACATAAGGAAAACAAATGACTGGTTGAACCCAAATAATACAGTAACTCCTCATACAGAGACCTGCACGCATCCACAAATGATAATCTTATGCATCTGATGGAATTGCGTTGTTGTGATCTACTTTTAATTGCTTCTCCGAGGTGTAACTATCACTGCTAACGCCTATTGTCAACAACTGAGACGTCTTGGAGACGCAGTTCAGATCAAAGACAAGGAAGAACGCGTGAAGCAATGCTACTCCACGTTAACGCCCGCCAGTATTCTGCTAGACTGACAAAAAACACTATACAGGAGTTGGTTTTGGAAGCCATTCCGCACCCGCATTATTCATCTAATCTTGTGCCCTCAGATTTCCATCTTTTCCGCTCTCATCGAACAATCCTCAAGGAACTTCCTTTTCTGATGAAAATGCGCTCCGAATATGGTTAGACGAGCTCCTCGCCTCGAACCCTCCTGTTTTCTACAGTCGCGGAGTTTAAAAGTTACGCCAGCGATGGCAGACTGTTCTAAATAGTGAAGAAAAAGATATTACTGACGACTAGGGTTTCTGTTGTGTATGTGCTATGTTTATTAAAATGGTGGAAAAACGATTCGAAATTATGCTCCAGCCCAATATGAAAGCACATACAGAGTCATTTTGTTATTGTCTGTTACCGAAAATGTTGCTGGTTTGTGCCAAGTGACAGATATGAGGGCCAACTGAATTTGTTCATTACACGGTTATTTCGCATCTATCAGATTCGCAGTTAAGAACTTTATCTTGTAGTTACATAAATCGTATCTACAGTGGTGTCCAATTCACGGTATAATGACGCAGACTGTCAACCACATGTCCGTACAATAGTGTTCTACAGAGAGGAAGGCATTCCGGTCAACAGGCAACCATGGCAACGATGACGTTGGGGAATATACGAAACGAGGTAGTGTTTGATAAGGAGCCCCACACCCAAAATCGCTGTCTACACAGTGACAGACGGTGCAGTATGGCACAGAGGAGATGCCTAGCAGACTTTCTGCGTTGGAGGGCCATAGAAAAACAGGAAGCAGGACTCTCTTAAAGTGATGTGGTCCGATGGGTTAATGAGAATCGTTGTGTTGTTCCTCGGACGGGTGACAGTTTATAGAGATCGAAACTGTAACTTGAAGACCAGGGCAGGGCCTATCACGTATGTCTCCAGAAGAGAGGACCGTTATTTAGCTGTGAGGACACGACAGTACTGCCTCAGTACTGCACAGCAACTGGCATGTGAGATCGCGGCACGCACTGGATGTGTTGTAACGAGGCAAACAGTGCCCAAAGGCTTCGGCAGATTGGCTTTAATTGTCGGACGCCTTCTGTATGTATACCTCAGACGCGTCTTCACAGAAGGGACCGTCTAGAGTGGAGTCTTCAACATGCCACCTCGACAGTCGAACAGTGGGCCAATGTTGTTTAACAGATGAGTCCCGATTTAGTCTGGGGAGTGATTCTCGATAGATTCGCATCTTGAAGGAAAGTGAGACACGATTTCGGAGTCGAAACATTGTGAAAAGAGACCAATATCGAGGAGGACCGCTAATGGGCAGGGATTATGTTTACGCCTCTAACAACTCTTCATGAAATTGTACGGGTGAATCGTTAAGGTTTAACTGCTGCCAAGTATCGTGAAGAGATCTTGGATTATTTCGAGGTGCTGTGGGCCCAGACTTCGTATTTATGGACGATGATGCTCGACCTCATAGAGCACGGGTGGTTGATGTTTCCTTAGAAACGGAAAATACTGCTACAGATGGCGTGACCTGCTCGGTCACCCGATTTGAATCCCATAGATGATGCCTGGAAAGCAGTAGGCTTTCGTCACCTCAGCATCCAGCAAACGCTTTGCAAGAATGCGACCAGCTCTGTAGGAATAATTGGCGAGATAGGTTACATCAGTCATAGCATGTCCCGTCGTTTTCAGCCCTGTATTGCTGCCAGAGGTGGTCACACACCATACCGAGCATATTAACCAGTTGTCGGAATGTGTGTGCAAACCCGTTAAGCTGTTAACAACGAAGGACTTTTTGTCTACCGTTATGCATGTTGCAGTTGTTTACGATTTGTATTCTTTGCATTGTTTCTACTTTACTATCATCTGTTCATCCTGTTTAGTGGCAAAATAAACTCAACCTTACAAAATTTCCGTTTGTTTCTTTAAGTTTGGACACCAGCGTGCATCACTTTCAAAATAGGTAATACGAATTACAACCTCACGTCGTCCATGTTGGACTATTGTACAATAATTATCTGCGTCAGTCATTCTTTTTATTTCATCTCATGACCCGTTTCGAGGGTTCACACTCTCGTCTTGGGGAGGACCAATGATATTGTGTTACGTATTTAATAGCTGTATGCATCCAGTTGTTTGTTGTAGTTTCATTCTGAATCTGTTCCAGTGTTCAGAACCCTGCGATTCTTCGTAAATACACACGAACATAATGCTGTTGGTTCGTATTCTGTGAGAAAAATTAAATTAAAAATGTATATTTATGACGAATCGCGGGGTCTGAGCAGTGGAACAGATTCAAAATGAAACCGCAAAAAAACAACTGGCAGCATCCTGGTAGCAAATTTTTAACACAATATCATTGATGCACCTGAAGGTGAGAATGTAAACTGTCGATACACGTCTTGGGATGAAATAAAAGGAGTGACTGGCGCAGATAATTGTTTTACTTCAACTTTAATGCAAATAGTGCTACTAGGGAAGCAGTGTGATGTGAAGAATAATTAACAGCATCACTTCCTCCACGGAAGCATCATCACACTCAAGATGGACGATTGCTTCCATCTACGCAAGTCTACTTCTTTCAGTACTATTTATCATAAGATTTTGGTCCTCAGCCCTACGATCGTAGTGCTGCTGCTGTGTAGGTAGGCTGGACGTTACGTACCGATAGCTTGGACGGCGGTTAGCGGAGCCGCCAGTAGCGAGACAGCCAGGCAGACGATAGCCCTCCTCATGTTGGAGCCGCTCGACCGCACCTTCCCTGACACACTGCTTTTGCAGATGGATGCTCGCCCTCCTATATAACCTTCAGAAACCTCTTGTCCAAACGCCTCCGCGGTCTCTGACGGTCATCACATGCGAAGATAAGAAACGATCATTATCTGCGACCGACATCTTTACAGCTTTGAAACCGTCTTGCTTTGTCTGCCTCTGTAAGGTTTCCCGGTGGTGTTTCACAAATTCGTTAGCGTGCTGTCAGATAACGAACGCGTTTTGAAATTTTAAAGTGTTATTTACTAAGCACATGTTTTCGAAGAAGGTTATTATACGCAAAAGGAAGCATCCAGCAATAGTCTGACGAGGCGAAAAGTAATGAAGATCCATTTTTCCAGCATTTAAGTGAATTCTTCAGCAACTATATCTAAATACTTTTCTAGTCGGGAAATGCAAAGCCCAATGTAATTAAGAAGGTTAGGCGTTCAAGAAGTGAGGAAATTTATACAACTACGGCAACCGCCCATTTAACAACATTCACAGCGCGTGAATATTAGATTTTTCCATTGTTTCCGTACATCTAAGTAGAAATGTGCAGGTGTCAACAAAAAAAATGGTTCAAATGGCTCTGAGCACTATGGGACTTAACATCTGTGGTCATCAGTCCCCTAGAACTTAGAACTACTTAAACCTAACTAACCTAAGGACATCACACACATCCATGCCCGTGGCAGCATTCGAACCTGCGACCGTAGCAGTCGCGCGGTTCCGAACTGAGCGCCTAGAACCGCTAGACCACCGCGGCCGGCGGCGCAGGTGTCAACAAAAATACATGTCATTGTCACCGTATCATCCACATCTTCCAATAGGTGCTCACCATCTGAGTTATGCAGAACCATGACATTAAGAATCATAAATGTCCGTTCTTTCGTGTTTCAACCACCCTGTTCTCCTGCCAAGATTATTCTATGCAGTGACAAACTGGAGATGTTTAGTTTTCTAGCGGCAACGTCACCTATGGGAATTTCCCATATGTATCATCTTTATCATTTCATGTAAATTGCTTTCTACAAGCTCTACAGAATTCATTCTTGTACTTCTCCGCAGTTTTCGTGTTAAGCAATAAGCAAGGGCTCTCATACGATAGGGAGGTGGCTGGTGGAGTGTTGGGGGGGTGCCTGGATCTGAGGGTATGGAGTATTTCTAATATTTTGAAAGACAAATGACAACTAGCAAGTAGCCATAAAAATGTGCCGTAAAAATGAGCGTAATAGCGACTTTTAAATTTTTTACTGAAAGAAAAACACCTAATTGCACCATATTTTTCTTTCCCCTGAGAACAAGGGCAGAGGGCGATCCTCTACCCACCTCCCCAATAATTGCTCTCGGGTATGAAGAGTGTAGACCTTCAACTACGGCTATTCTGAGATTGCGTCAGTGTAGGTTTATTAATAAGACAGGTTCAACTAGAACAAACCATACCATAAGTGGTCGTTGTGAAGAAGAAAAAATTTATATAATAATTTCCATAGATAGTACTGGATAGGATCAACATAAAACATGAGAAAAAGAGAGAATCTGGTTTAACAATAGAAATATGTGTTTATACTGACAATATCTGTGACACAATAAGCAACAATAGTAACATCAGTATATGGCAGCTCTTCTCGATCAGAGATAATTTCACTGTAGCGAGACTTGTCAGCTGACTTTGAGGTGAGCAGGGCAACTAATAGAGGGACCAGCACAACTGTATTTCTTCACTGCATTTAATGAACATTCACTGATTCTTCGGGGTATGAGTAACAGACTTTAAATCCGTTTCCTTGTTCTTTCTTCGCTCATTATCATGTATTTCACTGTTAATTATTTCTTCATTGTTGCCGGCGCTGTCATCACTATCGTCGTTATCCGCACTTCAGTATCCTTACTTCCCCTTTTGCCCAAACCATGAGCCTGCTGTATAATGAGACTATAGTATTATAAAGAACTGTTGTATTAACATGGGTAATGTGTCACCTTGTATTATGATTTATAAGCGTGTAGGAGCAGTACCTAGTATTTGTTAATAAGCGTTTCTTTCACAGTGGTGACTTTGGCGTAATTGTGAAGAAAATGTGTTACTTCTATGTAGATTTAATTTGAGAGAATAGGTTATGTAATTTCCCTGCGATATCTTACACATGTTATGAAATCAACTTCCTCAGTATGTGCTGCTAAATTCACAATCATTCAACCACTTCTCAGATTTAATATGACACTGTACACAATGTAATACTTTTTCTCTGTCAAGCTATTTTCTTTATTCGTTTTACTAGCAGTATTTTTTAAATACTAAGCTTTCAGGCTGCCGACTGTCAATCCATTGACGTTACTACTTCTTCTACATCTACATGGATACTCTGCTAATCGCATTTAAGTGCCTGGCAGAGGGTTCATCGAACCACCTTCTCAATTCCCTATTATTCCAATCTCTTAAAGCGCGCGGACGGAACGAACACCTATATCTTTCCTTACGAGCTCTGATTTCCCTTATTTTATCGTGGTGACCGTTTCTCCCTATGTAGGTCGCTGTCAACGAAATATTTCCGCATTCGAAGGAGAAAGTTGGTGATTGGAATTCCGTAAGAATATTCCGTCGCAACGAAAAATGCCTTTCTTTTAATGATGTCCAGCCGAAATCCTGCATCACTTAAGTGACAATCTCTCCCATATTTCGCGATGATACAAAACGTGCTGCCCTTCTTTGAACTTTATCGATGTACTTCGTCAGTCCTATCTGTAACAGTATTCTAAAAGAAGACGGACAAGCGCAGTGTAGACAGTCTCCTTAGTAGGTCAGTTACATTTTCTAATTGTCCTTCCAATAAAACGCAGTCCTTGGCTAGCTTCCCCACAACATTTTTTGTGTGTTCTTTCCAATTTAAGTAGTTCTTAATTGTAATTTCTAGGTATGTAGCTCAAATTACGGCCTTTAGATTTGAGTGATTTATCATGTAACCAAAGTTTAACGGATTCCTTTTAGCACTCATATGGATGGCCTCACACTTTTCGTTATTTAGGGCCAATTGCCAATTTTCGCACCATTCACATATATTTTCTAAATCGCTTTGAAATCTGTTTTGATCTTCTGATGACTTTATTATTCGATAAACGACAGCATTATCTGCAAACAACCGAACACGGATGTTCACATTGTCTCCCAAATCACTACCTTGGGGAACGCCAGAAATCACTTCCGTTTTACTCGATGACTTTCCGTCAGTTACTACGAACTGTAACCTCTCTGACAGGAAGACACAAATCCAGTCACATAAATGTGACGATATTCCACAAGCAAGCAATTTCACTATAAGCCTCTTGTGCGGTACAGTGTTAAAAGCCTTCTGGAAATCCAGAAATACGGAATCGATGTGAAATCCCATGTCAATAGCACTCTACACTTCATGCGAATAAAGAGATAGTTGTGTTTCACAAGAACGACGTGTCCTAAACCCATGTTGACTGTGTGTCAATAGACCGTTTTCTTCGAAGTAAAAACGATATGTGCCTGTAATTTAGTGGATTACTCCTATTACCTTTCTTGGATCCTGGTGAGACCGGTGCAAATTTCCAGTCTTTGGGTACGGATCTTTCGTCGAGCGAACGTTTGTATATGATTGTCAAGCAGCCGGCCGTGGTGGTCTAGCGGTTCTAGGCGCTCAGTCCGGAACCGCGGGACTGCTACGGTCGCAGGTTCGAATCCTGCCTCGGGCATGGAAGTGTGTGATGTCCTTAGGTTAGTCAGGTTTAAATAGTTCTACGTTCTAGGCGGCTGATGACCTCAGAAGTTAAGTCGCATAGTGCTCAGAGCCATTTGAACCATTTTTTTGATTGTCAAGCATGGAACTAATGCATCAGCATACTCTGATAGGAACGTAAGTGGTATATAATCTGCACCAGAAGACTTGCTGTTATTAAATGATTTAAGTTGCTTCACTAGTCCGAGGATATTTACTTCTCCTTACTCATGTTGGGTGCTGTTCTTTATTCGAATTCTGGAATATTTACTTCGTCTTCTTTTCTGATGGCATTTCGGAAGGCTTTGTTCAGTAACACTGCTTTGGCAGCACTGTCTTCGATAGTATCTCCATTGCTATCGCACAGAGAAGGCATTGATTGTTTTTTTCCGTTAACATACTTCACATACGACTAGAATATCTTTGGACTTTCTGGCAAGTTTCGAGGCAATGTTTCGTTGTGGAAACTGTTATAAGCATCTCGCATTGAAGTCCGCGCTAAATTTCGAGCTTCTGTAAATGATCGCCAGTCTTGGGAATTTTGCGTCTTTTCAAATTTGGCGTGTTTGTTTCGTTGTTTCTGCAACAGTGTTGTGACCCGTTTTGTGTACTAAGGAGGATCAGATGCGTCATTTGTTAATTTATTTGGTATAAATCTCTCAATTGTTGCCAATACTATTTCTCTGAATTCAAGCCACATATGGTCTACAATTATATCATAAATGTGGAAGGAGTGGAGATTGTCTCTCAGGAAGGATTCAAGTGATTTTTTATCGGCTTTTTTGAATAGGTATATTTTTCGTTTATTTTTTGAGGTCTTTCAGGGTACAATATTCAACATCGCTATGACAATCCTGTGGTCCCTTATCCCCATTTCATTTTGATGCTCCTTATTAACTCAGGATACTTTGTTGCTAAGATGTCAAGTGTGTTTTCACAACCGTTTATTATTTGCGTGGGCTGATGAACTAACTGCTCGAAATAATTTTCAGAGAATGCTTTAGGATAATTTCGGATGATGTTTGATGCGTACCTCCGGTATTAATCATGTATTTTCGCCAAAATACCGAGGGTAATTTAATGTCACCATCAACTATAATCGTGGGAGTCGGGTACGTGTTTGAAACAAAACTCAAGTTTTCTTTGATTCTTTTAGCAACTGTATCATCTGAATTGGGCGGTTGGTAAAAGGATCCAATTATTATTTTATTCCCGTTGCGAACAATGCCCTCTGCCCATAATATCTCACAGGAACTACCCACTTCAGTTTTGGGACAAAATAAACTACTTCTAACAGCAACAAACACACCACCGCCAACCGCGTATAGGATATCCTTTCGGAACATCGTAAGGTTCTTCGCAAAAATTCCGGCTGAGCTTCTTCCGGTCTCTTCTCCTACCCCGTGATTATTATTATTTTTTCTTTTTCTCGGTCTTTCATGTTGCGAATGTTTTTCTTGAAGTTCCAAGTCGCAGTAACTTACCGTTAGCTGGCGTTTGGTATCATCGTCATCCTATAGAAATTGGGGTGTAAACGTTTCTTCTACACAAGGTGAACTTAAGCTTTATTTTTTGAAGAAACAACTTTCAGCACTTATTGTATTAGAAATTTAGAGAGAAATCATTTGAGATTTTTTCTGCTGGTGATCAAAGTTTATGGTTCAAATGGCTCTGAGCACTATGGGACTTAACTGTTGAGGTCATCAGTCCCCTAGAACTTAGAACTACTTAAACCTAACTAACCTAAGGACATTATACGCACCCATGCCCGAGACAGGATTCGAACCTGCGACCGTAGCGGTCGCGCGGTTCCAAACTGAAGCGCCTAGAACCGCTCGGCCTCTCCGGCCGGCGAAGTTTAATTAGCATCGGAACTAAATCCAAACATTCTCCTTAGTTAACAAAACATAATATTCAAGGCACAAATGTTGTGAATGACTTCTCACCATTAAAATCAAAGATCTGTGTAATACTGTCACACTTTCGCCTCGTTCTTCTCTTCCTCCTCCTCGTCTTCATCCTCCTTGTCCTTGAGAAGAAAAGTGATGAATGCAATACAGATATTATTTTTATAATTAATGTAGAGTGCCGTCTGGCGACACATTCTAGTTGTCATGTGTATCTTTGACCCCATGCGGTGGCACAGTTTGAGAGCGGTTCCTGTGAAAATTACCGGGCGCGGAGAGGTCGGTGATTCTGTTGCGGGCTTATGACCAGGAAGATAACGGAGTATTTGGAATCTGCCGGCAGCGGTTAGCTGGCGGAGCCACCGGTAGTTTGCCGTCTTATTAGTTTGGTTCTTTGCCAACTTTTCTGGATGGTGTTGTTGGGCTGCATTTGTACTGTAATCCAGAGTAGCGCCAAGCACTATATAAATTTTAATTCTCTATGGTGCCTTGGGATATTATACGAGTACAGCTTAACTTTCAGGATAACGGGAACTTTTGTGATTGGAAATTAGGCATTCCAAGGAATGTGAAATGTAAGGGTACGTTTCTTCTGTTAAATAAAGAGAGTTTTTAATTCTATTAGAGCTCAATTTCTCCAAAATCTAGTGTTTTTTACTCGTTGCTGTGAGTTGCCAACTCGTGTATTTCGTCTTAAGGGAATCTGCTCAGGGCTCGCTCGCGGAATCTCCGGTTTGCTAGTCGCTGTTACTGACTTATCTAGCTGCGCATTGGGGCTTACGTTATGAAGTTGTTACCACTGGGGTTCGTGGGCGTAAATGTTGTACGACTCAACAGCAAGAAGGTACCTTGAGATAAGTTTTACTCTGTTACTTGCTGTATTAAACTGATACAACGTTCTGGACTATAATGGCGGCCAGAGACTGTGATGTAAAAGCTTTATGTGCATTTTAGAAAGTTTCTTGTATTGGTTACTAGTTCGCTCTTTAAGGGGCTCCGGAACGCCCTATACTTGCAATGTTAAAATAACGCTTATAAATTACATCTTTCCTCACAAAGTATTTGAGGTAGGAAGTTGAACTTTTTACAGATTATTTATTGGAATATGAGCTACAACTTAACACAGGGATTTTACAAAATTTTAGTTCAGTTATTAAAGATGATTTTTTTTTCAATTGTAATGAAAATTCACAACTTTTTTTTTGCAATTTTTTATTTATATATTCAAAAATATACAGTTTTTTGGAAAAAGGCTCTGTTAAATTATGCAGAAGGTACTGTGTAACATTTACTGAAAGTTTGAAACCAATATGTTCGGAAGATCCTTAGAAAACATGTAATTAGTATGAGAAAATAAAAGTTTTGGGAATCGAGCGACAAAGATTGGATTAACTTTTTAGTGCATTCCAGGTCAAAAGGATGGATTATCTTCATCCTCTGCAAACTCCTCCTCCAGCTTCCTCTTGTTCCTCCTCCTGTTTACTCTTGCTTGTATTTCTAGACTCTTTACAGCCCTGTCTGCAGCCCGAAGGCGTTCCTTGTCTAAAGCAAGCATCGCTCGTACCATGTTAGAACCTATCTTCATTCCCATATTTCTAAATACCTTGCACCTTACAATGATGCCATCATTGAAAGTCGCAACAGCATCATACACACCAAAGTGAAGTGTTTCTATTCCAACAAATACAGTCTTGGGGATTCTCGACCATATAACACTATTTACACTTTCATTGGGGTTTTGAGTTTTTCCGTGAATACACTTTTTCAACAGTTCAGGTGCTGCTAAGTCTCTGAAAATAGGTTTTACCACCTCCATTACTGCATGAGGCAGACTATGCTTATGAGTGTACACTTCACCAGTTAGCAATCCTTTGTTATATTTACACCAACTGTCTTCTTCTTTGGGACACAAGCTATGTTGGGGATTTTCATCGGTTGAAGAACTATGGAAAAAAAAGAGCCCAAACAGCCTTCTTCATTTCGTCGACACTTTGTGTATTTTGCCTAATAGCCATTCCATAATAGTTCTGTATTTTGTCAATTACACTGTCAGTTAACCTTCCCTTCCCATCCAACCCTTTACCATCACTGAGTTTTTGTTTTTTGTACGAAGCTTTCAGTTGCCGAAGTCTTGTTCCCATTCGCATCTGTACGTGTCCAATACACTCAAATTTCTGCACTACAACATCATCACCATAGGGCATCAGTCCTTGAACATGTTTGAAACTTCTAGAATCACCGGCACCAAGGTAATTAACATATCGCACTTTATCACACGCCTCAGAACGCTGGAATATACTGGCAACACCAGCCACTTCCATTCCTCCACTACTGCCACTATAGTTAGCTTTGCAATTATTTTCATGTGTACCTTTATATTTTTGTGGACATCTACAATTCTTTGATATTACTGCTACATCTAAAACTTTCCCTGTATACATACTGGTGGCAGATACTACACCATGAAGAGATGTGTGTCCCCGTTTATGCCAGGTACCATCGAACGCTGCAGTCAAATCTCTGTTACCATTATTTTCCATTACTGCCTCTTCCACAGCGTTCTTCATAGATTCTATACAGACATCTTCTACTTTAGACCCTATTAATTTATTATAGGTCGTAAACTTGGTTGGGGGATTTGGAAGATTCATGATGCCACAGAAAATTGCACCTGCAGTAGCACCCTTACCAACTGAACGCAAGAAATAAACAAATCTAATGTTGTGTTCGTAGATTTTGCTACCATTTTCTTCAGTTGCAGTTACTTCAACACTGTTCCAAAAGGTGGCCATGTATGAACACTTATCACATTTCAGTTGTATTTCACTAGCAAGTCCTACGTGCTTTATTATGGAGAGTTCCAGACCGACTTCACTACAATGAATACATCTTACACAGTTTGAAAAAATTCCTTTGAGAACCGACATATCAAATATTTCATTCACATCCGATTCGCCCATAAAACATTCATAGTTTTCACTCATTGAACCAAACTTTTACTGTGAAGTATTTTCTTTCCCACTTTGACTGCTATGGGCAGGTGTACTTGAGAGGTTAGGTTCTCTCACTTGGTTATCGTCTTTATTGTTTACAGTAATAACACATACCTTTGGCTTTCCAACATTTCTCCTTTTCTTAAAAGCCTTCAGAGGATTTCTAATAACTTTACTTTTACTCATTATTATACTTCAACAAAACAGAGACTCAAGAAACAGAATTAATTACGAATATTTTCGAGATAACGACAGAGTAAATAAACATGAAACAATCGACAATCACACCAGCGATATATATTGAACCATCACAGGTTAGCCACAACACATACTTTATCTCACATCACTAAAATGTACCTGATCAACATGGACGTTAATAATAACACCATTTGACAGCAGTTTAACAGCGCCACAGTGGGTCACGCCCGTGTAGAACACATTTCAAAAAAAATTTAAAAATAGTTGTAGTCTTCGGAATTGAATAAGTTATATATCTATTAAACGGTAATAGACTGCAGATTCAGAAAACGCAAAAAAGTAAAAATTGAACTGTTCATGATTTTGAGCCTTTCCGGAGCCCCTTAAGTTATTTCATATTCATTACGTTGCCTTGGTGTTTTAGCATGTAAGTGGAGCTCCTCACGATAGTTTTACCTTAGCAATAAGCTGGCTAAGAGCTGAGCTCTGATCTGAAATAGTTTTGGTTTCAGGCATAATCTATTGTAAATTATAAAATAATTGTTTAACGGAATATGGTTTGTTCGTTTGTTAACAGGTTTCTGAAGAGTTTAGTTTCGAGTTGGCTATTTAATCAAATAGCGAGTGATTGTCACTGATGTCATTATCCCTCTTCTTAGCATTTGATACGATCAGTCTGCAAATTAACGTAATTTTTTCATTATATCAGTTCAGTACAACTTTTAAGTCCAGACGGCAAGTGTAAAATATATGACTGTGTAATGTAATTGATTCATTGGGTCTGCATTTTCAAGAAGTGGTTACCAAATTAAAGTTATTGATTACATCCAGCTACAAGTTCTGTAGTAGAAGTTTGGTAGGAGTATAGTAAGTTCGACTACAAAACCTGATTGTGAAAAACATAGGAAACATAGATTTTTATGGAACTGGATAAAGTTTCTTGTTTAGCCATAGACTATGTTACTGTACTGTGTCGTACAAGTGTACCCACACAAGCGTTCACATAGTACAGCATGCTCGCATCTAACAAGCCATACCAACGTTAACAGGAAAGTCAGAAGGCCTTGGGAGATATTTAAATATCGCAAGACGTGAAGTTCATTATTCGTGCCCTAGCTGTGAATGCGAATGAGTAATCCTTTTACATACAACATCGAGCAAAACGTTCTAGAACGTAGGATTCACAAAGACCACTTCCTGAAATTTCATAGTTCAAGAAGCGATTACTCGCAAAAATTTCCAATTTGAACTGCAGAACGATGTTTACGAAAACATCCTACTGCCTGTCTCAGATAATTTCCAGCTCCACCAAGCGTCAATGGAGACTGCAAAATTTGGACGGTGCAGCGTTTCGGTATGCACGCTTCCAACCCCTTACTGACTCGCTTCAACTGACCAGTGTAGAAGTTTGCACAAAAACAATTATTTAAATTTAGACAGTCATTAGGCTCAGAATATTGCAACAGATTTTACATCTTTTAGTTCCTGTTGTAGTGAAATCTTCCAGTCGGTTCGCTACCTATTGCATCTATTTCTATCACAAAAATGGTAAATCCATCAGTATACCGAAACTACACAAACAAAGAAGGAGCATCTAAATTGCATTGTATTATTGACTACATTACTAATGAATTATTATTAAGAATGATATATTTCGATCACGAATCTCTCAATCTTAGTGTCCTCTTCACTAAAGGAGAATATTAAAATGACAGGTGTACGCAATTACGGTATGGAGTGCATTATGAATCAATATTCTTCATGTGTACTAACATTACACGCGAAGTGTTACATACTTCTACTACGTAATACTTACAAAAGGTTATTCAGCTATGCAGTCCACTCATGCCATGTCCAGTCAAGCTATTCGAACATCCCTTTCTTGTATCAGTTGAGTATCTGTTACAGTGATGTCTTACAAACATAAAACACTAGCGTGCTTACCCTATTATCTTGTTCCGAACTGAGGTCCAAAACGTTTGTCACATAGACTCAAGACACTCCACAGGTATATGGTTATCGATGGATTCAGCCTACCAACATGTCAAAGACGTTGTGATACACATTTATTTGGTTATGTAGCAATTAACCTACTGAATTACAATCAAGAAAAATATTTAAACTTTTCAAGTGTGAGTACCGACCATTAATAATAACACACACCAATGTAGTCAAAATATTAAGAAAACCATGTGGAGAGACATGTAGATTACAAAAGGCACTTTCACCTTATTGCAAAACTACAAAGTGCTCACTTAAGTTGAATAATAAGTTGCTGTCGAAAAAAAAACATAAAAGTTGTTACAGTATGGCCTGTATCATTAAAATTTCGTATGCTAAACATGATAACTTTGTACAGAATGAAATTTATGTTATGCAGTATGAGGATAAGTGTTGCATCACAGTATATAATAACACTGTATAACTACCTACATTGCTAATGAGTTAAAATCAAGTATACTGAAGGCAATGTTGCACAATTACAGTCTAACAAATGTGTCAAAACATTTAATAACACTTTATGCCTAAATCTGAAGCCAAATAAGATCAAGACGTTTGCTACTCTTTACACCAAATTTACTTTTTCTTAAGCAGTTTAAAATAAATAAACTGTATGTTCTTCCATGCAGTCATCTTATAACAAATGTACCAACGTATTTAGTGCTGCTGCGTAGCTCTATTCCTACAAAGGTAAAATAAAGTGGGTGCACATATACTGTACTGAATGTAGTGTCTCTTCATTACAAGCCACCAAATTAATCTCAGTGTTCAATCACAAATTCTGCCGAAGTCTGATACCAAAAAATGTTAATGTATTTATCACATAAACTTTCCTACATTTCTTTTCTTTAAGTTCTGTCACTGACTTTCAAACTATTACAAGTGAAAAATGCACCTAAGTGTTTTATCACATTGGGTAACTACATTGTTAAGGAGTTAAAATAAACTGGGTGTGTATGAAAACCGACATGCTTCATTTACAGTCAAAGAAATGCTTCAAACATGTCAGTATTTAATCTGCTCGCAAAAAACAGTTCAGTGTAAAGAGATTCTCTGTCCATCCTCACCCGCCGCCCGCTGTGGACGATCAGTTCTAGGCGTTTCAGTCCGGAACCGCGCTGCTGCTACGGTTGCAGGTTCGAATCCTGCCTCAGGCATGGATGTGTGTGATGGCCTTAGGTTAGTTAGGTTTACGTAGTTCTAGGTCTAGTGCTCAGAGCCATTTTTCCATCCTCACCCACACATCCATATATTCCTGTGGGCATACACTTACATGTAATAAAACAAATAAAATTCCAAAATTACCACTTTTTCAAATTTACCTTTTTGAAGCAGGCTAAAATAAAGAGACTGTCTCTGCACCCCCACACAGTCACAAGACGTCAAAAGCATAACAGTATATAATCAAAGAGTGCCACACCATTTTTATGGGTTTGACATAAAGCGAGTTAACATGTACTGTGCTGAAACCAAAGACGTGTAGCTATAGGCTAACAAATGCCTCAAAGTCATTCAAGCACACTGTATGCCAAACGAAGATTCCAGAGTCCTTCAAAGTACGTGTCAT
This sequence comes from Schistocerca cancellata, assembly GCF_023864275.1. NCBI lineage: Eukaryota > Metazoa > Arthropoda > Insecta > Orthoptera > Acrididae > Schistocerca > Schistocerca cancellata. The sequence continues at coordinate 146,051,220 of NC_064628.1, read as the reverse complement.
ATTTTTAATACAACCACCTCATTGCACAATGCTAAATAATGAAGAAATCAACGATATGGTGCCCAGTTCATACAATGTACCAGATGGCTTGCTTTGACAAGATGGTAGAGTGTATCCATCGATAGCCCTGTATCTTTGGATTGTCTTGAGGCTCTGTCGCAAGTTCTTTGGCCAACTCAGATCACGTGAGAGATTACGACAGGCCCAGTTGTATAAGACATTACTGTCCCTCTTAGACAGCTGATCTGAGAAAGAACATTTTAAAAGTTTCAGTGGACACTGCATTTGTGTGATGTATAGCTGTACCTTCTTGTAAGTATAATGTGGTGACGTATATGACACTTTGCACGTAATTTTTGTATCGATGAGAATAATGTGTCACAAGGTACTTTGGATAATAATTGTATACACATATTGTTTTGTTATTTTGCTTTCGTACTGACAATCTGAAAATAGTGAAACTGATCACCAAAATCGATCGTCTCTAATAACAATAAAGTATCTCAGCGGTGTACTGTACGGTGCAGATTTCATCCTCCATCAAACCTGTCTAGCAACACCTGCACATATTATATATCTAAAGGATATTCTCCTGATTAATAAGGCATCTTATTATGAATCAGTTTTATATGCTATTTTCATTGATGCTATCAAACTTCACAGTTATTGCACCAGTTCCGAAACAAGCACAATTTTATTAACCTTACTTTTGTTAAATGGTAATGTTACCTTGAAACCAATCATATATGAAGAGTACTTCCACACAGGAAGATATACAAAAGTTATTTCACACTGTCCCTTCAGCCACCATTGGTCCCCAAAGAAATTTGTCTAAGAGAGGGAAAATTATAAAATTTCCATTCTATACGGCTCAGACGAAGAATTTGAAGAGATATCGATCTTTCACATTTAACTTCGATTAGAAATACACTACAGTCTCTGAGTCCTAAAGTTTCTGCATGCTTAACGACTGATAGTAATTCACGCGAAATTCTTTGATACTTAAGAACTAAGCCTATTTTATTACAACACACGAAGTACATCATTCTAAGAGTATATTAACATGTTTATCGATGCCAGTTTTTCTGGAAGTACATCCTCACACAGGTAAATCAAATATATAACTCAAGCTAATAAAGCTAGAGAGTACTCGCAAATAACATTTTTATTCACATAATGGTAGAATGGACTGAAACTACTCGAAAATCAAAAAAAGTTAAAATGACACAGAAAGTATTCCTGGATATCAACAAAACCGATGAACGCAATACGCCACTTATCAATTATGCTCTCATAATGGAGTATTAAGAACTTTAAAACATCTTTTACACAACATTGATGCAGTGTAGAATACTTCCAACATTTTTAATCCCTTCATCTTAACGGATTTGTTAGGTTATTTTCATGCCTTCTATTTTTATTATGCTGACTGACACCATTGTTACTGAACAGAATGGCTTGCGAAACCTACGTTTTTGGTGCTTCCTTGAAGTGTAAACCATGGCCACTGCTCTACTGATGAATGTGGGGAAACTCAGAAAGCAACTCTCAATTTTACGAAGAACTGCTCAGAAAATATCTTTGTCACCCCACCCGGGCACGTTATTGCGTATCCATGCAAAACAGCATTGAAACTGCCGTTGTGCCATGAAATGGCCCAATTTCACATAAAAAGTGTCGCAGACGAGTAAATCATGGTGTGTAGTGATAGTTAACGCTACACTTAACGCACACTTAACCATACTAAGTCCAAATGATCATCATTGAATTGAGGCTCAGGTATTAACGGCTGTCTACATAGTAGCCTAGGCTTAGATGTAAATTATTTGTAAGCATACTTTACATACTATAACACACTTTATAAAAAGAATTGTTAATTATCGCACTTAAATTTCCATTCCTCTGTATGAAACGTGGTTTACTTACAGCAAGGAAAAGTTAATTCGAAGGAAGGTAACATAATCTATTACAAAACAGTATACATATTTAAAAACCGAAACATACGTACTAGGAAAAGCAAATAAATACATATCCTTCAATTATTAGTTGTTACAAAATTAAAGATTACGTGTAATACATGTGGTTCGCATTTTAAGAAGTAGTATACGAGTGAATAACGAAAAATAGCTCATCTGTCAGATACTGTGATGCAGATCAAGGTGTCTTCCTGGAACATTTGTCAGAAGATATGTGTGATAAGTGAATAAAATCACGCTTTAATCTCAACGTGCTAATCACTGTGGAAGAATGCTGACATTTCCTTATCAATTTCATCAGAATAATAAGATACAGACTGCACTACCTCGGTGACAAGGACACATGACCTACTGTCGTGGCTACTGAGATTTATTTGGGGCTTAAGAACAGATGTGTCTCTACGATTTACAACGTACTGTTAAAGTGATTTAGTTGGCCATAAGTTAGTTACGTTCTACATCTGTTCCACACGTTCTATTTTCGTGCATATCTAAAGTAGGAATACAAGGAACGTCTACATCTACATCATACTCTTCAAGCCAACTAGCGATGTGTGGTGGAGGGTACTTTTGGTGCCACTAACTGACCTCCCCCCCCTACTCTGTTCCACTCGCGAATGGCACGAGCGAAGACTGATTGTCGGTGAGCCACTGTATCAGCTAGACTTTCTCGAATTTTGAATTCGCGATCATTTCGCTACGTGTATGTGAAACGTAGTAATATACTCCGCGACTCATTGAAATTTCATTAGTCAACCTCTCCGTGACGCACAATGCCTCTCTTGTAAAATCTGCCACTGCAGTTTGTTGAACATCTCTCTAATGCTGTCACGCTGACAAAACAGTCCTGTGAGGAAACGCGCCGCTCTTCTCTGGAACTTCTCCATTTCTTCTGTCAGTACTACTTGGTAAGTATCCCATACTGATGAACAACTCTGTCTGCCACTTGTGATGGTGTTGGTAGTGGTGGTAATTCCACTTACGGTCTCTCTGGCAGTTGCTCCTAAAATTTTACAGTAGGTACTGTTTCCGGTAGTTTCTCACCAATAACACTGTTGTACAATAGTGGATTTCTTTGTCTATGTGTGCGCAGTATGTTACATTCATTCACGTTCTAGGACAACTGCCAAAGCCTAACCCTTCATCAGTCCTCTGCAGGTTATTCTGCAAATTCGTCCTGTCTTCTGGCGTTGCTATTTTATTACAGACAACCACATCCTCTGCGGTCCGTCTTACGAGCAATCCACTTGGTCGGTGTCGATAAGCAACAGGATTCTAGTAATCCATTATTGAGTATCCTTAGAACAGTGATAGATTACTGGCGTCGTCCACTGAAAGTAATTTGATAACGCAAAATCGCTGTGGAAAGCGAAAAGTTCTGTATATCAAATTTCCCAAGTTACATAATCTTCTACAAGAAATTCTGAATCAGTGATTTAGCATTTCATTAGATTCAGTGGATCATATAGTGGACTTTCGTATTTTGCTACATAATTTCAAGAAAGAGCTCACATCATAGGAATATCTGATTCAGACGCAATGAAGTTAACTTTCTCAGCGCCAAACCCATAGATTCTACGGGCCAGCGTATTTTGTTGATTAAAAAACTCTACTAGTTGTTTTCACACCTTTGACTATTTACGGTGTTTACACCGTTACGCATTACTTGCGTGAATAGATGGCGAGAATGCGCGTCTTGTTTCGCCGTATTTCATTCATTATGAGTCTTTGTTTTCGCCTGCGGGTAGGAAACATTATTGGTATTCTGTGTAACAGTGCCGTAGCTTAACTGGTGGAGATATTTCCGATTTGCAGAATTTCATTGTCGATGCTCTAGATAGTGAAGACGATTTGGACAACACTGATGTCTTTGAAGGCGACTGCTATAAATCCGTTCAGGCTCAGAACTGTAAAATGGTATATTTGTTCTTGCTAGAAGTATCGTACGCAGTTTGCTGTCACAGTTCATTTCAGACCAAGAAAATAGCAATAACTGCTTTCATTACCAATCTTGCCAACAGCTACAAATAACCAAAACGGACCTGTAGGCTGACTGACACGGATACATTTCCTGCCACACTTACCACCCATAAGCGATAAATATGCCTCCCGTGTTCAAATGGCTCTGAGGACTATGGGACTTCACTTCTGAGGTCATCAGACCCCTAGAACTTAGAACTACTTAAACCTAACTAACCTAAGGACATCACACATATCCATGCCCGAGGCAAGATTCGAACCTGCGACCGTAGCAGTCGCGCGGTTCCGGACTGAAGCGCCTAGAACCGCTCGGCCACCGTGGCCGGTGCCTCCCGTGTATGGTATGTTTGCTCTTCAAAATCAGAGAAAGAAAGTGGGAAACATCTCCGAAAGAAACACTTATTAGTGTCAACTGTGCTATGTGGCGTTGTCTATGGAACCCTGTTTTACAGTATTTCACACGAAAATGTAGAGTATATCCACGTAGAAAGTGAAATACAGTTTAAATACTATATTCAGCACTCATCATTATATACTTATCAGCTCATCTACTATATTTATACGAATGGGTGACTTTTTTTACAATAATTTTACGAAAACAATTTCATATATGATAATACAATTTTTCCACGTTGTACAGACAGAACTTTGTTCATAGTTGCATAATAATAAAGACAAATTGGGTTTGAAATAGTTTTAATTTTGTACTTGTATGTTCGATATATTCCAAGATATAAAGTTCTGAACACAATCAAAACTGCGTGGCGTCTACGAACATGGACAAATATCGGGCCGGTAAGTAGAGCCTTAATTGTGGTAACAGTGAACAAGCCCCGGAAAGAAATTTTGTAGGCTATTCAGCAAAAGGATACATGGCAGATACGTAGGGTTAGGATGTCTAGGCTCATTCCATTTTTTTATCAAAACGAAAAGGAGCAATGTCTCGTGGAGCCTTTGGTGGAGTATGTAATACGAATTAAAAATGGAATAGTAGTGCTAATATTTAATTATACTTAAGAACAATTAATAACCCATTTATGGGAAGGACTGAATCCGGAAAGTAGAAAAGCTACATTTCTTAGGTACCACGATACATTCGCAGATGGATGAAGTAATAAGACAAGTTCAGCAAAGAGAACTTCTCAGTTACCACACGGAGAGCCACGAGATCAGAAATTTAGCCGCGAATAATAAAAAGACGAAGTGACGCAGTCAGGAAGTGGTGAGAAGTGAAGCCAGCTGGCAAAAGGAGTCTCGAAACTGAGGTGTCGGAGTTTGGTAAAAAAAAAAAAAAAAAAAAGGGACACATGAAGAGGGAACGTACGTTACGACAGTTATTACAAGGACAGGACAAACTCATCAGTGGCATTATGGATGGATCAAATATGCAATTACCGCCGGCCGTGGTGGCCAAGCGGTTAAAGGCGCTACAGTCTGGAACCGCGCGGCCGCTACGGTCGCAGGTTCGAATCCTGCCTCGGGCATGGATGTATGTGATGTCCTTAAGTTCGTTAGGTTTAAGTAGTTCTAAGTTCTAGGGGACTGATGACCTTAGAAGTTAAGTCCCATAGTGCTCAGAGCCATGCAATTACCTTTTGTCTGTGCTCCACAGAATGTCGAATCCTTTGGTGCCTTATTAGATTTAGGTAGTAGCAATTCGGCTATTGATCATAATCGGTGTTTGAAAGATCAGGGAATCTGTAAGTGAGAAAGGTTTCTGATGGAAAATGACTGCAGACAAATCTAGATTGATTGTAAACTAGAGCTTCCCAGTGAAGGTGACGCTGAGCAGTTTTTCATGGAAGATTAAATTTAAGACGCAAAAGTTGTTTAGGTTTTATCATCATAGGCGAGAAGCTTTCATGGCGGTACGTAGCGTGAACCACACGAAAGGGTAGAAAGGGAAAGGAAGTGAAGTACGTTAGATCATCAATTAGCCCAATTCGATACATTTGTGAAGAATAAGGTTGAGGTCCTCTGCGCAGCGTTTCCTGATGTCTTCCATAAGGAACTTGAGGTTACTCATACTTTGGAATGTGTTAAGGAGTTACCATGCATGTAATCCCCACCCAAAATGAAGGTATTGTGGGAAAAAACAAAAAAAATTAGAACAAGGGGTTATTCGACAGTTGAAGTCACCTTACGCGGCTCTGATATTCATCTAGTTGTGGATTCGTGCGTAAAGGTCCGTCTTGATCAAACCAATTTTTACAGTTCATTACTGCCTTCTTCAGATCTGTTAGAAACCGAAACAGTGTTCTAACCAACTAAGTTCAATTAGCTGAAGCAAACCCTATAAGAGGCCTGGTGATACACAAGAGAAACAAAAAAAATTATGATTAAAAGCCACGCACATCACACATACAAACAATAAAATATTCTGGTGTAGGTGTCAAAGTAAAAATTATACACGTAGTACATAGTAAGTGCTGGCGATGACGTGGATGCGTGCAGTATTTATACGAACAACTCAGACCGGCAGAGGGTACTGTAGCTAGGGTACATGTGTAACAATTATCGTAAATTTAATAGTTAAAAATGCAGTATGCGTAGTCGTTAATTAAAATTGCATCTTATGGAAAACTGAGCGTCTGACAACAAAACGTGTAGTGACGTACAATATGTGGAATTAGATCCATACTTAAAACTCACATAAAAGGTGCAGATACTTACAATGAGAAGCTCGTAGCCTGGCGAAGTGAAACACACAATTGTGTAAGAGCTAGCACAAAAAAGTTTTAAAGTAAAATCGCACCTATAAATCAAAACCTTCCAGCTTGACAAATCAAGTAAACCAATACTGTAAGTGTAAGATAATTTACGAAACAGTTACTATTAATAAAAAGTCAACAGTCGAGAACACATCCGGAGTGGGATCTTCATGGCGCCGCCTCGCGACTTCTTGTTTTCCTGTGGCGGTTGTTCTAGAAGAAGGCGCAGTCTACCCGCCGGTGGCGGACAGCGCACACGACCGCAGGCCAAGCTGCTGCGGCTCTCTGCGCTGCCAAAACTACTGTGCTTCTGAATACATCAAAATAAGCATTATGTCTTCAGTTGGTGAGTAGTGGATTACCGCGAGTTGAAAATAAGGTTGTGTTAAGATTAGTGCCAGAGCGGGACTTACATTCATATTTCGTTTTCTAGAGGAGTGTCAGTGTTTACTAACATATACCTTAATCAGGCTTATAACCAAATAATTTTAGAGGAGGGTCGCCGCATTTCTGATGCTGATTAAAATTTATTGGAATTTAACAAGGTTTCCTTTGAGCTAGCAACAGTTGATGCAGTTTTGTCCCGGTTGATGACGGCAGTATTTACCTATGCATTGTTTAGATCTGTTTACCATTACTTCTATTATTTCGCAATACGCAGCAGTTCTGAAACCTTCCCGTGTCCTCTACAGGTTGTTACAAAAAGGTACGGCCATACTTTCAGGAAACATTCCTCACACACAAATAAAGAAAACATGTTATGTGGACATGTGTCCGGAAACGCTTAATTTCCATGTTAGAGCTCATTTTAGTTTCGTCAGTATGTACTGTACTTCCTCGATTCTTCGCCAGGTGGCCCAATTGAAGGAAGGTAATGTTGACTTCGGTGCTTGTGTTGACATGCGACTCATTGCTCTACAGTGCTAGCATCAAGCACATCAGTACGTAGCATCAACAGGTTAGTGTTCATCACGATCACGGTTTTGCAAAAAAAATGGTTCAAATGGCTCTGAGCACTATGGGACTCAACTGCTGAGGTCATTAGTCCCCTAGAACTTAGAACTAGTTAAACCTAACTAACCTAAGGACATCACACACAACCATGCAAAAGGCAGGATTCGAACCAGCGACCGTAGCGGTCTCGCGGTTCCAGACTGCAGCGCCAGAACCGCGCGGCCACTTCGGCCGGCCATGGTTTTCCAGTCAGTGCAGTGTTTACAAATGCGGAGTTGGCAGATACCCATTAGATGTATGGATTAGCACGGGGCAATAGCCGTGGCGCGGTACGTTTGCATCGAGACAGATTTCCAGAACGAAGGTGTCCCGACAGGAAGACGTTCGAAGCAACTGATCGGCGTCTTAGGGGGCACAGAACATTCCAGCCTATGACTCGAGACTGGGGAAGTCCTAGAACGACGAGGACACCTGCAATGGACGAGGCAATTCTTCGTGCAGATAACCCTAATGTCAGCGTCAGAGAAGTTGCTGCTCTACAAGGTAACGTTGACCACGTCACTGTATGGAGAGTGCTACGGGAGGACCAGTTGTTTCCGTACCATGTACAGCGTGTGCAGGCACTATCAGCAGCTGATTGGCCTCCACGGATACACTTCTGCGAATGGTTCATCCAACAATGCGTCAATCCTCATTTCAGTGCAAATGTGCTCTTTACGGATGAGGCTTCATTACAACGTGATCAAATTGTAAATCTTCACAATCAACATGTGTGGGCTGACGAGAATCCGCACGCAATTGTGCAATCACGTCATCAACACAGATTTTCTGTGAACGTTTGGGCAGGCATTGTTGGTGGTGTCTTGATTGTGCCCCATGTTCCACCTACGCTCAATGGAGCACGTTATCATGATTTCATACGGGATACTCTACCTGTGCTGCCAGAACATGTGCCTTTACAAGTACGACACAACATGTGGTTCATGCACGATGGAGCTCCTGCACATTGCAGTCGAAGTGTTCGTACGCTTCTCAGCAACAGGTTCGGTGACCGATGGATTGGTAGAGGCGGACCAATTCCATGGCCTCCACGCTCTCCTGGCCTCAACCCTCTTGACTTTCATTTACGGGGGCATTTGAAATCTTTTGTCTATGCAACCCCGGTACCAAATGTAGAGACTCTTCGTGCTCGTATTGTGGACGGCTGTGATACAATACGCCATTATCCAGGGCTGCATCAGCGCATCAGGGATTCCATGCGACGGACGGTGGATGCATGTATCCTCGCTAACGGAGGACATTTTGAACATTTTCTGTAACAAAGTGTTTGACGTCACGCTGGTACGTTCTGTTGCTGTGTGTTTCCATTCCATGATTAATGTGATTTGAAGAGAAGTAATAAAATGAGCTCTAACATGGAAAGTAAGCGTTTCCGGACACATGCCCACATAACATATTTTCTTTCTTTGTGTGTGAGGAATGTTTCCTGAAAGTTTGGCAGTACCTTTTTGTAACACCCTGTATATCTCTTTTGTTACGCAACCTTCCCTTTTACAATAACCTATGAAACCTTCCCTTAGGATTTCTACCTCTTGCTTAATAATAACAAATGAAATCTTCCCTTTGAAATTAATTCTCTTTCTCAATCTTCGCATACAAACGTAAATGCTGCTTATTAAAAGTTATTTTCTGATTATTTCGACGAAACATAGAATGTGTCGTCGTCGTGGCCCTCAGTCGTTACCTGCAATAACCCAAAACTGTTCCTTACCTTCTTTACTGCTGATGGATCGCCATCTGACTGCTACATCGAACTGCGACATGAATATACTTACTCTGTTTTACTATACTTTATTAGCTGCTGGTGGGCTGTCATAATAAGTGGCTGCATTTATTACCAAATCTGACGTTATTCTTTAATAGAAAAACTGACGTTATTCTTTAATAGCAAAGCTGACGTTATTCTTTAATTAATTTGACTGAAGTTACGTAATTCATAGTTAAACTTTTTCTTGACAAAATAAAATTTTGCCAAGTTTTACGTTGATGGTTTTTGAGATGGATTATAATCGGTAATGCAATATTGTTGGCAAAAATTAATTATATTCTGAATGAAATGATTTTAAAAACGTTGAAACGGGACTTATGTTTTACAATAATCTTACAACTAGCAATGCTCAAACATACCTTCAGTAGTCTTGAGTTTCTGAAAAATTTAATTCAATAGTATTAGTTGCTCTTATGGTATTAGTTAGCTGATGTCTCTGTACATCCGTTTATAATCTCTTGTAAATCATAACTAGTAGCTGGCAGGCACACCGCTCCTCTCAACCTCTCGCTTCAGACCTGCTACAGACTCGCTTCACATCTCGCTTACTACTGACTTTCTACGATCGCTAAAGTGCGGTCTCTCCCCCCAACAATGCTTTCTGGTGCAGACAATCCCTGCTACCATTACAAAATGTATCAATGCGCGGTCTTTCTCGCTCTTTTCTTAAAATGTATCCATGCGCTGTCTCTCCCGCCCTTTTAAAAATTATATCAATGTGCGGTCTCTCTTGCCAACAATACTTTGGTGCAGACGTTCCCTGCTACCACAATTATTTCCAACATGACAATTATTAATTATTCCTACTTAATCCTATTAATAAAATATAAACATCTTTCATAAATTGTGGTTTGACAATAGACAATCGAAATATACACGTCTTACAGTTCTATTGACGAGCATCTGTTGGACTTAAAGGAAGTACTGAACGGTTTCGAAAGGCCGGCTTCACAACAAGCAAACAATGCGATATAATAAAGACCACCAGCCAATTTCTTCTTAACCAGTTGGAAGCGAGATGTACATTAACAACCTTCAGGGTGCCAGTAAAGCCTCTGAAGTTACTAGGGAATTTTTACCCAGTTTCAAATATGGTGCTGTTAAGTGACTTACGAACGATTAACGAACTAAGCTCATCTGACTCAAATTAAACCAGGTGTTAAAGGTTAAGTGGGTTTCTTCGGCTGATCGCCGAAACCAAGGCGGGGTAGTATGTGCCATAGTTGGAACTGTTCCAGCGTATGACCTAGGTTGATAATAGTTCCACCGTCTGCGACCGACGAGACCGCTACGAGAGACGGTTTATCTGTGGGCCTACAAGGAGGAAGCGCAGAGTGACAGTACGCAGTACGGAGTGAGAGGAGAAAGAGGACATCTGTGAGGACTTTCCTCGTAAACAGAACTTAGAAGCTGGATTTGCGTGTCTCCGTATACCTATCCTTTGAAAGACTGTACATGGGTCTCTACTATGGAAGTGTACCAGTATATATTTGTGGTGTCTGTGGCGAACCTGGGCTACGCTCACTCTTCGTGCTAAAAGGTGCAGTCATATTTGCTGAGTTACGTCTTAGATGGCAGTGAAATGTAGAAACACACGGAAAGTTGCTTTGGGCGCTGCCATTGCTGCTTGCTATTTTCTGAATCCGACTTCTGCTCACGTGATGAACTACTAGTTGCTGAGATCTGTACCGATTTTTACGCGGGCCAGCAGTTTAAGTGAAGGGAAAAACTGTTGAACTGCCTTGATGTTAAAAACAGTGACTACTGGCTACTAACTATAGTCTTTAGCAGGTTTGATTCCCATTGCAATTATTACTTGAAAGAATCGATGCACTATATGTCTGCCGCATGTAGGAAGGAGAGCGACGCCGTTGCAGCACGCAGTGAACAAAGGAAAGTTAACGTGGTTTATATTTTATATTATCATGAATTTACTCTGTCTGTTATGAAAACATTTTCTAATGTCAGTCGGATGTGCTGAAGGTAGTTTTCCTAATGATTGCTGTAACAGTCTCTAACCACATTCATTCCCTGTCTTTGTGTAATAATATGCTGAAGAGAACAATAGGATGCGTAGTTTCCTTTGGCAATTATGAGTGTATGTGGGTATTGCCTGGGTTTCAATTTAATCTTTTACAATAAAGCCGCACTTGCCGACCGGTCTTAACTAATTTATAAATTCCTCAAGGACACAGTTGAGTGTTACTTGTCAGCTTGTTAATAACTAAAACAATAATTCCTTCTTCGGTGAAAGACATTTTGGCTTAAGCTACCTTCATGAGACTTTTCTTAGCTGGTTCATATTCGTGGATTTTTTTCTTCTAAGTAGTTATTCCTTGATCTTAAATTCATATTGCCTTGAGCTCTGTGTTCACGCGAGTTGGCTTTTGCATGTTGAAGTTGGTTGGTGTTAAATGTAATAAAAGTGTCAATAAACGTATTTTAGAAAGCATATGAACCAAGCTCAGTAATCCCTCCACACCTTTAATACTGGTGGAAAAGTATTGTGGGCAAATGTTGAAATTATAGCCATAGATATCAATCACTCCCGTGATAAATTGTACAGAAAAGTCGCCTTGGCTTTTGTTACTAAGTGCACACTGATACTGTCTCTAGCTGGCAAATGTGAAACAATGAAATATATAGCTTAGTGGGCGGTCGATGACTAGGTCATTAAAGGCAGAGCACGCGATCACATTGGTCAAGGAATGGCAAGGAATCAAAATTCTTATAAGAATAGGAATTAAGTTTACTGGAAGAGTCCACCAATTGTGAAAATTATGTGGATTAAACTGTCTAGTGCGCTTAATATATTTACGTATTACGCCGTTTGTCAAATGCAATCTTCGGATATGAAACTCAGAACTGAAAAACGTTAATCTGTGCTAGTATTAAACACCCATGACTAATCGTGGGGGGGGGGTCAGCTAATGTGAATTGACATTAATCTGAAATGGTTTAGGGAAAGAACAGAAAACCTGAAACGTTATCACTGGGTGTTATTTTTATGTCCAATTCACCTAAGTCCAGAACGCAAACAAGCCCACTACATTGCTCAGTTTATATTTCAGTGTCCGATGGGCTTAGTTCATATTAGCTGTTAGTCTAATACATCTGAACACTGTTATATTGCTAAGTAACACTTTTTTCAATCACGTAATTGGGACACATTAATGTACCTACAATGGGAGACAACTACTAAGAAGCCTTGGTTAACAGAAGAAATACTTCAGTTGATCGACGAAAGAAGGAAATCATGTTCATGAAAATAAGATTACAGGGATACACGTCGCTTAGGTATGAGATCAATGGGAAGTGCAGGGAATCTAATGTGAAATCACTGCAGGGAATGTATGAAGAAATCTAAAAAGGAAAAAAGAAAAAAAATGAGGTATGTGGTTGAACAGATGTGAGATACAGAAAGCTTTCTGTGAAATCAACAGCATGGCATTAGCATTAAGAGTGGAAAATGAATTACACTTTTAAACGCAGATCAGAGAGCAGAAAGATGGAAAGAGTATGTTGAGGGCATCTGCAAAAAAAAGAAACGAAAGACATAAGCAATCCTGTATTAGAGCCTGGTTTTGACAAACTATTGATGACTTGCGATTAAACAAGGCGAAACTAGGTGTCTTCGTCCAGAGAGAAAGGCGATGCTACTAATTAAGTGCTGATTCCTTATGACCCAATCCTCGGTAAAAGGTAAAAACACATCATATTGTAAATTAGTAATTTATAATTATATTTGAATGCATTTTGATCACAGAAAATTTGGGGTGGGAGAGTAGTTACAGGGGTTACTGTTGCAGATATTTTGATGCTCAGAGAAGTACACTCCTGGAAATGGAAAAAAGAAAACATTGACACCGGTGTGTCAGACCCACCATACTTGCTCCGGGCACTGCGAGAGGGCTGTACAAGCAATGATCACACGCACGGCACAGCGGACACACCAGGAACCGCGGTGTTGGCCGTCGAATGGCGCTAGCTGCGCAGCATTTGTGCACCGCCGCCGTCAGTGTCAGCCAGTTTGCCGTGGCATACGGAGCTCCATCGCAGTCTTTAACACTGGTAGCATGCCGCGACAGCGTGGACGTGAACCGTATGTGCAGTTGACGGACTTTGAGCGAGGGCGTATAGTGGGCATGCGGGAGGCCGGGTGGACGTACCGCCGACTTGCTCAACACGTGGGGCGTGAGGTCTCCACAGTACATCGATGTTGTCGCCAGTGGTCGGCGGAAGGTGCACGTGCCCTTCGACCTGGGACCGGACCGCAGCGACGCACGGGTGCACGCCAAGACCGTAGGATCCTACACAGTGCCGTAGGGGACCGCACCGCCACTTCCCAGCAAATTAGGGACACTGTTGCTCCTGGGGTATCGGCGAGGACCATTCGCAACCGTCTCCATGAAGCTGGGCTACGGTCCCGCACACCGTTAGGCCGTCTTCCGCTCACGCCCCAACATCGTGCAGCCCGCCTCCAGTGGTGTCGCGACAGGCGTGAATGGAGGGACGAATGGAGACGTGTCGTCTTCAGCGATGAGAGTCGCTTCTGCCTTGGTGCCAATGATGGTCGTATGCGTGTTTGGCGCCGTGCAGGTGAGCGCCACAATCAGGACTGCATACGACCGAGGCACACAGGGCCAACACCCGGCATCATGGTGTGGGGAGCGATCTCCTACACTGGCCGTACACCACTGGTGATCGTCGAGGGGACACTGAATAGTGCACGGTACATCCAAACCGTCATCGAACCCATCGTTCTACCATTCCCAGACCGGCAAGGGAACTTGCTGTTCCAACAGGACAATGCACGTCCGCATGTATCCCGTGCCACCCAACGTGCTCTAGAAGGTGTAAGTCAACTACCCTGGCCAGCAAGATCTCCGGATCTGTCCCCCATTGAGCATGTTTGGGACTGGATGAAGCGTCGTCTCACGCGGTCTGCACGTCCAGCACGAACGCTGGTCCAACTGAGGCGCCAGGTGGAAATGGCATGGCAAGCCGTTCCACAGGACTACATCCAGCATCTCTACGATCGTCTCCATGGGAGAATAGCAGCCTGCATTGCTGCGAAAGTTGGATATACACTGTACTAGTGCCGACATTGTGCATGCTCTGTTGCCTGTGTCTATGTGCCTGTGGTTCTGTCAGTGTGATCATGTGATGTATCTGACCCCAGGAATGTGTCAATAAAGTCTTCCTGGTACAATGAATTCACGGTGTTCTTATTTCAATTTCCAGGAGTGTAGAATAACACAGCGGAGCAATGATAAGGGAACGTAACGTGTTGTACGGTCTATTCTGCGTATTAACTTTAGACTATCCCTTGCACAAAAGTATATCTTATGCCTGCGAAGTATTTAGAGAGGAGCTACATTACAGCTTTCAGATAACATTTGAATCGTTATATATTTTCATAAATTGTTTACCTTCTTATTTATCTTAATGAATATTTGTCACGAATGCAAGTTAATTTTGTATGGAGTAAAGTCGTACACAGCTTAAGGTGCAATCAGTCACCGGTACTCAACAAACAAGATAATTATGAAAATACCACAGAAACGAGTGACAATGAATTCTGTTTATCGCGGACAGACCAAAACATTCTTCTGCGAATACAGTGTGATTCCTCGTGATTTTATCACGGCACGTAGGCAGGTAGGTTAGAAAATTTAAAAAGGGAAATGGATAGGTTAAAGTTAGATATAGTGGGAATTAGTGAAGTTCGGTGGCAGGAGGAACAAGACTTCTGGTCAGATGACTACAGGGTTATAAACACAAAGTCAAATAGAGGTAATGCAGGAGTAGGTTTAATAATGAATAGGAAAATAGGAATGCGGGTAAGCTACTACAAACAGCATAGTGAACGCATTATTGTGGCCAAGATAGATACGAAGCCCACGCCTACTACAGTCGTACAAGTTTATATGCCAACTAGCTCTGCAGATGATGAAGAAATTGAAGAAATGTATGATGAAATAAAAGAATATATTCAGATAGTGAAGGGAGACGAAAATTTAATAGTCATGGGTGACTGGAATTCGAGTGTAGGAAAAGGGAGAGAAGGAAACGTAGTAGGTGAATATGGATTGCGGCTAAGAAATGAAAGAGGAAGCCGCCCGGTAGAATTTTGCACAGAGCACAACTTAATCATAGCTAAGACTTGGTTTAAGAATCATGATAGAAGGTTGTATACATGGAAGAACCCTGGAGATACTAAAAGGTATCAGATATATTATATAATGGTAAGACAGAGATTTAGGAACCAGGTTTTAAATTGTAAGACATTTCCAGGGGCAGATGTGGACTCTGACCACAATCTATTGGTTATGACCTGTAGATTAAAACTGAAGAAACTGCAAAAAGGTGGGAATTTAAGGAGATGGGACCTGGATAAACCGAAAGAACCAGAGGTTGTACCGAGTTTCAGGGAGAGCATAAGGGAACAATTGACAGGAATGGGGGAAAGAAATACAGTAGAAGAAGAATGGGTAGCTTTGAGGGATGAAGTAGTGAAGGCAGCAGAGGATCAAGTAGGTAAAAAGACAAGGGCTAGTAGAAATCCTTGGGTAACAGAAGAAATATTGAATTTAATTGATGAAAGGAGAAAACATAAAAATGCAGTACATGAAGCAGGCAAAAAGGAATACAAACGTCTCAAAAATGAGATCGACAGGAAGTGCAAAATGGATAAGCAGGGATGGCTAGAGGACAAATGTAGGGATGTAGAGGCTTATCTCACTAGGGGTAAGATAGATACTGCCTATAGGAAAATTAAAGAGACCTTTGGAGATAAGAGAACCACTTGTATGAACATAAAGAGCTCAGATGGAAACCCAGTTCTAAACAAAGAAGCGAAAGCAGAAAGGTGAAAGGAGTATATAGACGGTCTATACAAGGGCGATGCACTTGAGGACAATATTATGGAAATGGAAGAGGATGTAGATGAAGATGAAATGGGAGATACGATACTGCGTGAAGAGTTTGACAGAGCACTGAAAGGCCTGAGTCGAAGCAAGGCCCCCGGAGTGGACAACATTCCATTGGAACTACTGATGGCCTTGGGAGAGCCAGTCCTGACAAAACTCTACCATCTGGTGAGGAAGATGTATGAAACAGGCGAAATACCCTCAGACTTCAAGAAGAATATAATAATTCCAATCCCAAAGAAAACAGGTGTTGACAGATGTGAAAATTATCGAACAATCAGTTTAATAAGCCACAGCTGCAAAATACTAACACGAATTCTTTACAGTCGAATGGAAAAACTAGTAGAAACCGATCTCGGGGTAGATCAGTTTGGATTGAGTAGAAATACTGGAACACGTGAAGCAATACTGACCTTACGACTTATCTTAGAAGAAAGATTAAGGAAAGGCAAACCTACGTTTCTAGCATTTGTAGACTTAGAGAAAGCTTTTGACAATGTTGACTGGAATACTCTCTTTCAAATTCTAAAGGTGGCAGGGGTAAAATACAGGGAGAGAAAGGCTATTTACAATTTGTACAGAAACCAGATGGCAGTTATAAGAGTCGAGGGACATGAAAGGGAAGCAGTGGTTGGGAAGGAAGTAAGACAAGGTTGTAGCCTCTCCCCGATGTTATTCAATCTGTATATTGAGCAAGCAGTAAGGGAAACAAAAGAAAAATTCTGAGTAGGTATTAAAATCCAGGGAGAAGAAATAAAAACGTTGAGGTTTGCCGATGACATTGTAATTCTGTCAGAGACAGCAAAGGACTTGGAAGAGCAGTTGAACAGAATGGTTGGTGTCTTGAAGGGAGGATATAAGATGAACATCAACAAAATCAAAACGAGTATAATGGAATGTAGTCGAATTAAGTCAGGTGATGTTGAGGGTATTAGATTAGGAAATGAGACACTTAAAGTAGTAAAGGAGTTTTGCTATTTGGGGAGCAAAATAACTGATTATGGTCGAAGTAGAGAGGATATAAAATGTAGACTATCAATGGCAAGGAATGCGTTTCTGAAGAAGAGAAATTTGTTAACATCGAGTATAGATTTAAGTGTCAGGAAGTCATTTCTGAAAGTATTTGTATGGAGTGTAGCCATGTATGGAAGTGAAACATGGACGGTAAATAGTTTGGACAAGAAGAGAATAGAAGCTTTCGAAATGTGGTGCTACAGAAGAATGCTGAAGATTAGATGGGTAGATCACGTAACTAATGAGGAAGTATTGAATAGGATTGGGGAGAAGAGAAGTTTGTGGCACAACTTGACCAGAAGAAGGGATCGGTTGGTAGGACATGTTCTGAGGCATCAAGGGATCACCAATTTAGTATTGGAGGGCAGCGTGGAGGGTAAAAATCGTAGGGGGAGACCAAGAGATGAATACACTAAGCAGATTCAGAAGGATGTAGGTTGCAGTAGGTACTGGGAGATGAAGAAGCTTGCACAGGATAGAGTAGCATGGAGAGCTGCATCAAACCAGTCTCAGGACTGAAGACCACAACAACAACAACAACAACAACAACGTAGGGAAGACAAAACCATTTCTCAGTAGGTCGTTGGACAGGGAAACTAGATATTCTGAAAAATTTCCTCTAGACGATTCAACGTAGATTCGGTACACCGCAATGCTGTGAAGCGCAGATCTCACCGTATGAGATTCAGAGGGTAATATAGAGCGACACAATGGATGAGGAATTTCATGACTTTCGGGAGATATTTTATGGTCTTCTCCACAGCTGACTAATCAGCAAAATAGGAGCTCACAGAATATTGGTCCAGCAACGTGGTTGGATGCAGTACTTCAGAGCGTACAAAAATGTACACGTTCTTCTTAGCGGGGCGTATTCGTGAGACCAAGCTACTTTCAAGCGTTCCGCAAGAGGTGGTTGGTAGACATATGAGGCCGAGAATCGCTATTTATTGTATTTTCTCTGTGGTTGGCTTTAGTATACGCTCAAGTCCGCTAATTGTTAGCTCCAAATCAGTCACATATTAGAAATCTGTCTGTCCAGAATGGATTTTATAGCTTGTGTCGACGAGATATAAGTTTTTTACAATATTAGAAAACCCTTTACTGTAATTGAAGTTCGGTGTGCAGCTTTAGATACAGGACGCAGTGGCTATATACAAATTTTAGAAACGTGAAGTCACCTCATTACGATGAAATAAAGTGTAGTCACCTTACACTTGAACCGTATTAAGCATAAAAATTTATTGTTTAAAAACCGTTAAAGTTTACTATTATTACTCTCTCTGAAGCTAAAATGGCATGCAGTGAACGCTTCGCGCACTGGATAGTCCTACAGTGATATTAAAAATACTTACATTCATATACACTCCCGGAAATTGAAATAAGAACACCGTGAATTCATTGTCCCAGGTTGGGGAAACTTTATTGACACATTCCTGGGGTCAGATACATCACATGATCACACTGACAGAACCACAGGCACATAGACACAGGCAACAGAGCATGCACAATGTCGGCACTAGTACAGTGTATATCCACCTTTCGCAGCAATGCAGGCTGCTATTCTCCCATGGAGACAATCGTAGAGATGCTGGATGTAGTCCTGTGGAACGGCTTGCCATGCCGTTTCCACCTGGCGCCTCAGTTGGACCAGCGTTCGTGCTGGACGTGCAGACCGCGTGAGACGACGCTTCATCCAGTCCCAAACATGCTCAATGGGGGACAGATCCGGAGATCTTGCTGGCCAGGGTAGTTGATTTAACACCTTCTAGAGCACGTTGGGTGGCACGGGATACATGCGGACGTGCATTGTCCTGTTGGAACAGCAAGTTCCCTTGCCGGTCTAGGAATGGTAGAACGATGGGTTCGATAACGGTTTGGATGTACCGTGCACTATTCAGTGTCCCCTCGACGATCACCAGTGGTGTACGGCCAGTGTAGGAGATCGCTCCCCACACCATGATGCCGGGTGTTGGCCCTGTGTGCCTCGGTCGTATGCAGTTCTGATTGTGGCGCTCACCTGCACGGCGCCAAACACGCATACGACCATCATTGGCACCAAGGCAGAAGCGACTCTCATCGCTGAAGACGACACGTCTCCATTCGTCCCTCCATTCACGCCTGTCGCGACACCACTGGAGGCGGGCTGCACGATGTTGGGGCGTGAGCGGAAGACGGCCTAACGGTGTGCGGGACCGTAGCCCAGCTTCATGGAGACGGTTGCGAATGGTCCTCGACGATACCCCAGGAGCAACAGTGTCCCTGATTTGCTGGGAAGAGGCGGTGCGGTCCCCTACGGCACTGCGTAGGATCCTACGGTCTTGGCGTGCACCCGTGCGTCGCTGCGGTCCGGTCCCAGGTCGACGGGCACGTGCACCTTCCGCCGACCACTGGCGACAACATCGATGTACTGTGGAGACCTCACGCCCCACGTGTTGAGCAATTCGGCGGTACGTCCACCCGGCCTCCCGCATGCCCACTATACGCCCTCGCTCAAAGTCCGTCAACTGCACATACGGTTCACGTCCACGCTGTCGCGGCATGCTACCAGTGTTAAAGACTGCGATGGAGCTCCGTATGCCACGGCAAACTGGCTGACACTGACGGCGGCGGTGCACAAATGCTGCACAGCTAGCGCCATTCGACGGCCAACACCGCGGTTCCTGGTGTGTCCGCTGTGCCGTGCGTGTGATCATTGCTTGTACAGCCCTCTCGCAGTGTCCGGAGCAAGTGTGGTGGGTCTGACACACCGGTGTCAATGTGTTCTTTTTTCCATTTCCAGGAGTGTATGCCTCGTAACCTAATAAGTTCACATTTCTTTCAGTCTTAACTCTCTGCAGTAAGCTCTGCGCCAGTAAGCATTATGGTACTTTGTCCTCATACCCATCCCAGCATGAAATACCGACCCATTCAAGATTCCTTCCTTACTTTCAAAATGTTACTTTCTTCACCGATACTGCAGAGAGCCAGCTTATTCAGTACCTTATCAGCCTGTCTAAGTTTCAGGCACTCTCCTGCAGCACCACATCTCAGATACCTCGATTTCTTTCTGTTGCGGTTTTCCCACAGTACCTGATTAACTACATACAACTCTGGACTCCAAATGTACAGTCATGCTCAAAAGTATCCGAACGACCTGAATTGAAATTCGCCTGATTCGCCTGAAACCCGCATAACGCAGCTGTCTGGCAGGTTCTCTAATCGCTCCTCAGTACAGTCGTTTGACTATTGAAATGAGTTCCAACAAGTCACCTCAAGATAACAGTGCTCTGTATCGCAATAACTCAAGATGTAAAGTTATATCACGATACTACAAATATCAGGGAACACCTTATCACATATAAAACGTCCTTAAGGCTTGTAAGCTTGCTCACATTTATTACCATAAATGAAATACCTGAATGTTACCACTCTCATTACTATGTCAGATAGGTAATTCACGTAGTAAGTTCGGCGTATTCATGATTTCCTCTTCAAAGTAACATACCGTACTTATTATTTAACACAAAATGTCATTAAAAATTTAAGTCATTCACGAGCAGCAAGTTCAGAATATGTATGAACATCAAATGACACGACGAACCGTCCCGTTCTACATATTTATTCAGACCCAGGTCATGTAGACTAAGCAAAGATTACGTGACTGACGGAAACTAACAGTCATTCGTGACTATGCATACAGAGAGTGATATACCTCGATTTTAGACAGTTTGAGTTGGCAAATATCAAAAAATGGTTCAAATGGCTCTAAGCCCTCTGGGATTTTACTTCTGAGGTCATCAGTCCCCTAGAACGTAGAACTCCTTAAACCTAACTAACCTAAGGACATCACAAACATCCATGCCGAGGAAGGATTTGAACCTGCGACCGTAGCGGTCGCGCGGTTCCAGAACGTAGCGCCTAGAACCGCACGGCAACCCCGGCCGGCGACAAATATCAACTTTAAAATACATAACGTACACAGTTTTAACGGACAGGAACTCCTTCCCAGCATCTATTGTCCCTGTTAACGAATTACGACAAGTGTTAAATATTGCTTCTTTACAAGTAACTTACTTGAAATGCCGTGAGGTAAAGCGTTGTGTTGGCCAGGGATTCGAACCCAGAACCTAGTCAGATTGTTATCGAAGCACAATCAACTGTGCATATCGGATTTTCTCGGTAGTGGCTAAATGTTTTAACTGAAATGTCGAGACGTATGGGTTTGTTACACCAGCAGCGACATGTGAGCATGTTTGAACTAGAAATAATATGACGAAGAGTTCAGCGCTGACTGGGAATCGAACCCAACACATACCGTTGTTGACTACACACAAAGAGACGTCAGCTACTGAATTTTTCTCCACCAGCATCCTTGAACTTACAGTGATCTCGCAGCGATTCGAAGCCATTCACGCGCTATATGTGGAGATGTCGAAGAATCTGCAGTTTTGAACAAATTGTAGTCGAGCTGTATTATCACGAAGGGATCAAATTCCGCCTTAAAGGTGGTCTGAGTTGCATTCCCAGTTCAGAACCAATTTTATCGACGTACAGAAGCTCAAATAAAAGATGGAATAAGCGTCCTGTACCCTACATAGCGTTGGTTTCGTCACTAGAAATAAATAACTCGTATAATAAAGGTTACTGGCGAGAGTTTCTACTTGTCGCCACTCCTAACATTATTTTGGTTCAACCTAAAGTCTACTTGGTACAGAAGGAATATCATGATTAACGTGAATTTCAGACCACATTGCCATTACACCTTCATCACTTGGCGTAGCAAGAAAAGAATAGAATCTGTCTCTCCCTATCAAAAACCATCGTCAGAAGTTGGAATCGAACCTAGACCACAAATATATAATCCTAATACCAAACCAAGAGATCAACGACTCCTCTGCTCATAACGCCGTTGTGCCACACTGGATCAGAATTGTAACACACAGGCCCCCTCTAGTGATTTGCAACTTGATCAGTACATTCCTTTACTTGGTTGACCGAATCGCCATGAACTAGCTGCCACAGCTACCCAGTGCATACATTCGACACTGTTTTGTAATCACCTAAATAAATTCACATAACAGCTTCCCAAACAGAACTGCCAACAGTGTAGGATGCAGAAATTTAAATAGGAAGTGTTTCTTTCCACTTGAGCTACTCTATTGCGCCATCTGTTTGTTGAAAATGTCGTGCAGTGCAAAAGAAAAGCTGTAACTGTCTGTCTCTCACAGGTCTAGATCCGGCCATATGCATCATCTCACAGCACTGTGGAATGTGGAAGTTCTGGAGGAATTGTTATTGACTTCTGGAGGTGCCACAAAGACATGTTAGTTAGTAGCGTAATGGTATGCATCGCGCACTGTAGTTAAGATGTCTCAAGTTCGAGTACACTCACTACTAAATTTTTTAAAACGCAATTCTACTGTCTGCTGAAGTTATCAATCTAATGGAACTTTGAACATAATTCCCTTCACATCTCAACCCAAAATAGTCGCATGTGGAAAAAGGGCAAACTTCTGCGAGACTTTGTTCTATTCAGGTTTAATAGACGGCCAGGCAGCAGATGTATTTCGAAACGTCACAAAAGTATTTTCTACATTAGCTGTCGTGTGGTCTGCATGCATGTAATCAATAGACCGGATATGCATTGTCAGACTGTTATAGATAATATCAGAGAATTCGCATATATCGTTGATGATCGATTTCTCTCTCTTGTTTACTATTGGTTTAACAACACTAAAAAACACCTTACGAAAGTGCACTGTACTATAAAAAATTAAATAAAATTACACATGATAGACTTACGACGAAAGTCTGTTTTAATCAAATTGGGTATCTGTACACAAGCGTGCCTCTATCGGCACGAATTGGTAAAATACTACTCACTTAGATCTCGATTGGGACTGTGTTTAATTAGTATGCTGTATCATGCTCAAGACGTAAGCTAATGTGGAATTTCATAAATAAAGTTATGTACTCCTAGAAACCCAAAACTTCCTTGTCAGCAGCGTAAAGAGGCGTTACCTGTAGCGCAGCATTGTAAGTTTTTCACAATTGCGCTATGAGCCGAAAGTATTTTCTTACGATTTCTCTATCGATGTTTGATCTGACTGCTTGTAGCACTTTCACAGACGGGATAAAAACGTCATTGTGAGCTAGACTAGAACTGCGAACCACAACAAACGCTTTATCACAAGTCAGCACGTAGCGACAGAGCCAGCGAAGAGTTCTGTATTCCGTCTTCCTCTTGCGAGGAAAATAGTGCCTAGAAATCGTAAACAGCTAGAGATTAGTTGCGATTTCCATGTTCAACGACTTTCCTGGGCTGAAAACCGTTAATTTACAATCTTTTGTTACACCTCAAGTGATAATAATTCAGATTATTCAATGGAAATGACAGGAAAAATCAAGTGAACTTTCAGACTTAGTTCCGTGCATTCCAGGAAGTAACTCGTCGATTACAGAGTTACCAAACATACCTTGCCTTGTTGCCCAACCTCAGGTACAGTACCAGCAGGAAGAAGACGAATCGATGTGATACTACAGCGGGCTGGGAAGTGATCATAGCTGGCGTCTCAAAGACGCGGCTGCTATGGCCTGGAGTACGTCTGATTCGCATTTCTGTTACTAGGTTTAGAGACTGGCACGTAGTTACTAATAATAGAACTGACAGAAAACTAAGCATCATAAATCAGTAACTCTAATAGTTGTTTTTATATTTCTTCAGTAAGTGTACTGAAAACAAAGAAACTCATTCACGGACGTTTTCGTCCCTCACCAATAGTCGAGCACAACAAACAAATAAAAGAACAATATGTGTGTGTGTGTGTGTGTGTGTGTGTGTGTGTGTGTGTGTGTGAAAGAGAGAGAGAGAGAGAGAGAGAGAGAGAGAGAGAGAGAGAGAGATAAAAATAAAAGAGAATGAGAGGGAGAGTAAAAAACTGTTTTATAGAAATTGAATCATGGTATGTAAAGAAATCTTTCATTAAAATGACACGTTCCCAAATGTCGTATTCATGTTCTATGGAACAAGTATTAATCTAATCAAACCTTGTCTAATCCAATCATATCATGTTGCTAACTAGCCATGAAGAGTCATGAAATACCGAAATTTTCGCCAATATAAGTAACCAAATCTAAACATGACATGACGACAGTTTTTGTAATATACTGGAATTCCATTCAAGATCCTTTCGGCCCTGTTAACTAACCACGGAAAATATCTGATATACCTCCACTCAGAACTAACAAAGTGTGCATACATTTAAAGATGAAGCGCATGATTTGAAATTCTGGGACAGAGATACGAATCTAAGTGAGTAGTGTTTTACTAATTCGTGCCAATAGAGGCACACTTGTGTACAGGTACTCAATTTTATTAAAACAGACTTTCGTCATAAGGCTATCATGGGCAGTTTTATTTCATTTTTTATAGTACAGTGCACTTTCGTAAGGGTTTTTTAGTGTTGTTAAACCAATAGTAAACAAGAGAGAGAAATCGATCATCAACGATATATGCGAATTCTCTGATATTATCTATAACAGTCTGACAATGCATATCCGGTCTATTGATTACATGCATGCAGACCACACGACAGCTAATGTAGAAAATACTTTTGTGACGTTTCGAAATACATCTGCTGCCTGGCCGTCTATTAAACCTGAAAAGAACAAAGTCTCGCAGAAGTTTGCCCTTTTTCCACATGCGACTATTTTGGGTTGAGATGTGAAGGGAATTATGTTCAGAGTTCCATTAGATTGATAACTTCAGCAGACAGTAGAATTGCGTTTTAAAAAATTTAGTAGTGAGTGTACTCGAACTTGAGACATCTTAACTACAGTGCGCGATGCATACCATTACGCTACTAACTAACATGTCTTTGTGGCACCTCTCTGAAGTCAATAACAATTCCTCCAGAACTTCCACATTCCACAGTGCTGTGAGATGATGCATATGGCCGGATATAGACCTGTGAGAGACAGACAGTTACAGCTTTTCTTTTGCACTGCACGACATTTTCAACAAACAGATGGCGCAATAGAGTAGCTCAAGTGGAAAGAAACACTTCTTATTTAAATTTCTGCATCCTACACTGGTGGCAGTTCTGTTAAGGAAGCTGTTATGTGAATTTATTTAGGTGATTACAAAACAGAGTCGAATGTATGCACTGGGTAGCTGTGGCAGCTAGTTCATGGCGATTCGGTCAACCAAGTAAAGGAATGTACTGATCATGTTGCAAATCACTAGAGGGGGCCTGTATGTTACAATTCTGATCCAGTGTGGCACAACGGCGTTATGAGCAGAGGAGTCGTTGATCTCTTGGTTTGGTATTAGGATTATATACTTGTGGTCTAGGTTCGATTCCAACTTCTGACGATGGTTTTTGATAGGGAGAGACAGATTCTATTCTTTTATGGCTACGCCAAGTGAAGAAGGTGTAATGGCAATGTGGTCTGAAGTTCACGTAAATCATGATATTCCTTCTGTACCAAGTAGACTTTAGGTTGAACCAAAATAATGTTAGGAGTGGCGACAAGTAGAAACTCTCGCCAGTAACCTTTATTATACGAGTTATTTATTTCTAGTGAAGAAACAAACGCTATGTAGGGTACAGGACGCTTATTCCATCTTTTATTTGAGCTTCTGTATGTCGATAAAATTGGTTCTGAACTGGGAATGCAACTCAGACCGCCCTTAAGGCGGAATTTGATCCCTTCATGATAATACAGCTCGACTACAATTTGTTGTTTTTGTTCAAAACTGCAGATTCTTCGACATCTCCACATATTCCGCGTGAATGGGTTCGAATCCTGGCCCAGCACTAAAGTTTTCGTTATGTATTATCAAGTTCTAGGATGAGAACACCTATCTGCTGGTGGATAAAAATTTTGGTTTTTAATGTATTTTTATTCGTTTGCAACACTAACGATAGCTGACGTTTTTGACTCCCAGTGAGACACAGAACTATTTGCGAGATTACTGTAAGTTCAGGGATGCTGGTGGAGAAAAATTCAGTAGCTGACGTCTCTTTGTGTGTAGTCAACAACGGTATGTGTGGGGTTCGATTCCCAGTCAGCACTGAACTCTTCGTCATATTATTTTTAGTTCAAACATGCTCACATGTCGCTGCTGGTGTAACAAACCAATATTTAACGTTCGTTTTCTCTAGAATATAACAACGATAGGTGTGGGGGGTGGAGTCCTGGGAAAGAAAAAACTTAATGTTTCATCTCGACATTTTAGTTAAAACATTTAGCTACCGCAGAGAAAATCGGATATGCACAGTTGATTGTGCTTCGATAACAATCTGATTATGTTCTGGGTTCGAATCCCTGTCCAACACAAAGCTTTACCTACGGCATTTCAAGTATGTTACTTGTGAAGAGACAATATTTAACATCTCTCGCAGTTCGTTAACAGGGTCAATAGATGGTGGGTAGGAATTCCCGCCTGTTAAAAATGTTTACGTTATGTAATTTAAGATATTTGCCAACTGCAACTGTCTAAACTCGAAGTATATCACTCTCTGTATGCATGGTCACGAATGACTGTTAGTTTCCGTCAGTCATGAAACCTTTGCTTAGTCTGCATGCCCTGGGATTGAATAAATATGCAGAACGAGACGGTTCGTCGTGCCTTTTAAAATGGCTCTGAGCACTATTGGACTTAACTTCTGAGGTCATCAGTCCCCTAGAACTTAGAACTACTTAAACCTAAATAACCTAAGGACATCAGACACACCCATGCCCGAGGCAGGCTTCGGACCTGCGACCGTAGCGGTCGCGCGGTTCCAGACTGTAGCGCCAAGAACGGCTCGGCCAACCAGGCCGGCGTGTCATTTGAAGTTCATACATATTCTGAAGTAGCTGCTCGTGTATGACTTAATTTTTAATATTTTTTGTGTTAAATAATAAGTACGGTATGTTACTTTGAAGAGGAAATCATGAATACGCCGAACTTACTACGAGCATTACCTATCTGACGTAATTATCAGAGTGGTAACATTTCAGGTATGTCATTTATTGTAATAAATGTGAGCTTACAAGCCTTAAGGCAGTCTCATCTGTGATAAGGTATTTCCTGATAATTTTTTAGTATCGTTGTATAATTTTACATCTTGAGTTATTGCTATAAAGAGCAGTGTTTTATAGAGTTGACTTGTTGGAACCATTTTGAATAGTGAAACGAGTGTACCGAGAAGCGATTAGAGGACCTGCTAGACAGCTGGGTTATGTGGGTTGCATGTGAATCAGGTGAAATGCAATTCAGGTCGTTTGGATAGGTTTGAGCACGACTGTGCATTGTCAGAAATGTCTTTCTGAAATTAATAATTATGTTTGTTACCAACAGTCATCTACTACTCAGTAATGGCCTCTTTGCCTCTACAGGTTTCCTTTTTACGTCCTCCTTACTTCGTACGCCGTGGGTTATTTTTCTTCGAAGGCACCGGCATTACTTACAAGGGAAACTTCCATCGTACCCCCCCCCCCCCCCCCTCCAAATTTTATGATCAGATGTCCCAGTGCGTAGCCCGTCAAAAATTGAACACCCATCAAGCTTTAAAATAGGAAGAAGGTGAAATGAACTGCGAAAGAAAGCAAAATAGAAACAGCGAACGGTTTAATATCGAGCAAAGCGTCGCGGCTACCATGTTTGAGACTCCCTCGTGCCATTTACTTTCATGAATTAATTTTTTAACATTATGAACTGTCCGTCCGGTCATTGAAATGTTCGTTCTCTTTCTGTAGTCTTGGCCGTTATCATAATATACATTGGTTGTAAAATATGAGTCATGTAAGAATACGCTTCTGTTGCGAGAAAACGTGATGAATAGTGAGATCAGGTGAGATATCACCCAGAAGTCTCACAAAAACGAAAACAACTAATAAATGGGTATGGACCATATTACAACAAAGGAATTATAGTGTAAAAACACTCACAAGGGGAGGCCACGACGTCTAGAATGCGAATTCACTTCAAACTTCGTACACTCGTAGTGCCCCATGAGCACAACAAAATGTGTAAGCAGTAGCGCGTACTTCTCATGCGTTATTGAGAAAATTGCAAGATAATTTCGGTCGTCAAATATATATATATATACCTGTGCGTGGGCGCTTTTACCAGGAAGCGGCGGCAGCCGACTGCATACCGTCACGGTAGCTCAGTGTGTTCGGTCAGTAATAAAAAAACTGAGTGAATGGACCAACAATGAGCTACAATGGGCGTCAGGGGACGTCCGCCACGAACAACTGCAACTAACTATAACGAACAAAATGAGAATACAAAAAAAAAAGGGATACCTGCCCTATGTAATAAAGAAACTGAGTTGATGGATCAACGACGAACTGAAACGGGTATCTTGTGACGTCCGCCCCGAGCAGATGCAACGAACGAAAACGAACAAAATGAGGTAAAAAAAGTGGGTAGCGTTCAAGCCCCGTAATCGCTGGATCGAGTCCCGTTCGTCAGTTTTTTTTTAAATTTTTAGCAGTCTTTTGTTTACTATTTATATTAAAATTGATATAATGGGAAAAATACGTGTAATCGTATGAACTTTTATTAATCCACAATGTTATTTGGAAGTCTACAAATTTTTATTATCACAAATACACTCCTGGAAATTGAAATAAGAACACCGTGAATTCATTGTCCCAGGAAGGGGAAACTTTATTGACATATTCCTGGGGTCAGATACATCACATGATCACACTGACAGAACCACAGGCACATAGACCCAGGCAACAGAGCACGCACAATGTCGGCACTAGTACAGTGTATATCCACCTTTCGCAGCAATGCAGGCTGCTATTCTCCCATGGAGACGATCGTAGAGATGCTGGATGTAGTCCTGTGGAACGGCTTGCCATGCCATTTCCACCTGGCGCCTCAGTTGGACCAGCGTTCGTGCTGGACGTGCAGACCGCGTGAGACGACGCTTCATCCAGTCCCAAACATGCTCACTGGGGGACAGATCCGGAGATCTTGCTGGCCAGGGTAGTTGACTTACACCTTCTAGAGCACGTTGGGTGGCACGGGATACATGCGGACGTGCATTGTCCTGTTGGAACAGCAAGTTCCCTTGCCGGTCTAGGAATGGTAGAACGATGGGTTCGATGACGGTTTGGATGTACCGTGCACTATTCAGTGTCCCCTCAACGATCACCAGTGGTGTACGGCCAGTGTAGGAGATCGCTCCCCACACCACGATGCCGGGTGTTGGCCCTGTGTGCCTCGGTCGTATGCAGTCCTGATTGTGGCGCTCACCTGCACGGCGCCAAACACGCATACGACCATCATTGGCACCAAGGCACAAGCGACTCTCATCGCTGAAGACGACACGTCTCCATTCGTCCCTCCATTCAGGCCTGTCGCGACACCACTGGAGGCGGGTTGCACGATGTTGGGGCGTGAGCGGAAGACGGCCTAACGGTGTGCGGGACCGTAGTCCAGCTTCATGGAGACGGTTGCGAATGGTCCTCGCCGATACCCCAGGAGCAACAGTGTCCCTAATTTGCTGGGAAGTGGCGGTGCGGTCCCCTACGGCACTGCGTAGGATCCTACGGTCTTGGCGTGCATCCGTGCGTCGCTGCGGTCCGGTCCCAGGTCGACGGGCACGTGCACCTTCCGCCGACCACTGGCGACAACATCGATGTACTGTGGAGACCTCACGCCGCACGTGTTGAGCAATTCGGCGGTACGTCCACCCGGCCTCCCGCATGCCCACTATACGCCCTCGCTCAAAGTCCGTCAACAGCACATACGGTTCACGTCCACGCTGTCGCGGCATGCTACCAGTGTTAAAGACTGCGATGGAGCTCCGTATGCCACGGCAAACTGGCTGACACTGACGGCGGCGGTGCACAAATGCTGCGCAGCTAGCGCCATTCGACGGCCAACACCGCGTTTCCTGGTGTGTCCGCTGTGCCGTGCGTGTGATCATTGCTTGTACAGCCCTCTCGCAGTGTCCGGAGCAAGTATGGTGGGTCTGACACACCGGTGTCAATGTGTTCTTTTTTCCATTTCCAGGAGTGTAATATAATATTCATAATTATCGACTAGTAAATGACCAAACGCATAAAGTAATACTGAAAATGTATGTGAAATCCCTTATAACTGGAAGGAGCCCGAAACTACTTGTTACCTCCAAGTTTTGACCGGCACAGACGGCTTTCGAAAGTTGCACAATTAATCGTCGCTTTCGACATTACAATGGTTAGATGGTATTTTGCGTAAAAACGTGAAAAACATTAAGTTAAACGGCACCAGCAGCATTGAATAAATTCTGTTTCCGCATACGCAAGGTCTTTTGAGGTTTTCCGTGGAAAAACAAACCTCCCTAACATTTTCAAAAACCTCTTTTTCAGCCGATAATTTGGAAGCAAACCATGCATAACGCAGCACTTCCTCAAATAATTGGCGCTGACAATTGATCATACAGTATCGAGTGTATTTTAATAGCGTCTTCACGAGAAGCAATATAGCAATTTCTCGTTCTCTTTCGATTAAATATAAACAATTTTGAAGACACGGACAAGCACACATTTTCAGTATCACTTTATGTGTTTGGTCGTTTACTAGTCGATAGTTACGAATATTGTATTATTTGTGATAATAAAAATTTGTAGAATGCCTAATAACATTGTAAATTTAATAAACATTCATCCGATTACACGTATTTTTCTCATTATATCAATTGTAATGTAGATAGTAAAGAAAACGACTGTGTTAGAAATAAAAAAAAATCTGACGAACGGGACTCGATCCAGCGAACCAGCGATTACGGGGCTTGAGCGCTACCCACGCAGCTGCCGCCGCTTCATGCTATTTGACGACCGAAATTATCTTGCGATTTTCTCAGTAACGCTTGAGAAGTACGCGCTACTGCTTACACATATTGTTTTCCTAATGGACTACTACGAGTGTACGAAGTTTGAAGTAAATCCGCGTTCCAAAAGTCGTGGCCTACCCTTGTCAGAACCGAACGCAACTTCAAAAACGTTAAAGCACGTGTTGACAGAGCACAGAGGGACTGTGTGACTGTGAAACTGTTGTGTTCATTTGTTTCAGCTTATGCGACAAACTATTCCTTTTCATTATTTCGTTGGAAATGATCACATTCACGTTAACATGAGCACCTAAATCGGGCAGGGAGGCATATATCGCTCACTTACCAGGCGTACAAATTAGGTGCATCGATATGAGATTCCTATCATACTACTCAAGTACTGCCACTAATCCCCTTTATGACACACGAAACATGTTCTCCGGTGGACGATTCGGTAGACTTGTCGCCTTGTCATCAAACATTTGCAGTTCACATTCAAAAGTCATTCCCTTTCTGCTGCTAATAGAGTTGCTGGCATTATAGGTAGTTTCCTGACACCTCGATGCTGCAAACGGACGTTACACAATGACACAGACACAAAATTCAATACTACAAAAAGCGGAAATAAGAAATGACACGAAGGAGGTTTGAATGCAAATCGCCCGCTTGGAAATACAACACTGTGACCTTTTTCTCCTTATTCATCAGAATGAGTTGGTACTATTATGACACTTCACAAGACCATAGTCAAATCATCATGTAATATAAGCTGCAAATGAGAGAAAAAAATTAATTATAATAACAGAACAATAAATAAAAGGAGAAAGAAAAAACAACTGACAACGTATCCGACAAAGCACCAAAAAGTTCACATGATATCTATCAACAATGATTTGTTACACCAGGCTTTGTTGGCGTTACAGCAAACCAAATAGCCTCTCATTTGCTGAAAAACGGTAAAGCGGAACACAGAATGAAGAAAGGGCATACGAGAAAACTAATTGCTTCCCAAGAAGAAAATAATGAAACACTCGATCACACATTTACATTATCAGAACTGAACGAAGCAATCAAAAGTTTAAAGATTGGGAAGGCCGCAGGCACAGGTGATATTAAAAATGAACAGCTGATACATCTTGGTGTTTGTTATTTAATTGTGGCTGTTGGAGTTTATGAGCTGCTGTTGGGCAAACTGGACGAATCCCTAAAATCTAGAGGCAGGCAAAAATATTTGCAATTATTATGCCTGGTAAGGACTCAGAAGATCCTAAGAGTTATCGGCCGATCTCTCTGGTGTGTACAACATACTAACTGTTTGAAAGACTGATACTAAAGAGATTCAAAGAGCTGACTTAGGTCATCCTAATAAAACTGTAAGCAGGATTTCGGCCTGGAAAATCTTGTACCAGTGAAGCTCTCAGCCTAAGCCAGTATATTAAAGACGGGTTTGAGAAAAGCCTAGCTACAGGGATGGTGTTTATAGATTTGACGGCAGCATATGACACCATCAACCTCAGAAATCTCATTGCGAAAGTGCAAAAAACAGCTAAAAGCCCTCAAGTCACTGCTGTATTCAAATCAGTTCTATTTAACAGAAGATATTTTGTTGAGTTCCAGGGTAACAAGAGCAGATGGCGACTAAAAAAAATGGGTTTCTCCAGGGCAGTGTTCTTGCCCCATGTTATTCAATACCTATACAAACGACCAACCTATTAGTTCCCGGTCAAGATCTTTCATTTATGCTGATGATAGGGCAATAGCAGTTCAGGCATCAAACTACAAGGATATTGAGAAAATACTAGCTGAGAGCCTGGAAAATCTCACCAACTATTACAATAAATATCAGCTGAACCCAATTCAAGTAAGACCTAGACTTGCCTAGAAGCAAGAACTGATGTTTGGTGGAATGACAAGATTAACACACTGTCTTTTCCCAGTGTACGTGCGAGTTACTCTTAACAGGACACTGTCATTTAAGCGGCACATTGAGAAGAGCAGGGCAAAAGTCCAATCACGGAATAACTTACTTGGCAAGCTAACAACTTCAAAATGGGGAGCTAATCCAAAACTCTTACGCACCACCGCAAAGGCACTCTGTTACTCTGCTGATGAGTTTGCAAGGCCTGTCTGGGAGCGGTCATGCCACACAAACAAACTGGACACTGTCCAGAACCAGAACGTGTACACATATTACTGGATGTCTTAAGCCAACTAGAGTAGAATACCTATACTCCTTAACAGGAGTTGCTCCGCCAAATGCACGACGCTCAATACAGAGCAGAATT
The DNA here is from genome assembly GCF_023864275.1 of Schistocerca cancellata. NCBI lineage: Eukaryota > Metazoa > Arthropoda > Insecta > Orthoptera > Acrididae > Schistocerca > Schistocerca cancellata. The sequence continues at coordinate 146,017,738 of NC_064628.1, read as the reverse complement.
GAACGAACGAAACAGGTTCAAGATCAACGTCATCCGCTACATGGGCACCAGATGGTACCAAAACGCCTTAAGTCAGGAAGTAGTTTTCTAGTTTTCTCCACTCAACCGAACCACTCCCAGATCCACCAAAAACTTTTAGAAAATGTTCCATGTATTTTATTTTATAAATTAGCACTGTAATATTGTAAATTTTATGGCGGACAAATTATTCTATAATGTCTGAATTTATTGTAAATTGTTTGTAGTACACATACGAAATATATATATTAACAATTATTTAATATGGTTTATTAGAAATTTTTATGTCTTTATTTTGTGTTTTTTGTATATTTTTATGGTTTTTAATAGAAACTAAAAGTAGAAGGAAAACGAAACGAGATTGCATTATAAATAGTAAACCAAGAAAAATCACAATTTGATTGGAAGGATTGTAGACGCTCATGTGTATCTATACTTCATCTATACACATTTTATAGTAGAACTGGAGCGATGCTGCGTCAAAACACTAAACAAAACGAACAGGGAAACCAGGAAAGATCAAGCCGAAGCAAAGCAAATGGGAACATACACAACAAAGAAAACCACTTATCACCAGAAAAAATTAAATTAACCAACACCTAGCCGACGGAAAACAAGATTCAACATATTGGTGAAGAGGCCTCGGTATTGAGGCATTCGCAAGCATATCCAACAGGCAGTGATCATGCACTGCATGAAATTAATGTGATCTTCCCCCACGGCTTCTACAACATAATGAATGAAGTGTCCCAGGAACCACATATCGCTATGGGCTTTCGACCGTGGAAAGAAAGAAGAATCTGGGCGCAATATGATGTCCGTAGCGTATGCAGTCTCAGAAGATCGAGTGAGGTAGGCCAGTTGTGTCCTGATCCAAGACCAGTTTGCCATATGACCTCCACAAGTAAAGTGATGTCCTGTCGTATCTGGAGACGTACAACGACTACATAAATCCGTGTCACTAACCCCAACAGGGAAAAGTCACTCGATCGTTGGAATCAAGTTATTTACTACCTTATACCACGAGGACGTCCGCCCCCGGTAGCTGAGCGATCAGCGCGACAGAATGAAAATCCTAAGGGCTAGGGTTCGATTCCCGGCTGGGTCGGAGACTTTCTCCGCTCAGGGACTGGGTGTTTTGTTGTCCTAATCATTACAATTTCATACCCATTGACGCGCAAGTCGTCGAAGTGGCGTCAAATCGAAAGACTTACCCGGCGAACGTTCTACCCGATGAGACGTCCTAGTCAAACGACATTTACATTTTTTACCACGAGGACGCTACACGTTTTAGCAAAATCTGAAGGCTGATATTTAACCAAACTGCCGTCCAGGGTGTTTGCAGCGACTCTCTTTCAACGAGCTTCGGGCAAGGGACCGCTTCCCATCGGGTCTTTACGAATTTCATGGTGAGGACAGGTCTCCATAAGATGTCTGCCCCTAAATAGCTTACCGCAAGATAGAAGTCGCGAATATGTTTTAACTTATAATTTATGCGACCAACATCAATAGGGGGTTCAAGACTAGCAAGAGGGACACAGAGAAATAAACGAGTCGTGAATGTGTCAGTTTCTTGAGTTATCATCAAGACAGTACGTCGCACACAGAGCATCTGCGTCCTCCTTCATATGTCAGACAGGCCCAACCCCCCAAAGAAACGAGGCTTCACCTCATACCGTAAGCGAAAGATATGTCTTTTCCATGAGAAGCGACCAGACAGTGGCTGTAGTTTCTTTGCCATCACCGAGGGAAGTGGATAAACTTGAGCCACGTAATAAGCTTTGCATAAAATATATGTATCCAATATTCGGACATTCTGGAGCAGAGTAAGAGAACGTCTTTCAGGCTCTAGTATCGCTCAATGAATTTTTTCCGGAACGGACTTCCAGTTGAGCGCCGCCATTTTGAGTGGACAACGATGAATGATGATACCGAGAGACGTATGCCCATGCATCGTATTAGCCCATGGAACAACGGCGTCATCAAAACCTCGCAATGAAAGAAGCTTTCATTTACTTTCATTAAGTTTTGCACCTGAACTCCGACAAAAATCCTTCAGTCGAGGTATCTCAGCGGATTGCGAAGCATAACCATCACGTCATCCGCGTACGCACGAAAAGCTATAGCCCCGCCGGAAAGCGTCCAGCCTGTCATCTGGGATGCTACCATCCGAACTAGGATTCCAGAGACAACACAAACAAAGTAATTGTCAGCGAGTTTCCTTGAAGCACTCCCTTTCGGATATTTATTGGGGGCGTCAGTTGGCCAGTAACAACCACCGAAGCTGAAAATCCCTTAAACAGATTTGGGAGCACTCGCCGTGTGTCAACAGTGAAACCAACTGCCTCCAGAATCCGAAGCAAGAAATAGTGATTAACACGATCAAATGCTTTATCGAAGTATAGAAAAGCATGGGCACAAGGAAAGGACGTTGCAGCAGCAAGCGAAACTACGTCACGACACTCGACTATAGGGGTAAGAATGGTGCGACCAGGTGAACCGTGAATTTACTTTCAAAACTGTTCTTAAGAATTTTCTTTATTTACTAGCGATTCATCATGAACATTAACACATTTAATCACACTATGTGAGCGTGGAAGTAGTTGCCAGTGGGTAACTGATGAAAACAAATTAAATTTCTTTCAACAAATGGAAATTTTATTCCTAAAAGCCATTTTTTTAAACAGATTTAAAATTATAATCAGAAAGTACCATAAAAATATCAAGTTACAATTTTATTCAGAGGCAGAAAGAACAAATATTGACAGTATGAGCTTTCGGGCAGAGAACCTTGCCACTGCTTTTTGACACGGGCGTAGTCACGACCTCTCACAAAAACCTCCGAAAGACTACACTGGTGCTAATCTGCAACAAACCAGATTACTTTAAACTAAAAACTTTAACAACTCACTCAAGCACATAAACTATGCACCCCGCAGGAGGAATGGAAATGGTAAAAAACACTAACGTTAAAAAATTTTACTTGTCACCGAAGGTACAACTCGATTAAAAAAAAAACTCTTATGATGGAAGGGTGGCAACTTTATATACTAAAATAACCATTTAAACAAAAACCCATGAAACGCAGTTTTACATAAAATATACAAACATGCTCTACATTACACATACACAGCCTCTCAAGATGATAGGCAAGATAAAAACATCTTTCAGGAATTCGGCCGTTACAATTCAAGGAATAAATTCGTGAACACCAAATCCGACAAACATGATAGAGGCAGCTATTAATGTACGGCAGACCGACAGACAGACAATAACTGCCTAACAAATTCGGACGGGAGACAGACGAGCAAGCTGGAAGCGAGAGACTGACGAAGAGACCAAGCAGAATTTAACAAATAAATGAAACAACATGTCACGAATCACTTAACTTCTAATACACCACGATCTGTGACGAAGACCTGGCCCAGCACCCCCTAAAACGCTCTCCCGAACCGTCCGGTGCCAGGCGCTTCAATGGACGCAGGAAGGCGGGCCGATCTCCCGTATCACGGCGTCGCAGCACGCGCCAGCCAGACCGATGTCGTGGGTTGACTCCTGTTGCTCTCGTGTCGGCCGCGAAGCCACTACCCCTCGCTATAAGGCGCGGCCCACTGGACTGACGTGGCGACCTCACAAGCGCCGACGTTCAAGACGGAAAATTCATCTTGTGTCCCAGTGCTCGACCGACCAACCGATCGATCCAACCGCCAATGACCATTGCCTGAACAAACTCGAGCAGACTGGCGGCCTAACACATACTAGCACTCCGGACGACAGACAGACACTAACTACCCCTCACCGATCCGGCTGACCAACTGACCTCTCTCGAGCTCATAGCGCCCCTTCAATGCACGTGAACAGGCAACGTTGCCCACCAGAGGGAGACACCAAAGCTGCGACTGCCACAGCGGCGCCACCGCCAGAAACGGAGGGCGACTGCTTCACACTTCGCGCTGCGGCGAGCTCTTCAAAACAGCAGTTTTTACCACGGCTCACCAGGTACGCAGCTTTGATGTTTTGGAACAATCGTCTCCATCAGAGCCGAAATCCTACTATGAACTGTCCTGGCCACAGTCTTATAGTCAAAGTTCAACAATGTAAGTGGGCGAAAGCTATCAGAGGCAGCCGGTCCAGTGCGTTTCGGGAACTTTTAAGAAGGCGATCCCACAAAACTTTGTAAACTTCCTCAGGCTAACCTAACGTTGCATTACGTTCTGGTGTGTGTGTACTGGAATAAGACACGCACTGTGTCAGCTTGAGTCTTTGCAATACGTCCATCATTTGTAGTGAGAGAATGAATACAAGCCCGTCGGCGACGCGTCTAATGCCGAAGCAAGTGATGTAAGAAAGTCAGTTCTTCCATCACCAATGAACGCGGCTTCGACTAGATTTTAGAACCTTCCATTTGTATTCTCTCAAGGCCAAAAATTTTGCCTTTACACACCTAAGATCCGCAATTCGCAGAGGAGCGTGATCCGAAGCAGCATAAAGTTCACACAGGATGGAATAGTAATATTCATAAGTTCTCCGAAAGTCTCGCGCTTTGGCAGCACAGAAAAGTATCAACGTTTGCCTGAGCCTTGGGTTTGCTAGCTGTGTCCACCAGTCAAGGGTGGAAGAGTATTTCCCAGTGGAACGTACAATACGCTCCCGCACGACTCGCATCACGTCATCGAGAGAGGGGTCAGCTAGGTGAGCGACGTTTCACATCCACGGAGAGCGAAACAATTTGACCGGTTGCCGTTAAAGAGTGAGAGTTGTGGCCACAGCACGGTGATCCGTAAAGGAAGCTGGGATGACTTCAACCTTAAGAATACTATCGCACAGGCAGTCTGATAAGTAAAACCTATCTAAACTGCTACTACAAGTCGCAGTACAGTGGGTAAATTTAACTAAAGTGGGGTATTTACATATCCAGACGTCTTTTAGGCGTAAGGAGCGGAACAATTCATGTAGTGCACCCGAGAAATTAAAATTTGCAGATTGATCTGAAGGATACAATACACAGTAAAAATCATCACCCAAGAGAATATCCGGAGGACTCTTACTCAACAGATAAACAATGTCCTCTTCATAAAAACGCGAACGATCCACTGCGTGACCAGTGCCAGAACGGGAATATTAAAGAACCAATAGCAAATGCACTCCGTCTGCAGGACCATCCGACCGCCGTGTCATCCTCAATGAGGATGCGGATAGGAGGGGCGTGTGGTCAGCACACCACTCTCCCGGTCGTTACGATGGTTTTCTTTGACCGGAGCCGCTACTATTCGCTCGAGAAGCTCGTCAATTGGCATCACGAGGCTGAGTGCACCCCGAAAAATGGCAACAGTGCATGGCGGCCCGGAGGATGGTCACCCATCCAAGTGCCGACCACGCCCGACAGCGCTCAACTTCGGTGATCTGACGGGAACCGGCGTTTCCACTTCGGCAAGGCCGTTGCCATAAAAGAACCAACGAAACATTAAGAAGTTGACAACCTACGCCCCTGCCTGAATCCAACATGTTCATCTCAGCAACAGGAATGTCTTCGCAAAAGGAAAAGGCGGTCCCCACAGAATATTCTGGTGCTATATTTAAGATCATACGAAAACAGGTAAGGAGAAACTACTAAATAACGCCTCCTGTAGGAAGACTATGTCAGCACATTAATCATAAATGAACTGACGCAGCAAAGCCAATCGTAATTTTAATTCCACACGATTAACATTTAAGGAAAGGAAAGTGTAGGCTTGGGTCATTGATCGCAGTTATACATCACGGAACGTACTGAGCAGAATTACATAGACAGCTGAGCGTCAAGGTCCATTGCGGGGTCCACAGATGAATCAGACATCGGGCAGCACTACCCCCATCACCATAACCTTTTTTCTTAGATTTGTTACCTGCCACCGCACGATCAGTTTGCATATGCTGTTTCTGTTGGCTACGTGGCATGGTGGCCTCTGTAGGAGAAGGTGTGGGGGCGGTTATTCACAGCCTCCTCCCCCTCAGAACAAGGACCACGTATTGCAGGTCCAGTCACTAAGGCGGAAGCATTCTGTGGAACTACAAATACAACAGTTAATATTTGGTCGCTAATTTTATTCTCTTCGGGAGTTGTTGTAGGCGGCAAATTCGGGAAACCGTCGGCGTCCGAAGACGAAGGAGCAGGAGGCCATTGCATTGTCTCAGACTGTAACGGAGGACACAAAGACGAAGTGGGAGACTCCGCTCCCTCTCCACATAGAGGTAGCTCAGGAGGAGCCACTTCACGAGCAGGAGGGATGGGAGGTATCGTAGCATCGAGAGGAGCAGGGGGTACAATCGATGCGGAGGAGGATAGGGCAGAAAGCACAGCCAAATCCTCAGCATCTTGAGTGCGACGTTGCTTGTTTGCCACTGTCACAGGTTGTATCCTGGGGACAATAGGATTATGAACCGGTCGCGGAGGTAAAGGCGAAAATTCAGTTGCACGACTATCAGAGGTGACTTTTTGTTCATTATGATCTCAAGCAGAAGTAGGTCTTACGTCGGCAGTGGAAGGAACAAGATCAGCAACCGTCAATTTGCGACGCTGCACTAATGACAGCTGCAATACAAAAACCATCAGCGGGCAGTTAGACCGAACGTGTCCACTTTCATTTCACAGGAAGCAGGTTCCCTCTTGACCGGTATACATGACACGAAAGCGATAACCACACACTAGTAAATATAATGGAATACTGCTTTTGCCATGCATTTCCACGTAACGAATTCCACTATAACACTGTAATATGTGTTGAGTAGACCAACGTTCATGACGGACGTTTTTCACGTTACCACAAGGAGTCAATATATCGTTTAGAAACACTCGAACATTGGTATAGTCAATTTCAGCATCTGCGAGTGACACCATACTAACGGAATTGAGAACCATGTGGTGACAATAATCTTTCAACGTGAAGGGGATCCATCAATTTCACGTAAAACATGTACTCGTCTGCGTCAAAATGAGCGGTGTGCATCTGATCAGAGTTCACATGAATTGTATCGACAAGCCAATCGTGGATTTCTAGAGACCCGGACTGCACGTGTCGCGTTGTTTTATCGAAAGTGAAGTTCACATTACCTTTTCGTGTAATACACGTGAAAACCATGGTAGCCATAGCGGAGCCGTCGACGCCGCTGCAAGTAGACGAGCACAGACAGTACGGCGGAGAGAAGCCGCTACGACTCACTCGGCGGACAGAACTTCACACAACCGACGCTGCGGCAAGTGAAATAAACAAGCACCTTCCCGTTCGGCGCTCGAAGAGGAACTTAACCACGACGCCGTTGCTCTTTCAGGCTACTCTATATTGCACTTCTTGGTCTTGGAGAGTTCACTGTTTCTGTTTTGCTTTTATTTCACAGTTCAGTACACCTTCCTCCTGTTTTCATGCTTTACCAGTGGTTCAGTTTTTGGCGGGCCGTCAAATGGGCTCCAATACCACTAAATCTGAGGGGCGTTCGATGGGGAGTTTCCCTTGTTAGCTTCTTTTAATTTGCTGTCACTAATTTTGATGTTGAGCTTCTCGCTATTGTCACTACTCCTACTTCTTATTACTTTTCCTTTTTCCGGTTTACTATCAAACAGTACATTGTTCATTCCATTCAAAAAAATCATGTAACTCCTCCTAATTTCATCGACGACAGCAATGTCGTTTGCCAATCTCCGTCGTTGCTTCTTCGACGTATAGACTGGACAATAGGTGCGAAAGACTGCATCTCTGTCTTACAACCTTTTGAATCCGAGCACTTTGTTCTTGGTTCTCATAGTTCGCTTTTGCTTCTTGCACATACCGTTCTTCAATCGTCTTTCCCTGTAGCTTCTTCCTGAATTTCGAACATCTTACACCATTTTAATCTAATAGTTTTTCCAGGTCGACAAATCCTCTGAAAGTTTCTTGGATACCGTTCAGTCTCTTTTTTACTATGAACCGGAACGTCAGAATTGCCTCTCTGGTGACTTTACCTTTTCTGAAGTCAAGCTGATCGTCACCTAACAAGTCCTCAACTTCCTTCTCCATTCTTCTGTACATTATTTTTGTTAGCAGCTTCGATGCAGGAGCTGTTAAGCTGACTGTATGGTAATTGTAGGACTTGCTGGCTCTTGCTGTCTTTTGAATTGTGTGGATGAGTTTTTCCCGAAAATCTAATCATATATCGCCGGTCTCATACATTCTGCACACCAACTTCAATTGCTATTTGGTTGCTACTTCACCCATCGATTTAAAAAATTTTGATGGTACCTTATCTGTCCTCCTGTTTGTTTTTCATCTTAAGTTTTTTTTTTTTTAATTTCTGATTCTAAAACTGGATCATCTATCTATTTCATATCGACTCCAATTTATTCTTCCGTCACGTTATCCTTGCCATCACAGAGGCCTCCAGTGTACGACTTCCACGCTTGCGCTCTTTCCTCTGCCACCAACAGTAGAATTCGTAGCGCACTCTCAATGTTGATGCCCTTGCTTTTAATTTCTCCGAAGATTGTTTACATTTTTCTATGTGCTGAGTCAGTCCTTCTGACAATAATTTTCTATTCTATATCTCCGTATTACTTCGGCATCCATTTTTTAGCTTTCCTACACTTGCTATTTATTTCATTCCTAATTTATTTAATTGCTATATACCTGCCTTTCCGTGAACTTCTGTCTATTTCCTTCTTTAGTCGATCAGTTGTGGTATTTCTTCTGTCAGCCAAGGTGTTCTCGCAGATCCCTTGATAATACCTATTTTTGTCTTTCAAAAATCCGTCATTGCACCTTTTAGAGCACTATTCTAAAACTAAACTGCTTACTGAGTTATACCTCATCGCAGTATTTATGTCATTAAGAAACTTTAATGTCGTCTTACACTTCCATAGTACCATACTTCAGTATCCCACTCCCTTCCACCTGATTCCTCCATATGATTCTCTTAAACTTCGTGTATTCTACATCGTTACTAAATTATGATCTGAGTCTACATGTGTTCCTGCATACACCTTACAACCTAACAACTGCTTTAGGAATCTCTGTAGGCCCATGATGAACCGAAACTACAGTTTTCCTGTGTCTCCTTTTGTGATTTTCGAACATATTGTTGGCTATTACTACATGAAATTTACTGCAGAACTCAATTACTACTTTCTCGTCTCATTCCTGCTGCATTGCCCATATTCTCCCGTAATTCACCCTTCTGTTCCTTTCCCTAAAACCACATTTCAATCCCCCCACGATTGTTAGATCTCCTCTTTCGTTAGGTACTGAATTACACGCTCAGTGTCCTCACACACTCTCTCTCTGTTCATCTTATGCTTGTGATGTCAGCATGCATGGCTGAGCTACCTTCGCCGGTGTTGGTCTGCTGTCGATTCTGATAGCAACCCTGTCACTGAACTGTTCACAGTAACTCACTCTTAGCCCTACCTTCCTATTCATAACGAATCTACTCCCGTTATAAATAGCTATCTGTCAAAAGCAACCACAGCTTAAATGATCCATGTTTCTAAAATAAAACTCTTCCAGCTGTATATCAGCTTTTACAGGAATACGACCGTTTTCGTCATTTCAGATCAAGATATGAAAACTACAATCATCATTATTATGAAAAACAGATATCTATCATAAAAATGTATGTTCCTGACAACCAGTACGAAATACTCACACGCCAATAAAATATTTAAGTCCTGATACCTGAAGAAGGGCGCCTCAGCCTTCTAAGAATAAAATACTATTACCCGCAACAAGCAGGGTGTCAGTTTCAAATTGACCAGGTGAGAAACTGACATTTTGAATGCGCGTTTACCCAATGAAAAGAGCAAGAATACTGTGGTATCGACGTTCGATACCACACTTGTCAGGGGTTGCAGTTGTCGACCGCAGTCCGTACCAGTAATGCTGGACCCGCGAGTCGAGACTAGCGCCGCTCCGCGGCTTGCAACAAGTCTCTAGCGTGCTCAAGGCGACTCTTGCTCTGGACGTCCAGTAGGAAAATAGTATAGCCTTTAGCTGATAGTAAGCAACCTCCGACAAGGCGCTTAGTTAAAGTATGGCCTATGTGATGCGCCTATAGCTCTCTGTTTGTAATTATATTCCTCCTGCCTATGAAGACTCCTGTATCACCAGTAAAGTACAATATATTATTTTTTACCAAAGACCTCCAATTATTTTAGTCGTTGTAGACACAGACCATACACCCAGCTCCTTATCGACTTCACTGACGAACCTTCTGCATATGCAAAGAAGAAATTTGTATGTTTATATTTAGCATTGGCCTCCAGTCATTCACATTGGCGACGATTCGTTCGTCGTCATCATAACAAATACATTTAATAATACATAATAAGTTGTGACCAATCATGTCCTGCACAGTATCGACCAGAACGCCGATGTACATGTTATTTTATATCTAATGATGTCATATGTGTGCCCTGCGCAATATTCAGATCTGATACTAACTAATAAATCATCCTCTGTTACGAATACTGAAGTTACGTGGGTGGGAATAACGCTCATTTTGATATTTTGCGAGCGCTTTCACAGTGCGACACCCCCCCCCCCCCCGCCCACCACCATTAACCATTCTTACATTAAAAATAGATCTCACGGGCGCTCCATCCTTATGTGCCTTCACCGTGGGCCTCTGACTAGGTCGTTTAGGGTTCATGCAAACGTACTTCTAAACTTCCCAGGTAAGACTTACACTACTGGCCATTAAAACTGCTACATCAAGAAGAAATGCAGATGATAAACAGGTAGTCATTGGACAAATATATTATACTAGAATTAACATGTGATTACATTTTCACGCTATTTGTGTGCATAGATCCTGAGAAATCAGTATCCAGAACGACCACCACTGGCCGTAGTAACGGCCTTGATACGCCTGGGCATTGAGTCAAACAGAGCTTCGATGGCGTCTACAGGTACAACTGCCCATACAGCTTCAACACGATACCACAGTTCATCGGGAGTAGTGACTGGCGTATTGTGACCAGCCAGTTGCTCGGCCACCATTGACCAGACGTTTTCAATTAGTGAGAGATCTGGAGAATGTGCTGGCCAGGGCAGCAGTCGAAAATTTTCTGTATCCAGGAAGGCCCGTACAGGACCTGCAACATGCGGTCGATAATTATCCTGCTGAAGTGTAGGGTTTCGCAGGTATCGAATGAAGGGTAGGGCCACGGGTCGTAACACATCTGAAATGTAACGTCCACTCTTCAAAAAGGCATCAATGCGAACAAGACGTGACCGAGACGTGTAACCAATGGCACCCCATACAATCATGCCGGGTGATACGCCAGTATGGCGATGACGAATACACGCTCCCAATGTGAGTTCAGCGCGATTTCGCCAAACACGGATGCGACCATCATCATGCTGTAAACAGAACCTGGATTCATGACGTTTTTCCATTCGTGCACCCAGGTTCGTCGTTGAGTACACCATCGCAGGCGCTCCTGTCTGTGATGCAGCGTCAAGGGTAACCGCAGCCATGGTCTCCGAGCTGATAGACCATGCCGCTGCTAAAGTCGTCGAACTGTTCGTGAAGATGGTTGTTGTCGTGCAAACGTCCCCATCTGTTGACTCAGGGATCAAGACGTGGGTGCACGATGCGTTACAGCCATGCGGATAAGATGCCTGTCATCTCGACTGCTAGTGATACGAGGCCGTTGGGATCCAGCGCTGCGTTCCGTATTACCCTCCTGAACCCACCGATTCCATATTATGTTCAGTCATTGGATCTCGACCAACACGGGCAGCAATGTCACGATACGATAAACCGCAATCACGTTAGGCTACAATCCGACCTTTATCAAAGTCGGAAACGTGATAGTACGCATTTGTCCTCCTTACACGAGGCATCACAGCAACGTTTCACCAGGCAATGCCGGTCAACTGCTGTTTGTGTATGGGAAATCGGTTGGAAACTTTCCTCATGTCACCACGTTGTAGGTGTCACCGGCGCCAACCTTGTGTGAATGGATAAGTATCAATCACAGTGTGTGGGTTGACGATAGACAGTCAACGTAGAGGTGAATGCGACCTGATGGTTTGGGGAGCAAAACCAGTGGACTTCCCCATTTACTAGCTCAATAGCTCCACTATTTTGAAATTCGTAAGTTCATCAACGACTTTGTCCCATAATGCAGTAGGAACAGTTCTGGCCTGGAAAAATTTCGACTGAGCATTGTCTTTCGTAGTAATATGTGCAACAAATTCTTTCAGCTAGCTGGTTACACTGTCTTTAACATTGAATGCAGCCACTGATAACACATTGAGCTGACTTTTATAGCCAATCAAATCAAAAGAATCAAGGCCAATTATGTTCCCACGGTCGCGTGATTGTAGCACAGTGAAAGTCACAGTTTGCGTGTGTGAGCGATGCTTTGCACGCAAAGTACATTTTCCGGGAACAGGAATGTCTTGGCCATTATAAGCTGTCACGTGTGTTCTAGTTTTTGAAAGGCGTGGAGAGCCCAACAGTCCACGGGTGGTACGATTCAGCAATGTAACAGAAGCACCGGTGTCAAACTGAAATTTCACCCGTTTTCCACTAACATGCAAATGAACAAAACGTTTGTTGGACTGGCGTAGCACTGAAGACATTGTCCTTTTGTCAGATTGGCTAATGCCTGCAGCAGGTTAGAAATACACTGCATTAATGACATGGGCTTTGTGACAACATTTTTGGGAGTGGACAGAGTTCTTATGTTTGTTTCGTTGCAAACATACAGATTGTACGTGTCCTTTCTTTCCACAAGCGTGGCACAGTGCTTTTCTGGGTGGGCAGTCTTGGCGTTTTTGCTATGAGTAGCACCAAGGACATGACTTAATTCTGTTCGTCTGTTCCGGCCGGGGTGGCCGAGTGGTTGTAGGCGCTTCAGTCTGGAACCGTGCGACCGCTACAGTCGCAGGTTCTAATCCTCCTGCGGGCATGGATGTGTGTGATGTCCTTAGGTTAGTTAGGTTTAAGTAGTTATAAGTTCTAGGGGACTGATGACCTCAGATGTTGAGTCCCATAGTGCTTAGAGCCATTTTTCGTTCGCCTGTGTAGCCGCCTGTATTAACGCGGTTTGGCGCGAGTGAACTGTTTACACGGTGTGGCACACGCAAGCTGCGGCTGTGTAATGCGCTGGTCGTGAACAAGGGATTACTCGACGTGACAAATTGCTGGCTGCTCAAATTTATCGACCAACAAGGCAACGGAATCGTACTGATCTAGTATTTGCACTACATGCGAAATGATGGATCGGACTATTTCAGAATCTGTATTCTTAGTCTGACATCAGTTACACTGTACATGAGCGCATCACGCAACATAACATCTGAATATAAAGCAACACAAGCACATAGGAATTTGTATTTCCTCCTCATATTCCGCAAAAATGTCACCCACTCGCGATCAGTTTGTGTTGACCGTTTCTTGCAATTAAATAATTAGTGAGTGAATCTAGAAATTGATCAAAGGAAAGTTCACTCGCAATGTCGCTAGGAAACAACTTCTGCATGAATCTGAACACTGCACTTCTTACAGTTTACAATAAATACGGCAATTTCAAAGTACCTGGTACATTGTGAGAAATTACGTGGGCTTCAAACTGTTGCAACCACTCGAGCCATTCCTCGTCTTGTTCGTGAAACTGGCGAAAAGGCGGTATAGCACTTGGAGCCACTATAGGTGACTGTTCTGTTGGGCGCCCAGCGTTGGCCAGAAGCTGCTGCACCGTGTTTAGCAGGGTTGATATTTGTTGGCTCTGAAACTGAAACATCTGCAGCTGTGGCACCTGAGCGGGGATGGGGTAGTTTTGTTGCTCATCATGGGAGAAGCAAATGCGATAAACAGACAAGGCAAGCAATAAATGTACGTACAAAAGCGAAGATAATTCCTGCAACACCCATCCGGAAACACTGATTAGCAAAAACACGATAGGAGATGCTGTCAAAGCAAGTGAACACACCCCTGCGTAGAAAAGACTAGGTAGAATTAAGGTGCCAGCAAAACACAATAGCCCACGAAAAATCAGAACAGAGAATCTTCTCTGGGCGCGTTGCTCACCTCGTCGCCAATGTTGTGTCCTGCCCACTCGTCAGATATAGATTGCCTAGGAAACCTGCTTCTCGGATCGCTAGACAACAATTCAAGCAAATACAATTAATGAATTTTATTTACAGAAAATAAATAACAATAACTAAATGGTTCAAATGGCTCTGAGCACTACGGGACTTAATTTCTGAGGTCATCAGTCCCCTGTAACTTAGAACTACTTAAACCTAACTAACCTAAGGACATCACACACATCCATGCCCGAGGCAGGATTCGAACCTGCGACCGTAGCGGTCACGCGGTTCCAGACTGAAGCGCCTAGAACCGCACGGCCACACCAGCCGGCTACAGTAACTAACTTCGAGAATTTTTCAGTGATGTGTCGCAGGCAAATGGCGGCAGACGAATAAGAAGTCGCTTCAGTATATACACTCCTGGAATTTGAAATTAGAACACCGTGAATTCATTGTCCCAGGAAGGGGTAACTTTATTGACACATTTCTGGGGTCAGAGACATCACATGATCACACTGACAGAACCACAGGCTCATAGACACAGGCAACAGAGCATGCACAATGTCGGCACTAGTACAGTGTATATCCACCTTTCGCAGCAATGCAGGCTGCTATTCTCCCATGGAGACGATCGTAGAGATGCTGGATGTAGTCCTGTGGAACGGCTTGCCATGCCATTTCCACCTGGCGCCTCAGTTGGACCAGCGTTCGGGCTGGTTGTGCAGAGCGCTTGAGACGACGCTTCATCCAGTCCCAAACATGCTCAATGGGGGACAGATCCGGAGATCTTGCTGGCCAGGGTAGTTTACTTACACCTTCTAGAGCACGTTGGGTGGCACGGGATACATGCGGACGTGCGTTTTCCTGTTGGAACAGCAAGTTCCCTTGCCGGTCTAGGAATGGTAGAACGATGGGTTCGATGACGGTTTGGATGTACCGTGCACTATTCAGTGTCCCCTCGACGATCACCAGTGGTGTACGGCCAGTGTAGGAGATCGCTCCCCACACCATGATGCCGGGTGTTGGCCCTGTGTGCCTCGGTCGTATGCAGTCCTGATTGTGGCGCTCACCTGCATGGCGCCAAACACGCATACGACCATCATTGGCACCAAGGCAGAAGCGACTCTCATCGCTGAAGACGACACGTCTCCATTCGTCCCTCCATTCACGCCTGTCGCGACACCACTGGAGGCGGGCTGCACGATGTTAAGGCGTGAGCGGAAGACGGCCTAACGGTGTGCGGGACCGTAGCCCAGCGTCATGGAGACGGTTGCGAATGGTCCTCGCCGATACCCCAGGAGCAACAGTGTCCCTAATATGCTGGGAAGTGGCGATGCGGTCCCCTACGGCACTGCGTAGGATCCTACGGTCTTGGCGTGCATCCGTGCGTCGCTGCGGTCCGGTCCCAGGTCGACGGGCACGTGCACATTCCGCCGACCACTAGCGACAACATCGATGTACTGTGGAGACCTCACGCCCCACGTGTTGAGCAATTCGGCGGTACGTCCACCCGGCCTCCCGCATGCCCACTATACGCCCTCGCTCAAAGTCCGTCAACTGCACATACGGTTCACGTCCACGCTGTCGCGGCATGCTACCAGTGTTAAAGACTGCGATGGAGCTCCGTATGCCACGGCAAACTGGCTGACACTGACGGCGGCGGTGCACAAATGCTGCGCAGCTAGCGCCATTCGACGGCCAACACCGCGGTTCCTGGTGTGTCCGCTGTGCCGTGCGTGTGATCATTGCTTGTACAGCCCTCTCGCAGTGTCCGGGTCTGACACACCGGTGTCAATGTGTTCTTTTTTCCATTTCCAGGAGTGTACATTTCGTAATACAAGAGAAGTAATACAGTTCCTAAGTCGGTGCTATACAAGTGCCTATTGTTGATGCCGCTCTGGAAGTCGTTGAACTGCTGGTCTTCAACTGGGCAGTAGGCAGGCGGCGCGGCACTTTTGTCCACTTCGTACCGAGGCCGCCGCCGTCCGGTTGTCGTTTTAGAGAGGGACCAGTCTGTGTGCAGCTGGCCGATGCGTTCTTCACAGCCCTCTCTTCTGTAATGTTCCCGACCGGCGTGCCGGTGCTTGACTACGCCGGAACAGTGCAACAGCATTTTTTACAAGGTTAGTATCAAGTTGCTCCTAAAGAACTAAATAACAATGGTTTGTTTGTATGGGTAAGAAACTTGAACGTCTAAGATGGCGGGAATCAAAACTGCATGTTCCTGAGATGTGGTGCTGGAGTAACGAAGGTACACTAAATGGAGAAATACCAAGAAGGAAAGGACAGAGTCGCTGTTTATGTAAAAAAAAAAAAAAAGAAAACATCATAGTTAACCCTCTACTCCACAATTATTGCTGATCAGACGAATGGTGAAGCAAAAGAAATGGCTCAAAGGGCTCTGAGCACTATGGGACTCAACTGCCGTGGTCATAAGTCCCCTAGAACTTAGAACTACTTAAACCTAACTAACCTAAGGACAGCACACAACACCCAGCCATCACGAGGCAGAGAAAATCCCTGACCCCGCCGGGAATCGAACCCGGGAACCCGGGCGTGGGAAGGGAGAACGCTACCGCTCGACCACGAGATGCGGGCGAAGCGAAAGAGACGGAGAAGACAGTCACAACAGTAACTCCCGAAAGAAGTACATTTTGGTCGATACCTAATATAGCTTTGTTCCGACATATGAAGGAGGACACATTGAAATCTAGTGTTAACACGAAGATAACTGTGGAAAAAAGTCAATCAGGTGCATTTCCCGACGGTATGTATCAAGTTTTATTACTTGACGGTAATTACCGATAAAGAAAATCTGAGACGTGGCACATCAATCTACTAGCCTTCAGTACCCGCATTACCAGATGCGTTATCTAAATCCAGTGAGGCTGCAGTCAAAGGTTATTACAGATAAATATTGTGCAATATTTTGTGTGCGTGATGCACATAGTCCGTTTTAATTTATAACGCCCTTTGCCAGTGGCGTAGCGTGAGGGGAGACTTTGAGACTTAGTCTCCCCTGTATTCCTGCTTAAAGGTGCAATAGTAATTCACAACAAAAATATAAACAACTTTCTACTGAGAGCACTAAATGTGCGAAGACACCAGCTTTGTAGCCCGCGCCGCCGCACCCTGACTATTCGTGTATCTGCCTGCTTGAGACTCGACTGCTCTCAGTCTCTGCCTCCCTTCCCTTACCTGGCTGTGTGCGCCTGCGCCCCCTCCACTTCCCCCCTTCCACGAAGGGTGGTGCGCTGCACTTGCTAGCAGGTATCGAGACTAGTCTCTGCCGCTTCTATGCTGGCTTTTAACACGGAAGTGAACAGTCGCGCGGTTTGTGTTCATAGTCATCCTTATGAGATTTTAGCGTATGTTTTCGTTGTTTCGTCAACATGAGTGAGCCAGCAACTGAACACCTTACAGAATTTTTATTAAAAATGCCTTTTTCTACATTAACGAACGAAACAAGTTCGAATTGAAGGACAAACGACCTATTCCTATATTCAGTGTAGTTTTAAGTGAAGCCAAACAAAAACGCACTTTTCAGACAGCCTGGTACAAAAAGGGTACTTGCCTGACTGCGACTGCAGTTAATAACAGAATATATTGTTATATATGTCTTCTGTTCGGTAGTGAACAAGACTGGTGCAGTGAGGGCATTTGTACAATAAAGAACTTTGACAGGAAAGCACAAAAGCATCAGATATCAAAAAGTCACCTCTACAACAAAGAATCATTTCAGTTATTGGGCAAAAGTAGAATTGAGCACGCCCTTTCTGAAGCCGCTAGTCTGGCGGCAACGAAATAAAATGAACAAGTTGCATCCAACAGGAGAGTATTGGCTCGTCTTATTCAGGCAGTTGTATTTATATGTAAATAAGAACTTGCCTTTTGCGGCCATCGAGAAGACGAATCCTCTAGCAACTACGGTAACTATCTGGAATTGTTGGATTTACTAGCTCAAGGAGAGCAGTTTATCCGAGACCACCTGTCATCATCTTCAACCTTTAAAGGAACTTCTCCAGATATACAGAATGATGTAATAGAAATGATAACATTGGCAGTTAATGAGAAAATAGAATCTGAAATTCAGATCTGTAATTTCATGTCGATTCATTTACGATGTTTCTGGAGATAAAACTGCTGAAGATTTGTCAAATATTATTCATGCAGTATTGAAAGAATGGAAAGTGGAAGGAAAAGTGGTTAGTGAAACAGATGTTGGCGCTTCAGTAATGGAGGGCAGAGAAAGAGGACTACAACAATCGGTGAATTAGTTCTGTCTCCATTCGCTGTTTACTCATTGTTATGGACACCAACTGAATTTGGTACTGTTACATGCCTCCAAAATCATGTGACAAGTACGCATGCTTGTAAGTAATAGTACTACATTTCATTCGTTTTCAGCAGATCATCAAAACGTACTGTATTGCTAACTGAGAAAGGATTTAAACTGCTATGCGCGAGCAACACTCACTGAAACTTTCGTTTCAGAGCAGTTTCAACAATATATAGTCATTTCTCAGAGTTATATGGTACTTTTCATTATATAATTGATGGTACAGACTCTCAGTGGGACCCAGAATCTTTGAGCTGTGCTGCGGGAATGAAACGACGAATGGATGATCCTACGTTTGTCTACATGTTTTGCTTCTACCGAGGGTGCTTTGTTTATGTCGATCATCTCATTAATGTTCTTCAGTCAAAATCTGTCAGTATAATTCCTTGCCACGATGAAATAGGAACTGTTTTGAGAAATTTATGACAATTAAGAACGGAAACATTCGTTGATGAATGCATTAAATGCAGCTTGTGTTTGAATGGCAACTTATCATCCTATGACAGTCAAAAGACACCTCTCAGGTCATTAACTTACGAGATAATGGATTTGCAAATTGTTGAGATGGAAAGAAGGTTTCAAGACTTTATCCCAAATTCAGTTTGTTGAACTTCTGAATGAAAAGTGTTTCCCAAACTATCAAAAAGAATTCCCGAAGTTGAACCTGCTTCAGTTTTTAGAACAGTATCCTTTTTACGAACAAGAACAACTTAGGAATGAACTGTGTAACATATACGCTGATGAGAAAAAAAAACACTTATCTCCAATAATCCTCTTAAAGTACATTGTCAACAATGATTTAAACTCTGTTTATGAAGAAACAACGAAGTTCCTGCGTTTCGTTTTGACCCTACCCGCAATTATAGCAAGCATGGAACGAAGCATGAGTACTCTTAAACTAGTGAAGAATTATTTAAGGAATTCAGTGTCCAACACCCGGCTATCGTGTTTGAGCACGTTAGCAATAGAAAAGACACTACTTGGAGAGCCATCCAGTGATCAAATCTTTGTAGACTGAGTTATAGACTTATTCGTGTAATGAAAAGACAGGCACATTTCACTTGTGTACAAGAAAAGATAAATGCTCCTTCTCTTGTTGCTGGAGTTCAACAAATTTGTCATCCTACCTTGAACAAGTTAGTTATTATTATTAATAATAATATTATTATTAGTGGCGGTAGTAGTGGTACTAGTAGTAGTAGTAGTAGTAGTAGTAGTAGCAGTGGTAGTAGTAGTAGTTGTTGTTTTATTTGATGCATTTTGTTTCATTTGTTTAAATTATTGTTTATTGTACTATTTTGTCTCCCTATAATTACTGTAGAGTCTCCTCAATCTTTACAACCATGCTACGCCACTGCCCTTTTACACACGATAAGGTGATAGTATCTGAAGAACCTTCCAGCGTTGACTGAAACACATTCCTCATAAGGGTACTGCATGTTAAATGCGTTGTCTGTTGAGTTCTTCTTCAGGTATAGTTTCTACTTTCTCCATGTCTTCATCCTATTTATTGTAATTGCGTACCATTCACACAGTGTAATGGACGATGATAACTGCAGTGGCTTGGAACTGGTAATAGAGAAATACAATGACGAAGTTTTACCTCGTATGAGGCACATCAGATTATGTTTTGTTATTTGTTGATGGACATGAAATGGTTCAAATGGTTCTGAGCACTATGGGACTTAACATCTGAGGTCATCAGTCCCCTAGAACTCAGAACTACTTAAACCTAACTAGCCTAAGGACATCACACACATCCATGTCCGAGGCAGGATTCGAACCTGCGACCGTAGCGGTTGCGCGGTTCCAGACTGAAGCGCCTAGAACCGCTCGGCCACACTGGCCGGCATGGACATGAAAACGTCTACCATCTCAATCATTCTGATATTGCATCGGCTGAAAATTCTAAGCTGTCTGTGTGGTATCATAGTCACGTGAGATAGAAAATTTGTGCGCGACTAGAGCAACATTGGTTTCTATAGCTTAAGATCAGACACCCTTTCCTAAACTACTGTTCGCTTGTGAGTAACAGTGTATGAAACGAAGTCCACGACGGATTTTTACCGGCCTTCGTCCCGTATGTATATCAGAATATGTATGAGGGCTCATCAGGATAAAAGTATTTATAATATAACGTACAGTTTATGAAGTTCACTGGATGATGTGAACTATGTTTGTCATAGATGGAATGAATTTGAATGACCATTACAGGATATCCAGTGGTCAAGGTTGAATTAGACTAATTTATCAAAGAGATACATATTTTGCAACTATTAAGTAACTGAGTTCGACAATCGGTCGTTACAACTAGTTCACAAAGGCTCAGATACTACTCTATTCATCATCACCAGGTCACAGCTCCAACTCCTAGGGTGTGGGTTATGAGCCTATTCCAAATTTTTCTTGCCTCATATAGCTCTTCCTCTGGAATCATATCCCAAAACAGACCAAATTCAGCGGCTTCCTTCTTAACTACAACGATCCACCTTCTACTTGGCCGTCCAACATGTCTTTCCCGTTAATAGTCATTTCAAGGAGTTTCTTGGCTGTCCTGCTTTCTTCCACACGTTACACGTGATCATACCACCTCAGTCTAGAACGGCACAGTTTTTCCAAAATGCTGAGTTTCACACTTGCATCTAGTAAGTTCCATTCATACTTTATCTTTTCCCATCCGCCTCAGTATAGATCCCGTAAACTTTATTTCAGCAGCTAGAATTTGCTACTTCCGCGTGGGTCGAAATGAGAATACACCAGGGCGTGCTGGGAAGTAGAGTCCCGAATTTTTTAATGTGGAATCTGAATGAAACAAACGTTATTAACATTCTATAGCTTTAGTCTTCATGTCTACATATTTAATTCTTAACATAATTACCCTGGCGACGAACACGTTTCGTCCAACGAGAGACCAGTTTGTTCACAATGTAACTGTTGAAAGTTTGACTTTGTTGACGGACTCACTACCTCACCTCCGATGCCACCACTTGATCATTATCAAAGCTAAGTCCTCGAAGGTGATTTTTAAGTGTTGGATTCAAATCGCGACCGTATGGAGGATGATCGATGACAGTAGTATTTGCAGAAGTCGCAGCGCTCGTGTGTGGTCTGTCACTATCAAACTGATGGATAGGGAGCTGCAGGCGTGGTGAAATTCTCCGAATTCGTACTTTCACTTTTCTGCGGTCTCTCCCGCTGCGACATACTTTCTTTACAGTCCGCCACGTTATACATTACAGTTCAAAGCCATCTAGCTTGTCAGCGAAACAGAAAAGTCGACCGAGGAATGTGTTAGACATGTAATACCAATAGCGATACTGAGAACAGAGTAAAAAATTCGGTGGCAGTACTTCCCAGCATGCCCTCGTAGTACGAACTGAAGACAGCTTTGCCTTATGTAGTATCCGTTTGTTAAATGGGAAGCACCTTATTTGATCGTAAGACTGAGCGACTTTTTGTGTACGTTTATAACTTCATCAAAACCACACCACCACGAAGTCACCGTAGGCCGAACTGGATGCAAGTCCCTCCCCACTGTGGCTAAAACATGAGACAGTCCATTACACAGTCCGAATACGGCAAATTGTGTACATTCCCCACTGAAACTCCATTCTGCTGTAACTCGGGCTGACTTCTTGTCTGCTTATCTTAAATGCCAACTCTCTGATTCTCTGACTTTTAAACCATGTCAGTTAAAGTGATTGTACAATACAGTTAGTTTTTCCTGGACTGCATTTATACCTCCCCAGATCGTTACTCATTTGGCCAAGACAGCTGAACTGTATTGAGTCAATAACTTGGTGTCATTCCTGGAATTTCTAAGTATCACCGATATGCATGTATACAGCAGTATCTTTTTTTTAAAGATCGGTCTTGTGACTGGTTTGATGCTGCCCGGCACGAATTCCTCTTTTGTGCTAACCTGTCATAGTAGCACTTGCAACCTATATTCTCAATCATTTGTTAGACGTATCCCAATCCGTGCCTTCCTCTGCATTTCTTTTACCGTATACAGCCTCCTCTAGTACCATGGAAGTTATTCACTGATGTCTTAACACATGTCCTATTATCCGGTCACTACTTCTTGTCAGTTTTTCCTCTCCGACTCTGCGCAGAACCACCTCATTCCTTACCCTACCAGTATACATAATTTTCAACATTCGTGTGTAGCACCACATCGCAGATGCCTCGATTTTCTTCTGTTTCGGTTTTCCCACAGTCCATGTTTCACTATCGTACTATTCTTTGCTCAAAAGGCTCATTCTCAAAAATGTCATCCTCAGATTGAGGTGTATATTTGATATTAGTAGACTTCTCTTGGCACGCAATCACAATGCCACATGAATCCATGTCTCTGGTACCAGTTTTGATGAAATAACACTCCCTTTCTATACCTGCAAGTTGAAGTCACCCCCTATTACAACGGCATGATGAGGAAAATTACTGATGATATTCTGCAAGTTCTGTCTGAAGCCCTCTACAATTACAGATACTGACCTAGGTGGTCAAGAAAAGCATCCGATTACCAATTTTGACCGTTCATTGATAGTCAATATCACCCAGATTAATTCACATTCGGAATTCGTGATAACCTCGCTAGATTTTACCAAATTTTACTGCAATAAAGACGCCGCCACCATTGGCGATAAACCTATCCTTACTAAAAACACTCCATTCTAAATTTGGGATTTCATTGTCATTGACGTCTGGTTTCAACCAGCTTTCTGTTCCCAATACTACCTGTGCATCATAATCTTCAGTAAGCGATACTAATTCTGGGACCTTTCCTTGGATGCTCCTGCAGTTTACTAAAGTCATATTAATCTTTAATATCTCTGATCTGCGAGGACCAAGAATCTCTGAGATCACTGTGGCTGATTTAACAGGCAAAGAGTCTTAGATCACAAGGAAGGGGTTCTCTAACCTAAAGATGCCCCATGTGCATGCCGCACGTACTCCGCCACTCTAGTAGCCACTTCCTGCGTGTAATGTACGCCTGACCTATTAAGGGGAGCCCTACAATTCTGCACCCGATTTCGTAGGTCGAGAAATTCGCATCCGATACCGTCGCAGAGTCGTCTGAGCTTCTGGTTTAGGCCTCCAAATCTGCTCCAAACCATTAGACTGCCATCAACCCTGGGTACGATGCTACATATAGACAGCCTACACCCAACGTGCGTTGCTAGCTGCCTTTACCAGATCAGCTAGCCGCCGCAAGGAGCCGAGGATGACCTCAGAACCCAAGCGGCAGGCGTCATTCGTGCCGACGTGCAACCGGTTGTACCCAGTGCGTTCGATAACAGCCGGCAGGGCCTCCTCGACATCACGGATGGAACCTGCCGGCAAACATACCGAACGCTCACAGCAATTCTTTCTCGTCTTGCCTGCTGTCTCCCTGAGGGGCTCCATCAACCGTCTAACATTGGAGATCCCAATGACAAGCATACCCACCCTCCGTACTTGACCGAACCGAGCAGGAAAATCGACCGCTGGCCCAACGGAGAGGCATCCCGTGCTGGTACAGAGTTATCATCAGCACTGTGTAGCACCTCGTACCTGTAGCTAAGACGTAGCGAGTCAGCCATACGGCCTGCTCCGTCTTTCGCCTTCCGCCCAGTGTGACACGCGAACCCACCACTGTCTGCCATCCACTCTGGAGTAGGACGGCGCGGTCTGATGTCGCGTATCGGAAGCCGCAGCGACGTTCGGGTCAGCAGAAAATTTACAGCGACACCAAAGGTGTCGCAGGTCTCGTCACTGGCGCCTCGACGTCACCGCAACTTTCAGCATTAGCTAGAACCTAGTCGTCGATAGCCAACACAGCTTCCAGCTGTTTACGGACAGGAGCCAACTCTCCTCTTGGAAAGCGATGATTTCAGTATCTTATCTTCTCCTTTCTCCTTCATGAGCCCTATATTCATCGTGCTAAAAACTGCGATCCACACCCTGACCAGTCGACCAAAGGACTGCACGCAGGTTCTTAGGATGATATAGTTTAAAGGCTTTGGTTTCGTTAAACAGACAGATAGTAATTACCTCGAATGAGGTGTCATGGAACACTGCTAAATAATTATCCTTGAATGATAAAAATTTCTATTTTCCAGATTGTTTTGTGTGTTCTCTTCTGTCGTTTAGAAAAATAATGAGAACTCTGCATACGGGACTACTACTGTGCAGTCCCTATGGTTGTTTCCACTTAGTTACTGTTTGACGACGAAAGACTATGTATTAATATCGTGCTTATCTCGTCACATTCATACCACCTAAAGAAACAACGCCGTAAGAATTTTCCTTTCTACAAGCAGGTGTATGAAAAGATTTCCTTTTACGTCCGAGAAGAAGGTAATGAAACTGCGTGTCTCAAGTTATAGGTTTTGTGCGCATTCTATCAATGGTTCAAATGGCTCTGGGCACTATGGGACTTAACATCTGAGGTCGTCAGTCCATTAGAACTTAGAACTACTTAAAAATAACTAATCTAAAGACATCACACACATCCATGCCCGAGGCAGGATTCGAACCTGCGACCGTAGCGGTCACGCGGTTCCAGACTGAAGCGTCTAGAATCGCTCGGCTACTCCAGTCGGCTTCTATCAATGATTTCGACAGAAAACCATTTTTTGTTTGTCAAGATCTGCATATCAACGGGCTTCAAAAACGAACGATAAGAAAATAACTAATACATTGCTCAAAGCATCAGCATTGCCAGGTAAATAGAAAGCAACCATTCTAACTGCACACATTATGAATTCTTTACATAAGTCGTATCATTAATTGTTTCTACATAATAAGATGTAAAACATAATTATGAGTTCGGTACACCTAAAGCCGTATCTGTACTCGACAGATCACCGTGGGAAGTGTTGATATCTTATACGATATATACTGGAGCTTCTTGCCACACTAGCGTGGACAGACCATGGGAACTTCGAATTTTTGCACGTCTTAATATTCGTTGTTTTGTGCTTTTATCTTCCTGGTCTCTACGGTATAAATACAAAAAGGAAATGAGAATATCACAAATTTCGTTCTATCAGCCGGCACTTCGAGTTTTCGAAGTACGTTCTCGCGAGATATCCACCGTCTTTCTTGGAATTTGTCAGTTAAGATTTTTCTACTTTTCTGTTATACTTTATCGGTAGTTAAACCAGGAATTTTTAGGACGTTTGTTTTATGGCCAATTTCCAAGTACTCTGCTACGATCCTGTCATTGTTTGCGCTGTAACGTGTCATTATTTCAGCTGTAACTAAACCTTCTGTGAACATTCCACTTCATAAGTCTGCTTATTCTTAAGCCAAGACAATTTGCGCAGCTGATTCGATTAGTGATCAGTTAATCCTGTACATAAAGGCTGTGACCCTTTCGCATTTCACTAAATAGGAAACTTAACATTTATGTGCATACAATGCTAGTAGTGAGCCCTTAAACCAGGCTGATGTATATCTAAATGTCATATAATGTTAGAAAAATTTTCACGGATGTCCTCATATATAGTCTGACACTGCAACCACTAGTTAAGAAATTAATGTTTAAAGTGAACCTTAACGGTCCTGTTTCATTCACCCGGGTCACCATCACAAAATATTTGTGTCTCTAGATAGTTCATAACCCAGAATATGGTTCTTCATCTTGCTATCAAAAAATAATCAATCCAGAGCGCAAACCTGATTGCGACAAACCTTGGGATTGATACTTGTATGATATAGGGCTCCATAAATGCGGCTCGTTATAGCCATAGGATCGAGCCGTTCAAGTCTGCTTTTAAGCCCAGCACTGCTACATTGTAGTTTATTCCTATTCCCGCAGTCGAATTACCCAACTAAGTCCCACATCACTCGGAAAATTTTTAGGTATCAACGAAAATGTTGACGGTCAGTCGCACACGAAAGTCAATATTACACCAGCATCCTACATGTCCGTAGTTCCAACACAGAATCCACACCACACCGAGCACTCCCACATCGCCTCCTTCCAACCGCTCCACGGACCCTTCCTCTTTGCCCGGAAACAATCAGGACGCTTGTGCACAAAACCATCTCGGCAATGGAAACGGGCGTCTCTCCCACCCTTAGGATAAGACTGCCGCTCGATTATTAATAAATATCGAATGTAGAGATATGGTTTAAGTGACAATTCATTATCTTAAGAGTCTAATAACATACAAACAGCCTTGGAAGGGCTGAAAGAATCAGCCCACCAATTGCATATGACAGGTTTCTTAGCAACCTTGACACAGGTTTCGATAATTATAAAATTATCTGCTTCAGAAGAAGCAGAAGCAGAAGCACTTAGAAATTACCCGTTGTTTACAAAAAGGCTCAAGAAATACACAAATGGACTTGGCAATCGCCAAGTCGGCGAAGGATCTTGCCTCGTGCCCGCTGTCTGCTCCTGCTAAAAACCCTGTAAAACGTAATACCCCGTTGCGCGAAGCTATACTTGCGGCCTTCCTTCGGCGCCGGATGCTGAGGAGGGTGGAGTAGGTGGTGCAGTGTCCGGTGTCCGATGGCGGCGTCCGTGAAGCAATTCCTCCGGCGATGGTCTATCTCGTGAATGGGAACGATAGGAGGAGAGAAACAGATCCCTGTTGCGAGCGGAGCGAAGATAGGCCACCTGCTGCTTGAAGGTTCTGAAAAAAATACGTTTTTCTTCGCCGTTTGACTGTGGATGGAAAGGTGCACTACTTAGATACTGTATGCCATTGCATTTACAGAATGTTAGAAATTCATTTGATGTGGACTGAAATCCGTTGTCCTACACTATGACTTCAGGCAAACCTTCTAGGCAAAAACAGAAGACAACACCTGAATTGTGTTACGTGACATTGTAGAGTTAATTGGCACAGTATAAGGAAACCTGATATATGAGTCAAGCACAATCAACCAGCGAGTGTTCAAAAAGGTCCCGCTACGTCTATGTGCATACGCTGCCATGGTGATTGCAACTTCGGCCAAGCAGAGAATTTTGTGGCGGAGCGGACTGATTTTCCGCACATGCGTGATACTGTGACGTCATCTGGTCTGTTTAGGTGTCCATACTCTGCCAAGTACAGTGTCGACGCGCTAACTTTTTCATGCGAACAATCCACAGTTTACTTCGTGAAATAAATGCTACACTTCTTCTTGCAAAGCTTTAGGGGTCAACACATGTGACTGAAACTGCCTGGCAGTTTAAAACTGCGTGCCGGACTTAGACTTGAACTTGGGTCCTTTGACTTTCGCGGGAAAGTGCCTTTGCACTTATCCGCGAAAGGCAAAGGTCTCAAGTTCCAGTCTCGGTCCGGCACGCAGTTTTAATCTGCCAGGAAGTTTCATATCAGCGAACACTCCGATGCAGAGTGAAAATTTCACTCTGGAAACATCCCCCAGGCTGTGGCTAAGCCATGTCTCCACAATCTCCTTTCTTCCAGGAGCGCTAGTTCTGCAAGGTTCGCAGGAGAGCTTCTGTGAAGTTTGGAAGGTAGGAGACATGGTACTGGCAGAATTGAAGCTGTGAGGACGTGGTGTGAGTCGTGCTTGAGTAGCTCAGATGGTGCGATAATGGCAGCCAGATTACAGGGGGCTTTCGGATATTTTATATGTTCTGGACACATCTTCAAACTGAAGTATGAAACCCTCACCTTACCGAAGCGAGGTGATGACCTCGATCTGGTTAATGTGAGAGCCAGGACTACGGCACTTGACACCAATATTATGCTCCGGTTGTGGAAAAGCCAAAATGCTAGTTTTACTGGAATGTTGACCATCGAGCTCGCAAATCTGAATCAGCTGCCATGGCCTGCGCAATTTTCCTATAATTCAGAGGAAAGGACTGAAGCAATTCAGAATCTTGAGCATCGATGTGACAACGAGTTGCAGCAGAAGCGTCTAAGTCTGTATCAGGGCCAATCAGAAGACGTAGAAATGCGTCCGCATTACCATGATTAGCAGTTGGACGGTACACAGTCTCGTATTGATATTGAGACAACAACAAAGCCCTCCTTCGCAATTTTTGTGCAGTTCGTACAGGAACCGGCTTCGTCGGATGAAACAAGCACTGCAGTGGCTTGTCATCCATTACCAAGTGGAATTTTCTGCCATACAAATAGTGATAGAATCTGATGACACCATTCTCTATTTGTGAATAGTTACACTAAGCTTTGGACAACACCTTAGATGCGAAAGCAATAAGTCTGTCTTTAACACCAATTCTGTGCGAAAGCACTGCACCGATTCCGCAAGAAGAAGCGTCTGCTTGCAACACAACCGGTTTGTCAGTATCAAAGTTAACCAAACAGCGATTACTGAGCAGTGCACTTTAAAGGTTCTGAAAAGCTTATTGGCACTCATCTGTCCAAACGAAGGGGACATTCTTGAGACGCAGGTGAAGCAATGGAGCTGCGATTTGGGCAGCATTCGGTATGAACTGAATTTTCCCTAAAACAGACTGCAATTTTGTGTCATAGCGAGGATCTGGCAGGTCCTGTATGGCTCAGAAATGTGACTGAAGAGGATGTACACTTTGACTGTTTATGACATGACCAAGATGCAGCAACTCAGGTGTAAAGGAATCACACTTGTCCAGTCTACATTTTAGTTCTGCGTCAGACAACACACGAAACAAAGTACGCAGATTTACAATGTGTTCTTCAGGCGTATGACCTGCTACGACAATATCGCCTAAATATTTTGAAGTTTGGTACTTGAGCAGTCAGCTGTTCCAAATACCTTTGGAAAATGGCAGGTGCGGAGGCACTGCCAAAAGGAAAATATTTAAAAAAGCCCGAATGAGTATCACAACACACACTTTTTGAGATTCTTCATCTAACGATATTTGATTATGCACCTCGCGCAAATCAGTCTTAGAAAAGTAACGATCAGTTCCATGAGATCCTCTGGGTATGGCAATGGAGAAGTATCAATCACAGTGTGTGGGTTGACGATAGACGATAGAGAGTCAACGTAGAGGTGAATGTGACCTGATGGTTTGGGGAGCAAAACCAGTGGACTTCCCCATTTACTAGCTTTTATGAGCTCAATAGCTCCACTATTTTGAAATTCGTAAGTTCATCAACGACTTTGTCCCATAATGCAGTAGGAACAGTTCTGGCCTGGAAAAATTTCGACTTAGCATTGTCTTTCGTAGTAATATGTGCAACAAATTCTTTCAGCTAGCTGGTTACACTGTCTTTAGCATTGAATGCAGCCACTGATAACAGATTGAGCTGACTTTTATAGCCAAACAAATCAAAAGAATCAAGGCCAATTATGTTCCCACAGTCGCGTGATTGTAGCACAGTGAAAGTCACAGTTTGCGTGTGTGAGCGATGCTTTGCACGCAAAGTACATTTTCCGGGAACAGGAATGTCTTGGCCATTATCAGCTGCCACGTGTGTTCTTGTTTTTGAAAGGCGTGGAGAGCCCAACAGTCCACGGGTGGTACGATTCAGCAATGTAACAGAAGCACCAGTGTCAAACTGAAATTTCACCCGTTTTCCACTACCATGCAAATGAACAAAACGTTTGTTGTACTGGCGTAGCACTGAAGAAATTGTCCTTTTGTTAGTTTGGCTAATGCCTGCAGCAGGTTTGAAATACACTGCATTAATGACATGGGCTTTGTGACTACATTTTTGGGAGTGGACAGAGTTCTTATGTTTGTTCCGTTGCAAACATACGGATTGTACGTGTCCTTTCTTTCCACAAGCGTGGGACAGTGCTTCTCTGGGTGGGCAGTCTTGGCGTTTGTGCTATGAGTAGCACCAAGGACGTGGCTTAATTCTGTTCGCCTGTTCCGGCCGGGGTGGCCGAGCGGTTGTAGGCGCTTCAGTCTGGAACCGTGCGACCGCTACAGTCGCAGGTTCTAATCCTCCCGCGGGCATGGATGTGTGTGATGTCCTTAGGTTAGTTAGGTTTAAGTAGTTATAAGTTCTAGGGGACTGATGACCTCAGATGTTGAGTCCCATAGTGCTTAGAGCCATTTTTCGTTCGCCTGTGTAGCCGCCTGTATTAACGCGGTTTGGCGCGAGTGAACTGTTTACACGGTGTGGCACACGGAAGCTGCGGCTGTGTAATGCGCTGGTCGTGAACAAGGGATTACTCGACCTGACAAATTGCTGGCTGGTCAAATTTATCGGCCAACAAGGCAACGGAATCGTACTGATCTAGTATTTGCACTACATGCGAAATGATGAATCGGACTATTTCAGAATCTGTATTCTTAGTCTGACATCAGTTACACTGTACATGATCGCATCACGCAACATAACATCTGAATATAAAGCAACACAAGCACATAGGATTTTGCATTTCCTCCTCATATTCCGCAAAAATGTCACCCACTCGCGGTCAGTTTGTGCTGACCGTTTCTTGCAATTAAATAGTTAGTGAGCGAATCTACAATTTGATCAAAGGAAAGTTCACTCGCAGTGTCGCTAGGAAACAACTTCTGCATGAATCTGAACACTGCACTTCTTACAGTATACAATAAATACGGCAATTTCACAGTACCTGGTACATTGTGATAAATTACGTGGGCTTCAATCTGTTGCAACCACTCGAGCCATTCCTCGTCTTGTTCGTGAAACTGGCGAAAAGGCGGTATAGCACTTGGAGCCACTATAGGTGACCGTTCTGTTGGGCGCCCAGCGTTGGCCAGAAGCTGCTGCACCGTGTTTAGCAGGGTTGATATTTGTTGGCTCTGAAACTGAAACATCTGCATTAGCTACTTTGCATCTAACACCTGCAGCTGTGGCACCTGAGCGGGGATGGGGTAGTTTTATTGCTCATCTTGGGAGAAGCAAATGCGATAAACAGACAAGGCAAGCAATAAATGTAAGTACAAAAGCGAAGATAATTCCTGCAACACCCATCTGGAAACACTGATTAGCAAAAACACGATAGGAGAGGCTGTCAACGCAAGTGAACACACCCCTGCGTAGAAAAGACTAGGTAGAATTAAGGTGCCAGCAAAACACAATAGCCCACGAAAAATCAGAACAGACAGTCAGTGGTGGCTGTCGTCTCTGGGCGCGTTGCTCACCTCGTCGCCAATGTTGTGTCCTGCCCACTCGTCAGATGTGGAGTGCCTAGGAAACCTGCTTCTCGGATCGCTAGACAACAATTCAAGCAAATACAATTAACGAATTTTATTTACATAAAATAAATAACAATAACTAAATGGTTCAAATGGCTCTGAGCACTACGGGACTTAATTTCTGAGGTCATCAGTCCCCTGCAACTTAGAACTACTTAAACCTAACTAACCTAAGGACATCACACACATCCATGCCCGAGGCAGGATTCGAACCTGCGACCGTAGCGGTCACACGGTTCCAGACTGAAGCGCCTAGAACCGCACGGCCACACCAGCCGGCTACAATAACTAACTTCGAGAATTTTTCAGTGATGTGTCGCAGGCAAATGGCGGCAGACGAATAAGAAGTCTCTTCAGTATATACAGTTCGTAATACAAGAGAAGTAGTACAGTTCCTAAGTCGGTGCTATACAAGTGCCTATTGTTGATGGCGCTCTGGAAGTCGTTGAACTGCCGGTCTTCAACTGGGCAGTAGGCAGGCGGCGCGTCACTTCTGTCCACTTCGTACCGAGGCCGCTGCCGTCCGGTTGTCGTTTTAGAGAGGGACCAGTCTGTGTGCAGCTGGCTGATGCGTTCTTCACAGCCCTCTCTTCTGTAATGTTCCCGACCGGCGTGCCGGTGCTTGACTACGTCGGAACTGTGCAACAGCATTTTTTACAAGGTTAGTATCAAATTGCTCCTAAAGAACTAAATAACAATGGTTTGTTTTTATGGGTAAGAAACCTGAACGTCTAAGATGGCGGGAATCAAAACTGCATGTTCCTGAGATGTTTTGCTGGAGTGAATGGCTCTGAGCACTATGGGACTCAACATCTTAGGTCATAAGTCCCCTAGAACTTAGAACTACTTAAACCTAACTAACCTAAGGACATCACACACACCCATGCCCGAGGCAGGATTCGAACCTGCGACCGTAGCAGTCCCGCGGTTCCGGACTGCAGCGCCAGAACCGCTAGACCACCGAGGCCGGCTAAAATGGTGCTGGAGTAACGAAGGTACACTAAATGGAGAAATACCAAGAAGAAAAGGACAGAGTCGCTGTTTATGTATAAAAAAAAAACATCATAGTTAACCGTCTACTCCACAATTATTGCTGATCAGACGAATGGTGAAGCAAAAGAGACGGAGAAGACAGTCACAACAGTAACTCCCGAAATAAGTACATTTTGTTCGATACCTAATTTAGCTTTGTTCCGACATATGAAGGGGGAGACATTGAAATCTAGTGTTAACACGAAGATAACTGTGGGAAAAAAGTCAATCAGGTACATTTCCCGACGGTATGTATCAAATTTTATTACTTGACGGTAATTACCGATAAAGAAAATCTGAGACGTGGCACATCAATCTACTAGCCTTCAGTACCCGCATTATCAGAAGTGTTATCTAAATCCAGTGAGGCTGCAGTCAAAGGTTATTACAGATAAATATTGTGCAATATTTTGTGTGCGTGATGCACATAGTTCGTTTTAATTTATAACGCCCTTTACCAGTGGCGTAGCGTGAGGGGGATTCAAAAATGAATGGTTCAAATGGCTCTGAGCACTATGGGACTCAACTGCTGTGGTCATAAGTCCCCAAGAACTTAGAACTACTTAAACCTAACTAACCTAAGGACAGCACACAACACCCAGCCATCACGAGGCAGAGAAAATCCCTGACCCCGCCGGGAATCGAACCGGGGAACCCGGGCGTGGGAAGCGAGTACGCTACCGCACGAACACGAGATGCGGGCTCGTGAGGGGAGACTTTGAGACTTAGTCTCCCCTGTAGTCCTGCTTAAAGTTGCAATAGTAATTCACAACAAAAATATAAACAACTTTGTACTGAGAGCACTAAATGTGCGAAGACACCAGCTTTGAAGCCCGCGCCGCCGCACCCTGAGTATACGTGTATCTGCCTGCTTGAGACTCGACTGCTCTCAGTCTCTGCCTCCCTTCCCTTACCTGGCTGTGTGCGCCTGCGCCCCCTCCACTTCCCCTCTTCCACGAAGGGCGGTGCGCCTCACTTGCTGTCAGGTATCGAGACTAGTCTCTGCCGCTTCTATGCTGGCTTTTAACACGGAAGTGAACAGTTGCGCGGTTTGTGTTCATAGTCATTCTTACGAGATTTTAGCGTATGTTTCCGTTGTATCGTCAACATGAGTGAGCCAGCAACTGAACACCTTACAGAATTTTTATTAAAAACGCCTTTTTCTACATTAACGAATGAAACAAGTTCGAACTGAAGGACAAACGACCTATTCCTATATTCAGTGTAGTTTTAAGTGAAGCCAAACAAAATCGCACTTTTCAGACAGCCTGGTACAAAAAGTGTACTTGGCTGACTGCGACTGCAGTTAATAACAGATTATATTGTTATACACTCCTGGAAATGGAAAAAAGAACACATTGACACCGGTGTGTCAGACCCACCATACTTGCTCCGGACACTGCGAGAGGGCTGTACAAGCAATGATCACACGCACGGCACAGCGGACACACCAGGAACCGCGGGGTTGGCCATCGAATGGCGCTAGCTGCGCAGCATTTGTGCACCGCCGCCGTCAGTGTCAGCCAGTTTGCCGTGGCATACGGAGCACCATCGCAGTCTTTAACACTGGTAGCATGCCGCGACAGCGTGGACGTGAACCGTATGTGCAGTTGACGGACTTTGAGCGAGGGCGTATAGTGGGCATGCGGGAGGCCGGGTGGACGTACCGCCGAATTGCTCAACACGTGGGGCGTGAGGTCTCCACAGTACATCGATGTTGTCGCCAGTGGTCGGCGGAAGGTGCACGTGCCCGTCGACCTGGGACCGGACCGCAGCGACGCACGGATGCGCGCCAAGACCGTAGGATCCTACGCAGTGCCGTAGGGGATCGCACCGCCACTTCCCAGCAAATTAGGGACACTGTTGCTCCTGGGGTATCGGCGAGGACCATTCGCAACCGTCTCCATGAAGCTGGGCTACGGTCCCGCACACCGTTAGGCCGTCTTCCGCTCACGTCCCAACATCGTGCAGCCCGCCTCCAGTGGTGTCGCGACAGGCGTGAATGGAGGGACGAATGGAGACGTGTCGTCTTCAGCGATGAGAGTCGCTTCTGCCTTGGTGCCAAAGATGGTCGTGTGCGTGTTTGGCGCCGTGCAGGTGAGCGCCACAATCAGGACTGCATACGACTGAGGCACATGCTGTGGGGAGCGATCTCCTACACTGGCCGTACACCACTGGTGATCGTCGAGGGGACACTGAATAGTGCACGGTACATCCAAACCGTCATCGAACCCATCGTTCTACCATTCCTAGACCGACAAGGGAACTTGCTGTTCCAACAGGACAATGCACGTCCGCACTTATCCCGTGCCACCCAACGTGCTCTAGAAGGTGTAAGTCAACTACCCTGGCCAGCAAGATCTCCGGATCTGTCCCCCATTGAGCATGTTTGGGACTGGATGAAGCGTCGTCTCACGCGGTCTGCACGTCCAGCACGAACGCTAGTCCAACTGAGGCGCCAGGTGGAAATGGCATGGCAAGCCGTTCCACAGGACTACATCCAGCATCTCTACGATCGTCTCCATGGGAGAATAGCAGCCTGCATTGCTGCGAAAGGTGGATATACACTGTACTAGTGCCGACATTGTGCATGCTCTGTTGCCTGTGTCTATGTGCCTGTGGTTCTGTCAGTGTGATCATGTGATGTATCTGACCCCAGGAATGTGTCAATAAAGTTTCCCCTTCCTGGGACAATGAATTCACGGTGTTCTTATTTCAATTTCCAGGAGTGTATATGTCTTCTGTTCGGTGGTGAACAGGAATGGTGCAGTGAGGGCATTTGTACAATAAAGAACTTTGACAGGAAAGCACAAAAGCATCAGATATCAAAAAGTCACCTCTACAACAAAGAATCATTTCAGTTATTGGGCAAAAGTAGAATTGAGCACGCCCTTTCTGAAGCCGCTAGTCTGGCGGCAACGAAATAAAATGAACAAGTTGCATCCAACAGGAGAGTATTGGCTCGTCTTATTCATGCAGTTGTATTTATATGTAAATAAGAACTTGCCTTTTGCGGCTATCGAGAAGAAGAATCCTCTAGCAACTACGGTAACTATCTGGAATTGTTGGATTTACTAGCTCAAGGAGAGCAGTTTATCCGAGACCACCTGTCATCATCTTCAACCTTTAAAGGAACTTCTCCAGATATACAGAATGATGTAATAGAAATGATAACATTGGCAGTTAATGAGAAAATAGAATCTGAAATTCAGATCTGCAATTTCATGTCGATTCATTTACTATGTTTCTGGAGATAAAACTGCTGTCAAACATTATTCATGCAGTATTGAAAGAATGGAATGTGGAAGGAAAAGTGGTTAGTGAAACAGATGATGGCGCTTCACTAATGGAGGGCAGAGAAAGAGGACTACAACAATTGGTGAATTAGTTCTGTCTCCATTCGCTGTTTATTCATTGTTATGGACACCACCTGAATTTGGTACTGTTACATGCCTCCAAAATCATGTGACAAGTACGCATGTTTGTAAGTTATAGTACTACATTTCATTCGTTTTCAGCAGATCATCAAAACGAACTGTATTGCTAACTGAGAAAGGATTTAAACTGCCATGCGCGAGCAACACTCACTAAAACTTTCGTTTCAGAGCAGTTTCAACAATATCTAGTCATTTCTCAGAGTTATATGGTACTTTTTATTATATAATTGATGATACAGACTCTCAGTCGGACCCAGAATCTTTGAGCTGTGCTGCGGGAATGAAACGACAAATGGACGATCCTACGTTTGTCTACATGTTTTGCTTCTACCGAAGGTGCTTTGTTTATGTCGATCATCTCATTAATGTTCTTCAGTCAAAATCTGTCAGTATAATTGCTTGCCACGATGAAATAAGAACTGTTTTGAGAAACTTATGACAACTAAGAGCGGAAACATTCGTTCATGAATGCATTAAATGCAGCTTGTGTTTGAATGGCAACTTATCATCCTGTGACAGTCAAAAGACACCTCTCAGGTCATTAACTTACGAGATAATGGATTTGCAAATTGTTCAGATGGAAAGAAGGTTTCAAGACTTTATCCCAAATTCAGTTTGTTGAACTTCTGAACGAAAAGTGTTTCCCAAACAATCAAAAAGAATTCCCGGAGTTGAAACTGCTTCAGTTATTAGAACAGTATCCTTTTTACGAACAAGAACAACTTAGGAATGAACTGTGTAACATATACGCTGATGAGAAAAAAAAAACACTTATCTCCAATAATCCTCTTAAAGTACGTTGTCAACAATGATTTAAACTCTGTTTATGAAGAAACAACGAAGTTCCTGCGTTTCGTTTTGACCCTACCCGCAATTATAGCAAGCATAGAACGAAGCATGAGTACTCTTAAACGAGTGAAGAATTATTTAAGGAATTCAGTGTCCAACACCCGGCTATCGTGTTTGAAGCACGTTAGCAATAGAAAAGACACTACTTGGAGAGCCATCCAGTGATCAAATCTTTGTAGACTGAGTTACAGACTTATTCGTGTAATGAAAAGACAGGCGCATTGCACTTGTGTACAAGAAAAGGTAAGTGCTCCTTCTCTTGCTGCTGGAGTTCTACAAATTTGTCATCCTACCTTGAACAAGTTAGTTATTATTATTAATAATAATATTATTATTAGTGGCGGTAGTAGTGGTACTAGTAGTAGTAGTAGTAGTGGTAGTAGTAGTTGTTGTTGTTTTATTTGATGCATTTTGTTTCATTTGTTTAAATTATTGTTTATTGTACTATTTTGTCTCCCTATAATTACTGTAGAGTCTCCCCAATCTTTACAACCATGCTACGCCACTGCCCTTTACACACGATAAGGTGATAGTATCTGAAGAACCTTCCAGCGTTGACTGAAACACATTCCTCATAAGGGTACTGCATGTTAAATGCGTTGTCTGTTGAGTTCTTCTTCAGGTATAGTTTCGACTTTCTCCATGTCTTCATCCTATTTATTGTAATTGCGTACCATTCGCACAGTGTAATGGACGATGATAACTGCAGTGGCTTGGAACTGGTAATAGAGAAATACAATGACGAAGTTTTACCTCGTATCAGGCACATCAGATTATGTTTTGTTATTTGTTGATGGACATGAAATGGTTCAAATGGTTCTGAGCACTATGGGACTTAACATCTGAGGTCATCAGTCCCCTAGAACTCAGGACTACTTAAACCTAACTAGCCTAAGGACATCACACACATCCATGTCCGAGGCAGGATTCGAACCTGCGACCGTAGCGGTTGCGCGGTTCCAGACTGAAGCGCCTAGAACCGCTCGGCCACACTGGCCGACATGGACATGAAAACGTCTACCATCTCAATCATTCTGATATTGCATCGGCTGAAAATTCTAAGCTGTCTGTGTGGTATCACAGTCACGTGAGATAGAAAATTTGTACGCGACTAGAGCAACATTGGTTTCTATAGCTTAAGATCAGACACCCTTTCCTAAACTACTGTTCGCTTGTGAGTAACAGTGTATGAAACGAAGTCCACGATGGATTTTTACCGGCCTTGGTCCCGTATGTATATCAGAATATGTATGAGGGCTCATCAGGATAAAAGTATTTATAATATAACGTACAGTTTATGAAGTTCACTGGATGATGTGAACTATGTTTGTCACAGATGGAATGAATTTGAATGACCATAACAGGATATCCAGTGGTCAAGGTTGAACTAGAATAATTTATCAAAGAGATACATATTTTGCAACTATTAAGTAACTGAGTTCGACAATCGGTCGTTACAACTAGTTCACGAAGGCTCAGATACTACTCTATTCATCATCACCAGGTCACAGCTCCAACTCCTAGGGTGTGGGTTATGAGCCTATTCCAAATTTTTTTTGCCTCATATAGCTCTTCCTCTGGAATCATATCCCAAAACAGACCAAATTCAGCGGCTTCCTTCTTAACTACAACGATCCACCTTCTACTTGGCCGTCCAACATGTCTTTCCCATTCATAGTCATTTCAAGGAGTTTCTTGGCTGTCCTGCTTTCTTCCACACGTTACACGTGATCGTACCACCTCAGTCTAGAACGGCACAGTTTTTCCAAAATGCTGAGTTTCACACTTGCATCTAGTAAGTTCCATTCATACTTTATCTTTTCCCATCCGCCTCAGTATAGATCCCGTAAACTTTATTTCAGCAGCTAGAATTTGCTACTTCCGCGTGGGTCGAAATGAGAATACATCAGGGCGTGCTGGGAGGTAGAGTCCCGAATTTTTTAATGTGAAATCTGAATGAAACAAACGTTATTAACATTCTATAGCTTTAGTCTTCATGTCTACATATTTAATTCTTAACATAATTACTCTGGCGACGAACACGTTTCTCCCAACGAGAGACCAGTTTGTTCACAATGTAACTGTTGAACGTTTGACTTTGTTGACGGACTCACTACCTCACCTCCGATGCCACCACTTGATCATTATCAAAGCTAAGTCCTCGAAGATGATTTTTAAGTGTTGGCTTCAAATCGCGACCGTATGGAGGATGATCGATGACAGTAGTATTTGCAGAAGTCGCAGCGCTCGTGTGTGGTCTGTCACTAGCAAACTGATGGATAGGGAGCTGCAGGCGTGGAGAAATTCTCCGAATTCGTACTTTCACTTTTCTGCGGTCTCTCCCGCTGCGACATACTTTCTTTACAGTCCGCCACGTTATACATTACAGTTCGAAGCCCTCTAGCTTGTCAGCGAAAGAGAAAAGTCGACCGAGGAATGTGTAAGACATGTAATACCAATAGCGATACTGAGAACAGAGTAAAAAATTCGGTGGCAGTACTTCCCAGCATGCCCTCGTAGTACGAACTGAAGACAGTTTTGCCTTATGTAGTATCCGTTTGTTAAATGGGAAGCACCTTATTTGATCGTAAGACTGAGCGACTTTTTGTGTACGTTTATAACTTCAACAAAACCACACCACCACGAGGTCACCGTAGGCCGAACTGGATGCAAGTCCCTCCTCACTATGGCTAAAACATGAGACAGTCCATTACACAGTCCAAATATGGCAAATAGTGAACATTCCCCACTGAAACTCCATTCTGCTGTAACTCGGGCTGACTTCTTGTCTGCTTATCTTAAATGCCAACTCTCTGATTCTCTGACTTTTAAATCATGTCAGTTAAAGTGATTGTACAATACAGTCAGTTTTTCCTGGACTGCATTTATACCTCCCCAGATCGTTACTCATTTGGCCAAGACAGCTGAACTGTATTGAGTCAATAACTTGGTGTCATTCCTGGAATTTCTAAGTATCACCGATATGCATGTATACAGCAGTATTTTTTTTTTTTAAAGATCGGTCTTGTGACTGGTTTGATGCTGCCTGGCACGAATTCCTCTTTTGTGCTGACCTGTCATAGAAGCACTTGCAACCTACAGGGTGTTTCAAAAATGACCGGTGTATTTGAAACGGCAATAAAAACTAAACGAGCAGCGATAGAAATACACCGTTTGTTGCAATATGCTTGGGACAATAGTACATTTTCAGGCGGACAAACTTTCGAAATTACAGTAGTTACAATTTTCAACAACAGATGGCGCTGCAAGTGATGTGAAAGATATAGAAGACAACGCAGTCTGTGGGTGCGCCATTCTGTACGTCGTCTTTCTGCTGTAAGCGTGTGCTGTTCACAACGTGCAAGTGTGCTGTAGACAACATGGTTTATTCCTTAGAACAAAGGATTTTTCTGGTGTTGGAATTCCACCGCCTAGAACACAGTGTTGTTGCAACAAGACGAAGTTTTCAACGGAGGTTTAATGTAACAAAAGGACCGAAAAGCGATAGAATAAAGGATCTGTTTGAAAAATTTCAACGGACTGGGAACGTGACGGATGAACGTGCTGGAAAGGTAGGGCGACCGCGTACGGCAACCACAGAGGGCAACGCGCAGCTAGTGCAGCAGGTGATCCAACAGCGGCCTCGGGTTTCCGTTCGCCGTGTTGCAGCTGCGGTCCAAATGACGCCAACGTCCACGTATCGTCTCATGCGCCAGAGTTTACACCTCTATCCATACAAAATTCAAATGCGGCAACCCCTCAGCGCCGCTACCATTGCTGCACGAGAGACATTCGCTAACGATATAGTACACAGGATTGATGACGGCGATATGCATGTGGGCAGCATTTGGTTTACTGACGAAGCTTATTTTTACCTGGACGGCTTCGTCAATAAACAGAACTGGCGTATATGGGGAACCGAAAAGCCCCATGTTGCAGTCCCATCGTCCCTGCATCCTCAAAAAGTACTGGTCTGGGCCGCCATTTCTTCCAAAGGAATCATTGGTCCATTTTTCAGATCCGAAACGATTACTGCATCACGCTATCTGGACATTCTTCGTGAATTTGTGGCGGTACAAACTGCCTTAGACGACACTGTGAACACCTCGTGGTTTATGCAAGATGGTGCCCGGCCACATCGCACGGCCGACGTCTTTAATTTCCTGAATGAATAGTTCGATGATCGTGTGATTGCTTTGGGCTATCCGAAACATACAGGAGGCGGTGTGGATTGGCCTCCCTATTCGCCAGACATGACCCCCTGTGACTTCTTTCTGTGGGGACACTTGAAAGACCAGGTGTACCGCCAGAACCCAGAAACAATTGAACAGCTGAAGCAGTACATCTCATCTGCATGTGAAGCCATTCCGTCAGACACGTTGTCAAAGGTTTCGGGTAATTTCATTCAGAGACTACGCCATATTATTGCTACGCATGGTGGATATGTGGAAAATATCGTACTATAGAGTTTCCCAGACCGCAGCGCCATCTGTTGTTGAAAATTGTAACTACTGTAATTTCGAAAGTTTCTCTGCCTGAAAATGTACTGTTGTCCCAAGCATATTGCAACAAACGGTGTATTTCTATTGCTGCTCGTTTAGTTTTTATTGCCGTTTCAAATATACCGGTCATTTTTGAAACATCCTGTATATTCTCAATCATTTGTTGGACGTATCCCAATCCGTGCCTTCCTCTGCATTTCTTTTACCGTATACAGCCTCCTCTAGTACCATGGAAGTTATTCACTGATGTCTTAACACATGTCCTATTATCCGGTCACTACATCTTGTCAGTTTTTCCTCTCCGACTCTGCGCAGAACCACCTCATTCCTTACCCTACCAGTATACATAATTTTCAACATTCGTGTGTAACACCACATCGCAGATGCCTCGATTTTCTTCTGTTCCGGTTTTCCCACAGTCCATGTTTCACTATCGTACTATGCTTTGCTCAAAAGGCTCATTCTCAAAAATGTCATCCTCTGATTGAGGTGTATATTTGATATTAGTAGACTTCTCTTGGCACGCAATCACAATGCCACATGAATCCATGCCTCTGGTAACAGTTTTGATGAAATAACACTCCCTTTCTATACCTGCAAGTTGAAGTCACCCCCTATTACAACGGCATGATGAGGAAAATTACTGATGATATTCTGCAAGTTCTGTCTGAAGCGCTCTACAATTACAGATACTGACCCAGGTGGTCAAGAAAAGCATCCGATTACCAATTTTGACCGTTCATTGATAGTCAATATCACCCAGATTAATTCACATTCGGAATTCGTGATAACCTCGCTAGATTTTACCAAATTTTACTGCAATAAACACGCCGCCACCATTGGCGATTAACCTATCCTTACTAAAAACACTCCATTCTAAATTTGGGATTTCATTGTCATTGACGTCTGGTTTCAACCAGCTTTCTGTTCCCAATACTACCTGTGCATTATAACCTTCAGTAAGCGATACTAATTCTGGGACCTTTCCTTGGATGCTCCTGCAGTTTACTAAAGTCATATTAATCTTTAATATCTCTGATCTGTGAGGACCATGAATCTCTGAGATCACTGTGGCTGATTTAACAACCAGATCGTCTTAGATCACAAGGAAGGGGTTATCTAACCTAAAGATGCCCCATGTGCGTGCCGCACGTACTGCGCCACTCTAGTAGCCACTTCCTGCGTGTTGTGTACGCTTGACCTATTAAGGGGAGCCCTACAATTCTGCACTCGATTTCGTAGGTCGAGAAATTCGCATCCTATACCGTCGCAGAGTCGTCTGAGCTTCTGGTTTAGGCCTCCAAATCTGCTCCAAATCATTAGACTGCCATCAACCCTGGGTACGATGCTACATATAGACAGCCTACACCCCACGTGCGTTGCTAGCTGCCTTTACCAGATCAGCTAGCCGCCGAAAGGAGCCGAGGATGACCTCAGAACCCAAGCGACAGGCGTCATTCGTGCCGACGTGCAGCCGGTTGTACCCAGTGCGGTTCGATAACCGCCGGCAGGGCCTCCTCGACATCACGGATGGAACCTCCCGGCAAACATACCGAATGCCCACAGCAATTCTTTCTCGTCTTGCCTGCTGTCTCCCTGAGGGGCTCCATCAACCGCCTAACATTGGAGCTCCCAATGACAAGCATACCCACCCTCCGTACTTGACCGAACCGAGCAGGAAAATCGACCGCTGGCCCAACGGGAGAGGCATCCCGTGCTGGCCCAGAGTTATCATCAGCACTGTGTAGCACCTCGTACCTGTAGCTAAGACGTAGCGAGTCAGCCATATGGCCTGCTCCGTCTTTCGCATTCCAGTGTGACAGGCTAACCCACCACTGTCTGCCATCCACTCTGGAGTAGGACGGCCCGGTCTGATGTCGCGTATCGGAAGCCGCAGCAACGTTCGGGTCAGCAGAGGATTTACAGCGACACCAAAGGTGTCGCAGGTCTCGTCACTGGCGCCTTGACGTCATCGCAACTTTCAGCATTAGCTAGAACCTAGTCGTCGATAGCCAACACAGCTTCCAGCTGTTTACGGACAGGAGCCAACTCTCCTCTTGGAGAGCGATGATTTCAGTATCTTATCTTCTCCTTTCTCCTTCATAAGCCCTATATTCATCGTGCTAAAAACTGCGATCCACACCCTGACCAGTCGACCAAAGGACTGCACGCAGGTTCTTAGGATGATATAGTTTAGAGGCTTTGGTTTCGTTAAACAGACAGATAGTAATTACCTCGAATGAGGTGTCATAGAACACTGCTAAATAATAATCCTTGAATGATATAAATTTCCGTTTTTCCAGATTGTTTTGTGTGTTCTCTTCTGCCGTTTAGAAAAATAATGAGAACTCTGCATAAGGGACTACTACTATGCAGTCCCTATGGTTGTTTCCACTTAGTTACTGTTTGACGACGAAAGACTATGTATTGGTATCGTGCTTATCTCGTCACATTCATACCACCTAAAGAAACAACGCAGTTCCTTTCTACAAGCAGGTGTATGAAAATATTTCCTTTTACGTCCGAGAAGAAGGTAATGAAACTGCGTGTCTCAAGTTATATGTTTTGTGCGTATTCTATCAATGGTTCAAATGGCTCTGGGCACTATGGGACTTAACATCTGAGGTCGTCAGTCCACTAGAACTTAGAACTACTTAAAAATAACTAATCTAAGGACATCACACACATCCATGCCCGAGGCAGAATTCGAACCTGCGACCGTAGCGGTCACGCGGTTCGAGACTGAAACGCCTAGAATCGCTCGGCTACTCCGGCCGGCTTCTATCAATGATTTCGACACAAAACCATTTTTTGTTTGTCAAGATCTGCATATCAACGGGCTTCAAAAACGAACGATAAGAAAATAACTAATACATTGCTCAAAGCATCAGCATTGCCAGGTAAATAGAAAGCAACCATTCTAACTGCACACATTATTAATTCTTTTCATAAGTCGTATCATTAATTGTTTCTACATAATAAGATGTAAAACATAATTATGAATTCGGTACACCTAAAGCCGTATCTGTACTCGACAGATCACCGTGGGAAGTGTTGATATCTTATACGATATATACTGGAGCTTCTTGCCACACTAGCGTGGACAGAGCATGGGAAGTTCGAATTTTTGCACGCCTTAATGTTCGTTGTTTTGTGTTTTTATCTTCCTGGTCTCTACGGTATAGATACAAAAAGGAAATGAGAATATCACAATTTTCGTTCTATCAGCCGGCACTTCGAGTTTTCGAAGTACTTCTCGGGAGATATCCACCGTCTTTCTTGGAATTTGTCAGTTAAGATTTTTCAACTTTTCTGTTATACTTTATCGGTAGTTAAACCAGGAATTTTTAGGACGTTTGTTTTATGGCCAATTTCCAAGTACTCTGCTACGATCCTGTCATTGTTTGCGCTGTAACGTGTCATTATTTCAGCTGTAACTAAACCTTCTGTGAGCATTCCACTTCATAAGTCTGCTTATTGTTAAGCCAAGACATTTTGCGCAGCTGGTTCGATTAGTGATCAGTTAATCCTGTGCATAAAGGCTGTGACCCTTTCGCATTTCACTAAATAGGAAACTTAACATTTATGTGCATACAATGCTAGTAGTGA
Organism: Schistocerca cancellata; assembly: GCF_023864275.1. Classification (NCBI taxonomy): domain Eukaryota; kingdom Metazoa; phylum Arthropoda; class Insecta; order Orthoptera; family Acrididae; genus Schistocerca; species Schistocerca cancellata. Next base: position 145,972,829 of record NC_064628.1, on the reverse strand, counting down.
GCCCTTAAACCAGGCTGATGTATATCTGAATGCCATAGAATGTTAGAAAAATTTTCACGGATGTCCTCATATATAGTCTGACACTGCAACCACTAGTTAAGAAACTAATGTTTAAAGTGAACCTTAACGGTCCTGTTTTATTCACCCGGGTCACCATCACAAAATATTTTTGTCTCTAGACAGTTCATAACCCAGAATATGGTTCTTCATCTTGCTATCAAAAAATAATCAATCCAGAGCGCAAACCTGATTGCGACAAACCTTGGGATTGATACTTGTATGATATAGGGCTCGACAAATGTGGCTCGTTATAGCCATAGGATCGAGCCGTTCAAGTCTGCTTTTAAGCCCAGCACTGCTACATTGTAGTTTATTCCTATTCCCGCAATCGAATTACCCAACTAAGTCCCACATCACTCGAAAAATTCGTAGGTATCGACGAAAGTGTCGACGGCCACTCGCCCACGGAAGTCAATATTACACCAGCATCCTACATGTCCGTAGTTCCAACACACAATCCACACCACACCGAGCCCTCCCACATCGTCTCCTTCCAACCGCTCCACGGATCCTTCCTCTTTGCCCAGAAACAATCAGGACGCTAGTGCACAAAACCATCTCGGCAATGGAAACGGGCGTCTCTCCCACCCTTAGGATAGGACCGCCGCTCGATTATTAATAAATATCGAATGGAGAGATATGGTTTAAGTGACAATTCATTATGTTAAGAGTCTAATAACATACAAACAGCCTTGGAAGGGCTGAAAGAATCAGCCCACCAATTGCATAAGGCAGGTTTCTTAGCAACCTTGACACAGGTTTGATAATTATAAAATTATCTTCTTCAGAAGAAGATTGTAACACCTAGAAATTACCCGTTGTTTACAAAAAGTCTCAAGAAATACACAAATTGAAAATGCAAGATACATATCAGAATCCGAGAGTATGCACTTACTTGTTGCATATTGTTGTGGAAAGACTCGTTAGCGTAAAGCCATTTAGCTCCTTTAAATTAGCTCACCTCAAAAACAATAAAATAACGTGCTCATCCGATAAAAACAGGTTGAACTTCACGGATAAAACTTGCAAACTGACTAACATTCCATGCTCAAAGTTCACCAGACCCTAAATACTACTCATGGAAGTTTACAAACACATAACTTATAATCTAACTAGCGCATTCATGCTTATAATAAATGAACACAATATAACACTTAGAATGTTAATACGAATAAATGAGCTTGGTCTGTTCAATTGAAGCGTTGCTTCACGATCAACTGGTTATTACATCATATGGATACTTTGACGTCCTAAAATTGCAACTGTGTTTAATGCTTCCCACACTGACTAGTTGTTATATAAATTACACATTATCAGTCTTGACAAATACAGTATGGTAATGTATTGTTCGATATGAGACTTGCCATGCTGCTTCACTTACGGTGTGACTGGCGTATTCAGTAATCTAACAAATGTAATTCAATAAAGGTATAAGATTGGTAATACCTCAGTGAATATAAATATGAGGCATTAGAGCTGATAGCTGTAGAGGCAGATTATCATCTCATTCTTTGTTTAATACGATATCATTTGCCCTTCAGGGTTTATTGATTTTCATTCATTTACACGATAATATTCATACTGACGGTAAAAAATCGCAAAACCAAGATGGAATTGTAGCACATAAACGAAAGTTGGTAGGCGTGTTTTTACATCTGAACGATGATGCCTACTCAGATTTCGTGCCAGTTGCGCGAGTGACTGTAGTAACAGCACTATGAGAATCCAAAGCAGGTTTGCTTTAAATACACGCTGTAACGCTGGTGAGCGTTAGTTACGTGGTTAGTGGAGGTGGTGAGTTGCTAGTCAAGAATGCCATTTACGGCAACAAAGACGCCATCCTCAGGAACTCATTGAGTTTTAAAGAGGTCGTTTAATAGGGCTGGATGTTACTTCTGGGATATTGGAGAAAGACTTGGCAGGAATGTAGCCACTGTACATGACTGCTGGCAGCGGTGATCGCGAGAATGTACGGTGGCAATAAGACTGGTCTTCGGACGGCCGCGCGGCGCTACCGATAGGGAAGAGCACAGTGTCAGGCGTACAGATCTGTGCCGTCGTACTACATCTGCAGCTGAAATTTGGGCAACAGTTGACAACACAGTGACACAAAGCTGTTTCTTCAAGGACATGTCCGAGACAGACGACTTACAGCATGTATTCCACTGACCCCGAACCGTCACCATTTACGACGTCAATGGTGTTAAGCGAGAGTTCATTGGAGGGCAGGGTTGAGGTCTGTTGCGCTTTCTGATAAAAGTCGGTTCTACTACGGTGCCAGTGATGGCCGTATGCTCGTTAGGAGGCCAGTTGAGGACCTGTAACCTACCAGTATGTGTTCTAGACACACTGGACCTACACTTGGAGTTAGGATCTGGTTAGCGATTTCGTATGACAGCAGGAGTAATCTTGTGGTTATCCACTCACCCTGACTGCAAATTTGTATGTTTGGTAGTTCGACCTCTCATGAACATCAGTCCACGAGGTGTTTTCAAACAGGATAACGCTCACTCACATACCGCTATTGTAACCCAACAAGCTCTACAGAGTGTCGACATGATGCCTTGGACTGATCGATACCAGATCTGTCTCCAATTGAGCACATATGGGACACCGTCGGACGACAATTCAGGGTCATCCACAAACAGCATTAACCGTCTTGTACCGAAGCACCAGGTGCAACAAGCATGGAATTCCATTCCATAAACTGACATCCTGCACCTATACAACACAATGCATAAGCGTTTGCATGCTTCTGTTCAACATTCTGTTGGTTTCACCGGTTATAAATGAACAAGCATATCACATTTACAATGAATTTTCTCGCTTAGCTCTGAAACACCTAAGTCGAAACAAGGCCCCGGGAGTAGACATCATTACATTAGAACTACTGACAGCCTTGGGAGAGCCAGTCCTTACAAATCTCTACCATCTGGTGAGCAAGATGTATGAGACAAGCGAAATATGCTCAGACTTCAAGAAGAACATAATAATGAAAATCCCAAAGAAAGCAGGTGTTGACAGATGTGAAAATTACCGAACTATCAGTTTAATAAGTCACAGCTGCAAAATACTAACGCGAATTCTTTGCAGACGAATGGAAAAACTGGTAGAATCTGTCCTCGGGGAAGATCAGCTTGGATTCCGTAGAAATATTGGAACACGTGAGGCAATACTGACCCTACGACTTATCTTAGAAGACAGATTAAAGAAAGGCAAATCTACGTTTCTAGCATTTGTAGACTTAGAGAAAGCTTTTGACAGTGGTGACTGGGATACTCTCTTTCAAATTCTGAAGGTGGCAGGGGAAAAATACAGGGAGCGACAGGCTATTCACAATTTGTGCAGAAACCAGATGGCAGTTATAATAGTCGAGGGAGATGAAAGAGAAGCAGTGGTTGGAAAGGGTGTGAGACAGGGTTGTAGCCTCTCCCCAATTTTGTTCAATCTGTATATTGAGCAAGCAGTAAAGGGAACAAAAGAAAAATTTCTATGGTGAAGAAATAATAACTTTGAGGTTCGTCAATGACATAGTAATTTTGTCAGAGACAGCATAGGACTTGGAAGAGCAGTTGAACGGAATAGACAGTGTCTTGAAAGGGGAGTATAAGATAAACATCAACAAAAGCAAAACGAGGATAATGGAATGTAGTCGAATTAAGTCACGTGATGCTGAGGGAATTATATTAGGAAATGAGACACTTAAAGTAGTAAAGGAGTTTTGCTGTTTCGGGAGAAAAATAGCAAAATAACTGATGATGGTAGAAGTAGAGAGGATATGGAATGTAGACTGGCAATGGCAAGAAAAGCGTTTCTGAAGAAGAGAAATTTGTTAACATCGAGTATAGATTTAAGTGTCAGGAAGTCGTTTCTGAAAGTACGTGTATGGAGTGTAGCCATTTATGGAAGTGAAACATGGACGATAAATAGTTTGGCCAAGAAGAGAACAGAAGCTTTCGAAATGTGGTGCTACAGTAGAATGCTGAAGATTAGACGGGTAGATCACATAACTAATGAGGAGGTATTAAACAGAATTGGGGAGAAGAGGAGTTTGTGGCACAACTTGACTAGAAGACGGGATCGGTTGATAGCACATGTTCTGAGGCATCGAGGGATCAACAATTTGGTATTGCATGACAGCGTGGAGGGTAAAAATTGTAGAGGGAGACCAAGAGATGAATACATTAAGCAATTTCAGAAGAATGTTGGTTGCAGTAGGTACTGGGAGATGAAGAAGCTTGCACAGGATAGAGTAGCATGGAGAGCTGCATCAAACAAGTCACAGGACTGAAGACAACAGCAACATCTCGCTCTTACATTAATTTTTGGTCTTATAATGTTGACCACTTAAATATGCCACCTAGATAAATGTACTCCAGAAATTTCATTTCTGTACGTAATTATACTTTGGTGCTCCGACTTTTTTCCTGTCAACGTATAAGTCATACAGGTTCTAGAGATACAAACAATATCAATACTAAAATGCATGTATGTCAGAAGGATGATTATGCTATTACATTTGTATTTGTGCAACAACGAACCATCGAATTATTAGAAAATTAAGACTGTTTGATTTTCATCGCATTCCAACATGCGGCTAGCATCGATAATACACACTTTTCTTACATTGTCCCTTTCCTTTCACGTTGCTAGACATAAGCTCAAGCAGGTCAGCAGTTCTCTGGCCGACCCTTGTCGGCAGGTGCGAAACTGTCCTCTAAGGCCTCATTTTCGTTGCTGCACGCAGATAGGGTAGCGGTTGTCGATGAAAAAACCGGGGCTGGCCGGTCTGGCCGAGCTGTTCCAGGCGCTTTAGTCTAGAACCGTGCGACGGCTACGGTCGCAGTTTTGAATCCTGCCTCGGGAATGCATGTGTGTAATGTCCTTAGATTAGTTAGATGTAAGTAGTTCTAAATTCTAGGGGACTGATGACCTCAGCTGTTTAGTCCCATAGTACTCAGAGCCATTTTCAACCGGTTTTCGGCTGCAACGATTACTTGTCTCAATTCTTAACCTGACTGTTAAAACCTGTAAAAGTAACCGGTTTCTGAAATAACCGATTTTCGGTGTTCTGTTGCTATTACTTCCAGTAATAAACGTAGCATTCGAACGAACACTAAAGTACGAAGGTGAAGGAGTAGGGGATCACGAGTGATATGCGTTATGACTGTGGCAGAAATTAGTCTCATTGTCTCTAGAAAAGACTGGGTAGGTGATGAAGATGGGTGCTGCGGTAGCGACAGTAAAGAGTCACAAGTTGACGACTCCCTGCATCGTCACTTTAAGGTTACACGAGTTTTTTACCTTGATGCAACCAGAAAATGAAATGTTTTGTTATTATCCCGAGTTTACAGCCCGAAAAAATTATGAATTATATATCAGTCAAATCTATCTTCTCTTTCGAGAAGCATTGTGGATGTCTTATGTTTAAGGCGCTGCAGTCATATACTGTGCCGCTGGTCCCGCGGAGGTTCGAGTCCTCCCTCGGGCATAGGTGTGTGTGTTTATCCTTAGGATAATTTAGGTTAAGTAGTGTGTAAGCTTAGGGACTGATGACCTTAGCAGTTAAGTCCCATAAGATTTCACACACATTTGAATATTTTTGATGTCTTGTGTTTTATGACGTCGCAAGTTTGTTGTGCCTCCTTCCATATTAACATTTCAGAACAAATGACACATTGTGCTTTATTGCCTCCACACTTCGTAAGACACTTCCGAAGCAGAGATGGCACTATTCTGCAACACAACTGATGTCTGAGGATGAGAGCGAAAACTGCCGTATAGACCAGGTGGGCGCAAGTACGTGTGTACCATCCTTAGGCCTTGCCACCGGCAACATGTACATTACTTAAGATAATTGTCAGTCATTGTTCTGTCTCTGTTGTACATCTGTAGTTTGGTTACATGTATCGAACACTTATGATTATCTTCAGATCTATGTAGCTGCGTCAGCAACTCGAATTTTCTACTAGGTACGTGATACATGTACTTATATTGTCTCTGCAATGCTGTACCCATTCTTATCATGTGTTTGTTGCTGGTTTATAACTGCAGGCGTCATTAAAATAATACCGAGCGAGGTGGCGCAGTGGTTAGCACACTGGACTCGCATTCGGGAGGACGACGGTTCAATCCTGTCTCCGACCATCCTGATTTCGGTTTTCCGTGATTTCCCTAAATCGCTTCAGGCAAATGCTGGGATGGTTCCTTTGAAAGGGCACGGCCGATTTCCTTCCCCATCCTTCCCTCACCCGAGCTTGCGCTCCGTCTCTAATGACCTCGTTGTCGACGGGACGTTAAACACCAATCTCCTCCTCCTCCATTAAAATAATGCTGATCCCTTTTTCTCCGTTCTTATAACAATCCAGCATTTTAAAGCAACGGAAATTTTGTGAATGAATACTACCCTTTCTTTAAAAATAAAAGTTTAATTTAAAAGCAAAAATGTTGGCACTTGTGCTGCGGCAAATTTATACGCATTTTTCTTACATGGTGATTAGTAAAAATTATAAAACGACTTGTTGTAACAGAGACCAAACAAATGCCGGGAAAGATCGGTTATTCAGAAGTAAATTACCGGTGTCGGTTTTGATCGGTTACCTTTTCCCTATCCCTAGCAGCCACCATTCAGGATCACCCAGGCAATATCTTACCTTCAACATCTTAAAATTTAGCATGGCCGAATTGTCGCCTGCATATCGCTTAGCTTACACACTCCATTTAATGTGTCATTTAGCTAACTAAATAGGCACATTCAACTGCACGAATTTTGTCTTACTTAAAACCGAAGGTATCACATCTTTGTGTTAGATAAAAAGTGTGAAGTAACTATTGTGGTGGTTTGTGAAGCAACAAGGGCGTCATAGGACCTAAACTATAACACAAAACTGACATTACTGAGTGCCAGTATAAACAAGAAAACAGCAGTGGTTAATATTTTCGTATGAGTTTTCCACGTCTTGGCGCTCATTTTAGCTGACGCGTTTATTCTGTTATAAGACGCTTTATCCAATTTAACTTTTGTTTGTTGTATAATTTAACATTTTGTCATGTCATTGCATTGCACATCAACTGATTTACACTTCACTGCAACTAAGATCAGCCGTCAATGTTGACTCTGCAGAAGCTGCCGTCGATCTTCTTCGCTTCCGAGATCGTGTGGAAATTGCCCTTGAGCATTACGTCTTCCTCACTCGGGACGAGGCAGCTAACTTTGACGTGGACGTGGAATGGACATTCGACCTCACTAGAGACACAGCGCCTTCGGCACACGGGATGAGTCTGTTAACGTTATCTTCACTCTCTGCGCTCTATAGCGGCCGTTATCGGCTTTATTTGGCTCGCAAACCACACTGCTTCCTTACGAAAATGGACGCACGTCGAATAGCTGCGTTAACTCTGTTAGCCACAGTCGGAGAAGAACAGAAAAAATTCCGAACAAGATCGCGCACTCGTCGACGGCCTGATCAGCGAATTTTTGTTACAGAAACACTACGTACTGCTGTTTATTGGTTTAAGATGCATAGTAGTAGAAGCTGTTCCTTAACCAGTATGTGCATGCATAACAACCGTATTCTCGGTTTTGCATTGACTACCAGCATTCTCAGATAAAGTATTTCATCCCACAGATGTCTACACCAGATTCGTTTCCTAATTTCATTCGAATAGAAGAGGGTAGTTTATGGATGATGCTCACCACCAGTGAAAAAAAGATACAAATATGGGCCTATTCATAAGCGCAGTCATATATAGGGTGAGACACCTAACATTACCTCTGGATATATTTCGTAAACCACATCAAATACTGACGAATCGATTCCACAGACCGAATGTGAGGAGAGGGGCTAGTGTAATTGGTTAATACAAACAATAAAAAAATGCACGGAAGTATGTTTTTTAACACAAACCTACGTTTTTTTAAATGGAACCCCTTTAGTTTTGTTAGCACATCTGAACATATAAACAAATAGGTAATCAGTGCCGTTTGTTGCCTTGTAAAATGTTAATTACATCCGGAGATATTGTAACCTAAATTTGACGCTTGAGTACCACTCCTCCGCTGTTCGATCGTGTGTATCGGAGAGCACCGAATTGCGTAGGGATCCAAAGGGAACGGTGATGGACCTTAGGTACAGAAGAGACTGGAACAGCACATTACGTCCACATGCTAACACCTTTTTATTGGTCTTTTTCACTGACGCACATGTACATTACCATGAGGGGTGAGGTACACGTACACACGTGGTTTCCGTTTTCAATTACGGAGTGGAATAGAGTGTGTCCCGACATGTCAGGCCAATAGATGTTCAATGTGGTGGCCATCATGTACCGTGTGTACCGCGATGTGCTTACAACCCCAGAGGATATAAAACAACGTATTGTGGCAGCCTGCGGCGACATTACACCAGATGTACTGCGGCGTGTACGACATTCATTACGCCAGAGATTGCAATTGTGTGCAGCAAATGATGCCCACCACATTGAACATCTATTGGGCTGACATGTCGGATCACACTCTATTCCACTCCGTAATTGAAAACGGAAACCACGTGTGTACGTGTACCTCACCCCTCATAGTAATGTACATACATGTGCGTCAGTGAAAAAGACCAATAAAAAGGTGTTAGCATGTGGACGTAAAGTGCTGTTCCAGTCTCTTCTGTACCTAAGGTCCATCACCGTTCCCTTTGGATCCCTACGTAATTCGGTGCTCTCCGATACACACGATCGAACAGCGGGGGAATGGTACTCAAGCGTCAACTTTAGGTTACAATATCTCCGGATGTAACTAACATTTTACAAGGCAACAAACGGCACTGATTACGTATTTGTTTACATGTTCAGATGTGCTAACAAAACTAACGTGGTTCCATTTAAAAAAACGTGGGTTTGTGTTAAAAAACATACTTCCGTGCATTTTTTATGGTTTGTATTAAACAATTACAGTAGCCCCTCTCCTCACGTTCGGTCTGTGGAATCGGTTCGTCAGTATTTGATGTGGTTTACGAAATATATCCAGCGTTAACGTTAAGTGACTCACCCTGTATATATATATATATATAGTTTTTTAATAGCAAAAACTTTCAGTGTATAACTGATATTTACTTTCCGACGAACTGGCAGTGGCGTGAAGAGTTCTGGCCACTGGCCACTGGGGAAATATCCCAGTCGTTGGCCTTTGCTACAAGAATTCCAGCAAATATATTATTTATTATAAGTAACATCAACTTCTGAGATAGTATTTCTATTAAAATAATAACAGACTCAGATTCTTGTACAAAGTAAAAGAGGAAAAATAGATTTTGGAGGGCGTAGACACGTAACTGCTACTTTTTTACTCACAACTCAGCAGCTCACGACACTACTAACATCGCTAGGGCTCCCAGACAGCAATATCACCTCCGTAGACGGCGTATCCTGTCTAAAGACTGTTTTCACAGCTTTCATTATTTGCTATTTAAAATGCAAATTGTACTATAAAGACACGCTTTTGATAGATAATCACAGTGCCGTAGCAGTGAAGCGGTATACTTTCATACTACAGCAACTATAACACGGAAAACAACTACGTGAAGAATTTACGTTCCAACATGTAGTTTCCTGTCGTTTTTAGATAGCAAATCGTGGCTGAAGCTACATGTTTTAAGGAGATCTTCAGTTCTGCTGATGCTGTGGAACAGCTTATATTCATACCATGTACTCAATGAGAGAGAAGACCCCCACCCAATACGACATTTAGGTCCATACAATGTGGCGGCTACTGTGTTCTGTTGGTAACGGAGGGCGAAGTCTCATCTCACTGACGACGTTCCTGTCCACGAGGTACAAATCTAATATTCTTTATTTCACGCCCCGTAGAGCAGTAAAACGTGAAATTCCGCGCAGTGACTGACCAGGGAAAATTCCTTCTTAGTGGGCAGAGCTGCAGACTTCTTTTCAGTGAGCGATAAGTCCAAATTGCTACACAATCGCAGCTAAACGATCAACTAATTCTCGACTCGGTGCTGCTACTGGTTCCTCAAATTCCTGGAATGGTTGAACATTAATCTGCTGTTTACATTCCATTCTGAAAAGGCCCGACCATAACAAAAAGTTTGCTACATAGGCACCTGTTCATGCCTAACAGGGGCCCATGCTGATGATAACACAAAACTCATTCTAAACATAATACAATAGATGAAAAATACCTGAAAAGAATACACATAAGTTAAAGTCTTTGCAATCAGTAAAACAAAGGTACCTTTCTTTGTGGCGAGATCTTTGCACAAAATCTCAGTCTCCAACGTTCTCCTCCGAATATAAAAATATTTTGTCGACACTATACTGTATATGGAGGAAAGATCATTGAAAAAAAAAAGAGAAATCAGAGCTTGCACGGAAATATTAAACGTTCGTAGTTCCCACGTGCTGCTAAATAGTGGAATGACAGAAAAATAGACACATCATAAAACGTTTGGCATCACCCCGGTTCCCAGAACTGTGTTAAACGTTGACTGTGGATATCGAATCTAAGACACAGTCCCTTTGACTGTTCAGAGACGTCACTAAAACCGCCCGAAAATGTAAACAACCATGCATCAGCTGCGACTATAAGACGGAGGGTCGTCCGACAGCCGATCAGTTCCAGTCATTCTACCGGAAAGGAGGTACAGGGCTCGTGTTGTCTGAGCTTGAACCATGTCTAGACGGCCAATACCGGTTCGACCGCGTCCGCATTGTTACTTTGTGCCAGAAAGGGCTCTCACAAGGGAAGTGTCTAGGCGTTTCGGAGTGAATCAAAACGATGTTGTTCGGACATGGAGGTGATGCGAAGAGACAGGAACTGTCCATGACATGCCTCGCTCAGGCCGCCCAAGGGCTACTACTGCAGAGGATGACAGCTACATACGGATTATGGCTCGGAGGAACCCTGACAGCAACGCCACAATGTTGAACAATGCTTTTCGTACAGCCACAGGACGTCGTTATACGACTCAAACTGTGCCCAATAGGCAGCATTATGTGCAACTTCACTCCCGACGTGAATGGGGAGGTCCATCTTCGCAACCATGACACCACGCAGCCCTGTACAGATTGGCCCAACAACATGCCGAATGGACCGCTCAAGATTGGTATCACGTTCTCTTCACCGATTAGTGTCGCATATCCTTTCAAACAGACAATCGTCGGAAACGAGATTGGACGCAACCCAGCCAGGCTGAACGCCTTAGACACACTGACCAGCAAGTGCTACAAGGTGGAGCTTCCCTGCTGTTTTGGGATGGCATTATGAGTACGCCGCTGGTGGTCATGTAAGGAGCCGTAACGGCTGTACGATACGTGAATGCGATCCTCCGACCGACAGTCAACCATATCGGCCGCATATTGGTGAGGGATTCCTCTTCATGGCAACAATTCGCGCCCCCATCGTGCACATCTTCTTAAAGACTTCCTTGAAGATAACGACATAGCTCGACTAGAGTGGCCAGCATGTTCTCCAGACATGAACCCTAAGGAACATGCCTGGGATAGACTGGAAAGGGCTGTTTATGGACGACGTGACACACCAACCACTCTGAGGGATCTACGCCGAATCGCCGTTGAGGAGTGGGACAATCTGGACCAACAGTGCCTTGATGAACTTGTGGACAATATTCCACGATGAATACAGGCATGCATCAAAGCAAGAGGACGAGCTACTGGGTATTAGAGGTACCGTTGTGTACAGGAATCTGGACCATCGCCTCAACATGCAATGCTGGCTTTTCATGAGCAATAAAAAGGGTGGAAATGATGTTTACGTTGATCTATATTCCAATTTTCTGTACAGGGTCTGGAACTCTCGGAACCGAGTTGATGCAAAACTTTTTTTGATGTGCGTAGTAAGCAAGTGGTTCGGTGAAACTTCTGCCAGGAACTTAAGTGTGAGTAGCAGAGTAGCCATATGATGTAGATAGTAGTGGTATTGATGTAAAATTATAAATTTGCAGAGAGAAAATTATTTCCCAAAAGAACTTGTAAGAGGTCCATGACAAAGGAATTTATTGCTAGCGCACTCGAGCAGATGTAATTTCGATGGATTGCTCACGCGCTGCCTGCGATATGTAAGCTATAAGAGAATCTCAGACCAGAGAGCAGTGTAGGCTGCAGTAAGAGCAGTGTCAGTAGTAGTAAGTAGTAGCTAGCGGTCTGGTGTATGGAGTTCGCGAGGCCAGTCGTGGGGAGCGATGGCGGTGCCTCAGCGATGTAGTATAAGGTAAAAATAGCCGCGCGCATATGTAGTTTATTACAACAAAATTTGTACTATTGTTGTATCAAGTCCCATGTAAATGTTTAAAAAAATCTTTTAATAATAATCCGTTTTATAAAATTAACTTTTTGACAACCATTCATCTGAATTTATAGAATTTATTAATTTCCGCAATCCATGGTCATCCCGATTAACGTAAGGAAAATTCAGTTGTTTCTTTTTATACATGACAAATCTAGCGGCCAGCATTGCACTGGACTGTGCCAGAAAAATTTCTTATATGAGCAGATATATGCGCGTTTTCCGGCGACTTCATTGAGGTAAGAATTTTCAATTTATTCAGAATGATCTTTCAGGGCCATGACGCAGCACTGCTGACGTCCAAAATTTACCAGTTTAAATTCACAGTCAATTATTGAAAGGTTATAAGGGAGCCACAGTTTTATTGAGAGGTTAGTCACATCATTATTGCGAGGTTACGGAATAATAAACTGTTGGGAGATTATACTAAATGTGAATGATATAATTATTTACTGTGGGGAGGTTACAAACTGTGACAGTGTTTGCCGGTTCTAATTATTCGTTTGTTCATAAATCCGCACGATGTATAAGTTGCCGAAATATATTGTACACATAACATTTGATCCATAAAATAAAATATCTACTTACATTCCGAATAATTAACAAATTATGTTTTTAAGAAACAGTACGCTTTTGTACTACACAGTCGGTTCAGTTCACAGTAATTACCTAAGTGAACATTAATATAAAATTATGCAATTACTGGCTGCCAGGCGTCATGCATCGGATTATGCGGCCCCTACCGTCGGAGGTTTGGGTCCTCCCTCGGGCATGGGTGTGTGTTTGTGTGTGTGTGTTTGTGTGTTGTCTTTGCACAAGTTAGTTTAAGTAGTGTGTACGTCTAGGGACCGATGACCTCAGCAGTTTTGTACCTTAGGAATTCACATACATTTTGAACGATACGGAAGCAGAGAATGACAGCAGTGCTCCTAGAGGCTTGGCAGTGAATTTCGAATACGAGAAAATATGTCGGGAAAATCCATATGTTTAATTCGAAATACTTGATTTACATGACAATATTCTTCATTTATATTTAATGGGTTGGCCTCGCTGCCCAGACGTAAAGTGTGCGCCTGGAAACCAAAACATTTTTTCGACCATGCTAAATCATGTTTTCCAGAGTTCTCAATCAAAAACAAAGAGTAACTCCTCGTAGCTGGGTTCAGTCGTGAAAGACTTTGTAAATAACATCGTACTCTCTTTTTGAAGGCTAAATTATTTTTCAAATCTAAAAAAGTAATTTCGATTGTGTAGCTATTATCAAGTGGTAAAGGCAATTATCTCCTCTTTACAATAGTCATACGACCAAAATTGGGACAGTATGTTGTTTAAATAAATAATTTTGCAGAGAAAAGGCAACCACGGCGTATTCTATAAAAATGGGAGTGACAAATTACACTGCAAAATAAGGATGCACTTTAATGGCTACTAACACTGAATTACTTCAGTTTTCGTCAGTCAACGTTCATGCATGTCCAGTCACTGATATCGTCCTCCTATACAATCACTTTCTAACAAACTGTGTTTACGAAACTCACAATAAACATCTACTTTTAGTGAAAACACACTGGAACCTCAGAAATTGCACATTGCATGAATGTGGCCAACTTTTTTATTTTTGTTTTTATTTACGACACATGAAAAGAAATCTTTCTACATAAATTTTTATGGTTTTTTAATCACTGTCCGCAGTTTTGTCTGTCCAATGCCTTTTAAAATAATGAAATGACATGTAGTTTATTTATTGGTTCTCTGGAAACGTTGTTCAGCATACTATTGAAAAGAAATACACAAATTCCTGCTAACATTACTTTATTCATTACACTTCACAATACTTCTGTAAGAAGACAGTCGTCAAGTTCATGTATAGTCAGCTGCAAATCGAACACAGAGAACAGGAACCCTACAGCAGAAACGTTTCTGTGTATAGGGATGGATTTACTGGCTCAAATGGCTCTGAGCACTATGCGACTTAACTTCTGAGGTCATCAGTCACCTAGAACTTAGAACTAATTAAACCTAACTAACCTAAGGACATCACACACATCCATGCCCGAGGCAGGATTCGAACCTGCGACCGTAGCGGTCACGCGGTTCCAGACTGAAGCGCCTTTAACCGCACGGCCACACCGGCCGGCATGGATTTACTAACAGCTTAAAAATTTAGTCAGCAGTCCTGCGCGTGAAACTAGCACTTAAACTGTAGGAAAATTTCTCAAGTTCAGTTTTTAAAATTCTGCTCTTCAGTCTCATTTCCCCCAAATCTTTTTATGCAGTATAAGATATAACGCTCTTGGCCAACATGTCCCAGTTTTTCTTTCTGTCGCATGGAGGGTCCATGCAGTTACAGTAACCAATGTTAGAGGAACCTAGTAAACAAGGAAGGCAGGATTCGGTTACGGTTGTGGACGGGGCCTTAATTAGTTACTGTTGGATAGGGTCACAGTTACTACATACCGATAACCGCTGCTGCTGTCACTAGCGGACAGGCAACACTTGTGAAACCAAGTAGCGCCAGTCAACACGAGAAGAAGACAAACAACTGCAACGTGTCAACTAAATGATACTGTTTGGCCTCCAACAGAGGACAGAAACCTACCAACAGCACCAACGCGAGCCGCAATACGGCTTAGTTAGTCTGCAGATCTCAAAGTTTAGTTCTGGTCAACACTAAACATTAGTGGATGTAGAGGCAGGTTACTGTAACTTTGCATATAATGAATACTAAAATACGAAGTTTGGTAAAATGATTTAAGGTTCTTCCTCTTTCTGATGTTCCACACGCAAGTTCCTTTCATTCACATTTTTCTTCTTTCACATATTCATGTATGGTGAATGATATAATTTTACTTGTCATTAGAAGTGTCTCTTCTATGGCCTGTTTGTTACAAAATATTTTATGGTACAGAGAGAGTATATTTATTAAAATTATCATGTATTCTTGTTTTGTGACCATGACTATTTAGTCACACAGTTTTTCATGGGGTCTGCGATGTCCCCATTCATGTAAGTATTATTCTAATTAGCAATGTTAATTGCTCTAAGGAACATGTTTAGCAATCAGACTAGAAAAGATGGGAAACGATCGCCTACAAATAGATACTCAGCATAAAACTGCTGATCGCTCTCCTTATTAGACAGCATACTACCACACAATAAATTATATGTAAATAAATAGTTATTGCAAAATGAAAGAACAGGATTTCTGACTAACTTTGTATGAACTGCCTTGCAGGTGACAATGAATAGAAATGGTAAACTAACATGAACACTTTATATGTATCAATTCCTAACGGGTATACCTCTATACATCGCCACACACATCGTATGTTGAGTGTAAGACACTTTGTAGACACTTATCACATAAATATTAACATTATGAAACTTAGCTTACCGTGGTGACAAATTTTGACAGATTTTGTAACAGCACTGCTACGAACATTTGTTTCACATGAAAGCTGAAGGTATTTATTTAACTTCTCAATGTCTGACAAGAGATTATACTTTCTGTTTCAACTATCACTTGAGCGTAATTTAGAATTTCCATAACATACAATCCATCACAGTGCTTTTAATTGCCTTACAATGCAGTCTTCTAAGTTCAACATCAGCAGTATGTAACATTTATACGAGGATTCGGCCGGTTCATAATTTATGCATTAGCTTCATTTAAGTAACTGGCAAATATTTATATTCAGATCTTAAACATCTTTTATCACTGTAAAAGTAATCAGATTAACAACACACACACTCAAAGGAAAAGAGGATAATCTCCTGTATACACAAATAACAACCCTAAGAGAGTTTGCTTTCAGACTAACTGAAATAATTTTTACGTAACATGAAAATCGGAGTAGAGCATGGCTTTCACAACTGAAATGCGGGTTCACTGTACGGCTTCCGAATTACACAAACAAATGTTAACGTAGGGTTCAGCGGCCGTAGTCACAATAAATAAAATCCTTCTGGGTTTGAGGCCGCATTGTCAACTACAAAATCCCGACGTTTCCACGACTATTGCAAGACGCCTCCCTCAGGGTGTATTGCTAACTGCTGAATGGGCACTAGTTTGGTTACTGATGTACTATGGAGGGATGCTGTCATTGGATCTGAGGGTGAGGAAAAGGGTATTAGGTGATCTTTTATTGGTCTTTGCATTGCGTGTTGTCATTGGCGGCAATTGGCGTTTTCCATTGGATGAAGATTAGAGAGGCTATAGGAACAGCCAAGCGACCCGACAACATGAATAGAGAAGGCAGGTACCGACTTCAGAGTCTTGGCTGCGAGCAGTGCCAGCTTTGCCGAAGGACAGCTCTCGCAAAGCAACAAGCGCGCGGTAGGCCGCAGCGGTGGAGAGTACACGGAGTGCTGACGCGCCCTGGTCGGTACTAGGCAGTTACTACACAACGCTAGCTGCAGTCGCAGCTCCGTTTCGTAGTCGCCGATTTCCACCAATGGCAAGCAATAAGGGAAACTCCAATGTAAAACGCTTATTTCCACCAATGACAACACGCAATGCAAAGACCAAAAAAAGAACACCTAATACCTTTCTTCCTCACCCTCAGATCCAATGACAGCAATCCTCCATAGTGTATCAGTAACCAAACGACTGCTCATTAAGCAGTTAGCATTACACCTTGAGGAAGGTGTTTTGCAATAGTCACCGAAACGTCGGAAATTTATAGTTGAAAATGCGGTGGTAGAAGTGGACCTCGGGGAAGATCAGTTTGGATTCCGTACAAATGTTGGAACACGTGAGGCAATACTGACCTTACGACTTATCTTAGAAGAAAGATTAAGGAAAGGCAAACCTACGTTTCTAGCATTTGTAGACTTAGAGAAAATTTTGACAATGTTGACTGGAATACTCTGTTCCAATTTCTCAAGGTGGCAGGGGTCAAATACAGGGAGCGAAGGGCTATTTAATGTTTGTACAGAAACCGGATGGCTGTTACTCTAGTCGAGTGGCAGGAAAGGGAAGGAGTGGTTGGGAAGGGATCAGACAGACTTGTAGATAATCCCCAAAGTTAATCGATTTGTATATTGAGCAAGTAGTAAAGGAAACAAAAAAATTCGAAGTAGGAATTAAAATCCATGGAGAAGAATAAAAACTTTGAGGCTCACCGACGACATTCTAATTCTGTCAGAGACAGCAAAGGACTTGGAAGAGCAGCTGAACGGAATGGACAGTGTCTTGAAAGGAGGATATAAGATGAACATCAACAAAAGCAAGACGAGTATAATGGAATTTAGTCGAAGGAAATCGGTTGATGCTCAAGGAATTAGATTAGGAAATGAGACACTTAAAGTAGTAGATGAGTTTTGCTATTTGGGGAGCAAAATAACTGTTATGGTCGAAGTAGAGAGGATAAAAAATGTAGACTGACAATGGCGAGGAAAGCGTTTCTGAAGAAGAGAAATTTGTTAACATCGAGTATAGATTTAAGTGTTAGGAAGTCGTTTCTGAAAGTATTCGTATGGAGTGTAGCCCTGTATGGAAGTGAAACATGGGCGATACATAGTTTAGACAAGAAGAGAATAGAAGATTTCGAAATGTGTTGCTACAGAAGAATGCTGAAGATTAGATGGGTTGATCACATAACTAATGAGGAGGTCCTGAATAGAATTGGGGAGAAGAGAAATTGTTGCACAACTTGACTAGAAGAAGCGACCGGTTGGTAGAACATGTTCTGAGGCATCAAGGGATCACCAATTTATTATTGGAGGGCAGCGTGGAGGGTAAAAGTCGTAGACGGAGACCAAGAGATGAACACACTAAGGAGATTTAGAAGGATGCAGGTTGCAGTAAGTACTGAGAGATGAAGCTTGCACAGGATAGAGTAGCAAGGAGAGATCCACCAAACCAGTCTCTGGACTGAAGATCACAACAATACTACAACACAAAAGAACATTCAAAAATAAAGTCTTCTACTTGTGTGGTGACCTATATCAAAGCCCTATTCAAAAACACTGCTATAAAATGCAGTTCGCAACTTACAGTTTCTTGGCTCTGAAAAACACTGCTTCCTCTTTTATACTAATAGCCTGTGCCATGAATCTCTGTTTTGTAGAAAAATGGTTCAAATGGCTCTGAGCACTATGGGACTCAACATCTGAGGTCGTCAGTCCCTTAGAATTTAGAACTACTTAAACCTAACTAACCTGAGGACATCACACACATCCATGCCCGAGGCAGGATTCGAACCTGCGACCGCAGCGGTAGCGCGGTTCCAGACTGAAGCACCTAGAACCGCTCGGCCACTTCTGCCGGCTTGTTTTGTAGAACCCACGACTCCATAAGATATCTGGCATATAGTTTATAGTATCTTCTTAGATAATTACGTGTATTTGTTAAGTTGCTCTTCTTATACAGTTGTAGCTTTCTACCATTTTCTGCCAAAGCTCTTACTGATATCCATAATTGGCCCAGTTAACATCATACACAAAGATTAAGTCTTCATCTCACCAGTTCTGACCTAGGGCTGTGTATAGTGCTGCTCTGGAATTACAGTTACTGAAAAAAAGGGAAGGATATGCTGCGCCTCTGGATCTGTGGAGATTTCCCTACATATTCCTTTGAACAAAAGCCATGTGTCCTTAGAATGGGACATACATAACTTAACAATATTCTTAGTAACATAATACTTTCACCAAAATACATCAAACAATATACACTTGCGTGTTTCAAAGATATGATTTATTAACATCTACAGCATGATTAGTTGGAAAATTAGTCACAAGGTAGCACCACATTTATGACTTCCTATGTTACTGTCGCTTGACAACATTAGTTCCCTTTACACCCACTAGGCGGCATATTATGCACGTAGCTAAGCGTGGTCTATGTCCCGTCTCCTTATTCATGAGTCCAGACAATTGTGTAAGCGTTGCCAACTGTTACAGTACATTGTTATTACGGAAGAATATTATATGATTGTAATGATGCTTGTTTCATTACAAATCGCCACAGGAAAATCGTATCATATTCACTAACATATTTCAAATGAGAAGACATTTTATTATCGGATTTTATTGTCTGTTAAGGTATTCCATGTTTCTGAGCAAATGTGGTATATAAAAAAAAGTAGCAATACGTTGATAATTTACGAGAGAATGACATCTACTGGAATTTTAAAAATGCGTTTCACACAGTTCTTTAAGAACCCTGTGGTCTGTTGCATTCTGATCACATACACTACGAACTACTTTTAACCCCAACTGCTTAAATTCACTTATGATGTGAACAGTGGATGGTTTCAAATGACCATAATGAAAATTGGTTGCAGTAAAATAATATGAAACAACTTATTTCCAAGTTCTATGAATGGTTTTCAGCATAAAAACCAACACATTAATAACAGCTTCAAATGATCATCCTAAATTATCTACGTCCTGATAGCCTAAATTAGTTATTTGTGTGCCTCATAACACATACCATCGTACAGAGACATTTTACCCAGAAATATTTCATCAAAATGTAGAACACACTATTTGTTATTTTCATGTCTATTACTTATTCCCATTGTTAAAATCTTTAACAAAACAAGATTAAGTCCCAATCAAATATTGTATGTTGGAAAGGACTGACTTGAGCAGTCAGGCAGACGGAAGGGGAAGTATGTGGCGAATTATCTATACCATTGGGAACTAAACAGATAAACAATATGTCTCATCTTGTATAGACCATCGCACTGCTGTCGATGGTTCATTGGCATTCCTTAGCTAACTACCAATAAATGTTTCAGTGATACCATTTAACTTTTTTTAAATTAACTGAAATATCATGCCATCATATAGTCCTTTCAGAATTTGTAACTGGTACCTCGTATTCTGTAGGTACATTCCTTTTTCAATTTACCTACTCTGGCTAGCGTTTTTCGACGAAATTCATTCATTTTCTTGTTTTCTTGGAGTTAAATCACATTTTGAAACTCTAGATCCCGTTACGCCTTTACTACTTTCATCATCATAAATGCATAATGCATAGATAAAGGCCAAATCAAGGTGCAGGCTATATTACGAAATGGTTAATGTTGTAAATACTTATTACAATGTGCTGTGCCATACACTGGGAAAAGATTTCTGCTGCACTGAATACCGCCACTACAATATGTGTGAATGTCCCTCTAGTTGAAGGACCTGGTTTTTGTGACTTTTGAACAGAGGGTTCAGGAATTATTGACTTGTTACATGGGAATACAACCTGCGTTAGTATCCCAGTAACGACTACCTTTCAACTAGAGTGACAATTATGTACTGTGCAGAATACAATTATCGAAAAAAAAGAACAAAAACAAGAGACTTAATAATTACTGATAAACTCAGTAGCAAAATGTGACAGTATTCAATAGAGTCTAGTTCGGCTCCCACAGAACGCTAATGTCAAATAGTGCATTCGTCCTTATAAACAGTAAAAATGCAACAGTAGGTAGGCAAATGTGTTCAGCATGTTATATTTCGGTAAATAAATATTAGCAATAATCAAAGCTTTAGATGCTCCTCCCACACCAATAAAAATTACATTTCAAATAATATGCTAATCACATATTCCCATTGTTGAATGTGATATGGCGCGCGCCACTATCCTGTGATCTTGTTTATAGAGCGCGCTCTAAACAAGATCACAGGATAGCGGAGCGCGCCATATCAATTTCCTCCCCCCAAAACCCACAATGGGGGCAGGGGGGGAGGGGTTCAAAAATGTCCACTAGGGAGCGCCCTCAGACAACGCCTGCGCCAAGCCTACAAGCCTACAAGCCTACACGTGTTCCCTAGCCAGCTTAACTTGGCTTTTACGGACGCGGTAGAACTTCCGAGAACTCAGCTCCCGTACCAAAAGATTAACCAGCCCTAAAATCCTTTCTATTCGATAGGGCCCTCATAAAGGAGGCTGCACCTTACCATTTATCTGATTATGTCCCAAAGAGGACGTGTTACGAACAAAAACTAATTCCCCCACCTTTCCTCTAAAGGGACGTCTACCACGATTATACTGTTTGGCTTGTCTATTGTGCGCGCGCAGAATGTTACACCTCGCTCTGTCCAAGTTCTCACAAAGGCCTGCTGGAGTAATTTCCCTGGGCAGTAAATCATTAATATTCCACAAATTAGACAAGGGTGAATTTATCGAATGCCCAAACATCAACGCATTAGACGTACTGGCGGTTGACTCGTGACGCGTTGAGTTAAACACCTGATTGAGCCACGGCAATTAGTGTCCCAGCTTTTAGGGGAACGAGAATGAAAAATGCACAAGGCGGCTTTCAAGTTACGATTGACTCGTTCAGCAAGGGAGGCCTTGGGATAATATGGTGTCGTGGTTATATGTTTGACCCCTTGAGAGAAACGAAAAGATTTAAATCGCCCTGACAAGAAAGCTGGGGCGTTATCACTCTCCAAGGTCCTCGGAGGGCAAAACTAAGAAAAAATACGAGCAAGTTGCTTAATAGTAATATCCACCGTGTCTCCCCTGGTCGGCAACAACCAGGAATAACGCGAAAATGCGTCACCTACTTATTACCTTTCCTAGTTCGAGGTTGGGGGCCGATCAATAAAGAGACGCTCCATGGGACTGGAATATCTGACTGAAGAAATTCAGAACGGGGGCCAACATCAGGTTTTCCTCGCTTGCATTCGTTGCATTTCGCAAGAAAATGCCTAACGTCCGTATACAAACAAGGCCAGTAGAAATACTTCCGCACGCGGTTTAAGGTCTTACTAAATCCCAAATGCCCTCCCGACGCAGTGTCGTGGAAATATTTAATAACCATTGTTACTAGCTCCTTAGAGATACACAATTTGTACTCCCCAGAACCCTTTTCCTGTTTACACAAAATAGCATTGCGAATTGGAAGGCCGGGTACCTCTTCACCTTCTTTAAGACGGTGATATAACGGTCCCCAATATGGATCATCAATTTGTTTCTGGGGCAGGTCGCAAAATTACCCCGGAACCTCCGTCAGTAAGGCCCCCATTCCTATATCAGTTCCCTCCTCCGTTTCCCCATCCGCGAACATCCTGCTGAGAGCATCCGCGACAGTATTATCCACACCACGAATGTGTCTAACCTCGAATCGAAAGGCGGATATGCCGGATATGCCCACCGCGCTAATCTGCCTGTTTTACGGGGGTGATCTAGAACCCAACTGAGAGCCTGATTGTCGGTCTCCAGTACAAACGGCTGATGTTCCAGATAAAATGCAAATTTTTCGAGGGCAAACAACACCGCCAAAGCCTCGCACTCATAAACAGAGTACTTTCATTCCGGATCGGATAAACGACGCGATGTATAAGCAGTAAGCCGTCGACGACCTTCTTGCTCTTGTAGTAATACGGCGGCAATTTCTCCCCGGGAGGCATCAGTCTTCACAACAAATTGAGAATTGAAATCAGGTACCGCAAGACCCGGAGGATTAGCAATTGCCTGTTTCAAAGCGAGAAAAGCATTTTGTTGCCGGAAGCCCCAATGGAACTTACCATTTTTCTTTCGTAACTGATTGAAGGGATCCGCTAACATGGCAAAATCAGGGACGAACTTACGAAAAAAATTACACATACCCACGAAACGGGCAACACCTTGTTTATCATGGGGAGGCTGAAACTCTCTAATAGCTAGTGTCCTTTCCTGATCTACCTTGTAACCTCCTCACAGTAAAATAATATATCATTCAGATTTAGTGTAACCTTCCAAAAAATAAATTGCGTAACCTATCAATGATAAAATGTGACTAATCTTTCAATAAAAAATGTGACTCACTTACAACCTTTCAATAATTGACTGTGTGAATTGAAACTGGTAAATTTTAGACGTCAGCAGTGCTGCGTCATGGCCCTGAAAGATGATTCTGAATAAATTGAAAAATCTTACCTCAATTAGGTCGCCGGATAACGCGTATATATCTGCTCCTGTAAGAAATTTTTCTGGCGCAGCTCAGTGCAATGCTAGCCGATAGATTTGTCATGTATAAGAAGAAACAACTGATTTTTCTTTTTCAATAATCGGGATAACCAAGGATTGGAGAAATTAGTAAATTCTTTAAATTGAAATGAATGATTGTCAAAAGCTACATTTTATGAGAAAGATTATTATTAAGAGATATTTTTGTAAAACATTTACATGGGACTTGATATAACAATACTACATATGCGCGAGGCTGCTTTTACCTTATACTACAACGCTCAGGCTCCGCCATCGCTCCACCACGACCGGCCCAGCCATCACGATACACCAGACTGCTCGCTAGCAACTACTTACTCCAACTACCACACAGTTCCTACTGCTACTGACACTGCTCTTACTGCATACAACACTGCTCTCTGGTCTGAGATTCTCTTATACCTTACATATCGCAGGCTGCGCGTGAGCAATCCATAGAAATTACATCTGCTCGAGTGTGCTAGCAACAAATTCCTTAATCATGGACCTTTACATAACCCTCCACTGGGGGAGCAAAAATCTGGCAGCGATGGTGAGTCAATTGGACCTGCCACGAGCAACAAATTTTTCTGTAATCTATTTAGTTACTAAGTCTACAGTCACAGAGTATACAGATTATTGATAAGTGCAGAACATATTAAGAAATGAAATAGAGTGCACACGCACTGAGTACAGAACATATCAAGAAATGAAAAATGTATACTCAATGAGTACAGAACATTTTAAGAAATGAAATAGTGTATATGCAATGAGTACAAAATATATTAACAAATGACATAAAGTGCACACGCACTGCATAAGTCTTTAGCATTTTGTACAAGAACTGCATGCATTAAGAAAAGTAAATAAAGTGCACACACACTGTAAAAGTCTTTAGCATATTTAGGGCAACTGATCACATTAACAAATGAAATGAAGTGCACACACACTGTATAAGGCTTTAGCATTTTTTACAAGAACTGAATACATTAACAAATGAAATAAAGTGCACACACACTGTAAAAGTCTTTGGCATATTTAGGATAACTGATCATATCTACAAATGAAGTGAAGTGCACACACACTGTATAGGTCTTTAGCATTTTTTACAAGAACTGAATACATTAATTAATGAAATTAAGTACACACACACTGTGTAAGTCTTTACCATTTTACAAGAATTTAAACAAGTTGGGAAATGAAATAAAGTGCACATGCACTGTAACAGTCTTTAGCATATTTAGGAGAACTGATGATATTAACAAATGAAATAAGGTGCACTCGCACTTTATAAGTCTTTAGCATTTTATTTAGAACTAGGAAAGGAATGGGAAGAATAGCATCATGGTTGTAGCACAGTGGGTTGCACATAACTGCACTAAAAGTGCATATCTTTCTACAGAAGCACAACACCAAGTGTGATAATTTGAAGTTTTGTTCCCTGAAGTATTTATCAGTGTAGCCAAGATACTGAAATGTTGTATTAATATTCCAAGTTATCATTTTGGTAGTACACAAGGTACACCAAACAGTAGGACCATAACATCATCTCCATCGTTCAAGGTGGTGGACAGCTTGATATACCATAACCACATTCTTGTAGAATCCATTCTCTTACATCAACGTAGAATTAGTGCAAAAACTAAATATAGTGCTCCATGATCATGAGGATGGACAGGACATACAGATATTGCAGTAATTGCTGGTAATTAGGTCAGAAGGTGAAGGACATTAAGTATTATGCTAGTCATCATTCAGAATTACACTAATGTATCAACCGATTTGAATAATTATTGGCATTCATTGGCTATTTACGCAGCATTTAAGTAGGATGTATGGAGTATTACAGAACATTATTCATAAGTTATACAGTAATTATTGGCACTCATTGGCCAGTTACAAAGCATTTTTTAATGCATTATTCAGAAGTCATCATTCAAAATGAATTAATTATTGTCATAGAATTTATGCATAAGTCATATAATTATAGTAATCATTGGCATCATAAGTCATCTCATTACAGTTTACAGTAATTGTTGGCATTGCATTTATGCGTTAGTCATCTCGTTACAGTAATCATTGGCATCATAAGACATCTCATTACAGTAATTATTACAGAACATTATTCCTTAAGCCATCTAATTACAGTAATTAATATCATAGCATATTCATGACTCATCTCATTACAGTTTACAGTAATCATTGACATTGCATTTATGCATAAGTCATCTCGTTACAGTAATCATTGGCATAGCATTTATAGAGTATAATGAAACATCATTCATAACTCATCTCATTACAGTAATTATTGGCATAGCATTTATCCATAAGTCATCTCATTACAATAATCATTGGCATACCATTTATGCAGTATTACAAAACATCATTCATAACTCATCTCATTATAGTAATTATTGGCATAGCATTTATGCATAAGTCATCTCATTACAGTAATCATTGGCATAGAATTTATGGAGTACAAGAAAACATCATTCATAACTCATCTCATTACTGTAATTATTGGCATCATGTCATCTCATTGCAGTAATCATTGGCATTCAGTTATGCATAAGTCATCTCATTACAGTGATGATTGGTACAGTATTTATGCATAAGTCATCTCATTACAGTATGTATTGGTACTCTTTGGCCAGTTACAAAGCATTTTTTTTATACATTATTCAGAATTCATCATGCAAAACAAGAGTTATTGCATGTAGCATCTAGCTGCTAGTGTTTATATATGATATCATGCAAGTGACATAAGACATATTTATAATATAAGACATTGTAACTATCACTCAAGGACTGTAGTCCACTAATACATAGACATAATGGACTCAATACAATAGAAAAATTTGCATTATATTTAGAACTAGAAATATATTGTAAACTGGTAGCATTATTTAGTTGTATACCTGTAATAGATGGGACTGGTAATAAAATTTTTTTGTGCCAGCAATGCATTGCATTGGAATTGATAGTCAATTGCTGGGGCATGAAAATAATTGTTTTTGACTTTTTGCCAGAAATGAGGATTAATAACATCATTCGTCATGAGTCAGCTGTAGCAAGGGTATTAAGCAAGTAGAGCATATGTAATCACATTCATAAATGATAGACACAACTGGGTAAAAAATGCAAGTATCAGAACAGGTTTAATAACTAACTGTTTATAGCATATTAATATCTTGAAAAGCTTCTCCTGGAAAAAATACAAAATGGGTTATTGACCTGAAAGAAAAAAGTATATTATGCTGAAAAGTAGTAATCTTCGAATTAACAGGTAATGAAACGTGTACTTAATATGTATGTACTCTAGCTGTCTTTCCCAAAACATTCAATCATTATATTATGCGACATAAGACACACTGTCA
Source organism: Schistocerca cancellata (assembly GCF_023864275.1). Lineage (NCBI taxonomy): Eukaryota > Metazoa > Arthropoda > Insecta > Orthoptera > Acrididae > Schistocerca > Schistocerca cancellata. The sequence continues at coordinate 145,946,167 of NC_064628.1, read as the reverse complement.
AAAGAAACTGCAACAAATACTTAAATAACTACATAGCATCTCTTAACTAATAGAAAATATATAAATTTCATCATTATCATCATCTGCAAAGAAAAACTTCATTATTCATATTACCATAACTTTGTCATTATCACCATCTGCCAAGAAAAACGTCATTATTCATATTACCATAGTCTTCATATAAGTATTCACCTGCAAAAAAAACTTCATTATTCATATTACCATAACTTCATCATTATCATCATCTGCAAAGAAAAACGTCATTATTCATATTACCATATTCTTCATACAAGTATTCATCATCATTTATTATCATCTGCAAAAACAGACACTTTATTATTCATATTCATATTACCATTCTCCTCATACAACTATTCATTATCATTCATTACTTCATATAGTATAGAGTTTCTTACTTCTAGCATATTTCATCACTAAAATTAACATGTGTAGTTACATCTGACAGCCTGCAGTAATCGCCTCGTATTCTGAAAGAAAAATAATTAGTTAAGACTGCTATTATACAGTGAGCATAGTATATTCTTGTTAATGCTTGTTAATTCATGACACAGTATTGCATTTTCTTTCGTTCATTCTGATGGTGAAACTTCCATTTCATTGTAAACGACCGTGGTTGTATAATTCATTTCTTTTACACGGTATTGCTTTCTGAAAATGATGAATAAGGATTAATATCTTGCATTTAAATCATATACCCATTATATGAAAACTTGTTTCTAGTGATATAACTAAGCATACAGCATAGCATGACAGAAAACGTACTATGTCAAAAACATAGACAGTTTTCAAGTGCAAAAAATGTACACATAATATCATAATGTTGTAGCAAAAATATGTAGAATAGTCAACATATTGAGATATCATAAGGCAAAAATGTCAAAATCAGCTGGTGTTTCTTACATATTAAGGATTTCGTAGGGCATAGAGAGAAAAATTCAACTTTCGATAGGAACACAATCATACATACACAAAAAATGGAAAACGTGCACGGTCTGATATATAACGTCAAGAAAAGCGACCTTCTACCCTTACCTTGCCGGGCACTTGCCAGGAAAAAATATGATAATCATCAGTAAGTGTTCATGTAAATATCTGCAAATGGCATTACAGTGCGATAAATCATAAAGTATATTCACTCAATAAAGGGTTTAATATTGGAAATATGGTGATTGCCCTTGCTTTTCCTGGTTCTCAAAGTTTCGACATGTACTACATTGGGGTGAGGAATGCTTCGTATTCTATATGGACCTGCGTATAGAAGCTCAAATTTACTGCATCTACTCTTTCCTCTGTTGGATAAATAAGGCGTGCGTACTAATATCTTCTGTCCAATGTGAAAGTCACAGCGTGTGCAAACCTGTTTCTTCTGTCGTCTCCGGCGCTCTGCGGCACGTTTGATGTTGTTGAGCGCAATCTCAATTACTTCATGATGACGTAGTCGACGAGATGTAGGAAAAGATACTAATTCTTTAATTTTGTTAGGTGGTTCAACATTTCTCAATATAACAGTCGGAGGTAGCATAGTAGATTCATTTGGTATGGAGTTAATTACATCCTGGAATGAGAGTATGTGTGTGTCCCAATCAATATGTTTTTTATGGCAGTATATTCTACATAGTTTACCAATTTCTTTCATCAGTCGTTCACAAGGGTTCGAAGAAGCGTGATACTTGGATATATAGATCGGAGAAATGTTTCTAGCTCGTAACATACGGGTCCATATCGCAGATCGAAATTGTGGTCCATTGTCGGAAATTACTTTCAATGCATGCCCTACATAAAATGGAAAATGTTTTACAAATGCATTCGAAACAGATTTAGCAGTAGCTTTGCGTAACGGAGTGAAGGTAACAAATTTCGAAGTCAGTTCAACAGCGACAAAGATGTAACAAAACCTCTATTAGTTCTGGGAATTGGACCAAGAATGTCTACAGCGGCCATGTGTCTCAATTTAACGGGTACAATGGGATGTAACGGAGGAATATGTGAAGTCGTGTCTGATTTAGCTTTCTGGCAGATTTTACATGACGCTAAAACTCGTCGAATACGTTTTTCCATGTTGTCAAAATAACAGTTCTGTCTCAGTATAAGAAAACATTTTCTGGCTCCAAAATGTGCGTAACTCAACTGAGTATACCAAATTAATTTGTTAACAAGTTCGTCAGGAATGCATAATAACCAATTGTTGCTGTCAGGGTGAGAGCGGCGAAACAGTATGTTATTGCGTACAGTATAATGGTTTCTAATGGTAACATTATTCCTATCTTGCCAAAGGTGTTTAATTTCTTTCCACACGTTGTCTTTGCTCTGCTCTTGTGCTATGTCTCGTAATGACGACGAAATGAAATTTTCAAATGCAACTTGTTGAATATACATGACGCTAAAATTTGCTTGGCAAAAGTTAGTTGCGATGTCTTGCTTATTGTTGCTGAGAGAACGGGATAGTGCGTCTGCTACAACATTTTGTGTACCGGGAATGTGAACAATTGTAAAATTAAATTCCTGTAAATAAAGTTTCCATCTGATTAACCTGTCGTGTGTAAATTTTGCGGAAAGTAAAAACTGTATAGGTCTGTGATCTGTGTAAATGGTCATATGTCTTCTATAAAGAAAATGCCTAAATCTCGTAAATGCCCATACAACACATAATGTTTCAAGTTCAGTGACAGAATAATTGCGTTCAGCAGGTGACAGAATGCGACTTTAAAGGCGATGTTTTTGATTACCGTAGTACCGTCTCCTTCAATTTCCTGAAAAATGTGTACGCCTAAAGCGGTGATAGAACTGTCGGTGGCAATGGAAAAATTTCTAGTATGATCTGGGTGTGATAAAAGAGGTGCATTCAATAAGGCATGTTTCAAATTAACAAATTCAGAATGTGCTTGGCTATCCCAGGACCAAATAGCGTTTTTACCCGTCATTTGGCATAATCTAGGGGTGTCTAAAGCAGAGTAATGAATAAACTTACGGAAAAAGTTAATTAATCCCAGAAAGCTGCGTAGTTGTTTCTTCGTCGTTGGAGCAGTAATGTCACGTAAAGCTTGAAGTTTTTCCGGGTCAGGCGCAATGCCTTCTGCTGAAGTTACATGTCTAAGAAATTTTATATAAGTTTTACCAAAGTGTGATTTGCTAAGATTAACTGTGAGTCCTTGTGCACGAAAAGATTGCAACAGTTGTTCAAGAATCAAATTGTGTTCAGACCAGTTAGCTTCAGCAATAAGGATGTCGTCTGCATACGTTGTGATTTTGTTTTTAAGTTCTGCTGGCAGTACAGTATTCGAACCGCGAATAAATGCAGCTGAAGAAATTGTTAGACCGAACGGTAATTTGCTAATTTGATAAAAATCACCAAAACAAAGAAAAGCTGTGTACTTTCTGCAGTTCGGATGGAGCTGGATATGCCAAAATCCCGATTTCAAATCTAATGGGGAATAAATAGCAGTACCATGAAATTTCTGTAAAAATTCTTCTAGTGCCTGTGGGCGATCTGTTTCATTAATAATAATGTCGTTGACACGACGCGAATCAAATAGGGGGCAAAGTCAACCATCCTTTTTCTTAACAATAAGGAGCAGGTTTATGTACGGACTAACTACCAGTTCAATAATACCTTGGTCAAGCATAGCTTGCAATTCTTTCCTAACTTGTTCTCTGTGAATATAAGGAATAGGATAATGTATAGCTTTAAATGTGTCATGCTGTTTAACTTGAAATTCATACATGAAACCGGACATAGTACCAGGGACGTTGTCAAAAACTGGAGCTTGCTGCAAAAGAATATTGCGTAGTTGAGTACGTTCGTCGTCTGTATTTGCACTGCTTTGTTTTACTTTATCAGAAATCATTTGCATAACGTCATAGTCGCCTTCGTCTGGTGTATTATAGTTGTGTACGTACGTATCTGTGAACAATGTGGAATGACAGTCCGTGTTACGCGATGTAGAAAAGACCTGTGTTCGGTTAATTGCCTGTTCATCTGCAGATAAAGCGTGCTGAAATTCTAATGACAGTTGCACATTCTCATCCTTTAACATTAAACAGGAATTTTGGAAGTCAATAATTGCGTCATGTTGTACCAGAAAATTCGTACCTAAAATAATGTCTGTTGTCAATAAGGGAACAATCCTAAAATTTGAGTGGAACGTATGACCTGCAACACAAAATGATAAGTGTGTCTGTAATTTTACATCTACTCCTTTACTAGATACTGCTCCTTTTACTTTAGTTTAGCCTAATGGTAACGTAGGATAAATATTCTCCTTGCTACATTCGTTGAAGGTTTCTTCATTTATAACTGACATAGGTGATCCAGAATCGATTACTGCTGAAGATTTGGATGATCCAATCTTTACTTCAAAGACAGGGTGGGAAATGGTTTTTTGAATAACAGGTTTTTCAAGCAATAGAGTGTCTCGGATGTCGTCAAAAGTAATAACATTTTCGTGAACAACATTCTGCGTGTCAAAAGTAGTGCTTACGTTGTTGGAAGATGCAACCTGTACTGTATCTAGTCAAATTCTTTCCGACGTGCCGTTATTTGCAGGAAGATGCTGTGGCATTTCGACTATTTGTACTGTTCTGTTACTTCGTCCTGACGTATTAGTTTCGGGATGATACCTACTGTCTGGTTAATTCATGAAAATCTGTTGTCGTTGATTCTGCTGCTGGTAAGACCGACTGTTACGCTGCAAATTGTGCTCATTACTTTTACGTCAGTCATGATTAGTCAATGCTATGCGGTGCGTCACGATAGGAGTTGAAATGATGTGTCTTCTGTACGTAGTGATTTCCTTGTTGCTGTGCGTTACTCTTTGGCGGGACCGACGCTATACGTGTAGGCGGCGAAACATTAAAGCTTGGTTGACCTTGTACATTACGTTGTTGGTTAGGTATGCTAACCGACTGGTTTTGTTGCTGTTGTAGTGAAAACCCTCTATTGTTGCCAAAATGTGTCTGTGATTGCTGAAAATTTTGTACATGCTGATGATTAAAATTTTGTCTATTATTAAAATTACGCTGGTAGTTCTTGTTATTTCAGGAGTGTCTAATGAAAACTGTCACTCTCAGGTAAAACTAGTCACATAATGTTTTCTTTACTCATTCCCAATCCTAGATAGACCGATAGTTGAAGAGTGTTTTGATAGATATAGAGGATAGTAAAAGAGAAGGCAGCAGTGCAGAAAACTAAACAAGAAATAGCACTACTAAGGTTCGGGGCCCTGTGCACGCTACGGCACATATTCATCGAAGCGTAATGAATCCCCAGAGGTCTCTTACGCGCTGCAAGTAAACTTTAGTTTCTGCGTTACAGACCAAACTGGTGAAAATTCAAAAGCAAATTGTTGTATCCAGTCCAAAGAGAGTATCTGTGTTCTGTCATTCTTAAATACCTTAAAATTTCTCACGGATAGAAAGTGCTTGTAATCAAAATTGTCGTCTCTGTATGTCTGAACAGGTTCAGGATTGTATGATAATCTGTTTGAATGTGACTGTTCGGAATCTAAGTCACGTACTCTCTGTAAATTACCTAAATTATACTGGCTGTGTGAGTGTGAGAAATGTTCAAAATGTGGCGTTTGCTGTGCCGTGTTAGAGGATGAAACATTTTTCATCTCTGTCACTTCTTGCTGTAAAGACGATACTTTTCTACGCAATGTATTGTTGGACGAACCTATCTCACTGACTGTCTGCTGTAAATTTTGGAATTCGGGTGTTTGATTAAACGAAACTGGTGAAGTATCATCTGATTTGATGTCGTTGTTATTTTCGATAACGTCAATACGACTGGTCAATTCATCAAATTTTTCAGTCAGTGCTTTTACGTGATCGTCGTTTTTAGTGTCACAAGCATTAATTTGTTTTTGTATTTTACGCGTGGTTTTGTTCAATTTCTTAACGTCTGCTTTGATGGCATTGTGATCCTGTATTAGTTCCAAATTTTCAAGACTGTTGGTCATTGTCTGAAAGTCTAATGTGTGAGTGTCTGTTTTTGTTTTAAGATCGGAGATTTCATCTTGCAGTTCGGTGTTCAACTGTTTGATTTCGTCTGATACTGTGGCAATGTTGTTGTCTACGTATGTTTATGCTTTCGTAAACAACTTTCGCTTATCGTCTTGTCTCTGTGCAGTAATTGTTTCCATGACTTGTTTCTTTACTTTATTCTGTTCCTGTATAAAATTACGGTAACGCGTTTCACTGTTTTGTAGGTGGTGATTAAAAAGTTCGTCAATTTGGCTTTTCTGTTGGTCAAATTTCGTGTCTACTTTCGCATCCAGTGTGCGTGAAAGTTCTGCTGACATTAATTTAAACTCGTCGCGTAACTGTGTTGTGTTTTCTGAACATTGTTTAGCAACTGCAATAATTTCATCTGTAAGTAATTTTGTTGTGGCTGCTTGCGTATTACTTAACTCTTGTGCAACAGATCTAATTTCTTCACTACTGTTCCTAGCACAAGCCTTAATTTCCTCGCGTAATTGTTCTTTAGTATCATGACATTGCACGGCAACGGCTGTAATCTGTTCACTAAGCTGTTTGAAATTGGGGTCTTGTTTTTCTTTAAGTTGTTTGTTCGATTCATCAACTTGTAGCAATAATGCCATAACTTGATCCAAGCCAAAATTAGCGACTCTATTTTCTGTGTTGTGTGATGGTGTATCTGCATTTGTCACGTTTTGTGTAACCATTTGGACATTCTCTGATTCTTGAAAAGGTTTGCCAGTTGGATGTACGCTGTTGGTCACTACAGCAGAATAAAATAAATCTGACGTACTTTGAGTACATTGTTCACCTTTGTTAGAATCAATTATCTGTTCACTGCGTAAATTTTGCAAGTCAGGTATGTCAAACTGGGCAGCGTTCATTGTAACGGAACGTTTCGTCATCAGTTGTCGTTAGATTAAGTGTGGACATAGTTGAATTTATTTGCTCATCATCAGGATTAAAATCATTACTAGTGGTTGGTACGTACTGATTATCTGTAATTAGAGGATTATCACTATGACACTGAGTGTTGCTAGTATTATCAGTCACATTGTTTAAGTCGGCTTTTTCACTCATTGCACATCGCGATGTACTGTTAGGAGTTTTTCGCGGCATTCTCACAAGTCAAAGATAAGCACAAAATCAATCAAAGACAGAGCAAAAATGGAACAAATACAATTACAACAAAGAGCATAAATTGCCGATGATCTGTGAATGAAGAAGTGACAAATTAGTAAATGCGTTGCGCCAGATACAAACTACAGTTAATATTATGTAAATAAGAGCAGATATATAACTGACTACTTCTCAGAAATCCACAAAATACGATCCTGCCCGGTTGTCGACAAGTGTAACCTCCCCACGGTAAAATAATATTATATATCATTCAGATTTAGTGTAACCTTCCAAAAAATAAATTGCGTAACCTGTCAATAATAAAATGTGACTAATCTCTCAATAAAAAATGTGACTCACTTACAACCTTTCAATAATTGAATGTGAATTTAAACTGGTAAATTTTAGACGTCAGAAGTGCTGCGTCATGGCCCTGAAAGATGATTCTGAATAAATTGAAAAATCGTACCTCAATTAGGTCGCCGGATAACGCGTATATATCTGCTCCTACAAGAAATTTTTCTGGCGCAGCTCAGTGCAATGCTGGCCGATAGATTTGTCATGTATAAAAAGAAACAACTGATTTTTCTTTTTCAATAATCGGGATAACCAAGGATTGGAGAAATTAGTAAATTCTTTAAATTGAAATGAATGATTGTCAAAAGTTACTTTTTATGAGAAAGGTTATTATTAAGAGATTTATGTAAAACATTTACATGGGACTTGATATAACACTACTATATATGCGCGAGGCTGCTTTTACCTTATACTACAACGCTCAGGCTCCACCATCGCTCCACCACGACTGGCCCAACCAACACGATACACCAGACTGCTCGCTAGCAACTACTTACTCCAACTACCACACAGTTCCTACTGCTACTGACACTATTCTTACTGCATACAACACTGCTCTCTGATCTGAGATTCTCTTATACCTTACATATCGCAGGCAGCGCGTGAGCAATCCATCGAAATTACATCTGCTCGATTCCCCTAGCAACAAAATCCTTAATCATGGACGTCTTACAACCTCTACACCTCTTTCAGAGATAACATGCCCCAAGAAGGCAATACTAGTCTTTCACAAACTTATTTTGGAAGGCTTAACCGTCAGACCCGCATTACGCAGTCTTTCCAATACCAACTGTACATGCGTAAGGTGTTTCTCAAACGACGCGCTGTAAATTACCAAATCGTCTAAGTAATTATAGACTCACTGAAACTTCAGATCACCCAAGACTGTCCAAAATTCTTGAAAGAACAGCGGCGCCTGTAGCCAAACAGAATGGAACCCCATTAAACACAAATAAGTTCCAATCGGTGGTAAATGCCGTCGCCGGTTTAGAAGATTCACCAAGAGGAATTTGAAAATACGCTTGGTTTAGATGTAATATAGTAAATACTTTCGCGCTGCGAAACCAGGTGAAACAATTATGGAGATCAAGCAAGTGTACCGACTCTAATATAACCTTCTGATTAAGAAGACGGTAATCCACCACGTACCGATGATCTTTTTTACCCGGCTTAGGGACCAAGACCACGGGCGAAGCATACGGAGATGTGCAATAACGAATGACCCCCATTTCTAAAATTTGATTAATTTTGTATTTCAAAATGCGCATCTTCGGGTGGGGTGGACAGTCTATACAGCGTCTTACGCACAGGAATGTTGTCGGTAAGTCGGGTCTCGTACTGAATCAAGCTAGTTACCCCGAGCTGATCAGTCAGAACCTCAGGGTAATTTTCAATAACGCTCGTAATGCGTCAGTCTGGCTATAGTTTAAATGGGCCGTATCAGGGAGTCCTTCCTGTACGGAGACTACCTGGCAACCTCCCACCTGTCTACCATCGCAGAAGGCAATTTTAGTTCCAGGCTGGAACCGAAAATGAAATGTGCCTCTAGAACAATCTATAACAAGACCCGCATTGTATATGAAATCACATCCCAAGATCAACGGGATATTTAACTGCTCGGCGACCAACAACTTATAAAATAAATTAAAAATAATAATATATTAATTATTCTATCTGTATGATGGTGTTTGTAATTGTAATTGATATTTGCTTATCTGGAACGTGGACGTTTAATTATTCGGTATCAGACGCTTGACAATGGCTTTTTCGTAAAGGCAATGTTACTCGTAGTTGACCGTGAAATAAAACTGAAATAATCGGACTTCGTAAATAAATCGTTTCCAAAGACTGCTGCGGTAGGTGCGGACTCAAATCTAAATCTCAATATTAGAATAATTTGCCAGCCATGTCAATACGCCGTACAGAGGTGTCTGTCTACTAAACATAAAAAAGTTACACAGTTAGTTAAATCAGATATATTCAATGAATAAGCCTACAGTTCATAATCCTACTTACTTTTATAAATATAAATTCTTTACAGAGTCGAGTGCCTAGTCTGGTTGCAACTCACAGTATTCTTCTCTAACATGAAATATGGCGGTGTGCCAGACAATAAAATAAAATACGTGCTTCTCGCACCACTTCAACCAGAGCTCTCTCTTTCTTCTTAATTAAACATAAGAGTAACGTAATTGTGCTTTTGTTTTATCAGCGACACAGCGCTGCAGTTGTGTGCCATAGGCTTTATTTATTTGTCACTGATTATTTATTCAATTAATATTTCGCGTTTCCGCGGAAACTCACGCTCGGCATGCAAATGTGCCTTTATATTGCCCCCTGAATTGCGAGGCGAAAGGACACACCTGCAGGCGAGCAATTCACCTAAAGGCACAAGAAAATCTAAGTTATCTACAACTATTTACATGACCTACATTATACACATTATACACATTATATACAAATTTTGAATGACGCGGGTGCGCCGTAAAAGTTCTTATGTTGGCAGATAGAGTGCGCGCATGCGCAGAAGCGTCTGTGTGACTGCCGTTATGTCGTACAGTTAGATCACGCGGCACAGTATTGCAGTTCATATTGTTCGTGTGCGCGCATTTCTCAGTCATTGCACAATGAAAATATTCAACCAAGATCACATATGAAGACTACATTCTATGACAGGTAACTTAGTTTTAAATTTACAATATTTGTTATAACACAATACAACTTAGATTGTTGAATGTTCTTAGTTACATAGTATTGTTTTGAAATACTTCAAAGAAAAATGTCCGTATGTTTCAGGTGCGTTGACCTATACACATCGTGTCGTTATTACAGTTCATATTCATCCGCTGCACAATAATTTTTTACAGGTTAGTATCGTCGTGGTAAAGCTTTTTGATCACAGTAACATCGTTGTATAACAACGTGATTAATACATAAGCGTGTCCATTTCTCATCTCCATTATAGTCGTTGTGATGCAGTTCGTTGTGACTAAAAGCATTGCTTATTACAGATCAGACGTGACCCGTCGAGTAATTGGTCCACGTGCAGTTCGTTTTTTACATTCCGTGGAAGCTTGGTTGCAGAACCTCGGACGGCACATAGCTGGCGTCGATCCTTGGACAGTCCAGGTAAGAGTGTCCGTCACATTTCGAGAACATTTCATTCCCTGAAGTTCCAACCAAAATTCTTCCACCCGTCGTGTTGTTTTCTGGACAGGCACAATGTGTCCATTTAATCCAGTTAACATCTTGAAGTTAGGTACTGTAGTAATGTCACTAGACGATGCACGAATTTTGCACTTCACATTTTCAGTTTTTCGCTGAATATAGTTCACCTAAATGTTCGTAGTTATTAATCAAAGAAATCATTCATCGCGTTTACATAGATACGCTGCATAATGAATGGCATTAACCGTTTCTTTCACATAGGTTTCTGCGTAGTTGCAGAGTTAGTAATGTTCGTTAATGTCCGTGAACAGAGGTTCACTATGCAATGTCTTTTTGGCACTCGTTTTGTTCAAATTTTTTACATAGTACAGTTACATGATACATCAGTTAAAAAATAAGTAATTATACATACACACGTCACATATTTTCTTAGCATAAACATAATACAGTTGCACATAAACATGTTTGCATCATCATTACATAGCTATAGGTTATTACATTGTGTCACGTTTGATTACATGAATTGTCGATATTTACATCCTCTTTAGCGGTTTTGCTGGGATATTATCGATGTTTTTTGTGATGTCATCTGAAATTAAGATTGGTTAGACACAACATTCATTACATCAGTAGACAAGACCAGGCGTTTTCACTACTCAATAATATTCAAAATAGTAAGAGAGAGAAAATGTTCGATTCCTCGCGTTTTGTGCGTGTGTGTAGAGTGTCTGTGTGGCCTTGACTACTGATAGATGCTTTTCGTGTTGAGAGATGTGCGTCTAATCTATTTCTCAAAGTAAAAGATCGTTTCACAGGTGACGTCTGTCAGTTCGTCAGGTGTCACACCAAGTCAGTGGTACCTTCAGTAACAAATGTTCCGTGAAAAATTAATATGCCATCCACTGCTACGTAATCATAAATTTTACTTTAATATTCCGTCCTTCAGGTGGTGCCGTGCGTTGAAAGAAGAGTTCCTCTGTCTTCAACTGCGTCACTGGAACCGCTGAAATGAAAATTTCTATACTACTTATTATCTGTGCTGTAACAACAGAGTTTTTCGAGTTGCTTAGCAATATTTTGATGGGTATGACCTTGACATTATTCAGCATGAAATGCTCTAAGATCTCGGTGTGCGTATAGCCCAATAATTTTGTTAGTTCTAGGATGTTGTAACAGATACGCACCAGGATGCGGTATGTTAACAATTATATAAGGTCCTTCATATAGCAGACGCCACTTAGCGTTGCGTCGTTTGAGTGCTACAGATTTATGATGAGTACGAAGTAGTACAAGCATTCCTACCTCGAATTTTGTTTTCTTTTTATTATGTTTCTGTGATGTTTGTTTCGTATTTGTGCGTGATGTGTCAATGTAGTCAATACTTCTTTTATTTTCTGTTCAGGTGTGATTTCCTTGTCTGACAACTTAGGTAATGGTTCTATCCACTGATCGTTCTGTTTGCAATTGAACATGATCTCGTTAGGTGTGTAATTTGTATCGTAAATATTTAAGTTATTGTGTACGTCTTCGAAAAGACTTAGGTAGGACACCCAATTAGTATGTTTTGATGAAATATAGGTCCTCATGAATCGATTTAATTCTCGGAAAAGTCTCTCAGTCGCGTTACATTGTGGGCTAAACCTCGAAATAAATATACTTTTGATGTTATTGTCCTTCAAGAAATTTCTCCATTTGTACCCAGAGTAGTATGTTGCATTATCTGACAGAATTGCTTTAGGTTTTCCCACGTGCGTCAGGTAATCACTTGAGAATCTTCGTATTATAGCACTTGCAGTGGCGGATTTTAAAGCATAAAGTTTGACATGTTTAGAAAATATATCGTAAAAAGCTAAGATATATTTGACGCCTCCAGAGCTTGCTGGATGCGGACCACTGATGTCAGTACACAGAATTTCCAGGGGTTTACTGGGTAAAATAGAATGTAAATCTGTTTTTGTGGATAAATTCTGAGGTTTTGATTTTTGACATATGACACATGTTTTCAGTTCCCTGTAAATTTTTCTTCTCATATTGCTAAAATAACAGTATGTGCTGAGCTTTGCTAAACACTTTTTTGTCCCATAATGACCCCAAACTAAGTGTGTGTGCCAAATTAAATTACGTTCAGACTCTTTGGGAATGCATACACACCAGTTAGTAGCATTAGGATGTCGTCGATAAAATAGCACATCATTGTGTAACTTGTAATACTTAGTCAAAGGATGATTGTGTTTTTCTACCAGTAATGTTATTATCTTATACCAGTGAGGATCAGATTTTTGTAATTCAGCCATGTTTCTGCACATATCAATATAATATTGGTGATACTGCTTGTCTTGCATTAAGAGAATCCTGTAGTCATTTATATTTTCTAAGTCACTGTTGGTATCATTCATACCTTGTGGAAGTCTAGACAAAGTGTCTGCAATGGTGTTGTCCTTACCTCTTATGTACTTAATTTCAAAAGAGTAGTTCTGAAGTGTAACTGCCCATCGTGATAGTCTAGGATGTACAAGTTTACAAGTTAACAAAAATGTCAGGGCCTGGTGATCGGTGTAAATTACTGTATGTTTTCCAAATAAATAATAATTGAATTTCTTGAATGCCCATACTATGGAAAGTGTTTCTAACTCAGTAGTGGAGTATGTACGCTAACATTCAGTTAAAGTACGACTTGCAAACCCAATAATTCTTATCTGTTCCTTTTCTTTATTCTTTAAACCTTGAAATAAGCAACATCCCAAGCCAGTTCGTGAAGCGTCACAAGTCATACAAAAACTAAATTGAAATCTGGATGGCTCAATAAGTTTGCACCCACTAAAGCATGTTTAATTGTATTAAAGTCATTCTGGCAGTGTTCCGACCAGATCCAAACTTGATTCTTTCTGAGTAGATTTAGTAGATGTTTACTGTTCAAAAGTGGTTGTGGCAAAAAACGTCTAAAAAATGAACATAGCCCAAGGAATGATTTTAACTGCTTTTTAGTTCGAGGGCTAGGAAAGTTTCTGATAGCATCTAATTTACTGGGATCAGGACGTATGCCCTGTGAATTAATGATATGTCCTAAATATTTTATCTCACTGCAACCAAATTTTGATTTTCTTAGGTTGGCTGTGACTCCAGCTTGTGCAAATTTTTCTAAAATTCTTTGAAGTGTGTCAACGTGTTCATTCCAAGACTGTGTAGCTATCAGTATATCATCTACATAGTGTGTGACTGTCTCAACTAAATCGTCGCCAAGCACGGTATCCAGGGCTGTAATGAATACCCCAGAGCTGACATTCAGTCCGAAGGGTAGAACACAAAACTGATAGGTTCGCCCCCCGAACATAAATGCAGTATATTTCCGTGAATCAGGAGTGATACCCACCTGCCAAAACGAATTAGCGAGATCTATTGTGGAAAAATATTTTGCATCTAGAAATTTCTGTAATTGCTCTTCTAAATTTTCGGGTTTTGTGTGAACCGGTAAAATTATTTCATTAATTGCTCGTGCGTCTAACACTAACCTAATGCTTCCATTCGATTTTTTGACAACAAGTAGAGGACTACAATAAGGTGAGGTGGATGGTTCAATGACCTTCCAGTCTAACATTTGTTTTAATTCTTGCCACACAGCAGGTCGTTGAGATAACGGTACGTTATATGTCTTATGGTAGAAGATATTGTGAGGCTTAACTTCAATCTTGTACACATACGTGTTGATAACACCCAATCGTTTGGTAAAAACTTGTAAATATTTGGATAACACTTCCTGTAGTTTTATACGTTCATGTACACTGAGAGCTGTAGCTTCACTTATCTTATGATCAAGCAATGTTTTCAAGTCCATTAGCTCTGTGTCAGATGAGTGTGTTTGCATGTCTTGAATGTCTTTGTCAAGTACTAACTGAACCTTGTACCCTGTACAGTATTTGTCATGCTTTAGAGTTCTCCTGTCCAAATCAATAATAATTACCCTGCTTTTATCATTTAAAATACATTTACCTTTGGAGAAGTCTATAGTGCAGTCCTTCTCGCTCATAATATCTATTCCTAATATGCAATTTGTCACAAGGTTTTGTACAACCAGGAATGGCCATTGTACGGTTCCATTACCTATTTTAACGTTTACAAAAACTTGCTTCGTAACCCTACATGACTTATTACCTAGTGCAGTAGTTATTTTACAGTTTTGGGCAGGAAACTCAGGCACAGGTTCCAATTCACACATCTTTTTATAGAAATTAAAAGACAAAACGGTCACAGCTGCACCTGTATCTAGGATAATAGTAGTTGGAATCCCACCTACTACTCCAGTAGTAGATGCTAAAACAATTTCATTTGTGTTTGAACGACATTGTGTACTGTCTTGCAAAAGTTCATCTGATATATTCTCATTGTGGTTGTATCTTATAAATAAAACAGGTAATTTTTGTTTAGAATTATTCGGCATATCATTATTCTGTTGTTCAAGTGTGGTGTCAAATAACTGATTAACATTGAAGTCGCCCCCCAAGAATTCTTCAGCCACGACCTGGGGCATAGTAGTGACTGTTTCTAGTTTGTTGGATTAGCATTTGTACTAGGTACTGACACAGATTGAGGTTGTGCATCAGGTGTCATTTCTATGATATTCACATTCGGATATTGCCTATTATGATCTCCAAACTTTTGCGGTTGTTGTTGCTGTTGCGCATTATAACTTACCTGTCGGTCGTAAGGTATGCTCCAATTTTGTCCTGGTGTCTGCTGTGGTAAAGCAGAGTTTGAATGAAAGTACTGATCGTTACGAGTCCAACCTTGATGCTGTCTTGGCTCGTAGTTGTTATTATTTCTATTTCTGTTTGTGTTTTTGTTGTTGCCTTTGTATCCGTTGTTACCGTTGTAGTTATTACCGCGGTGCCTTTTGTATGGATTGCCGCATGAAGTGTTATTACTGTTGTAACTATTGTTTGTATTGGAATACGCGTGTTGATTTTGATTTCCGTACTGAGACGGCATGTGAGTTTGCTGTTTTTGTTGTACCGCGTATCCAACTGTGGACGCGCCAGAATTGTGTTGGCAAGCCTGCATGTTTTGCATACCACTAGTGTAAACATTGTGGCTGCTGTTTTGCCGCGCGAAGCGCTGGTCTTCAAGTAACATGTCAACCGAATCTAAAGCTGTTAAAAAATAATCTGAATCGTCATCCGGGATATGTAGGAGTTTTTCTTTAATGTTGAAAGGCAATTTGGCCTTCAACGCACGGAGTATATCACGCGTTGCGACTGGTTCGTCTAAAAAGTGTCCCATGTTCAAGTATTTTTCAAAATATCTGCGTAAGTTACCATTTTTACTGTTAAAAGTTTCAGGTTCTAAAATTTGTCTTCTGAGTCGCTCCTGGACGGATTGCGACCAGAATTTGTTCAGAAAAGCACGCTCAAACTCACTGTACGTGGTACATACGTCAGCTTGACTGTATGCCCAGACAGCTGCATCGCCTTGGATGTAACCGACAATATATGAAATCTTTTTCCGGTCACTCCAAGTGCGTGGAAATGCGTTACTAAAGGATTTAAGAAAAATCACCGGATGAATGGTTCGTTTTTCTGGGATAAAAATCTGAAATTGCCTGTGTTTCATTAAGCTTTCTTCTTCCTTCGTATTGTGATATGGATTTATTCCACTGTAATTACTGGTATGTTCAGCTGGCGAGTAATTACGATAATGTTGCTGTGGTTTACCATGATAATAGCTTGTGTTTGTGTTTGCACATCGTGGTATGTGTTGTAGTCGTGGTGTGTTTTGTTCTTGTGTGTTTGTCGTGTGCGGTATGTGTGTGTCATACTCGAATGTATATTGGTTCCTGAACTGTGCATTTTGACTGATATTTTCGTTACATTCAGACTGTGGTCGATCGGTGAATTGTCTCATGGGTGCAGTGACGGATTGTACAGCGTCACTGATCAGCTGTTTGTTATTAGTTATGTATTGCGCTACGGAGTCGTGCACAATTGTTGGTAAATTTTCACGTAAGCATGTATCAAAATGTTTGTCTTTGTTCACTACCCAATCATTAAATTCCTTATTAATATTTTGAAAATGAGCTGTGGCATCAGATTGTAAGATGTCAGTCAGGTGTTGTTCAACATTGTCAAATTTATTCTGTACGTCAGTAATTCGTTTTTCAAGGTTGTCATGTACTGAAGGATATGTTTGAATTTGTTCAGTAAGAACTTCACACGTGACATTAAGGTTTTTTACTTGTGTCTGTAAAAGTGCTACGTCTGTTGTAGTCTTTTCTTGTCTCGTATTAAGCTGGGAAAATTTAGTACTGAGTTCAGTCATCTGTTTGGTCAGTGTGGCGTCTATAAGTTCCACACGTTTACATAAAGTGTCATTACCTGTCTTGAGTGCTATGAGGTCAGATTTAATTGCGTCATTTTGTGTCTTTAACTGTTCATTTTGTGTCTTTAAGGTTGCCATATTTTCTGCGTTTTGTTTCATTAGCATTTGTAACATGTCGGCAATGTTTACCGTTTGCAAGGTCTCTGCCCCCGCCGCGTCATTAGACGTGACGTCATGCGTTAACATGGGCTCTGATTGAGACTTTGAAATTTTTGTGGTGGACGGCCTATTGTCAAAATTTTCGTCAACACTTGCGTCAATGTTTGATGAATCGTCACTACCGGTTGCTGTCGTAAAGTCATTTCCTAACACTTGTCTCGCGTCCGAGTCGGATTGCGTCTGAATAGTACGCCCTTGCTGTTCCATTTTTGCTTATTGTTTTCTAGTTATTACCATGCCACACGTGATATATGTTTCAAGAAAATTTTTGACACTGATTTTAAAATAAAATGTAGTTGAGCATGAATCGCTCGTAGCAACAATGGCTGTCTGTTAATTTAAAAATATAAACTGAATTTGAGATTATTGGTAATGGCTGCTGGCCATGTTACATGATATCGTACAGAAGTCGGCCATATTGTACACTCGTGTATTGGTATTGTTGCATACGTTATTGTTTAGGGAAAAGTACTGAGAACGAAATTTATCACTGAAACTGTTATGCGGAAAAGAAACACTACAGAATTTACTGAAAAGCTAATACACTGAATTATACGTCTGGTCAAGCCTGCTAATGCAAAGATGCTGCGTCTTACCTTATTTTGCTGGCAGCTTCTTTGCGTCTTCCGGCAAAATTTCAGAATTTGAAAATATCTTCCAATTTTGTTATCTCTCATACATTGACGTCCAGGTCCAGAAAGTTGATTTTTTACATGAAACAAAGAGAACAATGTAACAAATGACAAAATAACAACGTCCTGTCACGGTCGCCAATATGAAATAAATTAAAAATAATAATATATTAATTATTCTATCTGTATGATGGTGTTTGTAATTGTAATTGATATTTGCTTATCTGGAACGTGGACGTTTAATTATTCGGTATCAGACGCTTGACAATGGCTTTTTCGTAAAGGCAATGTTACTCGTAGTTGACCGTGAAATAAAACTGAAATAATCGGACTTCGTAAATAAATCGTTTCCAAAGACTGCTGCGGTAGGTGCGGACTCAAATCTAAATCTCAATATTAGAATAATTTGCCAGCCATGTCAATACGTCGTACAGAGGTGTCTGTCTACTAAACATAAAAAAGTTACACAGTTAGTTAAATCAGATATATTCAATGAATAAGCCTACAGTTCATAATCCTACTTACTTTTATAAATATAAATTCTTTACAGAGTCGAGTGCCTAGTCTGGTTGCAACTCGCAGTATTCTTCTCTAACATGAAATATGGCGGTGTGCCAGACAATAAAATAAAATACGTGCTTCTCGCACCACTTCAACCAGAGCTCTCTCTTTCTTCTTAATTAAACATAAGAGTAACGTAATTGTGCTTTTGTTTTATCAGCGACACAGCGCTGCAGTTGTGTGCCATAGGCTTTATTTATTTGTCACTGATTATTTATTCAATTAATATTTCGCGTTTCCGCGGAAACTCACGCTCGGCATGCAAATGTGCCTTTATAAACTTCACCGGCCAAGAAAATTTCGACAGATAAGCTAACCTTACATTCCCCGAGGTTAGGCAACAACTGGACATTTGCTGCACGACATCTAACCTCAATAAGAAGCAAGTTTGAGCTACGGATCGATTTATTAAATTCAAAATACCAGTTCTTATCTATTATTGAACGGGCACTACAAAAAAAAAATGGTTGAAATGGCTCTGAGCACTATGGGACTTAACATCTGTGGTCATCAGTCTCCTAGAACTTAGAACCACTTAAACCTAACTAACCTAAGGACATCACACACATCCATGCCCGAGGCAGGATTCGAACCTGCGACCGTAGCGGTCACGCAGTTCCAGACTGAAGCGCCTAGAACCGCACGGCCACACCGGCCGGCGAACGGGCACTACCAGTATCCGGTAGGGCACACATTGGTTCATCCCCAATCTTCACGCAAATGTAAGGAGAGGAGGGGCAAGAGAACACGAATGACCCGGCAATTAACCGACCAATTTCTTTTACTGCGTCTCCGAACCCTTCCCCTCTTCCCCTGGCGTCATTTAGCATCACGGGGTGTCCACAGCACCGGACAGGCCCGAATAAGATGATCGCGCGATCCGCGTCTAAAACAACCCCGCTCCCAAAATCTGTCGCTCGATCTTTCAAGTATATTCCGAGCGCGTTCAAAATTAGGTTCTGTCGGCGAATTCTCATTGCTATTCCTTGCGGTCTGCGAACTACGCTTGTCTAGCTTGTCCACCACCTCTTGTAAGGTCTTAAAATTTACTGGTCTCTCTAAAAAACCAAACGACTCATTTCCGATAACTATATTCCATCTAAAATGTGGTCTACGCATGCGGCCTCCGCAATCTGGATGTCTAGCGCTTCCATGGCTATTTTAATTCGCTCCACAAATTGACCAAGATTTTCATTTGTGGCTTGGGGGCGCCAAAGATATTCTTGCTCCAATCCTTTACGCATCCTTTCCGACAGCTTAAATTTAAAAATACTATTTCGCAGTTCTTTAAGTGACCCTCAATCTTGAAATCTTGGCCAGTCATAGAGGGAAGACTATCCCGAGACAACGGGTATAATGCAGTAAGAATAACAGTATAAGAAATTCTAAGTGCATCGGCATGGCGCCACATTCTAACTAACAACCACAAAACTGGTTGAACCTTTTCCATAGTGTCAACCTTAACTTCCGTGATGCCTTGCAACACATCCAAAAGGCGATGAGATAATTTGGAAAACATAGAAACACTATCCCCATCTATGTTAACCGACTACCCTCTCGCTTTGCGCCGGTTACCCAAAACACACGCCACTGTCGTAATCACCATCGGAGCGCCACCCGCACCAGAATAGCGAACTATAATCGATTATAGCGCGCGCTCTAAACAAGATCACAGGATAGCGGCGCGCGCCATATCAGAATATACTATTTTATTTGGTATAAGCAGATTTTACTAAATGCACTAGCACTGAATACTGTGAAATTACATTCACACTATACTGCACAGTCACATTTACAAATGTGCACTTCTATGTAGAATATTTTTGCTATGTAATACTAAATGGCACAAGACTACTATTCTGTCACTAAGATTACAAAGCATATTTAGTGACTATTAAAGTAGAATCACATAATCATTCCGTGACAAGATTGATATAGTTTCATACCAAGTAAAGGTAAGTTAAAAGCTCCTAACATGGAATTCTCCATTAAAAACGAGAAAGAACGAAAAACGGATGTGAACAATAATGTAGACTATGAAAAACGTGGTCAAACGCAGTTAAGGTGAGAAGAACACACACACAGATGCATAACCAGGAACAAATGAATATACGTCCTAAACAGCTTCTGTTTCATTTGAAACGAAAAGAATTATAAATCTAGCAAAATATGAACAACATACATAGCAAATTAAACAGTACAATACACACGAAATCTAAACCAGGAACACAATTATATTAAATCCGCTTATAATCTGAACGGAACCAGAACAAACACTGAAGATTGTAAATCATCCATTAAAAAAAAGATGGTTTGATAAAATTGTGTTGCTCCAAGTGGCCTGGCAGGCACCAAGAACACTTTACCGGAAGTCACTACATGAGTTTCATCCTGGTGAGTCTATACAAGGAAATTAGCTGCAAGAACATGTACTGAGTCGTATAAGTTGTCGAATACAAGCCAGTGAATCCGTGCCCTTCACACCGAAAACGGGAGTGCCACGGGGCGCTATCATTTCTCCCTTGTTATATGCGTTACATTTAGGAGACATCCAACGACCATCCTAATGGAACGAGGGTTTAACACTACGCCGACGATACGGCACAGTGTGGCCTAGCACATACTATGGAGGAAACGAACAGTCACAAGGCTACTTGATTTGTGTAGAAGAATTGATCAGAAATTGGAAAATGAAGCCCAGTGCATCTAAAACGCAACTAATCCTCTCCAAATATGGACAAGACCTTAATATTAACCTAAAGCAGAAGCTGTCAAAGAAACACCTTAAGGACAAATCATCACCGCAAAAGACAGTGCAACATTATATGGGGACCACCCTCGACAAATATATATCAGTAACCCAACATGTAAAATCATCGCAGTGAAAGCATAACAAGGCTGAACATACAGTACTTCGTCTTCTAAGAGGCCGAAGAAATGGCGCGAACAAGAAAACGGTGGTATATATTTACAAAACTCTCGTTCGCCCCGTCCTAGCCTACGCCGCACCAGTATGGATGTCAAGTACAACGATAGCGAAAAGAATAGTGGCAATATAAAGTACTGAAGATTCAAAAAAATGTTCAAATGTGTGTGACATGGTATGGGACTTAACTGCTAAGGTCATCAGTCCCTAAGCTTACACACTACTTAACCTAAATTATCCTAAGGACAAACACACACACGCATGCCCGAGGGAGGACTCGAACCTCCGCCCAGACCAGCCGTACAGTCCATGACTGCAGCGCCTTAGACTATTGAAGATTGTAGCAAAGATGAATCCCAGGATCAAAACAACGTATACTATCCAAGAGCAAAGGTAAAACTATTAAAGAAATGATAGAAGGAATTATCGGCCAAAATTGGCACTAAACTGATATCAGAATGAAACAGCGACAAAAGAAATTCTGTAAAGAAAATATACCGGCCCAAGATATCCAAAAACGAAATATCCTTATTAGCCCAAAACCATTAAAATATGAATAAAAGCCACTGTTACACTAACCTCAACAAATTTTTCCGTCTTAGACATACAAGAGGACAGGATAAAACATCAACTAGACGATGAACTGAACAGGAAGACGACGTCTAAAAACATTGACAAGCACAAATCAAGAGGACATGCATAAAACACTATATGGAGAAGGTATAATCAAGAGCAGACTCATCAGATCCTTGCTGAGATTTTAGAAAGGTTCCCCTCAGGACTTGGGCATATTTCAGGACCATTAATACCCACCCCCTCACGCGAGAAGAAGAGGTTAGATATGAGTAGATACTCAAAACCAATAACAAAATCCCAACCCCAAACGAAAATAAAAAGTGACCCAGCAGCATAACGTAAGAGTTAAAGCAGCATAACGTAAGAGTTAATATAAAGCTCCAAAATGAGCAGTAGGCTCTCCCCCGCCGAACCCCCCCCCCCCCTTCATCTGGGAGAGGAGTGAAAGATGGGAATATAAAATGCAAATCATTAATAAAACTCACCACGTGGGGAAATAATTCAATTTTTTGTTAGTTCAGTTGAATAAAGAATATACACCGCACCTGTTGTTTAAAATAAATCTTGTTATTGTATTATTTTGATTATAATAAATTATGTTTTAAGAACATGGCTTTCAGAACAGTTCTGTGGTTGAAGAGATGGATACCGGCACCTAACTAATCCCATAGATATCATATAGTATCATAAAGTAAATCTCGACATAATTCCTCCTACATCTCATTAGTTACCATAAAATTTTAATAAATTCGTGGTGAGATCACTGGCAGTACGCAGTTGTTTTAAGTATGTAATATAAGTAGTGACAAAAATACAGTGTTTTATATTAATATGTAAGAAATCACTGTTTGTTTGTTTTCTCGTATTTTATGGGTTGCCATACCATTCATGCCATTGCTTCCACTTTCGCGAAGGTTTTAGGCATAACGCTATTAACTTAGAACAGGTGGCGTGTGTATCTTAATCATCAAATGTACTTCAACGAACATGGAGGCAATAAGATGTCTGAATTTGACAGAAATAATCAGATCAGCGTTTTATTGTCTGTCACTTAATTCGATGCCAGTTAATGTGAGTTATATCTATTTGTATAAATAAAAATGAAAATTATCGTTTGTTCAAAATCGTTTATCTCCGAAAGTTCTTCACCGACCGTTTTGAAATTTTGACACAACCTTGCATTCTAATACAGGTTGGTTTTTAGGCACCTATTCTTTCTCAAAACTGGCAACGAATTAAAAAAAATTGTGAAATATGCAGATGAAAGTGTAGTTCATAGATGCATGTACACACTCCGCCACAAAGATGTAGCATGAGACAAAAGGTGAAACAACTTTAGTCATTTGAAACGTGTTTTACTGTCAACGGCAACAGTACACAATAGCACAGTGTAGGAACACGGACCTGTGAGATCTTACGGTCCCTCGTGGAACTGTACATTTCTTCCACGTAAGATCACTGTTAAAATCAGGTAACAGCCATCCTGAATGGCTGCTCAACTCACACTTAGGTTTCTCTTCACGCTTCGTTCTTCTCGAAAAGACAGCTATCTAGCGTCACATCACGTTACTGTGGATTCTTCGGGAGACTCCTTATGCCATGGAACGTATACATTGATGTACAATTAAGTGTTAGTTATCTTATCTATTTCAGATTTAAGGGGAAACATCATTACCAAAAATCTCAAAATATTTCTTTTCAATTTACTTCAAATTTTTACACATGTGTGGAAACTAAACTGAAATTGTAATGTGGAATTCCTTACTGTGGCAATCGATAGTAAAACACCTTTGCAACGACAAATGTTTTCGCCTTCTTTCTCATACTACATATCTATGGCGGTGTGTGAGTTCATCCATTCCCCTAAATGTGATGTTTACATATGAACTAAACTTCCATTTGCATATTTCAGAATTTTTTAATTCTTTACTATTTTAGAGACAAAAAATAGTTGCCATGATGACCCTGAGACTTTTTCTAACGACGTTACACTATTATTATTATTACTTATTAAAAAATCATACATTTTATGTATTAGAAAAGAGGCATATAAAAATGCACCTATACTTCAATGCAATGTGGTGTCCAACCTGTCGGAGATCTGTGATGAGCAGCATTTACAGTTTCTATGTAAGCACAAAGGTAGATGTTCGTTTCTTCAAAAAATTATATCACTGAAAGTTCTTCACGGATTGAAGGGAAATTTTGACGCAACATTGCATTCGAATACTAACGTACCTTGTAAGTAGGCTGTTTAGGTTCTTATATTGGTAACGCCGCCGCCATGTAGCGCTCTCTGTATGAAAATCACTGGCTGTGCTGTGTGCAGTCTGTGGCTAGTTTGCATTGTTGTCTGCCATTGTAGTGTTGGGCAGCTGGACGTGAACAGCGCGTAGCGTTGCGCAGTTGGAGGTGAGCCGCCAGCAGTGGTGGATGTGAGGAGAGAGATGGCGAGGTTTGGAATTTGTAATACTGGATGGCATGAACTGCTATATATATTATGATTATTAAGGTAAATACACTGTTTGTTCTCTATTAACATCTTTCAATTGCTAACTATGCCTATCAGTAGTTAGTGCCTTCTGTAGTTTGAATCTTTTATTTAGCTGGCAGTAGTTGCGCTCGCTGTTTGCAGTAGCTTGAGTAACGAAGATTTTTGTGAGGTAAGTGATTTGTGAAAGGTACAGGTTAATGATAGTCAGGGCCATTCCTTTGTAAGGATTTCTGAAAGTCAGATTGCGTTGCGCTAAAAAATATTGTGTGTCAGTTTAAGCACAGTCATATATAATTGTTGAAAGGGGACGTTTCATAAATGGTTCAAATGGCTTTGAGCACTATGGGACTCAACTGCTGTGGTCATAAGTCCCCTAGAACTTAGAATTACTTAAACTTAACTAACCTAAGGACATCACACACATCCATGCCCGAGGCAGGATTCGAACCTGCGACTGCAGCGGTCGTGCGGTTCCAGACTGTAGCGCCTTTAACCGTTCGGCCACTTCGGCCGGCGACGTTTCATATGTCGACCCTTAGCCGAGGATATCTCACTGGAATATTCTGATTTTTTTCTTGCAGTTTGTGTAATTAGTGTAGCTATTGTTTATTGCTAGTGCGTAATTGTAGAGAGAATCTCCTTTGTAGTTGCAGTCTTTCATTGTTGTACAGTAAAACAGTTGTGGCATGCATGTAGATTTGCACTAAGTATTTCGCAGCTGCGCTTGCAATTAACTACATATTATTTTCAGTGCTATGTTAATGTGTTCTCTTATTTTTGCTCTTCAAATTGTGCTTTTCTGTGTTATCGTGTGAAATATTGTGACAATAATGGCGTGTGAAAAACGTAACACTAGGCTTCAAAGTAAACTGAGAAATAATAGTGACGACGAGCGTAGCTTATTAGCACCAGTGTGTACTGAATTAACAGACATTCGAAGTAGTAATTTGGTAATTGTGCATAGGGAAATGGAGCGGGCGGCAAATAATGGTGTAGACAGTGAAACGGGTAGTGAACAAGGAAGCATTATCGATCGATCGGTCGGCAACAGCTCGCCTCAGGAATCCGAAATGACAGAACACAATATTGCAAATACTGTAGACTTAGGGTTTGGGTCCTCACCGTTTTCTCAAATGAGTCAAGGCACATTTTCTGCTTGTCAAAATGTGAATGTTGCCGGTGAAAATGAACTGCCAAAAAGCATAGAGAAACAGATTCCAGACACTAATACATTATTATTGCAATTAATGCAACAAATGGAACAAAATCAGAGACAAATGGGACAAAATCTTCAAAAGTTAGACACAATGGAACAAAATCTTCGGAAGTTAGACACCACACTTGAACAAACACGTGAAGATTTAACTACTGAGTTAAATAACATTGAATCGAAATGTCAAAAAGTCTGTAATGACGTAAAAACACAAATTTGTGAGCATTTTCAACCTATTTTTTCGCGGCATGAAAATGTATTACAGAATCACGAAGCAGCCATAAAAGAACTGCAAACCATTGTTCATGAAAATCATGAGACCTTGTGGGCTAAAATTGACTCGGTTGCATCTACCGATTCGGTTACGCAACTTGCAAAAACTCAGGAAAACTTAAAGGACACAGTAGATTCGATTTCAACACTAATGGACACTCTGAAACTTGGTTCAGAATAATACACTGAGGAAATGTGTTCACTATCGGAGAAAGTAGCCGAACTTTCGGATCAGGTCACTAACTTATCTACAAAGGTAGATGATGATCTGAATGACACAAGACCCGTAGCCTTCACTGACACAGAAGAGTATGAACAAATTAGAAAATTCAAACAAAATCAAAATCAAATCAATACACAGTACAAAAGAGAAATCCGGGAAGTACAAGATCAGTTGACGTAGGTAATACAAGAATTACATACACTCCTGGAAATTGAAATAAGAACACCGTGAATTCATTGTCCCAGGAAGGGGAAACTTTATTGACACATTCCTGGGGTCAGATACATCACATGATCACACTGACAGAACCACAGGCACATAGACACAGGCAACAGAGCATGCACAATGTCGGCACTAGTACAGTGTATATCCACCTTTCGCAGCAATGCAGGCTGCTATTCTCCCATGGAGACGATCGTAGAGATGCTGGATGTAGTCCTGTGGAACGGCTTGCCATGCCATTTCCACCTGGCGCCTCAGTTGGACCAGCGTTCGTGCTG
Source organism: Schistocerca cancellata (assembly GCF_023864275.1). NCBI lineage: Eukaryota > Metazoa > Arthropoda > Insecta > Orthoptera > Acrididae > Schistocerca > Schistocerca cancellata. Next base: position 145,919,600 of record NC_064628.1, on the reverse strand, counting down.
GACGTGCAGACCGCGTGAGACGACGCTTCATCCAGTCCCAAACATGCTCAATGGGGGACAGATCCGGAGATCTTGCTGGCCAGGGTAGGTGACTTACACCTTCTAGAGCACGTTGGGTGGCACGGGATATATGCGGACGTGCATTGTCCTGTTGGAACAGCAAGTTCCCTTGCCGGTCTAGGGATGGTAGAACGATGGGTTCGATGACGGTTTGGATGTACCGTGCACTATTCACTGTCCCCTCGACGATCACCAGTGGTGTACGGCCAGTGTAGGAGATCGCTCCCCACACCATGATGCCGGGTGTTGGCCCTGTGTGCCTCGGTCGTATGCAGTCCTGATTGTGGCGCTCACCTGCACGGCGCCAAACACGCATACGACCATCATTGGCACCAAGGCAGAAGCGACTCTCATCGCTGAAGACGACACGTCTCCATTCGTCCCTCCATTCCACGCCTGTCGCGACACCACTGGAGGCGGGCTGCACGATGTTGGGGCGTGAGCGGAAGACGGCCTAACGGTGTGCGGGACCGTAGCCCAGCTTCATGGAGACGGTTGCGAATGGTCCTCGCCGATACCCCAGGAGCAACAGTGTCCCTAATTTGCTGGGAAGTGGCGGTGCGGTCCCCTACGGCACTGCGTAGGATCCTACGGTCTTGGCGTGCATCCGTGCGTCGCTGCGGTCCGGTCCCAGGTCGACGGGCACGTGCACCTTCCGCCGACCACTGGCGACAACATCGATGTACTGTGGAGACCTCACGCCCCACGTGTTGAGCAATTCGGCGGTACGTCCACCCGGCCTCCCGCATGCCCACTATACGCCCTCGCTCAAAGTCCGTCAACTGCACATACGGTTCACGTCCACGCTGTCGCGGCATGCTACCAGTGTTAAAGACTGCGATGGAGCTCCGTATGCCACGGCAAACTGGCTGACACTGACGGCGGCGGTGCACAAATGCTGCGCAGCTAGCGCCATTCGACGGCCAACACCGCGGTTCCTGGTGTGTCCGCTGTGCCGTGCGTGTGATCATTGCTTGTACAGCCCTCTCGCAGTGTCCGGAGCAAGTATGGTGGGTCTGACACACCGGTGTCAATGTGTTCTTTTTTCCATTTCCAGGAGTGTATTTCAGAGGACACTCGAGCTCCAGTACAGGAAGAGGGACATAGAAATACGGAACAACCACAAAATAATAACACAGGACACTTCGGAAATTATGAAAGAAATTGGCAAGGCGCATTGGATTTTGAGATGGAACCGCCGAAACGAAGTAACAATGAGCGATGTGCGACTCGCCGACACGATTATTTCGACTATAAGCTGTTCATTACTACACGTAAAATCAAAACATTTAAGAATTCTGACAACGACATTCATCCACAAGCATGGCTTCATCAATTTTCTCATTGTTTTCCTCCCAACTGGTCATTGGAGCACAGGTTAGAATTTATGTGTGGCTACTTGGAGAATGAACCAGCTGTAAGAATGCGATCGGTCATTCACGATTGTCACAGTGAAGGAGAATTTTATCATGCCTTCCTCTCAGCGTATTGGTCTCAAGCTACACAAGACCGAGAAAAACATAGCATCATAATGATGAAACGTTTCGAACAATCTGAATTTTCCAGTCTTATGAAATATTTTGAAGACATGTTGCATAAGAATCAGTATCTTTCAAACCCATACAGCTCCTCAGAACTCATCCGCATTTGCTTATTCAAACTGCCTGAATATTTACGACATATTATTTTAGCAGGACGTTGCAAAGACGACATTGAAGCTTTTCATGGACTGTTACAAGAACTGGAAATTGACACTAACAATCGTGGAACGCGAAAACAGGAGTACAACAATTACAGGTCACATCTGTCACAATTCTGCAATGACAGAAATAATAAATGGACACGACAAGGCTATTCTTACAACGTAAATCGTGACCAAAACAGACACCACCCGTATGACAACCGTTGGCAGAGTAGTAATAATTACAGGGAAAGATCACCTCTCTGCGGTAATGACTATCACAGAGACAATCAGAGAAACAGACAATATGGGAACCAAAATAATTATTATCAAGGGAGACAGAATGACTTTAGACGCAACAGTCCAGCGTGCAGTTACGACTCAGGGAGAAATTCTCCATCACGTGACCGACAAGAAAGAAACTATGGAATCTACCGACATGACGACAGACGATATGATCGTAACGACAGACCTGAACTGCATCAGAACTGTCGGGATTTAAACAAAGCAGGGCCCTCTCGTCACGGTGAATTTGTAGAAGTTAGGTCTCCAAATCCCAATAACGACGCGCGCCAACAAAGAGACAATAGGCAATGACTCACAGCGCTGGCAGCCACAAAACGTACTTATGAAACTGACAACGCAGCTGCCGTAGCTATTAATTACATAAAATTGGAAGACATTAAGGACATCTTACTCCAGGAACACGACGTAAAACTTAACAACATTGCATACCCTGTGATTCACATTACTGTAAATGACGTAAAATTTACGGCAGTACTTGACTCTGGCAGTCCCATTTCAGTAATTAGTGAAACAGCTTTTAGCAAGTGCAACAAATCGAACGATTGCCCCACACTCCCATTACGTAAGATTAAATTACAAGGTGCAATCTTTGGAGAAAATGTAGATGTACGCCAACAAACCAACTTAGAATTCTTTTGTCAAAGCCACAGCTTCTCTATGAACTTTCTTATTGTTCCATTATGGTCGACGGAAATTATACTGGGAGTAGACTTTTTGAATGAATACAAAGCAATCTTAAGCTTTCACGATGCTGAAATAAGTTTAGAGAAAGAAGGTAAGTCAATAGCTTTGAAATTTGAAGACTGGCTCTCAAACCATGATGAGGAAATTAATCGGCTTTACCTTCTGTTAGACAACAGTTCGGAATTTTCTACGGAACTAGACACTAACAATCACTCTGCAAGTACTGACAGGGATGATATCGATGGCATATTTGAAACTAATGAGTTAATTCAGAATAAAATTCAAACAATTGAGAATTGTAATGACACTGATAGGCAGGACCTTTTTGAGATTTTACAAGCACATTCCACAGTTTTTACTCACAAAACAGGAACAGTCAAGGGATTTCAATACCAATTTCGTGTTCGTGAGCATACTAAATTTTGTGTTAGACCATACGTAATTCCAGCACATTATAGGGACCGTGTTAGAACAGAAATACAATCTATGCTTGACGAGGGCATTATTGAGCCTGCAGTAAGCTCGTACAACAATCCATTACATGTTGTTGAGAAGAAAAATGGATCGATCAGCCTTGTCTTAGATTCGAGACAAATCAATACTATCATTATTCCCGAAACAGACAGGCCGCAGACGATGGAAGAACTTCTTCAAAATTTTAGTGGCGTAAAAGTGTTGTCTTCCATTGATCTCAGATCCAGCTTTTATCAGATCGAACTTCATCCAGAATGTAGAGAATACACAGCTTTTCTTTGTTTCGGCGTTTGTTATCAGTTTCGGAAACTTCCTTTTGGTTTGAACATTTCTTCGGCAGCATTCATTCACGGGCTAAATTCCATATTACCTGAGTTCTTAAAACGTCACATCACCTTATATGTGGACGATATTCTGATAGCAGAAGCCTCATGGGAACAACACAATCACATCCTCAACAGCATGTTACATATTTTATAGAATCTGGAATTACAGTTAACTTGGAAAAGTCTGAATTCGGTAGGAAAAAGGTGAAATTTTTGGGACATATTATTTCTTCTGAAGGCATTCAGCTGGATCCTGAAAAGTTAGAAGCAATCAGAGCCATTCCAGTTCCATCCACAAAAAGACAAGTCCGCAGTTTTCTAGGTCTCGTAAATTTTTACCGTCGTTTTCTCAATATGCAAATTCTTGTTACACCAAAACTTTGTTCTCTCACTGGAAAAAATACTATTTGGAACTGGGACGAATAAGCACAGTTGAAATTCAATTCTTTGAAAGAATCTCTACTTAACGTGCCAATACTAGCTCATCCAGATCTGTCACAAGATTTCTGCCTTAGCACGGATTCTTCTAAAGTCGGTCTTGGTGCCCATTTATTTCAAGAAGCCATAGAAAATGACACTACCGTTCAGAAAACCATTGCTTTTGCTAGCCGAGTGCTAACAAAATCTGAAAAAAATTATTCCGTTACTGAATTAGAAGCTTTAGCTATCGTTTGGGCATTTAACAAACTCCGTTTCTTTCCTTCTGGTAAGCACGTAAAAGTATACAGAGATCATCGTGCATTACAATTTCTTAAGTCTTCAAAATTTAATCATTGGGCTTGAGGAAAGTAACACAGAAGGCAACATTGAGAAAAATTTCAGTATTCTTTACATTCAGAAAGTCGCCTTTGAAAACTTCATCACCACATCTTTAAAGGACATTGCTCATGAACAAGATAAAGATCCGATTTGGAAAGACATCAAAAGTAAATGGCATGGAAAGACACACACTCAGATTCGGCATTATTACCTAGTTAGAAACAACATACTCTTCAAACGCTGCACTGTTGATGGCAAGCTTTGGGTACTTTGCATTCCAGACGATTTTGTTAATAAGCTCATTTGGTACATTCATTTCAGCTACGCACATTTTGGCCCACGAAAATGTTATCATATTCTTCGAACGACTTGTTATTTTAACAATATGGAAAAGCGAATTCGAAGAGTCTTGTCTATTTGTAAACTTTGTCAAAAGGCGAAACCATCTACTATCTCACATCGTGCTCCGTTGTTTCCTATTATTCCTTCTAAATTAAAAGAATTTGCTGCTGTTGATCTCTTGGGACCCCTTGTCAGAACATCGAATGGATTTTTGTACGTTCTAGTCGCTGTTGAACTTACTTCAAAATTTGTTTCTTTCACTCCGTTACGTAAAGCCACTGGACGGTCTGTATCCAACGCCTTTGTTAAAAATTTCTTACGTGAAGATGGCCACGTTGCTAAAGTCATTTCAGATAACGGACCGCAATTCAGATCTGCTGTTTGGTCACGCATGCTTCGGAATCATAAAATCAAACCTGTTTTTATTTCATTGTATTCACCACATTGTAACCCCTCCGAACGGATTATGAAAGAAATCAATAAGCTTTGCAGACTTTATTGTCACAGAAAGCATCAGCATTGGGACAGATATTTACACTTATTTCAAAACGTGCTGAATGAAATGTCTCATGACTCCACTGCTTTACCACCTACTCTTGTACTGAAGAATGAAGAATCACCGAACAGAATCAGAGAGCTTGTACCTTTCCCGAATACACGTAAACTTCGACACAAAGAAATAATTGATTTGGCTCTTAAAAATATAAAATCTGCAGCAGACAAAAGGAGAAAACTACACAGTAAAGCAAATGCAAAGAAATTATATATTGGTCAGAAAGTTCTCATTAAAGCTCATTCATTGTCACATAAGAAGAAACACTTGAGTCACAAATTCTTTCTAGTTTACAATGGACCTTACAGAATCCGACGTATACCACATGATAATTGCGTTGAAGTTGAAACTCTGCGTACTAGGAAGAGTAAAGGTTTACACCACATTTCACATGTAAAACCGTTTATTGAAAGATAATCTGCTTTTTAACTTTGTCTTTGCCATAAAACGTTTCACTTCACGTTACTAGTATGCTTTAGAAACTGTTACCATGCAACAATGTTTGAAGTTAAATATTCAGTCAAGAACCAAGAGAACTTATTTAAACAGAAATGACGAATGCATTGTTATTGCGAACAAACGACACAGTGTTATTGTGTGTGTACATTCTTGCTTGTTAGTTGCACGATTACGTAACGACTATAAGGCTCACATACTTAGAACATATACTGGTACTACTAATGAGATTCTAATGCAACATTTTGGTTTACTTGAAAATACATTCTTGATTTAAGGTACTTTCTGTGAGATACCAGATGAGACAGTGGTTAGTTTATGTGACAGCTACACGATTTTATCACGACGCTACTAATGAGTGACAATTTACAACGTTGCTTTTGCGGTGTTTCTGTTTCATATCTGAAAAGTTTTTCAGTATTATTCTGGAAAGTAAAACATGTTTTAGTAGTAACTTTTGTGGTATAGCTACAATGAGACAGCCTTTTCCGTAGCACAACAATACGTTACAGCACAGTAATTTCTTCATCACAACAATAAGCGTAATAACTAAGATATCTATACGCAAAGCATTTCACTTTTGTTTATCATGAGGTAAGTACATTGACTTCTGCAGAACTTAGCTTTCGGAGGACAATAACTACGACACTTCCATAGAGATTATCTTACAGCAAGACGCACATTTAGCGCTACAGGACACGTATTTGAGTGATTAATTTTGTACTTAAATCATTTATTTTTAAAGATATTTGAAGTACAATGATACAAAGGTTTTCCGTAATACATTTCATTCCATTCCTGTAATCTGTAACACCTGAGGGTATAATTACATTAATCCTCAGGGGGGTACACGCTTACTTTGTGTACCATGTGTTTGGCAAGCACAAGGAGCCCTAGCCAATTTGGTATTTGCTTACACAACTTTACACATCGGTACCATATTTCTCTAATACATAAATTACACAGCTATCTGATCATTTAGCTGAGAGATAAACATTTTTTTTACTACATCAGTGACACATGTTTTCGCAATTACACAGTTGGATAACTTCACACTTATGAAACTGTATTTTGTCTGTACTTTGGGAACTCTTCATATTTTTTTGGACCCATTGTGATATTATGAGAGCTTTGAATGATATATTTGGTATGGGATCACGATTTTTAAAGTACGTTTGAGGCAGATGACACTTTTGACATGAGCAGAGAATTTTTTTTAATTATTGGAGGAAGCTACGACAATTTTGAGAGTTGACTGAGGTATTATGGTGTTGTTATTATGATGACTATGTGTACTATGCTGTTGCGGTATGTTTATGACCAATAAGCTGATGCTATATGAGTTATTTGATTAAGCCATGTAGCTGTTATGATGAAATATTGAAGAAGTGTTGACGAATAAGGTAAGGAATAATGAGTAGTGTTTAGGGACTCTGGTTTGTGAAAAAGGTTGTTGGAAACCAAGAATCGTACTTTAAGAGTTATGAAATGTGTGTAAATGCGTGAATGTATCACAATGCCGGCGAAAATTTTTGGACACTGTTATATTCATAAGATTTTGTTTCTACACATTTGCAACGCAAATTCTTGACCCGTGAAATTTTGTATATGAGACTGTCACTGTAGCGGAAACTGCTGTCGTAAATATGTCCGTAAGAAAGTCAAGTGACCACCTGCATGTAATGCGTCGTGGGCACCCAGCTGCATCAGACGCCTGGAGAAAAGGCCATTAGTGTGTGCGTTTTCAGAGGCACAGGTAGAAAAAAAAAGGGAGGCCCTTATCCTCGCTATTGACATTCCTTTATAGAAAGCATCCCAAATACGACACGCTCAAACTTGAAAACATATGATTGCACTGTGGAGCTCTTAATTTATGATTTACTGAAATGCCTAATGAAATGACTAGAAATATTTTATGTCTATACACCTGATTATGACTACTGTCTTTATAGTTGAGAGATTTTTTACTACCTTATGAAATGCCATATGGCTAATGAATGATGTTTCATGCCTTCCTTTGTACATATTTTCATTTCTTTTAATATCTAGTTTTTAGCTGCACTGCAGCATTGGTTAAAATAGAATTTTATAGATGTACTAATATAAATATTTTCTGTCTACAGATCCAGTAAATACTAATTTTGTAATAAATTTCCCAAAAATGGGGGAGCACAAAGACATTTCCCTTCACAGGAATTGCATACGGAATTTTCTTTTCAACTACTTGGTAATTTTTTTTGCAGAATAACTTCTTGTGGTGCACCACTTTAATTACATAGACATTAAGATGTGAATATACATTTCCCTTGTCTGCATTGTTGTCTTTAGTGTAATGTTTTTTTCTGCTTGAGCTATGTCATGTTTAGATATAACTTATTTCATTTGCTGCTGCTGTTTGCCAGGCATAGTGTTACTGAATTTGACTTTGTGTTACTCTTCTAAGCCAGTTTACTATTGATTTATTTTTCTTGTTTGCTGCACATTGCCGTATATTAGTTGTAATATTGCAATTGCTTTGATAATTTCTATAATGCTGCTTGCTTCGCATATCTGCATTTTTTTTATTGGTGTTTGCGTTAATTGTTTTGTGCTGCTGCATTGCCTCGTCCCTTAGTTTAGCATCTGAGCTCAGTAGATTTAAGTTAGCTTAAGAGGGGTAGACTATATAAGAAACTGACTATGGAGAATAGGTAAAGAATGCATTGCGAAGTTATATGAAAAAGATTTGGCCCAAAATGAGTATTGTACGATGAGAAATAATTATTTTGCAAGAAATATGAATAGAATACAGGAAGGAGGTATAGATAGGACTTTTTGGGAATAATGATGAATGAAGGGAGATCTCCAAGAAGCAAAGAAAGTTTTGTTTGCAAAATACTGCAATAAAACAAAACCTGTCCTTTCCTTGTGTTATCCCGCTATGTGTTTATGTACCCTTGTTTATTTGTCTTTTTCCTGTCTTTATGTGTTTAGCTGATGAGAGCTATGTTGTAGAATTTTTCTAATACTATGTTATTTACTTTGTAATGATGTTTAGACGTTATTTATTCTGTTTTGTTGCTCACATGTGAAGGTGATGTTTCGAAAGTTATTCTGATCTTTTATGTATCTACTTATCTCATAATTCCTGTAACATTGATGTATATGTTTATTTCTATTCTGTTGTAAAGCCTGTACTACAAATGTTATCTGTATTGTTATGTTCTTGTATTTTGTACCTTTGTAATTGTATTCTCATGTTATAATATTGTAATTGACACCAGTTCATCAAATTAAATAACTTGTAAGCATTCATTTCACTGCACACATTTCTGTTGGTCATAGTAATGCACAATATGTGAGAAGTTGGGACTGTTAGTGTTTGCACGTGTGTTACTAATTCAGCAAGGGACTGGATAACAGCATTGCTGGTTCTAAGGACAATTCCAAAAAAATTTGTGAGTGCACAAGTGGTGGTTATGGACTTGCTATATTATCTGCAAGACTCTTCAATGGTGATTGTGCACCTGCACAGTCACCACAGATGGCTGCTGGCCATCTCCACAAGGACTACAGTGGGTCTGCATCTTTGATGACCCACCAATACCATTATTTCTACATGGACTACAGTGGGTCTGCATCTTTGATGGCCCACCAATACCATTATTTCTACAAGGATTGCAGTGGGTCTGCGCCTCTGGTGGCCCATCAATACCATATTCTCTACAAGGACTACAGCGGGTTTGCATCTTTGATGGTCCACCAATACCATTATTTCTACAAGGACTACAGTGGGTCAACACCTTTGCTGACTCACCAATACCACAATCTCTACCAGGACTACAGTGGGTCTGCACCTCTGGTAGCCCACCAATACCATAATCTCTACCAGAACTACAGTGGGTTTGCTCTGTGATGACCTACCTACCAATATTCTTGAACTTGGACTGACTCTGCTGTGGGTTTGCTCTGTTGTGGCCCATTACCTGTCAGCATGTCAAGAGTCAGCACTGTCTTTCCGTTGGAAGGACAACACTACTTCTTCAAGAGTGCATGGAAATCCACTACTTCTGTGTGCAATTTCTTTTACTAATGAGACTTTGTGAAAAAAAGCTGTAATTACTATTATGATGAATGATCAGGACTATCTTTATGGACTGTGAGAAAATTTTATCTTTTGACCAACATTGTATCAGTAAGTGTGTGCATTTGATTTCATTATTATTGTAATTACGATTATGAAAAATTTTAACAAATATGTATTGCCCAGTGCCCAAAACAATTTGTAAAATTTTTTGTGGGGAGCATGGGGGCTATGTAAGTAGGCTGTTTATGTTCTTATATTGGTAACGCCGCCGCCATGTAGCGCTCTCTGTATGAAAATCACTGGCTGTGCTGTGTGCAGTCTGTGGCTAGTTTGCATTGTTGTCTGCCATTGTAGTGTTGGGCAGCTGGACGTGAACAGCGCATAGCGTTGCGCAGTTGGAGATGAGCCGCCAGCAGTGGTGGATGTGAGGAGAGAGATGGCAGTTTTGAAATTTGTAACACTGGATGGCATGAACTGCTATATATATTATGATTATTAAGGTAAATACACTGTTTGTTCTCTATTACTAGCTTTCCATTGCTAACTATGCCTATCAGTAGTTAGTGCCTTCTGTAGTTTGAATCTTTTATTTAGCTGGCAGTAGTGGCGCTCGCCGTTTGCAGTAGCTTGAGTAACGAAGATTTTTGTGAGGTAAGTGATTTGTGAAAGGTACAGGTTAATGTTAGTCAGGGCCATTCTTTTGTAGGGATTTCTGAAAGTCAGATTGCGTTGCGCTAAAAAATATTGTGTGTCAGTTTAAGCACAGTCATGTATAATTGTTGAAGGGGGTCGTTTCAACCTTTGAATATCTACTGGAATGCCATCTGGTAAATATATAACAAAATGGGGAATGTTATGCAAATGTAAATGTTGGTTTGTTTGAAGTCGTTGATCTCCGAAAGTACTTGACCGAATGCTTGGAAATTCTGACACGGCGTCGCATCCTATTACGAACGTGTATTTAGGCATCTAATTCTTTAATATATGTGTATTTTAATACGTCTACATTGATGTACAGATTAAGTGTTAGTTACCTTTTCAATTTCAGAATATTTCTTTTCAGTTTACTTCAAATTTTTACACGTATACGGAAACAAAACTGAAATTGAGCAGATAGTTAACATACGTTTAGATATATAGAGAGAAGAGGAAGGGGAGAAGGAAGCAGCGGTGGGAGAAAATGGACGTAGGAAACGGGTAGAAGGAGGTGGACAGAGAGAGGAAGCAGGAGCAGATAGTAGTAGCGGAGGGAGCGGAAGATAGACATAGAAAGGGGGCAGGGAGTGCAGTACTGAGAGAGGGGTCGCGGGAGAACATGAAGAGAGAGAGAGAGAGAGAGACAGAGAGAGAGAGAGAGGACGGAGGACGGAAAGATGGACAGAGAGAGAGAGAGAGGAGGTGATGGACAGAGGGAGAGGGAAGGAGAAGAAGTTGGACAAAGAAAGTGGGAGGGGGAGCTGGACATAAACCGCGGAGAGAAGAAGGACATTAGGACGTATATCCCGGTCCCATATGTATTAGAAACGTGTGCTTCCTCTTTTCTTTCTTTTCCATCTAAGCAAACAGAGCTACAGCAAAGCGTAGCAAGATACAGCTAATGCCGTATAAACTAGAAAGTAACGGGGCAATTCCGATTACGGTCTTGTGTATTCAAAGGATGCTGTTTTTGCGGATGGTAGAAGATGATACCGTAATAACGAAGTGATGGCTATCCTTCAAATAAAAATTTTGTTACTTACTTGTACTTCACTTCTGTAATAGGGTACTCAATTTATTTGCAAATCTGAAACGTAAGAACAGCATGTAGAAGAGGGGAACCAGTGAATTAAATTCCCTGTTCGTAAACCTCTTTCGACTAATTTACAGTTTTATGAAGAAACGTGGAAAAATCACGTCAAATTAAACATGAAGGTACACAGTAAGTTCCGGTGATGAACTGGATGTCTCTAGTATTTTACAAATAACTCAGGCCAGCAAAGGGCACTATAGCTAAGGTACATGAGTAACCAGTATCCAAAATTTAACAGTTGAATTGCAGTATGCGTAGTTATTAATTAAAATTGTTCCAGATGACAAAATGAGCATCTGACAATGAAACATTTATTGACATACAATTTGTGGAATTAGATCCATATTTGAAATCAACATAAACAATGCAAATACACTGAAGAGCCAAAGAAACTAGTAGACTTGCTTAATACCGTATAGGGCCCCGGCTAGCATTCTGTGGAGCCACCACACGACGAGGCATCGTCCAATGTCTGAAGTAGTGCTCGAGCCAATTGACACCATGAATGCTGCAGGGCTGCCCAGAAGTCCATAAGAGACCTCTTCTAAACACCACGTTGCCAGGCATCCAATATATGGTAAATAACGTTCATTTCTGGGACGTCTTGTGGCCAGAGAAGTGTTTAAACTCAGAAGAGTGCTCCTGGAGAAACTCTGTTGCAATTCTGAACGTGTCGGGTGTCGCATGTCCTGCTGTAATTGCTCAAGTCCGTTGGGATGCACAATGGGCAATGAATGGATGCAGGTGATCAGACAGGATGCTTACGTAGGTGTCGCCTGTCAAAGACCTATCAGGGGTCCCATATCACTCCAACTGCACACGTCCCACATCTTTACAGGGCCTCCACCAGTTTGAACAGGCCCCTGCTGATATGCAGGGTCCATGGATTCATGAGGGTGTCTCCATACCCATACACGTCCATCTCCTCGATACAATTTCTAACGAGACTCGTCCGACCAGGCAACATGTTTGTTGACATCAACACACCATTGTCAGCGTTGACGGACCCAGGCAAGGCGTGAAGCTTTGTGTCGTGCAGTCGTCAAAGGTAAACGGGTGGGCCTTCCGCCCCAAAGGTCCATATCAATCTTGTTTCGTTCAGTGGTTTGCACGCTGGCACTTGTTGATGGCCTAGCACTGATATCTGCAGCAATTTGCAGAAGGGGTGCACTTCTGTCACGTTGAACGATTCTCTTCAGTCGTCGTTGGTTCTGTCCTTGCAGGATCTTTTTCCGGCCGCAGAGATGTCGGAGATTTGATGTTTTATCGCCTGCCAGATATTCACGGTACACTCGTACGGGAAATATCCTACTTCATCGGTACCTCGGAGATGCTGTGTCCCATCGCTCGTTCGCCGACTATAACACTACGTTGAGGTAGTAGAAAGAATAAGTTCGATGGACGACAAATATTACCTGCACAATGGAAATGAAATATCAAAGTGTTGGATAGAGCGTCAAGGGGGCAATTACTGAACCTACTCGAGGAAATAGAGACATGTACACACAACATGGCAGCCGGAAGCACTGCAGAATGAACAGAGTGAGTTTAACCTGAATACTTATTTTGAAGTATTCAGGAACCTACTAGTTTGAGCAGCGTTGAGCGCCACAGGTACTTGGCGTGTGGTCGTGTGTTCCCGCCGTCAGCGAGACAGAAGACTGGGTCCTCTTCCTCACGTTCTGCCGCAAGTAAACAGGAAATTCATTGAAACAAACCTCGAGGAGTCGCCATTGAGATCCAACTCCGGACGTATTATCAAAATCAAATGGTTCAAATGGCTCTGAGCACTATGGGACTTAACAGCTGAGGTCATCACTTCCCTAAAACTTAGAACTACTTAAACCTAACTAATCTAAGGACATCACGCACATCCATGCCCGAGGCAGCGCAGTTCCTGAATAAAGGGCCTAGAACCGCTCGGCCAGTTTCTAATATGGTATGTAGTAATCACTATCAACTAGTCTGCAATCTTCAGTATCTGCTACATTTATGCATTTAAACCAGAGTTCCTCAATTTCCGGTCACTAATGCTGACCCGCGCGCTGCTGCACCAGCAAGACTCTATGGACTTCCAAACATACATAAGATGGGCACTCCTCTGAGACCGATAGTGAGCACTATAGGAGCGCCAACATACCAGCTTGCCAAACACTTGACCGCAGTACTGAGTCAATTGGTTGGTAAATGTGAGCACCACCTATTCGTAGCCCTCTGTCACCTGTGGTGACCAACACGTACATGGAAGAATTGAGGAGAAAGCGTTAGAATCAGCACCACTAAAACCAACAGTCTCCTACGGATATGTTGACGACACATTCGTCATTTGGCCTCATGGGGAAGAGATGCTCCAACTGTTCTTACAACATCTGAACTCTATCCACCCCCAAATTCAGTTCACCACGGAGGTGGAGAAAAACGGGCAGCTACTATTCTTGGATGTTCTGGTACGGAAAAAGCCTGATGGAACACTGGAACACAGCGTCTACCGGAAGACAACCAACACGGATCTGTACCTTCACGCCTCCAGCTGTCATCACCCGTCACAAAGGGAAGGAGTACTAAATACATTGGTTCGCAGAGCTCGTGTGGTCTCCGACGAAGAAAGCTTAAAACCGGAACTAGACCACCTCAAGGATGTGTTCCAGAAAACGGCTATAGTGACCGCCAAATTCGACGCGCCTTCAAGCAGAAGACCACACCACAGCCGACACCTGATGATGATCCACCGAAAGCGACAGCCTACATACCACACGCGGGCAACCTATCTGGAAAAATAGGCAGGATTCTAGGTCGTCATAACATCAAATGCGTCCACCGGCCGCCGCCAGAGATCAAGTCCCTTGTAGGGAAAGTAAAGGACGATTCAGGACTCCGGAAATCTGGAGTTTACTTCATACCGTGCGAGTGTGGGAAAGCATACGTGGGGCAAACCATTCGCACGATCGAGGAAAGGTGTACTGAACACAAACGGCACACCGATCTCCAACAGCGTACAAAATCTGCAATCGCAGAACATTGCCTCAAGACAAATCACCGTATGAAATACGAGAACACAGAAGTCCTGCACAACACATCCCACTTTTGGGACTGGGTATACAAGGAAGCAATTGAAATCCGGCTGCACGAGAACCTTATTAACATGGACAACGGATTTCAACTCAGCCAAGCGTGGAATCCAGCAATAAAAGTTCTGCAGGAGCAGCGGAAACGGGGCACCACTCCCGCCGAAGGCGGCATGCGTACTGACGCCCATCACTCATCTCGTCAGCGCAAGCTACCCCGGCCTGCACATCCCTCGGTCCATATGCGGAGTCAGTGGAGGGGAGAGGCGACAGGTATATATATATACCACACCACCCGCCGGCCTAGGACGTCAGTCAACAGGAGTAACCTGATGATGATGGCACTTTACGCCGTCGAAAATTCGTTCTACAACGACCAGTCAACGCGGCTGCATGCCCGAGATGCATCTCATCTCATTCGCCGGGAAAATCTACGAACACACATTTGGTCCCTTCATCTTCGGAATCAAATCAAAGTTACGAGGGGTTAAGTCCGAGGAGTGTGGTGGATGGTACAGTACTTCCCAGTCCCATCGACCTAACAGAGCAGCCACAGCTTGCGTTATATGCGACCACGCATAGTCGTGCAAAATGATGGGTGGGTTGCCCAGAGGTGTCGCCGCTTCTTTCGCTATCCTGGTCGCAGGCGTTGCTCCAAAAACGAAAAATAACACTGTGCATTGACGGTGGCACCTCCATTCGCACCATCAACAGAACAGGCTCTGCTAACGGTATACTACGCCTGCCATATCGCTGGCAATGGATTCTACACAACGCTGGTGACTACTCTGTAGGAAAGTAACAGGTGCAAACATATAACTCTTTCGTATCGCTCATGAATAAATGTTGCCACTATTTAAGTTCCAGCCCTCGTATACTGGATTCAGTAGCCTGTAAAGTAATCAGTTTATATAATCACTTTTAACTTCTTTTCGGAAGACACAAACTGTTTTATTACAGGTCACGAAGTGCACACTGCTGCCACGAAAACTTTACGGAACTCTGTGTACTGCTTCTTACTGCACATACATTTCATTAACTTTTTGTGACTATTTTACATTGTTTTACTAACGTAGGACATGCCACCTACGGAAGTGACCGGCATCTTCTCCTTGCATGCGGCTGTCGGCTCTTTTATAGTCCGGCTACGCTAACCTTTCGTACAAAGTTGAACGTCCCTTTAGCTGACAGTTAGATGTTCTGCCCTCTCAGGATACTTTAAAAATTTGTAGTTCTCAAAGAATGAAAATACCACAAACAAGAATCGAATTAGTTGTGAAATTCAGAACTTTCGCAGCGTGCAGATCTATAAAATTTCGGAAAACGGTCGGATGTCTGCAATTTGCTGGTACGATATTTCGGCGCAGAGTCCAGTGACCATCTTCAGGTTAATACTGACTACCAATACACGAAGCTCCCCTAGTTAAGATCCCGCTGGCACATGAGTGGTGTTCCAAATTGGCATTGCACATGCGTTGCTTGAGAGAATGCGCTTCTGCTCTAAATCTGTGCGCTACTTAGCGGTTAAAGCTCGCCTCTTCGGTGTCAAAACGACTGTCTTCGCACGGTAAGATAACAGGACGACGCCTGTTACGCAGAGCACGAAGATTTTTTAAAGTAAGGTCCGATGTAGTATTTGACTTGAAGGCACCGTCATGCGCTCAAGCAATGCATACGCAGTGCCAACAGGGAGCAGTTTTCTCGAAGTACGGCAATTTTCCAGAAATTTTGCAGAAGAATTACAGCTGTTACTTAAAGTTACATGTTATGCAAATGTAAATGTTGGTTTGCTCGAAGTCGTTGATCTCCGAAAGTACTTGACCGAATGCTTCGAAATTCTGACACGGCGTCGGATCCTATTACGGACGTGTATTTAGGCATCTAATTCTTTAATATATGTGTATTTTTAATACGTCTACATTGATGTACAGATTAAGTGTTAGTTATCTTCTCAATTTCAGAATATTTCTTTTCAGTTTACTTCAAATTTTTACACGTATACGGAAACAAAACTGTAATTGAGCAGATAGTTAACATATGTTTAGACATATAGAGAGAAGAGGAAGGGGGGAAGGAAGCAGCGGTGGGAGAAAATGGACGTAGAAAACGGGAAGAAGGAGGTGGACAGAGAGAGGAAGGAGGAGCAGATAGTAGTAGCGGAGGGAGCGGAAGATAGACGTAGAAAGGGGGCAGAAAGTGCTGTACTGAGGGAGGGGTCGCGGGAGAACATGGAGAGAGAGAGAGTTACTTAAAGTTAATAAGCTTACCTTAGGGTGTTTCTCTGATAACTGAAGCAGAACGATGCCCTGTATCATCGTGCTCTCCTCTCAGGCGCTATTCGCTTGGGTTCATTATGATCCTGCGTGGCGTTGGATATGGCCCTCTTGGACCCATAGATTCCATATCTACACGACAGTTGTGAGGATCTAACAGGTAGAGGTGCACATATTTTTGTAAGTCGTGCCTCATTATAAAGACACACCAGTGTGAGTTGGATGTTTTTCCTCTGTGCCGAATTCTCCACCCATAAACACGTCACAGACCGTATCACTTGATATTTTCTGCATGGTCGTAGCTGCACCATTAAATGGACTATGCCAGTCAGTGTAGGCCAGTGTTTTTCAACCTCTTTGAATACGCAACCCCTTTCCAAGTAAAAATATTCTGACGGCACCCAGAACCATAATACTAACAATTTCAAAGGCGACGTATTTAATTTTATTTCTGTTGATACTATACTGATCGAGAAATGAAGTGCAATCTGAAATGCGGTCGCCGTGCTCTGCGAGCAGAGATATAATTATGTCCTTTACCGCGGTAGAGGCGTGGGCATGAGAAGGGGTCAGCGGGGGAATAATCACACGTTTTCGGCCACTACAATCAGTTGTCCGAGTACGCCAGCGAGTACGGACGTGATTGTTGTTTGGTTCGAAGCTTGTTACTGAAATGCATTCTGCTAACCGTGGTGCCAAATCTTGCACGTCAGCTGTGTGCGTATTGTTACAGCCATTTTGTGTCACATTTGAGCATCTTTTAAATGCGCTTTCTTAAATTGTTCTCGTTCCGTGTGATATTTTTAACACAGCAGATGAGTGGCACGTAAACTAAGTTGTCAATAATACACAAGTGGCTGTCACTGCACCGCCATTCCAGCCCAGAAGTTTATATGGTACTTCCCCTCTCCCTGCAATCCTCTCAGAGGTAAAAACTATCTGTACAAGACTTAGTGACTCTCGCCGCCCTAGTTCCTCCCAAAATGAGAATCCTAAAGCAACACTGTGTTGCAGAATGGCGTTATCAGACCGTCAACCTTGTCTTCGCTTCACGAATGTTTGTTGTTCCTAAAGCCGGCGGTAAGGATCATAGATCTGTAGTTGATTACCGTTTATTGAATAAGAAGGTTATGTTGGAATCCGTTCCCTTACCCGATATTCATAACTGTTTACGCTTTCCGGGACAAGATGATTCACTGTTCTTGATCTTAATCAAGCTTATCATCAGATTCCCCTTAGTGAGGAATCAAAACATGTTACCGCATTCTGCACGGCCTAGAATCTCTTTGAATTTAACAGAGTTCCGTTTGGTTTGGCTACCGGGGCCGCAGTACTGTAGCGCTTGTTGGACCTTGTTTTGGGTGATTTAAAACTGAAGCGTGTGTACAACTATCTGGATGATGTGGTGTATAGCCGAACCTTCTTCTCCCATCTTGAGCAGGTCTTGTGTACATTTCGTTGCGCTGGATTGACCGTTAAGCCAATCAAGATTACTCTTGCTAGACACCAAGTTTCGTTTTTAGGCCATCTTCTCTCAGGAGACGGAGTTAGAATTGATCAAGAGCGGACCAGGGGATTAAGAAATTTCCGCCCCCAGGGACAAAGAAGCAGGTGGCGCGTTTTATTGGCATGGCGAATTATTTTCGCAGGTTCGTCTCTAATTTCGCACAGTTGGCTGCCCCTCTCAATGACTTGCGAAAGAAAGGCCAAGAATTTACCTGGGGAGACAGCCAACAAAGTGTTTCGAGGCGATTTAGACCGCCATTACAAACCCTCCCGTTTTGACAGTTCCAGTTTTCCAGAAACGTTTTGTAGTGCAAACCGACGCTTACAATGCCGGGATAGCAGCCGTGCTTCTTCAAGAAGATCAGGGCGTGAAGCGCCCTCTTGTCTTTGCTTCACGGATGCTCATCACCACAGAATTAAACTATTCTGTTTATGAGTGTGAGGCCCTTGCGGTACCCTTCGCCTTGGAGGAATTTCGATTTTATTTGGAACATAAGGAGTTCGACCTCGAAACTTCCCAATCAGGCATTGAGTTGGGTCCTAGCTTGACCTCGAAAGACCGGAAGGGTTGCTAGGTGGGCGGTCCGTATTTCCGCCGTTCCTTTTAAGGCGCGTCATATTAAAGGCTCCGACAATCAGGTAGCTGGCGCCCTTAATAGGATGTTTAGAGAAGACCTTGAATCTCAGCTGAGGCGAGAGCATGACTTCTGTAGTCATGTGGTGAATAGTGTCCTCACAGAGATCCCCCAGTTATTCATTGACCTTAAAACCGAGCAGAATGAGGATCCGTATTTGGGTCCGATCAAGTGGAAGGTAACTGCTGGTGAAGGCCTGCCCGGTTACTCCTCAAGGAATGGGGTACTCTGCAAATAGGTTAGTAAGTCCAGAGATGTTAGGGTTTGCTTACCATTTGATTTAGTTTCTTCTCTCTTTCAGTATTTCCATAATTCTGTACTAGGAGGGCACCTCGGCCTCTATAAAACTTTGGCCAAGTTCGGGGCCCATGTGACGTGGCCTTCTCTGTACCATGATGTGCGGTGGCCTATCAGTCAGTGTGACGACTGTAGAAGCAGTAAGGCCACTTCTCACGCCCCTTGGGGTATGCTTCAATCTCAAAGAGAGCAACAACCGATGGATAAGATGTTTATCGACTTTGTAGGACCTATGCCTAGGACTAAGGGAGGGTACCGTTACATCTTCGTCACCATGGATGACTTTTCGCGTTTTTTATGGTTCCTGCCCAGTACCGGGGTCACTGCGAGTACAGCCATACGTCATCTCACCCGTGTTTTTTCATGGTTTGGGCCCAAGTAAGAACTCGTTAACGATAAACCGCCTGCCTTTGTATCAAGAGAGTTTAAACAGTTTTCCTTCCGTAGTGGAATCAGGCATATTACCACTACCCCATACTATTCGCAAGCATCCTAGGCAGAAAGGGTTCACCGTTACCTAAAGCCAGCGCATATAATTTACCACTCCAAATCCCCCATTAGGTGGGATACTCCACTCCCATGGTTAACTTTCGCATTAAACATGGCCCAACATGAAACTTCTAGGGCAGTTCCGGCTGAGTTAATGTTGGTATATCCGATCAATTCGCCTCTCTCCAATCTTTGACAGATCAGTGACTTGTTGCCGTTTTCCATTACTCCGGATACCCTTAGGGAAAATTGGCAGCGTGCCCGAAACAACATGGAGTTAGCCCATCGACGGCAACCAGAATGTTATAAGCAAGGCAGAAGCGTTTTTCAGGCTAAAACCGGGGATAAGGTGTTTATTAAGAATATCGCTGGTCGGAATTCTCGTGGTGTGGTAACTCGTAAGTTTGTACAGCGTTACTTGGGACCGTGCGTCGTCACCAGGGTTTTAGGTCCTGTTAATTTGTTAGTTAAGGATCTTGCAACGGGCAAGTGGTTCAGAGTGCACCGTAGTCAAATCAAGCCTGTTAGATAAGTCTCTTGCCCTTCTTTCAGTGATGGTAAGACGAAAGGGGGGACTTGTCAGGTTTGAGTGGGGAAGTTGAGCCATGGTGCGCCTTTTCTGGCACACCAGCTCTTTGGCAGGACACTATAGATTATCCGACTGTACTAGGATCTTTGCCCCTGTTGTGATCTCGCGGGTGTTTGGCGCTCAGGGCAGTTGGTGTTGGACTCGCTACGAGGTGCAAGGACGTGCTTGCGTGGACGAAAGAGGAAAACACGCGTGCTCGGCCAACAGCGGCACCTCGTAAGGCGTTCGCGAGTTTTTTGTGGACCTGCCTGATGTCAATTCCGGGCGCTGTTCGTCGCATTGCTTTGGTGCCTGTTTTCTCGGAAAGACCCATCCCTGGAAACCATCTCGAACAACGCTCTCCATCGAAGGTGTAAGTGGCTTTGGTGCCTTCGTTTTGCTGAACGATTTGCGTTGCAGCGAGTGTACTTGTTGCTTGGTTGCCCTAATGTACGTGTTGTTGAAGTAAGAGCAGCCGGCAGAGTGGGCAACCGCTTGGATTTCCTTTTAAAAATCCGGTTGTTGGATTACTATTAGGAAGCTGATTAGCTCGACGATGTTTTTGCCATTTTTTTGGGTGAGGGAGGGGGGACATCATCCAGAAGTTTATATATTGTATGTATGAGATTTTCAGTGTATTTTGATTGCCATCAAATCGACATCCCTGGGATATTGCTGTAAAATTTGGGTCACTTCTATTGCAAGCACTTACACAGTTATTAGTAAAGGCTCGTATTCCGTAAAAGGCAATCATTTGTACGTAGAATTTTATACGCGTGCATTTATTTGAATGCACTCATTCAGTATTAGTAAAAGAGTAAAGGTTATTCATTTATTTGTTGTTTATTGATCTCTTAACTTATATTAATTGATGTTTGGTTGGTGGTAGCCGTGTGTACTTCGGCCTGGAAGTGACTCCCAGTTGGGACACGTGGCTTAGGTGTTGTTTTGGACGGCTGGTCTGCTGCTTCCGGCATTTGAAGTTAAGTCACCTTTTGCCCAGAGCGGTCTGGTGTCAATACCCGTTTGGTAAATATTTAACGTGTTTCATGTATATTTTAAAAAATATATAGGTTATTCATTTGCTTGGGTGAGAATTGTATTGAATTGTAGCTTTTGTGCTGCTTGTGTTATTTGGGTTCTTAACGAACTGGTATGGGTTTCATAAATCACTTTTATATTGCAAATTATTGCTCCTTTATATAAATTATCTGTGCCACATTTCTTTAAATCATTTTCTAATTGTAATTTATTGTTCCTTTATGTATTGAAATCTCTGTGGCTCACCTCTTTATGTCAGTTTTCGTAATTGTAATTTGCTGCCTTGCTTGAGAAGCAAACTATCTGTGATATTTTGGTATTATCTTAAAGATGGCCACGTGTTGATTGCCTCTTATCTGTTTTATAAATATTTTCTTTGAATAAATTGTTAATTTATTGATTTGCTAGTTGTTGTGTTTAAGGAGTGACATTATAGGGGTGTTGGCCTTCCATGCTAAGTGTACCCCTCATCCCGACTTCCTCAGTCACATCCTCCTCTGCTAGTGCTTCCAACTGCTCTCTATGATTGGTTATTCGCCGTTAACGTCGAATATAGGCAGTGGTCATATTAATGTAACTAAACTATGAAGCTTGAATATAGTGACGCTCATCGCAGTATACCTTCTCAGAAGCTGATTAAGAAAATGCATGCGGAGCCAGAATAAGGGTCACTACCTGTGACTCTAAACCACTGCTGACGTGTTAGCTGCTGCTCAGATTCCTCTCAGTATGTATCAGTCACGTAACCTCTTGTATTTAATGGATCTCCAGGGCATTGGGCATGGCGTGTGTTCCTCTCTGCCGCTGAACAGCACAATCTGTCCGAACGTTGTCGCCACAGCGCGTCCAACACTTACGCAGTTATGACAGTTATGCAGTCAGGGCAATTTGTATCGAGACCCGACCAATTCCAACGTATTTTGCCGTTCAGAAAATATCTGTGGCATTCATGTTTCCTTTGATGTCTCAGTCGTTTGCCGTTCGCAGAGAGTCGAAACCAGCACAATGACATAAGTGCCTACTTTTTACCCGTTAACTACCGAAGTTGCAACAGGTGACATTTTAATTTCCGAAGAGCACGATTTCAGCCTGTCCACGCTCAATCCAATTCTGCTATTGGCTTCATGACGTCGAATTTTGGTAGATGCATTTGGTTTCACGTTTCTACGTTGTTTTCTGACTTTCGTTGTCTGAACTTGGCATTGCACCGGCCGTTTCTGTCATATAAGAGAACTCGCTGAATTATCTTTGTATACGACCTCATTCCACAATCTTTTATCCTCAGAACGGTACGAATTCCCATGATACGTATAATTCTGGTCCTTATCCTGTAAGTAGATATTTAAAAATATGCGAATTTTTGTGGATTCGTCATCGATTTAGGTACACATAAGGGTTTCCCTTGAATATCGAAGATACATCAAATAAGTACTAACATTGAAGTGTAAGGAAGATACCTAGGCCAATTAAAGAATGACTTGTGGAAAGTCTTGCGATCAGTCCCAGAAACTGCGCAGATGAAGTTGTCTAACTCAGCGATGTGTATTCTGTCAGTGACAGCCAGTTTCGGTGGAAGGCGTGGCAGAACTCTGCCGGGAAACTTCGTTCCCAAGTGGATATCGACAGGTGAGAGTGCTGCCACCCAAATCGCTTTATCCCATACACGGCGCCTCGGCTTCCTTCCGTTAGCCTCAACGCTGGACTCTGTACCAAGTGGTGTTCACACTGCTTCTATGCTCGGCCAATGAAAGCAAACGTCGATATAACTGCATTTTCCCAAAACCATTAAGGCAAAAATATCGCTGAAAGTAAAGGATCCTAAATTGTTCTTCGAGATACATAAATAACAGACGGAAATGTATATCTCGTTTTTTGAGGGCATAAAAGCTTACACCTAAACGCCATAGCCTACGCTCATATTAATATCTATGCAGATATTGTGGTCTCACCGCCAGACACCACACTTGCTAGGTGGTAGCTTTAAATCGGCCGCGGTCCATTAGTACATGTCGGACCCGCGTGTCGCCACTGTCAGTAATTGCAGACCGAGCGCCACCACACGGCAGGTCTAGAGAGACGTACTAGCACTCGCCCCAGTTGTACGACGACTTTGCTAGCGACTACACTGACGAAGCCTCATTTGCCGAGAGATAGTTAGAATAGCCTTCAGCTAAGTCCATGGCTACGACCTAGCAAGGCGCCATTAACCATTGCTATAGAGAGTCTCACTTGTATCATCAAGAATGCTGTATACAAATGATGGATTAAAGTTAAGTATTCCTGGAGCTACGTACTTTTCTTTATAGCATTCATTACGTATCCTGTTTCAGACCTCACGCCCATCTGCGTGAGCTTAACGCGTGCCTTTCGGCTACTTCCGAGTGGCGTGGCTGTCTTGCTACGCCACAACAGATATTACGATGACACACGTGACTACGTCGCATTCCATGATATACTCCTGCTGTCTGACGTACGATGACTCTGGGACCTAGTATCCTACCACCAGGCTCCTCTTCCGTCTGTTCTGGGATCTCATAAATCACATTGGAACACCATGGGAAATATCCATAGAAATAAGATCCGACAGTAGCGATGGCCATATCGCTGGACTTCTCCTTTCTCTCGAATTAAGACTTTATCACTTTATATAGATTTTCACATACTTTATTATCGAAGTGGGCGTGGAAACTACATCTTTTTGGCATGTAGAGTGTTCCAATAAACGTGAATGCATATGTGAAATTAACACATTGTAACGTGCCACATTTAAACTAGGTAGCGGCAAATAAAGTCCTACTAATTGATATTCCAGAATATGTACCCAAAAGTTGATAAGAGAATCGTTATCGGTTATCTGCGACTGATGTATTGTACGGATTTTTATCCATCCTAACAATACTGTTGCAACAGTGGAAAACAATATTGCATATTAAAGAGACGCGATTTATGGGCAAACCATATTATAGGGAGCCCGGAACTTCGGTAATGAGCAGAATTATTGATTTGATTTCAGTATCATTTGGTCACATTTCTCCTGCACATTTTCCTCCGTGTACAAACTCTAGGGACTGATCGATGAGAGGATACGGAACAAAAAAGGTCTAATCAACTTATGTCTGGAAATGCATGTCTTCCGGGCTAGAGACCATTTATTCAACAATGTATTGTTACAGAGACTGTGGGCATACGCGCTGTATCATGCAGCCAGAGGTATAGTATGTGCTGAAAATGGTTTTCAAGTGCCTCAGCGCGCGATGTCACACGTTCACGTCAGACAGGCTGTATCCGAACAGTGGCAGGGGCAGCATGAATACGCTGCTCCAGTGTCTTCATACATACTGCAAAAGTATCCGGACACCTGGCTGTAAATGACTTAAAACCTCGTGGCGCCCTCCATCGGAAATGCTGGAATTCAGTATGGTGTTGGTCCACATTTAACCTTGATGACAGCTTCCACTTTCGTAGACATACGTTCACTTAGGTGCTGGATTCTTGGGGAATGGCAGTCCATCCTTCACGGATTATTGCACTGAGGAGAGATGTCGATGTCGGTCGTTGAGGCTTGACACGAAGTCAGCGTTCCAAAACATCCCAAAGGTGCTGTTTAGGACTCAGGTCAGGATTCGGTGCAGGTTAGTCCATTACAGGGATGTTACTATCGTGTGACCACTCCACCACAGGCCGTGCATTATTAACAGGTGCTCGATCGTGTTGAAAGATGCAATCTTCATCCCTGAATTGCGCTTCAACAGTGGGAAGCAACAAAGTTCATAAAACATCAATGAAGGCCTGTGCTGTGATAGTGCCACGCAAAACAACAAGGGTTGCAAACCCCCTCCATGAAAAGCACGACTACACCACAACACAACCGCCTCCGAATTTTACTGTTGGCGCTACACACGCTGGCAGACGACGTTCACCGGTCATTCACCATACCCGCACCCTGCCATTGGATCGCCACATTGTGTACCGTGATTCGTCACTCCATACGTTTTTCCGTTGTTCAATCATCCAATATTTACGCTCCTTACTTCAAGCGAGGCGTCCTTTGGCATTTACCGGCGTGATGTGTGGCCTATGAGCAGCAGCTCGATATGATAGAGTGGGGTAAGATTGCGCGGCAGGTAAGACAGCGCAAGGCTTGCATCTCAGTTTTAGTAATGCAGCAGTTGGCTACTCTGCATGGCACGAAATAGCCTCTGTGGCTGACCCTTCATTGCCGTAGTTTGATTGATGTCCTGGTGTTAACGGGTGCGCAATGCGGTAAGAACTGTTTTGTGTTATTTTCACATAACAGTTCATGTTCCGGAAATAAGCTATAACTCAGGCAATAATGGGATTATCAATTTTAACTTTATTCCATTGTGTACTACGATGCGTTGTCAGTCTTGTGGTATATTAACACATCTATATTCCTCCGAAGCGTTTCCATGTGCAGTCAAAAGCTGCAGTGTCGTGGTGCGGGGCACGTTTACACGTTGCAGGTGGGGCAAAACTGCGGAGTGCGTAATCTTATCCCATGTGTTACAATTATCAGATTTTTCATAGACCAAGAAATATTTATGAACGTTGAGGTGGTTATTATACATCGACAGTAGTCCTCTAATAATCCTTTTTTATATTTTAGCGTCTACAAAAGGAAAACCGAACGGAAACCATGCACTCCAGAAAAGCTGGAAGCTGCAAAAGAGGGATTGAAAAATGGTAAGTCTAAACGACTAATAGCGAGGGAGCTTAGAATAAGTGAAGCTGACGTCAGAAATCGCCTAAAAGAGGTATGAGGCCCTTGCAAGTATACTTTTATCTCTTTTCTTATTTTGGAAACTTTTGCCTACGTAAGGATAAGCTTAAAATTAATACTCCCACACACACTTTTTTCAGGTTTTCGGGGTAAACAAACTGGGAAGATTCGGAAGAACTTTTAATGATGAACAGGAACTGGAACTCGCCGAACACTGCAGATCTTTGGATAAATGTTATTATGGTATGACTCTGAAAGATTTCAGAAGATTAGTTCATGACCTACTCTGAGAGTAATTACATAAAAACAAAATTTGACAATAACATTAAGCTAGCCGGAAACGACTGGGCTTATGATTTCCTGCAGAGACGAAATCTTAGCCTTCGGATCCCACAAAAAACTAGTCTGGGACGTGTGATGGGGTTCAACAAACAGCAAAAGAGCATCTTCTTTGATAATCTTTAGTCACTGATGAAGAGATATAAATTTGAACTTCATCGCATATGTAACATGGAATTTCAACTCTTCCTAACAAAGTTCCGAAAGTGATTGCAAAATTCCGCAAGAAGCACATATGCAAAATAGCATCTGCAGAAAGAGGTTAGCTGATAACAGCTGTATGTTGTATGGGAGCTTGGGGGACTTACATCCCTCCAGGAATAATATTTCCTCGGTAAAGGATGAAGGAGAGTTTGAATAACGGTGCCCCTCCTGGGTCACTAATGATGTGTTTGTACACTGGATACATCAAATCAGATTTGTGTCTCACATGGCTACAACATTTTGAAAAACATACACAGCCAACAGAAGATAATCCAGTCTTGTTAATTTTGGACAGTCACTCGTCACATTTGAGTCTGATCTCCGTTCTTTACTGCAGGGACCATAACTTTCACGTGATTACCATTCCTCCACACAGCAGCCACAAAATGCTGCCACTGGATCGCTGCTTTTTCAAGCCAGTGAAGGACTTTTATTCACAGGAATGGGACCAGTGGCTCATTAACCGCCCTGGATATATAATTACGCAAGAATGTATCGCTGAATTGTTTGGAAACTCTTATCAAAGGACGGCCACAATGACGAAGGCAACAAAGGCGTTCAGGATATGTGGCATTTATCCAATCGATCGTCACATATTCACCGAGGAAGATTTCCTGCCTTCGACTGTTACAGACCAAAGTGACAACTTTAATTATGCATCCGCAGTTGAAACTGGATCTCTCCAGAGCCAAAGTTCAGAGACATCAACAAATGAACCACAACCAGGACCAAGTACCTACGTTTCCCCAAAAGAAATAATTCCTTTACCAAGAAGAAAAGATTGCCAGAAAAGACAGAAGAAAGGAAAGAAGTCAGAAATAGTATCGGAGACCACATTCAAGAAGCAACTGGAATCCCAATCAACAGAACAAGAAATAAAGAAACCAAAGAGGAAACTATTTGATTCTGATCAAGCAAACAAAAATAAAGCAAAGCAAAACTTAAATACGTTTAGGGAAAACTCACAAACTTTTCACTGTCCCGGCTGTACTGAAAAATACAATAATCCACCAACAGAAGACTGGATTCAATGTCTCAAGTGCGAGGAGTGGTGGCATGAATCCTGCTCTTGTTATGAAGGTTCTGGACACTTCATTTGTGATCTCTGTTAAAAAGATTTTCGTCCGACAGGAATATTTTTGCATGTTTTTGATGACAGGCCCAGATTTGTTCATTAGGTCAAATATTGTATCAACACTAACTGTTATATGATGAGAAACAAGGTATATTACGATTATGTACGCTATTAAATAAAAGACGAAAAACTAAGTTACACATATGTTTTTCATAATTTCATTTGATAATAATGCGCAAATTTACCCCACTAGAAACGTACTGTTACCCCACGTCGGGTATGACTGCGCATTTGCATTACTGTTTTTACTGAGTGCGAATTACAATTTAAATTGTTTCTATGACTTTCGGACTCTGTCACATAACAGGCAAAATTCAGATGAAATGCCAGTTAAAATATCATTGTAATTTGTGACGTTTCCTTCAGTATACAGTTTAAATTGTTTCTATGACTTTCGGACTCTGTCACATAACAGGCAAAATTCAGATGGAATGCCAGTTAAAATATCATTGTAATTTGTGACGTTTCCTTCAGTATATCGCTATTTAAACGTTAAGTGCGCAATCTTTCCCCACTTTATCCAAGTTTTCTCACCTCCCACCTAATTGTCGTAGTACTTGCAGTGGATCCTGATGCAGTTTGGAATTCCTATGTGATGGTCTGGATAGATGTCTGCCTATTACACATTACAACCCTCTTCAACTGTCAGCTGCCTCTGTCAGCCAACAGACGAGATCGGCCTGTACGATTTTGTGCTGTACGTGTTCCTTAACGTTTCTACATCTCAAATTGGACCTAGGGATGTTTAGGAGTGTGGAAATCTCGCGTACAAACGTATGACACTAGTGACACCCAATCACCTGACCACGTTCGAAGCCCGTGAGTTCCGCGGAGTGCCCCATTCTTCTCTCTAACGATTTCTAATGACTACTGAGGTCGCTAATATGGAGTACCTGGCAGTAGGTGGTAGCACAATGCACCTAATATGAAAAACGTATGTTTTTTGTGGAGTGCGGATACATTTGATCACATAGTGTATCTGAAATGGGCTCTGCAAACATGATGCTTCTGAGATGGCTCCATAACCAGGAATTTCACGGTTTGAGATCCGGCGAACGAGCAGCTCATGCAACCGGACCACCTAATCCGATCCAGTGAGCAGGAAAGAAACGATTGAGATGCGTTCGGACCTTAACGACGAAGTGGCTGGAGCACTGTCATGTAACAGACACATAACTCTTCGAATCATCAATGCCACTTCTTGCAACAAGGGAGTCGAAGTCACCCGAAAGAAACGCCAAAAGGTCTGGTCTATTAAGCGACGTGGAAGGAAGATTGGTCCCAAAACACGGTCGCCAATTATCCCGTTCCACACGTTCCTGCTGCACCGATACTGGCGATTCGCTGCTATCATACCTCGGGGGTTGTGGATACTATACCACAGATGACTTATGAAAGTTGAAGAAACTACTCCTCGTAAAAGTGGCCTCACCTGTGAATAGGATGGATGACACAAATCAAGGGATCGTTGTTGTCTGGTGAAGAAGCCAATGACAAAACTGCTCCCGATGTGGAAAGTCTGTCAGCTAGCAAGCCCTGCACACGCTACAAGTGATAAGGGTAGCAAAAATTGTCGTGGAGAAAGTCTTCTGGCTTACCCTGCACTGGCGGGCCAACTGCCTGATACTGTCACAGCGGTCGCAATCCACACTGTTGTCCTCCAAGTTTGGTGTCCGAACATTTCCCGTACGTCGTTCATAATTTCCTGCTTCCTGAAACGACGCCGTCTCAACCAAACTGCAAAACACTGTTGCAAACATTGTGTGCTGTTGTTGTGGTCGGCGGGGATAGGACTGTTAATACAACCTTGCTGCCCGCCGCCCACTGCCATTTACCTTTCCGTAAGTAATTATTATGTCGCGAAGCTCTCGATTCGATTACGGAACCATCGAGTACAACGCTTCATCACACCCACTACAAGGTGAGTGTGCGAGAGAACTGAATCGGAGACAACATTACTGGTAGCTATGGCAGGATTGGGCGCTAGAGTAAGACGCAAGAGGAACATTGCCACCCTCTAGAAGAAAACCATGCATACCGTAACGGTGGCTCCATGGCACAGCGCGTATTAGACCACAGAATCTGTAGAAAAGTGTGAGTGAATAAAAGTTCTCTCTTATGGAAACCATGCATTTCCGGATATAGGTTCGGCAGATGTTTTTTGTTCCGTATCCTCTCATTGATCAATACCTGGAGTCTGCAGACGGTGGAAAAACCACCCTGTATTAGACGGAGGTGTAACTATTCCTCCGCCAGTAATCCCGACACTGTATTATTCAAAATGTGCATTTCTCGGGTGAAACGACTGGCACTTAGTTGATATCCCACCATAAGATCCTATACGACGCCCACGATATCTACAAAACCAGTTGTTCTTAGTGAAATACCTTGCCCAGCAAGCCGTGATTTTAATCTCCCAGTAGGTCGTACAGTTCTTTTCTGACCTACATATTTTCTGCAGTTAGGATGACTCTGGTTGCGAAGCTTTACACTGTGCATTCTTTAACCTGTCTGTGTGAAAGATCGGTGCAACATACTCGTACGTTAATCGCATTTGTGCCAAGTTCCTGTATCGTTAATGCTCCATCCCCAACATCTCTCAATCAACAGTTGTAAATTTTTAGATCACCAACAACGGTACAGCAGACATTCTATAACGCTAGTTTACTAACACATACACCATTAATCACCTCGTACATCATGGAATATTGGTATCCGAGTAGTAGTTCTCTATCTAAAAATTCTGGTTGAGCCTCATCTTTCAATCTCCTTATGGAACACGCCATTAATAGCGTCCGCTTTGTGTTTACATGTTTGCTCGAAACTCTTTTGGGTATAGGTAGCTTCACTATCTACTCTTTATTTATTTCGACTCAACCAAGCTTCTACTTTTCATGACATTCAGCTTAATTATGTGCAACGTTGAGGAACTACGTCAGTCATCATCGTATGTTTGTAAGTAGGCTGTTTATGTTTTCTTTATGTAAGTAGGCTGTTTATGTTTTCTTATTGGCAACGTTACGTAGCGCTCTGTATGAAAATCGCTGGCTGTGCTGTGTGCAGTCTGTGGCTAGTTTGCATTGTTGTCTGCCATTGTAGTGTTGGGCAGCGGCAGCTGGATGTGAACAGCGCGTAGCGTTGCGCAGTTGGAGGTGAGCAGCCAGCATTGGTGGATGTGGGGAGAGAGATGGCGGAGTTTTGTAATTTGTCATGAACTGATATATATATTATGACTATTAAGGTAAATACATTGTTTGTTCTCTATTAAAATCTTTCATTTGCTAACTATGCCTATCAGTAGTTAGTGCCTTCAGTAGTTTGAATCTGGCAGTAGTGGCGCACGCTGTATTGCTGAAGCTTGAGTAACGAAGATTTCTGTGAAGTAAGTGATTTGTGAAAGGTATAGGTTAATGTTAGTCAGGGCCATTCTTTTGTAGGGATTTTTGAAAGTCAGATTGCGTTGCGCTAAAAGTTATTGTGTGTCAGTTTAAGCACAGTCTTGTATAAATTGTTCTAAGGGGACGTTTCATGTTTCTGCGAACAGCGCTATTGAACCTACAAACTGTCCGAAACTAAATCAGCTAACCAAATGGCACAGTAAGTAAGACACTGCTGTACACATTGAAGACGAAGGAGATTGCAGTAGACGTCTAGGCATCCGAATTAAGGGTCCCCGTAATTTCTCTACACATTTTGCCCCGCCTAATCTTACAGTTAGGCGTCTCTGTATCCGAAATCGCTAACGCGCGCCTGTGTGGTGGCGCTCGACCCGTACGTTTGTAGTAAGCCGGTTTATGTCCTGGTGGTCGATAATTTCCACTGGCAATGTCTGGTCGACAAGGGAGGAGAGTTACCGGAGTAGACTTCCTGATCACCAGTCATTGCGCCTTGTTCTGGATTAAATTCCAAACGTCTGCTAAGGATCTCATGATGTGAGGGCGTGGCACACCTTTAATGGTGTTCTGATTGTCGAATCAGAAAGAGCGGTAAGAAATACCTAAATAATCGCAGCTGTAGTATGACGCATGCGTAGCTCAGTGGAATAGCAACTGTCTTGCGACAAGGTTTGGTTGGTATCTGATTTAGTGAATTTTTTTTCTGCGCTCTGTTAATTTGTTTAACTTGTTGAGGTGACGAAATTAATAGAATTAGGAGATCACTGTTCTCATTATTAAGATATTTTCGGTCCTTCAAATTGCACAATACGTGGCTTCTTTATCACATAATAATTTGTCTAACTGCCTTAAACTTCTGTGTCTGTCCGCAATCGGAGAGAAAGGGACCTGGGTAATAAACCTCTCATATTCTGCCACCTCTTCCTAAGAAGGTAGGGTAGCGTTTCAGATTCATCAAGGGTTCTTGCCATGGGGTCAGCATACTTTTTCGCGTGGTGTATTTTCAATAGAGTTTAGATATGGTGCGTAAGGAGGACAACAGAGAAGGAAGGTCTCGTTCCTTTTTGCAAACCACTCTTACTCCATCGTTGACTTGCGCATAGGACCCTAGCCTTACTGGATGGAAATCACTCGCTCGAGATGCGGTACTCCCACTGATAAAATCATAATATTATTCACAATATGTGTATACTGGGCAGAATCAGTTAAACATTTATTCTGTGAAGCATTTGAAGTCACCGGGAACACATGTAGCCCCAACTGCCTCAGACATACGGCCTCTGAGGGAAGAGGCACGCATCTACTTGGCGTCGAAACTGGCACATTGAGGCCTAAGTCCTCATACTGGACGATACCGATTCGACGGTAAGCATCGCGTTCCGGCAGTCACGACTAATACTGACCTTGGCAAACGCTAATCGGAGAGCCGATGACCATCGCGGGGAGCATATCTTTGACGGCCACCTGTTTGATCAAAAGTGCGGCCTCTAGAAGGCAGCGCCGAACAGTATCCACCGACCCGGGAAACGAGGTATTATGTTTCAAATGCGCCACGATCTAAAAGAGGATTTTGCCGTCACGTTTTGACAAGTTCATTACCGTCGACGGGTGCTGCCAAACGGCGAAGTCCAGCTCTGGATTTTCCACTGTCTCTTTATCGCTTTATCCATCGGTGCCCAGTGTGCTCAGCAACGTCATGCCGTGCTCACGCCTACTAAATCGTCAAACTCCGCAATGAAGCGGTCACGAACAGACTGTTGCCGATGTGGTGTGCCTCATTAATAACGCGACTCGACTGAAAGCGGTGGGATGCAGGTATCTGACCTCGCTCTTGTACTGTCATGGGTTAATAAAGACCGAGTGGTGCACTTGCAGACCGAACTAGCCGTGACAGGCAGTCAATTTGTTACAGTGTAACATCGATGAATCGTCGTGAATACTTGGCACATATTACGCAGTACATTTACGTTGTCTTCTCCAGCGAGAAGTGACTCTAATTGATAGCCAAAATCCATCGCACCCTCTGTGGGGAAATTAACTGGCATCATCGAAATGTGTTTCGCATATACAATTGACACCTTCATAGACAGGAAATTGTTGAATCAGAGGAATGTGCATCTCAAAGCGATTAAAAATAATACACACGGATTTGAACGTGATACACATTACATATAAAGCCTGCCCGTTGTTAATTCAGCTACAGTGACGATTTACGAGCGGCACACAATTGGCATCAAATTGATTGACTAATTAATAAATCTGATCACGAGTCACTTTGTACTATGAGTATTTTTTTACTGCAATCGGATTACGAACTTAAATCTATCCAGTTAACATGCACTACGCCTACATACAAAGACAGCTTGTTCTGCATGCAGAAAATAGTTTGTGATTTTTTGGAACAAATATGGAATACTGACAGGATTAGTTCCCTGTAGTTTTTAAGTACTATTTCCTCATCTGTATTTTCTCGAGACAAATAGAGAAATATGACATGTTGCATTTCATTCGCGCCGGTGTTGTAACGGACTTTCTCTGGTTATGATTTCCCCTAGACAAAGTGTACAAGCCCCCATCACAGTCATCCACATGACACGGATACACACTTGAAACTTCACAACACGTTTGAAGGAGGTAACGGCGAACCACCTCCACAAGGACATTTTTATGAGCGGCGGTGCAGGATTCCTGCCTCTGCTCCCTCTACACTCGTTCCCTGAGTACGGGACTACTTCGACTTCTCGATGTTACAAATTAATACTATCAAAGTTAATTCATCAGCCAGTTTCTGTGCACTCGTATTTTTATTGTAATACATCAGACTGATTAAAACTAGAAGACTTCCTGGCGAGTACTAATGGTATGCTGGATCGGATCATAACCCAAACCCCGGGCCGGTGACTTCCACCAGCAATACACTTGCCAATTTGGCATTCCTAACACTCCTCGCCGCTTTAACCTGCCAATAACTGAGAGTGAAATAGTCATTGTAAGATCAACATTAAGGGTAGAAGAATCTGGAATGATCAACGGAATGATGATCCAGAAGTCAAAGGAAACAACTACGATAAAGACACAGGATGTGAATCCTCAGGACACGTGGCGTGTAACTGAAAAAGTGTCATGATGATCTCTCCATTGAAGGAATATACCGGGCTAGTATCCCTTTCAGATCTCAGGGAGGGGGACAGCGAAGGAGCAAGTGACCATAACAAAATGAATAACGTTCTACGAATGGTGGAGTGCAATGCCAGAATATTGAGCGTGATTTATATAATATAAAATAATAATAAAAGTTTTGATATATGGTAATAATGACATTAATTTTTCCGGCGTCACGGACGAGCACAAAAAGCTGAGCTATGCTGCCTGTAAATCTGTAAAGAACCTTTTCATATTAGTTCCACATAAACGAAATCCCTTTCTCCTGTAGATTAACAATAAATAACACTACATCTAATGGCCGTATCCACCTACAAAATCTTGACCGTGTCCATCATTCCTTTTGTAATCGGATCTTCGTAATAACTCCAATGTACACAGGTGGGCTTCTTGGGTTGTTATATATTGCAGTACTACTTGAGATGACGATTCCAACAGTTTTTCACTGGTGAGTTAATACTATATTATTCCTTCTATGCGTATGAAAAATAAAGAGTTTTTACTTATTCTCACAACCAAAATGGCTACCGCCGATTACGGTCTAAAGTGGCGTGCGTCTACCTTTGTTCATTAACAGAGAGCGAGACCTTAGTCTTACCGAGGAACAGGAAAAGCATCTTATGTTTTTTTAACATTTCAAAATCAAAAATACATGACGGTAGACACAGGCTCTACGCTGGGCCTCTGCTTCACCTTTCCTCTTTGACTTTGAAGAAACGAAAACGTAAAAGCAGAAAATGCAAAAGGTACATCTCATGCAGAAGCCAGAAAATCTGAAATCAGAAAGGCTACGTCTCACTTTATAGTGTGACATCAGCGAAATGAAATGGATGGAAGACAACGACTTTTGGTCAGACTAATTCAGGGTTATACCAACAACAGCAGAGAACGGTAATTCAGTGCTTAAGGGGAGACGAAAATCTAATCGTCATGGGGGTAGCGTAAGGAATAAAAAAATGGGTAAGGGAGAATATGGGCTTGGCAGTTCGAATGATATGGCAGAGAGACTAATTGAGCTCTGCAATGAACTTCAGATGGTAATAGCGAATACTTGGTTCAAAAATGACAAGGGGAGAAGGTATATGGAAAAGGCAGGGACATATGGGAAGATTCCAGTTGGATTATATCGTCGTTATGCAGATATACCGCTATCAGATATTGGAATATAAGGGGTATCCTGGATCTGATGTAGACTCACATCACAAATTAGCAAAGATGGGAGCTGAAGTTTAAGAAACCAGTCAGGAAGAACCAATATGGAAAGAAGTGGGATACGAAAATGCTAAGGAATTATGAGATGTGCTCGAAGTCCTCTGAGATTATAGATAACGCGATGATGAATAGCCTAGCAGGCAGTACAATTGAAGAGAAATAGACCATGTCTAAAAGGGACATTCACAGAAGTTGGAAAGAAAAACATAGGTATAAGGTAAACAACCACGAATAAACCATGAGCAACAGAAAAAAAGTTTCATCTGATCGACTAAAGAAGTAAGTACAAAAATATTCACGGGAAATCATGAATACGGAAATGCAAGTCACTTAGGAATGAAATAAATACAGTGCAGGGAAACCAAGATGAAACGGTTATATGGAAAATGTGAATAAACCGAAAAAAGAAATGATTGTCGGAAGGACTAAATCGCTGTACAGAAAAGACGAAACTACCTTCGGCGGAGTTAAAAGCACTCGCTGCTAAATGCAGAGGAGAGAGCGGATTGTTTGAAAGAGTACATGGAATGCCGCTAGGAGAGAGAGGACCTGCCTGATGACGTGATGGAAGGAGAATTATAAGACGAATGAGAAGTGATAGTGGTCCCATATTAGAATCAAAATTTAAAACAGCTTTGGACGACTAAAGATCTAATACGGCAGAATGGATATATACCATTCCATCGGAATTCCAGAAATCAGTGGCAAAAGTGACAACAAAATGACCATTCAGGTTGGCGTGTAGAAATGAGGCTGGCGATGTAGCATCACACTTTCGGAAAAAACTGCCAGGGCCGACTAGTGCGAGAATTATCACACAATCAGCTTAAGGAGGCATTGTATGTGAAATTTTTTGAAATTTAGCATTTTCTGTTTTCTACTCCATAATGTACTTTGGAATTTCATGAACATTTCCGTATACAATTCATTAAAATCAGACAGTTGTGGGACCTTCAAATAATATTTTGAATGTTGAACTGTGACTGTCAAATTTCTTGGCTACGCATGGACTGCCACAGTTGAGGAGCTATATCTTGGGAACTACACAGTCTAACAGGCTGTGAATTGCTTTGTTTTGTGCCTACTGCTACGTCTCAGATGTTGGAATTACGAATAAACAAATCAGTCCTTTGCTTCTGATAATAGTTTTCGTTGAAATTATTGTGGTTATCGGCTATTTTTGTAGTAAGCTAACTTCTATTGCTTTCATACGTATAAAATGACCAAGCATAAAAGAAACTTCTAAAAACGCTAATTTGAAGGTAACAGGTATGTTAGACCTGCATTTTATTCTGAATTACTTGAAAACACGTGTGCTAGCATTGAAGGAATCCACGATAATATTTGTGAAGTGACCACACCCCCTAGTGCATCGAACAGGTAAGTAATTTTAGAAACGGGTGGCAGTGGTAAATGTTATGATATTATGGACAACGTCATTAATGATCTTCAAATCCTTGCACAAATTCTTTCTGAAACGGACTCTTGCTGTCTTTGTTGTGGTGAAGTTTAGCCTTATGAGGATGGAGTTAGAATAAGTGTTGTGTCTAAATTAATTATTAAATGCCAGAGGTGGAAAAACGAAAAAGCATTTCATACTCCATCAAAGTGTTCAGGTAATGAATTGTGTGAAACTAATGTGAGACTGTTCTATGGCCTTAATGCATAGGTGAAGGTGCAAGGGCTGGTAATGTTCTCTGTAGTGTGTTGAATTTGCCAAAACCACCTTCTAGGTACACGAAATATGTAACAGCAGTTGGGAACTCTGTAAATGCTGTGGCTGAAGATTCAGTGGTTGCTGCTACATCAGAAGCTGTTGAACAAAATGAGGGTGACACAGACATCAGCAATTCTGTAGATGAATCCTGGCAAAAGCGTGGGTTTAGTTGTAAAAATGGTTTTACATCTGCAATAAGTATTGACACTGGAAAAGTTTATGATTTTGAAGTTCTCAGTAAGTACTGCCACGGTTGTACAGTGAGCCAGAAGAACAGATTGCTTCATAAGCAACAGTGAATAAAAAATTATGATGGCACAAGTAAAGGAATGGTGGTAAAAGGAGCAGTTAACATTTTCCAGCCTTTGCAGAAGAAGAGAGGTGTCAGATATGTGAATTACTTAGGTCATGGAGACAACAAGGCTTTCATTGCAGAACAAAACATATGATGTTCCTATACAAAAACTTGAGTGTGTAGGACGTGTCAAGAAAAGGATGGGTACACGTCTGCGTAACCTAAAAACCAAGCTTGGAAACACAAAACTGTCTGATGGCAAGACAATAAAATGTGCTGAAAGACTAAGGGACAAAGTATTTGATGAATTACAGGAATATTATTGCATGGCCATTAGAGGTAACTGTGACAATTTAGAGGAGATGAAAAGAGCTGTGTGGAGCACTTTCTTTCATCAAATATCAACCGATGAAAACCCATGTCATGCTTTGTGTCCACCTCCACCAACCATCTGGTGTAAATACAGGCAAGATGAACTTTCTCGCGCCCTACATAAACATTCTCTTCCTTTAGCAGTAATGGAGGCAATCAAACCTGTTTACAGAGATTTGGCAGATCATGAGCTCCTAAAGAAGTGTTTAAATGGGAAGACCCAGAATGTGAATGAGTCCTTCAATAATGTTGTGTGGTGCCGTCTGCCTAAAAATGTATTAATTGGCCTTATGACTCTAAAGTTAGCAGTGTCTGATGCTCTAATAGCTTTTAAAGATAGAACTATGAAAGACGTAAGCTTCTGGAGAAGTTAGGCGTAAGATTTGGCCAGTACATAGCTAAAGGACTGTGTGAACTGGATGAGCTTCATGTACCTGAAGCAGAGTTAGCTGTTCAGCAAATGACAAAAGAAGCAAAAAAGAAAAGGAGGAAGCAAGCACTGGGCTGTTGTGACACTGAAGAAGACACTGACTATGGGCCAAAGCAGTTCTAGTGTATAAAAGAAACAGAAGTGTAAGTCTGTTTAGGAATTTGTAACAAAATTTTTTTTAACCCTAATATCTCTTAACTACATTTTTTAATAAATGACCTATTTTCTAAAAAAGTACCGATGGTAGAGACATGAAATTTTCACAGCTTGCCAAGTGTGAGATTCAACACATATGGAACTAGAGTAATTAAAACATTCCGATTTGTTTTGTTTTTATGTTCATTTATTTACAAAATTCTGTCAGAATAATTGAGTGTTTAAAAAAAAGGTAACATGCCCCACATTACAATTTTAGTAATGATTCCAGTTAAGTATATCTAGAAATGTGCATTCAATAATTATAGAAAATCCTAGGTTGGTGTCTTAAATAGTTTCCAAGATAATGGGTCACAAAATTCGATAATTTAACATTGGCGGCATAGCACATACAATGTCCCCTTAACAGTTCATGCATTCAAGATTCTAAGAAGAATGATATACAGAAGAATGGAGAAGAAAGTTGAGGATATGTTAGATGACAAACAGTTTGGCTTTAGGAAAGCTAAAGGCACCAGAGAGGCAGTTCTGACGTTATGGTTGATAATGGAAGCGAGACTGAGGAAAAATGTAGACACTTTCATAAGATTTGTCGACTTGGAGGAAGCGTTCGACAATGTAAAATGGTGCAAAGCGTTCGAGACTCAGTTAAAAATAGGGTAAGTTATAGAAAATACGGATAATTTACAATATGTGGAAGAACGAAGTGGGAACAGTAAAATTGGAAGACCAAGAAACAAGTGCACGATTTGAAAAGAGTCTGTTCAGTCTATAAATCGAAGAAA
This sequence comes from Schistocerca cancellata, assembly GCF_023864275.1. Lineage (NCBI taxonomy): Eukaryota > Metazoa > Arthropoda > Insecta > Orthoptera > Acrididae > Schistocerca > Schistocerca cancellata. The sequence continues at coordinate 145,880,287 of NC_064628.1, read as the reverse complement.
CAAATTAAAGAAAGTTTGAGGAGTGAGATTGAAAGCTTATTTAGAAGGATAACTGATAAAATTCGGTGATGGCATTGCTGTCCTCAGTGAAAGCGAAGAAGCATTACTGGATGTGTTGAATGGAATAAACAGTATTATGAGTATAGAATTTGGATTGAGAGTAAATCGAAGAAAGACGACAGTGATAAGTAGCAGGAATGAGACCAGCGGGAAGCTTAACACCTGACCTGGGGATAACGAAGTAGACGAAGTTAAGGAAATCTACTACCTAGGCAGGTAAATAACCCATGATGGGAGGAGGAAGGGTATAAAGATCCGACTATCACTGGAAAGAACGGTATTCCTGGCGTAAAGAAGTCTACTAGTATCAATCGTAGGCCTTAGTTTGAGGAAGAAATCTCTTAGTATGTACATTTGGAGTACAGCATTATTTGGTAGTGAAACATGAACTGTTCGAAAGCCTGAACAGAAAGGAATCGAACCACTTGAGAAGTCGTGTTACAGAAGAATGTTGAATATAATGTGGTCTAATAAGCTAAGGAATGAGGAGGTTCTCCGAAGATTTGGCGAGGAAAGTGATGTGTGGAAAATACTGATAAGAAGAAGGGATGGGATGGTAAGTTATCTGTTAAGACATTTAGGACAAAATTACAGAGGAAGCTAGGGATTGGAATGCATCTAGAAAATAATTTCGTACTTATATGAGATGAAAAGGTTGGCACAGGGCCGCATCTAACCAGGCAGAAGACTGATGAGTTAAAAAAAAAAGTGTGTCTAAGCCACTGCCAGAAGTATTTCGTGTTTGCATTTCTGGTTGGAAACACATGCGAATAAGCCATGGTGGAGTTTGGTTTGTTGAAGATTGTTATTGGATTAGTGAAGCGTCAAAGTGAACCGTAAGTCATGTTTGTATTGCTAGTTAGGTAAGATAGCTTTTTTCAAAAGACTCGAGTCGGAGACTGAACCACTTTCTGGCACCTAATTTTACGCTTGCAGAAACTTACATAGCATTGCGCAGTACATTGCAAAAAGAAATATTCAACATCCAACTCCAGTGACAGACAGCGCAAGCGAGGCTTTCAGCAAGACCATGAAGGTAAGTATGAAAGATTCGAAGTAATACTGACATAGGCGCAATCGTTCTTCACGGGAATCATTCGAGAATAGAACAGGAAAAAGGGGAAGTGACAGCAGTGCACAAACTACCCTCCACCACATATCTTAAGGTGGCTTATGGAGAACAGATGTCAGTATTTTAGAGTTATTGTTACCTACTGATGACAGCTGGCACTAAGGATGCACAAGATACTTCTCAAACTGCAGCCAACTGCAGTGATATAGAAGGCGATGAAGGGTCAGAAGAAGAATGTTCTCGAAAAAAAAAAACAAGAAATACTTAGACCATCTGATATTTTCACGGAAAAAACAGTTATAAGTACGAATAGCAGGGCGGTGCACTGAAATTTTATAAAACAACTCGGCGTGTCGTTGAGAGGACGATGAATGTCAGAAATTTTTCAGGGACTTGCAAGCTGCAATGGACAAAGTTCTTTATATAGATTTTGAAATTGATATCAGGGTCGACGAATGTGCATTTAACGTCCAACAGGACCGTGAGAGACAAAAAGTTCAAAGCTGTCACGATGTCATATATGTCAACCATTTAAAGACGCTAAACCATGTTTTATGTCAAAAAAAGTGTGTGAAATGTAATACATTGGTAAAAATGTATATATTTACTGTGATGAACAAAAATAAGTGCCTAATTGGTTCATTGATGTACCTACTGTAATTTTTTTATTGACAGTCATTGTTTACTTTTCTCCTTATAGTTTACCTAATTGATCGTTATTTTATATGAAAACAAGTTTATGAACATCGTTGGAGTATATTTTGTTAATTTTTTATGTTCATTTCAAAAACTCTGCTCAAGATGCCAGAGTTATGTAAGAATCTTAACTGTTAGAAAGATCATGTTTTCTTTTTGAATGTAGATTGATTTTTTGTAAATAGAAGCCTCTCTTTCATTGTTTCTTGAACAACGATTTAGAGAAACGTAGAAGTAAATATAACTTTGAGTCCTTCTTAGAGGAATGAGTCGAAAACTACTGCACAAAATTATTGTCATATGGTAAAAATAGCAATTGTAGTTAAGTGTGGGAAGTGAATCACTATGTACTTTACTATCTCATGGTTTTCGGTCAACGTAAGTCCAGTTATATAAACAGATTCATTTCCACGACCATTCACAGCATTAGTCTTCGTAGAAATTTGTATTTTACGTTTTTCATTATTTTTTCCATTACATGATAATCTCAATTTCGTATACGTGTATTATCTTGAACATTCAGTACTGAAGCGCCCCCTCTTCTTCCCCGCTCAAAGATACTGAAACTGTCAGCTATTTCCATACATTGATGTATTTTCTCTTTTTAAGATTCCAACAGCCCCTTTAGCCGTACGCACTTCATGCATAACAAGAAATTACAAGCACAAAATTTAAATGTACTATACCCAGTATTAAACATAACTCACACAATTTCACTTAGTCTGATGTTTCTTTTTTGAACGATTTTTAAATATGATTCACTAATTATTAAATTCTCACAGAAAACAGAACTGTCGAATAAATGTCTGCCATAAGAAAGCCTTCTTGCTTACAATAGGAATGCTACAACAGCGCAAGTATCGGCAGTTCGCACAACCACTAGATCACCTTATGGCGCTGACCGCCAGATGTCGTGTGCTTGCACTCTGCCAACTGCCGGCCTTCCCAAGTAGCTTCTGTTCGCGCCAGAATTACGAGTTCTTGATACGTCAAACTGTTACGGCGATAGCCACTTTACACACTCTCTGTGCACTGTTGTTCATTTGAAATTTAGTGGGCTTTCGTGTACACTTGCCTACAGGCATATGTCTCGGATTTTTCGACCAGTTTCGTTTGGAGATTTGTCTCTAATATTCGTTGTGTCTTTGTCGCTATTTATCTCGTTCATGAGAGTAACAGTTAAAATAGAAACTGAAGGGTGCAGATGAAAGGTTCTTCTGCATTCATTATCAGCATGATTTCTGGAAAACGGGAAGACAAAACTATCACATTTATACAATGCATCACGTGACCATGTTGTAATATGAACCCAGCACATGTTCCGGTTTCCGGTTTTAAATAAAAATTTTCGAAAGAAGAGAGTGACTTCATTGCAGACGCCTTGCGACCGTCGGATAGGCCTCAAGGTAACGTAATAGAATATATAATAGTATCGATATACATAAAAATTTGTCATATAGGATCAGCAGCAGTAAACGTTCGTTCATTGATGATGAGGATATGTACAGTAGCATATCGTCGTTTAACTTCCGTAAGGAACATGTAAAAAAATGGCTGTCCTTATTAAACGTTGCCAAATATGAGGATTCGGAGAAGCGCTGCTAAAATCGTTACGAGACTGTATGATTGATACGAAAGTGGATGTGGACGTGGGAATCGATGGAAAAAGGACGAAGTGGTCATCGTGAAACACTTTTCGGTAAATTTAGAGAACCTCTAGAAGACTGTGTAACAATTTTGAGGCCACTATCGTACATTTCGCCTAAGAATCGGAATATTTAAAGCACTCACAAAGATGTATCCATTGTTCCCTCACACAATACTTGAAAAGAATAGGTTATAAAGTCGCCTACATTAATGCGGAATGATATCCACCCTGCACCTTACAGTTGCTTCCGAAGTGTATATGTAGATATAAACAGATGCAGACGTAGAAGCTGGTGTAAAATATCATTCGTTAATCCACAGAAATAATTTCACGTTGCCATTACACAGTTGAGATAAGAGCTCTTTAATTATCGTGAAGCACGATGCTAGTAGTAGCATAGAGTTCGGAAACACGAAACACTTGCGTGTAGGATTATTATGACGGTGATAACCTAATTGGATGGAAGTGCTGTTCGCGGTAATGCAGTTACTCTTGAGGTCCCAGGGCGTCAGCCACGCCCATTCCCTGGAGCCGAAAGTCTCCAGCAAATTTGCGTTCTAATTCTGACATTGCTATTTCATGGCACTTGAGTTCGGCTGTTAGTAATTCGTAAAAGAAAGTGGAATATTTATGGTTCTTAATGGGTTACATTATTCCTTCACTTCAAGTAATTATTCTCAGCCAAATGGCGAAAATATTAAAGAAGAGGAATAAATAAATAAAAAAGACCGTAATATTCGTCAACTCCAAGTAGTTCTTGAACGCAGTGAACTTTGGTACAAGTTAGAGGCGGATCTGAAATACACTGGTTCCAATAATTTTTAATCCCGATCTGCACTGGATCATAAATTTATATATTTGAATAAAACTCATGAACTGAATTCAGCAGGTATAAAAAACCAGTCCCCGTTCCCGTTTCTAGTCAGCATGAAATTTTCTACTTCACCGTCAATATACCGTCACTCGGGGGAACGGTGGTTCAAATCCCCTTCCAGCCATCCAGTCGTAGGTTTCCCGTTATTCCCTTAAATCACATAAGACAAATGCAAGGATGGTTTCTTTGAAAGGGTATGACCGATCCCTTCCGCAATTCTCTCGTAACCCTAGCTTGTCCTCAGTCTGTAATGACCTCGTTGCCGACAGGACGATACACACTGATCTTCCTCCCTTCAAAACATTTATAAATCTTCTTAAAATGCTGTGTAAATAGTAAATCATTCGCAGTCATAATTTGAGTCGACCTTGCTGTAATTTGCAAACCCGAACTTCTCTATACTCTGATAATATCGCAAACTGAAAAGGCTATAGCCAAAGCAAGGTATTCAGATTTTTAAAAATTCAGGGGATTGACAGATTTCGTATTTCATCTTTTGGTGCTTTCTTCAAATTACACGCCTAGTTTACTGTAGTTGACATCACGTGAATTTTCTTGGTAAGTTTCATTACGAGTGTTTGGTGTTCTTCTTTCCCTTCAAGGAACTGGATTTTTGACTTCTGTTCAATCGCACCATCATTTGTGACACCATCATATTGTTCGTGGTTCGACACGTCAGTATTCACATCTAAAAATTAGGAATCTTTAGTCTCCCAGATACCGTACGGAGGAGGAGATTGGTGTTTAACGTCCCGTCGACAATGGGGTCATTAGGGACGGAGTACACGCTCGGTTTGGGGAACGGTGGGAAAGCAAATCAGCCGTACCCTTTCAATGGAACAGTCCTGGGATTTGCCTGAAACGATTTAGGGAAATCACGGAAAACCTAAATCAGGTTGGCCGGAGACGGGTTTGAACAATCGTCCTCCCAAATGTGAGTCCAGTGTGCTAACCACTGCGCCACCTCGCTCGGTGTACTGTAAGTGTGTCTACCACTTATTCAAACGAACATTAGTGATGTTCTTCTTAGTGCCACAATGTTCCGTATTCTTTTGCCTAATATATCCTAAGACACTCTTCAATACACTCCTCTTACTTTAATAGTAGCTTGCTTACGTGTTCCTCTTTAATACCCAAGGCCCATCGCCATACCATATGGTTGCCAATATGTTGCTCTTTAATACCCAAGCCTCATGGCAATACAACAGTGAAGAGCCAAAGAAACTGGTACACCTGCATAATATTGTGTAGGGCCACCGTGAGCACGCAAAAGGGCCGCAACATGACGTTACATGGACTCGACTAATGTCTGAAGTAGTGCTGGAGGGATACCACGAATCCGACAGGGCTGTCCATAAATCCCTAAGAGTACAAGGGGGTGGAGATCTCTTCTGAACAGCACGTTGCAAGGCATCCCAGATATGCTCAATAAAGTTCATATCGGGGGAGTCTGGTGGCCAGCGAAAGTGTTCGAACTCAAAAGTGTGTTCCTGGAGTCGCTCTGCAGCAATTCTGGACTTGTGGGTTTCTCATTGTCGTGCCGGAATTGTCAAATCTGTCGGAAAGCAAAATGGACATGAATGGATGGAGGTGATGAGACAGGAAGCTTACGTGCGTGACACCTGTCAGAGTCGTATCTAGATGCATCATATCACTCCAACTGCACACGCCTCACATCATAACAGATCTTCCACCAGCTTGAAAAGTCCCCTGCTGTCGTGCAGGGCACATGGATTCATGAGGTTGTCTCCGCACCCGTACTCGTCCATCCGCTCAATACAATTAGAAACGAGACTCGTCTGACCAGGCGACATGTTTCCAGTCATTAACAGTCCGATGTCGGTACTGACGGGTAGCCGAGGCATAAAGCTTTGTGTCGTGCTGTCATCAAGAATACACGAGTGGGCCTTCGGCTGCCAAAGCCCATATCGATGATATTTCATTGAATGGTTCGCACGTAGACACTTGTTGACGGCCTAGCATTGATATCTGGAGGAATTTGCGGAAGGGTTGCACTTCTGTCACGGTGAACGATTCTCTTCGGTCGTAGTTGGTCCCGTTCTTGCAGGGTCTTTCTCCGGCCGCAGCAGTGTCGGAGATTTGATGTTTTACAGGATTCCTGATATTTGTGGTATACTCATAGAATGATCTTACAGGAAGATCCCCACTTCATCGCAACCTCGGAGATGCTGCGTCCCATCGCTCGTGCGCCGACTGTAACGCCACGTCCAAACTCACTTAAATCTTAATAACCTGACATTGTAGCAGCAGTAACTGATCTAACAACTGCGCGAGACACTTGTTGTCTTACGTAGGCGTTGCCGACCGCAGCGCCGTGTTCTGCCTGTATACATAACTCTGTATTTTAATACGCATGCCTATATCAGTTTCTTTGGCGCTTCAGTGTATATGATTGCCAGTGGCATTTCTCTGCATCATTTTGAATGTTTTGTTTCCTGCTTTAACCTTACTTTAATCTTGTGAGGTACACATATATCCTGAAACCTGTGTGCCTTGTTACTTACATTGTGACTTTTATCGAAATCGATGTTCCATTCTAAATAATTAACTCTTCTAGTCTGCTATAGATTATTTAGCCCACATTGGCCATCTGTCTTGAAATACCATTATGTTTATTTTTTGGAATAAGGTACCCACATGAGTTAGTTTGTTTACGTCCAGCTGTTGTTTACAAACAAAGTACAGAAGTACAAGATGGTGTTCTCGGTAGTCGAGCTGACTTGGAACAACTGTTCGCACTGCTGTGGCACCGGCGCGTATCACATCTCTGGCGGTGCCACCGCTGCTACTTCTTGGTGCGACAATCGCTGGACTGTATGTAGTCTCTGGAGTGGGTTGTCGACCAAGCGTCGCCTGTGGTGCTGCCTGCTGGTGCGTGCTGCGCTTATGACACCACATTTTTGTTAACCTTTTTAGGGTTGCGTTCCTCGAACAGTAAAAAAGAAACTCTTGGAGGATCACTTTGTTGTCTGCCCATTTGTTGTCTATCCGACTGTTAAAAATCTTTTTTGTCAGGAACGGGTCGATGTATCAACCTGAAATTTGTGTCACCTACTAAGGTGTACGGTTGCTTGGCGGTCTAAAAACTTTAAGCTCCTAAGTCAATGCGGTCAAAAGATACAACCATTTATGTGACATATATTGATACTCGCAAACTCATTTATCAAAATTTATAGGGTGCTTCCCGTTGGCCTTGAATCAGTAAGTTTGGCAAGAAGCCAGGTTTTACAGTGGAAGGAAAGGAAAAAGTAGAAAGGTTCTTAATCTGTAATTATACCACAAAAAAACAATTTTTTTGCCTCTCCTTCGAAAGTCTAGGAAATTCCAAGAGCTATATTCTACTAGCATCGCTTGCAAACAAAGTCTACATACTAGATTTCAGGAATGGATGATTTGTCATTGTGCACAGTTAACTTAGTACGGAAGACTCGGTGTGCAAGCCCTACTCGCACTTATTGGCAGAGTTTTCTATTGTTTTTTTATTCTCTCTATCAAGTGAAGTACATGATATTGACTCCTTTGTGAAACAGTGTTTTGTCGTGTAATCCCCACTGTGCTTTAGACTTTATATGCGGTTTGTATGGCTTAATATTTTGATTAACTGTATACTGCTTATTGTTGTGAGCACAACAGATAAAATTCGATTCTCACAACTAGTTTCCGCAGTTGAAAATATTTTAAGTTTGTTCACCTTAATTTATTACGTGAGGATTCGCACAACACTAAAAGATTTCCTACTGTGCACGTATGATCTTTAATTTGCAAGCTATTTTTATGTAACCATGATCTGGCTTGTTAGAAATGGAACACGGTATCATTACTGTAACTAATTGTGAAATTAAATATATCCCTCGCTACTTTCATCTCTGAAATGCACTGAAAATTACTCTTATTGTACGTACAGAAGTTAGAGTATGCTATGTTCGCTAAACGTAAAAGTTGCAATGGATTTTTTTAAATATATGAGCACTATTGATTGCCACGACTAACACAAGAGAATGAAACTAAAAATGAAATTTGTTTTTTGTATTATTAGCCCAAACAGGTTTCATCACACAAGTAAACTTTTCTTGCTCTGATTTACTTAAATTACTTACGTCACTGATATTGTAATAGCAGTTGCCCATGACCACCATAAAATGACATAATAAAATTCACCATTCACCTCTGATGTCTCTAGAAAGCTGAAAGAGATAGTTTTAATTCACCGTTACCTGCCCGCTAAATTGCGGGAAAACTGCTTTCATTCTATTTTATTGGAATTTGTCTCTGCAGCGGCTCCCGCGACCGCTGCACAGCTCTGCGTCATGAAAAATCCTAAATATACTGAAAACGGCTAAAAAAGTTGTATGAAATGCTGGAAAAGCTAGCAATGAATTAGTACAGGTGTTTTTAACAATCTCTATTTTAAAAAATCAACATAAATTTAAAGTACACACTTTTTAAATTCGTCAGCCTCTGATGGCGTCTTTCTCGGCCAAGGAACAAAAGAAAGCTAACCAAGCATTCAATCGAGCGTTACAGGCTCTTACAACATTGATGACTACAAGAAGACAGAGAGACTAACGATTTAACCTCCACTAGTTATAGGATATTTATTATGCATCTTTGTATTCATTTTCAATTATCATTGTCTGTTTCGATTTCTACAATTGCCGACCACAGACGTTATTTGCAAAATATAGATCCATAAGTATTGAACAAAGATGAAAATGAAAAAAAAGATTATTTCTTTTTACAGAGTCTACATAATCGACAACCGTTCATACAGAAATGAAATAATAATAATAATAATAATAATAATAAACCCCGTGGAGGCCCGAGAAAATAATAAGTCTCCGGTATTTTCTGCCAGTCGTAAAAGGCGACGAAAAGAACAAACCACTAATAGTGCTAACCCCCCTTTTAGTGTGATTAGTTGGTTGAGGACAGAACTAAAGAAGCCTCGGACAAGCGCCGTCATGGTCGGGGACGACGCTTGAACCTTATGCCCGCCCACAATGGTAACGACACTGCTAGCCAACTGGAAAATGATTTAAATCCAAATAGAGGTGTTTTGCAGGATATACTTCCTGCAACCACCCTAGAAGGAAAGCAAAGACAGGATGAGATGGTCAGATGAATTTAACCGACACCTCATGTTCTGTTATTACCAAGCAACAAACCTAGGAACCAACACAACTGGATACAGATCACAAGTATACACAACATTTATTACCAGATACCCAGAATTAAAATTTTTAACAGAACAACGACTAACTGATCAGATTCGTGTAATAATAAAAAATAACAGGATACTCCAGGCAGAATTAGAAAACATCAAACAACAAGTACAACAAATAGTAGAACAAAATAATGTGCAATCAGAAGAAGAAGAAAATACAGTAATGGACTCAAACATCCCAGGGCAAACCAACAAAGAACAACACACATCAATTAAACAATCAGAGGAAAACGAAATATTAAGACAGCCACCAGAAGAAGCACAAATAGAACACAAAGTGACACACATGTTAGATATAGAAGAAAAATCTCAGCTGACATATATAGAATACAAAGACACAAATACAGACATTAGACCATTCTTGCATAGACCGCCAAATAACTCACAAGTCGAAACAACAATAAAAACTATCAACACAATCATACACAACAAAGTAAATGAAAACACAACTATGGAAGAGTTACAACTACTGGTTTATATAGGCGCACTCACTACACTAAACATACACAGTAGGCAGAGATCAGAACCAACCCACACACAGAAGAAAGCCACAAAACCAGCATGGCAACACAGGCTACAGATCAGAATAGAAAAACTGAGAAAAGACATCAGACAGCTAACACAATTGATAAGAAATGAAATATCAGAAAAAAAACAAAAATGGTTAGGTAAAATCTCACAACAAAAAGCGATGGAGAAATTAGATGAAAAGAAGCAGAAATTACAAGCATTGGCCAAACGACTTAGAAGATACAAAAAAAAGGGAAATAGAAGAAAACAACACAAAACATTCAACACAAACCAAAAGAAATTTTACCAGACAATAGATAACACACACATTAAAATAGACAATCCACCAAACATAACAGACATGGAACACTTCTGGAGCAACATATGGTCAAACCCAGTACAAAATAACAGACATGCATGGTGGATACAAGCAGAAACAGACGCATACAAGATGATACCACAAATGCCCAAAGTGATAATTCTGCAACATGAAGTCACCCAAGCAATTAATTCTACTTACAAATGGAAAGCACCTGGAAATGATAAAACAACAAATTTCTGGCTAAAGAAGTTCACCTCAACACATTCACATCTAACTAAATTATTTAACAGTTATATTTCAGACCCATACACATTCCCTGATACACTTACACATGAAATACCTTATCTGAAACCTAAAGAGGAAGCAGCAATATAAAAATTTTAACCTCAGTCATTACACAGAAATTAATGACACATACAACACAGAACAAAATTATAAATGAAGAACAAAAAGGTTGTTGCAAAGGAGCACGAGGATTCAAAGAGCAACTGATAATAGATGCAGAGGTGACATATCAAGCTAAAACCAAACAAAGGTCGCTACACTATGCACACATTGATTACCAAAAAGCTTTTGATAGTGTACCCCACTCATGGTTACTACAAATATTGGAAATATACATAGTAGATCCTAAATTGATACAGTTCCTAAACATGGTAATGAAAAATTGGAAAACCACACTTAATATCCAAACAAATTCAAATAATATCACATCACAGCCAATACAGATTAAGTGGGGAATACCAAAGAGACTCATTAAGTCCTTTCTGGTTCTGCCTTGCTCTGAACCCACTATCCAGCATGCTAAATAATACAAATTATGGATACAATATTACTGGAACATACCCACACAAAATCACACATTTGCTGTACATGGATGATCTAAAACTACTGACAGCAACAAATCAACAACTCAACGAATTACTAAAGATAACAGAAGTATTCAGCAATTATATACATATGGCTTTTGGAACAGACAAATGTAAGAAAAATAGCATAGTCAAGGGAAAACACACTAAACAAGAAGATGACATATTGGATAACCACTTGCGACTGCATAGAAGCGATGGAACAAACAGATGCCTATAAATATCTAGGATACAGACAAAAAATAGGAATACATAATATAAATATTAAAGAAGAACTAAAAGGAAAATATAGACTAACAAAAATACTGAAAACAGAATTGACAGCAAGAAACAAGACAAAAGGTATAAATACTTCAGCTATACCAATATTGACCTACTCATTTGGAGTAGTGAAATGGAGTAAAACAGACCTAGAAGCACTCAATACACTTACACGATCACAATGCCACAAATATAGAATACATCACATACATTCTGCAATAGAAAGATTCACATTAAGCAGAAAGGAAGGAGGAAGGGGATTTATCGACATAAAAAACCCACATTATGGACAGGTAGACAATTTAAGAAAATTCTTATTAGGACGAGCACAAACTAGCAAAATACACAAAGCAATCACTCATATAAATACTGCAATTTCATAACCACTTCCACATCCATTTAGATCACATAACATCAACAGATACGAAGAAAGTAAATTGGAAAAAGAAAACACTAACCCAGAAGACATGACAATGTAACAAAAATAATACATCTACAGCTTGCCTTACAACAGAAACTTATAAAACAACAAATTCCCACATACAAGTATGCACCACAAAATATACTGGAGAATGATGAATACAAATTATACTGGAACAGAACCATTGCAACAGATAAAACAACACCACATAACAATCCTGACATCATACTCACCAATAAAAATAAGAAATTAACACAACTAATCGAAATATCCATACCCAATACAACAAATATACAAAACAAAACAGGAGAAAAAATTGAAAAAAACATCAAACTGGCTGAGGAAGTCAAGGACATTGGCATCAGGATAAAGTTGACATTATACAAATTATACTATCAACTACAGGAGCCATACCACACAATATCCACCAGTACATCAATGCAGTACAGCTACATTCGAAGTTATATATACAACTACAGAAATCTGTAATTATTGATAGATGTTCAATTACACGAAAGTTCCTAAATGCAATGTAACATGTACCGTACAGTTAAAAGTAAGTCATGCCTGATCAAGGTCTGCGTCACTTTCCATTTTTAACCAGACCTAAAAAGGTCTGAGAAACGAGAGAAGATAATAATAATAATAATAAAAATGTACAAAATATTAACTTCCGTCTTTACACAGAAATTAATGACACATACAACACAGAACAAAATTATAAATGAAGAACAAAAAGGCTGTTGCAAAGGAGCATGTTGATGTAAAGAGCAACTGATAATAGATGCAAAGGTGACATATCAAACTAAAACCAAACAAAGGTCACTACACTACACATACAATGATTACCGAAAAGAATTTGATAGTGTACCCCGCTCATGGTTACTGCAAATATTTGAAAAATACAAAGTTGATCCTAAATTGATACAGTTCCTAAACATAGTAATGAAAAATTGGAAAACAACACTTAATATCCAAACAAATTCAAATAATAATAATGAAAAGGTTACAGGAGAATATGGGCTTGGGAGAAGGAATGAAAGAGGAGAAAGACTAATTGACTTATGTAACATGTTTCAGCTAGTAATAGCGAATACCCTGTTCAAGAATCACAAGAGGAGGAGGTATACATGGTCGGGAAGATTTCAATTACATTACATCATGATCAGACAGAGATTCCGAAATCAGATACTGGATTGTAAAGCGTACCCAGGAGCAGATATAGACTCAGATCACAATATAGTAGTGATGAAGAGTAGGCTGAAGTTCAAGACATTAGTCAGGAAGAATCAATGCGCAAAGAAGTGGGATACAGAAGTACTAAGGAATGACGAGATACGTTTGAAGTTCTCTAACGTTATAGATACAGCAATAAGGAATAGCGCAGTAGGCTGTACAGTTGAAGAGGAATGGACATCTCTAAAAAGGGCCGTCACAGAAGTTGGGAAGGAAAACGTACAAAGAAGGTAGCTGTGAAGAAACAAAGTCAAAACAACCTTTGGTGACATTAAAAGCAACGGTGGTAACATTAAGAGTGTAACGGGAATTCAACTGTTAAATGCAGAGGAGAGAGAGCAGATAGGTGGAAATAATACATTGAAAGCCTCTATGAGAGTGAAGATTTGTCTGATGTGGTAGAAGAAGAAACAGGAGACGACTTAGAAGAGATAGGGGATCCAGTATTAGAATCTGAATTTAAAAGAGTTTTGGAGGACTTACAGTCAAATAAGGCAGAAGGGATAGATAACATTCAATCAGAATTTCTAAAATCATTGGGGGTAGTGGCAACAAAACGACTATTTACGTTGGTGTATAGAATATATGAGTCTGGCGGTATACCATCTGACTTTTGGAAAAGCATCATCCACACAATTACGAAGACGGCAAGAGCTGACAAGTGTGAGAATTATCGCACAATCAGCTTAACAGCTCATGCATCGAAGCTGCTTACAAGAATAATACACAGAAGAATGGAAAATAAAATTGAGAATGCCCTAGGTGACGATCAGTTTGGCTTTAGGAAAAGTAAAGGGACGAGAGAGGCAATTCTGACGTTACAACTAATAATGGAAGCAAGGTTAAAGAAAAATCAAGACACTTTCAGAGGATTTGTCGACCTGGAAAAAGCGTTCGACAATATAAAATGGTGCAAGCTGTTCGAGATTCTGAAAAAAGTAGGGGTAAGCTATAGGGAGAGACGGGTCATATACAATATGTACAACAACCAAGAGGGAATAATAAGAGTGGATGATCAAGAACGAAGTGCTCGTATTAAGAAGGGTGTAAGACAAGGCTGTAGCCTTTCGCCCCTACTCTTCAATCTGTACATCGAGGAAGCAATGATGGAAATAAAAGAAAGGTTCAGGAGTGGAATTAAAATACAAGGTGAAAGGATATCAACGATACGATTCGATGATGACATTGCTATCCTGAGTGAAAGTGAAGAAGAATTAAACGATCTGCTGAACGGAATGAACAGTCTAATGAGTACATAGTATGGTTTGAGAGTAAATCGGAGAAAGACGAAGGTAATGAGAAGTAGTAGAAATGAGAACAGCGAGAAACTTAACATCAGGATTGATGGTCACGAAGGCAATGAACGTAAGGAATTCTGCTACCTAGGCAGTAAGATAACCAATGATGGACGGAGCATGGAGGACATCAAATGTAGACTCGCTATGGCAAAAAAGGCACTTCTGGCCAAGAGAAGTCTACTAATATCAAATACCGGCCTTAATTTGAGGAAGAAATTTCTGAGGATGTACGTCTGAAGTACAGAATTGTATGGTAGTGAAACATGGACTGTGGGAAAATCGAAACAGAAGAGAATCGAAGCATTTGAAATGTGTTGCTATAGACGAATGTTGAAAATTAGGTGGTCTGATAAGGTAAGGAATGAGGAGGTTCTACGCAGAATTGGAGAGGAAAGGAATATGTGGAAAACATTGATAAGGAGAAGGGACAGGATGATAGGACAGCTGCTAAGACGTGAAGGAATTACTTCCATGGTACTAGAGGGAGCTGTAGAGGGCAAAAACTGTAGAGGAAGACAGAGATTGGAATATGTCAAGCAAATAATTGAGGACGTAGGTAGCAACTGCTGCTCTGAGATGAAGAGGTTAGCACAGGATAGGAATTCGAGGCGGGCTGCATCAAACCAGTCAGTAGACTGGTGACCGAAAAAAAAAAGCCAATACAGATTAAGTGGGGAATACCAAAGAGACTCATTAAGTCCTTTCTGGTTCTACCTTGCTCTCAACCCACTATCCAACATGCTAAATAATAAAAATATGGATATAATATTACTGGAACATACCTACACAAAATCACACATTTGCTATACATGGATGATCTAAAACTACTGGCAGCAACAAATCAACATCTCAACCAATTACTAAAGATAACAGAAGTATTCAGTAATGATATAAATATGGCTTTTGGAACAGACAAATGTAAGAAAAATAGCATAGTCAAGGGATAACACACTAAACAAGAAGATTACATATTGAATAAACACAACGACTGCATAGAAGCGATGGAACAAACAGATGCCTATAAATATCTAGGATACAGACAAAAAATAGGAATAGATTATATAAATATTAAAGAAGAACTAAAAGAAAAATATAGACAAAGACTAACAAAAATACTTTATTAAGAATTTACAGCAAGAAACATGACAAAAGCTATAAATACTTCAGCTATACAAATATTGACTTGCTCATTTGGAGAAGTGAAATGGAGTAACACAGACCTAGAAGCACTCAATATACTTACACGATCACAATGCCACAAATATAGAATACATCTCATACATTCAGCAACACAAAGATTCACATTAAGCAGGAAGGAAGCAGGAAGGGGATTTATCGACATAAAAAACCTCCAAGATGGACAGGTAGACAATTTAAGAAAATTCTTTTTAGAAAGAGTAGAAACTAGCAAAATACACAAAGCAATCACTCATATAAATACATCGGCTACACCACTGCAATTTCATAACCGCATCTACAACCCTTTAGATCACATAACATCAACAGATACAAAAAAAGTAAATTGGAAAAAAAAAACACTACATGGCAAGCACCCGTATCATCTAACACAGCCACACATTGATCAAAATGCATCCAACACATGGCTAAGAAAAGAAAATATATACAGTGAGACGGAAAGGTTCATGATTGCAATATACGATCAAACAATAAACTCCAGAATGAGATTTTCACTCTGCAGCGGAGTGTGCGCTGATATGAAACTTCCTGGCAGATTAAAACTGTGTGCCCGACGGAGACTCGAACTCGGGACCTTTGCCTTTCGCGGGCAAGTGCTCTACCATCTGAGCTACCGAAGCACGACTCACGCCCGGTACTCACAGCTTTACTTCTGCCAGTATCTCGTCTCCTACCTTCCAAACTTTACAGAAGCTCTCCTGCGAACCTTGCAGAACTAGCACTCCTGAAAGAAAGGATATAGCGGAGACATGGCTTAGCCACAGCCTGGGGGATGTTTCCAGAATGAGATTTTCACTCTGCAGCGGAGTGTGCGCTGATATGAAACTTCCTGGCAGATTAAAATTGTGTGCCCGACCGAGACTCGAACTCGGGACCTTTGCCTTTCGCGGGCAAGTGCTCTACCATCTGAGCTACGGAAGCACGACTCACGCCCGGTACTCACAGCTTTACTTCTGCCAGTATCTCGTCTCCTACCTTCCAAACATTACAGAAGCCCTCCTGCGAACCTTGCAGAACTAGCACTCCTGAAAGAAAGGATATAGCGGAGACATGGCTTAGCCACAGCCTGGGGGATGTTTCCAGAACGAGATTTTCACTCTGCAGCGGAGTGTGCGCTGATATGAAACTTCCTGACAGATTAAAACTGTGTGCCCGACCGAGACTCCAACTCGGGACCATTGCCTTTCGCGGGCAAGTGCTCTACCATCTGAGCTACCGAAGCTCGACTCAAGCCCAGTACTCACATCTTTACTTCTGCCAGTATCTCGTCTCCTACCTTCCAAACTTTACAGAAGCTCTCCTGCGAATCTTGCAGAACTAGCACTCCTGAAAGAAAGGATATAGCGAAGACATGGCTTAGCCACAGCCGGGGGCATGTTTCCAGAATGAGATTTTCACTCTGCAGCGGAGTATGCACTGATATGAAACTTCCTGGCAGATTAAAACTGTGTGCCCGACCGAGACTCGAACTCGGGACCTTTGCCTTTCGCGGGCAAGTGCTCTACCATCTGAGCTACCAAAGCACGACTCACGCCCGGTACTCACAGCTTTACTTCTGCCAGTATCTCGTCTCCTACCTTCCAAACTTTACAGAAGCTCTCCTGCGAACCTTGCAGAACTAGCACTCCTGAAAGAAAGGATATAGCGGAGACATGGCTTAGCCACAGCCTGGGGGATGTTTCCAGAATGAGATTTTCACTCTGCAGCGGAGTGTGCGCTGATATGAAACATCCTGGCAGATTAAAATTGTGTGCCCGACCGAGACTCGAACTCGGGACCTTTGCCTTTCGCGGGCAAGTGCTCTACCATCTGAGCTACGGAAGCACGACTCACGCCCGGTACTCACAGCTTTACTTCTGCCAGTATCTCGTCTCCTACCTTCCAAACTTTACAGAAGCCCTCCTGCGAACCTTGCAGAACTAGCACTCCTGAAAGAAAGGATATAGCGGAGACATGGCTTAGCCACAGCCTGGGGGATGTTTCCAGAACGAGATTTTCACTCTGCAGCGGAGTGTGCGCTGATATGAAACTTCCTGACAGATTAAAACTGTGTGCCCGACCGAGACTCCAACTCGGGACCATTGCCTTTCGCGGGCAAGTGCTCTACCATCTGAGCTACCGAAGCTCGACTCACGCCCAGTACTCACAGCTTTACTTCTGCCAGTATCTCGTCTCCTACCTTCCAAACTTTACAGAAGCTCTCCTGCGAATCTTGCAGAACTAGCACTCCTGAAAGAAAGGATATAGCGGAGACATGGCTTAGCCACAGCCGGGGGCATGTTTCCAGAATGAGATTTTCACTCTGCAGCGGAGTGTGCACTGATATGAAACTTCCTGGCAGATTAAAACTGTGTGCCCGACCGAGACTCGAACTCGGGACCTTTGCCTTTCGCGGGCAAGTGCTCTACCATCTGAGCTACCAAAGCACGACTCACGCCCGGTACTCACAGCTTTACTTCTGCCAGTATCTCGTCTCCTACCTTCCAAACTTTACAGAAGCTCTCCTGCGAATCTTGCAGAACTAGCACTCCTGAAAGAAAGGATATAGCGGAGACATGGCTTAGCCACAGCCTGCGGGATTTTTACAGAATGAGTTTTTCACTCTGCAGCGGAGTGTGCGCTGATATGAAACTTCCTGGCAGATTAAAACTGTGTGCCCGACCGAGACTCGAACTCGGGACCTTTGCCTTTCGCGGGCAAGTGCTCTACCATCTGAGCTACCGAAGCACGACTCACGCCCGGTACTCACAGCTTTACTTCTGCCAGTATCTCGTCTCCTACCTTCCAAACTTTACAGAAGCTCTCCTGCGAAGCTTGCAGAACTAGCACTCCTGAAAGAAAGGATATAGCGGAGACATGGCTTAGCCACAGTCTGGGGGATGTTTCCAGAATGAGATTTTCACTCTGCAGCGGAGTGTGCGCTGATATGAAACTTCCTGGCAGATTAAAACTGTGTGCCCGACCGAGACTCGAACTCGGGACCTTTGCCTTTTGCGGGCAAGTGCTCTACCATCTGAGCTACCGAAGCACGACTCACGCCCGGTACTCACAGCATTACTTCTGCCAGTATCTCGTCTCCTACCTTCCAAAGATTACAGAAGCTCTCCTGCGAACCTTGCAGAACTAGCACTCCTGAAAGAAAGGATATAGCGGAGACATGGCTTAGCCACAGCCTGGGGGATGTTTCCAGAATGAGATTTTCACTCTGCAGCGGAGTGTGCGCTGATATGAAACTTCCAGGCAGATTAAAACTGTGTGCCCGACCGAGACTCGAACTCCGGACCTTTGCTTTCGCGGGCAAGTGCTCTACCATCTGAGCTACCGAAGCACGACTCACGCCCGGTACTCACAGCTTTACTTCTGCCAGTATCTCGTCTCCTACCTTCCAAACTTTACAGAAGCTCTCCTGCGAACCTTGCAGAACTAGCACTCCTGAATGAAAGGATATGGCGGAGACATGGCTTAGCCACAGCCTGGGGGATGTTTCCAGAATGAGATTTTCACTCTGCAGCGGAGTGTGCGCTGATATGAAACTTCCTGGCAGATTAAAACTGTGTGCCCGACCGAGACTCGAACTAAGGACCTTTACCTTTCGCGGGCAAGTGCTCTACCATCTGAGCTACCGAAGCACGACTCACGCCCGGTACTCACAGCTTTACTTCTGTCAGTATCTCGTCTCCTACATTCCAAACTTTACAGAAGCCCTCCTGCGAACCTTGCAGAACTAGCACTCCTGAAAGAAAGGATATAGCGGAGACATGGCTTAGCCACAGCCTGGGGGATGTTTCCAGAATGAGATTTTTACTCTACAGCGGAGTGTGCGCCGATATGAAATTTCCTGGCAGATTAAAACCGTGTGCACGACTGAGACTCGAACTCGAAACCTTTGCCTTTCGCAGGTAAGTGCTCTACCATCTGAGCTACCGAATCACGACTCACGCCCGGTACTCACAGCTTTACTTCTGCCAGTATCTCGTCTGCTACCTTCCAAACTTTACAGAAGCTCTCCTGCGTGAGTCGTGCTTCGGTAGCTCAGATGGTAGAGCACTTGCCCGCGAATGGCAAAGGTCCCGAGTTCGAGTCTCGGTCGGGCACACGGTTTTAATCTGCCAGGAAGTTTCATATCAGCGCACACTCCGCTGCGGAGTGAAAATCTCATTCTGGAAACATCCTCCCGGCTGTGGCTAAGCCATGTCTCCGCGATATTCTTTCTTTCAGGAGTGCTAGTTCTGCAAGATTCGCAGGAGAGCTTCTGTAAAGTTTGGAAGGTAGGAGACGAGATACTGGCAGAAGTAAAGCTGTGAGTACCGGGCGTGAGTCGTGCTTCGGTAGCTCAGATGGTAGAGCACTTGCCCACGAAAGGCAAAGGTCCCGAGTTCGAGTCTCGGTCGGGCACACAGTTTTAATCTGCCAAGAAGTTTCATATCAGCGCACACTCCGCTGCAGAGTGAAAATCTCCTTCTGGAAACATCCCCCAGGCTGTGGCTAAGCCATGTCTCCGCTATATCCTTTCTTCCAGGAGTGCTAGTTCTGCAAGGTTCGCAGGAGAGCGTCTGTAAAGTTTGGAAGGTAGGAGACGAGATACTGGCAGAAGTAAAGCTGTGAGTACCGGGCGTGATTCGTGCTTCGGTAGCTCAGATGGTAGAGCACTTGCCCGCGAAAGGCAAAGGTCCCGAGTTCGAGTCTCGGTTGGGTATACAGTTTTAATCTGCCAAGAAGTTTCATATCAGTGCACACTCCGCTGCAGAGTGAAAATCTCATTCTGGAAACATCCCCGAGGCTGTGGCTAAGCCATGTCTCCGCTATATCCTTTCTTCCAGGAGTGCTAGTTCTGCAAGATTCGCAAGAGAGCTTCTGTAAAGTTTGGAAGGTAGGAGACGAGATACTGGCAGAAGTAAAGCTGTGAGTACCGGGCGTGAGTCGTGCTTTGGTAGCTCAAATGGTAGAGCACCTGCCCGCGAAAGGCAAAGGTCCCGAGTTCGAGTCTCGTTCGGGCACACAGTTTTAATCTGCCAAGAAGTTTCATATCAGCGCACACTCCGCTGCAGAGTGAAAATCTCCTTCTGGAAACATCCCCCAGGCTGTGGCTAAGCCATGTCTCCGCTATATCCTTTCTTCCAGGAGTGCTAGTTCTGCAAGGTTCGCAGGAGAGCGTCTGTAAAGTTTGGAAGGTAGGAGACGAGATACTGGCAGAAGTAAAGCTGTGAGTACTGGGCCTGAGTCGTGCTTCGGTAGCTCAGATGGTAGAGCACTTGCCCGCGAAAGGCAAAGGTCCCGAGTTCGGGTCTCGGTCGGGCACACAGTTTTAATCTGCCAGGAAGTTTCAATAAACTCCGTATATTACAGCAAGCATATTATTAAAGATCCCAATACTACAACAGATAAATGCAGACTTTGCAAACTACAGTAGAAACAGTAGATCACATCACAAGTGGATGTACAATACTAGCAAATACAGAATACCCCAGAAGACATGACAATGTATCAAAAATAGTACTTCAACAACTTGCCATACAACATAAACTAATAAAACAACACATCCCCACTTACAAGTATGCACCACAAAATGTACTGGAGAATGATGAATACAAATTGTACTGGAACAGAACCATTATAACAGATAAAACAACACCACATAACAAACATGACATCATACTCACCAATAAAAATAAGACATTAACAGAAGTAATCGAAATATCCATACCCAATACAACAAATATACGAAAGAAAACAGGAGAAAAAATTGAAAAATACATCAAACTGGCTGAGGAAGTCAAGGACATGTGGCATCAGGATAAAGTCGACATTATACCAATTATACTATCAACCACAGCAGTCATACCACACAATATCCACCAGTACATCAACGCAGTACAGCTACATCCAGAGTTATATATACAACTACAGAAATCTGTAATTATTGATACATGTTCAATTACCCAAAAGTTCCTAAATGCAATGTAACATATACCGTAGAGTTAAAAGGAAGTCACACGTGATCACGGTCCACGTCACTTTCAATTTTTGACCAGTCATAACGTCTGAGAAAAGAAAGAAATAATAATATATATAAATGTTTACTTTTTTCACATATGTTACAACGATTTTGTGAATGTCTTGCCAGGAGACGTCACAGTTTCATCGTTGAAGCATGAAAATTTGAATACTAGGCTGCAATATCTTACTAATTCGATTTTATACATTTTTAGATCAGCTGCATTTTTCATTATTTTTAAATTCCTTCAATCCCCCTGCTATCTGAGATTTTGGGTATGTGCAACAACCCTCCGTTGCTGCTGTCTTCTTCTAGTGAAACACTAACAGATAATTTTTTAAAGTACAGTTCTGCAGGAGAAACATATGGGGCAAAATTTAATGTGAATGAAGTTTCAAGTAGATGCTATGTTTGGAAGTAAACGTTTCCCATACCGCCGTCAGCAGTAAAATCAGGAAATGCTAACTCAACATCTGGTGTCGTTCTGTGTATCCGTGTAGTTTCTGACACATGTCACTGTGGACTGCCGCAATTGGTAATTTAGACAGTAAGGAATTTGAAGAAGAATAATATTAACAATTGCTGCTGGATGCTGTGAAACGTTAAACATCGTAGGATTAAGTCCGGGGTTTTTGGAAGTTCGAGGAACCAGACGGTGATTTAAAATCATTTAAAACGTTCTGAGATTAGTACCCCTATTCCGTCCTGTCTTTCTATAGCACCACAACGCCCATTGCATCTTCGGTACGTTGTTTACACTAGGGAAATTATTGCTGATTACAGTTCTATTTGTAGGTGGTACTTGAAGCCTGCGGCAAAGACGAAGATAGAAGTGTACAAATGTTTAGGGGCTCCCTTAAATAGTCAGTGGGACATAGCGAAGGAAACCGCATGCAATGAACCTTTGGAGAAGGTCATCTTGCAAGAGGACATTGCACACATTTGTGCATAAAGCTGCGCGTTTTCACTTGGCTAGTCGTCATCAAACGTGGACAAAAGCTGATTGGCGGAAAGTAATGTTGTCTGACGAATAACGTTTCTGCCTATATTTAAATCATGCTCGTTGCTGAGTGCATCAAAGGTCAAATGGAGACTTTTGTCTTAAATTTTTGCAAGATCAGGTCCAAGCTGGATTTTTCATGTTTTGTGGGTGCTTTTCTTATCATGAATTGGGCCCTCTAACTGGTGTGGCAACTAATTTGAACCAACATGTTCATTTAAATGTAGTTAATGATAATGTGTTGCCGTTCAGTGAACATCTGCATGATTAATATGATATTGATACTCCTAGTTTTCAAGACGATAACAGCAATGTTCAGTGGGCTGGATGAATGTTTCGACAAGTCTCTCACCTCAAGACTGGGATAATTTTCGAGAAACTAGCGATAAAGTGCAGAAGAAAGCCGGCACTGTGGATCCGAAATGAGTGGTGGTGAACATCTCGTCAGAGGTGCTCGCTGAAGCAGCTGTCTGAATTTTGGGCAAAGGTCTGAATTTCGGAGATACGTCTAAGAGAAATTTCGTTTCAGAAAACGCAAGTGTCGTCAAAGTATCCTAGTTTTGACTGTCGAAGGTGCAGGCCGAAGAAATCTACATCTACATCTACATCCATACTCCGCAAGCCACCTGACGGTGTGTGGCGGAGGGTACCTTCAGTACCTCTATCGGTTTTCCCTTCTATTCCAGTCTCGTATTGTTCGTGGAAAGAAGGATTGTCGGTATGCCTCTGTGTGGGCTCTAATCTCTCTGATTTTATCCTCATGGTCTCTTCGCGAGATATACGTAGGAGGGAGCAATATACTGCTTGACTCTTCGGTGAAGGTATGTTCTCGAAACTTCAATAAAAGCCCGTACCGAGCTACTGAGCGTCTCTCCTGCAGAGTCTTCCACTGGAGTTTATCTATCATCTCCGTAACGCTTTCGCGATTACTAAATGATCCTGAAACGAAGCGCGCTGCTCTCCGTTGGATCTTCTCTATCTCTTCTATCAACCCTATCTGGCACGGATCCCACACCGCTGAGCAGTATTCAAGCAGTGGGCGAACAAGCGTACTGTAACCTACTTCCTTTGTTTTCGGATTGCATTTCCTTAGGATTCTGCCAATGAATCTCAGTCTGGCATCTGCTTTACCGACGATCAACATTATATGATCATTCCATTTTAAATCACTCCTATTGCGTACTCCCAGATAATTTATGGTATTAACTGCTTCCAGTTGCTGACCTGCTATTTTGTAGCTAAATGATAAAGGATCTATCTTTCTGTATATTCGCAGCACATTACATTTGTCTACATTGAGATTCAATTGCCATTCCCTGCACCATGCGTCAATTCGGTGCAGATCCTCCTGCATTTCAGTACAATTTTCCATTGTTACAACCTCTCGGTACACCACAGCATCATCTGCAAAAAGCCTCAGTGAACTTCCGATGTCATCCACAAGGTCATTTATGTATATTGTGAATAGCAACGGTCCTATGACACTCCCCTGCGGCACACCTGAAATCACTCTTACTTCGGAAGACTTCTCTCCATTGAGAATAGCATGCTGCGTCCTGTTATCTAGGAACTCCTCAATCCAATCACACAATTGGTCTGATAGTCCATATGCTCTTAAATAAGAGAAATAAGAGAAGAAGTGTCGGTAAATCTGCGGAAACCGAAACCATCCAAAAGCAACATATGGGCGCACGAAAGAAAGCCCTCAATTAACTCAAGAGACACGAAAACGTCGTTGTGACGAAAACAGAGAAGGGGAATGATACAGTTCTTGTAAACGCTTTCGAATAATGCAAGAAGATGGAACGACTATTAGCTTGTGTACAGCAAATTGGAGAACAGTCCGACGAACAGAATCCTTAGGCAAGTGAAAAATTTTATATCATCCGAGAATGGATAGATCTATTACAAACAATCTAATTCCTCGAAGACACGGGCAGACGATAATTTTTTTTGAAAAACCTTTTTTACTTTGATAGCTAATATTTTTAGATTTTTATGAGCTGAATCCAAAACTAGCCTTTGTTTTTTGTATCACCCTTAGTTTTGAGCAATATGCTTTTTACTATATAGTATAAAAATTCTGTGCTGTATGGTAAAAGGGGAAATTAATGAAACGTTATGTTACTACATAAGCATGGTATCTATTTACAGTAAGGTTAATAGATGTTTCATATGTCAGCTGGAACTGGTTTGTATTTTCTTCCTCTTTTTTCTTTGAAGCTTCTTGTGTAGCTTTTTCTACGTTGAGTCGCTTGCTGAAATTCTCGGTGAAGTGACCAACAGTAGTCCCCCATCATATTGGTGTTCACCGGCGTCGGTAGCGTTTTTCATTCCGCAGTGAATGGCTCACTGCTACACCCCTTTCAGACCTGAATTTTTTGTGGCGCAAGGAAAATTTTTCTTTATGCTCTAATGCAATTGGTGATACTATACTCCTGGAAATGGAAAAAAGAACACATTGACACCGGTGTGTCAGACCCACCATACTTGCTTTCCAGGAGTGTATTAGCTACAAATGTAGTTACTTCTGTGCTTATGTAATGGCGCTAGCAACGGTCTTCTCACAATGGTAACACCGGTTTCCGTCAGATGAGCAAAGTTAAGTGTAATCGGGCGTGGCTAACACTTGGATGGGTAACCGTCTGAGTATGCTGCGTGGTGTTGGCAAGTGGGGTGCACTCATCTCTTGTGACGTCAATTGAAAAGATTAGTAAAGTAGCGACTCCGGGCACGAAAACTAACAATGGCTGGGAGAGCAGTTTGCTGACCACATGTCCCTCCATATCCACATCCAGTGATGGCTATCGGCTGTCGGTCGGTGCGATTGGGGCTTCTGGAGCCTGTCCAGACGGAGTTCAGTTTAGGTTTTGTGAAAGGGTACAACTGAAATATCAAAATATAGTCGCTGCGTCACATTCCAGTTCTTAATGCAATATTTTGTCTTCATGTCTTTAGAGATGTGAATACAGAGCGAGTTCTTCCAAGAGATCCGTTTCATGAACGTTATTTAACTGGTGGTGAACTTAGACATTTCGATCTATATTTAAAAATTTTGGAAATTTGTGGTAAGGTATTATGGTGTCTAACTGCTAGGGTCATCGGTCCCTAAGCTTACACACTACTTAATTTAACTTAAACTAACTTACGCTAAGGACGACACACACACACACACACACCCATGCCCGAGGGAGGACTCGAACCTCCGAAAGGGGGAGCGTCGCGGACCGTGACAAGACATCCAAGACCTCGCGGCTATCTCGCGCGGTGATCTACATTTACAAAAGTAGGTCTTGTACTGTATATTTGTGTGTGGCTATCCATTATCTTACGTTTCATTCTAATGTTGTTTTTTTTTTTTTTGTATATGTGGTGTGGAATTTCGATCTGTTTATCCTAGGGATAACATGGAGCGTTCCTGACATGTTACTTAATGTAACCCAGGATCTAAATATGGGTCATAATAATTATTTAAATTATGTATTAGAGTCTGTTACAGTTTATTAGACGCAGGAAATCCACTTTTATCATGTGTATTTTGATTATGTTTATTTATTTATTTATTGTGGTTTGTATTGGAATCTTTCTTTACTTTGCCCTGTATTGAGTCAACCTTGGAGGCATATGAAACCTGTTTCACAATGTATATTTCCTGCAGAACGTTTTCTTGGCTCCAGGCTATTTGCTTTGCCCTGTGCAGCATTAACCTGTATGCTGCTTGTTCATGAATGTTTGGGTGACATGAAAACGCAGGTACTCTACATCTACATCTGCATCGTTACTCTGTAATTCACATTTAAGTGCCTGGCACAGGGTTCATCGGACCATTTTCATACTACTTCTCTACCATTCCACTGTCGAATGGCGAGTGGGAAAAAGGAATACCTAAATCATTACGTTCGAGCTCTGATTCGTCTTATTTTATTGCGATGATCATTTCTCCCTACGTAGGTGAGTGTCAACAAAATATTTTCTCATTCGGAACAGAAGGCTGGTGATTCAAATGTCGTAAATAGATCTCGCCGCAAAGAAAACCGCCTTTGTTTCAGTGACTGCCACCCCAACTCGCGTATCATATCAGTGACACTCTCACCACTACTGCGCGATAACACGAAACGAGCTGCCCTTCTTTGCACTTTTTTGATGTACTCTGTAAATCCTACCTGGTAACGATCCCACATCGCTCAGCAATATTCCAGCAGAGGACGGACAAGTCTAACGTAGGCTGTCACTTTAGTGGGTTTCTCGCATCTTCTAAGTGTTCTGATAACAAAGTGGATTCTCTCTACGTCAGGCCAAGAATTTTCATTAGAGAAAAGCGTATGTGCACACAAGCTAAAACAGAGAACATACAAAATTCTCTGTAAAGAAAAGTCTTCATTGGGTAGCTTCGTGGTCTTCCTGAGTTAAACTGAGTATTTATGAACGCAGTAAGATGTTCTAGCTCTTAATATTAAGTCTTTGATGGTGGTCTTCATTGTAACATACAGATGTTTATTTATTATAATTTTAGATTTTAGCGATGCTTAAAAACTTGAGTGAGCACTTAACAACATACGGTTCATAAGGCTGATGTTAAAACTCTCGCGTACCGCGATAGAACAATATACATCAAGAAAACCTACTCAAAAGTTAATTGTTATCTTGCAACTAAAAATACTAAAATTATTTTACAAACTGAGCACTTATTCTATGGCGTTATTGATCATTGTGTTATTCATCCTTGTATTTTTCTTATAACTTGTTAAACGTTCATTTTTAGTTCTGTTGTATTTCATACTTACCTCTTGTTCATGTTGCGCTGTAATGTGTTTGTAGAGTATTTAAGAATTTTGTAATGTGCATTATGTCTCTGAAATCCTCTTTTACCAGCAGTGGTGTTTAGATACCTTGTGCGAAATACAATTTTCAATAGACAGTGTTCTTGTTGGTAAACAGTTGTTCTGTACTGTACTGTATACATCAAATATGGTTCAAATGGCTCTGAGCACTATGGGACTTAACTGCTGAGGTCATCAGTCCGCTAGAACTTAGAACTACTTAAACCTAACTAACCTAAGTACATCACACACATCCATGCCCGAGGCAGGATTCAGACCTGCGACCGTAGCGGTCGCGCGGTTCCAGACTGTAGCGCCTAGAACCGCTCGGCCACGTCGGCCGGCTATCAAATATGGCAACATACACACATTGTCATTGTTAGACCAACTACATGCTTATAAATTTTGTCATTAAATCTAAAATAGTTTCAACTTATGATTAGCCGGTAAGTTTCATGAATTCGGTCATCTCCATGCACGTTTCTTATTTTTCATTAAGTTTCTTCAGATTGCTGGTGTAGCTTCTTGTGAAGGTAAGTTAGAGTGAGGGCTGGTAGTGTCCACGGGTTAATACTATGCATTTCGAGGGAGTTTTTAGGCTCTTAGTTCTTCAGTTAAAGTTGTGCTGCTTGTTCACATGTATAATTTGGTATCTGTATTTTTTTTTAGTTTCTGTTACAGTTTGTATGCTGGGCTATATACAGGGTATTAGAAATGAATATTGATCTTAGAGGCTTTCACTTCTTTCCACATTTTTGGCTGTTATCTTAAACATTGTGCCTTAGGATTTTTATCCAGTTTATTTACGAGTTTTAAATTTGTTGTATAATTTAGTGTATGTTTTGTCTGATTTGATTTCTTAATTTCTTGTTAACAGGCTTATCCACTTTGTGCCCTGTTGTTGTTTCTATATTTCTGTATTTAGTATGTGATCTGCTTTAGTGTATGGTAGACTGTCCGCCCTTTGATCGACCTTTACGACTCTGTTGGTAATCCATCTGACGTAAAGCGTAAATGTGTTTATGTTATTTATTACATGGACGAAATCATTATTTTGTTTGAATCTCAAGATCTGCTGTTTCCAGTCATGTATTTTGCAAATGTTTATCTATATTCTGGATGGGCTTACATACATTGTCGTTTGTTGTGTTTGCCATGCTGTTTGCGGCTTTTATCTGCATGCCCAGTAGCTGTCTAGTAAGTCCCTTTTATGTTAACTATTTTCACTTTTATGTAATTCGCAGTGAGACATAACTGTTAAATATGTTTCTTGAATCTTAAATATTTAGTACTTTCAGTTTGCAATTCTTATTTTTGTACGCAGCTTTCATTGCACGGCTTGACAGCGGTGCCTTTACGCGTATCTCGCGGGACTGACGTTCTTTTTTCTCAGGTGAAATTCCATTACGTTGCTTGATTAGCTCAGTCGGTGGAATACTTTCCCGCGATAGGCAATTGTTCCACATTGAATTTCCAGTTCTTCACACAGTTTCCATCTGCAAGGACTGTTGTTCGTGAGGGACGTGGTTGAGCACTCAGCAGCAGGATTATGAGTAAAGTTATTAGAAGTGATATATGGCTTGTGCAGGTTAGCAGGAGTCACGTGTGACTCCTGCATCGCGCTAACACACATACAAAATGATGATGATGATGATGATGATGATGATGATGATGATGATGATGATGATGATGATGTGTGTTAGAAATACGCGGCAGCTAGTTCTAACGACAGCTACTTCTTCTTTCCAGCTTCTGGAGGAGTTCTGGGAGTGAAAAATTGCTAGGTTTGGTGTTGTTTTATGTAACCATGTCATGGTGTAGCATATTCTCCATGGTTACTGCACAAGATCGCATTATTGCCGAATTTTATGTTTGGTTTTGACTGATTGGATCCATTCGATAGTACAGTGTTTGCTTCCCAATTGGCGGTGCTGTGTTGCAAGACGACAAGCACCTGTCCCCGCAGTTCACAAGTTTGTGACCAGTAGCATGATCTTTAGCATCTCCCGTGGGCTCCCATATCTCAGTGTTTTGAGCTCTTATGGTCGACTTTGGGAAGATTGGTGCGTGATCGCTAGCCAATTCGATCATCGTTTCTTGACTTTGCCACCATCTCGCAGGTAAAATTGTGTAAGATTCCCTTTAAAACCATACAGGACCTGTATCACTACACTCCGTGACGGCCAGAAGTTGGTTTGAACGCTAGCGGGTTTCCTATGCCGATTTTGGTGTTGCTATATCTGTGTACAACCCCTGTGCTCTTTACGGACGATATGCTGACAGAATTGTTAGTGAGAAATCTGAATACATGGTAACGGTATGTATCCATTTACTTCGATTTAGTCTTCGGCTTTTGATGGATTTTTAGGAAGTAAAATGTATATAGCCAGAAAAATGAAACGGTAATACTAAAGTTTTGAAAAAATCTATGTGTCAGTAGGAAAAAAGTTTAGCTAGAAACTAAGAATTTATGGAATTGGTTTTCTCTTCTGTTAAATGAGAGTAGTGTACTTTCCTCTATTTAGAACTGTTAGTGAATATGTAATGACGTAGTAGTCTTGGTTGAAATATAGTTGATGAAGGATACTGAAATTTGCAGGATTTTTTTGTTCAATTCTAGAAGCATTGCTGTGACCGAGGCATGTGAAATTCGACGTACACTCACAGGTTTTAATTATGAACATAACAAAAATTTGACAATTTCTTTCAAGTTGGTTTGACGTCCGAGAGTTTTGGCTACGAGGAATATTTCACCAGCTGCCTAACATTGCACGTTCGTGGTGGACCATAGGAATCAACGCTGCAGTGAATATTGATGGCTTTGCAACGCTGGAACTACTGTGCACAGCTTACCTGTATTATAGCACTGACTGTTGAGTCACAAGCGACAGTCCTTTTGTGGAACACCTGTTAGGAGACAGGCAACGGAAACTGACAACGGCCTGGAGAGAGGTGTTCTGACCACATGCCCCAGCATAACCGCATCCGGTGACGCCTAAGGTCTGAGGATGACACGGCGGACGGTTGGTATTGTTGAGTCTTCAAGACCTGTTCGGACAGTGTAGAATTTTTTTATTTTGTTAGAAGAACTTTTTTCCCATCTTGATAACTACTGCAACAGTAAGTACACCCATCACATGCGGTAATAGTCACTGCCTTGACTGCTTGACAGTCTTTGTAAGGGTGTTGCAGGGAAGGTTGATCTGAGAAATAATTGTTAAGAAAATGTTCGATAAGTTCCGCCGTTTCCGAGTTAATTAGCAATGAAGTAACCAACCAGATAGTTCCGCGCACTAATGCAAACGGCCCTCCAGAAACGGTGATTCCGTAAAACAGAACAAAACAGCGATTCAAAAATTAGACATGGAACGGCAGTAAGGACTTAAACCGAACGAAGCAGTCTTGTGTGCTATCATCTACGCTATGAGAACAACTGACATTAATTGTATCTGGCATGCCCGTGCAACGGCCTGACTGGCTAAATTCAACAACTGGGGAACGGCACCACTTATCGAATAGCTTTCGTAGCAATTATTTCTCAGCACAACCTACCCTGTAACACACTTACAAGCTTTTCGGACTGTTTCTGACCACCCTATATGTGTGGCGAAGAGGATTGCCAAATTTAATTAGCACATTCTCCGTTGGAGATGATGGTGAGGTGTATTAGGTAACAGCAAAGTCTGTTACGACTTCATCACGTTTCAGAACGCAATACAATCTCTGCTATGATAAGAAAATGTACTGAATGATATCGCATGGTACTGAAATTAGGTAACACATTTTGAGCTAACAGCGTTGCTTCTCACTGGTGAAGTTAAAAAGAAGTGGTGTATATTTTTCTCAGCGAGTTGCTGGTCTGTACTCACTTTGTTTCAGACCGCAGTATTGTTCGTACCACCATTCACCAGCGCCGCGCCGAGAATTTGGCCACGTGGCAGACGCGCACAATGGAGAATTTTTCAGCAGAGACAACGGCATGTGATAACTAGCGCCGCCTCATGCATTTCCCTTTGCGTTTCAAGCGTTTTGCTGAAAACCCCCTGGAGTTGCCGCTTCACGTGTTTATTAGGTTGTAGCGACGCTGCAGCGCGCTAATTCAAGCTCGCCGTGTGTGTGTGTGCTGTGCGCGTGTGTCAGTGCAGTGGTGCTGTAGCAATTACTCTACGTGACGTTGGTGTAGTTCCGCGCCCAGCCTCTAGAGGCGCTGTGTTTTCTATCTTTTATATACGTTCGGTTTATTGTTATTATTCCTTGTTTTATTGAGTTATTAGTAGTTCCTTGCCTCCTGACTTGTGTGGACGAGTACTGTTTCCTCTCCTAATTGCGGAAGTTTTCCGAGGATTAAGGATACTCTGCTTAGGCCGGAAGCAAATTTTATAGCTCCGATCTGTCCATACATGCCGGGCGTCGCAAGATACGCGTTCACAATAAAGTTATTGTTACTCAACTGAAGGTCTTCATTCTTCCGAATCACGTTAAGCAAAGGTCGGACAGCCACCAGTTTAGCTGTACCCGACAAGTGGTGACCCCGACGTGATTCAAGCAGAGACCGAACAGCAGGCCGTCTCCCGGATTGCAGTCCGTTTGCCGCCGTTCTGGCCCGACAATCCGGTACTCTGGTTCGCGCAGGCAGAGGCAAGTTTTAGCTGCGCTGGAATAACGGTCGAAGCAACTAAATTTCCGCTGATTGTGAGCCAACTCGACCAACGTTATGCAGCCGAGGTGCAGGACATAATCACAGCACCGCCCGAGGCTGGAGCTTATGCCATGCTAAAATCAGAGATGATTCGACGGGTGGCCGCGTCACAAGAGGACCGGATACGTCAGGTTCTGACACAGGAAGAAATTGGCGACAGGAAGCCTTCTCAATACCTGCGACATCTACGCAGCAAAGTTGACACCGTTACTGTGCCAGACAGTCTGCTCAGAACACTGTGGAGCAGTAGGTTGCCGCCGCAAATAAAAGCCATAATCGCCTCACAAACGGACATGCCGCTGGATGACGTGGCGCAGCTAGCAGACCGGATACAGGATGCGATCACACCGGCTCCGGTCAGCGCAGTCGCGGCGTTGGACAACAGTGCAAACAGTACCGCGTCTGTAGCACGAGCCGACCATGATTCTCTCGCTGCCAAGGTTGAGCTTTTGTGCACCCAGGTCAGTGCGCTGCTGGCACGTGACGACGACAATAATAGAAGAAGCCGATACAGACGGCGGCGTTCGAGAAGCAGATCTTCCGGCGGTACTACCACTCCGCAAGGCGAGGTACCGTTGTGCTGGTACCACCGACGATTCGGCGATCAGGCAAGGAAGTGCACATCGCCATGCTCGCACCCAAACGCCACCGGCGGTCGACAATAGGCGCAACCGGCTGCCAGTTATCCTCCAAGCGCCTGTTCGTTACCGATAGGAGTTCCGGCGTTAAGTTTTTAATAGACACGGGGTCGGACCTGAGTATCATACCACGAACAGCCATACATCGTTGCCGGCCGCCAACTACCTTCCGTCTGACGGCTGCCAACAATTCTTCCATCGCAACATATGGCACACAGAGGATGGAGCTTAATCTCGGCCTACGTCGCGCGTACGGGTGGAATTTTACAGTGGCTGACGTCACGGAGGCGATCGTCGGGGCTGATCTTCTCGCACACTACCACCTGCTGCCGGACGTCGCGAACGCACGCTTGGTGGACAGCGTCACTGGCTTAGCAGTCACGGGCTTCCGTCGCGACACCGCAACGCACAGTGCCAAGTTGGTCCATGCTACGGGGGGTGAGTACACTGAATTACTGCTTAACTATCCGAACTTGACCAGGCCGCCCGGCGCTCCCAGGTTCATACCACATGACACGGTGCATCACATTCAAACGACGGACGGTCCCCCAGTAGCATGCCGACCTAGGCGTCTCGCTCCGGACCGATTGAAGATAGCGAAGGCAGAATTTGACGCCATGATTCGCGAGGGCATAATGCGGCCATCTAAGAGCCCGTGGTCCTCCGCATTACATCTTGTTCCGAAGAAGGGTGGAGCTTGGCGCCCATGCGGTGACTACCGTGCGCTTAACGCGCGAACAGTGCCGGACAGATATCCCGTTCCGTTACTGAGGGATTATAATCACGCTCTACATGGTGCCACGGTGTTCACAGTTCTGGACTGCGCTAAAGCGTATACACAGATTCCGGTGGCCAATGACGACATTCCAAAGACTGCAATAATAACGCCTTTCGGTTTGTTCGAAAGCAAATTTATGACTTTCGGTTTACGCAATGCCGCTCAGACCTGGCAAAGGTTTATAGACTCGGTTCTCCAGGGGCTGCCGTTCTGTTTCGCCTACCTGGACGATGTGTTAGTGTTCTCTGCTGACCACGATCGACACCGACAACATCTGCGAGAGATTTTCGAGCGGTTGGAGCGTTACGGTGTCGTCTTGAACGTGGACAAGTGTGTTTTTGGGCAGTCAGAGGTGACATTTCTTGGCCATAAGATTTCTGCTGAAGGCTCTCTTCCTCTGTCCGAGAAGGTGGACGCTATCTTGCAGCTACCCCGACCAACTACGATCAAAGAATTACGTCGTTTTTTGGGGATGCTCAATTTTTATCGACGACACCTTCCTCACGCTGCGGAGCTGCAGGAACCTTTGACGGCGGCATTATCGGGCCCTAAAGTAAATAGCAAGTCTCTGATACAGTGGACAGAGGACATGTGTTCTGCGTTTGAGGCAACAAAGAGGAGCATGGCCGACGCGGCGCTTCTCGCACACCCACGGCTCGACGCGCCATTAGCAATTGTTGTAGATGCGAGCCAGACGGCGATCGGTGCCGCGTTACAACAATGGTCCGACAACGCATGGCAGCCACTGGCGTATTATTCCCACAAGCTTTCGCCTGCACAGACAAAATGGAGCACATATGACCGTGAGCTCCTGGCAGTATACCAGGCAGTGAAATATTTTCGCTCCCAGGTGGAAGCGCGAACTTTCACGATATATACAGACCACAAGCCACTCACGTTCGCCTTCCGTCGGAATAGTGTCAACTGCTCTCCCCGTCAATTTCGTCACCTTGAGTTCGTGGCCCAGTTTACTACCGACATTAGACATATTTCTGGGATCGACAACATTGCTGCGGATTGCCTTTCACGGATCAGCAGTGTTTCCAGTACCATAGACTTTCCTGCACTGGCACAGGCACAGAGAGACGACGAAGAACTCCTTGCCTATGTCAAAGACACGGCTTCCGCGGTGCAACTGAAACTCGTTGATGTTCCGGGGGAAGATACACAGCTATACTGCGACGTTTCTCGCGGCCGACCTCGTCCCTTTCTGACGCCGGCTTTTAGAAGACAAGCCTTTGATATAGTACATGGATTGTGCCATCCCGGGGTACGCCCGACATTTCGCCTAGTATCGCAACGTTTTGTGTGGCCAGGCATGCAAAAAGACTGCCGCGAGTGGGTCCAATCTTGTCTTCAGTGCCAACGCTGCAAGATTAACCGCCATGTACACGCACCGATCGGCGATTTTCCGGATACCACCGCCCGCTTTGCCCACGTTCATTTAGATGTAGTCGGACCACTTCCACCTTCGAACGGGCAAAGATATCTGTTTACAATGATCGACCGTTTTACACGTTGGCCGGAAGCAGTGCCGGTGGATAATATCACAGCAGACACATTAGCTTCCGCTTTTGCAATGACTTGGTTGGCAAGATTTGGATGCCCACTACATATTACCACTGACCGCGGACGGCAATTTGAATCAGACCTGTTCTCACAGCTGGCCAAGTTTTGTGGTTACACCCACCATAAGACCACAAGTTATCACCCAGCAAGCAACGGAATGATCGAACGCTGGCACCGTTGTTTGAAGGCCGCGCTGATGTGCCACGAAGAAACCTGGACAACCGCACTACCGGTGGTCTTGTTAGGCTTACGGACGACTTTCAAACCAGACCTGGGGTCGTCAGCGGCAGAACTGGTTTATGGAGAAACACTGCGCCTTCCTGGTGACTTTGTAGGCGCTGATGCCACAGAGACAGTGTCTACTGGCCAGCCGGATTTCTTGCGTCGATTGAGGGACCATGTATCAAAGATTCGCCCTCCGAAAGCCACACGTCATGGCAAGCCGCCCACTTTCGTGCACCAGGACCTGGAACAATGTCGTCACGTCATGCTCCGCACTGAGGGCGTCAAACCGCCTCTACAAGCTCCTTATTCTGGTCCATATGAAGTGCTACGGCGCGGTGCCCACACCATGGATATCCTAGTGAACGGCAAAGCTACGAATGTCGCGTTGAATCGGGTTAAACCTGCGTATGTTTTTCCTGACACCCCACTAGCGGCACCTCGTCGCAGGCATTCACCTACCGCTGTTCCAGACACTGACGCCACATCTCCGGCGCCGGCTCTTCAACATCCGCCGCCCAACGCAGCACAACATCCACCTCCTGACGTTGTTCCTCCTCCTCCTCCGACGAGGACGACCCGTTCTGGACGTCGGGTGCACTTTCCGGCGCGGTATCTCGACGCCGACGCTCCGCTTCCGCCCGGGGGGCTGATGTAGCGACGCTGCAGCGCGCTAATTCAAGCTCGCCGTGTGTGTGTGTGCTGTGCGCGTGTGTCAGTGCAGTGGTGCTGTAGCAATTACTCTACGTGACGTTGGTGTAGTTCCGCGCCCAGCCTCTAGAGGCGCTGTGTTTTCTATCTTTTATATACGTTCGGTTTATTGTTATTATTCCTTGTTTTATTGAGTTATTAGTAGTTCCTTGCCTCCTGACTTGTGTGGACGAGTACTGTTTCCTCTCCTAATTGCGGAAGTTTTCCGAGGATTAAGGATACTCTGCTTAGGCCGGAAGCAAATTTTATAGCTCCGATCTGTCCATACATGCCGGGCGTCGCAAGATACGCGTTCACAATAAAGTTATTGTTACTCAACTGAAGGTCTTCATTCTTCCGAATCACGTTAAGCAAAGGTCGGACAGCCACCAGTTTAGCTGTACCCGACAAGGTCAACTCGGATCCTTTTGTGCACGGTAAGTACTCCGCCGAATGGAATGAAATATGTTGCCGTTGTTACTTTTTCTGCGTTTTTAGGAGCGAGGTGTTTACCGCTAACATTTATAACTCAGGTAAGGCTCCAGTCTCGTTTCAGACGGTGGAATTTTCCGTTATTGTGTGGCTCCTGTTGTAGCGTGAAAAAAAGTTGGGTTGCCACGGAAATGCATCTATCTGTAAAATTCCTTGTTGCTGACAGACAGTTATAAAGCGAGATTCCTCTGCAATGAAAAACAATGCGAGTACTGCTGTAGGAACGAGTGAAAATATATTGAATAAAATTTAATCCCTTCACGTATAGAAGGAAACGAATATGTACAATGCTCGACGGGCTCAGTCCACCAGTACACGAAGTCCGTCTGGTCTTTTTTTAGCAGTTGTTACTTCGCGTTTCTAATTCACAGTCACATCATCAGTAGTCGACTTGAGCGGCCTTACAAGCGCTGACATATCTGTGATGCGTGTATTACTCCGGTGATGTGCAACAGTTAGTCCACGTATCTGAACACTGCTGACTCACCCTTCTTCTTGATACTGCTTCTCTACTGGCAGCACAGTACTCGTCCCATTCCCAATCATAGTGTCCCGTATGGGTCATCGGGCGTTTTTTCTCTGGTGTTTCGGCAGATATTGGCCATATCGATTTTGCAAAGCGTCGCTGGAGTCAACTCAAACAAATTATTCTCATCGCGTCTTTCATACGGCGCCCAGCGTCTACGGAAAGCGAGATGATTTTTAAACCGGAATTTTATGCGTCCATTCGATGGAGCGGTTCCAAATTAGTTTAGTTCGTTATCCGTTTCATCGACGTAAATTAAAAGGACCAGTATAACACGAAGAAAAATTATTCCCCGACATCGAGCTAGCAGCGCTTCATCATGGCGGCAGAAGTCGCAGCAGACAATTCGGTGGTGTCGGTGTTGGAATAATGGTTATTATTCGTATTTTCCCATCTCTCTTAATTCACATCGACAAAACGAATATTTCAGTAGACCAGTTCGGGACCGCTCTGTTGAATGGGCAGGTAAAATTTTACATCTTGAAATTTTTTTTATTCTTTTATTTTTTAAATTTGTTTAAACAGGAAACAAACCGACGCTTTTCGCCTACACTAGGCTTCGCATGAAGGACTTGATGAGCAGTATCTGTCTGGGGTCACTCCAGCTACATGTTCCAAGAACAGAGCTGCAAATATCTGACGAAACTTTAGAGACAATTCCCTGAAGGCTCTTAGGTCAGCCACCTTGTATACTGGTGGGTCCATGTCTCATGACATCTAATGGTCAATTCTGTGTTACATAGGGGTGTCCGCGTACTGTTAACCAGGTACTGTACATTACGGGCATGAGGTTTGCCGGTACGGAGCTGGCGCCCGTTGGCGTCCCATCGGTATCACATGAGGAGTATTAGGTGCCCAAGGCACCAACGTGAGATCAGTAAAACGAAAAACCAAGTGGGAAATTTTACTTTGATATTCACTCGATGACTAGTTTCGGGCCGAGACCCAAAAATACCATTTCCGAAGATGTGAAAACCATGTCAAACACTTGCAACGAACAGCTACAGCCGCATACAGCGCAGTTATCTGTATGCTCTCCATCTGTTGGTAATACGTTTTGGACATGATTTCAAATCTACAGAAATGCCACTTTCGACTATTTTATGATGATTTGAAAATGGATATCGGCCCGAAACTAGTCACTGAGTGAATAAAAAAGTAAAATTTGCAATTATGGACTGGTTTTTCATTATATCATCAAAGGATGTAGGAGGACCGCAATAACGTTCACTTTGACCGCAACTGACATGATCCCATGGTCAATATCACAAGTACCATGG
This sequence comes from Schistocerca cancellata, assembly GCF_023864275.1. Lineage (NCBI taxonomy): Eukaryota > Metazoa > Arthropoda > Insecta > Orthoptera > Acrididae > Schistocerca > Schistocerca cancellata. The sequence goes on along the minus strand of NC_064628.1, from coordinate 145,841,869 downwards.
AAATCCAAGCGCGTGACCGCCGTAGCATAATACTGTTCCAGTCGGCCAGCGTACGTGGTTTGGTACATGTTTTGAGCAACTATTTGCCTGGTTGATCTCGGATCCGGACACGACCATTGACCTCGCGTGACAAGAAATGTGACTCGTCCAATTAAGCGGTACAGTTCCATCGATCCACGGCCACATTTCAATGATACTGTGCCCGCTGTAGTCATAACTGACCATGACGTCAACAAGTGAACACACAGGGGTTGGTCAACAATGTGTACTGCACGGTATACCCCGTAATGCCTGCGCCTGGGCCAGCTTTGTATTATGTCTTCAGGCGTGGTGCAGATAACCCTCCAGCTCGCTCTAAAGAGTGGGCGTGCCACCAAGCGCCACCTTCCATGCAGAGGCTTGGACGTCCAACACCTCACGGGTTCAGCTTCCTCGCTCCACTTGTCATAGATTGTCAAGGCAGAGGTACAAGCCAGCCGACCAACTTCTTCGTATCCGAGATGCTCATCTCCAGGCGCCGGGCCGTACCTATCTTACTTTTGACTGTCTCTTGACAGCGTCAGTAGCCTTAAACATTTGTGGTGCGGAATGGTCGCTGGAACAGTTCTCATTTGTCTACGCGCAGCTTTAACACTTCTCTTACAGCATTACGTATTGGCAACGTGATCACACGACATTCAGTTTCGAGTTGGGTAGTGGTCATTATGTTTTGCTTTCTTAGTGTGTATGAAATGAACACAAAATGAGATAAGATATAAAAGTATTACAACTAGGACACGCACAGCCATTCTGCACATAAATCTGCCACATTTGTAAAATATTTCATTGACCGAATTCTTACACGACAGAAAAGCACGGTTTCGGGGTCTTAGCCCCTTCGTCAGGAGTATGTGAAATCTAGTTGTAGCAGGATGCCTTCACAGCTACTATTCAAACATCTACTGCAGGTGCAGCGTCCAATAACATTCAAAATTTGGGATGTGTATAGCGACTTCTGACGAGCAAGACTTCGGTGAATAAAGTATTTTACAATTGCTCCGGTTTTCTTTACCATGTCCTAGAAAATTTTCATAATGGTCTCAGTCTTTGTAGTATATGAAATGTAAGCGAAAGAAAATTTTATAAAGCGTGACCTTTTCGGTGGTCATCTGGGGAATATGTACATATATATGTATACATATATATGCTAACACACGATACTGACAACCTTGGAGGCATGTTAGTGTCTTTTGAGGAATAAAGTCAGATAAAATTTAAGGGCATAGAAAACTAAGCGTCGAAATTACAGTGAGCGACGCTTGCAGTTCGGCGCACTATCGACAACATGGTGATCTGGAATGATTCCCCTCTCCTACGACTACACTAAGCTGTCTCTGTAGTATTGTTGGGACAGGTGTGGATCGTTGGAGGCACTCTAACAACATGGAAACTGTCAAGCTCATCGTGACAAGTTCGGTTTGCAATATGATGGCGTACAAACGGACGTTTGCTGCTGGTGAAACGGTGGCTCAGTTGTTGGACACTGTTATTTCGAATGGGTTTCTATCCTCAATTTGTTCGTGATGACAGCCTCTACAAGCATTCGAAGTGTGTTATGCTACACCATACATAATATCTGAAAGTGGCGAAAGATAAAATGTCAATAAAAGATTATATCAGTTTGCAGCGGAGTGTGCGCTGATATGAAACTTCCTGGCAGATTAAAACTGTGTGCCCGACCGAGGCTCGAACTCGGGACCTTTGCCTTTCGCGAGCAAGTGCTCTATCATCTTAGCTAACAAGCACGACTCATGGCCGGTACTCACAGCTTTACTTCTGCCAGTATCTCGTCTCCTACCTTCCAAACTTTACAGAAGCTCTCCTGCGAAACTTGCAGAACTAACACTCCTGAAAGAAAGGACATTGCGGAGACATGGCTTAGCCACAGTCTGGGGGATGTTTCCAGAATGAGATTTCCACTCTGCAGCGGAGTGTGCGCTGATATGAAATTTCCTGGCAGATTAAAACTGTGTGCCCGACCGAGACTCGAACTCGGGACCTTTGCCTTTCGCGGGCAAGTGCTCTACCATCTGAGCTACCGAAGCAGGACTCACGGCCCCTACTCATAGCTTTACTTCTGCCAGTATCTCGTCTCCTACCTTCCAAACTTTACAGAAGCTCTCCTGCGAACCTTGCAGAACTAACACTCCTGAAAGAAAGGATATTGCGGGGACATGGCTTAGCCACAGCCTGGGGGATGTTTCCAGAATGAGATTTCCAGGAAGTTTCATATCAGCGCACACTCCGCTGCAGAGTGAAAATCTCATTCTGGAAACGTCCCCCAGGCCGTGGCTAAGCCATGTCTCCGCAATATTCTATGTTTCAGGAGTGCTAGTTCTGCAAGGTTCGCAGGAGAGCTTCTGTAAAGCTTGGAAGATAGGAGACGAGACACTGGTATAAGTAAAGCTGTGAGTACCGGCCGTGAGTCGTGCTTCGGTAGCTCAGATGATAGAGCACTTGCCCGCGAAAGGCAAAGATCCCGAGTTCGAGTCTCGGTCGGGCACCAGTTCTAATCTGCCAGAAAGTTTAATATCAGCGCACACTCCGCTGCAGAGTGAAAATCTCATTCTGGAAACATCCCCCAGGCTGTGTCTAAGCCATGTCTCCGCAATATCCTTTCTTTTTAGGAGTGCTAGTTCTGCAAGGTTCGCAGGAGAGCTTCTGTAAAGTTTGGAAGGTAGGAGACGAGGTACTGGCAGAAGTAAAGCTGTGAGTACCGGGCGTGAGTCGTGCTTCGGTAGCTCGGATGGTAGAGCACTTGCCCGCGAAATGCAAAGGTCCCGAGTTCGAGTCTCGGTTGGACACACAGTGTTAATATGCCAGGAAGTTTCATTATAGCAGTTGAAAGATTTCGGAATGGGGAGTATCAGGACTTGTAAGAAACCACCTAAGTCCTCAGACTTTTTTAAAAATATTTAGATATAGCGTAGCCGTCACGGGAGTCAGTGCCATGATTGCTGAAAGTTGCCCATAAATGGTCTCGTACGGCCATTTATCACCAGAATTAGGTAATCTTTCTACGGAAGTAAAACCTTTACGAGACAGCATCTCAGTGTTAATAAGGAAGCAGTTCATCCATTACAAGTTCAAAAAGAGAAATGACAAATACCAAATTCCTCTACTGTATGATCTACAAACGATAAGGAAGCAGTTTTGTTAGGAAACTACATGGAAAATTGTCGTGGAACTGTTGTACCTAGCAGGCGGCCGTGGTGGCCGTGCGGTTCTAGGCGGTCCAGTCCGGAGCCGCGCTGCTGCTACGGTCGCAGATTCGAATCCTGCCTCGGGCATGAATGTGTGTGATGTCCTTAGGTTAGTTAGGTTTAAGTAGCTCTAAGTTCTAGGGGACTAATGACCACAGCAGTTGAGTCCCATAGTGCTCAGAGCCATTTGAACCATTTTGTTGTACCTAGCACTGAGAAGATTGTAGCAGGGGCTGCTTGTCTACCTCTAACGTGAGTAACTGTGTCTTAGTGCGAGTTAATGGGCGAAAGGTTTCAATAAAACAGAATGAAACTTCACTTGCAGTGGAGTGTGCGCTAATATGAAACTTCCTGTCACATTAAAACCTTGTGCCTTGCCGGGACACAGGCTTGCGAACGTTGTCTTTCACGGGCGAGTGCCCTACATACTGACCTATCCACCCACGACTCACAAGGCTGGAGAAGAGGCACAGGTTCAGGTGTGAGTGAAGCTGGCGGAGGGACGGGTGTGGCAGATTGTGTATAGTGCTTCAATAGCCCACCCGATAGAGCACTGGATCACGAAATAAATCGTTGAGGTATCGAGGATTGTGATTTCTGGAGTATATGATTTTCGATGTTCTACTCTTTGGTTGTAACTGTGTCATACCTCTCATTGAAGATTTTACTGGTAATACAGAAAAAATCCATACATATTAAGAAAGGATGTGTCTATACACGAGAGTATGTGTGTCTGTTCCTCACCTAAGTCACTGGATCGATTTCAGTCATACTCGATTTGTCATGCTTGTCACTCGTAACCCTTGCTGTCAGCGAACAACCGCTATGAGGGAGGTAAGACCCACCTGTCATAGTGCAGAAGATATCATGTCATAAACCCGGGGTCTAGGGGTAGCGTCTTTTAATCATAATCAAAACGTCTTCGGTCCCGGGTTCGATGCCAGCCACTGCCTAAATTTTGATAAATAATCAGCATTGGCGGCTGAGGACTTCCGGCATAAGAAGTCAGCCTCATTCTGCCAACGGCCTCGTAAAAGAGGGCGGAGGAGCGGATAGAGGTTCAGGGCACTCACTTGTCCTAGGGGTAGGAAATTGCCCCTAAAGGCGGAAGAATCAGCAATAATCAACGACATGAGGGTGCAGAAGGCAATGGAAACCACTGCATTAAAGACACGTAACGTGTATCCACAGGACATGTGGCCTGTAATTGAAGAAGTGTCATGATGATCTCTCCATTGGCAAAAGATTCCGGAACAGTCCTCCATTCGGATCTCCGGGAGGGGACTGCCAAGGGGGAGGTTACCATGAGAAAGAGATTGAATAATCTACGAAAGGATAACGTTCTACGAGTCTCGGCATGGAATGGCAGAAGCTTGAACGTGGTAGTGAAACTAGAAAATCTGAAAAGGGAAATGCAAAGGCTCAATCTAGATATAGTAGGGGTCAGTGAAGTGAAGTGGAAGGAAGACAAGGATTTCTGGTCAGATGAGTATCGGGCAATATCAACAGCAGCAGAAATGGTATAACAGGTGTAGGATTCGTTATGAATAGGAAGGTAGGGCAGAGGCTGTGTTACTTTGAACACTTCAGTGACCGGGTTGTTCTAATCAGAATCGACAGCAGACCAACACCGACAACGATAGTTCAGGTATACATTCCGACGTCGCAATCTGAAGATGAACGGATAGAGAAAGTGTATGAGGATATTGAAAGGGTAATGCAGTATGTAAAGGGGGACGAAAATCTAATGGTCATGGGCGACTGGAATGCAGTTGTACGGGAAGGAGTAGAAGAAAAGGTTACAGGAGAATATGGGCTTGGGACAAGGAATCAAAGAGGAGAAAGACTAATTGAGTTCTGTAACAAGTTTCAGCTAGTAATAGCGAATACCCTGTTCAAGAATCACAAGAGGAGGAGGTATACTTGGAACAGGCCGGGAGATACGGGAAGATTTCAATTAGATTACATCATGGTCAGACAGAGATTCCGAAATCAGATACTGGATTGTAGGGCGTACCCAGGAGCAGATATAAACTCAGATCACAATATAGTAGTGATGAAGAGTAGGCTGAAGTTCAAGACATTAGTCAGGAAGTATCAATACGCAAAGAAGTGGGATACGGAAGTACTAAGGAATGACGAGATACGTTTGAAGTTCTCTAACGCTATACATACAGCAATAAGGAATAGCGCAGTAGGCAGTACAGTTGAAGAGGAATGGACATCTCTAAAAGAGCCATCACAGAAGTTGGGAAGGAAAACATAGGTACAAAGAAGGTAGCTGCGAAGAAACCATGGGTAACAGAAGAAATACTTCAGTTGATTGATGAAAGGAGTAAGTACAAACATGTTCCGGGAAAATCAGGAATATAGAAATACATGTCGCTGAGGAATGAAATAAATAGAAAGTGCAGGGAAGCTAAGACGAAATGGCTGCAGTAAAAATGTGAAGACATCGAAAAAGGTATGATTGTCGGAAGGACAGACTCAGCATACAGGAAAGTCAAAACAACCTTTGGTGACATTAAAAGCAACGGTGGTAACATTAAGAGTGCAGCGGGAATTCCACTGTTAAATGCAGAGGAGAGAGCAGGTAGGTGGAAAGAATACATTGAAAGCCTCTATGAGGGTGAAGATTTCTCTGATGTGATAGAAGAAGAAACAGGAGTCGACTTAGAAGAGATAGGGGATCCAGTATTAGAATCGGAATTTGAAAGAGCTTTGGAGGACTTACGCTCAAATAAGGCAGAAGGGATAGATAACATTCCATCAGAATTTCTAAAATCATTGGGGGAAGGGGTAACAAAACGACTATTCACATTGGTGTGTAGAACATACACTCCTGGAAATGGAAAAAAGAACACATTGACACTGGTGTTTCAGACCCACCATACTTGCTCCGGACACTGCGAGAGGGCTGTACAAGCAATGATCACACGCACGGCACAGCGGACACACCAGGAACCGCGGTGTTGGCCGTCGAATGGCGCTAGCTATGCAGCATTTGTGCACCGCCACCGTCAGTGTCAGCCAGTTTGCCGTGGCATACGGAGCTCCATCGCAGTCTTTAACACTGGTAGCATGCCGCGACAGCGTGGACGTGAACCGTATGTGCAGTTGACGGACTTTGAGCGAGGGCGTATAGTGGGCATGCGGGAGGCCGGATGGACGTACCGCCGAATTGCTCAACACGTGGGGCGTGAGGTCTCCACAGTACATCGATGTTGTCGCCAGTGGTCGGCGGAAGGTGAACGTGCCCGTCGACCTGGGACCGGACCGCAGCGACGCACGGATGCACGCCAAGACCGTAGGATCCTACGCAGTGCCGTAGGGGACCGCACCGCCACTTCCCAGCAAATTAGGGACACTGTTGCTCCTGGGGTATCGGCGAGGACCATTCGCAACCGTCTCCATGAAGCTGGGCTACGGTCCCGCACACCGTTAGGCCGTCTTCCGCTCACGCCCCAACATCGTGCAGCCCGCCTCCAGTGGTGTCGCGACAGGCGTGAATGGAGGGACGAATGGAGACGTGTCGTCTTCAGCGATGAGAGTCGCTTCTGCCTTGGTGCCAATGATGGTCGTATGCGTGTTTGGCGCCGTGCAGGTGAGCGCCACAATCAGGACTGCATACGACCGAGGCTCACAGGGCCAACACCCGGCATCATGGTGTGGAGAGCGATCTCCTACACTGGCCGTACACCACTGGTGATCGTCGAGGGGACACTGAATAGTGCACGGTACATCCAAACCGTCATCGAACCCATCGTTCTACCATTCCTAGACCGGCAAGGGAACTTGCTGTTCCAACAGGACAATGCACGTCCGCATGTATCCCGTGCCACCCAACGTGCTCTAGAAGGTGTAAGTCAACTACCCTGGCCAGCAAGATCTCCGGATCTGTCCCCCATTGAGCATGTTTGGGACTGGATGAAGCGTCGTCTCACGCGGTCTGCACGTCCAGCACGAACGCTGGTCCAACTGAGGCGCCAGGTGGAAATGGCATGGCAAGCCGTTCCACAGGACTACATCCAGCATCTCAACGATCGTCTCCATGGGAGAATAGCAGCCTGCATTGCTGCGAAAGGTGGATATACACTGTACTAGTGCCGACATTATGCATGCTCTGTTGCCTGTGTCTACGTGCCTGTGGTTCTGTCAGTGTGATCATGTGATGTATCTGACCCCAGGAATGTGTCAATAAAGTTTCCCCTTCCTGGGACAATGAATTCACGGTGTTCTTATTTCAATTTCCAGGAGTGTATGAGTCCGGCGATATAGCATCTGACTTTCGGAAAAGCATCATCCACACAATTCCGAAAACGTCAAGAGCTGACAAATGCGAGAATTATCGCACAATCAGCTTAACAGCTCATGCATCGAAGCTGCTTACAAGAATAATAAACAGAAGAATGGAAAAGAAAATTGAGAATGCGCTAGGTGACGATCAGTTTGGCTTTAGGAAAAGCAAAATGACGAGAGAGGCAATTCTGATGTTACGGCCAATAATGGAAGCAAGGCTAAAGAAAAATCAAGACACTTTCATAGGATTTGTCGACCTGGAAAAAGCGTTCGACAATATAAAATGGTGCAAGCTGTTCGAGATTCTGAAAAAAGTAGGAGTAAGCTATAGGGAGAGACGGGTCATATACAATATGTACAACAACCAAGAGGGAATAATAAGAGTGGACGATCAAGAACGAAGTGCTCGTATTAAGAAGATGTAAGACAAGGCTGTAGCCTTTCGCCCCCACTCTTCAATCTGTACGTCGAAGAAGCAATGATGGAAATAAAAGAAAGGTTCAGGAGTGGAATTAAAATACAAGGTGAAATGATATCAATGATACGATTCGCTGAAGACATTGCTATCCTGAGTGAATGTGAAGAAGAATTAAATGATCTGCTGAGTGGAATGAACAGTCTAATGAGTACACAGTATGGTTTGAGAGTAAATCGGAGAAAGACGAAGGTAATGAGAAGTAGTAGAAATGAGAACAGCGAGAAATTTAACATCAGGATTGATGGTCACGAAGTCAATGAAGTTAAGGAACTTCCGCTACCTAGGCAGTAAAATAACCAATGGCGGACGGAGCAAGGAGGACATCAAAAGTAGATTCGCTATGGCAAAAAAGGCATTTCTGCCCAAGACAAGTCTACTAATATCAAATACCGGCCTTAATTTGAGGAAGAAATTTCTGAGGATGTACGTCTGGAGTACAGCATTGTATGGTAGTGAAACATGGACTGTGGGAAAACCGGAACAGAAGAGAATCGAAGCATTTGAGATGTGATGCTATAGACGAATGTTGAAAATTAGGTGGACTGATAAGATAACGAATGAGGAGGTTCTACGCAGAATCGGAGAGGAAAGGAATATGTGGAAAACACTGATAAGGAGAAGGGACAGGATGATAGGTCATCTGCTAAGACATGAGGGAATGACTTCCATGGTACTAGAGGGAGCTGTAGAGAGCAAAAACTGTAGAGGAAGACAGAGATTGGAATACGTCAAGCAAATAATTGAGGACGTAGGTTGCAAGTGCTACTCTGAGATGAAGAGGTTAGCACAGGAAAGGAATTCGTGGCGGGCCGCATCAAACCAGTCAGTAGACTGATGACCGAAAAAAAAAAGAAAACAATGATATGCGTGGAAAAATGCCGCATCGTGCATTAACTTTTAATATATTTATTCTTTACTACTGAGATTAAAAATCCCTGACTTCAGCCACGGCATTTCCAGTGGGAAGCGCAAATTGCTGTAGGCGAAAACAATAGCCGTCTACTGAGCTATAAAGAGCCGTTTCCACAGAGGCGTTTAGAAAAACACGTTGTAGACATGGGAAGCAGTTGTGCACAGCGTGCGGAAACTAAGTCATAATTCCAAAGGTGTTTTCAAGAATACATGGAAAAAAACTTTTTCGATATTAAAGTACAAATACAGTTAATTTGTTGTTCTCATTTCTAATGTAAAATTGGGAACACCCGAATAACGGTTCAGGATTAGTGTCCAAACACGGAAAATGAGGAAAATGGAAAATGGTTTAAATGCATAAATGTAGCACATATTGGAGCTCGCAGACTGGTTGATAGTGATTACTACACACCGTATTAGAAACTGGCCGGGCGCTGTGGTCGAACGGTCCTAGGCTCTTTATTCAGGAACTGCGATGCTGCTGCGGTCTCAGGTTCGAATCCTGCCTCGGGCATAGCTATGTGTAATGTCCTTAGGTTAGTTATATTTAAGTAGTTCTAAGTCTAGGGGACTGATGACCTCGGATGTTAACTCCCATAGTGCTTAGAGCCATTTGAACCATCAGAAACTGATGAAGCTGCAACTTACATTTCCTCCACACTTCGTAAAACGTCGCAAGAAGTTGCTTATACGAGTAGGTCGGTCATTGTTGTTTTGCTTAGGTAATGAGAAAAATTTCTGTGGATTGATGATCATGGCAGATACTTCTGATGTGCCGTATTGTTGTAACGTGCGTATGGGTTCTGTATTCAGAGACGGCTAGCAGAATGAAGAATGACGAAGCAAAACATTTAGATCACTGCCCTCTGAGGTGCTTAATGCCGACGGCGGCATTATAGACACATGACGCAGTAAGGAATGTATGTTAGTGGAGCAGAGATAAATGGGGAATCATCAAACAGCCGTTATGGGCTGCACGGAGAAATCGCAAAGAGATAGAGTATCATAGAGAGGCAATAACGCGATCAGAGTGATGCAAATTGAAGAGCCCTACGGCCTGGTTTTGAAAATCAGAACAAAGGGGCATGGGACATGACAGCGAGTACAAAATTACGCAAGCTAGCCTAAAGTGGCAAATTTACATATTCATGTGAAGTTAAACACATGAAAGATCCCTCTGTGCTCGTGTATAATAGAGATGAACAAAATCAACAACAGATAATACAAACATCAAAAAAAAGTTTTCCATCACCTTGGTTCCGAGAGTTCCAGAATCTGTGCAGAAAATTGGAATAGATATCAACATAAACATCATTTCCTCCCTTTGCATTGCTCATGAAAACCACACATTGCATGTTGTACCACCATACAGCGAGACCTTCAGAGGTGATGAACCAGATTGCTGTACACGCCGGTGCCTCTAATAACCAGCAGCACGCCCTCTTGCATTGATGCATGACTGCGTTCGTCGTGGCATACTATCCAAAACTTCATCAAGGCACTGTTGGTCCATATTGTCCCACTCCTCAACGGCGATTCGGCGTAGATCCCTCAGAGTGGTTGGTGGCTCACGTCACCCTTTTCATTCTATCCCAGGCATGTTCGATAGGGATCATATCTGGAGAACATGCTGGCCACTCTAGTCGAGAGACGTCGTTATCCTGAAGAAAGTCATTTACAAGATGTGCACGATGAGGGCGCGAATTGTCGTCCATGTATGCCAATGCCTTGCAAATATGCTGCGAATATGGTTGGACTGTCAGATGGCATTCACATATCGTACAGCCGGTACGGCGCCTTCCTTGACCACCAGCGGCATACGTCGGCCCCACATAATGCCACCCCAAAACAGCAGGGAACCTCCACCTTGCTGCACTGGATGGATAGTGTGTCTAATACGTTCAGCATTACTGGGTAGCCTCCATTCAAGTCTCCGAAGATTGTCTCGTTGAAGGCATATGCGACACTCATCGGTGAAGAGCACGTGATGCCAATCCTGAGCGGTCCATTCGGCATGCTGCTGGGCGCATCTGTATTGCGCTACTTGGTGCCGTGGTTGCAAAGATGGACCTCGCCATGGGCGTCGGCCCATTATGTAGCCTACGTGTTTGAGTCGTAACACGACGTTCTGTGGCTGCACAAAATGCGGAGTGGCCTTGGGCGGCCTGAGTGAGGCATATCATCGACAGTTCCTGTCTCTATGTATCCCCATCGTATCTGAACAACATCGTTTTTGTTGACTCCTAGACGCCTGGTCACTTCCCTTGTTGAGAGCCCTTCCTGGCACAAAGTAACAATGCGGACGCGATCAAACTGCTGTATTGACCGTCTAGGCATGTTTGAACTACAGACAACACGAGCCGTGTACCTCCTTCCTGGAGGAGTGACTGGACTGTCGGACCCCCTTCGTCTAATAGGCGGTGCTCAAGCGTGGTTATTTACATCGTTGGATGGATTTAGTGACATCTCTGAACAGTTAAAGGGACTGTGTCCGTGATACAATATCCAGTTAATGTGTATCTCAGGAGTTCTGGGAACCGGGGTGATGCAAAACTTTTTTTGATGTGTGTATTTTTAAACAACACGCCCATGAAATGAGATATAACCGTAGTTTTACAGCTTCTGTGCATGCAGTCATAGAATGCGCTAACTTGAGACATGATTTCGAAAAGAAATCTTAAAAGTTCCCGCATGTACTATCTCGCTTTTAAATGTCAGGTGAGGTCCTTGGGAGATTCTAAGACGAACGATAATGATTTTGGACATGGTACCTGACCGTTGTGGTCATGCTGCTAGAGACGTGCGATAGGGGAGGCGAAGGAATTATGTCCACGTCCCATCACTCTCTCTTTATTTATTCATCTCCACGTCTGCAACTCACTCTGGGACTTACTTACTCATGTAACACAGTTATGTTCTGCAACGTTCGCTGTTATCTGCATACTAGAGCGTGCTCTATCAGGAATGACTTTCTTCGGTTTCAAGACTTCATTCGGATTAATAAACGAAAGATGTCGCTGCTACGAGTGAAATAACCGGCAATGACACTTCCATTCTTTCTCATCACAAGTATTTTACCGGTTTTGTTAAAGAATATTTCGTGATTTCAAAGAGTGTGGTAAAGTGAGAGTCTAATGTAACTCCTGCGAGTGAAATGAGCAGCAATGGCTTATATATTCTTCCATGTCACAATTACTTTGCTGATTATTTACGAATACGTTGTGATTTATGAGAGCATGAATAGGAAGTAACCTAGTAACACAGCATGAATTTCTGCGAATGAAGCGAACAATCATATTTACAGTCTTGTTTGTCACAAATATTTAGCTGACATCGAATACCTAACAACGCTTTCCTGTATATAGCGGTCAGGACAAAGATTGCAGAGCAAGACTCCAGATGTCAAACTTCCAAAAGTGAGTTGCACACGACAATTCTTTCCTATTTTAGTCACACATGCATTTTGACTTCTGAAAGTATGGCGAATAATAGTAGAACGTGTTACCACAGGGAGTGCTAAACAGTGTGACACAGTTTCCCTATGTGTACTGTTTCACTTTGGGAAATCTGTTGATGTAGGCAACTTTGACAACAGGCAGATTATTAATGCCCAAAGCAAAGGAAATGGAGAAACTGTTCGGCTTTTTTAAACTTATTCTGATGAGAACCTATGGAAGGTGCTTGAAGGGTGGTGAAATCATGAGTAAGTCAGAAGGAGATGGACTAGCATGCCAGATCGCAGACTTTAGCGATGGGATGCTTCATCCATCTTTGGAGCAGGAAGCTGATGAATGTCATTGGCTAGCAGTAGGGTAAAACTGCTTCTGAGCTATTTTCTTTGTGTGGGTTGCATACATTCAGGAGGAAGCATACATTCAGCAGAAAACATATTGTTCTGTTAATTGATTTATGACTCCCAGAGGTTGATTACGACTCCATGGAAATAACAAGTGATTTTGAGGAACCCCACCCTTAACCTCCCATTCCTTCTCCCCTAACACTCTGGAAAATCCCCACCCCATCCTCACTCTACCTTACCTATACAAGCACATAATTATATCAAATTAATTAGTAATTAATTAATTTGATGAATTAATTAATCCCTATTCCTCTGGAAAATCCCCAGACCCCTCCTCGACATCTGGAAATTGGTGGAAAAGACTCAGTTTGGGATGGAGAGAAGGATGACATGACACAAAATTCAGAACAGTGTCAATAATAATAGCAGCAGTAGTAGTAGTAGTAGTAGAAATAATAATAATAATAATAATAATAATAATACCTATAAATACTTATGCTATACCAATATTGACCTACCGATTTGGAGCAGTGAAATGGAGTTACACAGACCTAGAAGCACTCAATACACGTACACGATCACAGTGCCACAAATATAGAATACATCACATACAGTCAGCAACAGAAAGATTCACATTAAGCAGAAAGGAAGGAGGAAGGGGATTTATCGACATAAAAAACCTACATTGTGGACAGGTAGACAATTTAAGAAAATTCTTTATAGAACGAGCAGAAACTAGCAAAATACACAAAGCAATCACTCATATAAATACATCGGCTACACCACTGCAATTTCATAACCACTTCTACAACCCTTTAGATCACATAACATCAACAGATACAAAGAAAGTAAATTGGAAAAAGAAAACACTACATGGCAAGCACCCATATCATCTAACACAGCCACACATTGATCAAGACGCATCCAACACATGGCTAAGAAAAGGCAATATATACAGTGAGATGGAAGGATTCATGATTGCAATACAGGATCAAACAATAAACACCAGATATTACAGCAAACATATTATTAAAGATCCCAATACCACAACAGATAAATGCAGACTTTTCAAACAACAAACAGAAGCAGTAGATCACATCACAAGCGGATGTACAATACTAGCAAATACAGAATACTCCAGAAGACATGACAATGTAGCAAAAATAATACACCAACAGCTTGCCTTACAACATAAACTTATAAAACAACACGTTCCCACATACAAGTATGCACCACAAAATGTACTGGAGAATGATGAATACAAATTATACTGGAACAGAACCATTACAACAGATAAAACAACACCACATAACAAACCTGACATCATACTCACCAATAAAAAGAAGAAATTAACACAACTAATCGAAATATCCACACCCAATACAACAAATATACAAAAGAAAACAGAAGAAAAAATTGAAAAATACATCCCACTGGCTGAGGAAGTCAAGGACATGTGGCACCAGGATAAAGTTGACATTATACCAATTATACTATCAACTACAGGAGTCATACCACACAATATCCACCAGTAAATCAATGCAGTACAGCTACATCTAAAGTTATATATAAAACTAAAGAACTCTGTAATTATTGATACATGTTCAATTACCTGAAAGTTCCTAAATGCAGTGTAACATATACCATACAGTTAAAAGGAAGTCACGCTTGATCAAGGTCCGCGTCACTTTCCATTTTTGACCAGACATAACGACTGAGAAAAGAAAGAATAATAATAATAATATATTACAGATATTGTTTATTTATTAGATTGTGGGACATAGGGGCCATCACTTGGGTAGAGCTAATGTCTACTCCTACTTCCAGTGATCTAATAACTGTAAGCACCAATGAACGGAATGAAGTGTGGTGTATTAGTTGCCTTTTGGGATCGTTTGCACCTGTGTGTCTGATGTGGGTGCCGCCATAGACGTCAAAAACTGCCGACTGTGATAACCAGAAAGCGCTATTCTACTTACCACTGACCACAGATAAGATGTTGGCCTCCTTTGATCTCACAGCCCTGAACAGAGAATCAGGTGGCTGCTTTCTGTTGTTCATAAAGTTCCTGAGTCACTTCCTGTCAGTCTGTCTCTCTCTCTCTCTCTCTCGTGGTTCCATCCTGTTGTATGTGAACCAGCGTCTCCGAACACACAATTGAAGATATTTATCCCTCCTCATAGTGCTATGTCCCTGGGGACAAAGAACAGAAACATGATATCAGAAGTTGTGGGAAATAGTCAATTTGCACTATCCTATCAAATTAATTGTCCAGCAGTTTGCAAAAGTCAAATAGAGTGTTTAAAACATGCACCACCACTTGGCGATGACTCTTCTTTGTAATAAAATATATTCTTAACATTTTAGAATCACACACATACACTCCTGGAAATGGAAAAAGAACACATTGACACCGGTGTGTCAGATCCACCATACTTGCTCCGGACACTGCGAGAGGGCTGTACAAGCAATGATCACACGCACGGCACAGCGGACACACCAGGAACCGCGGTGTTGGCCGTCGAATGGGGCTAGCTGCGCAGCATTTGTGCACCGCCGCCGTCAGTGTCAGCCAGTTTGCCGTGGCATACGGAGCTCCATCGCAGTCTTTAACACTGGTAGCATGCCGCGACAGCGTGGACGTGAACCGTATGTGCAGTTGACGGACTTTGAGCGAGGGCGTATAGTGGGCATGCGGGAGGCCGGGTGGACGTACAGCCGAATTGCTCAACACGTGGGGCGTGAGGTCTCCACAGTACATCGATGTTGTCGCCAGTGGTCGGCGGAAGGTGCACGTGCCCGTCGACCTGGGACCGGACCGCAGCGGCGCACGGATGCACGCCAAGACCGTAGGATCCTACGCAGTGCCGTAGGGGACCGCACCGCCACTTCCCAGCAAATTAGGGACACTGTTGCTCCTGGGGTATCGGCGAGGACCATTCGCAACCGTCTCCATGAAGCTGGGCTACGGTCCCGCACACCGTTAGGCCGTCTTCCGCTCACGCCCCAACATCGTGCAGCCCGCCTCCAGTGGTGTCGCGACAGGCGTGAATGGAGGGACGAATGGAGACGTGTCGTCTTCAGCGATGAGAGTCGCTTCTGCCTTGGTGCCAATGATGGTCGTATGCGTGTTTGGCGCCGTGCAGGTGAGCGCCACAATCAGGACTGCATACGACCGAGGCACACAGGGCCAACACCCGGCATCATGGTGTGGGGAGCGATCTCCTACACTGGCCGTACACCACTGGCCAGCAAGATCTCCGGATCTGTCCCCCATTGAGCATGTTTGGGACTGGATGAAGCGTCGTCTCACGCGGTCTGCACGTCCAGCACGAACGCTGGTCCAACTGAGGCGCCAGGTGGAAATGGCATGGCAAGCCGT
This sequence comes from Schistocerca cancellata, assembly GCF_023864275.1. NCBI lineage: Eukaryota > Metazoa > Arthropoda > Insecta > Orthoptera > Acrididae > Schistocerca > Schistocerca cancellata. The sequence goes on along the minus strand of NC_064628.1, from coordinate 145,825,757 downwards.
TCCACAGGACTACATCCAGCATCTCAACGATCGTCTCCATGGGAGAATAGCAGCCTGCATTGCTGCGAAAGGTGGATATACACTGTACTAGTGCCGACATTGTGCATGCTCTGTTGCCTGTGTCTATGTTCCTGTGGTTCTGTCAGTGTGATCATGTTATGTATCTGACCCCAGGAATGTGTCAATAAAGTTTCCCCTTCCTGGGACAATGAATTCACAGTGTTCTTATTTCAATTTCCAGGAGTGAATATTTCGCAAATCAAGTAATTAAATTTTCACCGCAAATAGATAGTGGCGCTAAATATATCGGAGGTCTTGTATGCACTGATGTCTGAGAACACTACCACCCTCTTTTACCACTACAACTCATATCTGGCGAACAAAATCTTCAAATCACGTATTCGCGCCAACCACAGGGTGGACATGTCATGGAACTGCAGCCCTGCTGTAACACAGAAATGGTTCACGTGGCGTGTAGGCCAGAAGTTATACTAATCCCCAATCCAAGGTGATGGAAACCCTTTGCTTGGCTGTGGCCAACAGGTATGAGGCGGTAGGAAGCACTGCCACAAATACCTGCTCTGATTACAGTGCTACAGTTTGGCGGTGCGAATAACATACCACAAAAATAAATCAATGCTAATAAAGACGTAAACATTCCATAAAGCTCGCGAAAACCCCAAACTAACAAGTTTACTACAAATAGACTCTATAAAACAATCACTGCCAACAGCTCTGAGGAAATGCACGGAGGCCGAAGGATAATTCTCTTACTGCACTTCTCTGGGTCAGTCGCAAAAACCGGTCTGCTTCGAACAGTGTACAGGATCCTTGCGTCCAGGTTCACAGATAACTAATGAGCGATCCCAGCGCCCTAGACTATATCGGCGGGAAGTACTAATTGGTGATCACATCATAAATAGTGACGTGCTCCATCCCCAAGTGTACAAACAGAAGAAAGAAAATCAATTAAACTGCAAAAAGTAGTTGCCATATATCTTGGGTCTTGTATACAGAGTGAGAACACAAGGACCTTCCTCCACGCGTGGCTCTTAACCCATGGGATCACTAAGTTCAAAAATGGTTCAAATGGCTCTGAGCACTATGGAACTTAACATCTGTGGTCATCAGTCCCCTAGAACTTAGAACTACTTAAACCTAACTAACCTAAGGACATCACACACATCCATGCCCGAGGCAGGATTCGAACCTGCGACCGTAGCAGTCGCGCGGTTCCGGACTGCGCGCCTAGAACCGCTAGACCACCGCGGCCGGCCGGATCACTAAGTCAACCAAACATTTGCTGAGCAATGGTTCGCTATTCACTGACACAGAAGACACCTCAAGTGTTGCTACCTGCATAGTCTGCATAGTATAAGTCGGCATTCTTTGATAATTGATACCTAGGAAACCACGTCTGCTCTGTCTCAAGTGACTACTAAAACACAAAATCATCTCAGCCACAGCTACGTCTTGGACGTATATGTCTAACTGCAGATCCGTACCTGACATAGTTTAAATAATCGACTTTACCCAATCCCAGACAGATATGTTGTTGTCCATATATCTCGAGTCTCTCACACGAAATGCAGATTACTCCATTTTACACGAGTTCTTTTCGAAGACAGAAGAAACTGGAGCATTCAGATGTTTTCACATCACTAAAGCATCGTTACTTGTTGTAAAAAATCATATACAACACTATGGCATAGACTATAATTCCTTTGTGCATGTTCTCATCAGCGAAAAGTTATCTGTTCCTATCAACTTAATATCTGCTACGTCCATCATCATAGGAGTAGAATATTAAATTCATTTTTGGATCATGATGAAGTCCTAAGAACATTGTCTGCCTCTGTAACAGGATGCCTCCTCACTTTCGGACTCTCTTATAGAAACCAAATGCTTCGTCAGCAACGAAATGTTTAAGGTACCAGTACAGAGGAGTTGTACATAGCAGGTCTATACTGCGTATCACTTCATAAATTCGGTTCTGTAGCTGATTTTATTATGATGGCCATCTCTCCATGTGTACATGGGAGACTGAAATTTCGTTAAAAGATCTCGCTGCAGCGAAACAGAGCCTGAGTTATGCTCCAACTCTTGAATCATATCCGTGGTACACCCGCCCTCGCTCTCACCGAGCGGCATACAATTGGCATCAAATTGATTTGAAACTTCCTGGCAGATTAAAACTGTGTGCCTGACCGAGACTCGAACTCGGAACCTTTGCCTTTCGCGGGCAGGTGCTCTACCATCTGAGCTACCGAAGTACGATTCACGCCCGGTCCTCACAGCATTACTTCTGCTAGTATCTCGTCTCCTACCTTCCAAAATTTACAGAAGCTCTCCTGCGAACCTTGCAGAACTAGCACTCCTGAAAGAAAGGATACTGCGGAGACATGGCTTAGCCACAGCCTGGGGGATGTTTCCAGAATGAGATTTTCACGCTGCAGCTGTGCGCTGATATGAAACTTTCTGGCACATCCCCCAGGCTGTGGCTAAGCCATATCTCCGCAGTATCCTTTCTTTCAGGAGTGATAGTTCTGCAAGGTTCGCAGGAGAGCTTCTGTAAAGTCTGGAAGGTAGGAGACGAGATACTGGCAGAAGTAAAGCTGTGAGGACCGGGCGTGAGTCGTGCTTCGGTAGCTCAGATGGTAATGCCGGCCCGGCATCTCAGCGTGTTCGGTCAGAGGGTTAGTCGCCCTCTGTAATAAAAAAACTGAGATAATGTATCAACTACGAACTGAAACGGGTGTCTTGCGACGTCCGCACCGAGCAGATACAACGAACGAAAACGAACAAAATGAAACTAAAAAAAAAAAAAAAAAAAAATGGTAGAGCACTTACCCGCGAAAGGCAAAGGTCCCGAGTTCGAGTCTCGGTGGGGCACACAGTTTTAATCTGCCAGGAAGTTTCATATCAGCGCACACTCCGCTGCAGAGTGAAAATCTCATTCTGGATCAAATTGATTGACTAATTAATAAATCTTATCACGAGTCACTTTGTATGGTGAGTATTTTTTTCGTGCATTCGGATTACGCTCACCAGGTGGATCAAATGGGAATCCGTGGAGGAAATACGCTGTTCTTTTAGAGGAACTGTACTGAAAACCGACACTTGAAGCTGACTGCAGAAGGTTTCCACTGCCGCCCACGAGCATTTCGCGTAAGAAACACGAAGATGAGATACGAGAAATTAGCGCTCTTATAGAGGCGTTTAGATAACATTTTTCAACGCGCTCTGTTTGCGAGTGGAATAGGAAAGGAAGTGACTAATAGTAATACGGAGAGCCCTCCACAACACACTGTATGGTGGTGTGGCACTCCATCCGTTTATAGGTGCACAAAACTCAAGGGACAATGTTGTCTCTTATTTATCGAGAAAAGAAAGGACAGACTTCTGCTGCTGATTGTCTCTCGGTAAAAATCTTCATATAATCCCTAATTTTCTCATTGCGCTCACTTCACGAAACGGATGTGAGAGGTTTTAATATGTTCGCCAATAACAGAGGAAGCGATACAGAGCACACCTCTCAGTTCCTCTTTCTTCAGAGTCTCGCAAACTTGCCACGAATCTGCAAGTTTTCGATTTATAGCATTTTAATCCACCTGATTTCGACGAGCATGATATGTCCCCCCCCCCCCCCCAAGTCACAGACCCCTGATAATTATGGCCATTATGGGCTGCTCATATATGTATGTATATATAAAGCCACAGGTGGCTTTATAGGTATGAGCAGTCCATAGTGTCCGCCTTCTATGTATTATTATTATTTTTTTTATTAAAACCTTTATCGCTTGATATTTATCTTACAAGCGACCTGTAAATACTGTTTCTTTCTTGTACTGTTAGTACTCACACATTTATATAACAAAATTTTCTCTCAAACTTGTACTTATTTACAAAAAAAAAAAAATCCCTCAAATTTGTACTTATGTTATAGGCTAATTTGAATATTTAATTTCTGATGAAGGCACTCATAGAAGTGTTGAAACCTGGTCTAAAGACATAAATTTTGTGACCGAGGGCTGTAATTGCCTTAACTCTACTTGTCTAGCATTTGTAGAATAAGAGAAAGCTTTTGACAATGTTGACTGAAATACTTTCTTTCAAATTCTGAAAGTGACATAGGTCACATACTGGGAGAGAAAGGCTATTTACAATTTGTACAGAAACCAGATGGCAGTTATACGAGTCGAGGGGCATGAAAGGGAAGCGGTGGTTGGGAAAGGAGTGAGGCAGGTTTGTAGCCTATCCCCGATGTTATTCAATCTGTATATTGAGCAAGCAGTGAAGGAAACAAAAGAAAAATTTGGAGTAGGAATTATAATCCATGGAGAAGCAATAAAAACTTTGAAGTTTCCCGATGAGATTGTAATTATGTCAGAGACGGCAAAGGGCCTGGAAGAGCAGTTGAACGGAATGGACAGTCTCTTCAAAGGAGGATATAAGATGAACATCACCGAAAACAAAACGAGGATAACGGAATGTAGTCGCAGTAAATCAGGTGATGCTGTGGGAATTAGATTAGGAAAAGAGACACTTAAGGTAGTAGATGAGTTTTTCTATTTGGGGAGCAAAGTAACTGATGATGGTCGAAGTAGAGAGGATATAAAATTGGGACTGGCAATGGCAAGAGAAATCTGTTAACATCGAGTATAGATGTAAGTGTGAGGAAGGGTTTTCTGAATCTATTTTTATGTAGTGTAGCCATGTATGCAAGTGAAACATGCACGATAAATAGTTTAGAAAAGAAGAGAATAAAAGCTTTCGAAATGTGGTGCTACAGAAAACTGCTGAAGATTAGATGGGTAGATCACGCAGCTACTGAGGAGGTACTGAATAGAATTGGGAAGAGGAGGAATTTGTGGCACAACTTCTCTAGAAGAAGATATCGGTTGGTAGGACACGTTCTGAGGCATCTAGGGATCACCAATTTAGAATTGGAGGGAAGGATGGAGGCTAAAAATCGTAGAGGGAGACCAAGGGATGAATACACTAAGCAGATTCGGAAGGATGTAGGTTGCAGTAGTTACTCAGAGTTGAAGACGCTTATACAGAATACAGCAGCATGAAGAGCTGCATCAAACCAGTTCCTGGACTGAAGACCACTAAAAGAACAGAGTTTAAAACACTTAAACATTCGTGCACAGGGTTAAACACGCGCTCTATTCGGTAGCTGTACATTGCAGCTCCGATCTGGTAATACAATGTTCATTGGCTAAGGAGGATGTAAAGTTTATTGTAGTCACACGTCCGACCACTTTATAAAAATCTGTAACGTGGTTGCCGAAACTTTGGGGTCTCACCTTAGGTTGTGATCTGAAAAAAATGGTTCAAATGGCTCTGAGCACTATGGGACTTAACATCTGAGGTCATCAGTCCCGTAGAACTTAGGACTACTTAAACCTAAGTAACCTAAGGACATCACACATAGCCATGCCCGAAGCAGGATTCGAACCTGCGACCGTAGCAGTCGCGCGGTTCCGGACTGAAGTGCCTAGAACCGCTCGGCCACCGCGGGAGCCTTGTGATCTGACATACACCCTAAATTTATTACTCTACATTTGGTGGTCATCCACGTTAAACAATCTGTTTCCGCCGTCTTATTGCTGTTAACGGAAAAATAACTGTTCATTGGTTCTCAGTGCTTCCATGTCGACTTTTTCTCGTATTCCGCTTGTTGTCACAATTCGCTCCCACGTACAAGAATTTTACATGGAAGCACCCTCAAATGATTCCTCAACTTTCCCGCCTTTTGAGGCATTATCCCTCAATTTATACGTGGTTTTCATTCATGGTTTTTTAATTTTCCCGATGTTGTGTCAACTCTACTCATGTGATCATAACCTCACTTCCAGCCTCGATTTCCAACATCGCTTGTAAATGTAGTACAGATGTAATACCTAGAACAACTAAGGTATTTTTCTATATGTTCTTGCGTATCGGTTTTGTTGACAAGTCTTCGAAGTAAATACTCCAAAAATGAGTACGTGGATCGTTAGAACTTACTGTCTATCAATGGAGTACATACGAGCTTGAAGATGGCATTAATTGGATGCCGTAACCGGTTATCTAAATAAATAACTTCTCAAATAATTCTCCTGTTACCGATTTTGCTTGGTAAATATCTGACCGACGGCTGTCCCGTTTCCAAAGTGGATCAACAGAGGATACAATATCCGTCAGCACTCACATTTTTCAGAGCACACAGTTCAAAGGTCATTCTGAAGGGGCAATCTCGACAAGGTTATCCAAACGTTTCTCGTATTGATTGAACGACATCGTAAACTATGAAACTAGTGAGCTTGGGATAATCGAGATTGGGCTATGGATCGGTGTCGGTTAAGCAGCGTTTCTAAGGAAAGAGTGACACACAGCGGTCAGTCGCAATCCCATTGGCTTTTTGTTTTACTCTTGCATGTCTAGATTTCGTCTATAAATAGCCATCTTCAGTGTGTTTGAGTTACAGTCCAACAGATTCGCGGCAGTACTTTTTACTGTAAGATCTTACTGGTGTATTGGCAGAAGGAAAATGTAACTCATATGCACTGAAGATGGATATTTATAGCCGAAATCTAAATATGCAAGAGTCATAAGGATTCATGAGATTGCAACTGATGGCAGTGGGCCTCTCCTTACTTATGCTCTTCGGTCGCTGTGCACAAGAGTGCCTTACGGAGCAACGTTGGTTAATAGCGTTTGCTGTTACAACAGATCGATGGTGGCTACGCTACGGGACACATTTGCCTGTTTTCCATGGGAAATGAGGTCGTACATTAAGGCGTTATGACGGCTGTATACTGAATGAACATTATTACTGACCACCCCTGAAGAACCCGCCGTAGGCGGTAACAACAATATCATAGATTGTTCAAAATGTTTAACAACAAAACCAAGAAACATCGTTCGGTTAAACTGACGGATGATATGTAGAAACAAACAAGTTGTCCACACAAAATGAAAATGCCAGGTTTCTTAGCGACTGTGTTGAAGTAACGTTCAGTTAACGGTAAGTTCTTCCATCAGCGTACCCAGTTAAACTTCCATAAAATGTTTAAGCTCTTTCGTGTAGTCACCGAAGTGTGAGAAGTGGGCGTTCAAAGAACTTAGGGAACTCATGGAGAGGACCTCTTCGTGTTGTAAGGACTCGTGGATCAAATGTAGTACTCCAATTAACGAATAAGTAGGTCATAAAAGTAAACGGGTTCAAGCAGTTAATGTATCTTTTAACATCTGAGGATGTCATTAAGTGTAGGTGAACTGTTCTGTAATATAAAGGAGAAAAAATAGGCTACATTCTATCTTAAAACTGATTAAAAATGATCTTACATAAAGAACTTTAAACGTGTAGGTGAGGGAGACATTGTGATCGGCCTTCGGAAACAGTCATCTCCCGGTCACTTGGCCTCAGTCTAACCTTGGCAGCACTAACAAACAGGATGAAAAGATGGAGAAAGAAGATATCAGCGAGATTAGAAGTTCAAATATCTAAGACGCAGCATCAAGTACAGAAAGTGGAAAAAAAATTTATGTGTATTTACATGTAAACAGAGACATCAATTTGTGTGTGTGCGTGTGTATGTGCACACTAATGTAACTTCTATAAGAAAGAGGTGTAAAACTGAGGGCGAATCGTCACCCCGGTAAGGGAGGTTATAATTGTTGAATCATGAAAGGTTGCAAGAAAAAGAAAAGATTCGCCCATATGAATATAGGCTACAAGCCTTGTAACGTACATAGAGGTGCACAGGTGTAAGCTGCTTTCGGCAGCCCATCAAGAGATCACGCGCTTTGAGAAACCGCTGATTTCACGCTCACTGAATGCGAATTGGAGGTAAAAAGCGACGTAGTCAAGTCCCATCTGTAAGAAAGCAGCCTCAGTGCCGTGTATAGCGGCCCTTAATCGCCAAGCAAGGGAGAGTTCGAGGGTTCCAGACTCAATTAACTTTGTGCACTAAGAAGGAATTCCAAAGCTCGCCTGCGAGTGCATCTGGACTGGTGTTGCTGGTTTCCATCGCATATTTGTCTACGCCTACCTATGCCTGCTTGTCATTTACATCGTGAGGAGTACCTGAGAATAAGAGTTCGATTTCAACAAAAAAAAAAAATCTGGTACCTCCGTGATTCATGGTCTATAGTACCATACATTACTGCTTATATTCTAAATTTATCAAGGCTATAGGCTGGGGTGGCAATTTGTTCTGTTAAGTGATTGAAGAATGTAATAAGACTATTTATGCTTTTATAAACCACACATCGTCATCATCATTCTTATGGCACACATATGCGGTAAATTTATAATATGTAATGAATATCATTGTATAAAACAAAAATAAAGCCATTAAATATTAATATACAGGTTTCTAATCCCTTCTATCGCTGTGGAATGGATTAGAAACCTACTTATTAATATTCAGTGCCCTTACAGAATCGTGCTGTTATAGAACTGTAGGACACACTCCTCTTCTATATGTCTCATGACAGGTGTTTCAATGCACCATAATCAGAGCTTGGAGTCTCCATAATGCCCGACCACATCCCGTGCGGATTCTGTTCAGTTTTCCCCATACTTTTCTGACACGTTCGGCACCCACAATATCACATTTATATTTCTCTACCCATTACCTTTCTTGATAATAGCGGATGTGTTGAAAGTTCTCGTTCCAGCGATCTCTTAGTAAGGTGTTACTTGTAGTTTGCTGTTCAGAGTGGAGTAGTGACGGGTGTCTGGAACGAAGACTATTTCATCGTAAGACTTTCACGTTGTGATGAAAGGATAAATCCTTATTGTCTTGTATACTGTGGCAATATCGGAGCACTGTATCAGTTCAGCGAATCTGTGATGGGTGGCAGGGGAATCCAACAGATAGGGTTGGTCTGATTGAACCAAGAACTATCCTCATCGTGTTGTTGGCGTGCGCGCCGATGAGGCTGAGATGACAACCATTACACCAAACTGAAGCACAGTACTCTGCGGACGAAAAACCAATGTATGGTACTCTGTATTTTCATTGCTAACACGTGAAGAAAAACTAAAAAGCAATTAAGCCAAACCAGAGTCTCATTTCACCACCATATCTACCTCCTTATCCTAACAACTGAATCATTCTGTACTGTCTTCAAACAGAGACACCTGAAAAATCTCAGCTTCATCTTCATTCCTGTACGCAGTCACTCTCATACTAAGAAACGGCTGACTAAAGAATCAAACGTCACCTATGATCTGGGAGTGACGATGTACTACAAGAATAATTTAGATAAAGTTGTACGAGATCCACGACCCCGAAGACAACTACGGATGAACGTCCGTGTGCCAGCCTAAATACTTTCTGGCGACGGGATATCCTGTGGTCTATTTGCCGTCACGTGATTTGCGGAAGCAAGTATGTTCCCATGACCTGCGACCTCTGGAAGCACTATAGGGTCGCCTACAGAGAAACCAGGTAATCTGATTTCGCCGAAAAGTGGTTTCCTGGCATTCTGGCAAACCGGTACTGTGAGGTGTTTGACGTGTTGCTGACATTGCAAGCGTAACGTCGTGCCTCCTTGACCCGCATCCCTTGAAGCTTCATATCTTCCCAGTTGTCTATGGCATCTGCCCATGTGATAAGACCAGTGTCGCGTTGCAGTGGTTTGAGGAGCTAGCAAACTCTTGTTCATGCATTGACTTTAAATCCACGTCATATGAACCCGATGGAACACATCTGGGACGCTATCAGGCGTCAGTTCCGCGCCAGCAATATGCAGTATCTCAATTTTCGGGAATAGCGTGTCCTACGCTTAGACATTTGAAGTCACCTACCCCGGGAATCTATCTAGGGCTTCTCGAAACCATCCCAGGCAGTCCCCTTGCTGTTGTAATGCTGCTGTACTGTAATATAAAGCTGGACCGACACCCCCCTTGGAAGGTGGTCGTAATGTTTCGCAGTGCATACTATCTTCCTTAGGAAATCTGAGACATAGTCTGTTCGATTTGTGCCTCGCACTCTAGACTTCGTTACGTGTGACAGTAAAAATTATAAAAGGGGAAGGATACTGTGGATGGGAATAATTTGTTGGCAGAGTCAACAATGGAAGGAAAAAGTGTCATTCAGTATCACGCGGTAGAGCTGTCTTTGGGAGGCACCAAACTTGGACACGCTTTTATGAACCGTTAAGGCAATCGGCTGACAAAAGCTCATCCCTGTCATTCATAGGTGCGTGTATAGCATTTGTAGAAATGAAAGCCATGTTAATAGCGGAAGGTATAGCTATGACTGGCAAAACATACAAGGAAATGTGAAAGATGTTTTGTGGTCTCTGTGAGTCTCATGACCACTGCGTTTGTTGAGTTGATGATCCTGAAGGATCACATCCTCTGATATGAGTGCGAGGAGCTTGTTTTACCCTCTTGGGATCGATTGTAATGACAGAGAGGAGGAGTGGGTTATCAGATTAATCAAATCAGTTTATACAAAAGTTAGTAGGATGGCGAATGCAGACTTCGCACCCGAATGAGCATTGACTGCATTGTTAGCACTCAATAAGTAAATTACTTCCGCAAAATCGATGTTTCACAGAGAAACAACAAAGGCAAAGGGGGCAACTACAGTTTCGCAAGCAAAGAATGACACCAACCAATTTGTTACATTGAACACAGCTGTTTTACTACTACCTAGTTTACAAAATGTTTGCTAAAATGCAGGTCAGCTGCTACCCCAATGTCCGCTCCATGGATTATTTAGGAATGAAGAATAATATGATGAATATTTAACGAAGTATACATACTACAATAGACAAAACTTCTGAACGGGGTTAGTTTCGTGGAATAAGTACGTACGCTCACCAGCTGAAACAAGCGGCGGAAAATGCATCGCCTAACCTCAAGGGGATAGGGATTATCGTTGCCTAAAGAGTGCGCAAGTACAATTGCTAGTAATGGAAGCTGGTAACTGGCGGCCATGTTGACTACTGAATATTCCATTGGTGGGGCTTTGGTTGTGGCTGCCAAAGCCTGGCGTGTAGTCCCTGGAGCAGCGTCCAGCCTAGCACCAGCTCGAATTACTGGTCCGAATTACTGCTAACCATCACCTCCAGATATTCCTAGCATTTCGGAACGCGAATGGCTGCGCCAACATGAAGTCACGGCCGCCGATTGAACGTAATCCGTGAGTGATTTAATATGAGCTAAGTAAGAGAAATGCGTGAAAATCAAATCAGATTCGTCCTTTGAGGAATGACGTAAGCAGTCATCCTGTTCACACTGTCACTGTGCCAGCAAAACTGGTAAGTAACATAAGACGGTAACCTGGTTTCTTTCAACAGCGGCAAAGGAAGTGAGGTTAGATTTTCAGGTTATCTGTTGTTCCGGTGTGTCGACCGAAGACTGGTTTCATGCAGCTCCTCACGTTAATGGCAGCCTCTTCATCTCTGCATAACTACTGCAACATGTATTAACATGAAACTCCTTATTCTATTCAAGTCTTGGTCTCTCTCTATAACTTTTAGCCTGCCTGTCTCCTCCTCCAACAGATTCACACACACACACACAACACACACACACACACACACACACACACACACACCTCTTTTCCCTACCAAGCTGACGATTCTCTCATGGCTCAGGACGTGTCCGGTAAAGCTATTTTCTCCTTTAGTCAGCTTGTACCACGAATTCATATCTTTCATTCAGAATTTTCTCACTAGTTCCTCTGCAAAAAAGTTAAAAAATCTTTTTTTCTAGCACAACATTTCAAACGCTTCTGTTCTATTGCCTATCGTCCAATTTGACGTGGGTACAAAGCAAAACTCAATACCCATTCCAACAGAAAAGATTTCCTGACAACTTCATATTCTATGTTAACATATTTTTCGTTTTCACTAATGCTTTTCTTGCTGTCGTCAGTCCGCATTTCTTTCCTTCCATGCCCTGTGACTGTGCTACTACTCTTGTAACTATGGTATGTGGAAGTTGTGAATAGCTTTCCGCTATCTGTACTTTACCCTTCGTACGTTGAGAACAGTCACAACAGCAAAAGCTTTAAGCTGATAAACACAGAAAATAGACAGGTTGGCCGCAAAGACGTATTTGTTAGGCAGAAACACGTTAGTTTTTTCTAAGGGCAAAGTACCAGGAGATATGTTGATCGAACGGTCTTCTCGGACGTTTTCTCACTGCCGAGAAGAATAAGGCTTAGGAAATAGAGAGTGCGCCTTATAAGTCAGTCTCGTCAATGAATGAATGTGAAATGAAAACTGTGCAACAACCTGTAATAAAATTCTCCAGTTCCTCACCAGTATATTAAAGTCGCCACTAAAATTTTTATCCTTTCAAAGTCTACGAAATTAGTCTAAAAATTTATATTAATTTTCAGTTAAATGCTTAACGAAGTTTTAATACAAGTGAACAGTTCGACATCCATTTAGCGCCACACCTGAAATTGTTATTTTCCATTGGAACATCGATCACCACACTACTCAAGGATGTGAGGTTTCAGAAATTCGGGAGTATAGCACAAAAATGGAGACTTAGTAACGGAAGCAGAAACTGAAGGACACCAGTAGCGAGTCTTATGGCTAAATTGACAGCAAAAGGTAGTCAATTCTGGAAAGAGGGAAAGACCACTAGCAGCATAAAATCGTATCACAAATCTGTATCGATTTATTTATTTAATCGTATGGCTGGGGCCCCCCCGTCGGGCAGGACGTTCGCCGAGTACCGTCTTTCAATTTGACCCCACTTCGGTTACCTGCAGTCGATGAGGATGATAGGATGATGATGAGGACAGCACAACACCCAGGCACTGGGCGGAGAAAATTCCCCGACCAAACCGGGAATCGAACCCGGACACATAGGATTGACAACCCATTGAGCTGACCGTTCAGCTACCGGGAGCGGATGTTAGTTCGGTGGGAAGACTCTTAAGACCTCTGAGATCGGATAAATGTTTCATCTCTAAGTCATACACTGAAGCGCCAAGGAAACTGGCATAGGCATGCGTATTCAGAGGTATGTAAACAGGCAGAGTACGGCGCTGCAGTCGGCAGCGCCTATTTAAGAGAACGAAAGTCTGGCGCAGTTATTAGACCGGCTACTGCTGCTACAATCACAGGTTATCAAGATCTAAGTGAGTTTGAACTTGGTGCTTTAGTCGGCGCACGTGCGATGGGACACAGCATCTCCGAAGTAGCGATGAGTGGGGATATTCCCGTACGACCAATTCACGAGTGTACCGTGAATATCAGGAATCCGGTAAAACATCAAATCACCGACATCACTGCGGGTGGAAAAAGATCCTGTAAGTATGGGACCAATGACGACTGAATAGATTCGTTCAACGTGGCAGAAGTGCAACCCTTCCGCAAATTGCTGCAGATTTCAATTCTGGGCCATCAACCCCCCCCCCCCCACCCCAGCCCCTCCCAACCCCTTCAAGTGTCAGTGTGCGTAGCAGTCAACGAAAGATCAATGATATCGGCTTTCGGAGCCGAAGGCCCAATCGTGTACTGTTGATGACTGCACGACACAAGGCTTTACGCCTGGGCTGGGCTCGTCAACACCGACATTGGACTGTTGTTGACGGAAACATGTAGCCTGGTCGGAAGAGTCTCATTTCAAATTGTATCGAGCGGATGGACGCGTTGGATTATGGAGAAAACCTCATGAATCTTTCGCCCCCGCATGTCAACAGGGGACTGTTCAAACTGGTGGAAGCTCAATAATTGTGTGAGGCATGTGCAGTTGGAGTGATACGGGACCCCTGATACGTCTATATACGACTCCGACAGGTGACCCGTCCATAAGCATCCTGTCTAATCACCTGCATCCATTCATGTCCATTGTGCATTCCGACGGACTAGGGCAATTCCTACAGAACAATGCCACACCCTACACGTCCAGAATTGTTACAGAGCGGTTCCAGGAACACTCTTCTGAGTTTAAACACTTCCGCTGGCCACCAAACTCCCCAGATATAAACATTATTGAGCATATCCGGAATGCTTTGCCACGTGCTGAGCAGGAGAGATCTCCACCCGCTTTTACTCTTACGGATTTATGGAAGCCCAGTGGGATTCATGGTGTCAGTTCCCTCCAGCAATACTTCAGACATTAGGCGAGTCCATGCCACGTCTCGTTGTGGCACTTGTGCGTGTTCGCGGGGGCCCAACACGATATTAGGAAGTTGTACCATTTTCTTTGGCTCTTCCGTGTATAAACGGTAGTGCGCCAAAACTGGTATTGCTGGCACTGCGGACCTTAATCCCTTGATTCAGTGTCTATTAGACAGTAGAAAGCAGTCGAATTTTATGTCAAGGACAATGATAGGGGATTTACAATTAAAGATAACTGACCAATATGAAATGATTGACTTTACATTTGAGTCCTAGTCTGCCTACTGAACTAGGTAGAATCTTGCACATTTTAAAGTTCGAGTTTGGACGAATTTCACAGCCTTTATCATTGTTTATGAAATTATCTCACATTCGCACTGCAGCCAATGGAACAACATGTAGGACTGTGACACATGTGCGAAAACTACTGTTAGCCGATCCTAGCATCGCTTGCAAAAACTCTCTTACATCTCACTTACCGTCATATGATGAGCTACAACTGTTCCGGGATGTACAGGTGGTTAGGATGGCTGCGTCCTAACTAGACATAGTTCGGCTCTCAACGCCACACCTTCTGTTAGATTATACATCCTCCAAGAAAACGAGACTTTCTTCCGACAAATTATGGATTAGACGTAGCACACTGATTTAATTCATCGAATTTCATCGAAGACCGAACTTTACAATAGCGATACATTCTGAGACATGTACTAAAATTCCATATTTGACTATTTTATAAAAGAATAGGTAGAGAAACCACTCGATGGAAAGTCCTAGGAATTCCATGTTTCAAACCGTGAAGAAACACATATTAGTTAAGATCTAATAGAAAATAATTTTTGACGCGTCTTCTTTTGGGCCCAATAAGTCTCCTCTCAACTTGGTATCAGATGCGGAACTAAATCTTCCACCGAACATATCTGTCTGGTCTTCGATGGAGACGACAGAGACTTAACGAAATTCTTATGATACTATGCAACAGAACCTGAAGATACAAACTACAATACAACGAACGAGGTAAAAAAATTTTTCAAGGTGGCAGTTTTGGCCTAACGTGCAGTCCGTTGTTATTATCCGCTACAGTAAAAGAGTTCGTTGTTCGAGATGATATCTTGTTTTCTGTCGCTGCAAATCTTACGTACTCGGATGTTTTTATTTCTGATAATTAATTGAAACCCTCAGCTGCCGACAGGTGTTGTTGATATAAATCGATTTATTCTAGAGAAGCTGCGCGGTCATCAATGGTAGCTATTCTTTCGAGAGCAGTAACTATCTTCACATATATTTTTGTTTCTGACTATATGGGGCGCAGAAGATGATGATAGAATCACAGAAAAAGTTTCTTTAATTTGAAATACTGCGTTGAAATTTTTAAGCTTTGATTTGGCAAAATGGGCCAGTCTTTCGGAACAGCTGAATGCCATATGGAGAGGTGGAGGACGTCACTAAAGTTTGTTGGAGGCACAACAATCTTTTTTTACGAGAGAGCTGCTTAAAAAAATGCCAAATTGTACAATGAACCCAGCTGGTGTCATCTGATGTTGTGCCACTGTGGAACATTTTGATATCGGCACAAACGTCGCTGTTTCTAATACAATTTACACGAGTGTCAATAACATCTAGAAAGTGCCGTTCTCCCTATTTTTGGGTAAGCCAAATTCACCACCTGTATATACAGGCAGGACCCAGGAGTTTACATAGTTTCCTGATTGGCTTGTAATAAAGACAAACTTGTAGGTGCCAAGAAGTTCCATCTGTCACGTCTTAAGTTACTGGCTGAACTAATAGAAGAGCTATTACTGTATTAGTGTTGCATAGCGACAGGGTACGTTACTAACGCAATTGTGTGGACAAACGACTAAGTAACCTTGGGTTGGATGCACAACGATCCAAAGGCCTGGAAGGCATTTATATGCAGTAATATTGTGTATATCCCGAAATACACTACTCCTTGTCAACGGGCATACTGCACAGGATGCTGAGTGCCAGTTCTCATTGAAATCATACAACGCGACCCACGCTCGCTACCTCAAGGTGTGTTAATTAATAACTGCTGCAGTTTTGGTTACCAGCACTGCTCTCGGTACTGTAGTCGTCACTGAGGCTAGTAAGCTTGCATGTAATATGAGGACAGAAGCAGATTAATCATTAATATTATTTTTTAACGTAGCAGAATTAACAAAACATCACCTTATTAAGACCTCGGTCGTTCCTTCGAAACACGATGAGCTTAGATTTTTTCCTTCCTGCACCAATGTCGCTACTCGTTTCTTCGCCGCGCGAGATTAGCCGAGCGGTCTCAGGCGCTGCAGTCATGGCCTGTGGGGCTGGTTCCGGCGGAGGTTCGAGTCCTCACTCGGGCATGGGTGTGTGTGTTTGTCCTTAGCATAATTTAGGTTAAGCAGTGTGTAAGCTCAGGGACTGATGACCTTAGCCGTTAAGTCTCATAAGATTAAACACACACACACTCGTTTCTTCTTTGTATTTTGAATTACCATATTACCGAGGCTGCTAGCAAAGAGATCCTGTTGCGTAAAATTAACTTGTTAATTTAAGCCCAGTGAACCTAAATTGAACGTGTCTAACTGTTTAAAAAAAAAACAAGTACTGATTAGTACTAAATATGAGAATAATTAAAAATGTGCTAACAAGAATCCAATTAGCGTGGGGGTAACTTTTGGTCTATGACAGAATCAAATGTCACGCAGGTAAAGCAGTATTTACCGTACACATACTGAAATACAAATTCTGGTCAGGATTTTTTTAAATAAAGAATGTTCAACCTAATTTTTGACTTGTGGTTTTAAATCTAAGTTCTCACTTTTAAGTCACAGATGTGACTATAAAGGACGTAGTGTTCTTTTAAATTGTAACGTAATTAATCAGACTAGCTTTCAATAAATTTAATTAAAAAGGCATTTAGGTGCTACTCTACGAATAAGTGGCACTCTAGGTTTACTTAAAGGGACACAATAAGTTCAGTTCACGGGAGTAATACATTCCTTGCGTAACGTACTGAGCTTATCACCATTCTATACTACACTACTGGCCATTAAAATTGCTAAGATGACGAGCTATAGACGCGAAATTTAACCGACAGGAAAAAGATGCTGTGATATGCAAATGATTAGCTTTGCAGAGCATTCGCACAAGGTTGGCGCTGGTGGCGACACCTACAACGTGCTGACATGAGACAAGTTTCCTAGCGATTTCTCATGCAGAAACAGCAGTTGACAGGCGTTGCCTGGTGTAACGTTATTGTGATGCCTCTTGTAAGGAGGAGGAATGCGTACCATCACGTTTCCGACTTTCATAAAGGTCGGATTGGAACCTATTACGATTGCGGTTTATCGTATCGCAACATTGCTGCTCGCATCGGTCGACATCCAATGACTGTTAGCAGAATATGGAATCGGTGAGTTCAGGAGGGTAGTACGGGACGCCGTGCTGGATCCCAACGGCCTCGTATCACTAGCAGTCGAGATGACACGCATCTTATCCGCATGGCTGTAACGGTTCGTGCAGCCACGTCTCGATCCCTGAGTCAACAGATGGGGACGTTTCAAAGACAACAACCATCTGCACGAACAGTTCGACGACGTTTGCAGCAGCATGGACTATCAGCTCGGACACCATGGCTGCGGTTTCCCTTGAAGCTGCATCACAGACAGGAGCGCCTACAATGGTGTACTCAACGACGAACCTGGGTGCACGAATGGCAAAACGTCATTTTTTCGGCTGAATCCAGGTCCTGTTTACAGCATCATGATGTTCGCATCCGTGTTTGGCGACATCGTGGTGAACGCACATTGGAAGCGTGTATTCGTCATCGCCATACTGGCGTATCACCCGACGTAATAGTAAGGGGTGTCATTGGTTACACGTCTCGATCACCTCTTGTTCGCATTGACGGCACTTTGAACAGTGGACGTTACATTTGGGATATGTTACGACCCATGGCTTTACCCTTCATTCGATCCCTGCGAAACCCTACATTTCAGCAGGATAATGCACGACCGCATGTTGCGGGTCCTGTACGGGCCTTTCAGGATACAGGAAATGTTCGACTGCATCCCTGGCCAGCACATTCTCCATATCTCTCACCAACTGAAAGCGCTGGTCAATGGTGGCCGAGCAACAATAAGCCAGTCGCCGCAGTATCTGTATGTGTCGCCAGAAATGTAATCTTTATTAAGCGTGCATTGATCTCGTCTGCTTGATCTTATTGGAAAGGTTCATTTGTTAGCATGTAAAGTTTACTTGCCCTCGTCCGCGCTGCTCGTAGAATGATATTTTCATGGCTGGTTTGAGTTCGCAGTCTTATTGTAGTATCGTGTCGCATTTCTTGATTCTTCAATCCGTTCATTTCGTTGTTCTTGGGTTTCGCTGTTTCTCACTGTGCTCATTCTCCTTCGTTTGGAAGTTAAACATGCTTGGCGCTCTTCGTCTATTCCGCTTTTTCTCTGTTCTTTTTGTTTTCGCCGTTTCGCTTCAGAAGTGGCAAGCTCTCCTCCTCTTTTACTTTTCGGGTTTCTGTAAAAATATAAATTAGATCAACTTTTTACTAAGCAATACACTAACTGCACCTTACACTCTTTTCACGTCCTATGTTCGATTTATATTCAATCACTATATTACTTTGGCTACTCACACTTCACAGCTTGCTTTTATTCACTCTCTGCACTACTTTTTCGATTCCAGCCTTCGTCACTGATAACAAACTAACGTTCGAACACACGACGGGTCTTGCTTTATACACCCCTTCCAATGGGTAGCCCTACCAGTGGCCAATTCCACAACATTCAATAACGATTCGAATAGTCCACAATGTTCCAGAAAATTCTACAATATTCGAGAGTTTTCTGGAATGTTCCACAATGACCTGGGATGTTCCGGGATTTTCTCGGACATTCCTGAATCCTCCTGAATGTTCAAGACTATTCTCGATCATTCTTGAATGTCCCGGACAGTGTGGAACATTCGGGAACATTCTGGAATGTTGTGGAATGTACTCGAATACTCAATGTCCTGGATTGTTTTGAAATACGCTCAAGTGTTCGGGAATGTTCTAGAAATTTGTAGAGGGTGAAACTTCCCAGTCATTTTATCTTCAATAGCACACCCTTCAGGCAAAAACGCGAAAGCTTCTTCATGGATGCAGGATAGAGAGCTACCACACGACATAACTCCCTTGGTCGTACCGGGACTGAGTTCTGAGTTTCAGCGGAACGCACACAGTACATTTATTATTATAATATATGTTAATCATATTTATTCATTCTATTTTAAAGTGTTCTTTGGTGAGGGATGGTTCGTTTATTTCTGATTTCCCCATTTCATTGCTGTAGGTGGGCACCGTAACTAATTGATCGGCTCAACACTAAAACACAACACATTACAATCAATAGTCAGTATCAGTAGTTAGTCTTCTGACTCGTTTGATGTAGCCCGCTACGAATTCCTCTCTGTCTTCCTCTACATTTCATATCTTCTACCGCTCCCTCAAGTACCACGAACGTTATTCCCTGATTCCTTAATAGATATCATGATCCTGTCCCTTGCCCTTGCCAGAGTTTTCCAAACTTTCTTTTCCTCTACGAGTCTGCACAGAACCTCCTCATTCCTCACCTCACCAGTCCACTTAATTTTCGACATTCATCTGTAACACCACATCCCAAATGCTTCGATTCTATTCTGTTCCGCTTTTCCCTCAGTACATGTTTCACTACCATACAATACTGTGCTCCAACTGACAGCGACGTATATCGGAAAGCAGTAAGATCCCTTGGTTTTTGGTTTGGAAGTATTCGACAACCATTTCTAGGCGCAAGTAAATATAGAAAAACAGCGCATTTTTGTTATCAAGTGACATATTCATCCATTACTTTAGTTTTAATGTAATCTACGAGTAACTGCTGATGTTTGATATTAACATAAAAAGAATTCCGTAGACAGGGAAAGAACCTGTTCTTGGGCAACTACTTCTATAATGACCAAAAGTCATTATATTATGTTCAAGCACATGTGTTCCAGCAGCGGTATGAAGAAAATGATAGTAATAATGACGGTAATAATCGAATTATCCGGTAACGTCACACTTCACAGTGGATTTTCTCCAACTAAGAAATTTGCGGAAGTAGTGAAAATTTCAAAATGGCTTCACATCGAACCTATTATGACTGGAAGAGTCTTTCCATCCTGCTGACATGAGAACAGCATAATCTCCACGTCAGAAGATTGCTTCTATTTAACCATTTAATAGACTCGCATTTTTTCCACCGTGACTAATTATATAAGCTAAGCACATCATCCGTTACAGCACACTCCTGGGGCTGGGAAATGTGGCCACAATGGTCTGGTGGAACGCACTATCACAGGTGCAATGCGTGGGATCAGGCATTTACTTTTAATAGGCACAAACAGATTTACTTTAGCTCTGGTAACCTCAAGAGAAAGACGTTATAAAGCAGAATCAGCATTAAACATCACGTTCTGTCATTACCGACTGGACAGAACCGGTTTACGTTGGCAAATGACATAGGCTGAAGTCATGGTAAAATACTGTCGCTAGCGTAAAGTTACTTACGTTAGAAAGTTTTATTTTATTTGATGGACCGATAGCCATTTAAGGGAACAGGGCTTTTATTTTACTTGTACGTCATTGAACTACAGACGTTGAAAAATTTGGTGTTGGACTGTGATTAGAATTCGTATCTCCTCTCTCGAGGATCTGAATTTCTCGGAACAGTATAGTTCAATCATTTCGTTCCTTTTCGCAAGACTGCAATCTTCTCTAGGTCTCCTCCAAAGGTAAGTGTGTGGGTCCGAACACTGATCCAGTACAAAATTAACCATAATTTCATTTCAAGCCCTATCACGTGCACACCGGCCTGCTAGTGAAAATTAACATGCATTTTCAATGTCTGTTCATGTGTTGGCAACATTCGCTATAGGTGTCGTTATTTCTGGTCAAACACGCACACATCTTACTGTTGGTGGGTACCAATTGATACTTAAGCTATATTCGTGGATGAGAAAGAAGGACGGTAGGTGTGCAGTTCGATTGTCACTCAGGCACAAAAATTTGTATCCTTATTTTAGATTCAAACACCTAGCAGCTGGTAGGAAAAACCGATACATAACATTTGGTTTTACTTAGTTAACAATCCATTTACGTGTTGGGTTCGTATCTCCGTCACAGAACTTCACATCATGCGCTTCATCTTTAAATGCATGCACACTTTGTTACTTCAGAATAGAGGTATATGAGACATCTTTCGCGGTCAGTTAACAGGGACGACAGGGTCTTGATAGAAGTCCCGGTTTATTACAAAAACTGCCGTCTTTTATTTACAAGTTTAGATTCGGTTACTGATATTGGCGAAAAATTCGGTAATTCATGACTCTTCATGGATAGTCAGCAATATGATTAGATAAGATTTGATTCGCATAGTATGTGTTCCATAGATCATGAATACGACATTTCGTAATGATGTGGAACGTGTCATTTTAATGAAAGATTCCTTTACGTACCATGATGCCATTTCTTTACAACAGTTATTTACTCTCTCTCTCATTTATTTTTATATTTATCTCTCTCTCTCTCTCTCTCTCACACACACACACACACACACACACACGTTGATTTCTATTTTTATTTGTTTGTTGTGCTCGACTATCGGCCAGGCACGAACACGTCTTTGAATGAGTTTCTTAGTTTTGAGTACACTTACGAAAGAATTATAACAACAACTATGAAAGTTACTGATTTGTGATGCTTCTGGGTATAATTAGTAACTACGCTCCAGTCCCTAAACATAGTTACAGAAATGCGAATCAGACGCATTACGTATTCCAGGTCGTGCCAGGCGCGTGTTTGAGATACCAGCTACGGTCACTTCCCAGCCCTCTGTAGGAACACATCGGTTCGTCTTCTACATCTACAACTACATTTATACTCCGCAAGCCACCCAACGGTGTGTGGCGGAGGGCATTTTACGTGCCACTGTCATTACATAGCTTTTCTGTTCCAGTCGCGTATGGTTCGCGGGAAGAACGAGTGTCTGAAAACCACTGTGCGCGCTCTAATCTCTCTGATTTTACATTCGTGATCTCCTCGGGAGGTATAAGTAGGGGGAAGCGATATATTCGATACCTCATCCACAAACGCACCCTCTCGATATCTGGCGAGCAAGCTACACCGCGATGCAGAGCGCCTCTCTTGCAGAGTCTGCCACTTGAGTTTCCTTAACACTGTAAGTAGGCTATGTAAGTAGGCTGTTTAGGTTCTTATATTGGTAACGCCGCCGCCACATAGCGCTCTCTGTATGAAAATCACTGGCTGTGCTGTGTGCAGTCTGTGGCTAGTTTGCATTGTTGTCTGACATTGTAGTGTTGCGCAGCGGCAGCTGGATGTGAACAGTTCGTAGCGTTGCGCAGTAGGAGGTGAGCCGCCAGCAGTGGTGGATGTGGGGAGAGAAATGGCGGAGATTTGAAATTTGTAAGACTGGGTGGCATATGCACTCCTGGAAATGGAAAAAAGAACACATTGACACCGGTGTGTCAGACCCACCATACTTGCTCCGGACACTGCGAGAGGGCTGTACAAGCAATGATCACACGCACGGCACAGCGGACACACCAGGAACCGCGGTGTTGGCCGTCGAATGGCGCTAGCTGGGCAGCATTTGTGCACCGCCGCCGTCAGTGTCAGCCAGTTTGCCGTGGCATATGGAGCTCCATCGCAGTCTGTAACACTGGTAGCATGCCGCGACAGCGTGGACGTGAACCGTATGTGCAGTTGACGGACTTTGAGCGAGGGCGTATAGTGGGCATGCGGGAGGTCGGGTGGACGTACCGCCGAATTGCTCAACACGTGGGGCGTGAGGTCTCCACAGTACATCGGTGTTGTCGCCAGTGGTCGGCGGAAGGTGCACGTGCCCGTCGACCTGGGACCGGACCGCAGCGACGCACGGATGCACGCCAAGACCGTAGGATCCTACGCAGTGCCGTAGGGGACCGCACCGCCACTTCCCAGCAAATTAGGGACACTGTTGCTCCTGGGGTATCGGCGAGGACCATTCGCAACCGTCTCCATGAAGCTGGGCTACGGTCCCACACACCGTTAGGCCGTCTTCCGCTCACGCCCCAACATCGTGCAGCCCGCCTCCAGTGGTGTCGCGACAGGCGGGAATGGAGGGACGAATGGAGACGTGTCGTCTTCAGCGATGAGAGTCGCTTCTGCCTTGGTGCCAATGATGGTCGTATGCGTGTTTGGCGCCGTGCAGGTGAGCGCCACAATCAGGACTGCATACGACCGAGGCACACAGGGCCAACACCCGGCATCATGGTGTGGGGAGCGATCTCCTACACTGGCCGTACACCACTGGTGATCGTCGAGGGGACACTGAATAGTGCACGGTACATCCAGACCGTTATCGAACCCATCGTTCTACCATTCCTAGACCGGCAAGGGAACTTGCTGTTCCAACAGGACAATCCACGTCCGCATGTAACCTGTGCCACCCAACGTACCCTGGCCAGCAAGATCTCCGGATCTGTCCCCCATTGAGCATGTTTGGGACTGGATGAAGCGTCGTCTCACGCGGTCTGCACGTCCAGCACGAACGCTGGTCCAACTGAGGCGCCAGGTGGAAATGGCATGGCAAGCCGTTCCACAGGACTACATCCAGCATCTCTACGATCGTCTCCATGGGAGAATAGCAGCCTGCATTGCTGCGAAAGGTGGATATACACTGTACTAGTGCCGACATTGTGCATGCTCTGTTGCCTGTGTCTATGTGCCTGTGGTTCTGTCAGTGTGATCATGTGATGTATCTGACCCCAGGAATGTGTCAATAAAGTTTCCCCTTCCTGGGACAATGAATTCACGGTGTTCTTATTTCAATTTCCAGGAGTGTATATTATGATTATTAAGGTAAATACATTGTTTGTTCTCTATTAAAATCTTTCATTTGCTAACTATACCTATCAGTAGTTAGTGCCTTCAGTAGTTTGAATCTTTTATTTAGCTGGCAGTAGTGGCGCTCGCTGTATTGCAGTAGTTCGAGTAACGAAGATTTTTGGTGAGGTAAGTTATTTGTGAAAGGTACAGGTTAATGTTAGTCAGGGCCATTCCTTTGTAGGGATTTCTGAAAGTCAGACTGCGTTGCGCTAAAAAATATTGTGTGTCAGTTTAAGCACAGTCTTGTATAATTTTTCAAAGGGGACGTTTCAACACCTCCGTAACGCTATCGTGGTTACCAAATAACCCTGTGACGAAACGCGCCGCTCTTCTTTGGTTCTTCTTTGGATCTCTTCTGTCAACCCAATCTGGTACGGATCCCACACTGATGAGCAATACTCAAGTATAGGTCGAACGAGTGTTTTGTAAGCCACCTCCTTTGTTGATGGACTACATTTTCTAAGGACTCTCCCAATGAATCTCAAGCTGGTACCCGCCTTACCAACAATTAATTTTATATGATCAGTCCACTTCAAATCGTTCCTCACGCATACACCCAGATATTTTACAGAAGTAACTGGTACCAGTGTATGTTCCGCTATCATATAATCATACAAGAAAGGATCCTTCTTTCTTCTGGTACTGTAACTGAGATTTGGCAACAAGGCAAGGTATGTTTGGCAACTCTATGATCGACGAGTTACTTCTTGGTGTGCAAGGAATTAAGCCTCAAAGTTCGCTTGAATTTTCCTGTCATTTCCATTGAATAATCTGAGTTATTATCGCTTGAGGTGTAACAAAAGATTGTAAATTTACGGATTTTAGCCCAGAAAAGTTGTTGCACGTGGAAATCGCAACTAATCTTGTCCTTCAAATAGCGATGTACTAGTTCTAATCACTATTGGCCTCGTAATAGGAATGGCAGATACATACCTCTACGCTAGCTCGGTGGTAACATCTGACTATAAAAGCGTCTGTTCTGGTTCGCGGTTCCAGTCTCGCTTAATCTGACTTTTTATCCCTTCTGTGAAAGAGGTACAAGCAGTCAGATCAAACATCGATAAGCAAAATGCAAGAAAATACTTTTGGCTCATAGTGCAATGGTGAAAAACTTACAATACTGCACAACAGGTAATGCCTCTTTCCATTGCTGACAATCAAATTTTGGGTTTCTGGGAATATATAACTTTATATATGAAATGCTACATTTACATACCTCTTGAGTATGACGCAGAATACCAATTAAACACAGACGCAATCGAAATCTAAATGAGTAGTATTTTACTAATTCGGTCTGATAGAGCCACGCTTGTGTACAGATACTCAGCTTTATTAAAACAGACTTTCCTTGTAAGGTTATCGTGGGTGGTTTTATTTCACTTCTTATAATACAGTGCACAATTTTCGTAGGGTTTCTTTTAGTGTTGCTAAAACAATACTAAGCATGAGAGAGAAATTAATCATCAACGATATATGCGAATTCTCTGATGTTATCTATAACAGTCTGACAATGCACATGCAGTTTATTGATTACATGCATGTAGAAAACTTGTTCTGAGTTAAAGCTGTCAAACAAGGTTTGAAGAAGAATAAAATGCCACTACCACACAATAGCTAATATACAAAATACTTTTCTGACGTATTTGGCACGATACGCTCTCTCCATATATAATGCAAAAGTTTCGAGATGCATCTGCTGCCTGGCCGCCTATTAAACCTGAAAAGAACAAAATGTTGCTTTAGTTGGCCCTTTTTCCACATGCAACTATTTTGGCTTGAGAAGTGAAGGGAATTATGTTCAAAGTTCCATTAGATTGATAACTTCAGCAGACAGCAGAATTGCTTTTAAAAATGTAGCAGTGAATGTATTTAAACTCGCGTCGTTCTGTCTACGGTGCAGTACACTTACCATTGCGCTACTAGCTGAACCATACCTGCAGCAGTTCCAGAAGTCAATGACAATTCATCCAGAACTTCCACAGTCCACAGTGTTGTGAGGCAATGCATATGGCCGGATGTAGACTTCTGAGAGACAGACAGTTACAGCTTTTCTTTTGCATTGCACGACGTTTTCAACAAACAGACAGCGCAGTAGAGTATCTCAAGTGGAAAGGAATACTTCGTATTGAAGTTTCTGTATCCTACACTGTTGGCAGTTCTGTGTAGGTGGCAGTTACGTGATTTTATTTCGGTGATTACAAAATAGAGTCGAATGTATGCACTGGGTAGCCGAGGCTGCTAGTTCAGGGCGATTCGGTCAACCAAGTAAATGAATATACTGAACATGCTGCAAACCATTACAGGGAGCCTGTGTGTAAGAAAACTCATCCAGTGTGGCGCGACGGCGTTATGATAGACAAATGAACCACAGGGAATAGGATTTGGTGGTCTGTTGGATTGCTGATTGATTTATATGCTCATGGTCTGGCTGGGATTCCCACTTCTGCTGATTATTTTTGATAGGGAGAGACAGATTCTATTCTGTCCTGGCTACCCCAAGTGAGGAAGGTATAATGGCATTGTGGTCGGAAATTCACATTAAATATGATATTCCTTCTCTACCAAGTAGACGTTAGGTTGAACCACAATAAAGTCAGGAGTGGTGACATGTAGAAACTCTATCACCTTTCTTATACCTGTTATTTATTTCTAGTGTCGAAACAAACGCTATTTAGGGTCACAGGACACTTATTCCACCTGTTATTTTAGCTTCTGTATGTCGATAAAATTGGTTATGAACTGGGATTGCAACTCAGACCGCCCTTAACGCGGAATTTGATCCCTTCGTGACAATACAGCTCTACTACAATTAGTTGTTTGTTGAAAACTGCAGATTCCTCAACATCTCCACACATCGCGCGTGAATGGGTTCGAATTCTGGCCTTGTATTATCAAGCTCTAGCATGAGAACACCTATCTGATGGTGAATAATAATTTTGATTTTGAATGTATTTTCATTCGTTTTCAACACTAACGATATCTGATGTTTTTGACTCCCAGTGAGACATAGAACTATTTTTCGAGATCACTGTAAGTTCAAGGATGTTATTCGGAGCTGCTGGTGGAGAAAAATTCGGTAGCTGGCGTCTCTTTGTGTGTAGTCAACAACGATATGTCTGGGGTTCGATTGCCAGTCAGCACTGAACTCTTCGTCATTTTATTTATAGTTCAAAGATGCTCACATGTCGCTGCTAGTGTAACAAACCCATATTTAACGTTCGTTTTCTCTAGAATGTAACAGCGATAGGTGCCGGGTTGGAGTCCTGGGAAGGAAAAAATTAATGTTTCGTCTCGTCATTTCAGTTAAAACATCTAGCTACTGCCGAGAAAATCCGATATGTCACAGTTGATTGTGCTTCGATAACACTCCGATTAGGTTCTGAGTTCGAATCCCTGTCCAACACAAAGCTTTACCTCACGGCATTTCAAGTAGGTTACTTGTGAAGAAGCAATATTTAACATCTCTCGTAGTTCGTTAACATGGATAATAGATGCTGGGTAGGAATTCGTGTCCATTAAAAGTGTTTACGTTATGTAATTTAAAGTCGATATTTCCTAATTAATACTGTCTAAAATCGAGGTATATCCCTCTCTGTACGCCTAGTCAGGAATGGCTGTTAGTTTCCGTCAGTCACGAAATCTTTGCTTACTGTGCATGACCTGGGTTTGAATCCATATACAGAACGACACGGTTCGTCGTGTCATTTGAGGTTCATACATATTCTCAACTAGTAGCTCGTGAAAAACTCAAATTTTTAATGTGATTTTGTGTTCAAGTACGGTATGTTACTTTGAAGAGGAAATCATGAATACGACGAAATTACTACGTGCATTACCTATCTGACGTAATAATGAGAGTGGTAACATTTCAGGTACGTCATTCGTTGTATTAAATGTGAGCTTACAGGACTTAAGGACAATCTTATCTGTGCTAAGGTGTTCCCTGATATTTGTAGTATCGTGGTATTACTTTACATCTTGAGTTATTGCGATACAGAGCAGTGTTTTCTAGTGGTGATTTGTTAGAACCATTTTCAGTAGTCAAACGACTGTACCGAGAAGCGATTAGAGGACCTGCTAGACAGCTATGTTATGAGGGTTGTATGCGAATCAGGCGAAATGCAGTTCAGGTCTTTCGGACACTT
Organism: Schistocerca cancellata; assembly: GCF_023864275.1. Classification (NCBI taxonomy): domain Eukaryota; kingdom Metazoa; phylum Arthropoda; class Insecta; order Orthoptera; family Acrididae; genus Schistocerca; species Schistocerca cancellata. Next base: position 145,797,551 of record NC_064628.1, on the reverse strand, counting down.
TTGAGCACGACTGTACTATTTGCCAGTGCTAGTTTGCTTTTGATGCCCTCATAGCTCCGGCCGTAATTGGTTATTATGTTGCCCGGTGGTCTTTGATTAGTACTCAAAACGTCCTAGGTACCGGGCTCGAGACCCGCCAACGCCTGAATTTTTTTAATGATCAGCATTGCCGGGCGAAGACCTCCAGTATAAGGAATCACCCTCATTCTGCCAACGGCCTTGTCAAAGTGGGTGGAGGAGCGGACAGAGATTCACGGCACTCTCTTATCCTTTGGGTGGGAAACTGAGCCTAAAGGCGGAATAAACAGTGATCATCAAGAGAAGTGAATCGAAGCATTTGAGATGTGGTGCTACAAACGAATGTTGAAAATTAGGTGAACTGATAAGGTAAAGAATAAGTAGGTTATGCGCAGAATCAGAGTGGAAAGTAATATGTGGAAACACTGATACGGAGAAGGGGCAGGATGTTAGGACATCTGTTAAGACAGGAGTGAATGACTTCCACTTGAGGGAGCTGCAGAGTGCAAAATCTGTAGAGGAAGACAGAGATTGGGATACATCCATCAAATAATGGAGACGTAAGTTGCAAGTGCTACTCTGAGATGAAGAGATTAGCAGAGGATAGGAATTCGTGGCGGGCCGTATCAGAACAGTCAGAAGACTGGTAACAAATAAATAAATAAATAAAGGGGTTCCAGTATTAGAATCAGACTTTAATAGAGCATTGGAGTTCAAAGAAGGCAGAAGGAATAGGTAACATTCCATCAGAATTTCAAAAATCTTTGAGGGAAGTGGCAACAAAACGACTGTTGACGTTGATGTGTAGAATATGAGTCCGGTGATATACTATCCGACTTCTGGAAAAGTATCATCTATACTATTATGAAGACTGCAACAGCTGACAAGTGTGAAAATCAGCTTAAAGCTCATGCGTCGAATTTGATGACGAGAATAATATACAGAAGAATGCCAAAGAAAGATTGTATAACGATCAATTTGGCTTTAAGAAAGGTAAAGTCGCCATGAAGCAATTCTGACGTTGCGTTTGATGGTAGAAGCAAGGCTAAAGTAGAATCAAGACACAAGGATAGGATATATCGAATTGGAAAAAGCGTTCGACAATGTCCAGTGGTGCAAGATGTTAGAAATTCCCTGAAAATTGGTACATAAATCACAGATGGTCCAAGTATACTGTGAAAAATAAAGAGTCATGATACCTCAGAACTAGTCTTGGGGTAGCTTCAGGAAAATCATGGAAGGTGGGTCCACACGTTTGTCATCTTATTTCGTGTAATACGTTTTATTACTTAATGACAATGTTAACACTACAATTTATAAACTTATCAAGGAAATCAGAAGTGTGATCAAGATTGAACAGTCTCAAATCCATTTTCTTTTTTAATCGATCAAAGCAGGAATAGCACAATAGGGTGTAGAGCTTTAAATCAGGAAAGAAATGGAACCCAGCGTAGTTGCAATAAGGTATGTAAACGAACGACTGATGTGGATAGATTTGACAGTGTCTAGCAAGAAAATTAGGATTGTGTCAGTATATTCGCATTGTGAAGGGACAGATCAAGATAAGATGGATAGTTTTTATGAGGCACTCAGTGATGTAGTTGTTAGAGTAAAGGACAAGGACAGTGTTCTGCTCATGGGTGATTTTAACGCCAGGATTGGAAATCGAACAGAAGGGTATGAAAAGGTTATGGGTAAATTTGGAGAGGATATGGTGGCCAACGAACGGGAAACAACTCTTGGATTTCTGTGCCAGTATGGGCTTAGTAATCACAAACTCCTTTTTTAAACATAAGAACATTCACTGGTATACTTGGGAAGGCAGGGGAACCAGATCTGTCATTGACTATATAATAACAGATCAGGAATTCAGGAAGGCTGTGAGGGACTCACGTGTATTCAGGGGATTCTTTGATGACACTGATCATTATTTAATCTGCAGTGAAATTGGGATTGTGAGGCCGAAAGTGCAGGAGGTCAGGTCAGAGTGGAGAAACTTCAGGATAAGGAAATCAGGCACAAGTACATAACAGCGATCTCAGAAAGGTACCACTTAGTTGAATGTAGTCGATTACAGTCATTGGAAAAGGAATGGACAAGGTACAGGGACACAGTACTAGAAGTGGCTAAAGAATGTCTTGGAACAGCAGTGTGTAAAAATAGGATGAAGCAAACAGCTTGGTGGAATGATACAGTCAAGGCAGCCTGTAAAAGGAAAAAGAAGGCGTATCAAAAATGGCTACATACCAGAACCCAGGTAGACAGAGAAAGTTATGTTGAAGAAAGAAACAAAGCCAAACAGATAATTGCAGCATCCAAAAAGAAATCGTGGGAAGACTTTGGAAACAGGTTGGAGACTATGGGTCAAGCTGCTGGAAAACCATTCTGGAGTGTAATTAGCAGTCTTCGAAAGGGAGGTAAGAAGGAAATGACAAGTATTTTGGACAGGTCAGGAAAACTGCTGGTGAATCCTGTGGATGCCTTGGGCAGATGGAGGAAATATTTTGAAGAGTTGCTCAATGTAGGTGAAAATGCGATGAGTAATGTTTCAGATGTCGAGGTAGAATGGGATAGGAATGATGATGGAAATAGGATCACATTTGAGGAAGTGGAAAAATGGTCAATAGATTGCAGAGGAATAAAGCGGCTGGGGTGGATGAAATTAAGTCGGAACTCATCAAATACAGTGGAATGTCAGGTCTTAAATGGCTACACAGGATAATTGAAATGGCTTGGGAGTCAGGACAGTTTCCAACAGACTGGACAAAAGCAGTAATCACACCAATCTTTAAACATGGAAACAGAAAAGATTGTAACAACTACAGAGGTATCTCTTTAATCAGCGTTGTGGGTAAAATCTTCTCAGGTATTGTTGAAAGGAAAGTGCGAGTATTAGTTGAGGACCAATTGGATGAAAATCAGTGTGGGTTTAGGCCTCTTAGAGGTTGTCAGGACCAGATCTTTAGCTTACGGCAAATAATGGAGAAGTGCTATGAATGGAACAGGGAATTGTATCTATGCTTTATAGATCTAGAAAAGGCATATGACCGGGTTCCTAGGAGGAAGTTATTGTCTGTTCTATAAGATTATGGAATAGGAGGCAAACTTTTGCTAGCAATTAAAGGTCTTTACATGGATAGTCAGGCAGCAGTTAGAGTTGACGGTAAATTGAGTTCATGGTTCAGAGTAGTTTCAGGGGTAAGACAAGGCTGCAACCTGTCTCCACTGTTGTTCATATTATTTATGGATCATATGTTGAAAACAATAGACTGGCTGGGTGAGATTAAGATATGTGAACACAAAATAAGCAGTCTTGCAAATGCGGATGACTTAGTTGTGATCGCAGATTCGATTGAAAGTTTGCAAAGTAATATTTCAGAGCTATATCAGAAATGTAAGGACTATGGTATGAAGATTAGCATCTCCAAAACGAAAGTAATGTCAGTGGGAAAGAAATATAAACGGATTGAGTGCCAAATAGGAGGAACAAAGTTAGAACAGGTGGACGGTTTCAAATCCTTAGGATGCATATTCTCACAGGATGGCAACATAGCGAAAGAACTGGAAGCGAGGTGTAGCAAAGCTAATGCAGTGAGCGCTCAGCTACGATCTACTCTCTTCTGCAAGAAGGAAGTCAGTACCAAGACTAAGTTATCTGTGCACCGTTCAATCTTTCGACCAACTTTGTTGTATGGGAGCGAAAGCTGGGTGGATTCAGGTTACCTTATCAACAAGGTTGAGTTTACGGATATGAAAGTAGCTAGGATGATTGCAGGTACTAGTAGATGGGAACAATGGCAGGAGGGTGTCCACAATGAGGAAATCAAAGAAAAACTGGGAATGAACTCTATAGATGTAGCAGTCAGGGCGAACAGGCTTAGATGGTGGGGTAATGTTACACGCATGGGAGAAGCAAGGTTACCCAAGAGACTCATGGATTCAGCAGTAGAGGGTAGGAGGAGTCGGGGCAGACCGAGGAGAAGGTACCTGGATTCGGTTATGAATGATTTTGAAGTAATAGGTTTAACATCAGAAGAGGCACCAATGTTAGCACTGAATAGGGGATCATGGAGGAACTGTATAAGGGGGGCTATGCTCCAGACTGAACGCTGAAAGGCATAATCAGTCTTAAATGATGATGATGATGATGATGATGGTGCTGAATCGATCCCTTAAGAATTATGCGATCAAAACAGGCCAGAAATATCTGAAGTACTGACTTCCCGAAAACAAAACTGTTACATTAACTGAGCGTGGCTGCTAGCGGGTTCAACAAACAGTCTTATCATTCAGATGAATTACAGTAAGAATTGCTTATTTCACGAGAAGAATACAATATTGACAATTCTCGTCCCTCCTTTTTACTTGTAGCTATTTGTCACAAAAAGCAAAGTCTTTCTGAAATGGATGAAGATAGCGTCAGTGATGATGATCCACAAAATAAGGTGACGTCGAACATACACGCATACACGACCCCAGTACATGTCTTGATGACGTATATAAGAGACTCAGAAGAAAGTCTTGACACCACAAGCAAACTACACAGACAAACACAAATGGGCGCAAAGCATACTACGCAACCAAACTGTGCAACAAGGAGTGTAGCAGGGAACAAAGTACTAGATGCTACCATAGCCGATCATGTCGGTTGGTGCTGTGAAAGAAACCTGTGGCTTTTGTAGTCTTTCGAAATTCGGCTTGCAGTTGACTTTATTAGATCGTAGATACCTACTTGAAAGGTAGCATTTATAATTTTAACTAACAGTTTGCTGTGGCTTCATGTCTAATTTTCTTGTTATTAAATTATTAGATACTTACCTCATCCTATTGTGGTTGATATAGAATGTTAATTATAATATCTCTGGCTTAGTAAAACGCCATTGTGAACAGTGCTCATGATCAGCAACACCTAATGGCCAAAGACTCAGCTGTTTGTACTGCGCTTGTAGGCACAGTGCCCTATAGACACCTCTACATCGCATAATATTAGGATTTATTACAATTTTATAGCGTTTATGTGCTACAAATTTTATTTCTCCTTTTACTAACTTTAAGAATACAGGTCTGTTGCTTATTAGAAGCTTCTCAGATAATGTTAATTAACGCTATTACAAATAATGTTGTTAACCTATCATGGTGATCAAATGTTTAATATGCATATCTTCCTTTAGATCAATCTGGCGATGATCATTACGAGCGGAACCTGTCATTGAACAAAACAAATAATTGCTGTCATAGACTGGATTTTCACAAGTTGTCAAACACTGGACCGTTATCATCTTCAAGGAGACCATGTCATCCATCATGACTAACCCTCGTTCGTACAGTTACAAGTTTGGTCTGCAAACATTACGCTTTTTCACGTTAAGGTCAGTGTTTAGGCCTTAATTTAGAAGCCTTCATGACATCATTCCAGAAAATAACGCAAGACGGCATGTTACATCTGCTTTTCTGACCTACCTAGTTTCGAAAGGTGTCCGAATTTCGATTGTTGTAAGAGCTCTTACGCACTGTAAACATCTGATTGTCACTTGGCGAGGAGCTGGCACACCATCACTCGTTAGCCATTTACGATTTATGAATGATGGCTTACGTGGGGCTGAAGCTGCACGGAATGAAGTACCTATATCGGTCATTGATACCGAGTTCGATTTAGTCCATCCGAGTTAGGGCCATTATTGCCGTCTGAGATGGTAGCTCGCAGCACCAAATTTCGACTTTGTACTTAGCTAAGTCACCTATAAATTTAATCATACATTAGTCCCAGTATTCTTCGAAAGCACAATAAGTTAAATTTTGTTGATAGAAATCCTCACTTGTATAGCAATCCGAATAGACAATAGTGTAGATTATAGTTCCTGGGAGAGTGCACTTAATCCCTTCGCCGAACAACCCTAGGATTATACAACAGAAAGCAGCAATTACTGCCAGCCGTATAGCGCCGAATTAGGAATTCCATTTGCTCCCTTTTACTGTCTCATACACTGAAAATTTTCACCTGGAAATTCTCGGAACGTACTGCGTTCGTGAAATTGGAAACATAGATTACGCTAATTGTCTTCCTGATTGAAACTGGGCGAGCCACACCTGTGCGTTTACCTGTGACTCATTAACGGTGACGCAGCCCTGCCTGCTTGCTACTCTCCGGCAGCGTGTCGGCTTCCATTACCAGAAATACCGAAGGTGAAATACATGGATAGGCATTGACAGTGCTGCACACAAACGAAGAATCACAGCCAGCTGGAAATCAGAGGTATAAAAAGCAAACGGCACGATCACAACACAGGTATCACAGCTATACAATAAAACAAATTCTCAAAAAAGTAGATATGTTTTACGAAATAAATTGTCTACAACTATGAGAATAGATTAGATAAATACCTTTGTATGATACTCGAAATCATGTACAGCAAATGAGGGGTGTCAGATGTTTCTTAAATCTGTTTTATTTGTTAATTTTAGGCAAATCGTTTCACAAAACTCTTGACCATTATTTTTATTTTTTTTATTTTCAAGTTTTCTTCAGAAACCATTATATATATATATATATATATATATATATATATATATATATATATATATATATATATATATATATATATAAATCGGCACTCTATTATTAATAAGGGTAAATATTCTAGAAAGCATAAAATTTCAGTTTACGCTGTAATTTGATGTTTAGTTAATGTTTTGAACACGAAAGAAATAATTCTACGACTTCTGCGTCAATGTAACCTTTTTATGCACAAAACTGCTAGGCCTTGAATAATTTTTTGACAGTTCATTACACCGGCAACTTTTCGTGAGGTACAGTAAATGCATCTGCAGTTGCTAGTACGAGCAACCTCCAGCTGTAGAATGAATTGAGGACACTGAAAATTTGTTCCGGACTGGGACTCGAACCTCAATGTCCCACTAGTCATTGGCGGGTCGCCTTGTTTTAAATCTCATTTCGCTCGTTATTTTTCGTTGCATTTGTTTGGGGCGGACGTTCCATGGCACCTGTTTAATTAAGTTCACTGATGAGCCGTTCACTCAGTTTCTTTATTACAGAGGGCAGCTCACTCTGACCGAACATGCTGAACTACCGCGGCGGCATCATTTCTGCTACCCGTGCACGCTTCATGGCCTGACCCAAATTTCCGTATGATATCGACGATGTGTCACAAAAATTTTCTTGTACACATCCTGTGATGATGATGATGATGAGTGCCATACTTCTTTACAGAGCGTAGGGGAGCGACGCGGGAGACCCGCGCCGCCTTACTAGGCAAGGTCCTAGAGGAGGTGGTTTGCCATTGCCTTCCTCCGACCGTAATGGAGATGAAATATGATGATGATGACGACACAACAACACCCAGTCATCTCGAGGCAGGAAAAATCCCTGACCCCGCCGGGAATCGAACCCGCGACCCCGTGCTCGGGAAGCGAGTACGCTACCGCAAGACAACGATCTCACGTAAAACGGACATCCACTGCAGCCCGAATGAATGTTGCATCGTACTTCTTCCAAATACAGCCACTGCAATAAAGTAATCCACGAAGTACTACAGGTTTCCAGAGAATGACTAATTAAATTTCTCCTAATTAGCTGATTACTTTCAGGCAAATAGATCTGGTTCAAATGGCTCTGAGCACTATGGGACTTAACATCTATGGTCATCAGTCCCCTAGAACTTAGAACTACTTAAACCTAACTAACCTAAGGACAGCACACAACACCCAGTCATCACGAGGCAGAGAAAGTCTCTAACCCCGCCGGTAATCGAACCCGGGAACCCGGGCGTGGGAAGCGAGAACGCTACCGCACGACCACGAGCTGCGGACAAAATAGATCTGCTTTTGCAGAACTAGACCTCATGCTTCGCGGTTTCGTAGTCTGTCGACTTACCTGTCTCCGTTTGGCTTCGAACATTCGGACGGAAATGCCTTGTGTCACTTTCCCTCAAATAACTATTTAAGTTTTTCTCAGCTAAACTGATTAAAGGAATAAAACTTCTACAAAACGAAATCTCACGTTGATCATTTGATACCCCATTTGCCTCTTTCCCACTTTTCGTTCGGCTATGAAAATTCGGAAAATAGTTTTCCTTCAAATTACTAATTACGTTTTTCGGAAGTACAGTAGAACCCCTCTAATCCGACCTTAGATGGTCCGTCACTCCGGTTAATCCGACTATGCTGAGGCTCGCGAGCCTGTGCCAACTTGTCACTGATTGGACGCCTGTCGGGCCATTGTTGCGGTGTCTATCGCTGTGCATATTGTTATACTGTACGTTATTGTGCAGTTTTATCCTTTGTTGGGATTAAACTTCGTTGTTTGCTTTATTCCGTGTTCTCTACCGTACTTATTACTGTAGATTCACTGTGTGTACAGTTGTCTGTTTTTGAACATGTCTGGATTCGAACGTAAACACGTACCTCTTTCACTAAATGAAAAATTAGCAGTGCTACAAAGACTAGACGAAGGAGATTCGCTACAAAAAGTTGCGACAATTAAGGATTGGAGGAAGAATCGGCAAGACATTGACTCCTATACAGTTACGATTGATGGTGAAAACACTCTGAAGAATCGCAAAACATGAAAAAAGCCTAAACTTGAACTGCTTGATAACGCATTATGGATATGGTTTTGTCAAGAAAGAAGGAAAGGAACTCCAATATCCTGGCCAATTCTCAAAGAAAAAGCGATAGTTTTGCACAAAAAACTGGAAGCCGTAAGTAAATTTGCTGCCAGTAAAGGCTGGATTGATCCTTGGAATACTCGTCAAAAATGTATCCCTGACTTTTTTTCCAAGTAATTTGTTTTCGCTTTTACTGTAAAAACAATGCATACAGTATAATCATTTCTTAGTTTATACATACAGTAGTTTATTTCTTTGTAAAAAATTACTTTTTTTATATACAGTGCAATAAACATTTTTTAGTTTACAGTATATATCGTTTATACGTTATTATGTACAGTACAGTGCTGTAATTTGTTTGTCGTTTTTCCTTTTAAAACCAATACATATTATAGTGTGTGTAGACGTTTTTTAGTTAATATACTGTTTAACACTGTGTAAAAAACATTTTTTATATTACTGTAGACATCTTATAGTTCTTAAATCGTTTAATTTTTTGTACTAAATGTCTTTTTATATTTTCTGCGATAAATGTTAGATTTTTCGGATAATCCGACCTTTTTCTCGTTCCAACGATAGTCGAAGGTGACGGATTAGTGGGGTTCTACTGTACTTTGATTACTTTCAAGCAATTAAAACATTTTACGCTACTTGACCTCACACCGGTCCGTTTGATAGCCCCATTTTTTCATTTCTCACTCTTCGTTTGGCTATGAAAATTCGGAAAACAATTCAGTATAATTTTTAGGTACTGTTGTTTTTTGTTCTGCTCAGATATTTGACAAAAAACACACTGTGTTTCCCAAAATAATTCTTCCCATTTGAGAACACTGTATATTTCATATGAATGAAGATAAGAACTTTGCGTAGGGTTTATGATACTGTACACGTACGACTACAAAGCTTTTACGTATTTTCAAAAGAACCATCCAATTTTAGAAGGGTATATATCAACATGCATGTGTGTACATCCAACTTTGGGGTACTTTTTACTGTTGAATCGATTAGTTAAAAAAGTGATCATGTCCATTTCTTCAAATTGCTTTTACTGGAGATAACTGAGTCTTATATCTGTACGGATAGTTTGATACAAGAGCGTGTCATGTCCTGTCATGCCCATTAGAATGTAACTGATTTAGAAAAGAAATAATATCCAAACAACAAGCTGAGGCAAAGAAACTTTTACAAACGTGTATGACGAGCAGAAAGTATTTTATCAAAGTGTCTGTTAGCGGCCAGCGTAGGATGAACAAGGTAAAGATGATGCATACCCACCTTTATCTGCTTTGTGGTATTTTGCTTGTGGTTGTATTTATATGCCCACATCACACTCTTTTGTTGCTGTAAAGAACATGAATGACATACGTTTTCATGACACAATCCTTCCACTGCAAACAAAACGCTGGTTGCCCCAGCAACATCATCAGATTCGAGAAGGAGTCACTTCTAGTACATTCATATTCGATTAGCCATAGACGATGGCTAACATGTGTTGTAATGATGTGCGTTGTTTCACCCTGGGCCAGTTGCTGCATGCTTAAACCCATTGTGTAGTAAAACCGCTTTTTATATCTTCTGAAAAATTTATTATCAGGGACATGATAACTTCTCCAACTCAGCGATTCTGTTACGTTTCGGGTGAAAGTTTCCATTTACCTTTCACAAATGTTCAATGTAGCAACCTCCTGCAACACCACTAACACTTCATGTTTGTCCAAGGGTTTCTGGCATTACATTCACTCCTGCTGCAATATGATGTGGTAGTTCGTCCAAAGATTTTGGTTGGGAAGACACATAGATGTTTTCTTCCGTAACTGCTACAAAAAACTACACGTTGGGAGATCAGGCGACCTTGGGGGGCAACGATGTAAATTGAGAGCCGCCCTTGCGGTATGTCTACCACTAGTGTCTCTTTTGTCACATGAGCTTTGTTCATAAACTATGTAGTTCTCGCCTCTAAGGTAGTGCAGATAAATTGTCCCAGCACACAAATGAAATACAAGTAAAATGATTTTAAAGCTATGTAGGAAAATCAGATAGTAGCAGTTAACTTTTTGTTTTTCGCACCAAGAGTTTATAACACACACTGCGAACAGTGAGGGAAAGAGATAGAGAAAGAGAGAGAGAGAAAGAGAGATGGGGTGGTGGAAGGGTGAGAGAGTGACAGAAACAAAGACACTCTGTGACAGACGAATATGTTGCTTCTGTTTAGAATAGAGTGAACAGGGTAGAGAGAACGTGGACTGTCGACAGGAGTGGCATCCGTCAGTGAGTGAAAATGCATAAACTGGACTATAGAGTTTTAAACGTGGAACAATTTCTATGTAATTACGAAGATGCAATTAATCGATGTGTACAATAGGTAATTATTTGTTCTTCATGGAGAAAGGTTTTTTTTTTTTTTTGAGGACTCGTCTGGAATAGTGATAGTGATTTTTACACTAAAATGATTTCGTAGGAAATGAAATATTGAAATTTAGGTGAATGCAAGAAATATTGTTTGGTTTTATAAAGACAGAAGGCTGTTTAAAAATAAATATTGTTACGTTCTAGACATCAGTACATTGCATGTTATTCGAAATACTTTAAGCTGGTGTGGTCTCCTGACCTTCATTTCTTACATATTCCGTTCTCACAATAGTACTCTGCCCATCAAGACGCTTCACTCGAACAGAAACTCGATAAGGTAGAGCCAATTTTGTATGAATTCATGTACGCGATATGCTAATCTAATAAGTAAATTACAAGAGCGCACTGAGGTTGAAAAACATCGAGCCTGGCGTACACAACATGACGGCCACAGGAATTTTCGGTCTAAAGAGGAAACCAGCCCACTGGGAAGACCGTCCCTTCAGAGGGCTGGGTCAACAAGATACCTACTTCGGCCGGAGCGACCGCTCAGAGAGAAGACAGCTTTTACCTGCGTTCGACTTAAAAGCAAATTCCGCTAAATTGTGTGGAAGCGCCCAGAAGACGCATTTTTCCGTGAACCGATTGCGTAGTTACGGAGTTCTCACAGGAGGACAGTAAACGCCTAACAGAGATGCTACAGATTGCTGCATTGGTCGACTCAAACGAAACGCTATTCTCCCATTTATAAGAGCAACACTGAATGGTGGAATATTTCTGACGCAAACAGCCAGAGGAGTGAGGGAAGACTGTGAATTATATACACTGGGAACTTCTCCAGAAAAGAGGGCTGTTCCGTTGTCACTGTTGGAGGGGGAACACAAAAGGAGAGTGAGTGCGCTCGTACATGTACACAAAGAGTGAGGAACAAAGTCTCTCCTCAGTACATCACTGGGAGAGCACCTCCGTCATTATTGAATCAGAGTGACACTCTATATTGAGTCGCTCGCGATTAAGTGTTGTTCACTGTGTTGGCCACCACACTTATTGTGCGGTGTGAACATGGACAGAGTAGTAGTTAAACGCCTGTGAGCGGGTATTGAGTTGCATCATGATGGACTGGTTATCAGACTGGTGTACCACACCAATAGTTAGACTAGGGGAAGATAGGAGTCCTTGACTTCATCAAGGCATAGGGAAAGTTTGATTGGCGAAGGTCAATCCAGATAGAAAGAGATAGTTGTGTTATTTGTCAGCAGCGAGCGATGCAGGCAGCAGTCGTCGCAACTCACGGTATTGTGCGCTACAGTGTATGCGGGCCCCATCTCTCCTCCCTAACAGTGTACACCACTACATTTGTCATGCGACAGCCTTGACCGTACATAGAAAAGTTATTCAAGTTGTGTAGCCGCAGCTCTCAGCCATTCCGCCGAGTAAATAACATTCGTAAAGAAAAGGGAGAAAAGAATATTTCCACACTTTGTAAAATAATAGCACTCCTATCTATAAGAGGCAATATACTGTTCCGAAAAGAAACCGGATATTTATTATCATTTTATAAGCAAATGTTTCCCTTGAGTTCTCAGAATTTTTTATAATGAATAATTTTTTTCGTTCGTTTAATGCTTTTCTTAAACTAACTAGCAATACTCCCATAGACAAGTATCTCACTAGTTACGTAAGAATATGGAGAATATTTTTGTGTCTTTCCTTACAGCAGACGACTCCAGAAGATATTTGTTGCTGAATGTTTTTCAAGCAGTTCTTGCTGGTATATTAGGAGCGTCTGTCTGACTTCTGTAGTAGTGTGAGGTGGAAATTGTTTCTTGCAGGAGCCAAAGGGTTATTGTTGGTTCAATTCATTGCGTAACTTGACAAAATGAAACCCACACACTCACATAAAATGGCGACACTGCCAGGATAGGTAAAACTGCCAGGATAGGTAAAATAGGTACGTTACCAAGACAAAAACTTGTGAGAATAGGTGATATATGATAGTTAGGTACGACAGGTCGCAGCATTATCACTTTGAAAAAATTTTCTTTCATGTATTAAGGAATTATTTGCAAAGATTATGTATTAGAATAGATACCAGTACTGCAGAAAGTAGAATTGTATGGACAAGGTCTTGTGTTATTGTGCTGGAAAATTTTGGATTCTTACGATTTTTGAGTACCTGTTAGGGCATAGGAGTTTCAAGTGATAGACGCAGATGCTAAGCGATGCAGAGATGCAGACTGACGCAGTATCAAATAAGTTATAATTAAGAAGTAACATTTTTCTCCCTTTACAAGAGCACAGGTGGAGATTGGGGACTATCAGAGCAGATAGAACTGCCAAGAAGTCACGACGTTGTTGTTGGTTCAACCAACTGGTAAGTGGTCGTACACTTTTGTAGATAGGACTGTGGTGTGTTGAAAGAACTTCCATGTTAACTAGAGCAAAAGCCGGAAGGTTGCGTGATATACGGCAGGTAGACAAAATGGGGGAAAATCAATCAGAAAACAGCAAATAAACGAGCTTGTTGAGAATAGGACAGACGGTGAACCTGAGAATAGGACAGATGGTGAATCAGAGAATAGGACAGTCGGTGAGCAGCAGAATCAACAGACTGAGTTACACTGGGATACAATTGAGACAGGACAGATGGGAATCGAAAGGACGAGAACATCGAATTCCCAGAATACGAAATTCCGCGGTAGGCCACATTCGGGGCCAGAAACAGACAGTCCACCCAGGAAATGGTAAAGATTAGCAGCGAAACGAGCCGAGGAAACGCGTTTGTTTGGTGCATATTCATAGACAGAATACGCGCCAATACAGTTAATGAATCGGCAGTTAGCTGACGTCCAAAGAGAAGTAGACAGTGAGGAAGAGGGGGAACATTTAGAATACGTCGAACCTCTCGTACACATTGTACATATGCCTCAGCAACCGGCACAGAATCTTCTGGAGTTACGAGTGCCACGATAAGGTTCCGTTACAGACGCAGCCGTACCTGCAAACACAAGACATACACAACAAAGAGGGCAGAATGCGGAGTTGTTTCCACCACGTATTGGTTCAATGACCTACGCAAGTAGTCCTCAACACAGAGAACAACAGAAGGAGAAGCGAAGGCGGCACGAATTGCTGCAGTTATCAAACTTAGAAACGCCACAGCATAGCGCAGTAAACGACGTAACTGACCGAATAGAAAACAACAGAACGAGAACACACAGTTCAGCAGAGGGCAGTGTTACAGGACAGGACGCAATCATGGAGATATTACAAAAAATGAACGATAGTATGACGAAACAGAACTCGGATTTGAAAGAGAATAATCATAACTTGAGACAAGAAAAAAAAATGGTTCAAATGGCTCTGAGCACTATGGGACTTAACATCTATGCTCATCAGTCCCCTAGAACTTAGAACTACTTAAACCTAACTAACCTAAGGACATCACACAACACCCAGTCATCACGAGGCAGAGAAAATCCCTGACACCACCGGGAATGGAACCCGGGAACCCGGGCGCGGGAAGCGAGGACGTTACCGCACGACCACGAGCTGCGAACTGAGACAAGAGATAAAGACACAGATTCTACAGGTCAAAATCCAGATGGAAGAAGGGATCGCTAGAACTGATAGTCAGATCACACAGATAAACAAAGACGCGAAAGAATCTAGAGAAAGAATTCAGTTACTAACACAAAGTCTGCAGCAATTACACACTGACGTGGACAAGGTCCAATTGAACATCGTAAACGTTGACAAAAAGGTGGAACGTTTTACGAAAAAAGTCACTCGAACCGCAATACAAATTTCGGAAGAACAATCAATACAAAACAAGGTCGCAAAGGTTGCATTAAAAAAATATGATCAGCGGATCAATAAAATAGAACTTAAAAACAAAGATCAGTTTGAAAAGCTTTGAACAGAGTTGATACAAACTATCGAAGAAAAGATCGAGACCGATTACACCTGTAGCGAAACAACTGACACGTCAAGCATGAACTCAGTACACGAACACGCGCCTTCTAAGAAAGTTCAAGTAGAACCAAGGCTAGACGTAACACTCGCACAGAAATCGAAACAGAAAATCCCGATTAAAGTAATACATGACATACCACAGAACCAGGCACTGGATCTAGAAAAACAGGAAACATACAGTCAGCCGATACCAATAGGAAGACAGGCGACTGAACCAGTAAAACGACGAGAGCAGAAACACACGAACAAGACTTTTGTTCACCAATGATACGATATGGCGCGTATATCAGTCAGGAAATTCAGAATAGACAGACAGGCAGTAGATTACCAGAGAATAAACACGACGACACAAGCAGTGACAAATTATTTGAGTACATGAATCAGCCACAAACCGGATTTGTGAGTAGATATGATATAGACCACTTCCTTACAGTTAGAAAATTTCAACATTTCAAGGAAAAGGCGGTAGCTTGCATGCACGCACATTCGTCGATCAATTTCAAGTAGGCTTACCAAACCACAGGAATGTGCTCACAGACTTCACTTCATTTGTGCACACATGTCAGGGACAGTAGCAGAGGTGATGCAAAAGGTGGCGGCTACCTCTACGTCTTACCTACAGTTCAGAACAGCATTGCTTGAAAGATATTGGTCTAAGGAGGCGCAAAACAAAATTAAATACGAGTTACATCAGATGAAACCGTATGAAAACTCAGGGGAGAAAAGCGTGGTAAAATTCTTTGACACAATGGACAAAAAGAATCAATGCCTAGACAAACCATACAGTAACGGAGAGCTGATACGTCTATGTAGAATGAAGTTACCGGTAAAAACTCAACAGGCGACAGTGGGAAAAAATGAAAATACTGAAGAATCGAAAGAGGTCTTAATGAAACTTGAATTCATGTTTAAAGAAGACGAGGTGAAAGAAAACAGAAAGGAGAGGGAACAGCAAAAGGAGAGGACTAGGAACGAATATTCCAATAACAATAATGGTAACCCTAATACCAGTAATTTCAGGCAATTTAACAGACCAGGACAGTGGCATAATGGAGGCAACTGGCATAGAAACGAGAACCAGAAGAATTGGTACCGAAATAGGAACGGTAATGGATACTCATACAGTGGTGGATATAGGTTTAGCAATCAAAATGCCAACAGTCAAGGGTACTTTGACAGAGGTCACGATGTCAGAAACAGCAACTGGCGAGACCAAGGCGCAAATAATTACACAGGAAATTATGGTCCATAGAGACAAGAACATCACAGCAAAGAGAAACCAGAAGTAGAAGTTAGGTCACCGAATACTGAAAAACATAAAGATTGAGGTGAAAAATGCGGAAGAGGTTAGACAAACTAACGTCCACCCTATCTTATACTAACCACTAAATAAAAGGTAAATTAATAGATCAACAGAACAACACAATTAAAAGAAAAAAAGGGGACACAAGACAAACTAACAATCTCTTGTAGTTTTGATATCCTGCAACATGCACACAAACAAGAAATGACACGCAACCCATAATTGGATGAAGAAGTGGTAGGAGATAATTAGAATAAAGAAATATATCAATCTAATAATTTTGCTACTATCAGAAAATTTTGCATTATATAAAGTCAGAGTTTTCTTGTAAATAACGATAGCAAATATATGTAAAACAAAAATTGTACATATTTCTATGTGTCAGAGGGACATTGCCACCAACGTAAATTGCCAGCTCCCTCAACACCAGATGCTTCGAGATAGCGACGGGGAGGGTACAGAAAAAAGCACTTAGGGCAATGAACAACGCCACACTGGAAATACCAGTGCAACCAGGCTGGACTTCAGAAAAACAACGCGCAGCATCGACATGTCATATGCGACGATACTGCTACTTTACGGACAAGTGTCGGGAGAATCAGGATACGGTGAGACTACGAAGTAGGTACAAGAAATAAACTCATCAACTTATATTTGGAAAGGCAGTCAGATCCTACAAATACTATATCTCTCCTACATTAAACTTTACATATTCCTAGCCCAAGAAGAACAGAAGAATGCAAAAAGAAAAGAAGAACAGAAGATGCGAGACGAAGAGAGCAAGATACCTTTCTCTCCTATCCTACAAATAAAATTGTTACAAGCGTTGTTCCATGAACTTAGAACATTAACATGGTAACTACTACAACCACCTTTCCAAAAATGAACCTTGAATGTCAAACCAACACAAACTAACGTCAAACAGAATATTAAGCGGTACCTACAAACATTACCCAGAAATGGCAACTTGCGACAGTCATCGAACTGCCATACCGCAGCAGGTGTGACAGCAAAGGGGTACCAAGACATCACCATATACTCAATAAACCTGAGTCATCATCATCGGTTAAAAATACCACTTCATGATGACAACATCAACAAAGGAGACCCGGCATTGCATGCTAGAGTCCCTCTCACATGAATTGTGACGCCCATATAAATGAGTCAACACCTTCCAGCACTTCCATGGGGATCGTCAAACAAAGGAAAGGTCAGAGTAAATACAACCAGTGTAGATTACAAAAATTAGATTTGACAAACCCCAGACGTAAATTTTTTGACAAGGGGGGGAGGGGGGGATGATAGGTGGCGTGGTCTTGTGACCTTCATTTCTTACATATTCCGTCCTCACAACTGTACTCTGCACATCAAAACACACTCACAGTACTTCTGTTGATTTTTCTTCTAGATTTCATCTTGCTACTTTCCTTTAAAGATTTCAGTTGTAGTTTTTGCCAGTAATAATTCTTGTGTATTGCTGCTGCTGTAAGCAAGTTATTGCAAGCACATTCCACGTATGTGGGGGACTGATTACGTCCATGTTTTCAGAAATCACTTAGGTTGGGGTCTATTCACCAAGTAAGTAAAATAAAATTACATTGCACGGGAGTTGGTCGCAGGTCAGACGTGAATTGCAGCAGTAGCGATTGGTCGATGGTAATCAAGAGATCCTAGCGTGTGAGCGATAGACTCGAAGAAACGTCCTTCAAAATGTAAATATGGGTTGTTTTCCACAATCGGCTAACTGCAGTTTATCTTTAACGGGAAGCCACAGCTGTAATTCCTAAAATTCATAGCGGTTAACACGATTGTTCATTGCCTTATCAACAATAAACTCACCTAATTTGTTACTGATACTAATCTTGGCCCAGTATCCACAAGACCAACTTAAAAATACTCCTAACATGAAGTTACTTAGTTTGCCCCTCAGATGAAGTTAGATACCTGCAGTCTCTTTTTGTGCACTAGCAACAAACATGGAGACTATATAGCAGTTGAATCCGGAATGGCTTGAAACGGAAACGTCACAGAAAAGCACGAAGGACACATACAGAATCAACGGTTATTTCTAAGCTGGCACGATGACTAGAAACCTGTGTTAAACTTTGGTGAATGCTGTCTACGTCTTTGACGAGTAAACAGGAATGACTTGTGGATTTCCTCACGTGTAGCAGGACCACTGTTTAGAATCTGCTGCTCCTGTCACCATATATTTGAACTGTGAAAACCGCAGAGGCGTCATATCGGCAAACACCATACTGCTTGGTGTAGCAACCGGACCTGTTGTAACAGAGAATGCCAAACTCTGTCTGTTGCCGTATTATCGCCATGTGTACTTGACGCACATTACACGATGCATGAGGTGTTAGTAGCTCCAGGGAGACCCGTACTCACAGCCGCATTGACATGTAATTCATAAATGGTCCAGTCACGTTAATGTGGCAGTCACCTATATTTTACGTCAAACCTGTAATAACCACTTACAGACCGCAGGTGGCAGCAGTAGCTGTGGAAGGTAGATAAAGTGTGTGTATGATCATTTGCTTGCAGGACACGGGCGGAAAAATTTCCGAAATGGTCTTGGCAAAATGGCGCTATCTAAAGCGGGCACCGGGGCAACTGTTATGCACCACGAGCTACAGTTGACAGGGTGAACGACGGCTACAGAGATGTGTACGGGCAAACAGACGTGCAACTGTTGGACAACATACAGCCCAGATGAACCAAGGGGCTACCAACTTTGTCTCCTCAACGGCTGTTCAGCGGACGTTACTGTTCATGGGCCTCCGCAGTGTGCCTGGTTTATGCACCCATGCTGACTGCTGTTCATATTCAACGAAGGCTCGAAATTGCACGTCAATACTGCTACTGAATATTCAATGAATGGCTAATAGGTGGCCTCATCAGATTAATCTCGTGTTATGCATCATCGGACAGATGCATGTGCGACCTGAAGAGTCTGAAAGCAAACACTCAGAAGCCACAAGGAAGATTTATGGTCTGGGGAATGTTTTCATGGATTTTTCTGGGTGATGTTGCCATTCTGGAAGGCACAGTGGATTAACACTACGTCCACCCCTACACTCAGTCTGTTTTTCCTAGGCACCATGGCATCTAACAGCAGGACAATGCAACATGTCAGCCGGCTCTCAGTGAAAGTGCGTAGTTCGAAGAACACCTGGGTGTGTTTACTGTACTTCCCTAATCGACAAACGGTCGGTTCACCACGATACATCTGTACGCGCCATTGGCCCTCAATTGAGAAACCTAGCACAGCTGGAGTCGACACGGTTCTACATCCCCGTCGGTGGTTTCCAGAACCCCACTGACGCTCTTCCCACACATCTAGCAGCGGTCTTAGCTTCAAAAGGTGGGTTGTTCAGGCTTTTGACAGGTGGTCACATTACTGTGACTGGGCAGTATAAGGGACGTCAAAATAAACTTTTAGTTTAGCTACGTAAGATAAATTTACCACAAGTTTCTCTCTTTCTTCATGCAGAAAATGTAATGTTTTGTAATTGAATGCATATCTTTGGAACAGCCTGCACAATATCTGAAAATCATATGTATGCTAGGGACAACAGTCAGATGCCAGAAACAACATTCGGTCGGAGTGGCCGTGCGGTTCTAGGAGCTGCAGTCTGGAGCCGTGCGACCGCTACGGTCGCAGCTTTGAATCCTACCTCGGGCATGGGTGTGTGTGGTGGCCTTAGGTTTGTTAGGTTTAATTAGTTCTAAGTTCTAGGCGACTGATGACCTCAGAAGGTAAGTCGCATAGTGCTCAGAGCCATTTGAACCATTTGAACCAAAAACAACAGTGTTGGGTACTACAGATGTGAGTACGAAATACAGTGAGGTACGAAGCTTTGAGAGATATGGTACTCCGTCTTATCCCCTTGTGTGGAATCTCGAGATTACCCGATGTCACTGAATTTGAACATTATAAACACAGAGATTCCCATGTGGGTCATCATACAATAATGATAAAATTGTGTACCTAAACTGTGCTGTCCTCCCCCCATGAACCATGGACCTTGCCGTAGATGGGGAGGCTTGCGTGCCTCAGCGATACAGATAGCCGTACCGTAGGTGCAACCACAACGGAGGGGTATCTGTTGAGAGGCCAGACAAACGTATGGTTCCTGAAGAGGGGCAGCAACCTTTTCAGTAGTTGCAGGGGCAACAGTGTAGATAATAGACTGATCTGGCCTTGTAACATTAACCAAAACGGCCTTGCTGTTGTGGTACTGCGAACGGCTGAAAGCAAGGGGAAACAACAGCCGTAATTTTTCCCGAGGGCATGCAGCTTTACTGTATGGTTAAATGATGATGGCGTCCTCTTGGGTAAAATATTACGGAGGTAAAATAGTCCCCCATTCGGATCTCCGGGCAGGGACTACTCAAGAGGATGTCGTTATCAGGAGAAAGAAAACTGGCATTCTACGGATCGCAGCGTGGAATGTCAGATCCCTTATTCGGGCAGGTAGGTTATAATATTTAAAAAAGTAAATAAATAGGTTAAAGTTAGATATAGTGGGAAATAGTGAAGTTCGGTGGCAGGAGAAACAAGACTTCCGGTCAGGTGAATACAGGGTTATAAATACAAAATCAAATAGGGGTAATGCAGGAGTAGGTTTAATAATGAATAAAAAAATAAGAGTGCGGGTAAGCTACTACTAACAGCATAGTGAACGTATTATAGTGGCCAAGATAGGCACGAAGCCCATGCCTACTACATTAGTACTAGTTTATATGCCAACTAGCCCTGCAGATGATGAAGAAATTGAAGAAATGTATGATGATATAAAGGAAATTATTCAGGTAGTGAAGGGAGACGAAAATTTAATAGTCATGGGTGACTGGAATTCGAGAGTAGGGAAAGGGAGAGAAGGAAACATAGTAGGTGCATATGGATTGGGACTAAGAAATGAAAGAGGAAGCCGTCTGTTAGAATTATGCACAGAGCATAACTTAATCATAGCTAACACTTGGTTCAAGAATCATAAAAGAAGGTTGTATACATGGAAAATTCCTCAAGATACTAAGAAGTATCACAGAGATTATATAATGGTAAGACAGAGATTTAGGAAACAGGTTTTAAATCGTAGGACATTTCCAGGGGCAGATGTGAACTCTGACCACATTCTATTGGTTATGAACTGTAGATTAAAACTGAAGAAATTGCAAAAAGGTGGGAATTTAAGGACATGGTGTAACAATAATGTACCTATAATAATTTTTTTCTTTATGCATTTAGATAAATGTTTCTGTCTGAATTTATGTAAAATAATGTAAATATTATTTTGGATTTTCTCCTTTTCGTGTCATGTTAAAGAAACTGTACACAACTTTTGAAATGAATGTCATTACTTATGTTAGATTTTAAGCAATTTGATAACCAAAGGAAAAAGTATTTAATGTTAAAACTATTGTATAATGTGTAAATTGTAATTTAAACACTTGGTCCATACGTAGGTAATGCATTAGAATATGTGTAGTAGAAAACCTGTGGTGAATACCCTACCTGTAGGGGCGCGGGAAAAGGTGGATGCAGGCGAGCGCGGGAAAACGCACACTGGCGCGGTTCGGCACAACGGGCTCAGTGAAACAGTCGGAGTTGAGTATCGGTCAGAGGAACATGTACTGTACCGATGAGGCTATCTAGGAAAAGTGGATTCCATTGAGCCTCGGATGGTCCGATTCCGACGACTACTTGGCATGGCTATATCCTCAGGCACAAAACTGGAAAGATTACAACGCCAAGAAGAATGAAAGTGCCGATACTGTGAGAGCCTTAGCCGTGCTTGTATGTGTGCTGTGCTGCCCGATATCTCGCTGCCCGCCATCCGCCGCACCGACGTGCACAGGTCAAACATTTATTTCCTCTTTAGAAGTGTATCTGTGTGGACCAGTGTCGAAACTGTTTTGACTGTTCAATAATAACGTGACTTTTACCAGAATTGCTTTAGCCGTCACTTATCCTTATCATTGACCTAGACAGGGTCCTTACCTTATATTGTGCAACCCGAGTATCCCGAACTGAAAGTTACAGTTAGTACTAAATCATCTGCAGACCAATCTATACTATAAAGACGTTCAAGGATAGGAGTGCAAATGTAAATGTTAGTAAAGAAGATCAGTATGATTAAATTGAAAGATAAAATCTGAATTGAGCTAGCAATGTTAGTTAATTGATTTGTGACTGAAATAATGATAACTAAGTAATTCTAAATTTAAGAAAAGAAAAGTAGTTATCCACAGATTGATAATTTTGAGTGTTAATGTACCTTCAGGACTTGCTAGTTTCAGTATAACAACCATAACAGTTTCAGGGCCCCCCCCATTCTCTTGCCTATTCTTGCACATTTTGAAGTGTACTGATCAGAATTGAACAGTAATATTAATTTCTATGTTAAACCTAAGTGTATTAGTGTTTTTTTCCAATTTTAATAGTGACATTGTATGTGTATTTTCAAAATTGCTGATCCTAGGGTAATCTATGCCCGATTTCAGTCTGATCAATACACAAAGTGCAGCTCGTAGTAATCATTACTGTGTGGTGTTGTGTAAAAGTAACTCATCCAAACTAGTACAAAAGAAGAAAACCTTAGTTCAGTAGATTCTTTCTGGTTCTAAATTTTGCTATAAAACGCAACATTGCTACGTGTCATTATGCTTGTACATGCTACCACTTGTACAGGGAAAAACTCACTCAATGCCTAATTAGGCTGGCGACCGTATTATTAATCATTGGTAGTATCTACTGTGTATAATTCTTGTCCATGCGAACGCATAATTGTACTTTACATTTGCTTGACGCATCACTGTAGTTACTGACTGAATAAGTCCGAATTGCTTCCATTAGGTACACGCGGTCAACTTATGTACTAAATCCTTGTTTACAAGGTGAAGCCCGTGAACTTATTACAGTACAGGCTTTATTGAGCTAACGCACGTCCGACAGGGCGGTAGTGTTACACGTGGCTTCCCGGTGACAGGACATCCAGTTGTTGTCGGTTATACACTAACGTAAAGACCGAACAGTGGATGTTCAGTGGCACGAATAGCAATAAAGTTCAGTAAATTAAACTGCAGTGTGAGTCAAGTAAAATAGTGTGGTGTGATTGGCATTCAATATGGACAGGAACGGGGACAGGGTAGAGGTGCCGAGCGAAATGGAGAATGCGGCTAGCAGTAGCAGGAGTCTACGCGGCCAGATAACAGATGGCGTTAGCGGAAGACAATTGGCGTACGTACAATACCATGAACACGTCAACGAACAGATTGAAATGTCGCGATCACCTCGAACACAGCAAGGGGCAAAACAGGAAGTAGAGGGTGACTTTGTAGATGATAGTGGGTACGTGAACGAATCCACTGACATATTTAATTCACCACAGATAAAGAAAGAACCGAAAGAAACTTACGAAGTAGGACCGGAACACACGGATTCCGTAGAACAAAACAGTGTAAAAATTTTAAATATGAACGACTTATTTGAACAATTAACCAAACAAATTGTAGGACAGAATGAGCAGCTTAAAACACACGTTGATGAGCAGCTCAAAACACAGAACGAGCAGCTTAAAACACACGTTGATCAAATTAAAGCACAGGTCAAAGATCAAGGAATTAGAATTAGTAAACAAATAGAGCAGGTAGAACAAAAAGTGGGAAATTTAAGTTCTGTGGTAAATAATATGAAATTTGAAATTGACACCATTAACAAAAATATGGATACTATGCAGGAGGAAATTGGTAACATTAACAGTAGATTCGATGTCGAAATTCTCAACATCCAAGAGAAAGTAGAACCGCTGGTTGAAACTAAGGTAGACGAAAAAGTTTTCGGTCTTAAAACTGAGATCGTAAACGAATGTCAATACGGAATATCTCAGTTGAAAAAGGTAGTTGTAGACACTGAAAAAGAATTAGGTGAAAAAGTAACCGGATGTGTTCAAAATTGTACGAAAATTCAAGGCAAAATTTTCGATCTAGAGAGCAAAATTAAAGATAGGCCTGGTGTGGTCTGTAATGGCGCACCAATTACGAAGCTGTTAGAAGGCGAGGAACGCTTCGATCCAGCCAAGAAACATAACGGGTGGCATCCGTTAGACTTCATCAAAAATTGCGAAAGAGTATTTCCTGAGCACTTGTCTGATCAGGAAAAGATAAACGTTGTAATTAGCGCCTTAGCAGGTGACGCTAAGCGCTGGGGAATAAATTTAAATACCGAACGAATGACGTTCGAAGAATTTAGGCAAAAATTTACCGAAGAATATTGGTCAGAACAAAAACAGGACCATTTATGGCGCGAGTTTATCATGGCAAAACAGCATGATAGCAGGGGCAGGAATTCTTTGAAAGATTTCTGCGAGTATTGGTACCGGAAATTGACACATTTAAAAGACCGAAGATCAGATTCAGAAATTATCTGGGAACTGTATAAAAAGCTCCCAGAAGATTCCAAGAGGTATGTAGGAAGCAACCATCGTAGCTTCCAAGCATTTCTGGAAAGGGTCGAAGACGAAGACCATTGGCGCGCAAGTCGTGCCAATTATCAAAATTTTGGTAACCATAATAACCGACACAATGACGAAAGAAATGACGGCGATGGATTTCGCGTCAATATGATACAGAGAGGAAGAGGCAGAGGAAGAGGCAGGGGAAATTATCAAGGTCGCGGTAGAGGGTATGCCGCGCAAAATAATAACGACGCGGGAAACTAATTTCCGCGAACGTTGCGGGCCAAACGGAAGCGGACAATACATACCGGCCCCGAATTAAGAAAAGATACCGGTCCGACCGTAATGTAATGAGACAGGCTAGAGACAGGCGCGAAGCGACGCAACGTGTAGTGGCGAGACAAGCGTCAGGTGCGAGCCAGCATGAGTCATATAGGCCGCACAGAATACTCCAGATTAACGGGCGAGTGGAGCATCAGAGGGCAACGGCCCAGCCTAGTGGAACATCTGTTCAGAGAGAAGCCGCTAGCAATACGGCAGCAGTAGGTGCGAACGTAGCCGTAAGAGATAATGAAAATTTTACGAGTGATAATTCCGTGGCAAAGGAAACAATAGATGAGACTGTGAGTACACAGAGAGGTGCGGTTAGCAGTGTTTGCAATGAGGAAAAGGGCGATAATAAATTAGCAGAAGTGACTGATTGGCGTGTGCAGATCGACGATCTGTACAAGGGCCTAAAGCAATGTGAGTGGGAGGATGTTAAGAAGGAATATGAGGCGAAGAAATTAGTTAATAGAAAGGGAAATGATAGGGGCGTCAATATAGTGACGTGGCCCAAATGTGAAGAAGGGAGAATAAATAGCGCCGCGAAAAGTACGCGTGCTGCCGATAAGGGGAAGGTTAATGATAGGAAGGATTTGGAGGATGAAATCCTCAGCATTGACGAAGAAATAACTTCTGCTAACAATCCGCCAATAGTGCAAGCTGCTACCGAGAGGCACCGTGGAGAAGGGGCAGATGATTACATGAAAGTAATTAAAGTACACGAGGATTACACCGAATATGAAATCACAGTAGAGGTAAATAAAGCTGATGATGAGGCCGTTTCACAAAAAGAGGAGATTGAATTAAAATCTAAGCCTGATGACAATACCGAGGAAGAACTTAGTGCCTGTCTCAGAAAAGCCTTTATGTTAGAACCTGATAGCGATCCGGAATGGTCGGATTCCGACGATAGTTCAGATGATGAAATATACGTAAATACAGATAAAATTGAATATACTAGCTTTCCCTGTTGTGCAAAAGTAGCGTACTTAAATGAATCTGATGTGGAGGAAGAGAGTAGTGATGACTCTAGTGAAGATGAATTTTTCGGGGTAAAAGAAAGTGAATATACTTTTACCGAAAGAGGATATGAAAAAATCAGTGAAATCAAAGGGGATGCAGTTAAGTACGATATTGTACCTAACAATGACGAAGTGTCAAAACAGAATCCAGATGTTGTAACTGAACAAAGAAAGAAAGAACCACCGGACGACTCAGAGTTTATTTCGCAAAGGGTTCAGGTAATTAATGACTTTGAACTACCGGAACCAAAGAAACCGCCTGATATATGTGAAGTGAATGTTAAAAGCATATCTTGGGACGATGTTATCGTCGACCCGGATTTGCTCAAGGAAGACCACGATAATGAAAAACATTCGACGGTTAAACAAACAATAATACCAGTTGAAATTTATAACATGAAATTGCAAGTACTTCTTGATACTGGGTCTCAGATAAGTGCAATTTCCCAATCGTTTTTCGAACACATTTGTGATAAGCCTGGGCTAGTAATTATGTCAGTAACAGGTGTAAAAATTGTTGGGGCTACTGGCAAGGCTAGCAAGCCGGTAAAGAACCAGATTTTGGTTGAATTTAGTATAAAAGGACAAAACTTTGAACACGATTTTTTGGTTGTGCCAGACTTGAGTACTGAAATGATTTTGGGAATAGATTGGTTGGATAAAGAAAAGGTTATTATTGATTGTAGCCAGGGAGTGATCAAAATTAATAGTACATTTAGGAATTTGGAATTGAATTTTGAGGGAACTGGGAAAGTGTTTGAGTCAGAAATTGATTCTTTGTTGTTGGAGATTGACCAAGGGAATGATGGGTTGACGAACAAGTACGAGATGTACCATGTCCAGAAATTATTAAATGAGGGTGACAAGCAGGGGCATGAATTTAAGGGAATGGTGGAAAATTTAGAGGGAATATCTCCCGAACAGAAAGCAGAGTTGCTTGAAATTTTAGATAATAACAGCCCCGTATTTTCGGACAAACCTGGCCTAGTTAAGAATTTTGAATACCAGATTGAGACAATAGAGCATAAACCTTTCTTCGTAAGACCGTTTTCGATACCCATATCAAAGAGGCAGGCTGTTCAATTGGAAATAGATAAGATGATAGAGTGGGGGGTAATCGAACGAAGTAACAGCGAGTATAATAGTCCCCTTATCATAGTGAACAAAAGGGATGGGGGAGTGAGAGTAGTTATCGACGCTAGGACTTTAAACAAAATTGTAAAGAAGGAAATAGATAGGCCTGAGAATCTGGACGAAATGCTCCAAAAATTTTATAACGTAAAATATTTAACCAGTCTGGATATGACCGCCGGATACTGGCAAATCCCATTGAGTAAAGAATCCCGTAAATATACCGCTTTTCTATTCGCCGGGAAATGCTATCAGTATAATGTAGTGCCATTTGGGCTTAGCACATCTGTGGCAGTATTTATTAGGGCACTGGACTTTGTGTTAGGTAGAGAACTGAGTTCCCGGTTAACCATTTATGTAGACGATTTACTGATTGCTACAGAAACATGGCAGGAGCATTGCGAGTTATTACAGAAAGTTTTTGTTGCTCTACAAGTAGGGGGCATGACACTTAAATGGAAGAAGTGTGAATTTGTGAAATCGGAAATAAAGTTTCTGGGGCACATTATTACTACAAACGGTATTGGCAAGGATCCGGAAAAGTTAAGTGCAATATCGGGATGTCCAGCTCCTAGAAATAGAAAACAGTTGAAAGCCTTTCTAGGTTTGTGTGGATTCTATAGAAAATTCGTCAAGGGCCAAGTTTTTAATAGTCCTCATTTGAACAATTTACTTAAGAAAAATAGTGCTTTTGTGTGGACTGAAGAATGCAGGAGAGATTTTGAAAACTTAAAAAGGGAACTTTTGAATGACAATATTTTGCATCACCCTATACTGTCAAAACCTTTCCATATGAGTACTGATAGCAGTGCTTATGGAATTGGCATAGAAGTGTTCCAAGAAATCTGTGAGGGCAAGGAAATCGAACACCGGACTATCGCATTTGCCAGTAGAACCCTAACAAGATACGAGAGAAATTACACTATTTCGGAAAAGGAAGCTTTAGCCATTATATGGGGGCTGAAGAAATTTAGAAATTATCTGTGGGGCCATAAGCTCAGTATACATACCGACCACAGAGCTTTGACTTTTCTTAAAGATTGCCGTTTACTTAATGGTAGGCTAACTCGTTGGGCTTTGTACCTGCAGCAATTTGATTACGATATTTGCTATATTAAAGGTACTGAGAATTATGTGGCAGATGCCTTATCTCGATTGCCTAATGGTATGAGTGAAGTGCCCAATGAAAATGGGGAAGAGGGTACTTTTCAGATAAGGTATATGAAAGAGATTTCAGGAAATAGGAAAATTGAGCAGATATGTAAGAATATGAGGTACCATCAGAATGAGGATTCAACCTGGAAATCAGTGAAAGTAAATTTTGACAGTGTGCAGTATCATCAAATTAAGAAATATTACAAAATTTATAAAGGCATTTTATATATGAGGAAAGATTTAGTTACTGAGAAATGGAGGGTATGTTGGCCAAAACAGTTTGATACTGATGTCATAGATTATTTTCATTTGGCATTGGGGCATAGTGGGCCGAAAAAATGTTTGGATAAACTGAATAAGGTCGTAGTGATTACTGGTAATGTAAGTAAGAAGGTAAAGGAACGGATTAAGTCATGCGATATCTGTCAAAAGACCAAAGTACTGAACAAAACTAGTAGGGGACCAATGCAAAGTACGTCGCCTGAAGACACCCTAGACTTATTATCGGTAGATTTATATGGTCCCCTCCCAAAGACTTCGGGAAATTGTGCTTATATTTTGGTGATTTTGGAAGTATTTTCTAAATTTGTGAAACTATACCCCCTGAAAAAAGCCACAGCAAAAGCTGTATTTAGTAGGATGGTCGAATACTTCAGGACCATCGGGAAACCCAAGGCAGTACTATCGGACAATGGACCCCAGTTCATATCCAAAATTTGGAAAGAGGGAATGGAGAAAAATGGTGTGGAGGTTAAATATATTGCAGCCTACCATCCTGCAAGCAATCCGGTTGAAAGATACATGCGTGAAGTCGGGAGATTGTGTAGAACATACTGCAGTCACAATCATAGAGCCTGGGGCAGATTCATATCGGATTTTGAGAATGTCATGAACACATTACATCATGAAACTACAGGGTTCCCACCGGAAGAAATTTTGTTAGATAGAAGTAGTAAAAGTTTAATTGAAGAAAAATTAGAGTTTCCACCTTGTACAAGTTTGGGATTGAATCAAAAGAAAGAATTGGTAATAAAAAGGGCAAAGCAAAGAGCCGAATCTAGATCTAGAAGACACGATAAGAATCTAAAAGTTTCAAAATTTAAAATTGGAGATCATGTTCTTCTAAAAACCCACGAAAAATCTAGTGAACTAAACCATGAAATTTCAAAATTTAAATATATCTATAATGGACCATATATAATACAGAACATTCCACACGAAAATGCTTACTACCTAATCTACCCAAAATCCAAAAGACCTTTAGGTGTAAGAAATATAGTGGATCTGAAACTGTATGTTCCCAGAAACGAGTAATTGTGCTGTATCTTATGCTGAACCCAAATTGTTTCAAATGTAACTATTCTTTGTAAATGTCTGTATTCCATTGAAAGTGTACTAATGTAGTTATGTGAGTTTCAGATTACCAATTGTACTGTAACTATAAAAATGTATGGAGGAAAGGACTGAAAGGAAAGGGTAAATGCTTTCAGACAGATAACAGGTGGAACTGTCAAAAATGAAAATGGGCAGTGTATGAACCAGAATAGGAAGGACTGCCAAATACCAATGAGGGCAGATAAATAGTCGATGGAAAATAGTAAATGTAATCCAGAGGATGTGACAATATGAAGTGAAATGGACTGCCCAAATACACATAATAGGCAGTAAATATGTGTAAATAATTTCTGAAAATTTTGTGGGTGTGTTTTGTTTAATAAATTAAGAATTGGACTGATATTCAAAGCAAGCAGCGACAAATTATCTTATAGTGTATAAGGAATATGCATTTGTTTTTGTAGTTAAATATTTGCATTCCAGAATTTTAAATTATTTCGTTAGGAAATTTGGGAAAAATTGATTAAATTGCTATTTTAGTAATGTTTAAATGGGAAGTTGGACTGTGCAAAAGGCACTTAAGTAAATAACAAGATATTGGTCTTAATATATTAAAATAGTGTGAACCTATATACAGTGAGTGGAAGGAAATATGTAGTGTAAATCTTCTTGAACTTTTACGTAAAGATTCAGAACCAGTGTATCATTGTTAAATTTAGTGTTCCCATAAAATTTGGACTTAAGAAAATTTTCTGGAAACAGGGGCATGTGTAACAATAATGTACCTATAATAATTTTTTTCTTTATGCATTTAGATAAATGTTTCTGTCTGAATTTATGTAAAATAATGTAAATATTATTTTGGATTTTCTCCTTTTCGTGTCATGTTAAAGAAACTGTACACAACTTTTGAAATGAATGTCATTACTTATGTTAGATTTTAAGCAATTTGATAACCAAAGGAAAAAGTATTTAATGTTAAAACTATTGTATAATGTGTAAATTGTAATTTAAACACTTGGTCCATACGTAGGTAATGCATTAGAATATGTGTAGTAGAAAACCTGTGGTGAATACCCTACCTGTAGGGGCGCGGGAAAAGGTGGATGCAGGCGAGTGCGGGAAAACGCACACTGGCGCGGTTCGGCACAACGGGCTCAGTGAAACAGTCGGAGTTGAGTATCGGTCAGAGGAACATGTACTGTACCGAGGAGGCTATCTAGGAAAAGTGGATTCCATTGAGCCTCGGATGGTCCGATTCCGACGACTACTTGGCATGGCTATATCCTCAGGCACAAAACTGGAAAGATTACAACGCCAAGAAGAATGAAAGTGCCGATACTGTGAGAGCCTTAGCCGTGCTTGTATGTGTGCTGTGCTGCCCGATATCTCGCTGCCCGCCATCCGCCGCACCGACGTGCACAGGTCAAACATTTATTTCATCTTTAGAAGTGTATCTGTGTGGACCAGTGTCGAAACTGTTTTGACTGTTCAATAATAACGTGACTTTTACCAGAATTGCTTTAGCCGTCACTTATCCTTATCATTGACCTAGACAGGGTCCTTACCTTATATTGTGCAACCCGAGTATCCCGAACTGAAAGTTACAGTTAGTACTAAATCATCTGCAGACCAATCTATACTATAAAGACGTTCAAGGATAGGAGTGCAAATGTAAATGTTAGTAAAGAAGATCAGTATGATTAAATTGAAAGATAAAATCTGAATTGAGCTAGCAATGTTAGTTAATTGATTTGTGACTGAAATAATGATAACTAAGTAATTCTAAATTTAAGAAAAGAAAAGTAGTTATCCACAGATTGATAATTTTGAGTGTTAATGTACCTTCAGGACTTGCTAGTTTCAGTATAACAACCATAACAGTTTCAGGGCCCCCCCCATTCTCTTGCCTATTCTTGCACATTTTGAAGTGTACTGATCAGAATTGAACAGTAATATTAATTTCTATGTTAAACCTAAGTGTATTAGTGTTTTTTTCCAATTTTAATAGTGACATTGTATGTGTATTTTCAAAATTGCTGATCCTAGGGTAATCTATGCCCGATTTCAGTCTGATCAATACACAAAGTGCAGCTCGTAGTAATCATTACTGTGTGGTGTTGTGTAAAAGTAACTCATCCAAACTAGTACAAAAGAAGAAAACCTTAGTTCAGTAGATTCTTTCTGGTTCTAAATTTTGCTATAAAACGCAACATTGCTACGTGTCATTATGCTTGTACATGCTACCACTTGTACAGGGAAAAACTCACTCAATGCCTAATTAGGCTGGCGACCGTATTATTAATCATTGGTAGTATCTACTGTGTATAATTCTTGTCCATGCGAACGCATAATTGTACTTTACATTTGCTTGACGCATCACTGTAGTTACTGACTGAATAAGTCCGAATTGCTTCCATTAGGTACACGCGGTCAACTTATGTACTAAATCCTTGTTTACAAGGTGAAGCCCGTGAACTTATTACAGTACAGGCTTTATTGAGCTAACGCACGTCCGACAGGGCGGTAGTGTTACAATGGGACCTGGATAAACTGACTAAACCAGAGGTTGTACCGAATTTCAGGAAGAGCATAAGGGGACAATTGACAGGAATGGGGGAAAGAAATACAGTAGAAGAAGAATGGGTAGCTCTGAGGGATGAAGTAGTGAAGGCAGCAGAGGGTCAAGTAGGTAAAAAGACGAGGGCTAGTAGAAATCCTTGGGTAACAGAAGAAATATTGAATTTAACTGATGAAAGGAGAAAATATAAAAATGTAGTAAATGAAGCAGGCAAAAAGGAATACAAACATCTCAAAAATGAGATCGACAGGAAGTGCAACATGGCTAAGCAGGCATGGCTAGAGGACAAATGTAAGGATTTGGAGGCTTATCTCACTAGGGGTAAGATAGATACAGCCTACAGGAAAATTAAAGAGACCTTTGGAGAAAAGAGAGACACTTGTATGAATATCAAGTGCTTAGATGGAAACCCAGTTCTAAGCATAGAGGGGAAAGCAGAAAGGTGGAAGGAGTATATAGAGGGTCTATACAAGGGCGATGAACTTGACGACAATATTATGCAAATGGAAGAGGATGTAGATGAAGAAGAAATGGGAGATACGATACTGCGTGAAGAGTTTGACAGAGCACTGAAAGACCTGAGTCAAAACAAGGCCCCGGGAGTAGACAACTTTCCATTAGAACTACTGACGGCCTTGGGAGAGCCAGTCCTGGCAAAACTCTACCATCTGGTGAGCAAGATGTATGAGACAGGCAAAGTACCCTCAGACTTCAAGAAGAATATAATAATTCCAATCCCAAAGAAAGCAGGTCTTGACAGATGTGAAAATTACCGAACAGTCAGTTTAATAAGCCACAGCTGCAAAATACTAACACGAATTCTTTACAGACGAATGGAAAAACTGGTAGAAGCGGACCTCGGGGAAGATCAGTTTGGATTCCGTAGAAATGTTGGAACACGTGAGGCAATAATGACCCTACGACTTATCTTAGAAAATAGATTAAGGAAAGGCAAACCTACAATTCTAGCATTTGTAGACATAGAGAAAGCTTTTGACTATGTTGACTGGAATACTCTCTTTCAAATTCTAAAGGTGGCAGGGGAAAAATACAGGGAGCGAAAGGCTATTTACAATTTGTACAGAAGCTAGATGGCAGTTATAAGAGTCGAGGGACATGAAAGGGAAGCAGTGGTTAAGAAGGGAGTGAGACAGGATTGTAGCCTGTCCCCGATGTTATTCAATCTGTATATTGAGCAAGCAGTAAAGGAAACAAATGAAAAATTTGGAGTAGGTATTAAAATCCAAGGAGAACAAATAAAAACTTTGAGGTTCGTCGATGACATTGTAATTCTGTCAGAGACAGCAAAGGACTTGGAAGAGCAGTTGAATGGAATGGACAGTGTCTTGAAAGGAGGATATAAGATGAACATCAACAAAAGCAAAATGAGGATAATGGAATGCAGTCGAATTAAGTCGGGTGATGCTGAGGGAATTAGATTAGGAAACGAGGCACTTAAAGTAGTAAAGCAGTTTTGCTATTTGGGGAGCAAAATAACTGATGATGGTCGAAGTAGAGAGGATATAAAATGTAGACTGGCAATGGCAAGGAAAGCGTTTCTGAAGAAGAGAAATTTGTTAACATGCAGTATAGATTTAAGTGTCAGGAAGTCGTTTCTGAAAGTATTTGTATGTAGTGTAGCCATGTATGGAAGTGAAACATGGTCAATAAATAGTCTGGACGAGAAGAGAATAAAAGCTTTCGAAATGTGGTGCTACAGAAGAATGTTGAAGATTAGATGGGTAGATCACGTAACTAATCACGAGGTATTGAATAGGAATGGGGAGAAGAGAAGTTTGTGGCACAACTTGACTAGGAGAAGGGATCGGTAGTAGGACATGGCCTGAGGCATCAAGGGATCACAAATTTAGCATTGGAGGGCAGCGTGGAGGGTAAAAATCGTAGAGGGAGACCAAGAGATGAATACACTAAGCAGATTCAAAAGGATTTAGGTTGCAGTAGGTACTGGGAGATGAAGGAGCTTGCACAGGATAGATTAGCATGGAGAGCTGCATCAAACCAGTCTCAGGACTGAAGACCACAACAACAACAACAAACTGTGCTGTTGAGTTTGAGAACAGTTTCATGGATTACGTGGAAATTTCATCAACAAGCATCATCAACGTTCCACGAAATGCACGCTTCGGAGAATACTGCTGGATAATATTTTTGGTTAAAAATTCGAGAGGCGTGCAAACAAGATACCTTACATATACACTACGGATTTTAGCAGGAATTTTATTAGCCGAAGGAAGAGTGGGAAATGGACAAAAAGACCAGCGTAAAATCTAGTTTTGCAAAAGAATATTTAACTGCCTTTAGGTAAACACAGTAACTAATAAAAGCTTAGACTATGATGCGAGAGAAAACCGAAGTATTTCAAGAACAGCTGTTGGTAAATATGTAAATAAAGTGGAAAAATCTGCATCTCTTAAAGACCTTGCTATTTTGCAAATACATTCATATATATGTGTGATATTTAACTGTAAAAATGGTTTCGGGCAAATCAAGTTCTAAATTCAGGACATTTTGGGAACAGGAGTTGCTAGGAAAGCAAATGATACTTCAATCAGGACATGATTTCTGAACAAAACTTGAAAATGAAGAAAAATTTTGAAAAAGTCAATCAAATAATCTGGAAATGATTTGCCTAAGGGTATGAAATAACATAAATTATAGAAATATTTGAAGTGCCTTTCAAAGAGACTCGAAATCCTGTACAGCAAACGAAATGCGACAAATTTTTCTCTAAATCTGTATTATATTTTACTTTTAGACATATTTCACAAAACATTTGACCGTTTTTTAAAAAAACGGTTGTCCAGCATTTATCCCTCTCAAACGTAAGGCGGTCAAGCAATGGGGAAAAATGATTTTGAACACAGGGTCCAGTTACCCCAACAGAATATGTAGTAATGCATACAGTGAGAGCGGCGGTCATCACTTTGAGCAGTCACCGTGAGCTTAATTACTGACTGCAGTGTATCATGTCAACAACTAAATATTCTCTTCCGTCAATTACGCAGTGAGGGATCATCTACCACATCCATAGTTTTAACTCAAAATTTATGTGGCACGCTGTATAATTAAAATATCTCGAAAAATATCAGGCTGGACATTAATTTTTAACATCATTTATTTGCCAAATATCGATTTTTACCTGTTATTCTTTACTGTATTCAGACTGAGGTATCTAATTTCTGTACAACTTTTCTGTTTCTGTGTACACTTTCGTCCAATCTCTGCAGTGGCTAACACAAACCCAAATCATTATTTCCCCCATTATATCACCCTACGTGGTTGATCGTTACAACATCAGTGCAATCCTGTAGTTAACCAAATTCAAAAACTAGGCATCAACCGAAACAGCTAATATGAATAAATGCTCCTAGTAAACCAAAAAATATAATAAAATGAAATGAAATAAAAAGAACCGCTATACATAATAAATAGGCACTAGGCATCTGCAGCTCCACAACTGCAGTCGTTTCAGTGGACTTAGTCATAAAGACAATCCAAACCAATTACATTCTTGCGTACAATATTCGAAACTTAGGTCAATTCTAATCGTAATTACGTATCTCAGTAATGAAATTTATACAGCGTAATAAGGAAACGTTTTGACGAGAATCATGCAAAACTAAAACAATATGCAGCAAGGAAGCTTTTCTGTGTACGTATGCAGTGTCCCTAACGATATCCCTCTGTTGACAAGACGTTGTAATCGCGCTTGGGGAGCTCAAGTACTTTTTCACATATGTATATCGAGCAAGCAGTAAAGGAAACAAAAGAAAAATTCGGAGTAGGTATTAAAATCCATGGAGAAGAAATAAAAACCTTGAGGTTTGCCGATGACATTGTAATTCTGTCAGAGACAGCAAAGGACCTGGAAGTGCAGTTGAACGGAATGGACAGTGTCTTGAAAGGAGGATATAAGATGAACATCAACAAAAGCAAAACGAGGATAATGGAATGTAGTCGAATTAAGTCGGGTGATGCTGAGGGAATTAGATTAGGAAATGAGACACTTAAAGTAGTAAAGGAGTTTTGCTATTTGGGGAGCAAAATAACTGATGATGGTCGAAGTAGAGAGGATATAAAATGTAGACTGGCAATGGCAAGGAAAGCGTTTCTGAAGAAGAGAAATTTGTTAACATCGAGTATAGATTTAAGTGTCAGGAAGTCATTTCTGAAAGTATTTGTATGGAGTGTAGCCATGTATGGAAGTGAAACATGGAAGATAAATAGTTTGGACAAGAAGAGAATAGAAGCTTTCGAAATGTGGTGCTACAGAAGAATGCTGAAGATTAGATGGGTAGATCACATAACTAATGAGGAAGTATTGAATAGGATTGGGGTGAAGAGAAGTTTGTGGCACAACTTGACCAGAAGAAGGGATCGGTTAGTAGGACATGTTCTGAGGCATCAAGGGATCACCAATTTAGTATTGGAGGGCAGCGTCGAGGGTAAAAATCGTAGGGGGAGACCAAGAGATGAATACACTAAGCAGATTCAGAAGGATGTAGGTTGCAGTAGGTACTGGGAGATGAAGAAGCTTGCACAGGATAGAGTAGCATGGAGAGCTGCATCAAACCAGTCTCAGGACTGAAGACCACAACAACAACAACATATTTATGTTTCCCCATCGATTTCCTGAAACCATTACGGCGAATACCATAATGGTTCCATTAAAATCGACACTTTCGATTTCCTTTCCTAGCTAGGCCCTGTCCGTGATTGTGCTTGCTCTCTAAGGACCTCGTCCTTGATTTGACGTTAAACCCAAACCTGTGCCATATTTTCCATATAATAGGTGTCATCTCACAGAACTTACATTAATTAACAACCACATGTGAATTATTTAAATCCTACTTTAAACCTTTGCGTATCTCCTTTTAAAACTAGGAAATTGCTAATTTAGATGTTGCTTACTGTATGTGGTTGATACATGAGAGAATGGTTTCACGATCAAGATTCTTGTCAAACTTATACCACTGCAAAAGTCGAATATTTTGCAACGGGTGAATTAGAAACTGTGTTTATGGTCTTTATTAACCTTACGCCGTAAAATTCGAAGAGGGACGCATTTTTTAATACATTCTGTCCAAAACCTCTTCCACTGGTTGTACTTTAAAAGGCAGTCTGCTGTTTAGATCACGTAACAACACTGTGGAGTTTAAATGCCTTGATTCTTGATGACGAATTTAGGAGATGTCGTTTAGGCACATTGAATCGCAATATTCTTCTGCAGTGTAGGCTAGCGTTCATTTTGAATAGATGAGGCCTCTGCCTATTACAGCATTAGCTAGCTGTGTCGCCAGATGATGTTTGTTGTCTCGAGATATGAACTGTATATGGAGTTTGTAAACGCATCTAATGCTTTCGTCGCAAACGATTATCATTCTATGTTTGACAAACGTAAAGTGACTCCAGTAAACTACTAAACTCTGCACAAAAAGGAATTTTAATAGCCGCATTTTCCTTCATTGCATTTGGAGCAGAGGGTCCCCAATGGAAAGCGAACGTACGTCACTCGATCGAACCTGCGGTGGACCGTTTATCAGATTTAACGTGCGGTGGGCCAACGTCAGTGGTCAGCCACTTCGTGCAACCGCTGCCAGTTGCAGCTGTCGATATTCAAACGGGCCAGTGACGTGGCAGAGAGATGTGTGGGCCGGAATACTTCAGCCTGCTGCCTCACTTGGTGGCTTACCCATTCTCTGTCCCTCATTGATGGACGATCCTTTGAGCGTTTACCAGTCTTTTGGTCGGTGTCTCCTGGTCGTTTCACATACCACCACAATTTTATTTACATTACAGAAGAACCGACTAAATGTACTTCAAACCTTGGTTTCATCAATTATATATATATATATATATATATATATATATATATATATATATATATATATATATATATATATATATATATATATAATACACGTAGTAGACCCTTAGTGGATCTCGTGAAGTTTCTACAGTTCTGCCTGCGATTTTTCTATTAGACCTACATTTTTTCGCTCATGGCTTTTTTTCCTTCATCCGTCCACTTTGTACCGGTCTTTTTGGCTCTTGTCTCTGGATAGACTTCCCACTAGTCTATTTTGCTTCTGCAGATGTTAGGGTCTGCAGTGTCCTGAATGGTGAGTTCAGCATCAGTAAGTTCTCTTCGTACTTGTCCGGCTCATGTCATACCTGAGGTTTTCAGTGGCTGTGAGTATCTGGTTTGCGAGTCTATACTGAGGGTGTCTGTGTATGCGTCTATTGAATTTAAGGCGTCTTTTTCTAATGTCAACAGCAATATTTGAAATTTCCTCTGTAGTTTTGTTGGTTTGCAGTCTATATCCAGCTTCAGTTTTTCGTGGTCCTAGGATTTTCCTAATGATCTTTCGTTCTCCTTTTTGTAGATTTTGTAGTAGCATCTTGTTATGGACAGAAAGTGAAAGAAAAGAATGAGGCATGTAATGGGAAAGTTGCCGTGAGGGATTAGCCGAGCGGTCTGAGGCGCTACAGTCATGGACTGTGCTGTTGGTCCCGGCGGAGGTTCGAGTCCTCCCTCGGGCATGGGTGTGTGTGTTTGTCCTTAGGATAATTTAGGCTAATTAGTGTGTAAGCTTAGGGACTGATGACCTTAGCAGTTAAGTCCCATAAGATTTTACATACATTTGAACATTTTTTTGAATGGAATAGCTGTTTTACATCGCTGAACATAAACCATTGTCAAAATTATCGATTTGGTTGCAAATATACACGTTGTATAATAAATACAGCGATGCTGCGCCTTCCACATCAACTGGTGGCAGTTTTATTTGGTGTGGGGGGGGGGGGGGGTAGAGGAGTGGGAGGCGCACTCCACGAGCTAAGGTTACCTCAACAGGCAATTACATAAGGGCTGCTGACGTTTTTCCACGTACAATACCTTATTTACTCACCATCGCTCATCATATCAAAACTGCGCATATACAAGCCGCAGGTAACAGGATTATTTACTGGGTGTTTAGGTTACAAACGCAGATTTTGTGGTTATTGGTACCTTAATATGTATCCACTTCAGTATGTCCGTTGCTTTTACTCTGTGTCTTACAGTATTCCCGCAAATACGTCACGTAACATGGTTGGAACAACAATACAGAGTGGACTACCCTTGTCAATAAAACTTACAGTTTCGCCTCCACGCAACCCCTGAAATGCTTCCAAGGGAAAAATTTCTTGCTGTCCCCAGATGTACTTGGAAGTACCAACCAATCTAAAGACATACTACTCTTAATAATAATTATAATCATCACACTGCAAATGAAGTAAATATTGATGTAATGTTGCCCAGTACACTGTCCTCAGTCACCAACAAAGATATTACACTTATACCCATAACATCCTGTAGAAAGGGTGGCCTGGAACAGTCAGAACATTTTGTAAGGAGTTGTACGGGACAGATAGTTGTTAAGAATAAAATTCGATACACTGCACAGTTCCCGAGTAAATTAAGCATTGAAATTAGCCATCGGGCGCGCAAATTCAAGCAGTCTGTCAGGCACCGTGTCGCCAGACTTCTTCTTCGTTCGATTTACTCAAACTGAACAAACATAGATTTCGCTCAGCTCGCTGGAATTTATCCTTCCGAGAATATCACATTTTAACTGGTAATGAGCATTCTGAACAAGTGGAAACCCACGGACCCACAATGTGCATTACCGCATTTCAACGCGTGTTTAAGCTTGTATTTGCGCATGGTACTGCCTGATTGGATAACTTATATGTTAAGTAACTGGGAAATGTAATGAATCTAATTTTCTTCTTAATAATATGTCTCAGCACAGCTTCCTCTGTAACGTCCATATAAGTTTTTTCTGACCATCATATATGCTAACGGAAAATAAAATCACAACAACGAAACATAAATAAAGTAGAGTAATGAAATTTTATACTACATTGGTGTAGGTAACATATTTAACATTGGAAGGTAGCAGCACAGTGCAAGCCAAGATAAGCCATTGTAGATACCGTGCAGGTATCTCGTTGAATAATAACCGGATGTCATTGTGTGCGATGGAGTTACATTTATGTTGCACTTGTTTCGTCAGTATTATTATTATTATTATTATTATAATTAGTTTTTTGGTCATCAGTCTTCTGACTGGTTTGATGCGGCCAGCCACGAATTCCTCTCCTGTGATAACCTCTTCATCTCAGAGTAGCACTTGCAACCTATGTCCTCAATTATTTGCTGTTTGTCTTCCAGTCTCTGTCTTCCTCTACAGTTTTTGCCTCCTGCAGCTCCCTCAAGTACCATGGAAGTCATTCCCTCGTGTCATAACAGATGACCTATCATCCTGTCAATTCTCCTTGTCAGTGTTTTCCACATATTCCTATCTTCTCCGATTCTGCGCAGAACCTCCTCATTCCTTACCTTATCAGTCCACCTAATTTTCAACATTCGTCTGCAGCACCAAATCTCAAATGCCTCGATTTTCTTCTGTTCCGGTTTTCCCACAGTCCATGTTTCACTACCATACAATGCTGTACTCCAGACGTATATTCTCAGAAATTTCTTCCGCAATTTAACGCCGATATTTGATATTAGTATACTTCTCTTGGCCAGGAAAGCCCTTTTTGGCATTGCTAGTCCGCTTTTGATGTCCTCCTTTCTCCTTCCGTCTCTCGTTATTTTACTGCCTAAGTAGCAGAATGCCTTAACTTCTACTTCGTGACTATCGAACCTGATATTAATTTCCTCGCTGTTCTCATTTCTGCTACTTCTCTTTACCTTCGTCTTTATTCGATTTACTCTCAGTCCATACTCTGTACCCATTAGACTGTTTATTCCATTCAGCGGATCAGGTAATAGTTCTTCACTTTCAGTCAGAATAGCAATGTCATCACAAATCGTATCATTGGTATCCTTTCACCTTGAATTTTAAATCCTCTCTTGAACCTTTCTTTTATTCCCTTAATTGCTTCCTCGATGTACAGATTGAACAGTAGGGGCGAAAGACTACATCCTTGTCTTACACCCTTTTTAATATGACCACCTCGTTCTTGGTATTCCACTCTTAGTATTCTCTCTTGGCTGTTGTAAATATTGTGTATGACCCGTCTCTCTCTATAGCTTACCCCTATTTTTCTCAGAATTTCGAAGATCTTGAACCATTTTACATTGCTGAACGCTTTTTCCAGGTCGACAAATCCTATGAAAGTTCTGATACTCCACTCCATTTCACGTTTGTCAGACATCAGCAAAAACACCCTGTGAGCGCGTTAGTGTCAGTAGAATAAATGACTGAGTTTAAGAGTGGACTCTTTTTGTATGACCTATGACAGAGCACATCAGTGTTTGGCTGTAAAATTGGTTTAATTTCTCTATTACTGTCAAAGAAGCACATGAGTTTACCTAGATTGTGACATGACAACTTTAGGACAGGACAATGCAACGCATTACGTTATATTTAGCGGAAATAACACTGAACACAACAATACAGTAATTAAATAGAAGCTTCTTTACAAGATTTCACTTACTTCTAGACAGTGAAGTTGGCTGATATTACGAGAAATCATCCGATTCCGGTTCTAAGTCTACGGAGGATGGTTAGTTTTTGTGACAAGATGAGCAAA
The DNA here is from genome assembly GCF_023864275.1 of Schistocerca cancellata. Lineage (NCBI taxonomy): Eukaryota > Metazoa > Arthropoda > Insecta > Orthoptera > Acrididae > Schistocerca > Schistocerca cancellata. The sequence goes on along the minus strand of NC_064628.1, from coordinate 145,755,660 downwards.
AGATTACTGAAGGTTGCTCGAGTTCACAGTGGATGCAAGCTGGTAATCCAACAATTTTATGCCTCTGCCAGCGGCATTTACCTTTAGCTGCTGTCGGCTGCATGGCTGCTCTCGCCCTGTGAAAAAAAAAAAAAACGCTAATCAAAATCTATACTGATTTTATCAGCTGAAACTGTTCTATGTTTCTTGTTAGGTGAGAGGACATGCGTTCATCTCTGGTCTGTAAAATATGGCGATATATATGTGCATAAATGGTGCAGCATGTATACATCAATGCCCTCTCAGTTCTCGCAAGAATAATTAACTACATGTCTATTTCGTTTCTCCCCTATCAGAGCTCAACTCCTCTTCAGCTAATTTCTAGCTGAATGTCAGCCAAGGAGAGAGCAGTGCTCACACAAAAATTCCTCGTTTGGTGTCACACAGAGCGTGATATGCACTGTTCTACACTTGACGCTGGTTCAGAGGAGAGCCCCTGAAGTTTTCGGTATTGTGTCTTTCGTAGCAAACTGTCCCCCATGCGTGTCCTTTTCGTGCTTCATGTCCCTGTTCTTTCAGACCAATGGGAGCGTTCCTTTCATCTTGTGGAAACTACCCCTGCCAATCGCAAAGAGCATATCTTTAAAACTGCATCGCAACATCGCCCCTTTTACTCCTCCTGAGTATTTTCAGCCATCGGACATTTTGTGACTGCTCCTGACGCCTAAAAGTTACAAGCGTACATCATGAGCATACCACAGGCCTTTCACGTGATCAACTGCATCGCTGGTCTGTTTGTATCCATCTGGAAAGGCAGTTTTCTGAAGAATTTCTCCGTCGCAAGCAGCGCTGGGGCGCCACCTACTCCCCTCGCTTTATCGCCCGGTGCGTTTGTTGTATCTCTCACTGTAGGTCACCAATCCCTGTTAGAATCCTTCCGTTGTATACAGGCATGACAGCGCAACTTGCGTCTGCGCCCAGACTAAAACGTTTCTTCCAGCAGTTTTTTCCCCTTTCGCTAATTGACGTGCAGGATTTGGGTTCGGTGTGTAATATCATTGAATCGAGTGTCTTCCCTTTGTATTACATATTGTACATTTTGATAGGCAAATCTGCTCACTATCGCTGAAGTATGCCAGGTGCTATGCCCTTCTACTTGTTAAGCAATGTAAAATCTCGTGTAAGATGCGAAATTAACATTCATTCACGCTGCCATCTTACAACGTGTCTTGGTTTTTCCTTAGTCTTGCTTCCATTACTAACTGCAGTTTCAGAATTGCCTCTCTCATGCCTTTACCTTTCCTAAAGCCGAACTGATCATCATATAGCAGATCCTCGATCTTCTTTTCCATTCTTTTGCATATTATTCTTGTCAGGAACTTGGATGCATGAACTGTTAAGCTGAATGTGTGGTAATTCTTTCACTTGTTCGTCTCTAGCCATTTTCAGAATTGTGTAGACAATGCTTTTCCGAAAGTCAGATGGTATGTCGGCAAGCTTATACATTCTACACACCACATGAATAGTCGTCCCCCCAACGATTTTAGAAATTCTGATGGAATGTTATCTACCCCTTCTGCCTTATATGATCTTAAGTCCTCCAAAGCTGTTTTAAATTCTGATTCTAATATTGGATCCCCTATCTCTTCTAAATCGATTCCTGTTTCTTCTTCTATCACATCAGACAAATCTTCCCCCTCATACAATCTTTCAATGTATTCTTTCCACATACCCCTACTCTATCATTTGCATTTAACAGTGGAATTTGCGTTGCACACTTTATGCTGCTATCCTTGCTTTTAACGTCACGGAAGGTTGTTTTGACTTTCCTGTATGGTGAGTCAGTCGTAGTGGCAATACTTTCTTTTCGACTTCTTCACATTTTTCATGCACCCATTCCATCAGTATAGGGACGTTTAATGCTGGTGTGGGATGCCGCTGGTGTTTTCGTCCGATGATGTTCCAAATGTGCTCTTTAGAAACAGATCTATTGGTCCGAGCAGGCCAATGCAACGTGTCGGCCCGCTATATAGCATGTTTGGTTGCAACAGTGGTATGTTGGCGAGTGTTATCCTGTTGGAAAACACTGCATGTGATGCTATACATGAATAACAGGCGGAATCACCGGATTTACGTTCAGATTTGAAGTGGTTGTGCATACGATGGCCACAGGAGTGCTCTTGCTGTCGCACGAATTCACACCCCAGAAACTTCAAGAGTAGGGCCACAGCGTCTAGCACGCAGACAAGTTGGTGGCAATCGCCCAACTGACCTTCTTCTCACCAACACACGGACATCACTGGCACCGAGGCAGAAACAACTTTCATCAGAAAGCCAATAAACCGCCACTTTTGTCCTCCAACGAGTTCTCGCTTTACACCACTGGTTTTGGGTCACTGGATAGCACGCTGCAGAACCTCTGTTCCGAGCTATCCTTTAGCAACCAAATCGTAACAATCAGTCGAGTCACTGTGGTGGACAACTGCTGCTCATACCGCAGCTGCAGACGTAGTATGATGCGGCACAGGCGTATGCCGGGCACGTGGCAGTCAGAATTTCGTTATTTTACGACCTTATATTCTCGTGATCACCGCTGCCGGCAGTCACGTACAGTGGCTACACTCCCGCTAAGTTAGTCTTTCTGCTGTATTCCAGAAGAAACGTCTAGCATCTCATGGCCCTGTCACACGGCCACATTCTAACTCAGAAAGGATGTCGAAAATGGCTCCTTTCCCGACTTAAGGTCATTCCTTGACAAACATCAATCCACCACGTAGAATCTCAGAGGTAAGTAACGCACACGACCATTACAGGGTGCATTTGAAGCAAACTTGATTTGCATTCCTCATAGTGGCGCTTTTTTTCCGACAGGGTACATAGTTAAAGCAGTGATTTGTGAAACTGATAAACAAATTTGAGCATGATGAAAGAGCGAAAAAGAGGTACAGCGTGTACTCTGGTTTTCCAAATCCAGGGAAATGCTAAACTTCCACCAGAGATGTGTGCCAGGTTAAATGTACTCGGAATACTCTCTTCTGTTTCCGTACAAGGGACTGCAGCAGGTATTAAGGAGGCGCTACATTTTATTCAAGCTAGAGGACTATTTGGAGCGCATAAAAAGACTCCATTGGACCAAATAAACATGGAAGTGTTTCGCCCCACAGGCTTTTACGGAAATTACGAACGCACAGAGAGAGAGAGGAACACGGTAAGAGCCACAAGTAATTACGCGACACCGCTGCCTCTCTGGCTGAGAGCTTCTACTGAGTATGCTCGCGTCGTCCTCGTCTGGACCTCCGGGCTCTTATTAAATTGCCGTATATGAAAGTCGTTGCTTTTTTTTCTAAGAGGGTCGTTTCAGCAAACAAGCTTTAGTGATTGTGTATGGGGCAGGAACACAATATTTGTGTAGAAACTGACGGTCATTCCCACTGTCAGAATCATAGTGTGTCAGAGGAGACACAGCAATCGTTATTATTTAATAAGATTTTAAGTTATGTTTACTTCAACTTACTTCTAAGTAGCACATAAATTCGAATCGCGAGATTATATAGTGCTCACACTCTATTCTGTTTGTCTGCTGCAAAAATATAACCACATTAAATCCTTCTGACGCACTTTAGCGAAAGGTACAGAAAATCTTGACATAGTCGTAACACTTAGCGGCTCCTAACCGCTTTCCTCTTTTCCGTAGCATATTTCATGCTAATTCTGATTAACGTCACATTGCCAAAACCGTCAAAACATACTATAAACAAAACGTAATTTACTGCAACTGTAACGATTGTAACTGAAATACAACAACACCAACTAATAATGGGTAAAACTATTTTAAAAGATGCCGCAAATGGCTTGTATTTAAAATTTAACGTCATATAACAGTCATATAATACATCGTTGAATCTAAGTTCCATGATAAGTATGGTTTCGATACAACATCTAGAAGTCCTATATGATATATGCAACGATGATTAATCCTTAATTTTATAGTTAATGTAAATCTTCTAATAGTACTGCAATTTTTATTCCATTTATTACACTTTGGTCTTACCCGTCTTTCTTTCTTTCCCCCTTCTCTCTCTCTTTTTGATTTTTTTCACGCGAGTTAGCTGCGCGCGATTGAGGCGTCTTTGTCAAGGCCCATGCAGTTCCACGGGTGTGTGTGTTGTCCATAGCGTAAGTTAGTTTAAGTTAGATTCATTAGTGTGTAGGCTTAGGGACCGATGATCTCAGTACTTTGGTCCCATAAGACATTGCCACAAACTTCCTAAAAACTTTTTCTTCATTTTTCTAGTGGTAGCTACACAGTGCCTGAAATAATAACGTCAGGGCTATGACTTCAGTTTAGGGAACTCTCCCCACTGCATTATCACTTCCAAAAAAAGAAAGCCCTCGTAAGATGTTAAATGCATAACAAGAAACGTTTCATCTATGAAGTATTACAACCTGCACTACAATTCTGTTAAAACTTAATCTGGGGTAGCACGTGGTCCGCGGGCTGAGCAAAGCCAGAACCCAATTGGTTGACTTCTTCAAGTTTATGACGAAAACTCGTCCTCCGTGAATGTAGTAATACTTGCAATGTACTCGAGGGAACATCCTGCTTGTAAAATGGGGTGGTGGAAAAGAAGTTTCATAGTGTATGAGTAACAGAATAAGTCTTCCCACTTATCTTGTCACCCCACCTGCCCCACAAATACGAGCGCGATACGCTTCAAAAGTGGACTATACTGTTGTACTGCAGCTTCTTCTGTAAGTGATTTTGCCGGTCAAGCTGTCTCACCAGCACAGTAACCGCTGCCACCCTACTCTATTTTTTTGTCCTCAGCCTTCCGATTGGTTTGATGAGGCCCGCCACAAATTCTTCTCCTGTGCTAACCTCAGAGCAGTACATGCAAGCTACGTCCTCCATTATTTGCTGGATGTATTCGAATCTCTGTATTCCTCTACAGCTTTTGCCCTCTAGAGCTCTCTATATTATCATGGAAGTCATTCCCTCTTGTCTTAACAGATGCCCTATCATACTGTCAATTCTCCTTATCAGTGTTATCCACATGTGCCTTTCCTCTCCGATTCGGCGCAGAACCTCCTCATTCATTACCTTATCAGTCCACCTAATTTTCAACATTCGTCTGTAGCACCACATCTCAAATGCTTCGTATTTCTTCTGTTCTGGTTTTCCTATAGTACATGTTTCACTACCATAGAATGCTGTACTCTCAGACGGACATTCTCAGTAATTTCACTCCTCAAATTAAGGCCGATGTTTGATACTAGTAGACTTCTCTTGGTCAGGAATGCGCTTTTTGCACATTGCTAGTCCGCCTTTTGATGTCCTCCTTCCTCCGTCCGTCATTGCTTATTTTACTGCCTAGGTAGCGGAATTCCTAAACTTCAACTTCGTGACCAATCAATCCTAATGTTAAGATTCTCGCTGTTCTCATTCCTACTACTTCTCATTACTGTCGTCTTTCTTTGATTTACTCTCAATCCACACTCTGTACTAATTAGACTGTTCGTTTCCGTTTAGCAGATCATGTAATTCTTCTTCACTTTCTCTCAAGATAGCAATGACATCAGCGAATCGTGTCACTGATACCATTTCACCTTAAACTTTAATTCGACTTCTGAACCTTTCTTTTATTTCCATCGTTGCTTCCTCGATGTACAGATTGAACAGTAGGGTGAAAGGCTACATTTTTGTCTTACACCCATTTAAAACGACCACTTCGTTTTTGGCTGTCCACTCTTAGTATTCCCTCTTGGATGTTGTACATATTGCATATGACTCGTCTCTCCCTATAGCTTACTCCTATTTTTCTCAGAATTTCGAGAATCTTGCACCATTTTACATGGTCGAACGCTTTTTGCAGTTTGACAGATCCTATGAACGTGTTTTGATTTCTTTAGTCTTGCTTCCATTATTAACTTCAACGTCAGAATTGCCTCTCTCGGGCCTTTACCTAAGGCCAAACTGATCTTCGTCGAATCATCTTAGGGTTGAAGCTCTTTTTTCCGTGTTTGCCTTAACAATACGTTTGTTTTTGGATAGGGTCCGCCTTTAGCAAAACACAGTTTTGTTTTTGAGCCCATACATGTTTCACTGCAGTTGCAGCATCTTCAGTGGGCGTTTATTTTACATCTGTCATAGATAAAGAATGTTATTTACTGTTTGTATACATGTAACTATTAGTTTTTAAATCGTAATTACAGGTATTTAAAAAACACATAAAATATGAATTCATACCTTTTGCATGGTGTGTTTTATTTTTATGTGTTGTGTTTCTACAGTGACTGTTTTGTTCCACAGTTTGTCATCTGCAACCACTTACACCTTAAAGTAGATAAATTGCTTAAGCCAAAGTTATGACTTGGAAATTGTTATTTCTATTCCTGAAATTAATTGATTCTACTCTAATTCTAATTCTAATTCTACTCTAATGCTAATACTGTCTCCCTCTCTCTCTCTCTCACTCTCCCTCCCTCTCTCCCTCCCTCTCTCTCTCTCTCTCTCTCTCTCTCTCTCTCTCTCTCTCTCTCTCCCTTTTCACACTCCACCCCCCCCCCCCACACACACACACACACAAATCACAGACACCTCTGAAAGATTCAGAACAACTGCCAGAGACACCAACTGATCTACTGTGAGCCATCTTGTTCTTACACCTTCAGTTGACCGGCATGTTTGTTTTTTCAGCTGTTAAACAGTGAAACAGTGGCAGTGACAGTGACAGTGACAGTGACGGTGGCAACTCAATATATAGTGTTTGACAGTGATGAAGAAGAGGAAAAAGAAAATGTAAGTGAAACGTTATGTAAATAGACACACGTACACATAGACACACACACATTCACACACACACACACACACATTCACACACACACACACACATACACACACATACACACACATACACATACACACACATTCACACACATTCACACACACACACACGCACACACACACACACACACACACATACACACACACACATACACACACATACACACACACACACACACACACATACACACACACACACACATACACACACACACACACACACACACACACACACACACACAGACACACACCTTGAATTAATTAATTCCAGGCATAGAAATAACAATTTTCAAATCGTAATTTTTACTTCAACAATTTGTCTACTTTAAGGGGTAAGTCAAGTTATAGATGACAAGCTGTGGAACAAAACAGTCACTGTAGATACACAAAACATCAGAGAATCACACCATGTAGTAAAAAGGTATTAATTCATAATTTATGTGTTTCTTCAAATACCTGTAATTACGATTTAAAATACTAATAGTTACATGTATACAAACAGTAAAGAACATTCTTTATCTTTAACAGATGAAAAATTAAAGCCCCCTGAAGCGGCTGCAACTGCAGTGAAACATGTATGGGTTCAAAAACAAAATTGTGTTTTGCTAAAGGCGGACCCTATCAAAAAACATACACATTGTTCGTCATCTAGGTCATCCTAAATTTTCTTCTGTATATTACTCTGGTAAGCAACTAGGATGCACGGTCTCTTAAGCTGTTAGGACTTGCCATCTTCGGAAATGCGTCGATGATGCTTTTCCGAGTATCAGATGGTATGCCGCCAGACTCATACATTCTACACATCAACGTGAAATGTCATTTCGTTGCCACTTCCCACAATGATATTATAAATTCTGGTGGAATGTTATCTATTACTTCTGCCTTATTTGATCTTAAGTCCTCCAGAGCTCTTTTAAATTGTGATTCTAATACTCTATCCCCTGTCTCTTCCAAATCTACTCCATTTTCTTCTGGTATCACATCAGACAAATTTTGCAAACCCCCCCCCCCCCCACCCCGACCAATACAGGTTTTCAATGTATCCTTTCCAATCCTTTCCAATCCTTTCCACCTACCCACTCTCTCCTGTGCATCTCTGCATTTAACAGTGGTATTCCCATTGCACTCTTAATGTTATCGCCGTTGCTTTTAATGTCACTGAAGGTTGTTTTGACTTTCCTGTATGTTGAGTCTATCCTTCCGACAATCTTCTGTTTTCGATGTCTTCTCCTTTTTCCTGCAGGCATTTCGTATTAGTCTCCCTGCACTTCCTATTTATTTCATTCCTCAGCGCCTTGGATTTCTGTATTCCTGAGCTACCTGGCACATTTTTGTACTTCCTCCTTTCATCGACCAATTGAAGTATTTTTTCTGTTACCCATGGTTTCTTCCCAGTTATCTTCTCTGTAACTATGTTTTCCTTCCCAAATGCTGTGATGGCCATCTCTAGAGACATCCATTCCTCTTCAACTGTAATGCCTACTGAGCTCTCCCTTATTGCTGTATCTATAGCTTTAGAGAACTTCAAACATATCTCGTCATTCCTTAGTACTTCTGCATCTCACTTCTTTGCATATTGATTCTTCCTGACTAATGTCTTAAACTTCAGCCTACTCTTCATCACTGCTATATTGTGATCTGAGTCTATATCTGCTCCTGGGTACGCCTTACAATCTGGTGCCTGTTTGGGAACCTCTGTCTGACCATGATGTAATCTCACTGAAATATTCCCGCATCACCTTGCCTTTTATAAGTATACATCCTCCTCTTGTGATTCTCGAACAGAGTATTTGCTATTACTAGCTGAATCTTGTTACTGAACTCAATTAGTTTTTCTCCTCTCTCATTCCTTGTCCCAAGCCCATATTCTCTTGTAACCTTTTCTTCTACTCCTTCCCCTACAACTGTATTACATTGCCCCATGACTATTAGTTTTTCATCCCCCTTTACATACTGTATTAATCTTTTAATGTCATCATACACTTTCTCTATCTCTTCATCTTTAACTTGCGACGAAGGCATGTATACCTGAACTATCGTTGTCGGTGTTGGTTTGCTGTTGATTCTGATAAGAACAATGCTGTCCCTGAACTGTTCACAGTAACACACTCTCTGCCCTACCTTCCTATTCATAATGAAACCTACTCCTGTTATACCATTTTTTGCTGCTGTTGATATTACCCTATATTCATCTAACCAGAAATCCTTGTCTTCTTTCCATTTGATTTCACTTCACTTGCCCCTACAATATATATATTGAGCCTTCGTATTTCTTTTTCAGACTTTCTAGTTTCCCTACCTCGTTCAAGCTTCGGACACTACACGCCCCCATCTCGTAGAACGTTATCCTTTCGTTGATTATTCAATATTTTTGTCATTGTAACCTCCCCCTTGGCAGTCCCCTCCCGGAGATCAAAGTGGGGGACTATTCTGGAATCGTTTGCCAATGGAGAGATCATCATGATACTTCTCCATTTACGGGCCACATGTCCTGTGAATACATTTTACCTGTCTTTAATGCAGTGGTTTCCATTGCCTTCTGCATCCTCATGCCGTTGACCAACTCTGATTCTTCCGCCTTTAGGGGCAGTTTCCCACCCCTAGGACAAGAGAGTGCCCTGTACCTCTGTCTGCTCCTCCACCCTCTTTGATAAGGCCGTTGGCAGAATGAGGGTAACTCTTTATACCGGAAATTTTCGGCCGCCAATGCTGATTATTAATCAAAACGTGAACTTTGAATTTACTTTCAAAACTTTTCTTAAGAGTTTATTTTATTTACTGGCGATTCATCAAGAACATTAACATATTAAATCACACTATGTGAGCGTGGATGTAGTGCAGGGAGTAACTGAGGAAATCAAATTGAAATTGCTTTTAACAAATGGTAATTTTAATCCTAAAGGCCTTTTTTTAAGAAACAGATTTAAAACTATAAGCAGAAAGCACCGTCTAAGCATCAAGTTATAAATTATTCAAAGGTAGAAAGAAACAAATTTTTGAGTGTGTGAGCTTTCGAACCTAGAACCTTGCCACTCCCTTTTGACACGGTCGTAGTCACGACCGCTCACAACAACTTCTGAAAGACTACACAGGTGCATATCTGCAACACACCAGATTATCTTAAAGTAAAATTTTTAACAATTCACACAAGCACACAAACTATGCACCCCACAGGTGGGATGGAAATGGTACAAAACATTAAAATTAAAAGATTAACTTACCACTACAGGTGCAACTTGATTTTAACATCTAACAAAAGTCTTACGGTGGAAGGGTGGCAACTTTATTACTAAAATGACCATTTAAATAAAAGCACATGAAATGCAATCTTACATAAATTTATACAAAGTTGGCCAAACAGGCTCTACAGTACACATATATAGCCTCTCAAGATGATAGGCAAGATAAAAAAACATCTTTCAGGAATTAGGCCGTTACACTTCAAGCAATAAATTCATTAACACACCGAATCCGACACACATGACAGAAGCAGCTACTGACGAACGGCAGACAGACCGACACTAACTGCCTAACAAATGCGGACGAGGGACTGACGAGCAATCTGGGGACGAGAGACTGACCAAGAAAACAAGTAGAATTTAACGAGTAAATGAAACAACATATCACCAATCACTTAACTTCTAATAAACTGCGATTTCTGGAAAAGACCTGGCGCAGCAGCCCCAAATCGCTCTCCCAAACCGACCGCTGCCAGCTGCTTCAACGGACGCAGGAAAGCGCACCAATCTACAGTCTTTCCTGGTCCGCACCGACCGACCGACGGCCCACTGCTCCGTCCGTGACTGCTGCTCCGTCTCGACTGCACTGCTGGTGCGTCTAACACTCGCTTCCAGACACACGACGGCGCAAATACTGGCTCGGGCCCGACCATGCAGAGGAAACACGTCCACTGGCAAAACGAAATCACTGCTTTTGCGTAAGCAGAAGAGCCAACACCGTGTTACGAGGGGAGGCCGAAATGCACGCGTTTTAGCTCACGCAGGCTGGCGTGAGAAGGGAAGAACTATACTGACGTGACAAAGAATGAGAATTCATAAAGTGGACAAAATTAATTTGATACTTATCTTTAATCCATTAATGATGAACGTCGCTCTTCACGGTACATGATTCACAATATTATCTGTTCAGAATACATTCATGAAGATAGTCCTTATAGTAACTGAATATGGCGCCTTGCTTTGTCGTAGCAAATGACGTAGCTGAAGGCTATGCTAAACTGTCGTCTCTGCAAATGAGAGCGTTTGTAGAAAGTGAACCATCGCTAGCAAAGTCGGCTGTACAACTGTGGTGAGTGCTAGGGAGTCTCTCTAGACTAGACCTGCCGTGTGGCGGCGCTCGGTCTGCAATCACTGATAGTGGCGACACGCGGGTCCGACGAATACCAACGGACCGCGGACGATTTAAAGGTTACCACCTAGCAAGTTTGGTGTCTGGCGGTGACACCACATTCCTCCCCCGCAAATCGGCTGACGGTTGTGGTATAACGCCACCGCCCGCCGTGGGGAGGACCCCATGTTGAAGTATGCGACGAGGTGAGGAGCCTAACAACAGGAGAGGCTGTGCCACCCGCACCCTGCCATTCGAATCGCGGGGATCTAGGGAACGCCTGGAAACCTACTCCAGGGTGCACGCCAACATGCGGTGTATGCGCCCATAGAGAGACAGGAAGGGCCGAAGGGTCGACATCAATCGGGCCAGGGCACCCGACGGGCGAAGCCGACAAATGGTCTGGAGCAGGCAAGAGTTCTATTTCGGAGGACAACTGGTCCCGGGGAGAGATCGGCGGTGCGTGACGCAGGGGGCGCCCGGTGGCTGCAGCGACGCGTCCACTGCGGGCGTCGCCGGCGGGAGAACAGGCGGCGGCGGAGGCGGCGCGTCGCCATGGGGCAAAATGGAAGGCAGTGTCGGTAACACCTGGGGCTGAGGTGAGCCAGTAAATGGGTCCCCGGGGCGCTGACCGTGAGACGACAGGGGCGCAGCTGATTGAGATGCCGGCGTACCTCACCAGAGGCCCCCAAAACCAGATACACAGCGCGTCCGAGGCAGCGAAGAATGCGCCCTTCGAGCCAATGCCGTGAACCTCGATAGTGGCAGTAGTAGACAACGTCGCCTGGAGCAAAAGCAGATGTTTGCCGCTGCACAGGAACCTGATACAGTGGATGTAGCAAAGACATCAAGGTTCGACGATGGCGACCGTGGAGCAACTCATCCGGCGAGCGACCATCTCGGGGCTGAGAGCGATACGAGGACAAGAAGAGCAATAACGCGTCCTCCTGAGTATCTGACTCTTTCGACTTTAACACGTGTGACTTGAAAGTCCTGACCAATCGTTCAGCGGCACCGTTGGACTGTGGCGAAAACGGCACAGACGTCAGATGTTGAATACCATTGGCCTTGCAGAATGATTGAAATTCTGCAGACATGAATTGTGGGCCACTGTCGGAAACAAGTCTGTGGAAGACCTTCAATGAAAAAGATAGCACATAACGCTTGTATGGTGGCAGATGATGTCGTGGAAGACATCCAGACAAGAAAAGGAAAATTACTGAATGACTCTATCACAACCAACCATTGAGCATTCCAGAATGGACTAGCAACATTGATGTGTAAGCGTTGCCAAGGAAAAGTGGCTTTCGGCCATGCAAATAATTTCCGCGGTGGTGCTGACTGTTGTTCAGCACACACCATGCAAGATAAGCACATAGTCGTAATCGCGGCATGGATTCCGAACCAAGTACAGTGCTGACGAGCCAGTTGTTTCGTTCTCACTATACCCCAATGTCCTTGGTGGAGAAGCTTTAAGACAGAGGACTGTAACGAACGTGGGACGACGACCCTGGACTGATCATTATCAGAACGCAACAGCAAAGCATCACGCCGAACAAAAAGTCTCTCCTTGTGAGCAAAAAATCTGCGATCCAACAGGTCCCCAATCCGTGACTTTGACAAGGGCCATTGCGTAGCAACAAAACGCAGAACGGTAGCAAGGACAGGGTCGGCAGTTGTGGCTGTGGCTGACGAAAATCTGCAGGAAACGATTCGACCAAATCATCGGTTTCCGAATCAATGAACATGCAAGCAAGTTCGGAGGAATCGAATGCCTATCCTCAGCAACAGGCAAATGGGACAACGCATCGGCGTTTTCGTGCTTCGCAGTGGACCGATACAAGATACCGTAGCGATACTGCGAGAGGAAAATAGACCAGCGAATGAATTTCTGCGCTGTACGTGGAGATACAGGCTTCTTCGGATGAAAAAGCGATGTGAAAGGTTTGTGGTCTGTGATTATGGTAAAGCGACGACCATACAAGAAGTCATGAAACTTTGTAACACCAAATACGAGAGCCAATATTTCTTTCTCGATCTGTGAATAATTTCTTTGCGCAGACGAGAGCAATTTGGACGCAAAGGCAATAGGGCGATCGTGCGAGCCATCTTTGTGCGCAAGCACAGCACCGATCCCGAAATCCGATGCATCCACCATCAACAAAAGGGGCTTCTGTGGATCGAATGGCGTAAGGCATGAATTGGAAAGCAACGCGATTTCAACCAGCGAAAGGCGCGTTCGCATTCCATCGCCCAGACGAACGGAACACCTTTATGGCGTAAGCGAAGAAACGGACCTGAAATGGAAGAGGCATGTGCCACATATCTGTGATAATAGTTAATTTTTCCCAGCACACTCTGTAGCTGCTTCAAATTCTGCGGCGAAGCCAAGTCTTGTATGGCACGGAGGTGTGTGGGATTGGGATGTATGCCTTGGGCATTTAGTACATGTCCCAGGTAGGGCAAGCCACTAGCAAAAAACACACATTTTTCCTTCCGTAAGCAAAGACCATTTTGTCGCAAGACCTGAAATAAAGTTCTGACATTGGCTAAATGTTCTTCTCCCGTCTTTCCGGAGATCACAATATCGTCCAGATAGTTTGCTGCAGTAGGGACTGATGCACAAACAGTTTGTAGATATTGCTGTAACAATGCAGGGGCGGATTCACATCCGAATGGCAGTCGTTTGAATTGATACAAACCAAGATGCGTGTTAACCACCAAAATGCGCTGGGGTTCTTCGTCCACCGGTATTTGCAAGTACGCATCTGCTAGGTCCAACTTCGAAAAATATATGCCCGGGAAAGTTTGTCAAAAAGATCTTCCAGGAGAGGTAAAGGAAAAGTTCAATCACTAGTTGTGCATTCACCGTTGCCTTGAAGTCCACACAAAGTCTCATTTTTCCCGAAGGTTTTGGCAAAATTACTAAGGTTGATGCCCAGAGAGAAGCCTGAACACGTTCAATTACACCTTGTGATTCCAAATCGTGTAATGTTTTTGCAACCTCATCATGCAATGCGTGGGGAACATTGCGTGTTCTGAAAAATTTCGGTTGCGTGTATACCTTCAGTTCCAAATGTGCTTTATAGTTCTTAGCACAACCAAGGTCCGGTGCAAAAATGTCTGCAAATTCTTCACATAGAAGAGAAGCACTGTCTGAAGGCACAGTCTGGTTCACTGATAGGACCTGATTTACAATAGACAAGTTAAACCACTGAAATGAATCGAAACCAATTAAGTTCAGTGCAGAAGAAGAACGAAGAACATAAAATGACACAAGTTTTGTTTGTCCTTTGTATGCTGCAAGAAGGCTGCACTGTACTAACACAGGGATCTCTTGTACTGAATAGCTAGTTAACTTAAAATTTGCGGCACGCAACGGAGGTGTGCCCAGCAGTTTGTAAGTGTCTTGATTGACCAGTGAAACTGCAGCTCCGGTATCAAGCTGGAATGGTATCACTTTGCCGTTAATGTCCAAGTGTACAAAAAGTTTATTGTCCTGCTGACGACAAGAGCGACTGTCTCGTGCAACGTGAACTGACACTGGTACAAAATCACTTGCGACTTGATAGGAGTTCCGGCGATGTCGACGCACACTATTTGTGGGACGAACACAGTCACTGTTAGAGAGAGTGGCACTGGGCAGAGTGGAACAAACGATATAAATTTCCATGGGCGATGTACCGCGAGCCTGAGTATCCTTGGTTCGATTCCGATTCCGGCGCGAAGCAAAGGGCCGGGAATGGGTTTGAGTTTCCGAACTTTTCTGTCAAACACACTGAACATGTCTTTTTTATTACAGTAAAAGCAAATAGCTTAGCATGACGGGCAACTCTCACGCGAATGTTTAGTAGCGCACCGCGGGCATGATTTGAGCACTGCATTTGCTTGCTGGCACGGCACACGTGGCTGAGAGCCTGGCGGCAGTGGCGCGGCTGGGCACAAGGGCTGTTTACTGCTCTGTGCAATTCGCCCGGCGGGCCGGTTAACCTGACACACGGCTGGCGAAGTTTCAAATGATTCCTGAGCAAAGTCAAGTGTGTCCTGCCGATCCAATATGTCCACCACTTCTTAAAGGGAGGGATTGACTAGTTTCAAAATCTGTTCCCTTATACGAACATCAGAAACGTTCTGTGCAATTGCATCACGTACCATAGTATCTGACTATGGGAGTCCACATTGACACTCCAAAGCACAATTCCTAGTAAGGTCTGCAAGGTTACAACCCACTCCCGATTAGTCTGACCTGCTGTACATCTTGTACGAAAGAAGGTATACCGTTTCGCAACTACATTGACAGATCATTTGAAATATGCATCTAATGCAGACAAAATTTCTTCGTAGGATAGAGTTGCGACGTCGAGTCAGGGACGATAAAAGAAAAGGCTGCCGTTCATTACCTTGAATTCTGTAGGCGGTGAGATGGAATCGGAATTGGCGTGACTACTCCTTCAACTTTCCAGTGCAGCATCAAAAGGTCGGAATGTCGGTGCAACTGTGTGTTGTGGCGGCGCTAGCGGTGTAGTGGCGGCTGCCACATCGTTTTGCATTGCACGTTGACCCTGGACGTGCTGTCCAAGAGCATCCAGTAATGCCTGCGTCTTCTGATTCTATAAGCGATAAAAGTCAGACAGTACATCCGGAGATTGTGGCGAAGCCATTACACAATGAAATCAGAGCAGTCACTACGACATATATCAGTATACTTAAGAACACAATTTTTACTGCTCGTTGCCAATTTTGTGTTAGCAGAAGAGCCAACACCACGTTACGAGTGGAGGCCGAAATGCACATGTTTTAGCTCACGCAGGCTGGCGTGAGGAAGGAAGAACTATACTGACGTGAGGTCTGGAAAATGACAAGGAATTAGAATTCAGAAAGCGGACGAAATTAGTTTGATACTTAACTTTAATCCGTTAATGATGAACGTCGCCCTTCACAGTACATGATTCACAATATTATCTGTTCAGAATACATTCTTGAAGATAGTCCTTACAGTAACTGAATATGAGCTTTGCTAGCTCTTAGCAAATGACGTAGCTGAAGGCTATGCTAAACTGTCATCTCTGCAAATGAGAGCGTATGTAGATAGTGAACCATCGCTAGCAAAGTTGGCTGTACAACTGGGGCGAGAGCTAGGGAGTCTCTCTAGACTAGACCTGCCATGTGGCGGCGCTCGGTCTGCAATCACTGATAGTGGTGACATGCGGGTCCTACGTATACTAACGGACTGCGGCCGATTTAAAGGTTACCACCTAGCAAGTGTGGTGTCTGGCGGTGGCACCACACCTGCACCAGGAAATGAACGAACCAAGCTCCACCAGATGTTAATTGAAGGGGTCCAGAAGCGCTCAGAGAACCAGTTACACCACGGCGTCGCAGCTCGCACCGGCCAGACTGATGTCGTGGGTTGACTCATGTTGCTCTCGTGTCGACCACGAAGCCACTATCTCTTGCTATACTGCGCGGTCCACTGGACTCACGTGGCGACCTCACATGCGCCAACGCTCAAGACGGACAACGTATTTTGTGTCTCAGTGTGCGACCGACCAACCGGTCGATCCAACCGGCCTTAAAGTTTGATCCGAACGACAGACATACTGGCACTTCAGATGACAGACAAACACTAACTGCCGCACAAATGCGGACGGGAGACAGACCCAGACTGACTCAGACTGAGCCCGACTGACCGACTGGCGAGCTCATAGCGCCCCTTAAATGCACGTGAACAGGCAACCTTTCCTCTTTCCCGCCACAAAGAGACACCAAAGCTGCGATTGCCACAGCGGCGACAGCGCCAGAAACGGAGGGCGATGCTTCGCACTATGCGCTGTGGCGCGCTCTTCAAAACAGCAGTTTTTACCACTGCTCAGTTATGAATGAAACACACTACCCCTTTTTTTAATCTCATTTTGTTCGTATTCGTTCGTTCCATCTGCTCGGGGCGGACGTCGCAAGACACTCGTTTCACTTCGTCGTTGATCCATTAACTCAGTTTTTTATTACATAGGGCAGCTAACACTCAGGCCGAACACGCTGAGTTACCGTGCCAGCTGTCATTTCTAACACACTCACACACACACATGCACATTTATCTCTCTCACACGCAGCCTATTATTTTACTAGCTATGAAACTGAACAGCCAATCACAACACACTATTTCACTGGCAACCCAAACTAAATAGCTATCCAGTATTAAGTCATGCTAAAAATGTCTAATTACACAGGTCTCAAAAAAAAGTTTTTTTTAGATTTGTTTTGGTTTTGATAACTGTGTGATATGTAGTTTTTGGCGCTTATTTCAGAAGTCCTAAAAGAGGAGATTTTTATTCAAGTATTATTTATGTACAATATTATTGAACCACATTAAGCATAGGTTAATCTTAAATGTAGAGTAGAAAACGTTGTTAAGGCTTTATTACAACACTATTATAAGTGTTTGTAGTAATGTTTGCTTTTTCCTTCCAAAATTCTCTATGTACTTATCCAGCTGTGGATCTGACGATTTTCTCTTTTTAACATCAGTCATCATGTTCACGTCCCAGCATCCTTGATATCTCCATTTCATTTCTTTTATGTCTCGTTCATATCGTTCTCCTTGGTCTTCACTAACAGCTCCAAGATTTTCCCGTAAATAGTCCAGATGAGAATGAAGTAAACGAACCTTAACACTCATCTTGCAGACCAAGAGTTAGTAGTTAGTTAACAGATCAACAAAAATGTTCTTGTAGTTGTTAAAACGACTTCCATGCTTCCCTTTCCTGTTTTACCAATTTTAACTCTAAGTTTTCGGCTTTCATATGTTTTCTTATATCAGACTCACCAAATAGCCCTTCTTTGAGTATTGCCACGGAGAGGCCAGGAAATTGCTCACAAAGGTATCTGAAACATTCTCCTTCTTTAGGCTATGCTTTGATGAATTGTTTCATTAGTCCCAAAGTGATGTGAAGTGCTGGAGCAAAATCATTTTGGGATCCACTGAATTCTCCTTCTCAACATTCTTAATTCCAGGAACCAAAAGTTTTCTTACTGGCTACACTGTTTTCACATAATGTTGTTTACAGTCACAGCTATCCTGTTCATAGAGGAAGCCGGGGAACTTGGTGTAGCCACTGTGTTGGCCTAGTAGCTTAGAGATCACTCTCACATCTCCACAAATTGTCCACTTATGATCAGAGTACTTAAGCTTGTTAAGCATCATTTCAAGGCTCGTGTAACATACTATCAAATGAAGTGGATGTCCTACTGGTACAGATACATATTGATCACCATTCTGCAGAAGAACATCTCCCAGGCTTCTTTTGGAGGAACCAATAAAATGTCTCCATTAATTGGGCTGATATTTGATACTGAATGCCCCCCCTCCCCCCACACCAGAGATTCGAATCCTCCCTCGGGCATAGCTATGTGTATTGTTCTGAGCATAAGCTAGTTTAAGTAGTGTGTAAGCTATGAACCGCTGACCTAAGCAGTTTGGTCCATTACGAATTCACACACATTTGAAATTTTTTTATACTGAATTTCTTCATGAAACCAGCAACATTAACGCCAGAAACAAGGCCATCCACTCGAAATAAAAATGGCACAAACTCTTTTTTCTACTCCTCTACCAAGAAAACGACATTCCAGGAGGTAAGAACCCTTTATCTTACAGCTTCGACCCTAAAATCTCGACTGAATCCCTAGAAAGGCCTAAGTCTCTGATAAAATCATTTAGTTCCTGCTGTGTGAAGAGTTTTGACTCATTGTTGGGAGGCTCATGACTACCATCACTCTCATCTTCATCACTGCCTTGAGACAACTGATCATCATCATCTAAAACGTTTTCAAGTGTAGCTGGAGGACTAGGTTCATATCAAAGTAGATATAGTACATCTTTTTAACAAAATCAGTAATGTTTCTCCATTGCCCCTTAACAGTATACGCTCACAAATGTACCAGACACAATCAGGAGAGTTCACAATACCTCTAGGAGCCTTTTTGAAACACAAAACTTAATTTCATTTCAACGAATAAACAATGGAAATGTGGTCAGCAGAGTGGTTACATCCACACTGACAGTAGTTTGACCTTGCAGTGGAGAGCAGACAATGAGTGGAGGGGGAAGGTGGAAGAGTGGAAGGGGTACTGACGCAGACATCATATTGGCAGGAAATCTAGTATGAATCGGATTATATGAGTTTTTATAGTGAAGTTTTATAACAAAGAAAGGCTGCCTGTTGATGGCAACCTACATTTAGACTGATTACATTTGCAGGTTAACTTATTATATATATTATATTTTAAATTTATTGTTTAGATTCTACCAAAAGGCCATGTATGTTAAAAACACAATAAAAGTAAACGTGTGATTTGAAGAAAATTTTTCACTATTTTTTCTGTATACAGCACGAAAAATATCGTAAGAACCACGATAAAATTTGGAAAAATTTTCGCATCTCAGACAAAGTACATTAAGATATATACATTAGAACAGTATGTGCACGTCAAAAAAAAAAAAAAAAAAAGCCATATGCTTCAAGTGAATTGCATAAATTGGCCTTATATTGAAATTAACGTGAACAATCTCAATTCTTTGCACCAGCTTAGAGATATTGGCATACTCCTTTAACTTACAGTACTGCCACATCTAAAATATATAAGTACATTGAGGTGACTCATCAAGATCTAAGCCAGGGTGATCTTTACCACCAGCTGCACGCTCTCTTACTTGGCGTAATCAGTATATATTAGCTACATGTACAGCATCTGCATCTACATCATCTACATCTTCATGGATACTCCGCAAATCGCACTTAAGTGCCTGGCAGAGGGTTCATCGAACGACCGTTACCTTATTTTCACATTCGGAAGAGAAAGTTTGCGATTGAAATTTCGTGAAAATATTCCGCGCAACGAAAAAAGGCTTTGTTTTAATGGTGTCCACCCTAAATCCTGTATCATGTCTGTGACTCTCTCTCCCCCAATTTCGCGATGGTACAAAACATGCTCCTCTTCTTTGAACTTTCTCTAGGTACTCAGTTAATCCTATCAGGTAAAGACCTCAGACCGCGCAGCAGTACTCACAAAGACGACGGACAAGCGTAGTGTAGGCAGTATCTTTGGTGGATCTGTTATATTTTCCAAGTGTTCTGCCAATAAAACGCAGTCTTTGGTTTGCCTTCCCCACAACATTTCTGTATGTTCCAATTTAATTAGTTTATGACTGTAATTCCTTGGCACGTAGGTGAAATCATACAATGTGCGTGCCGCTAAAACTCAGATATGAGTCCAGGTACGATCAAAGGAGTTGTATGGTGTGGTAGCCCTTTATCTCTTATCGATGAAAATGGTTCCGGTTTTCACCTGAATGGCGTGTTTTTGAAAATATAAGAGCTGCGAAGTTTCGCAGTCCAGAAATTTCTAGAACATTCTAGAATATTCGAGAACATTTCAGAGCATACTGCAACATTCTAGAACATTCCTGAATGTTCGACAATGATCCGGGATGTTCTGGAATGTTCGAGAATAATCTGGAACAATCGCGTAGTTTCCAAAATGTTTGGAAACATCACAAAACATCCAAGATCATTGTGGAACATTCCAGAACACTCTCGAATGATTGTGAAACGTTATGAAAAATTTCGGACCATTCGAAGACGTTTTGGTATCTTCTTGAATTCACCACTACTGGGCCTACCAATTGGCAGGAGTATATAAAGTAAGACTCGTCGTGTGTTTGAATGTTAGTTTTTTTTCAGTGGTGAAGGGAGGAACCGAAAAAGTAGAGCAGTGAGTGAATAAAAACAGTCAGGCTGCTACAACGACTGAACATTAATCGAAAATAAAGTGTGAAAAGTGTGCAAGGTGTACTTGGTGTGTTTGTTAATAAAAAGCTCATTTTATTTATATTTTGGACCATAGCCAAACGTAAGGGAGGAGGAGATCTTGGCAGTTCTGATATAAAACGACGAAAGCAAAAAGAATAGTGAAAAAACTAAATAGACGAAGAGCGCGAAGCAGATTTAAGTTTCCAACGAGAGACAATGAGCACTGTGGGAAGCAGAGAAACCGACAAACAACGAAATGAATGGACTGAACGATCAAGAATTGCGACACAATCTTGTAACAAAAGACTCAGAACTGAAGCCAGCCATGAAAATATCACCCTACGAGAAGTGCAAACAAGGACAAATGAAGCATTCCATTACGACCAGGCGGAAGAATATAACTAAAACAAACTCTTCGCAATCGGAAAAATGGATAACATCAGCCAATTTCGAAGGCGAAAAAATGCAGCATAGAAACAATAGGAATCCATTGCTTGAATGGAAATATTCTATAACCACCACTGGAAGAATCGCCGATGTAATTTTTACTTTACATTACCGGGGAAACTCCAAAATTAAAACACTTTCTTCAAAATACCAAAGCCTAATACTCCTACTTCTAAATGAATTATTTGGTGTTACTTAGACCAACACTAAGAGCTATGAAATCGATTATGATTTTACATTCAAGGACAAATCTATCACAACATAAGGTCATTACTATCACCATCCAACGAAGACCACGTATTTCTGCAAGTGTATTCCAACGGAAATGAAGAAGCAGAAATTGATCAACGAAGCGCAAATATCTGTGGATTGAGACGAGAAGTAGTCCAAGATGTACTGAAGATCTTACACAAATACCATAAACTGCTTGACACATTAAAAACAGCACAAAACCTAATGATTTCTGATGAATGTAATGTTATGATTCGGGTTGACAAAAGATTACCTAGAGAATATGAACGTCGATTTAATGCACTACAGATACTCGACGTCGCCGTCGTAATTGTGGAAAGTGAAATCACAAACTATGACATCATTATATTACGAAGAAGGGAAGGACTACAACGCATTGCAGAGACGCACAGTTCATAAGATACCCTCAAATATACATTTATGTTTCTGCAAGGAGAGGCCGGATATCACTTTAATGTGAAACAAATGCAACCTGAAACAGGCGTAGAAAGAAACATAAATTTCACTTCAAAGGACTTCGATGCCTACAGCTTAATGCTCAGAGACAGATAGACATGCAATCACATTCGCAGCACTTGCTGTTTATTCCAACAACTCATGTTGTCCAAAATAGAAGCGGAATGGATGCTTTACATAAGACTGAACCAGAAGAAACTACACACTGAAGAATTCATTCGCCTTAGAGATGCAATCCTAAATGACGGAACCATTGAAGACATTGGAACAATGGTAATCTTACCATCATCATACACAGAAAGTGCGAGACACATCCGCAAATAAACCTAAGATGCCATGACCTACATAAAGAGATATGGACGACCTGACCTCTTCAAAACATTCACATCCATCTCGTTCTAGCCAGAAATCGAAGAACAACCATGATATGGACAAGACCCGTGCATTGACACGACATACTACCTCGAGTTTTCCGACAAAAAAAAAAAAAAAGATTTGTTAGAGTCATCACAAAACATCATATCTTAGGAACCGTTGAAAGCTGAATGTACACAATAGAATGGCAAAAAAGAGGACTGACTCACTCACATGGCTAAAGGACAGAATTCATTCCCACGGATGTCGACAAAATCACCCAAGCTGAATTTCTCAATCCATAAGAAGATCCGGAACTGTACGACATACTAGTGAAAAACATAGTTCACGGACCATGCGGCCATTAAGCCCCAATGAGTGATGGAAAATATACAAAAAAACACCCAAAACCATAGTTGGAAGACACACAATCCGGAGTTGATGGCTATCCCAAATACAGAAGACGATCACCCAAAAACCGTTGCTTCACAGCAAAAATACGAATAATAGACAGCGATGAATTGGAGACATATAATCAGTGGTTAGTACCATGTAACACACTACTTTACAAAATGTTCCAAGGACACATAATTATAGAATATTGCAATTCAGTGGAATCAATCAAATATGTCTGTATGTTTATGAACATAGGTAGTGACATGGCAATATTTCAAACAGTCAAAAGGCAGCGAACAACAAAACAGAAACGACTAGATCTTCATGTACGAAATGGGAAGAAACGTCAACAGTAACGAAGGAGCGTGATCGATTTTCTGTTTTCTCGTGCACGAACGCAAACCATCTGTACAACATTTAGCCGTACATTTGGAGAATGGACTGAGAGTTTACTTCACAAGATACACCACAGAAAAATTGCAAATAAACCACCTCAGAACACAACATTAACAGCTTTTAGTCAACTGTGCCAAACGGACCCATTCGTGAAAACATTGTTATATATTATTACACGTGGAACACAACAAGAAAAATCTTTCAGCGACGAAAACAAGCAATTCCATTAGAAGATCATCCAGGAATCATTAAAACTGGCGCACTAGGCCTAGTATACACCGTACGCCGAATGTTTCTATTCTTGACGCTGCTGCACGAAATACAGATACCAACAAATTTCACACATCTCAAGACTGACGGTTACCTATGCCAGACGTACAGAGAAGTATGCTAACGCTTAGTACTGCTATAAAACGGCAACCACTGAAAATGAACATTACTAGAAATCTCACATACTGCCAGCGAGATGTAACCCATCGAATCCAAAACAGCTATGGATCTCCTCCATAGAGAATATGAGTGATGACATACTGTACCAAATACGACACGCTCATCTTGAACTGACCACCGTATTCAATGATTACATATTTAATGAAACACTAATTCGCCTAGAAAATTAATATTTAGAGTAAACAACCAGGCCTTAGTAAAATTTGGTATGCAAGCTCTTCGATATGATGCTATCAGTTGACATTGCACCCACTCTTATGGAATTGTAAGAAAATGAGACTCCTTCAGCCGTCTTTATGATCTGATTTATTGTTTAGTTACAAGTCTAGGATCTTCAATGCGCCGTCTTCAGGCATTAGTCGATGCTGAAGGAGTTATTATGATCCATATATACGCTGCATCAGTAGCCAACACAACTGGTTTATGCAGGCTATCTGTAACTGTGATGCCGCGAGGCGTAGCCACGCGTTCTGAGGCATCTTGTCACGATCCGCGCGGCTCCCCCCGTCGGAGGTTCGAGTCCTCCCTCGGGTATGTTTGTGTGTGTGTGTGTGTGTGTGTGTGTGTGTGTGTGTGTGTGTGTGTGTGTGTGTGTGGATGTGGGTGGGTGTTTTTCATAGCATAAGTCAGTTTAAGTTAGACTAAGTAGTGTGTAATGTTAGGGGCCGATGACTTAAGCAGTTTGGTCCCGTAAGATCTTATCACAGATTTACAAATTTGTAACAGTCATGTCAGCATTTCAACAATCAACAGCCAGGACGTATGGAAGAAGGCTGAGCTGCCCATATCGCCCTACAACTACCGTTGAATACGATAGTCGAAGAACAATTCACGGTAAGTAAAACGTTGAGAGTATCTGGACGGGGTGAAATAAACAATAATATGCTCTCCTATCTTTAGCGTCCCACAGAGCTGAGCATAAACGCCGATGAAGTGAACTGGTCCACCTAGATATGAACAGGCGCTGTATTCTTCATTCAGACGAATTAGAAAATAGTTCGTATAAAATAGTTAATATTGTATTGCATTGTCGTGCTGAGGTGAAGATGCTCCATGCGTGGACTAACTCTTCGAATTCGTGCTTTCAGGTTTCTGAGAGATTATTTTCTGAGGGATTACAGCACGCTGTCTCTCATACACCGATATAGTTACGTTACATCCCGCCATGCTACACGATAGAATTCGGACCCTTCCAATAATTATTTGAATTAATATTCAAATAGCACAATTTAAGTTTGGGAGGATACTAATTTCCCTGCGTGATTTCACTTGGAAGTATTTGGCCCGAAAATCATCAAACATTATTCAAATTTTGAAGGTAACCGTCGAGGTTGATGAAATACTATCTGAATTAAGTTGAAAAAAAAAAGATCTTGATAAGAATAAAAAGTGATTAAAAGATCGTAAATTTTCTTTATATGTTGGCAAATGTAAATGTATGCATTTTATTATCGTCTGACTACGATACCATTGTGTCACAAATGGTCTCAGTCAACTTATGCAAGTAGCTGAGTGTAACAAGTTTTGGGGATATAAAATGAAACGACCACATATGCTCAGTTCTATGTGAAACAGTGGCGGGCTTCGGTTCACTGGCAGAATACTAGGAAAATACAATCGATCTACACTCCTGGAAATTGAAATAAGAACACCGTGAATTCATTGTCCCAGGAAGGGGAAACTTTATTGACACATTCCTGGAGTCAGATACATCACATGATCACACTGACAGAACCACAGGCACATAGACACAGGCAACAGAGCATGCACAATGTCGGCAATAGTACAGTGTATATCCACCTTTCGCAGCAATGCAGGCTGCTATTCTCCCATGGAGACGATCGTAGAGATGCTGGATGTAGTCCTGTGGAACGGCTTGCCATGCCATTTCCATCTGGCGCCTCAGTTGGACCAGCGTTCGTGCTGGACGTGCAGACCGCGTGAGACGACGCTTCATCCAGTCCCAAACATGCTCAATGGGGGACAGATCCGGAGATCTTGCTGGCCAGGGTAGTTGACTTACACATTCTAGAGCACGTTGGGTGGCACGGGATACATGCGGACGTGCATTGTCCTGTTGGAACAGCAAGTTCCCTTGCCGGTCTAGGAATGGTAGAACGATGGGTTCGATGACGGTTTGGATGTACCGTGCACTATTCAGTGTCCCCTCGACGATCACCAGTGGTGTACGGCCAGTGTAGGAGATCGCTCCCCACACCATGATGCCGGGTGTTGGCCATGTGTGCCTCGGTCGTATGCAGTCCTGATTGTGGCTCTCACCTGCACGACGCCAAACACGCATACGACCATCATTGGCACCAAGACAGAAGCGACTCTCATCGCTGAAGACGACACGTCTCCATTTGTCCCTCCATTCACGCCTGTCGCGACACCACTGGAGGCGGGCTGCACGATGTTGGGGCGTGAGCGGAAGACGGCCTAACGGTGTGCGGGACCGTAGCCCAGCTTCATGGAGACGGTTGCGAATGGTCCTCGCCGATACCCCAGGAGCAACAGTGTCCCTAATTTGCTGGGAAGTGGCGGTGCGGTCCCCTACGGCACTGCGTAGGATCCTACGGTCTTGGCGTGCATCCGTGCGTCGCTGCGGTCCGGTCCCAGGTCGACGGGCACGTGCACCTTCCGCCGATCACTGGCGACATCATCGATGTACTGTGGAGACCTCACGCCCCATGTGTTGAGCAATTCGGCGGTACGTCCACCCGGCCTCCCGCATGCCCACTATACGCCCTCGCTCAAAGTCCGTCAACTGCACGTATGGTTCACGTCCACGCTGTCGCGGCGTGCTACCAGTGTTAAAGACTGCGATGGAGCTCCGTATGCCACGGCAAACTGGCTGACACTGACGGCGGCGGTGCACAAATGCTGCGCAGCTAGCGCCATTCGACGGCCAACACCGCGGTTCCTGGTGTGTCCGCTGTGCCGTGCGTGTGATCATTGCTTGTACAGCCCTCTCGCAGTGTCCGGAGCAAGTATGGTGGGTCTGACACACCGGTGTCAATGTGTTCTTTTTTCCATTTCCAGGAGTGACGATGGTGACGATGTTTGGTTTGTGGGGCGCTCAACTGCGGTGTTATCAGCGCCCGTACAATTACCAAATCTTTGCTCAGTCCAATTTCGCCACTTTCCTGGATGAGGACAACACAAACACCCAGTCATCTCGAGGCAGGTGAAAATCCCTGACCCCGCCGGGAATCGAACCCGGGACCCCGTGCTCGGGAAGCGAGAACGCTACCGCGAGACCACGAGCGGCGGACCATTTCCAGGAGTGTATAAAGGAAATGGTTCACAAAAAGCTAGTAGTACCCATCCTAGACTAGTACTCAAGTGAACAGCTAGAACTGAATGGGGACATTGAACGTATACAAAGAAGGGCAACACCCGAGGGCACATATCTTTAGCAATGGACGAGCGACAGGGAGATACTGGAGAAACCTATCAGTCAGACGCTTTAGACAGACGCAAATTAGCCCCGGACAATCTTCTTACAAAATTTGAAGAACCAGTTTTACGTATCAGCACTTCATTTCGTGTACAGTTCATGATATCGAAACCTGGTTCTTGACAAATAATAATCGCCGTGGGGTACATACCTTACCTGATACAACACGTGAAGCTCCCATAATACTTGATCGTATATCAGTGTAACTTTGCACACGTACACCATTTTAAGGGAGCGTAAATTTTTAGAGTTACAGTTTTTTGTTAAAGGTGGGATGGCTGACAGAGTGCATCATCTTTGCTTATGTTTAGTAAACCAGACCTGGTATGCTATATAATGGATGTGTAGAGCATCAAATGTTGAGTGACCGATGTTAAGAACACGGAAATAACTTGGAGATATCGCGTACTCACGTAAAGCAGCGTCTCCAGCATCTTACAGAGTTTAAAAGGTGCCTCACTGTGGGTCTCCATTGTCTCAGCTAGTCAAATTGAAATATCCCAACTTGTGTGGCATCTGGATGTGACACTGGCCCGATATTGGACTGCATAGGAACGTGAAGGCAGGCACACACGTCGTTCAGGTAACGGTCGATTACGTATGACCATGACAAGGAGGGATCCTCGTATTGGGCACCAAGAACATCGTAAACCCTTGACATCTACTTGTGCATTTGGAGAACAAATAGGCAACTGCCTTCGGTATTCTTTGTCTTGTCCATTATAATTATCCGGGCTGTTATGCCGTGGTCGGTTGATGAATGCTGTGGTGATTCCCAACGTTTCGTCTCCGACTGCGGGAGACATCTTCAAGGGGGTCCGTAGCTTGATGGAAGGTCCAACACACACACTGGCTCGCTACTGACTGCCGCTAAATTCCGTGTCCGCGCGCCCCCGCGCTGCGGCGTGACGTCACGTGTTTTGAAAACGTCAGTGCAATTGGCCGCTGTCCGTCGCCGTCGATCGCCGTTGCCATCACCCAGTAGTGGACGAGTGGTACACATCTTCTTTAACACCGGCATCCATATACCGTTTAATTTGACGCCCTCCTCCTTTCGGTTGAAATTATTTGGGTGTTTAGCGATTTTGATCGCCTCCCTGTAGAGCCTTTCGTAATATCCGCTCGTGGCCGCTAGTACTTGCGTCTCCTCGAAACGAATATTGTGGTTACCTGGCTGGAAAGCATGCTCTGCAACAGCGTCAAATTAAACGGTATATGGATGCCGGTGTTAAAGAAGATGTGTACCACTCGTCCACTACTGGGTGATGGCAACGGCGATCGACGGCGACGGACAGCGGCCAATTGCACTGACGTTTTCAAAACACGTGACGTCACGCCGCAGCGCGGGGGCGCGCGGACACGGAATTTAGCGGCAGTCAGTAGCGAGCCAGTGTGTGTGTTGAACCTTCCATCAAGCTACGGACCCCCTTGAAGATGTCTCCCGCAGTCGGAGACGAAACGTTGGGAATCACCACAGCATTCATCAACCGACCACGGCATAACAGCCCGGATAATTATAATGGACATGATATTTCCGGCCGTGAAAGTTTACATTTTAGTATTCTGTGTCTTCTCACACCATTGGTTGGAGGCGAGCACGAGGCGGACTAGGGAATTAGCGACCCAAGCATAGGGCGTCGTTAACACGACAATACAGACGACAGTGTCTGGAGTCGTGTCGTAATTGGAAAGCATGGGCTGCTGATGAACACAGCAGTCGTGTCTAAGTGATTGTTTTACTGATGTGACAAGACCTTAATTCCAAGTGTCTTCATTTTTAAGTATGAACATGTAGACCGTTGCCGGGAAGTTTCATGTGGATACAACCTTTACTAAGTGAATTGCTAATGTGAAGTCGTTTGCCTTCTGAAGAAGATAGGTTTAGATCCGTCGAAACCTTGGTCAAGGCTTTTTGAAAATCATAATTCTTTTCAATTGGTTGGTTGCCTTTTATTCCGGCTCCTCCGTAACCCTAGGCCCCTGAGAAGGGGACCGCGCCTATTCGCACCATTAACTACGTCCTTCAAAATTTTGGTGTATTCGTGGCTTGGCCAGGAAGGAAAGTGATAGAGTTGAGAGCGTCTGATGGCCAAGGGCTTAGAAGAAATTGGCGCGTTTCGGCTGAAGCATAAGCCATTTGCATTGGAGTAACCTTCAGGGAGCAGTTAGCGCAACGGAAAGAGCATATAACGGAAATTCCAGGGTGTAAAGTAGAGTCACTATCCGGACACTTTTTATTTCTCATTTTTACTTTATTTACACTGCAAATAAATCAAATTAATGCCCAGTACGTAATATTTATTGCTATTCTCGTAAAAGGCATCATAAGGCATCATAAGGAAAGGCAAAGGACAACTGATCTTATCTCATAGCGAGAAAAAAAGAATCACATCCCCTGTAGACTGCAAGTAACTGCATTCCATTGTACATCACCATCTGTCTTCACCAATATTTGGCGAAATGTTGCGTTACTGTGAGATGAGAGGAAGGGGAACTTGTTATCAGTGCAAACCAAATTCGTCTTGGAAATCTTAAAATAAGCACGTAATTATAAAAATGAGACGCCTATAAAAGTATGAAAGTTTCCAGGAAATTACGATGAATATCCTCCCAGCACGTGTAAATCACCATATGTAAAATACAGAAAAATTATATAATTTTTACATATGAAGACCTCTTGTACGCTTTATGCTCTCTCCTTGGACATTTAATTTCAAATACCAATTTTTCTTCGCTTTCCTTTTCATGCCTTTTACGAAAAAACTAATGAACACAATGTATTGAGCATTATGACTATTTAGGTTTATTTAAGTGTAATGTAGAATCTGCAAATTAAAAAAAGAGTTTCCGCATTGAGACTCAACCCAACGATCCTGCAGTTACCGTTCTGTACTCCTTCCGCTGTGTCAATCGCTGCGTGGAAACTTCGCAATCGTAAATGGCTCATGCTTCGCCCGACCGGCAGTAAAAATGCTAAACAATTGGTCATCTGGAGCTCCTAGTTGTGTCACTTTCATTTAAGCCCAAGCCCAGCATGCACTAAAAATTTGAATAATTTGGTCATGAGGAGTAGTCGCGGTCCCCCTGTAGGATGAAACTAACGTCCTCTGGATCCTGCCATATGCAGCATAGGTATGTAGTTAAGATTGTTGCTGATGGAACAACGTGCTAATTTCCAGAATATCAGACGGAATTAGGACAGTTATTTCAAATGTTACGTACTCATATTTAAGTTGTAAGAGGTACATTGTTTTGGTACTTTATTCGAAGATTCTACCATCGAGTAATTTAACTTGGTATCATATTCTGTTTTTACCTGTTTTCAATTCTGTGGAGTAATTCCGATGCCCTAGAGAAGTGTCCTTATCATTTTTAAGTGGCCTTTCTGATCATCAAATCCCACCAACGTGCCGTTTCACTGCAGTACATGAATATTTAAGAGTAGCTGAGTTTTTGGATAGGTTTTTGCCTTGCCTTGATGAAGGGGATCATGGAGGTTCTGTTAAATTTCATGAAACAATTGCGAGTGAACACACTGAAAAGAAATACCCTGTATGAGTGACTTACGTTCCTGTGTAGCCTTCATAACTCAGGCGGTGTGCACCCATGTCGGAACGGCCATTCCCACCATATTTACGGGCGAGGCGTTTCATTGGTCCGTGCTATTCCTCGGAAGAAGATTCTGGTAGCTTCCTCCCAGCAGAATGGTGTCAGAAAGTTGTTTAGGAAAACACTCTTCTCGGAATCTTATTGGACTGTACTACCGTGCAAGAAAGCGATGGTCAACGAGAACTGCGAAGAAATTTGGGCAAGGTGTGTCTTGGTGACTGTAGTATAGGCACATAGCTTTGGGAACGAAGAGTGTAGAGTTCAGACAGTCATGGGCGCGTGAGGACAGTCGTGTTAACATTGGGGACTCTGAAAGTGGAGTCAGATATTGGAATAATTATAAAGTTCAGTTTTTTTATTTAGCAAAGGTAAAGTCACCAGAGAAGCAGTTCTGATAATGGATGGAAGACTAAAGAAAAATTAAGACACGTTCATAGGATTTGTCGACCTGACAAAAAGCGTTCGACAATGTTAAACGGTGCAAGATGTTCGAAGTTCCCAAAAAAGGGTGAAGCTATAGAGAAATACGGGTAATATACAATATGAACAAGAGCCAAGAGGGAACAATAAGAGTGGAAGACCAAGACCGAAGTGCTCGAATTAAAAAAGTGTAAGGCAGGAATGTAGTCTTTCGCACCTACTGTTTAATCTATATTTCGGAGAAGCAGTCACAGAAGTAAAATACAGGTTCAAGAGTGAAATTAAATTTACGGTGAAAGAATGTCAGTGATAAGATTCGCTGCTGATATTCTCAGTGAAATTGTGGAAGAATTACACGATCAGCTGAATGAAATGTACCGTATAATGAGTACAGAATGTGGAATGAGAGCAAATCGAAAAACGACTAAAGTGTTAAAAAGTAGCAGAAATGACAGCACCGAGAAACTTAACATCTTGATTGGTGATCACAAAGTATATGAAGTTAAGAAATTATGCAACATGGGCAGCAAAACAACCCATTACGAGGGAGCAAGGAGGACATTAAAAGCAGACTAGCACTCGCCAAAACGGCATTCTTCGGCAAGAGAAATCTACTAGCAACAAACATAGGCCTTAGTTTGAGAATGAAATTTATGAAAATGTATGTTTGGAGCACAGAATTGTAAGGTGTTGAAACATGGATTGTAGAGAAACTGGAACGGAAGAGAATCGAAGCATTTGCGATATGGTACTACAGAAGAATGTTGAAGAATGGTTCAAATGGCTCTGCGCACTATGGGACTTAACATGTGAGGTCATCAGTCCCCTAGAACTTAGAACTACTTAAACCTACCTAACCTAAGGACATCACACACATCCATGCCCGAGGTAGGATTCGAACCTGCGACCGTAGCTGTCGCGTGGTACCAAACTGAAGCTCCTAGAACCGCTCGGCCACAGCGGCCGCATCATGCGCAGTAGATGAATGTGGGAAGACCACGTAGGTTGCTGGCATCCGAAGTTGTTCCAACCAGCACGTTGAAATGGTTAGAAACAAGTAATTGTAAGCATGGCTAGCGATGAATTGTGGACTGCCGCGTCATTGGTAACTTGATCAGTATTTTCATCTTTCCTACTCTGGATAGAAACTAAACTATGCGATGATTTAAAATCATTATTACAACTCGTGTGAGTGTCTGATCTGTTGTTTCAAAATTACTTCGTCACAAAATTGTCCATCCTCTTATTAGCTACCAAAGCTTTAATTAGGGAAGCTTTAACTTGCCTCCCTCAGTTTGTTTCATACATGCTCTGTAGCTTTCATTCCCAAGGTATCAATGTTCGCTTTCTTTTATCTTAGTTTACTTTATCGGAGCAAGTCTCGTATTTACACGATTAACATCCCTTCCAATTTAGTATCCGGTTTTTCAGAGTACAGAGGACACATCACGCTGATGTTTCTTCCATTTACTTTCATTCAGCTGGAAAGTCTACGGAACAAGTAGATTAAATAAGTTTCCATTCGTTCAATGTCACATTCCATGCCGACTGGACAAGAGAATGTTAATAAATGTTGAATTTTGCATTGCCTCTTTAAAATTACCAAGTTCCCATTCCCACGTAATTTTAGTCGGTGGTAAAAGTCAGAAAGGAACTAACTTCAAGCAGAGATCTAGCAGTCATCATGCTAAGGCAATACCGAGTTCACGTTACCTTGCTTAGGGTTGGATTAAGATCTCTTCATTGTTAAACGGGGCTTAAATACTTCATTTACTGCGGAGAGAACTCTTTACGGCCATTGCAATTAGGGATGACGAACGATATAAATTATAATCGAAAGATTTGGATCATGACGAAGAAGACACTAATATATTCATATAGGGCAAGAACGAGAAACTGTTAACTTTTCTCAAACATAATCCCCAGATATCTGCGACGTTTTGTACTACCAGTAATCGTAATAAAACAACAAGTACATCTCACAGTGAACAGCTTTTTTGCAAAGAAATAAACTGCCGAATACAGTGGTAGGACAGAGCCTGTCACGAGAGATTCACTGTGCGCTGTTTTTACCGCAACAGTCGCGTTGCCTTTCAGTTTTACCATAATTTGCGTATGTCAGCCCAAAAATTCTAGCGTCAACAAGCACTTTAAAACTGTACTCGTCTTTTCAAGAGCCACCGAACAGGGGTGAAATGGATGTTGTTCCGTTAAAGCAAACGTACATGTCTCAGTATCTCTGGTGATGCAAGAATTAACAAGTTACACCAGCATTATGTATCCCTCTTCTATTATATTTTCCCGAATACCTCGTTTCGCTGTCTTGAGCTGTTCACGAAATGACAAGGGCGTTATTATGTTATTTTCTCGCCAACTTTTCAGATAATGCTGACTGAAAGTCATGGCGTATGCTATGTTGACCACAAAATTTCCTCAGTCGTTTATTTTTTACTCGTATGATTTAGAACGAAGTCTTGACGTAAAAATTAATAAGAAGTGAGAGCATACGTATTGCTGCTTGAAAATCTTCTGCACTTGACAAAGAGTAATGAGGGCAACAACATCTGTAAGTAGGCTGTTTAGATTTCTATGTTGGGAACGCCACGCAGCGCTCTGCATTAATATCGCTGACTGCGCTGTGTGCAGTCTGTGGCTGGTTGGACTCGTTGTTGGAATTCATTCGCCAGTGTAGTGTTGGGCAGTTGCATGTGAACAGCCCGTAGCGTTGGGCAGTTGGAGGTGGCCGCCAGGAGTGATGGATGTGGGGAGAGAAATTCCATAGTTCTGACATGTTAATATGAGCGGACGATCTGGACGTGCGTCCGTCAGAAAAAGGAAATTTGTTTAACTGGATGTCAAGAATATATATATAATGACCTTTGAACATTATTAAGGTAAATACATTGTTTGTTCTCTACCAAAATCTTTCATTTGCTAACTAAATGCCTATCAGTAGTTAGTGGCTTCAGTAGTTAGCATCTTTTATTTAGCTGGCAGTTTGGCGCTCGGCGTATTGCAGTAGTTCGAGTAAGGAAGATTTTTGTGATGTAATGGATTC
Source organism: Schistocerca cancellata (assembly GCF_023864275.1). Lineage (NCBI taxonomy): Eukaryota > Metazoa > Arthropoda > Insecta > Orthoptera > Acrididae > Schistocerca > Schistocerca cancellata. The sequence continues at coordinate 145,721,383 of NC_064628.1, read as the reverse complement.
ATGAAGGGTATTGGTTATTGTTAGTCAGGGCTATTCTTTTGTAGGGAGTATTCAAAGTCAGATTGCTTTCCGCTAAAATTCTGTGTGTCAGTTTAGTGATGATCAGAATATGTAAAGAGGAAACAGTCTCATTACGTTCAGTTTCACTCTGGAGTTTGAACATTAAGTGATTGAGAAGTTTTATGAGATCAGTCATTCTTTACATTCAAAGGAGCAACAACGCAGCTATCTAAAAGGGTAGAAAATTGCTCTGGAGTTCTTGGTGGCAATTTTGAACTTGAATTTTGTTCAATATTTGCTGACACCATTTCGTTGTTTACTGTGTTACATAACGATATTACTCATGAATAATGCCTGTTACTGATAGCCGATTGATTTCAAATGTACTGTATGTATCATTAATCACAGCGAATACTCAACGCAATTAGTTCACAAAAAAGGCCCCGTTTGGTAACTCAGAGTGCCACATATCGTACAGATTGTGAATGGAGAGTTTTTCTGCTATACCAGCATTAAATCTGTAAAAACAGCAAAACATTTTCTGTTAATTCTACAGTATGACCGAGGAGATCTTAACACGATATTTGTATCCCAGTGATTGCTTTGAATAAGCTTTTAAACGAAACAAATAAAAAGTAGATACGATAGCTCCTCATTTTGAGCCAGGCTGAAAATTGTGTCCATTCTTCCTCTCTAACATGGGAACAAGACTCTTTCGTTTGTGACAGCTAATACAGTCATGTTCCTTTTTACCATTCAGTGAAACACAGTTGGAGGTAGGAATCTATTTCTATATTAACTTCCTAAGATCAATCCGTAATAAGATTTTGCAGGTAGCTAATAGGCCTCCTGTTCACAGCATTTTTGTCGCAGCGGGACTGACCTGATCTGATACTCTGTATGCCTCCCATTGAGCGGTGATGCCCATGAGAACAGCCTATGAGGTGCAGGGTTCCGCTTGTAGTTTTTCTGGCGTCTTCGTCTCTGGGTTCAACTGCAGAGGGCGATTCTATTTCTAGACGTTGTACCACGACGCCAATTGTGGCTTTACGAGTTTACAATGCGAAAGATGTTGGAGGATGTTTATAAAGTGTTATTTGTGGTTTTCCTTAGTAACTGCCATAGACTATGATGCTTGTCTCTGTAACGTATGCACAGTTTCACATTTCAGTAGTTTTTGTGAACTTGTGTTAGGTGTTTAGTGGAACTGATTTTAGAATAAGTGTTTTTGAACTGTTGTGTCAAATTCGGCTATGTGGTCAACTTAAGCAGTCGATAACACGTTTTGTTGGTTTTCGTGAATTCGTGTTAGGTGTGTAGTGCGATTTATTTTACAATTTTTGTGTTGGTGTCGGTGCATGAAGATGAGCTATGTTGAACAACTTCGGTTGTCCGTACCTCATGTCGTTAGATTTCTGGGTTTGTCAAGGTACGAGAGCGTGCTGAAAAGTAATGCCTCCGAATTTTCCATTCATTACTCGAGGTCGCTTGAGGCAGATCTTTCCGCTTCTCTGACGCAAGTTGCTACCCTCTACGGCTAGATGGTTCCGAATTTTAGCGAGTAACATGGCGGTGTGTAACGTAATTATGTCAGTGCGCGAGAAACAGCGTTTAGTAATCGAGTATCTAACCGCAGAATCTTGCCTCCAATTGGTTCTCATAGAAGAAGGAATACTGTAAACGGTGATGACTGTATCGACATCAGTAACGTGCAACGTTCGGTTGTTCGTGTTCTCAATGAAGGAGACGTTTGAGATGGAGTTCGGATTGACGACCGCGTACGGTAACCAACGAGACTTACCGGAAGTAAGTTGATGAACTCATCAAAGAAAGTCGTCGGATAACACAGACACAACTCTCGTGAGACCGCGTACACGCCAACATTGCGAAACTGAGGTACAGTGAAATGGTTGCACCTTGGGTACTCCGAATGCTCACTCCTGATATGAAACAGAAGAGATTGGACATCAGTAAAAAAATTATTTAGCATTTTGAGGGTGAGGGTGCTGGGTTTCTTAACAACATTGAGACAGGGTTCATCACTTTGACCCTAATAACAAGATGTAATATCCACGCCTATATTTTATTCAGAATCATATTCGCGACAGCGTTGAGTGTGGAACCTGAATGAACATTCTCGTGATATTAACAAAAAGGACTTCCCCGTTACTAAAATAATAAATAATTGTTGTCAATGACATAATTAAATATTCTGTAAGTAACTATACCTCAGACAATACTCATGGAAAAAGATAATAAAATCTCCATCTTCTGTTGTCTACGATTCTTTTAGAATAATCCTTCTTCTTGTTTGAACTGTTGTACTGATCGGATGTGATTGATGCCTCGTAACACAGAGGTCTGTAAAAACTATATTATGTTGTTAATTTAATATTGGAAAACAGAGTTGATGTGGAATTGAAATGAATCTTATGTGTCTGGAGTTTTGTTTCATTATGATTCTCGTCCTGTATAAATGTTAAGTTTTCTGATCAGTTACCGTGGAGCGCAGCCATTAGCGCTATTGATCTACAACGCGGTTTATTGGTAAATGCTGAATAATAAGCGATTAACATTGAGAAATATGTTAAATGTTAATGCATATAGTAAAGGTACAAAAAAGATTTAATATATATTATTTGTTAGTACTAAAACTGTACGTGAAGGAGAATCGATAAGTGATTGTTTTATTTTAGCCGCCGTCTTAGTGAAATGTTGCAGCGGCAATTTTGAATTGAATTTCTATACAGACATAAATCGTTTTGGTCTTAACTGCGATAATAATTGTGTATTGGTGGCCCAGAACCCACTCTGAGGTAATAAATTACACTTAGATTGTGAATAATCTCTAAATATAGCGAACTTATGTCAATGCAAACAGCATCTTATGTGATACAAATTATTATATGCTGATGTATGAAACGTGGTTATTTCGTAACAACTTTTATGAAATATTTTGACATTAGGGTTGTATGCGTGTCGTATTGTCTGGCAAAACTGTTCATTTTGGTTAAAGAAAAGTGTTGCAGAGTCGAATAAAGGTAGCGGTAAATTCGACAGACGATGTGCAACTGTAATGGTAAAAGTCATTACTCTTGTATGTTTGAGATCACATATCATACATATTGCATGTTTGCTGGTTATATGTGATCACTTTTGTGCATGAACGTAGTGCCATTTCCACTGATTGACACACAACATTGCTACACGTTCCCAGGTGATTTCTTTAACAAAATAACGATCATTAGCTGGCAAAACCAGTGATTAAATAAAAGTGATTTTGCTGTAGTGTTGCTGAAACAGCACAATGCTCTACGACACGCCAAAAAGAGATCATCAATGGAGTTCCTCCACCACCGACAAGGAAGCTCAAGACCACGCCACTGGCGGGCGAAGTCATGCTCACGAGACTCTGGGATGTTCAAGGTGTGGTGCATTTGGAAGTCGTTCTTAAAGGTATCGTCGTATGTTCTACACATTACTGCGAAACCCTCAGAAAACTGGAAGCACGAATTGGAAGAGTTCACATAACACAGAACACCGTCTCCCTCAGCATGACAATTCCAAAGCACACTCGATCACTGCGACATCTGTAAAAGCTGACGTCTCGGGTTGACTGTCATCGAACATCCTCCGTATAATCTCGACTTAGCTTCATCTCATTTTCACCTGTATCCAAAACTGAATAAGCACCTTTGAGGACTTTACATTAACAGTGAGTAAGCAGCCAAAACAGTGGTGAGGTTGTGACTTCGTCAACGAAATGAACATCGTAGCCGGCAGCTGTGGGCGAGCGTTTCTAGGCGCTTCAGTCTGGAACCGCGTGACCGCTACGGTCGCAGTTTCGAATCCCGCTACGGGCATGGATGCGTGTGATGTCCTTAGGTTAGTTAGGTTTAAGCAGTTCTACGTTCTAGGGGACTGCTGACCTTAGAAGTTAAGTCCCATAGTGCTCAGAGCCATTTGAACCATTTAAACACCATCGCAGGCTCTCCTGTCCGTGATGCAGCGTTAAGGGTAACCGCAACCATAGTTTCCGAGCTGATAGTCCATGCTGCTGCAAACGTCGTCGAACTGTTCGTGCAGATGATTGTTGTCTTGCAAACGTCCCCATCTATTGACTCATGGATCGAGACGAGGCTGCACGATTCGTTACAGCCATGCGGACAAGATGCCTGTCATCTCCACTGCCAGTGATACGAGGCCGTTGGGATCCAGCACGGCGTTCGGTATTACCCTCCTGAACCCACCGATTCCATATTCTGCTAACGGTCATTGGATCTCGACCAACGCGAGCAGCAATGTCGCGATACGATAAACCGCAATCGCGATAGGCTACAATCCGACCTTTATCAAAGTCGGAAACGTGATGGTACGCATTTCTCGTCCTTACACGAGACATCACAACGACGTTTCACAAGGCAGCGTGTATGAGAAATCGGTTGGAAATTTTCCACATGTCAGCACGTAGTAGGTGTCGCCACCGGCGCCAGCTTTGTGTGAATGCTCAGAAAAGCTAATCATTTGCATATCACAGCATAGTCTTCCTGTCGGTTAAATTTCGCTTCTGTAGCACGTCATCTTCGTGGTGTAGCAATTTTAATGGCAAGTAGTGTAAATTAAACCTCATGTTACTCTGTTATTCTAATTTGTATTTATTTCTACATATATTGATTACAATCATGTAAAGCAGTAAGCCAATAAAGAGTGCTTGTATTCTCTTTTTGGGAATTTTAAGAAAGCCTTTCTACTAACAGTTATTCCACTTCATGATTTCGTTTTATGTATTGGCGGGATTACCCCTTTTGATTTTCGGTAGGTATCGGAAATTTATCATCAGTTGCTGACTCAAGGGAAACATATCTACTTTATAAAAGGAGGTTTCTTCCTTTCGCTGGTAATATTTTCCCGACTATGGCTGCCACTGTATTTGCGACGACGGTTGTTGTGCCAGTGGTCGTTCACATGTGCAGCAAGTGGTTTGACTGCGGGCATGTTGGGTTGTCCTAAATCTTCTTCTCTCAGGAGTCTTTGTGCTTGGTCCATGGTGTATTGTTCTGATGTGTGGTTAGTTGAATAGTGTTAGTAGTCACGGCTCCACGTGTTGGTTCCATTATCATTTTTTGCGTGTCTTCTAAGCTTCTGGTTATTGGTAGTTGAAGGAGTCTACAAACTTAAAAACATGGCACCTGTAAGAGACCGACTTGTCCACATACCACTCACGTTTTGGGTTGTTCTTAATATACGGTCAGCTTCCAAAGAACTTTCACATTAATGTAAGACGCACATGTTATTCTAAATCAATGCAGACTGCTTGAACACCAATAAAACATTTAAGCAGGCACTGGTTGTCCACTTATTTAATTGTATTTGGAGAGTCCTACCAAAAATCTTCAATTAGGATGTCGGTGTTAGTGTGGTATTTCGAAAAGAGAACGTTATGTTTTTTTTTGCCTGAGTGGGTCAGAAAATTAGGTTCTCGTTAAGTCTTATCCATGACTCTCTGGCATTTTAGCTGAGAGTTAACTTCTGAAGTAAATCAATCCCCACATAATCTCTGAAAGTAAACCTAGATTCACAATAAGCCAGCCATCAATCTCGGATATCCAGTTTGCGAAGATACATGTGTTCACATTCTTCCGAATTTCTTCCATGTCTACTAAATGCTACTTAGACGATTGCTTACAGTCGTTACTGTCGAACGTCTTAGTCGCAGTACTCTTCTGCGGTCTTTTCGCATCGCCCAACCCCCTCCCCTTCCACCCTCCCCTCACCCCTTGTTGCCCAACAAGGATGTAAATATCTCACGTCCTAGCACGACGACTGCCGCTGTGTAAGTATCTGGGTGTATCTTCCCGGTCGAAGTGAATGCTCCGTCTCTAATGATCTAGTCGTCGACGGGACGTGACTCCCTAATATTACCTCCATCGTTTGCTTTATTAAGTAAATGCTTACTGAAATGACGCCTTTCAAAGGTGCCACTTAACCAAAATCAAACACGTGAAAGGACTGGGCGAAGGTTTTAAATATTTATATTACGAGAGATAACTAACAATAACACTAAACAGTAACAAAAGTTACAAAGTTAAACATGACCTATTATCAAATTCAACTTTTTATAGACAATCCCATACTGTAAATCTTCAGTGTCAAATTGAAACCAAATGTTATTATCATTTGAAGCACACACTGTATATATTTTAACGAAGTCCACAGCTTGGGATAAGAGTAACGGACGCAAACAAGTTAACATAATATTTAATTAATTTTGGCCAGAGGGTTACAAGCTTGCCCCACTGGGCTGATTCGACATTTAAACAGCCATGAAACTAAGGTGGAACGGCCTGATATTTAGAGTTAATGAAAGTAACTGATATGAAATGTCAGGCCCACGCGCTGTCTCTATCTCCTGCGAGAAACAAATTCCGGTGTCATAGCTAATATTAGAGTTCAATGAGTGAAGAAATAAATTTAATATTTGGCGCTGCTCCCTTTCCTTTTCCCTTGTGGTTGTCATAAAAGACGATCGAATAGAAAAATAATTCCATATGTACTCTTGAGCACGACCAAGAAACCTAAACAGCCAGAAAGTTGCAACTCAAGTCGGCTCCTCTCCGATTTACAAAGGAACCGTGAACGAACTAAGTGGGGCCGTGAGATTATAACTTGCCCGGAACTATTACCCTCATTTGTAAAAGTTCGGACTGCGCATTCTGACAAGAAGTGGGTTTCTGGGAGCCGGAATTCACACTATGCTAACCAGCAACAAGGTGACTTAATTCCGCGCCCACGAACGAGCTACCATGCGCAACTAAATTAACACACGGCAAATCAATCAGCTCTGGAAGACTTGGCTGAGCTCTACATTGTACACATACAAGTCCGCAGCTCGTGGTCGTACGGTAGCGTTCTCGCTTCCCGCGCCCGGGTTCCCAGGTTCGATTCCCGGCGGGGTTAGGGTTTTTCTCTGCCTCGTGATGACTGGGTGTTGTGTGATGTCCTTAGGTTAGTTAGGTTTAAGTAGTTCTAAGTTCTAGGGGACTGATGACCATAGATGTTAAGTCTCATAGTGCTCAGACTCATTTGAACCATTTTTTTTGTACACATACAACATCCCAATGCCCAAAGTCAGACTGCCTCGCCCCAAACTCGAGCCCATTTTAAAGGTAAGGGAGCTGACACAGCTCAATTACCACTAAAGGCTTAATGATTTAAGTCAGTCTCATATTTCTTTGTCATTTATGGGACTTGTTATGCGTAGTATTTTTTGTGAAGTGAGGTGACATATATTTAGTATACAAAACAGAAAACGTAATTCATAAGGTATTTACGTCTTGTTCTCTAGAAGTGTTACAGATGTTGGGATAATATGTAATAAACAATCTCACCATTTCCTTGCAGAGTTTTGTAGTAATCACGGAAAATTTTAATGATGTTATCCTGAGGGAAGTGGAGTCCATTTTTTACGAATATGATTATTGTGCTTAAGAACTGTGATACCTCACACTGTATCACGCTAATGAAAGACACAACTGAGAAAATACGTATGCTAAGCTTTATGAACCCCTGAGTCATAGCGTGTCGGCCCATCTTTGGAAACTCACACAACAACGATTCTGCGTGACATGCACTCGACAATGCCTTACAGGTTCCAGAATTACACTCAAGCACCAAAGAAACTGGTAGAGGCATGCGTACTCAAATACAGAGATACGTAAACAGGCAGAATACGGCGCTGAGGTCGGCAACGCCTATATAAGACAACAAGTGTCTGGCGCAGTTATTAAATCGGTTACTGCTGCTGCAATGGCAGGTTACCAAGATTTAAGTGAGTTTGAAGTTGGTGTTATTGTCGGCACACAAGCGATTGGACATAGCATCTCCGAGGTAGCGACAAAGTGTGGATTTTTCCGTATGAGAATTTCACGAGTGTACTGTGAATATCAGGAATCCGGAAAATTATCAAATCTCTGATATCGTGGTGGCCGCGAATTGATCCTGCAAGAACGGAACTAATAACGGCTGAAGGGAATCTTTCAACGCAATAGAAGTGCAATCCTTCAGCAAACTGCTGCAGATTTCATTGCTGGGGCATCAACAAGTATCAGCGTGCAAACCATTTAACAAAACATTATCGATAAGGGCTTCCGGAACCGAAGGCACACTCGCGTACCCTTGATGACTGCACGACACAAAGCTTTACGCCTCCCATCGGCCCGTCAACACCGACAATGGACTATTGATGAATGGAAACATGTTTCCCGGTCTGACGAGTCTCATTTCAAATCGTATCGATAGGATGGACGTGTGCGGGAATGTAGACAGTCTCATGAATCCATGTATCCTACTTGTCAGTAGGAGACTGTTCAATCTGGTAGAAGCTCTGTAATGGAGTGGGGAGAGTGCAGTTGGAGTGATATGGGACCCCTGATACATCTAGATACGACTCCGACAGGTGACACGACGTAAGCATTCTTTCTGATCGCCTGCATCCATTCATGTCCATTGTGCCTTCTGACGGACTTGGGCAATTCCAGCAGAACAATGCGACCACCCACACGTCCATAATTGCTACAGAGTGGCTCCAGGAGCACTCTTCAGAGTATAAACACTTTCGTTGGCCGCCAAACGCCCCAAACATGAACATTATTGAGCGTATCTCGGATGCCTTCCTACTGGCTTTTCAGGAGAGATTTCCATCCCCTCTTACTCTTATGAATTAATGGACAGCCCTCAAGTATTCATGGAGTCAGTTCCCTAAAACACTACTTCAGACATTAGCCTAGTCCACGTCACGACCTGTTGTGGCGCTTCAGCATGCTGGGGGGCCCTGCACGATATTAGGCAGGTGTACCAGTTTCTTTGGCTCTTCAGTGTATGTGACACATACTACCTACACACACAGTCACGCAATTGTTAGTTGGTGGTTTGGGCACGAATGTGGCACGCAGTAGTGTCTTCCATTAATTGCAATAGATTCAGATGAGAGGAATCATCTGAACAAGAGATCACAGGAGTTTACCTTCCTGCTCCTCAGACCACTGTAGTACGATTCTCGTCTTGTGACATGGACAGTTAATCCCTGGAGGATGTCATGATATCAAACTCGTGGCCACGCAGGTGGTCAGCAACAATTTTCGTGTAGTCTATAGCAGTTTTGGTGCACTCGATTACTGCCAAAGATCCAATGGAAACCCATTTGAATGTCAACGACAACAAAACATTGTCTGCCGTGTTCTTGGCTGGGTACATCTTGGGAGCAGCCGTTCGCCTGCGTATCCGTGCTCAGCCATCCACGTAGTGCAAGAAGAAATATGATTCAAATGCAGTGCCATGTACCTCAGAGCGGGAAACCGTACTATTGTGCCTCTTACAGTCCATCTCCGTCGAAATACCGCGTCTTACAAGCATTAGTGCCCATTTACCTTGTAGCCATAAGATAAAAGAAGTCCATATCTGTTTTCAGCTCACTTCTAAATGGTCTGTTAGCAACGTTACCATAGCACACACCGGCAGTCACTTTTACGCCACTTAACACTTGTTGTGTCTCAGAGGTACGACAACTTACTTCTACCGCCAATATTACGCGGCAACCTGTACACTGTTCTCATTCTCGGGGATTCCCCCCACACCTAAACATTATTTTTACATTAAGCCAAGTTCTCTATTTACAATTAAACATGCCATAGCATTACAATATTCAATTACAGTCATTTTCATATATTAAAGTAATATTATATTTACATTTTTACTACACGTAACAATATTATTTAATTTAATCCTTTTGTTATTTCGCTGTGAGAGTGCAGCACAAGCCAGACACTGTCTCCTGCATAGCGTTCTTTAATTTAGCTGCCATCAGGCGGAAGCACTTCCGCTTTGCCTTCAATTCTGGCCCACAGATGGCATAAACGTCCACTTTCTCTACTGTTGCGCCTAGACTATGCCTGGCCTTTCCTAAATGGCGCGTTGTCACATTACATATGGCCCTTTATTTCATCCCGGGTTGTTTCTTCAAGACAACATTTTATGTGACACATACAATAATAGTATAGTTAAACAATGATGATTAATAAATAGTTAACAACATGATATTTTTCAGTTCAATTTGCCTATTATAATTTAAATCACACAGTAACATGTTAATTCGTTCATTAAATAGTCTTATATTACACATTTATCTTTTGTTTCTTTTTGCCACTCCACCACAGTATCAATATTCTTATAGTCTTTACAAATTTTCACTAGTACCTACTACTTGTATACAATAGCTTTTTCTTACTCCTGTATTCTCTTTCTATACTGCTTCCAGTCCTCTATATTCCTTACACCATATTTTTTCTTTGATTTAGGAAAAATTAAATAGTATGCATTGGTATGAGGTATGTCAGCCACCACAAAGGGACCTTTGCGTATATGAAGAATCTTTGAAATCTCTGAAGTAATTTCTTTGGATTTCTCGTGGGATTTGACTAACATGAGGTCTCCTACTTCTACATTAGTTAAATTTCCTTCCTCATAATGTCTTTTCTTCCTCTGCAACATATGTTTTTCCATTCGATCTTTAACTAGCTCTTTCTTTTCCCCTAAAGTCATGTCATTTCTCAAAGGGAAGTTAATATTCTCTTCAACAATGTTAGCCTCTTTTACTCCCATCATTATTTCATTTGGGGTATAGCCTGTACTTTCATGCCCCAGGTTATTCAAAGCATTTTCAATGTCAGGTACGTATTTTCCCCAACAGCTATGTTTGTCATGGCAGAATGTACTACAGAGTCTACCTATCTCTCTTATATAGCGTTTGGCCAGATTGCTTGCTGCATAGTATGCTGCTATGTATCTTAATTCTACACCTTGTTCCTGCATACTCGTTTTCCATTTCTTTGAAATGAATTGAGATCCATTATCTGACAGTATAGCACCTGGTCTGCCTATTTTTACAAAATAGTCCTAAATCAATTTGTCATACACTGCTTTTCCTGTGGCTTTTCTCAGAGGGTATAACTTTACAAATTTAGAAAATACATCTACTGCTACTAAAATATAACAAAACCCTCCTATAGTGTTAGGTAATGGATCATAGTAATCCACAGCCACGATTTCTAAGGTATCTATGGGTAATACGGATTGCGTCTGGCCCTACTCTTCTGATTTGTTACCTTTGCCTTCTGGCAGAGGTCACACGTCTTCAATCTTGCACGGATCCTCCTTGCCATATTGTTAAGATATACTGATTCTGTTAATTTCTCTAAACATTTCTTTGTCCCACAGTGGCCATAACTTAAATGTATGCAATCAATTAATGCTGCTACATGTTCCTCCGGCCAGCATACTCTCTACACATCTGATGTTTCCTCTCTCCTTCTGAACAATAGTCCATCAAAAACACAGTAATACTTTTGCATTCTATCATAACCCCTTTTTCTAAGTTCTGTTGTCACCAGTACCAAAAATGGATCCTTATTTTGTTCCCTTCTTAAATTCTTACATATACGCTTGATTTCTTTCTGATTTTTCATTCCTTTTATGTAGTCGATTCTCTTGTAACTCTCTGCTCCTAATACTCCTTCTATTCTGATTTCTATAGGTAGCCTGGACAAAGCATCTGATACTATGATCTGTTCACCTTTTATATATTTTATTTCGATATCAAACTGTTGTAAATACAACGCCCATTGTGTCAATCTGGTATGTACCAACTTACATTTGTTAAGAAATGTCAGTGCCTGATGATCGGTATATCGTATTACTTTATGTCCCCATAGAAGTTATAAAATTATTTTAAATGCCCAGATTATTGGTAGAGCTTCTTTTCCTGAAATGGTATAGTTACGTTCACATTTAGACAATGTACTGCTTGCAAATGCTATAGATTTTCTTTCCTACTGCACCTCCACACTGACTACCTGGAATAAGTGTCCATCTAATCCATATCCACTGCTGTCAGTTTCTAAGCAAAAGGGCAAACCTAAGTCGGGATGACTTAACATACTATCATCACTGAGTTTTTCTTTCACGTGTTCAAATGCCTCCTGACACACTTTTGACCAAATAAAGGCTTTACTTTTCTTCAGTAACTCATCGAGTGCTGGACTATTGAACCCCTGATCTGACACATATTTTCTGTAGAAACCACACAGTCCTAGAAAAGCTTGCAAATGTCTCCTACACTTGGGCAAAGGGAATTCCTTTATTGCTTTAACCTTCTCTGGATCTTTTTCTGAAATGGTATAGTTACGTTCACATTTAGTCAATGTACTGCTTGCAAATGCTATAGATTTTCTTTCCTACTGCACCTCCACACTGACTACCTGGTATAAGTGTCCATCTAAGCCATATCCACTGCTGTCAGTTTCTAAGCAAAAGGGCAAACCTAAGTCTGGATGACTTAACATACTATCATCACTGAGTTTTTCTTTCACGTGTTCAAATGCCTCCTGACACACTTTTGACCAAATAAAGGCTTTCTTTTCTTCAGTAACTCATCGAGTGCTGGACTATTGAAACCCTGATCTGACACATATTTTCTGTAGAAACCACACAGTCCTAGAAAAGCTTTCAAATGTCTCCTACACTTGGGCAAAGGGAATTCCTTTATTGCTTTAACCTTCTCTGGATCTTTCTTAATTCCCTGACTACTAATTATGTAACCTATGAACATAATCTCATTTTTCACAAATGCAGATTTCTTTAATTGTAATGTCATTCCTCCCTTATGCAAGGCATGAAACACTTCTCGCAATATTGTACAATGTTCTTCCCAACTTTTGGTAGCTATGAGGATATCGCCCAAATACACTGTAATTTTGCTACTCAACTCCTTCCCTAATACTTTGTCTAGAGCGCGTATAAATATGGATACTGAAATATTCAGACCAAATGGTACCACGCAATATTGCTAACATTTTCCTCCAAACAAGAAAGCCGTATATTTTCTATGCTCCCTTGCCAGGCCTGCCTGCCAATATCCCGCTGTTAAATCGAGACTTCTTAAGTATTTAATCCCATTAAAATTTTGTATTATATCATCTAAACTATCTGGTTTGTCACATTCTCTTTCAATTACTGTATTTAGCTTCCTGGCATCCAGTACTACTCTGATCCCACCATCCTTTTTCTGTACACACATAATCGGATTATTATAATTGCTATTACTTCTTTCTATCACTCCCAGCCTTTCCATGCTGTCCAGTTCCGCGGCTACTGCCTTCCTCTTTGCAATAGCTACATAAAATGGTCTTCTATAATAGGGTTCAAGGAGTTTAATATTTAATCTACACTCAAAATTAATTACTCTTCCTGGTTCTTCAGGAAACACGTGTTCGTTTTATACTTACAGATTATACAGATCCTCCTTTTGTTGTTCATCAGTACCATCCACTGCACTCACCTTCTGATGGGACAATCTATTCTTGTTTAACCATAAACTCTCATTTTCATTAACATATCCTTCCTCCCACGCTTCACAACATTCAACTACTGTCCCTTCCACTATTTTTAGACAACCTAATGTTACCATACCATCCATCAGATGTCCTGCAAAATTCACTGTATATTCTGTGCCTAAATACTTAAATATCATCAGCCCTTGGTCATAATTAATTATTACTTAATTCTCCATCATCCAGTCTGAAACTATGATCATATTTATACCTAAATTAGGCATCACTAAAACCATACTTTCCATTTTACAATTACCAATTTTGAAAGACAAATGCACTTGTATCTTCACAGGTTTACTTAACTTCCCCATGGCACCTACTGTCTTGAGTCCAGACACTGACATTACTGGAATCTCATATTCACTACAAATATGTCTCCACAAACACTCAGAAATACAAGTTATCTCTCTACCTGTATCTAATAATGCATATTCACTTACATCATACAACTGTACACTTATTAAGGGTTTGCCTAACCTAATTGAGGATTCATCTTCCTCATCTCTTAGGAAATCCTGTTCATTGGCTTCATTAGTTCAATCTGCTAACATACCTTGGACTAATTTATCACTATACTTATCAGGTATACTTATCAGGTACTTCTGCCTCTCTGAGACAAACTATTTCTGGGGTATTTTCCTGTTTGTTTCTCCTACCGTGTTTTGACTCATTTCTAATGATGAATCTTCATTATCAACTTTCACACTTTCATCCTCTTGGCTCCATTCCCTACAATTACCTTTTTTGGCAAGAAAAAATTGTGCTTCTCTTTCAGCATGGTTGGGACACTCTCTTTCACTTAGTACGGCGCTTTGGGTACCATATAACGTCTCCTGTTATTGACTAGGTTCACCTACTATCACCATATCACATTTATCATTGAATACTTGCCCCTCTACTAATTTCACTACCCATGTCTGTCAAGCAGTTACCTTCCTGGCCACTATTTGAATTATTTCCTTTGAAACACTCTCCTTGCAAACTATGCTCAATATGTGTACTCACACTATAGACTTCAATATTATCAATAGTAGCATTCCTTTCCATTACCTCCTCATCACTCTCTTCAATACTAATTTCCTCATCATTGTGATCACTGGTAACTTATTGATTTCTCCTCCATTTGCCTACCCATTTCTGGAATATCATTTATATTCTCCTCTAATTCAGTTCTACCCCTTTCTTCAACTTTCTCATATCTGCTACAAGTATCCTCTCCTAGCTCCCTCTCATACTCAAATAATCCTGTACCTAACTCATATAAGTCATTTACCCAGTGATCATATACTTCTTCACCAATATCATTATTGTGTGACTTACTCTCAGTGAGTACACTTCCTGCTTCTTCTCTGGTACTACTGTTGATAACCCTTCCTATATTTCTGCAAGGACCAACCTTTTCCTTTTTGGATATCCCTTCTTTAACAGTGGTTAATTTATTATGTTCATTTGCTAGCAAGATACCATCTATGTCGACTTGACAGGCTTTTCTTAGCTTGTAATACCTATCTAGTTCCTTCTTTATGCAAAATTCAGGTAAAACTTGCACCCATTTTAATTGAGAGTCCCATTCTCTTTTCCCCCATTGCTTCATATCTTTCTCACACCAAGCATGGTATTCACTCTGTCCACTCTGATTGCAATAATTTAATTTCTGCCTATTGTATTACCTATTGTAATTGTAATGCTTATTTTTATGATAATGTTGGTTCCTATGATACTGTTGTTGGGGCCTAGCCCCATATTCCGCTTCAGTTTGGCCCTCTGGTGTGGCGGTTCTTTGTTTTCCGATTGATATTGTGGTCTACCATTGTAGTTACCTCTATCGCCAAAACCTCTTCCACCTCTCATACCTCTATTAGTTCCCATTGCTCATACCCCATATTCCTGCTTCTCTTCATTCTTGTTATTATTATTGTTATTATGGTAATTACTATAATTGTGCCTGTTCTGGTTGTTATGATTGGACTTTCAGAATGAGATTTTCACTCTGCAGCGGAGTGTGTGCTGATATGAAACTTCCTGGCAGATTAAAACTGTATACCGGAACGAGACTCGATCTCAGGACCTTTGCCTTTCGCGGGCAAGTGCTCTACCAACTGAGCTACCCAAGCATGACTCACGACCCGCCCTCACAGTTTCAATTCTGCCAGTACCTCGTCTCCTACTTTCCAAACCGCACATAAGTTCTTCTACAACCTTGCAGAACTAGCACTCCTGGAAGAAAGGATATTGCGGAGACATGGCTTAGCCACAGCCTGGGGGATGTTTCTAGAATGAGATTTTCACTCTGCAGCGTAGTGTGCGCTGATATGAAATTTCCTGGCAGCACATGTAGCATGTGCTCCTCTGTTACCAAACCTCTTACATTATCTACTTTTCGACACAAGTCCTCACAATATTCTCTCGTGGTCTTGTTGCCACCTTGTTTGAATGGTGCAGTATCCAAGAAATCCTGGTACACTTCTATCTTTTTACTTTTGGACCAGAATTCGTCTTCAAATTTACTCAAAAATTCTTCTAAGGTTTCACAATCCTCTGTTGCCCTACTTGCCCAATTCCTAGCTTCACCAATCATCTTAGTTTCTACTATAATTATTCTGTTTTTCTCAGGGAGTTTGCTGGGAATCAAAGTCCTACAAGCTTTCATAAAAGTTACAGGATCTATTTTGCCTATTGGGTCAAATTTTTTCCAAGTCGGCACCTACATGGTTGTGACATGCCCCTCCAAATGAATATATTGTAGCTGACTTCTTCGCATTTTCCAAACTTTCAACCCTTTCAGCAATTTCAGAAGTTACTGTGATTAGCCCTTCTACCTCCTCACTTTGAATTCAGAAATTTGTTGATGCACATGGTTAGCTAAGACTTTATTTTTACCATCTTCATCCTGCTTTATTACTGATACTGCATAAAAAATTTTGCTATCTACTGCCTCTTCAACTGCTTGCATTTTGGTTTTAGTGCTTGATTGCACTTGAGCAATTTTGGTATCTAATTTAGAAATGGATTCCTGTATTTCAGTTTTTATTTCCTAAGTTACGACCTCAGGAGTTTCTTTCACCTGTTTAATTTCAAGGTTTACTAATTCTACATTACTTTCAACGGCATTAACACGTCCTTCATAGGTGTCTAGCCTCTCCTTCATTACTTTTAGTGATGCCTCCATATTTCTGGTTCAAAAATGGTTCAAATGGCTCTGAGCACTATGGGACTCAACTGCTGTGGTCATAAGTCCCCTAGAACTTAGAACTACTTAAACCTAACTAACCTAAGGACATCACACACATCCATGCCCGAGGCAGGATTCGAACCTGCGACCGTAGCGGTCGTGCGGCTCCAGACTGTAGCGCCTTTAACCGCTCGGCCACTCCGGCCGGCTCCATATTTCTGTTTACAGTGTCTATCTTTATCTATATTTTCATTCACTTTCTCTTTCAGTAAGCCTAAATTTTCATTCACTTCCTCTTTCAGCAAGCCTATATTTCCATTACTTGTTCCTAAGTTTCCATTCATTGTTAGCAACATGCCTACCAACATATTTAAATCCCAAGTGGGTTTCATTATGTGTTCCATTTTTGCCTTTCCTACATGTACTGCCTGTGCAGTTGCACCTTTTGAATTACTTTGGTCACTACCTGTGACTTCCTTCTTTATGGTTTCGATCTTTACTTTCTCTGCCTTTTGTAAGTCCTCTTCAGCCCCAGTACTCTTTGTACAACTCTCAATATGTCCTGGTTTACTCTTAAATACTGTGCCATCTCTGGTTCAACTGTATTATCTTCCCCATTGTTACTATTTGGAATTCCGCCGTCTTGCTCTACCTTGTCCATGTCACTTAATAATTTTTGCTTGTCCGCCATCTTGAAATTTCGTACAAATTTAGAAATCGTATTACTAAAAACGCACCCAATTTTAAATGCAAAGTTTGGGACAGTACTCAAATTTACCGTCCCTTTCGCCCACAGTCGCACCGTGGCTGTCAGATACCACGAAAAACTGGCTGCTGTGATGAGTCCTCGGACGGAACCGAGTAATTTTTGACTATGGCAATGTACTGAAGAGCCACCACATTGAGCTGGATAGTAATTAAGGTGGCACAGTACCTGGCATCTTCCATCTGTTGCATGAAGCGGCGTCTGCTGGCAATTTCGGCTTTAATTCAGACTGTTTTCTCTTGTAATATAGCTACGCCGATACTCACACACCATAACCTTTCACTGATGTTGCACCACATATAAATCACTGGATATGGGGTAATAATGAGCTATTTCCTTTATGTAATTGATTACCATGCCATATGAGATGCCACTACACGAATTCACTGTGTTATTATTGGATCGTGCGGCATCGGGCGTCCGGAAAGCGGCTCTCGCGTGTAATAGGTTTGAATAAACACCCTATGGCGATTCAACTACAACAGGGAATTTTAGGGATAAATAATAATAATGGCGCGTAATAAACTTCATTTTACGTCTATTTTCGGTTATTAATAGCACTGATAATGTCTTTAAAGTGACTGAACAGGGAGCACTTAATTCTGTATGTCTGATATTGCCTAGCAGGAAGACATTATTCAGTTAAAACACTACCACTGCCTGAAATCGTTTCACAATTTATAGACGCACATGATAAATACTTGAAATTTTTTTAGGTTAATGTAAACTACACAAATTGTAATTACTGAATTTGACGTCATTGAGCTTGCATTGTGCTGAAGGCACAATATGTACTGTGGTGGCAGCAAATTCCTTGAACGCTTAATTAAAGAACAATATAGATCTGCTTCTCTATATAGTTACTGAAAACACTAATGAGAATTACGTTGCTCGGACGGAAGCGAGTAATTTTTGACTATGGCAATGTACTGAAGAGCCACCACATTGAGCTGGATAGTAATTAAGGTGGCACAGTACCTGGCATCTTCCATCTGTTGCATGAAGCGGCGTCAGCTGGCAATTTCGGCTTTAATTCAGACTATTTTCTCTTGTAATATATCTACGCCGATACTCACACACCATAACTTTTCACTGATGTTGCAGCACATATAAATCACTGGATATGGGGTAATAATGAGCAATTTCCTTTATATAATTGATTACACTCGGGGAATGCTATTTAAACCACAAAATTATTATTGCCTCCAAACTTTACACGCTGTAGAGAACTTGGTTTAACTATTACATCAACTGATTCACAGAATATAAATATACCGGTAATGGCGTCGGTATAACCACCACTGTTCATAATAATACTCTTGTAAGATAACTTCTAGTTCGTTGCTACCGAAATGATCTCACCAATGGACCTCATCAGTTATTGAGATCACAATACGCCGTTGGATGCGGCTACTGGTCTCTTCACACCTCGTCATTGGCACAAGCAACTCGTCGCAGTTAACACAGCATTGCACCATACAGTGCCATGTACCCTAGAGCGGGAAACCGTACTATTGTGCCGCTCACAGTCCATCTACGTCAAAATACCGCGTCTTACAAGCATTAGTGCCCATTTAGCTTGTAGCCATACGATAAACGAAGTCCATATCTGTTTTCAGCTCACTTTTAAATGGTCTGTTAGCAACGTTACCGTAGCACACACCGGCAGTCACTTTTATGCCACTTAACACTTGTTGTGCCTCAGAGCTACGCCAACTTACTTCTACCGTCAATATTACGCGGCAACCTGTACACTGTTCTCATTCTCGGGTATTCCCCCCACACCTAAACATTATTTTACATTACGCCAAGTTCTCTATTTACAATTAAACATACCATAGCATTACAATATTCAATTACAGTCATTTTCATATATTAAAGTAATATTACATTTATATTTTTACTACACGTAACAATATTATTTAGTTTAAATCTTTTGTTATTTCGCTGAGAGTGTGCAGCACAAGCCAGACACTTTCTCCCGCATAGCGTTCTTTAATTTAGCTGCCACCAGGCGGAAGCACTTCGGCTTTGCCTTCAATTCTGGCCCACGGATGGCATTAACGTCCACCTTCTCCACCGTTGCGCCTTGACTATGCCTGGCCTTCCCTAAATGGCACGTTGTCACATTACAAGATGTCATTTAGCTGCCTCATATTTAAGATACACTGCTGTTTGAATCTGGCATGTCCTAAACCAATAATCTACACGATGTGATCAAAAGCATCCGGTCACCTGGGTGAAAATCATTTACAAGTTCGTGGCGCCCTCCATCGGAAATGCTGAAATTCAGTGTGTTGTTGGCCCATCCTTAGCCTTGAGGGAAGCTTTCATTCTTGCAGGCATACGTTCAGTCATGTGCTGGAAGGTATCTTGGGGAATGGCAGTCCATTCTTCACGGTGTACTGCACTGAAAAGTATCGATGTTGGTAGGTGAGGCCTGGCACGAAGTCGGCATTCCAAAACATCCCAGAGGTGTTCTATAGGAATCAAGCCAGGACTCTGTGCAGGCCAGTCCATTACAGGGATGTTATTGTCATGTAACCACTCCACCACAGGCCGTGCATTATGAACAGGTGCTCGATCATGTTGAAAGATGCAATCGAAATCGACGAATTGCTCTTCAACAGTGGGAAGCAAGAAGGTGCTTAAAACATCAATGTAGGCCGGTACTGTGATATTACCACGCAAAACAACAAGGGATGCAAGCCCCTCTCATGAAAAACACGACCACTCCATAACACCGCCCTCTCCAAATTTTACTGTTGGCACTACTCACGCTGACAGATGACGTCCACCAGGCATACGCCATACTCTCACACAGCTGTCAGATCGCCACATTGTGTGCCGTGTTTCGTCATTCCACGCGATCTTTTTCCACAGTTCAATCGTGCAATGTTAATGCTCCTTACACTGAGCGAGGCGTCGTTTGGCATTTACTGGCGTGATGAGTGGTCTGTGAGCTGCTATTCGACCATGAAATCGAAGCTTTCTCACCTCCTGCCATAGTAATTGCAGTGAGCCTGATGCAGTCTGGAATTCTTGTGTGATGGTCTGAGTAGATGTCTGCCTATTACAAATTACGACCCTCTTCTACTGTCGGCTGTCTCTGTCAGTCAACGGACGAGGCCGACCTGTAAGCTTTTGTGCTGTATGTGTCCCCTCAAGTTCCCACTTCACTATCACACCAGAAACAGTGGACCTAGGGATGTTTAGGAGTGTAAAATCTCCGTACAGACATATGACACAAGTGCCAGCCAGTCACCTGACCACGTTCGAAGTCCGTGAGTTCCGCGGAGCGCCCTGTTCTGCTCTCTCAGTATGTCTAATGACTACTGAGGTCGTTGATATGGAGTACCTGGAATTAGGTGGCAGCAAAATGCACCTAATATGAAAAATGTATGTTTTGGGGGTGTCCGGATACTTGTGACCACATAGTGTTATGTGAGAAAAGACGTACTCACACTCAGTGATGAAGAACTAAGAACAAGGCACTTAGCATAAAATTAAAAACGTAATGTTCGACGGTTTCTAACTCGTAAAGGAAATTTGGGTTGAACACTTCTATCTGATTGGAGAGATAAGAAAAGAACCTCAAATAGTAAGAGGCACTAAGCTACATTGCGCTATTTGAATGAATACATAAAAACTCGCATGTAACGTAGGGGAAATTTGCGAGTGCAATAAGCAACGTCGGCCGCGGTAGCCGAGCGGTTCTAGGCGTGGAGTCCGGAACCGCGCGACTGCTATGGTCGTAGGCTCGAATCCTGCCTCGGGCATGGATGTGTGTGCCGTCCTTAGGTAAGATAGGTTTGAGTAGTTCTAATTTCTAGGGGACTGATGACCACAGCTATTAAGTCCGATAGTCCTCAGAGCTATCTGAACCAATAAGCAACGAAGAAACTGGGTGTACCTGACTACTGATAACAAACAACGTCATGAAACAGGTTGGCACACAGCACATGACAGTTGGAGAAAACATACGAAGTTAACGTACCACCACGCCACTGAAGGTAACGCAACACAATTAAAGGATAATTTTTTCGAAACGTCGTAATTGCATTCCATTGCGACGCATAGTTAGAAATTCGGCTCAAAGGTGCCTACACCCTTTCTCGCCTACACCCTTTCTCTGTAACTGTGCAAAGCTGTGGTGCCCTGCGATGTCACCCGCGGGCTCGGTGACGCTGTGTCGACACACGCGAAAAATAGGTCTGAGCGTCGAAGTTCATGTGACGTGTAAGTTGGGTCAGTTATGTCACAATGGCATCAAATTTTACGACCATTCTGGCCAGCGCCACCGTGTATGTGTCACACGATGGGAATATTATAACACTCTCTCCACACCATCCTTCGCTTGACAACTCTGCAACTGAGGTAACAACAGCGATGCCCACCGTTGAAATCATGCGGTTTCCTTTTCGGTAGTGGAGGGACCGTGGTCTAGGGGTAGCGTCTTTGATTCACAATCAAAACGTTTTCGATCCCCGCCACTGCCTAAATTTTGATAAATAATCAGCATTGGTGTTTGAAGACTTCCGGCATAAGAAGTCAGCCTCATTCTGCCAACGGCCATGTCAAAGAGGGCGGAGGAGCGATAGAGGTTCAGGGCACTCTCTTGTCCTAGGGGTGGGAAATTGAACCTAAAGGCGGAAGAATCAGCAATGATCGACGACATGAGGATGCAGAAGGCAATGGAAAACACTGCATTAAAGACACGTAACGTGTATCCACAGGACATGTGGCCTGTAATTAAAGAAGTGTCATGATGATCTCTCCATTGGCAAAAGATTCCGGAATAGTCCCCCATTCGGATTTCCGGGAGGGGACTGCCAAGGGGGAGGTTACCATGAGAAAAAGATTGAATAATCTACGAAAGGATAACGTTCTACGAGTCGGGGCGTGGAATGTCAGAAGCTTGAACGTGATAGGGAAACTAGAAAATCTGAAAAGGGAAATGCATAGGCTCAATCCAGATATAGTAGGGGTCAGTGAAGTGAAGTGGTAGGAAGTCAAGGATTTCTGGTCAGATGAGTATCGCGTAATATCAACAGCAGCAGAAAATGGTATAACAGGTGTAGGATTCGTTATGAATAGGAAGGTAGGGCAGAGGGTGTGTTACTGTGAACAGTTCAAAAAAAATGATTCAAATGGCTCTGAGCACTATGGGACTTAACTGCCGAGGTCATGAGTCCCCTAGAACTTAGAACTACTTAAACCTAACTAACCTAAGGACATCACACACATCCATTCCCGAGGCAGGATTCGAACCTGAGACCGTAGCGGTTGCGCGGTTCCAGACTGTAGCGCCTAGAACCGCTCGGCCACCCTGGCCGGCGTGAACAGTTCAGTGATCGGGTTGTTCTAATCAGAATCGACAGCAGACCAACACCGACAACGATAGTTCAGGCATACATGCCGACGTCGCACGTTGAAGATGAACAGATAGAGAAAGTGTATGAGTATATTGAAAGGGCAATGCAGTATGTAAAGGGGGACGAAAATCTAATAGTCATGGGCGACTGGAATGCAGTTGTAGGGGAAGGAGCAGAAGAAAAGGTTACAGGAGAATATGGGCTTGGGACAAGGAATGAAAGAGGAGAAAGACTAATTGAGTTCTGTAACACGTTTCAGCTGGTAATAGCGAATACCCTGTTCAAGAATCACAAGAGGAGGGGGTATACTTGCAAAAGGCCGGGAGGTACGGGAAGATTTCAATTAGATTACATCATGGTCAGACAGAGATTCCGAAATCAGATACTGGATTGTAAGGCGTACCCAGGAGCAGATATAGACTCAGATCACAATATAGTAGTGATGAAGAGTAGGCTTGAGTTCAAGACATTAGTCAGGAAGAATCAATACGCAATAAAGTGGGATACGGAAGTAGTAAGGAATGACGAGATACGTTTGAAGTTCTCTTACGCTATAGATACAGCAATAAGGAATAGCAGAGTAGGCAGTACAGTTGAAGAGGAATGGACATCTCTAAAAAGAGCCATCACAGAAGTTGGGAAGGAAAACATAGGTACAAAGAAGGTAGCTGCGAAGAAACCATAGGTAACAGAAGAAATACTTCAGTTGATTGATAAAAGGAGGAAGTACAAACATGTTCCGGGAAAATCAGGAATATAGAAATACAAGTCGCTGAGGAATGAAATAAATAGGAAGTGCAGGGAAGCTAAGACAAAATGGCTGCAGGAAAAATGTGAAGACATCGAAAAAGATATGATTGTCGGAAGGACAGACTCAGCATACAGGAAAGTCTAAACAACGTTTGGTAACATTAAAAGCAATCGGTGGTAACATTAAGAGTGCAACGGGAATTCCACTGTTAAATGCAGAGGAGAGAGCAGATAGGTGGAAAGAATACATTGAAAGCTTCTATGAGGGTGAAGATTTGTCTGATGTGATAGAAGAAGAAACAGGAGTTGATTTAGAAGAGATAGGGGATCCAGTATTAGAATCGGAATTTAAAAGAGCTTTGGAGGACTTACGGACAAATAAGGCAGAAGGGATAGATAACATTCCATCAGAATTTCTAAAATCATTGGGGGAAGTGGCAACAAAATGACTATTCACGTTGGTGTGTAGAATATATGAGTCTGGCGATATACCATCTGATTTTCGGAAAAGCATCATCCACACAATTCCGAAGACGGCAAGAGCTGACAAGTGCGAGAATCATCGCACAATCAGCTTAACAGCTCATGCATCGAAGCTGCTTACAAGAATAATATACAGAAGACTGGTAAAGAAATTTGAGAATGCGCTAGGTGACGATCAGTTTGGCTTTAGGAAAAGTAAAGGGACGAGAGAGGCAATTCTGACGTTACGTCTAATAATGGAAGCAAGGCTAAAGAAAAA
The DNA here is from genome assembly GCF_023864275.1 of Schistocerca cancellata. NCBI lineage: Eukaryota > Metazoa > Arthropoda > Insecta > Orthoptera > Acrididae > Schistocerca > Schistocerca cancellata. Next base: position 145,697,136 of record NC_064628.1, on the reverse strand, counting down.
TCAAGACACTTTCATAGGATTTGTCGACCTGCAAAAAGCGTTCGACAATATAAAATGGTGCAAGCTGTTCGAGATTCTGAAAAAAGTTGGGGTAAGCTATAGGGAGAGACGGGTCATATACAATATGTACAACAACCAAGAGGGAATAATAAGAGTGGACGATCAAGAACGAAGTGCTCGCATTAAGAAGATGTAAGACAAGGCTGTAGCCTTTCGCCCCTACTCTTCAATCTGTACGTCGAGGAAGCAATGATGGAAATGAAAGAAAGGTTCAGGAGTGGAATTAAAATACAAGGTGAAATGATATCAATGATACGATTCGCTGATGACATTGCTATCCTGAGTGAAAGTGAAGAAGAAATAAATGATCTGCTGAACGGAATGAACAGTCTAATGAGTACACAGTATGGTTCGAGAGTAAATCGGAGAAAGACGAAGGTAATTAGAAGTAGTAGAAATGAGAACAGCGAGAAACTTAACATCACGATTGATGTTCACGAAGTCAATGAAGTTAAGGAATTCTGCTACCTAGGCAGTAAAACCAATGACGGACGGAGCAAGGAGGACATCAAAAGCAGACTCGCTATGGCAAAAAAGGCATTTCTGGCCAAGAGAAGTCTACTAATGTCAAATACCAGCCTTAATTTGAGGAAGAAATTTCTGCTGATGTACGTCTGGAGTACAGCATTGTATGGTAGTGAAACATGGACTGTGGGAAAACCGGAACAGAAGTGAATCGAAGCATTTGAGATGTGGTGCTATATACGAATGTTGAAAATTAGGTGGACTGATAAGGTAAGGAATGAGGAGGTTCTACGCAGAATCGGAGAGGAAAGGAATATGTGGAAAACACTGATAAGGAGAAGGGACAGAATGATATTACATCTGCTAATACATGAGGGAATGACTTCTATGGTGCCAGAGGGAGCTGTGGAGTGCAAAAACTGTAGAGGAAGACAGAGATTGAAATACGTCAAGCAAATAATTGAGGACGTAGGATGCAAGTGCTACTCTGAGATGAAGAGGTTAGCACAGGAAAGGAATTCGTGGCGCGCCGCACCAAACCAGTCAGTAGACTGATGACCAAAAAAAAAAAAAGTGGAGGGAAATATCTCTGACACACCGATGCTCGGAACTGACACTTAAAGTCCTCAGCATATCGCGTAAAAGACGTCAATGAAACCAATCCTTCCCTCGGGGCATTGACTATCGCACATTCCGCTATCGAGACCGACATCTGCAATTTGATGAGCAGCAGGACGACGTTGCTGACACTTGATGGACGATTCAGTCGTTTTCGAAGATCATCACGGGGTTGCACTCTCTCTTAATGTGATGTCACGTCTCAGAAATGTAACGTGACCGTAATGTTTGCTTTGGTATACAGCGTGGAAACGCCAGGAACTGTTCAAAACCAGTTCGAAGAAACTGTAACCCGAACCGAAGAAGAAAATGATTTTTATTCTTTTTTATCCTTCGTTTTCGCACCCTCTTGTAGAATGTGAAAGGGGAGATGCAAGTCTTAAATGCAAGTAAATGAGGAAAGTGTCCTTCTAAGAGCCCCTGATCGGCTATACCGTCCGTGGCACATGCGCACGTATGTTAGGAAATTTAAAAATATCTCTGTATACTGACTCCAATCTACTGAGCCCACCTGTCGCCCAGGTAGGCAAACCTTTTGACTTCACTCTAATTTCGCAAGCAGCCAGCCGCCGCTAGTGTGGACCGGTAGCCTGTGCCGCTAGCGGGGAAGGCTGTATGCATCTTTGAGCCAAGTTTCCAACTTATGCATAGCAAAGGAAGGCAACCACATTTTGAGTGTTAGAACTCATCGCTATAAAACACAAAGGTAGATAAGACGCTGGAAACGCACTTGGGAGAATTAGAGTTCAGATCACCTACGATTATCCTGATTTAAGTTTACTCTTACCTCAGTCGTTTTACGTGAATGATGCAACAGCAACGGCCGAGTTTCATTCCTGATCCTCATCAAGTTCGAACTCACACACCGATTCTAACGTTCCGGCAAGATTTTGTTCGACACATCACCATTTCCTTGCTCTTCAGAGGTTCGAAAGAATTAGATTTCACATCAGGGGATTCTTTGATGACACTGATCACTATTTAATCAGCAGTGAAATTGGTATTGTGAGGCCCAAAAGTGCAGGAGATCAGGTCGATATGTAGGAGGATAAGTGTGGAGAAACTTCAGGATAAGGAAATCAGGCACAAGTTCATAACAGTGATCTCAGAAAGGTATCAGTTAGTTGAATGTAGTCAATTACAGTCATTGGAAAAGGAGTGGACAAGGTACAGGGACACAGTACTAGGAGGGGCTAAGGAATGTTTTGGAACAGTAGTGTGTAAAGGTAGGATGAAGCAAACAGCTTTGTGGAATGACACAGTCAAGGCAGCCTGTAAAAGGAAAAAGAAGGCGTATCAAAAATGGCTACATACTAGAACTCAGGTAGACAGAGAAAGTTATGCTCAAGAAAGAAACAAACCCAAACAGATAAATGCAGCATCCAAGAAGAAATCTTGAGAAGGCTTTGGAAACAGGTTGGAGACTTTGGGTCAAACTGCTGGAAAACATTCTGGAGTGTAATTAGCAGCCCTCGAAATGGAGGTAAGAAGGAAATGACAAGTATTTTGGACAGGTCAGGAAAACTGCTGGTGAATCCTGTTGATACCTTTGGCAGATGGAGAGAATATTTTGTTGAGTTGCTCAATGTTGGTGAAAATACGATCAGTAATGTTGCAGGTTTCGATGTACAATGGGATAGGAATGATGATGGAAATAAGATCACATATGAGGAAGTGGAGAAAATGGTCAATAGATTGCAGTGCAATAAAGCGGCTGGGGTGGATGAAATTAAGTCGGAACTCATCAAATACAGTGGAATGTCAGGCCTTAAATGGCTACACAGGATAATTGAAATGGTGTGGGAGTCGAGACAGGTTCCATCAGACTGGACGAAAGCAGTAATCATACCAATCTTTAAACATGGGAACAGAAAAGATTGTAACAACTACAGAGGTATCTCTTTAATCAGCGTTGTGGGTAAAATCTTCTCCGGTATTGTTGAAAGGAAAGTGCGAGTATTAGTTGAAGACCAATTGGATGAAAATCAGTGTGGGTTTAGGCCTCTTAGAGGTTGTCAGGACCAGATCTTTAGATTACGGCAAATAATGGAGAAGTGTTACGAGTGAAACAGGGAATTGTATCTATGCCTTATAGATCTAGAAACGGCAGATGACCGGGTTCCTAGGAGGAAGTTATTGTCTGTTCTACGAGATTATGGAATATGAGGCAAACTTTTGCAAGGAATTAAAGGTCTTTACATAGATAGTCTGGCAGCAGTTAGAGTTGACGGTAAAATGAGTTCGTGGTTCAGAGTTCTTTCAGCGGTAAGACAAGGTTGCAACCTGTCTCCACTGTTGTTTATATTATTCATGGATCATATGTTGAAAACAATAGACTGGCTGGGTGAGATTAAGATATGTGAACACAAAATAAGCAGTCTCGCACATGCCGATGACTTAGTTGTGATGGCAGATTCAATTGAAAGTTTGCAAAATAGTATTTCAGAGCTAGATCAGAAAAGTAAGGACTATGGTATGAAGATTAGCATCTCCAAAACGAAAGTAATGTCAGTGGGAGAGAGATATAAACGGATTGAGTGCCAAATAGGAGGAACGAAGTTAGAACAGGTGGACGGTTTCGAGTACTTAGGATGCATATTCTCACAGGATGGCAACATAGTGAAAAAACTGGAAGCCAGGTGTAGCAAAGCTAATGCAGTGACCGCTCAGCTACAATCTACTCTCTTCTGCAAGAAGGAAGTCAGTACCAAGACTAAGTTATCTGTGCACCGTTCAATCTTTCGACCAACTTTGTTGTATAGGAGCGAAAGCTGGGTGGATTCAGGTTTCCTTATCAATAAGGTTGAGGCTGCGGATATGAAAGTAGCTAGGATGATTGCAGGTACTAGTAGATGGGAACAATGGCAGGAGGGTGTCCACAATGACGAAATGAAATAAAAGCTGGAAATGAACTCTATAGATGTAGCAGTCAGGGCGAACAGGCTTAGATGGTGGGGTCATGTTAGACGCATGGGAGAAGTAAGGTTACCCAAGAGACTAATGGGTTCAGCAGTAGAGGGTAGGAGGAGTCGGGGTAGACCAAGCAGAAGGTACCTGGATTCGGTTCCCCTTAATAGGGGATCATGGAGGAACTTTATAAGGGGGACTATGCTCCAGACTGAACGCTGAAATGCATAATCAGTCTTAAATGGTGATGATGATGATGATGATGATTATACACAAGACATGTCTACTGATGTATCGTGTTAAACTTGGTTTAATTACGTTTCACCTTCGTCTGCAACCTAGTGTTTCACATGGGAAAGTTGTGTTACTAATTCCTTTTCATCTATCCTACTACTGCGTTCATTCCTCGCTTTAAAGTTAGACACAGGGATAAGTACGTAATGCAGGACATTACCATCACAACAATTCGTGGCTGACAAGTGAATATGAGGATAGTCACGGAACATAACACTTACTTTGTAGTATAATCAGCATGATTCTCCATCAACTACTGCACTGGCTTACATGAATATCTGTTAGCAGTAAAGGAAGATGCGCCTCAGTGTATATTATACAAACATCAAATAAAGTTTTGCATCACCCCAGTTCCCAGAACTCCTGAAGATAGCCATCAACTGTGGATGTTGTGTTACAGACACAGTCGCTTGTTCAATCCCTCGTCCGGCCATCCTGATTTAGGTTTTCCGTGATTTCCCTAAATCGCTCCAGGCAAATTCCGGTATGGTTCTTTTGAAAGGGCACGGCCGACTTCCTTCCTCGTCCTTCCCTAATCCGATGAGACCGATGACATCGCAGTTTGGTCTCTTCCCCCAAACAACCCAACCCAACCCAACCCATAGTCCCTTTGACTGTTCAGAGATGTCACTAAACCCGCCAAAAGATGTAAACAACCATGCATGAGCAGCGCCATTAGACGGAGGGAGTTCGTATATAATAATCGTATAGTATTTATGATTTATGGTATGGAAGAACAAACTACAGCGTGCTCTTTCATGTTTCCCCTTTTCTCTTGAAGTGTTGCTGTGCATAGACCTGGCTGCATATTGCGTTTTGACTTGGTGTTTCTCTGCTTCTGCAGCTTTCTCCAAATGTTCTCTCCTTTCGGTACATAAGACTTTTCTTCCGGAAGTAATTTTGTTCCTCCAGCGACCAAGCCATTACACAAAATGCTCAGAGGAGAAAAGCTTAAATCTTACGCTGCGAAGTCTGTCTTCTGTCAAAGTCGCTGACAGGGCGATGTTACCGGCGTGGCTTGGATGCCTCCCACAAAAGTAACTGGCGTAGATGGAAATGTATGAAATCCTGCTTAAAAGTAATGCCCTCGAAGTTTTTATTGGAAAACGCCTAAAAATTTTAAATAAAACAAACTTTACTTAAATTCTACATCTTTAAATAAAAATATGGCATTTCACTCTTTGATCGCTATTTTTTTATTTTTATGGTCGGTTTCAGGCTAGCAGACCATCTTCAGATCTGTTAGATAAAGTTAAAAATACAATTAACAAAAGAGATATAGTTACTGATAGCACTACCTTAGTTTACAAAAAGATATTTTGGAATGTGTTAAATGCCAACATACCATGTATTACACTTACAGAGTAACCTGTCAGAACAGAACCTTTGGTTCGCTGTCATAACTAAAGTAATTTTTAATCTGTTACAATCTTATATAACAGTTAGGAGAAACGTTATTGGTAAAAGCAAAAAGTGTCCTCTATCTGTAAGAATTGTACATATGTACTAAGATGTTATTCTTTCACCATACATATTAGTGGCGAATATACTTTTTAAAAATAAGACAATCTTTAAAGAATAACATATGAATTACCTTCTTTGAGTGGACCATAAACTGAAATAATTTACACCAATTTAAAAATTTTTATAAAGAAACTTCAAAATATAGTTGAAACATGTACATATTCTTCCGAAAATTTGCGTTTCCTCTTGTTTGTACCGATTGGTGTTGGAGAGGATTTCCCTACGTCAGAACGTATACAGCGCCACGCCACCCAATTCACCTCGCCGCCAGTACCCTAAGGGCCGTTCCGCTGCAGCTGGTTCTTACTGAGGCGTGCTATTGCATTCTAGAGTAAGCGTAAAACATGTCTTTAAAATCTTATAATAACTTCTGTGCATAAAATCAATTTGCTCATTAAGTAGTAGGTCTGGGTTTTTCCTTTGAAAAGGATCACGTTGAGATAGAAACTTTTTGGAGCTTTTTGTAGCACCTCCATTTGTTCATTTATATTGCTCACTTAAAGTTTACTATATTTTACATGTGCTCCAAATGCTGTCCGATTGCTATGACTGCAATGTTCCCTGTATCGAATTTCTAAATTCCGCCGTGTCTGCCCTATATAATAACTGTCACATTAAGCACATTTGATCTTGCATACTACGGAATTGTTGTACTTCATTTGTTTTGTTGTTGCAGAGAAATTTATACTGCCATCTGTTTGGTTTACAACTGTGAATATTATGTTTTCATAAGAGTTGTTGAATAACTGTTTCAACTCATTGATGTAATCTTTAGTGCCTTTGATTAAATGATGGTATCATCTACATATATGTAGTAGTAGATGACATTTTTGAGGAGGTAGGGATTCGAATTCAGGATTTGTGTCTTCTAAGTAACATAAATATATTTCAGCTAGCAATCCGAAAAGATTCAAGCCCATTGCCAGACCATCTTTTTGTTTGTAGACTCTATTGTTAAATTTACAATTGTTGTGTGAAAGTGTGAATTGAAGCAGGTCCATTACTTCAGTAATGTGAGTTGAAAGTATTTCTTTGTGCTTTCGTAGGTTGGTATTGATTATCTGTAGTGTGGGATCTATTGGCACAGAGGAATAAAGGTTTTGTAGGTCACCCTTTCTCTCCCTCTTACTTTTTCTTTCTCTTCCTCTTCCTCCTCCTCTGCCTCCAGCCTTCCATATCTATCTATGAATCCCAACCAAAATGGTTGTTTGTGTATAATTTTACCACTGTAGACAATATGATTATTGCACTTAAAAGATTATAACACAACACCTTATTGTATAAACGAGCATGACGTTGAAGCTATTTTAACTTGTCAGAATCGGATTTATATACGACCTGAAGTATTTATTCCAACAAATGTATTCGACACCTCAAAAAAAAAACCTCCAAATCCTTTAAAATTTATTCTGTAATAATGTTGGTAGGACGCATATTTTTTGTACTTTGTGATAATACACTGCTGGAAATGGAAAAAAGAACACATTGACACCGGTGTGTCAGACCCACCATACTTGCTCCGGACACTGCGAGAGGGCTGTACAAGCAATGATCACACGCACGGCACAGCGAACACACCAGGAACTGCGGTGTTGGCCGTTGAATGGCGCTAGCTGCGCAGCATTTGTGCACCGCCGCCGTCAGTGTCAGCCAGTTTGCCGTGGCATACGGAGCTCCATCGCAGTCTTTAACACTGGTAGCATACCGCGACAGCGTGGACGTGAACCGTATGTGCAGTTGACGGACTTTGAGCGAGGGCGTATAGTGGGCATACGGGAGGCCGGGTGGACGTACCGCCGAATTGCTCAACACGTGGGGCGTGAGGTCTCCACAGTACATCGATGTTGTCGCCAGTGGTCGGCGGAAGGTGCACGTGCCCGTCGACCTGGGACCGGACCGCAGCGACGCACGGATGCACGCCAAGACCGTAGGATCCTACGCAGTGCCGTAGGGGACCGCACTGCCACTTCCCAGCAAATTAGGGACACTGTTGCTCCTGGGGTATCGGCGAGGACCATTCGCAACCGTCTCCATGAAGCTGGGCTACGGTCCCGCACACCGTTAGGCCGTCTTCCACTCACGCCCCAACATCGTGCAGCCCGCCTCCAGTAGTGTCGCGACAGGCGTGAATGGGGGGACGAATGGAGACGTGTCGTCTTCAGCGATGAGAGTCGCTTCTGCCTTGGTGCCAATGATGGTCGTATGCGTGTTTGGCGCCGTGCAGGTGAGCGCCACAATCAGGAGTGCATACGACCGAGGCACACAGGGCCAACACCCGGCATCATGGTGTGGGGAGCGATCTCCTACACTGGCCGTACACCACTGATGATGGTCGAGGGGACACTGAATAGTGCACGGTACATCCAAACCGTCATCGAACCCATCGTTCTACTATTCCTAGACCGGCAAGGGAACTTGCTGTTCCAACAGGACAATGCACGTCCGCATGTATCCCGTGCCACCCAACGTGCTCTAGAAGGTGTAAGTCAACTACCCTGGCCAGCAAGATCTCCGGATCTGTCCCCCATTGAGCATGTTTGGGACTGGATGAAGCGTCGTCTCACGCGGTCTGCACGTCCAGCACGAACGCTGGTCCAACTGAGGCGCCAGGTGGAAATGGAATGGCAAGCCGTTCCACAGGACTACATCCAGCATCTCTACGATCGTCTCCATGGGAGAATAGCAGCCTGCATTGCTGCGAAAGGTGGATATACACTGTACTAGTGCCGACATTGTGCATGCTCTGTTGCCTGTGTCTATGTGCCTGTGGTTCTGTCAGTGTGATCATGTGATGTATCTGACCCCAGGAATGTGTCAATAAAGTTTCCCCTTCCTGGGACAATGAATTCACGGTGTTCTTATTTCAATTTCCAGGAGTGTATTTTCTCTTCTGCTATACGATCCATGCACCCAATAATTTCCGACGCCATATTTGTTTACAAAATACGATAGAAACAGTGTCCGACAGTGTAAAAGTTGCAAGATTTTGTAGGGAAATAGATTTAAGATATGGAGAAAGTTTGGTAATATGCGATATATGAAAGGAAAGAGGGGTAATTTACAAACGAGAAAAAAAATACTGGAAAATCAAGATCAAAGTGGTCGGATCAGAAATGGTTTAAGAATCCGATGCAGTCTTTCGCTCCTACAGACCAATCTACACGTCGAAGAAACAATGACAGAAAATCTAAAGTTTCAGGTGTGGAACTAAAATTCGTAGTGGAAGGATATCAGTGATAATATTAACTGATGACACAGCTATCCTCAGTGGATGTTGGGAAGAATTACCGGTACTCTTAAATAGAATGAACGGTGCAATGAACATGCACAATGGACTGAGTATAACATAGGAGGAAAATAATTAGGAGTATCTGAAAAGAGGTTAGAGATATCCTTAACATAAAATTAGAGACACGCAGCTATTTTCGACGTAAGATTACGCAGGTGTGTAGCACGCTATTGGTTTCCGTGCGTATGTTATGTGCAGCGAATACTACCGTAGCAATACAATTAACTATCGTGAAGATGATAAAGTTCGTAGTTAACATCGTTCCGTTCAATTTCCTTTGAACTAGGGAAACTGTCTATACAGACTTCTGGGAAAGTGCTGAATGGTGTATGTGGCTATGTATAGCTATAAATGTCGCTTCCTGATCGTTAGATGTCGACCACACTTAAATGTTATTTTTGAGTAAGACAGATATTTAAGAATCGAGGCACATTGTCAGGCGTTATGAATGTAGTCGGTCTTACACGTAAATGTTATTTCTTCTCATACGAGAAGTGAAGGTACAAGGTGGAGTCAGCTGACCATTGCTGATATTGCCAGTGAACTTCGTAATTCGATGTCACCCCAGGGCAACTTACATCTTGTCCATGTGGTTACGGAGACCGGTGGAGTTTTATCTCGTATAGTTGGACATTGCTGAAGCACTAGTGTAGATGTAGTGTTCTACGCACAGCCAATGGGCAGGCGGCCGACAGAATGTTTGTGTTCTTTTCTACAAGTCATCCGCAATACCAAACCAGCTGACACTATAAACCGTTATCTGCTAGCTACCAGTGAGCGGTGTTTTCAATGACACTCCAAATATTCGGTTAGTAAAGAGGAGGTTTTCCGAAAAACAATTGTTTCCTCACTGTATAGATTATCCAATATCGTATGAGCCGTTCTAGAGAAGTGACAATCTGTGACCGACTGGAAGACATGCGTGATTCTAGCTGCTCCAGTACACTCGTATACACCACAGCTGTTGAGTCCATAGTGTTGGCTTACATCCGACGCTTTCTTGGAGCAGTATTATAGCAACAAAATGTTAGTTTGGGTCTTCCAGTGAAATGTCAGGTCATTCCCTCTGAATGACAGACACCACTTCTTACATGCCTTACCCATTAAGTAAATTTGAAGCCAGATATAAGTTGTATGGGACTTTGTCGGGCAGCTTCTCCTTCGCAACTTACTTCCATTCAGGTCAAACTTAGGAAGCAGGCAGAAGGCTTCGGTAATGATACACCTAAGGAAGACATTTCAAGTCAATTTTCTTCGACCTTCGTCGTGAAGATAAATAAACAGAGACTGGTAACAGTAAACTTGTTGTTTCATTTAATGACAAGACTTAAGGTAAATCAAAATACGTTCGTATGATTTGTCGACCTAGAAACAGTGTCAGACAGTGTCAAAGTTGCAAGATGCCCGATTTTGTAGAGAAATAGATGTAACGTATGGGGAAAGATGGATAATATACAATATATGAAAGGAAATAGTCTCACTGTTTTTCCTAGTACAAAAATAAAAATAATTTATGATTGGTCATCACCTTGCCGTACACCCGTGTTTATTTCGAAAGTCTGATATAGTTCTCTCATAGTTCACTTTAGATACTATGTCTGTGTTTCACGAATTAGAGTTGTTAATTTATACTTTACACCAAATCCTCGAATTATTTGATGTATGTAATAGTGTTTTTGTGAAAAAATTTGGGTGATTTTTGTTGCTAATTTAATTATTAATTTACTGTGCGAACTTTCGTAATTTTACAGCTCTCTATTTCGTAATCGGAACCACTTTATTTACTGAACTGTAAAGCTCAATCAATATGCCTCGTTATAATGTCACGAACACATGTACCATCAACACTGATGGTAAGTATTGCTTTCAGTGGTACTTCTAAGCAGATAAACTGAACCAATATGAAGAAATAGATAATATAAATTATCCCTTTCAAGCTGTTTTATTTTCTGGTCATGCAGTATTATGAAGGAAATATAAACCACGATGTTTACAGTTTCTTCATAACGATTAGGTCGTAAGGTAAGTTAGGCGAGAGGGATCCCTTTGTGGGAGTAAATACTTGATAGGATGTTCGCAATTTCCGCGGCGCAAGCATCCAGCTGACACCGGAAGATTCCCAGTTGCCGTAATGTTAAAGGTCGACCGAGGCGCAGAGCTGTCTGCGCTAGATATTTCCAGCTCGGCAGCCATACACATAATACCTTTCAGTCCAGACACATTTCATGTGTAGAAAGATCATCTATTTTTATGTGCTTATTAGCGCCGAGATAAGTGTTTACATCAAAGATGGAAGAAAGAACGTGACTGCTTAACATATTCGTAGAAAGTGGTGTCTATAGACACTAAGAATCTATAGAGGTTTCAGGCGCTATGTCAGAGACTGCGTGGCCCCTCCCGCTGGAGGTTTGAGTCCCCCCCCCCCCCCCCTTGGCATGGGTGTGTGTGTTGTTCTTCGTATAAGTTAGTTTAAGTAGTGTCTGATGACCTCAGCAGTTTGGTCTCTTAAGAATTCACACATATTTGAACAATCTATAGAGACGAAGAACGATCACAAAGGAAATGCGATGAATTCAAAATGGTTCAAATGGCTCTGAGCACTATGGGACTTAATTTCTCAGGTCATCAGTCCTCTAGAACTTAGAACTACTTAAACCTAACCAACCTAAGGATACCAAACACACATCCATGCCCGAGGCAGGATTTGAGCCTGCGACCATAGCGGTCGCGCGGATCCACACTGTAGCGCCTAGAACCGCTCGGCCACACCGTCTGGCAAGACGAGTAAAAATCGAGCATGATTGTACTGTAGGAGCCACACTGGATTACACCACGTATTAAATTTTTAAGATTAGTGGGAATATATATATATATATATATATATATATATATATATATATATATATACACTCCTGGAAATGGAAAAAAGAACACATTGACAACGGTGTGTCATACCCACCATACTTGCTCCGGACACTGCGAGAGGGCTGTACAAGCAATGATCACACGCACGGCACAGCGGACACACCAGGAACCGCGGTGTTGGCCGTCGAATGGCGCTAGCTGCGCAGCATTTGTGCACCGCCGCCGTCAGTGTCAGCCAGTTTGCCGTGGCATACGGAGCTCCATCGCAGTCTTTAACACTGGTAGCATGCCGCGACAGCGTGGACGTGAACCGTATGTGCAGTTGACGGACTTTGAGCGAGGGCGTATAGTGGGCATGCGGGAGGCCGGGTGGACGTACCGCCGAATTGCTCAACACGTGGGGCGTGAGGTCTCCACAGTACATCGATGTTGTCGCCAGTGGTCGGCGGAAGGGGTACGTGCCCGTCGACATGGGACCGGACCGCAGCGACGCACGGATGCACGCCAAGACCGTAGGATCCTACGCAGTGCCGTAGGGGACCGCACCGCCACTTCCCAGCAAATTAGGGACACTGTTGCTCCTGGGGTATCGGCGAGGACCATTCGTAACCGTCTCCATGAAGCTGGGCTACGGTCCCGCACACCGTTAGGCCGTCTTCCGCTCACGCCCCAACATCGTGCAGCCCGCCTCCAGTGGTGTCGCGACAGGCGTGAATGGAGGGACGAATGGAGACGTGTCGTCTTCAGCGATGAGAGTCGCTTCTGCCTTGGTGCCAATGATGGTCGTATGCGTGTTTGGCGCCGTGCAGGTGAGCGCCACAATCAGGACTGCATACGACCGAGGCACACAGGGCCAACACCCGGCATCATGGTGTGGGGAGCGATCTCCTACACTGGCCGTACACCACTGGTGATCGTCGAGGGGACACTGAAAAGTGCACGGTAGATCCAAACCGTCATCGAACCCATCGTTCTACCATTCCTAGACCGGCAAGGGAACTTGCTGTTCCAACAGTACAATGCACGTCCGCATGTATCCCGTGCCACCCAACTTGCTCTAGAAGGTGTAAGTCAACTACCCTGGCCAGCAAGATCTCCGGATCTGTCCCCCGTTGAGCATGTTTGGGACTGGATAAAGCGTCGTCTCACGCGGTCTGCACGTCCAGCACGAACGCTGGTCCAACTGAGGCGCCAGGTGGAAATGGCATGGCAAGCCGTTCCACAGGACTACATCCAGCATCTCTACGATCGTCTCCATGGGAGAATAGCAGCCTGCATTGCTGCGAAAGGTGGATATATACTGTACTAGTGCCGACATTGTGCATGCTCTGTTGCCTGTGTCTATGTGCCTGTGGTTCTGTCAGTGTGATCATGTGATGTATCTGACCCCAGGAATGTGTCAATAAAGTTTCCCCTTCCTGGGACAATGAATTCACGGTGTTCTTATTTCAATTTCCAGGAGTGTATATATAGGGTGAGTCACCTAACATTACCGCTGGATATATTTCGTAAACCACATCCAATACTGACGAATCGATTCCACAGACCGAACGTGAGGAGAGGGGCTAATGTAATTGGTTAATACAAACCATTAAAAAATGCACGGAAGTATGTTTTTTAACACAAACCTACGTTTTTTTAAATGGAACCCCGTTAGTTTTGTTAGCACATCTGAACATATAAACAAATAAGTAATCAGTGCCGTTTTTTGCATTGTAAAATGTTAATTACATCCGGAGATATTGTAACCTAAAGTTGACGCTTGAGTACCACTCCTCCGCTGTTCGATCGTGTGTATCGGAGAGCACCGAATTACGTAGGGATCCAAAGGGAACGGTGATGGATCTTAGGTACAGATGAGACTGGAACAGCACATTACGTCCACGTGCTAACACCTTTTTATTGGTCTTTTTCACTGACGCACATGTACATTACCATGAGGGGTGAGGTACACGTACACACGTGGTTTCCGTTTTCAATTACGGAGTGGAATAGAGTGTGTCCCGACATGTCAGGCCAATAGATGTTCAATGTGGTGGCCATCATTTGCTGCACACAATTGCAATCTCTGGGGTAATGAATGTCGTAAACGTCGCAGTACTTCTGGTGTAATGTCGCCGCAGGCTGCCACAATACGTTGTTTCATATCCTCTGGGGTTGTAGGCACATCACGGTACACAGTCTCCTTTAACGTACCCCACAGAAAGAAGTCCAGAGGTGTAAGATCAGGAGAACGGGCTGGCCAATTTATGCGTCCTCCACGTCCTATGAGACGCCCGTCGAACATCCTGTCAAGGGTCAGCCTAGTGTTAATTGCGGAATGTGCTGGTGCACCATCATGCTGATAACACATACGTCGACGCGTTTCCAGTGGGACATTTTCGAGCAACGTTGGCAGATCATTCTGTAGAAACGCGATGTATGTTGCAGCAGTGGGACACACTCTATTCCACATCGTAATTGAAAACGGAAACCACGTGTGTACGTTTACCACACCCCTCATGGTAATGTACATGTGCGTCAGTGAAAAAGACCAATAAAAATGTGTTAGCATGTGGACGTAATGTGCTATTCCAGTCTCTTATGTACCTAAGGTCCATCACCGTTCCCTTTGGATCCCTGCGTAATTCGGTGCTCTCCGATACACACGATCGAACAGCGGAGGAGTGGTTCTCAAGCGTCAACTTTAGGTTACTATATCTCCGGATGTAATTAACATTTTACAATGCAACAAACGGCACTGATTACTTATTTGTTTATATGTTCAGATGTGCTAACAAAACTAACGGGGTTACATTTTAAAAAAACGTAGGTTTGTGTTAAAAAACATACTTCCGTGCATTTTTTAATGGTTTGTATTAACCAATTACACTAGCCCCTCTCCTCACGTTCGGTCTGTGGAAACGATTCGTCAGTATTTGATGTGATTTACGAAATATATCCAGCGGTAACGTTAGGTGACTCACCCTGTATAATGTATGTTTGTGTGTGTGTGTGTGTGTGTGTGTCTGTGTGTGTGTGAAGGAGGAAGCGCATTACAACCTATCGCTTTTGCTTTGTGGCAGTTCATTAACTGATTCTTTTTGCTGAGACGTGTATTATTTTGTGATTCTTGAGTTTCTCCCGGCGTATTTGATAATCAAAATATCCACGGGTGTACTGCCGGTGTACAGTGTCCAACGGGCACAATATTTCGGCGATCGTACATGTCGCCATCATCAGGTGTTTTGTCCTCCGAATAAAACTCGTGCACTGGTGGGGAGCGCCAAAGATGACCTCGGTTTAAGGAAGGGCGGCATGTACCAGATTCCGTGTCAATGTGGCAGGTTGTATATTGGTCATACGATGCGTACCGTCGAGGATAGATGCCGTGAACACCAGAGGCACACTCGACTGATGTATCCGAGCAAGTCGGCGGTCGCTGAACATTGTTTGTCGGAAATGCACGCCATGGAGTATGAACGCACGAGGATTCTGGTACAGATGTCGAGATACTGGGACAGCGTTGTTAGAGAGGCCATCGACATTCGCACCAATGAAGACCTCATAAACCGTGACTGTGGCTATAATCTTAGCAAGGCTTGGGAACCAGCGATTGGGTTAGTCGCCGGCCAGTGTGGCCACGCGGTTAAAGGCGCTTCAGTCTGGAACCGCGCGACCGCTACGGTCGCAGGTTCGAATCCTGCCTCGGGCATGGATGTGCGTGATGTCCTTAGGTTAGTTAGGTTTAAGTAGTTCTAAGTTCTAGGGGACTGATGACCTCAGATGTTAAGTCCCATAGTGCTCAGAGCCATTTGAACCATTTTTTTTTTTTTTTTTTTTTTGATTGGGTTAGTCAAGAGTAAATCGAGCAAACGTATAGTTGTGACGACCACGGCGGACAGAGCCATCACTCCGACGTTATCTCAGACGCCGTGGCAATCTGTTCCACAGCGCGACCGTGGAACGGGGCGCGGACAGCGGAGGGAGCGCGCCGCGGGCGGAGGGTATTTAAATAGGCCGCCGCCGCGACCGAACCCAGTTCCCTCTGAGCAGCCATAGCGTACGGATCTCCGTCCCGGCACGTTCACAGGAGCTCAGTCCGTCAGTTCACCTGATGATGGCGATATGTATGATCGCCGAAATATTGTGCCCGTTGGACACTGTAGACCGACAGTACACCTGTGGATATTTTGTATATAATTTCTTTTTGAGAAATGTTTCAAGTTAGTAATTCTCGCAGCTGTTTTTATGGATCTTTTGCTATGCAAGGCTGTCAGCGAATTTTAAATCCGCTGTAACACTGTGTAATTCATTGAGTGTTCCAAAGGCAGTGTATTAAAACGGATGGAAGTAGACCACATGGCTGGTGCCCATCAATTTAAAGATAAAGGCAGCTAAGAAAGGTCGTGAAAACAATGTTTGGAATGAGAAGATGTATGGAGGTGTGGTTTTCACTAACGAGTGGACCAGCTGACCCGTTAATGAGGGATTGTGATGACTTTCAGGTATGTTGCAGAGGGACATTTCCTGAGCCCCTGGCTGGCGGTTATCCATGTGACGGTGCCTAGTTTCCGAGAAAATCGGTTTTCAAGTTTTGTGCGTACCCGCTATACCTATAACACTGACTATACTTAGGCTACGTCAGAGTAGGGCAACGGCTACGGTACGCGGCTACCATGCTGGCCGTACAAGTTCCGATCCTCTGTGCTTTCTATGGCTTTTTAAATTTTGTAATATAGAATACCGTTAAATAGCACTTTGAGAATTATTAAAAAATTTCTTTTTCGCCTTGATAATCTAATTAATAAACCAATCTTTACAGAAAAATTTCTCCATACATGTATTCCGTTCATTATGAAATAGATTACAGAATCGTCTTAACTGCTCATTAATGAATAACTATTTACAGAAAACTTTCTTCATACATGTATTCCGTTTGTTACAGAATAGATTACAGAATCGTCTTAACTGCTATCGCTTGCAAAGCTTCATGTGCTACAACAGACTGCCGGATGTTATTTGTCGTGGAAGCAATCAAAACACAAATTCGTAGAGCATCATAAATATTTAATAAAGGCTTCTGCCTTGTAGACACGAGTTTTCAAAAACAATAAAAAAACTCGTTGAAATTCAAAATGATTATTCTCTCTTCGATGAACATCGATGCGAACAACCGTATTTGGTCATACCTGTGAAAGCAGGTGCAGCAAACTGATGCAGAAGTAAAGGACGTACTTTTCTCCACTCTTTCTTCTAAGGTATTTCTCTGTTAGTCTTTTGCACTTAGAATTTTTTCTTGGAAATTTTAACCTACCTGTATAAATAAATATCACAGGGATTTTGTATTTTGTATTTTTCTCGTGAAAACTTTATAAGCTGTCTGTAAAAATCAATTCAAAGTTAAGTAGAGTTGAGGCGAATAATGCAACCGTGGTCTAGGCAGCGAGCACGGTAGCTCAGCGTGTTTGGTCAGAGGGTTATCTGCCGAATGTAATAAAAAAACTGAGTCAATGGCTCAACACTGAACTTGAACGGGTGTCATGGGACATCCGCACCGAATAAATACTACGAAAAATATCTCACAAAATGATGACCAAAAAAGGGGTAGCGGCTTCGATTCGTAATTAAAATATTTTCGGTCCCGCGTTCGAAACCCGCCGCTGCTTAAATTTTCATTAATAATAAGCATTGACGGCCAGAGACTTCCGACATAAGAAGTCACCCCTCGTTCTGTCAACGGCCTTGTCAAAGAGATCGGAGAAGCGGACAGAGGTTCAGGGCACTCTCTTGTTCTAGGGTTGGGAAACAGCCCCTAAAGGTGGAAGAATCAGCAATGATCTACGGCAAGAGGATGCAGAAGGTAATGGAAAACACTGCATTAAAGACACCTAACGTGTATCCACAGGACATGGTGGCCTGTAACTGAAGAAGTGTCATGATGATCTCTCCATTCGCAAAAGATTCTGGAATAGTTCCCCATTCGGATTTCCTGGAGGGGACTGCCAAGGCGGAGGTTACCATGAGAAAAAGATTGAATAATCAACGGACGGATAACGTTCTACGAGTCGGGACGTGGAATGACAGAAGCTTAAATGTGTTGGGCAAGCCAGGAAATCTGAAAAAGGAATGCAAAGCCTCGATCTAGGTATAGTAGGGGTGAGCGAAGTGAAATGGGAAGAAGACAAGGATTTCTGGTTAGATAAGTATAGGGTAATATCAATAGCAGCAGAAAATGGTATAACGGAAGTAGGATTTGTTATGAATAGGAAGGTAGGGAGAGAGTGTGTTTCTGTGGACAGTTCAGTGATAGGCTTGTTCGTATCAGAATCGACAGTAAACCAACACCGGCAACGATAGTTCAGGTATACATGCTGACGTCGCAAGCTGAAGATGAAGAAATAGAGAAACTGTATGAGGATATTCAGAGCGTAATATAGTATGTAAAGGGATACGAAAAACTAATAGTCATGGGAGACTGGAAAGCAGTTGTAGGGGAAGGAGTAGAAGGAAATGTTGCAGGAGAATATGGGCTTGGGACAAGGAATGAGAGAGGAGGATGACTAATTGAGTTCTGGCCCAAGTTTCAGCTAGTAACAGCGAATACTTCGTTCAAGAATCGCAATAGGAGGAGGCACACTTGGAAAAGGCCGGTGATACCCGAATATTCCAGTTAGATTACATCATGGTCAAACAGAGACTCTAAAAAGGGCAACAGAAGTTCGGAAGGAAAACATAGGCACAAAGAAGGTAACTGCGAAGAAACGATGGGCACAGAAGAAATACTTCAATTGATAGATGGAAGGAGGAAGTACAAAAATGTTCCGGGAAACTCAGGTATAGAGAAACACAAGTCGCTGAGGAATGAAATAAATACTAAGTGCAGGGAAGCTAAGACGAAATGGCTGCAAGAAAAATGTAAAGACATCAAAAACCAAATTATTGTCGTACGGATAGACTTAGCATAGTGGAAAGTCAAAACAACCTTCAGTGGCATTAAAAGCAAGGTTGATAACATTAAGAGCGCAACGGGAATTCCACTGTTAAAAGCAGACGAAGGAGCGGATAGGTGGAAAGAATTCATTGAAAGCATCTATGACAGGTAAGATTTGTCAGATGTGATAGTAGAAGAATCAGGAGACAATTTAGAAGAGATAGTGGATCCAATTTTAGAATCAGAATTTAAAAGATGACTTAGGATGAAATAAGACAGAAGGGATAGATAAGATTTCTTCAGAATTTATAAAATCACCTGGGGAAGTGGAAACATAACGACTATTCACGTTGATGTGTAGAATGTATGAGTCTGGTGACATACCATCTGACTTTCGGGAACGCATCTTCTACACAATTCCGAAGACGGAAACAGTTGACAAATGCGAGAATTACTGCACAATCAGCTTACCAGCTCATGGATCCAAGTTTCTTGCAAGAATAATATACAGAATAATGGAATCGAAAATAGAGGATGCGCTAGATGACGATCAGTTTGGCTTTAGGAAACGTAAAGGCACCAAAGAAACAATTCTGACGTTGCGGTTAATAATGGAAGCAAGACTAAAGAAAAATCAAGACACTTTCATGGAATTTGTCAACCTGGAAAGAGCGTTCGACAATGTGAAATGGTGCAAGATGTTTGAAATTTAGAGAAAAGTAGGTATAAGCTGTAGAGAGAGACGGGGCATATACAATATGTACAACAGCCGAGAGCGACTAACAAGAGTGGACGACGAAGAACGAAGTGCTCGTATTAAAAAGAGTGTAGGACAAGCATGCAGCCTTTCACTTCTACTGCTAAATCTGTACATCGAGGTAGCAATGATGGAAATAAAAGAATGGTTCAGGAGTGGCATTACTATTCAAGGTGAAAGGATATTAGTGATACGATTTGCTGATGACATTGTTATCCTGAGTGAAAGTGAAGAAAAATTACATGATATACTGAACGGAATGAACAATCTAATGAGTACACAGTATAGGCTGAGAGTAAATCGAAGAAATACGAAGGTATTGAGAAATAGTAGAAATGAGAACAGCGAGAAACATAACATCAGGATTGAAGGTCACGAAGTAGATGAAGTTCAGGAATTCTGCTACCTAGGCAGTAAAATAACCAATGACGGACGGAGCAAGGAGGACATCAGAAGCAGACTATCAGTACCAAAAAGGGCATTCCTGGCCAAGAGAAGTCTACTAACATCAAACATCGTGCTTAATTTGAGGAGCCGGCGGGTGTGGCCGAGCGGGTCTAGGCGCTTCAGTCTGGAACCGCGCGACCGCT
The DNA here is from genome assembly GCF_023864275.1 of Schistocerca cancellata. Classification (NCBI taxonomy): domain Eukaryota; kingdom Metazoa; phylum Arthropoda; class Insecta; order Orthoptera; family Acrididae; genus Schistocerca; species Schistocerca cancellata. The sequence goes on along the minus strand of NC_064628.1, from coordinate 145,676,854 downwards.
ACGGTCGCAGGTTCGAATCCTGCCTCGGGCATGGATGTGTGTGATGTCCTTAGGTTAGTTAGGTTTAAGTAGTTCTAAGTTCCAGGGGACTAATGGCCTCAGATGTTAAGTCCCATAGCGCTCAGATCCATTTGAACCATTTAATTTGAGGAAGAAATTTCTGAGAATATACGTCTCGAGTAAAGCATTGTATGATAGTGAAACATGGACTGTTGGGAAAACGGGAATAGAATAGAACAGAAGCATAAGAGATGTGGTGCTGCAGATGAATTTTGAAAATTAGGTGGACTGATAAGGTAAGGAATGAGGAGGTTCTGCGCAGAATCTGAGAGGAAAGGAATACGTGAAAAACACTGTCAAGGAGAAGGGAGAGGATGATAGGACATTTGTTATGACATGAGGGAATGACTCGCACGGTACTAGAGGGAGCTGCAGTGGGCAAAAACTGTAGAGGGAGAGAGAGATTGGAATACATCTAGCAAATAATTGAGGACGTGGGTTGTAAGTGCTACTCTGAGATGGTGAGGTTAGCACCGGAGAGGAATTCGTGGCGGGCCGCATCAAACCAGTCAGAAGACTTATGACAAAAAAGAAAAAAAAATGTTCTTACGGACCAGATTTGATCTTAAAGTTCCAGACCGGTATGTTCTCCCTGCGAATCAATAACGTTAGAAATTTTTCGTGACCAAAGAACAGAATAATGATAGCTAATTAGAAACACTTCGTACAGCATTTTCGAGAATTATCCTTGGCAACTCACGATTAGATGTTCAATGAGCGAATCCGTCATCTCTTTTCTGACTAACTTTCCCTGTTAGTTCTTCCATAAATAGGAAAGCGTAAGGAAATATCTTTCCTGGTGCAGTTATCGTATACAATGCTGTGAGTGACTGACTAACCTTCTTTACAACGTTTTTTCTGCACAGCGGCAGTTTCTGCTTCTTGTTCTACAAGGGTTCTGTAGTACGCCGATTGGTACTTCCAACCAGTTTGATAGTTGTTAATGACATATTCGAAGTCAAAATTAGTGCTCAGTTATTAGGTCTATATCTTGACCTTCCTACAACTGCACATACTGTTTAATGCAAATGTGTAAAATCAAACTGACAAAAAAGAAAAAGGAAAATAGAAAGTACACAAGCAGGATAGAAATCCATGCTGCCAGAGTGTTAGCCGCGTATACTAGCCGCTGCACTACACTCGCTTGGTCAGAACAGGATTATCACTATGAGTATAGAAGGTTATCATTAATTTTCAAAATCGGTTTTCTCTGGAACAAGGGGCCGTCGCATGGAAAGCCTCTGCAACATATTGAAGACTTATAAAAATCCGTGATTAACAGGTCTGGTGGTCCTCTCGTATGTTACAGTGGAAAATGGACAAAATTCTCTAACAGAACCGATTTAATTTTAACTATTTAAGCTGCCGTATTGTGGGCAGATATTTTTTTAAGAAAACAATATAATTTTTATTCTGCCTTGTAAAGACATTGTGGAGAAGAAGGGACAGAATGATGGAACACGTATTGAGACACCAAAGAAATAGTTTCATGACATCTGAAGCAGCTGTAAATGGTAAAAACTGTAGAGGAAGGCAGAGGTTGAAATACATAGGGTACATACAACTGAATACGTCGAATTTTAGTACAGCTGTGAGATGAAGAGTTTTTCACATGGGAAGAAGTTTCGCGGGTAACGCATCAAACCAGTCATGTGACTAATAACCCAAGAAAAATGGACTGATATGATGAGAAATAAGCTGGTTCTCCTTTGATTAGGCGAGGAAAGGAAAAACAATAAAGGTATTAGTTTCACTGAGGAAGCCTGGGAGCAGGCAAGAAGGAAAAAATGGCAAGGATGACTGGAAGTTTAGTGACAGGAATCGAAGTGTGTAATCGTTCTTCCGTTCAGGGGGTGGGGGAGGAGGGGGGAGAGGGGCGTTAAAATTTAATTAGATCACCGATGTCATGTTGTTTTCAGTTGCCGTTACTGTCTGTACATCTTTAACAGGAAAACTTTCATTTCTCAGTAACTAAAATAACCTGTAGAATGACGACTTCCGGATGTACAGTAAAAGTATAGAAAAATCCATCTCACGGTTAAATCATAAGGGATGCCAATGTGCGATGATGAACCAGGAGGTGAAACTAATGGAACCATTACATAACCTCGAATTCAAGTAGGAATACACAAAGCTTGGACATCTTAGACACTAATAATTGGGCCGTTTTTATGACACAAAGGAATACGAAATTATCTAGTGTGGTAAAACGAAGTATTTATCTGGATGGATATACGAATCAACGGAGGGTCAAACAAGGTAGCTTTCGTTCGAAAATTTTTCGGCACTATTGAAGGTAGTCGTGAAGTTCCTTCCACGATGTATTGACTGGACACCTGCCAGTCATCTCCAGGTGAGCTATCGAAGACTGACGAAGATGTTCTCCGCTCCGCGCTATGTAACCCGCGTTGCAGCGTATGCGTGAGAGTCACTGTGACAGAAGGACCATGCCGGCCGGCGGCAGCGCCCTCGCTGCTGAAGCTGCAAAGATCAGCTGTCTTCGGTCTTTTCGTTTGCCATAGTCATCGGAGTATTCTGGCGCCTTCGTCTAGAGCAAATGACGGAGATGACAGAATCCAACTTATCATGAAGCTGGCAGCAGCTGTCACGGTTCAATAGATTTTCCGCGATGCGTGTTTTAACGGATTCCTTTGTAATGAAGTCCGAGAAAGACGTTGCTGTGGCCAAAATTGTTTTGTCATACTCTGTTGAGTTTTAAATTTCACATTAAACGCCTTTATGGGGAGGAGATGGTCTCACATGTAAGAAGTTTCGGTAAGAGAGCAAAACCTTTTAGTTCTTTAGGTTTTGTAATGAGATGTTGTGACCATGGAATAATACCAAAATTCGTCAGAATGACACACCTTATTAAGACTCCCACTGCACGAAAAATAACGGAGAATGCCATTCACACTGTTCTTAAGGGGAGAACTTGTTATAGGAGACGAAGGTTGGATGCCATTTCAAAAGAACTGCTCCTCCTACTTCTGAAGGTTGCAGCACTTGAGTCTCCTGTATCATGGGACTGGAGTAATGGAGTGATTTCAGCCAAGATTGATTCGATATATAAAATGCAAGTTCCCGGCAGATGTCAAAATTTGATCTTTTGTTGCCACGTGCCGTCGCCACGGGGAATAACTGCACGACGTTCCGTTGCTAAAATCACGGGGGAAGAATTTGGACGATGCGGCGCTGTCTGTACTGATTCAGACATAGTGGTGCTGAAGGCTGATAGAGGTAACTCAGCTGTTTTGTTACCTCGTTGTTTATATTTCGAGAAGATGTATGGCCTACTTAGCGACATTATGTACAGGAAGATTGATCACGACCCTACAGCAAACTTACAACGCAAGACGTGTACATTCCTTAGCGGTTAAGACCACATGGCAACTTACTACCAAGACTGCATGGTCTTCACAAGGTGTACAAAGCTGGTCTTCGTTTTCGTCCTATAGTGAGTAATACTGACACACCCTCATATGATTTAGCCAAACATCTTGCTTCCTCACTGAGACCATATGTTGGTAAATGTACACATGGACTCAGCCTATTTTATCAACAGACTGGAGGCTCTCCACCTAATCAGTGCGGATCTTTTATTGAGTTTTGATGTTGTATCTCTTTGTACAAAGTTACCTCTTGCCGATTCCCTGTCACCCTGATCATACGGGCATCACTGCTTTGTTTTGGCACGCTCTGTCCTCTACCTACTTTAAACAAGAATATTTTGAACAGGTCGACGACATCGCGATATGCAGCCTGTTGTCTCCCATGGTGGCTAACTTTTCTATGGAGGTTTTTAAGGAAAGACCGCTTGAGACAGCGGTTCTTAAACTAACTGTTTTTTGGAGGTACATGGAGGTACAGTCACAGTGCGGCCCCAAGAAGAAAATAACTCAACGGAATTTTTGCACCACCGCAGCTCCATGCATGAGGACAGTCTATTTACTATGGAATTAGAGAAAGAAGGTTGTCTCTCATTCCTGGACGTTTTGATTAGATGGAAGAGTGTCGGCTTTCTGGGACATCCTCTTTATCTTAAGCCCGCTCACACTGTTTTGTACTTACACTCTTCCAAGTTGCCATCATCCATCCCAAACCACGAGTGTGCTTAAAACCCTTGTACACAGAGCCTATACAGTGTCGGATGCAGCTAACTGCCCAAAGAGGTTGCACATTTAAAGACAGTCTTCAGAGCCTGTGAGTACACTACCCGGCAAATTAACAGGGCATTCTCAGCTAGAACGAAGAAGCGGGACGTGGGTAACGAGGAGAACGCACTAGCAAAGTCGAGAGCTTTTCTCCCCTTCAATCGAAACATTTACTTCAAAATAACACTTTCCGCCCACCATCTTAGATTTCGGACCTTCTCGGATCAGTGAAGGACAATTTCTTATTGTGGAAGACGGGATTTTACAAAATACCTAGCCAGCGTGGTATGGCCTATATACGCCAAACAACACGCACAGTGGAAAAGTGCTGCACAGAACAGAAATCGTTGCACTCGCCTTCTGCAACCTAACAAGTCTGCAGTTGCGGAACATATTATCTCCAATGGACACTCAACGGACGTAACAAAACATTAACTTTGGCCATAGCAACATATTTTTGGGATTTCATTACAAAATAATCCGTTGAAATAAGCATCACGGAAAATATGATGAATCGTGGCATTGGCTACCAGCTAGATAATGCGTGCAGTCACGTCGTCTGCGAGATTTGATCCAGACGATGGAGCCAGAATACTCCTACGATTACGGCAAGCGACAACGCCGAAGACAGCTCACCTTTGCACTTCCACCAGCGAGGGCGCTGCCGCAGGCTGGTGTGGTCCTTCTGTCGCAGTCACTCTGACACCTGTGCGACAATGCTCTGAGTGCGCTAAATGAGGCGGAGCGGAGAACTTCTTCGTCAGTCTTCTGTGGCTCACCTGAAGATGACTGGCAGGAGTCAAGACGAAATATCGCGGAGTGAAATTTACGACGAACAGCTGCTATCCCGAAATCTCTTCGAACATTTAATCTGCATCTAAAAATTTGAATTTCGCATGGTAGCTTTTACATAGCATCCATCGCCAGTTAATGAATATTGTAGAATGAAGAGAGTTCCACTTCGTGAGTTCAGTTTGCCAGCAAAATTAACGTTTGGTGCAAGGGAAGGTAGTTCATTCTGTAGTTGTGTAAATGTAACGTACTGCATATAAGTTGACCATAGAACACATTAAATTCAAACAGCACTTTTACTAATGAATTACGGGAAATTTTAACTAGCCTAACGTATCTAGAGATATATCCATTCAGAGATAAAAATATTTGATTACTTGCACAGAAGTAAGTATTGAAAAAGAAATGCCATGGTATTTAATTCAAAAAACCCTTTGTGAACTTAATTCATACATGGAAGAGCGTGCCACACAATATTGTCAGTCGAACGAACCTTGAGACAGTCTGGAACCTTTAAATAGGTAGTGTAACAAGGAGATGGATAAAATTGAAGCAAGTGTGACACATATATTCCTGGATCCATTAAGCAGGAGGGAGAGCGTCACTTCAGCAGCAGAGTTTACAACGGAGGCTTGACGCATAAAGCAGAAGCTCACAATTTTAAAGCTACAGCGTGCGTTCTAAGAAGACGTGCATATCGCGAAGTGACCATGACAGGAAATCACAGAAATTATTCGAAGGGACGCATCACTGCAGTCACTCTTCCATCGCAGCATTCATTAATGAATGGAACAGGAAACGGAGAAAATGATTGTGGTGCCAAATTTAGTGTCCGCCACACACCGCCGGGTTGCTTGTGGAGTATATAGGGTGATTCAGTTACTTCTGCCGAAATTTTCTGACGCAGAAATTGTATGCTGAAGTCCAACAAACATATGAATGCGTCAGAAGGTCGATATATCCCCAATGGTTTACTGTATGGTACTAATTTGGAGTAAGCTCATCTTAGAAACGATTCTTAACGCACCTGACAGGTGGTAGAATCATTTCGCAAAACATCGGTCCTTCCGATAACAGTGAACTAAATAATGTATTCAACACCAAGCTAACGGAGTATACACGGTATTCGAAATATAAACCTTTCCCAGCAATATGGCGTTGCCTAGGTGGATAGACGTCAGTCAGTTTTGCGGCGTAGCGTGTTATCTATAGTACGAATCTTGCATCGTCCGAAAATTTTTTCATCGGTATGATGTGTTAATTCGTAAGCACAGACCACGATTTTCCACATTCAGGCAGGAAAACAACGCTGTTATTGATACCGTACCCTGCGCACACTGCACTGGTATACAGCCTGAATGTAGTCTCTGTTATTAGTCGTTACGTTTTCCGCAGAGGAATATGTCGGCCCGCTCCTTATTTGTGGGGATACAAGAAAAAAATTAAAATAAAAAAAATATGTCCGTATCAGGAATGCTATCCAGACAGGCGACAACAGACTGCAATGACATTCCACAGTATGGGAAGATGTGTATGGACAACAAAAGCGTTTCTTCAAAAAGTACCTCCTGCCCCGAGAGACCTTAACTTCCGGTGAAAATGAAGAGGCCGTCCTGGATACAGTTCGTATTAATCCAGACATGAGTATAAGGGCAATTGGACGACAGCTGAACGCCAGCTAGTCGTACATATGTCCAAGTGTGATTTCACATAAATATCACCCATACCATCTACAGCTACACCGAGAATTAAAAATTCGGATGAAAATACACTCCTGGAAATGGAAAAAAGAACACATTGACACCGGTGTGTCAGACCCACCATACTTGCTCCGGACACTGCGAGAGGGCTGTACAAGCAACGATCACACGCACGGCACAGCGGACACACCAGGAACCGCGGTGTTGGCCGTCGAATGGCGCTAGCTGCGCAGCATTTGTGCACCGCCGCCGTCAGTGTCAGCCAGTTTGCCGTGGCATACGGAGCTCCATCGCAGTCTTTAACACTGGTAGCATGCCGCGACAGCGTGGACGTGAACCGTATGTGCAGTTGACGGACTTTGAGCGAGGGCGTATAGTGGGCATGCGGGAGGCCGGGTGGACGTACCGCCGAATTGCTCAACACGTGGGGCGTGAGGTCTCCACAGTACATCAATGTTGTCGCCAGTGGTCGGCGGAAAGTGCACGTGCCCGTCGACCTGGGACCGGACCGCAGCGACGCACGGATGCACGCCAAGACCGTAGGATCCTACGCAGTGCCGTAGGGGACCGCACCGCCACTTCCCAGCAAATTAGGGACACTGTTGCTCCTGGGGTATCGGCAAGGACCATTCGCAACCGTCTCCATGAAGCTGGGCTACGGTCCCGCACACCTTTAGGCCGTCTTCCGCTCGCGCCCCAACATCGTGCAGCCCGCCTCCAGTGGTGTCGCGACAGGCGTGAATGGAGGGACGAATGGAGACGTGTCGTCTTCAGCGATGAGAGTCGCTTCTGCCTTGGTGCCAATGATGGTCGTATGCGTGTTTGGCGCCGTGCAGGTGAGCGCCACAATCAGGACTGCATACGACCGAGGCACACAGGGCCAACACCCGGCATCATGGTGTGGGGAGCGATCTCCTACACTGGCCGTACACCACTGGTGATCGTCGAGGGGACACTGAATAGTGCACGGTACATCCAAACCGTCATCGAACCCATCGTTCTACCATTCCTAGACCGGCATGGGAACTTGCTGTTCCAACAGGACAATGCACGTCCGCATGTATCCCGTGCCACCCAACGTGCTCTAGAAGGTGTAAGTCAACTACCCTGGCTAGCAAGATCTCCGGATCTGCCCCCCATTGAGCATGTTTGGGACTGGATGAAGCGTCGTCTCACGCGGTCTGCACGTCCAGCACGAACGCTGGTCCAACTGAGGCGCCAGGTGGAAATGGCATGGCAAGCCGTTCCACAGGACTACATCCAGCATCTCTACGATCGTCTCCATGGGAGAATAGCAGCCTGAATTGCTGCGAAAGGTGGATATACACTGTACTAGTGCCGACATTGTGCATGCTCTGTTGCCTGTGTCTGTGTGCCTGTGGTTCTGTCAGTGTGATCATGTGATGTATCTGACCCCAGGAATGTGTCAATAAAGTTATCCCTTCCTGGGACAATGAATTCACGGTGTTCTTATTTCAATTTCCAGTAGTGTATGTAAGTGGCTATTAGTAAATCTGGAAAACGATCCAGCATTCCTGTCGCAGATCTTGTTCTAGGGCGATTTGCTATTGTACAATAATTGGACTCTCAATGCGTGCGACATGCGATCAGTCAACTTCAATGGGGAGTGAATGCTTGGTGTGGAATCGTGGGTGAACGCGATAAAAGGACCGTATTTTTTTTTTAGGGTTATTTGATGGGCGCAAGTTACATGCGCTTTCTGCTTCAGGACCTCCAACTGCTGCTGGCGGCTGTGCCACTGCAATATGGTTTAAGCATGTGGTTTCAACTGGATGGAGCTCCGCCACATTCGACTTGACCCGTTCGTGACTATCTGAATGAGTAACTTCCAGGGAAATGGATAGGAAGAGGAGGACCTGTTGCTTGTCCCGCCAGATCTCAGGATTTAACACTATTAGACCTCTTCTTGTGTGGGCGTTTGAAACCAATAGTTTACTCTCAAGATGGAAAATCCAGACCCCTCTGTCAAATCGGAGATACCTGGAGATCAGTAACACAGGGAATGCTTGGATGCGGAAGGAGATCTGTTCGGCAGCGAGCCCAGATATGCATACACAAAAACTGTCATCACTTCGAGCATTTGATAACATGATAAATATAGTCAGTGCAATTTTCTTCCAGATATTTCTGTTCCGTTTTTGTCCGGCCCGCTGAAAAAACTCAATGACAGCTTACTGTCTGGAACGCATCTCTGTTAAAGACGCTGTTTTTGAAGGCTGCATATAGAACCGACACCGATAGGAGCTTTACAAAACTACAAGGGCTGAAGCAGGAAAATTCCACGATGTCCTACAACAAATTCTGCATATTGTCAACGAATACCGAACGCCCCTAGTAGTTGGAGGAAGGCAAATCATAAGTTGAAATTACTGTCCAAGACAGCCAGGCCATAGTTACGTAGCCACGCAAGTATTACTCTACAGTGTGTCAAATCTTTACAAATAAGTGAATAAAACTTCATTCATGTCGGATAGTGGGCTCTGAATGATCGTCTTATCTTTTCTTATATGGAGTATGAAACGTCCTCGTAAGTTGGAACCTGTAAATTCCTTAGGTGTGACAATGCAGAGTCTGAGAAACGAGTCAGCGTAACAAATGGTCGCCCCGCGAGGGAGTGCGAAAGGCACGTGTCGGGCGCAGCACGACGCTGTTTGCTCAGCAGGTGTGGCGGGAAGTGGCCACGCCCTGCTAGCCTCCGCCGGAGGGAGTGCGGCTGGAACACAGCCACCTGTTGTACTTTAGAGGCACATTTTTGCAATTACTTGTCTTACACTCATGTTTCTCCGTGTAACTCATGTATGTTCTGGTCAAGAGGCACAAAAAGTGAGTGCTCTTTCGTATGTTATCTCTTACAAAGATAGTTTCAACTAAAATGAGAGGTTTACCACTTCATTATACATAGATCCGTGTATGACAAAGGTCGAAGCTTCTGACAAATACTAAATGGCGACTGCAACTTTTGTCAAAATCTGTACTCGCGGCGGGTCCCCGTCTGCGCAAAGCACTGTACAGACTCGTGCATATTTCTGAAACACATACAAATAGAAAACTCTTATATTAAAGTGAAATAGGGGGCCATCAAGACGGGGTGTAGAAAAATACATCGAAACAAAAAAAGAAAATAAAAAAAACCTGCTGGTAAATGAAAATAAGCTGATTTCTTAGCACGTTTTTCGAAGTCCAGTTCCTTTAAAAACTATTTAAAATTCGAATAGAAAGTGCCCTAATCTCCCTAATTCAAACTGTCCTTATTCAAAACATATCAAATGAATCGGTCAATCCGCCGAGATTCTAGAGATTCTTCGCGCGTTGAAAAATGCTGTTTCGGGGAAAATGCGTTTAAAGTTTGGAGTAGAAGGAAAAGAGTTGTTTCTAAATTTACACTTAATCTGTCATACCAGCAGCATGGGGAGATATTTCTTCCTCCTCAGACATGCTCTGGTTCTGAATCTAGTGCTATATATTTTCAATCTGGGCTCTTTTAACGAACAGAGAAATTCCTTGTTCCACAATAGCCACGCGTTTCCTGTCAGATAACTCCAACAACTTACTGCTGTTCACCTCTATGATGGTTCCTAACACATCCATGGTCTTCAAAACCGATGAATAGCCATCGATGAATAGACACGGAACTACATATGCAGCTATTTTAACAGGTTTTGTCACTTAATGTAGGTGTTTCAGTACCAGTTTCCAAATCCACGCGTTGACGCTCACGTAGTCATTTTGGCATCCTTTAAGCAAATCTTCATTGGACAGAATTTCGTACACTGCTCGGATCTTGAACTAATTTATCAAGATCGGCCCACATTTCCATTCAACGCACTGTAACTACTAAAATACTTTCACAATCAAACAGTTTCTTTCGAGACATGATCTGCATACTTCGAGAATGCAAATTACGTCAGTTTTTTGGTCGGTCTCGATCGGAACCTCCCTTTAATGTTGATAATTCTGAAAATATATGTTTCGGAACATCTACATGAATGTAATATTACTTCCATCCCATATGCTGTCTGCGTCTAATGTAGTACGAAGCTTTTGACTGTTCCTGTGAAAATGGCAAGTAAACATGGGCACTAAAACGCAAATCTTAAGAGCTATGAGCAATTCTTGACCTTCGATACAGTGAAACAAATCTCTTCTCCTACAAGCTCTCAGCTTTCCATATTTTGGGAAGTGGTAGTAGGGAACAAAACAAGAAAAAATGTCCAGTAAACATGTGCTCTAAATTGCATACCTTAAAAGTTATGAGCACTTGCTCATTAGAAGAGTTGTGTTTCAAAGCAGCTGATAGCTCTTAAGGTATGCATTTTAGAGCACATGTTTTCTGGACATTCTTTTCTTATTTCTGTTCATACTACCACTTCCCAGAGTATGGAAAGCAAAGAGCTAACAGTAGAAGAGATTTGTTTCACTCTATCGAAGATCAAGATTGCACATAGTTCTTAAAGTATGCGTTTTAGGACCCATGTTTACTTGATTGTCTTGTTTCGAATGATCGTTCCTGTCATTGCCCTGAATATTAACCATTCCTCCTGAAACACCCTGTAATCAAATGTTTATCGAATTTAATTTTTTTTTTCAAAAAATAATATATGTACCCTTTTCTGAGAAAATTTTCAAGAAATTTCTACAAGAATATCTCTGGCCAGTACTTTTTGCATATAATAAGCTACACTCAAGAGGTTTTTTGAACATATCGAATAGGATAATTTTATTAACTATAATTCTGTAATCATAATATACACTTAGTGCAAAATTCCAAGTACATTGCCTCAGACCTCAGAACTTCAGAATTTACTCTCGAGATAAGATTTACTTGGTTGATGGAATATAAGTGTAAAAAATTTCATATTTTTAGCCTTCATACACTCTGAGATAGAGGTACATAAACTTTAAATCCATAATTTTCAGGAAATGCAACACTTCAACCTATCGTGTTTTTCTTCTGTCACCTCTTCAGAAGGCCTCAGATTTGTAATCTGGGTCCTCCGCCCTTAAGGTCTCTCTTCTGGTTTCATGTTTTCTGGCTTCTCTTCTTCAACAGGTCTTCGACTGACTTTCCAGTTGTAGAGAACCGCTGTAAATGTGTTTTCTCAAGATGGTTTGAGTGAAAGTTCATATCTTGAAGCTCGCCCTCTCTAATAACTTTATGCTCCCTACGTTCCCAACCTCAAATACAAGAGCTGCGTAATAAGTTGCATTTTTGACAATTATAGCAGATGAAAATGTGGCTTTAGGATATCGTTTCCATATGAGTGAATTTAGAGATACATTTAGATTCCGAGTCTCGCCGTGAACACACTTTTTTTGAGTTAGGATCGGCCATAAACCTGCAAGTGGGTTTGACAACATCCTGGGTGCCATCTGGATGTCTCTCTTTGTGAGTGTTGGGGTTGTTATCCCTCTGGGCCTGTAAGGTCGCGTCACACATTTAGGTACTTTCAAATACTTGGGATGCGATTTCTTCGTTGACTCTTTGAGAACGTATTGTCCATGAGCTCAACTAATAAATAAAAAATAAATTGAAAATTGACATTTTCGGTTAATTTCATTAACATCCCCCCTGAAGTCTCACTAGACATTTTTGCTTCAAATGACCACACCTGTCATGTCCCTGAATACTGACCATTCGTCCTGGGACACCCCACACATGTTTCTTAGTTTCATGTTCCAAACAACTTGTAGTACATGAGTTACTATAGAATATCACTTATGAGCTGACTGTAATCTGATTAAAAAGAATTAGACCAGACGCGTTCCTTTTTTATTTACTTTGCATCTTCTGTGGTTTTTCTGTAAATTGGCTGCACACGTTTGTACATTTTTTGATCGTTTTAGATTAAAAACAGCGTTTTCTTTATGAAGTTGGTCTGCAAACTACTTACGATGTTTCTTCACATAATCTGCTGCTTCTCCCCTTGCTAGCACTGGCTGATGTCGACAGGCTTCAGTTCACAGCTGCACATGGCAATTTTTGGCATTTTGCGTCACTCCTTGTGCTGCACTATTTACAATTAACTTTCTTAACTGTTTTTCATTCTTCACTGCTACAGTGTTTAGGCCTATTCGTTTGTTTTCTTTTACGTGGTGAGTGTTGCCAATCTATGAAACGATTTTGTGTGTGTGTGTGTGAAAGAGAGAGAGAGCGAGAGAGAGGGAGAGAGGGGGGAGGGAGAGGAGGGAGGGAGGGAGAGAGAGAGAGAGTTAGTGATATTGTCTTGTATGTAGGTAGAGACATGAGATGGGTATGTTTCTTTCCAAGTGGGGGGGGGGGAGGGGAGGAAATGGTAGTGGTAAATGGGGCCTGTGGATGTATGTGTATTTTTAGTGTTATATTAAGTGGCCAATCAGTTTACAGAACGTACGGTTTGCCAAGTTGATCTGATGATTTATGAGTTGTTTCTTTTCTGTTATGGTGTTTTGGATGTGGTAGTTTTCTTGTTAAGTGAGTTGTTGTTTTTTGATTTTGTTTATCCTTATGATTTCCATGTCTGTGTCTCTATGTTGGTGTTGGTGTAAGTGTTCTACAAAAGTTGAATGATTTGTCCTGTACTTCCACGCTCCTACATCTTCTTTGTGTCTGGTGTCAAATGTCCTACTGATTTAGCCTATGTATCTTGCATCACACATATTGCATTTCAGTTTATATATACCTGATTTCTGATATAGATCAGTTATTGCTATTGTTTTTGGGAAGTATTTCTGAATTGAGTTGTTTGTCTGGTGCAGCCATTTTTATGCCTTGTTTTTTGGAAATACTGGATATTCTGTGTGTGTATTTGTTATTGTATTTCATTGTGTACCATCTTTTACTTTCTGTTTGTTTCACAGTTTGTGTTGTGTCTATTCTTGTGTTTTGTGTATTTGTTTGTGTGTGATTTTACCCATGTGTTGGTGACAGTTGGGTATCTGTTCTTTTCTGTTTCTTGATTTTATTGTTCAGCTTTGTTACTAAGTTTCATTTGTATCCATTGATTGTAACTATTTGTATTATAGTATTCATTTCTTTTTGTAGTTAACTGTAACTTATGGTACTGTGTTTAGTCTGTGGAGCACGTATCTAAGTGCTGACTGCTTTTGAGAACTGGAATGTTGTGATGTTTTATGTGTAATTGTGTCTATCGTTGTCGGGTTTCGGTATATGGCAAATGTGTGTTGGTTGCTTTGAAGTTTTATCGTGATGCCCAAGAAATTTAACTGCCTATTTTGCTCTTGCTCTATAGTGAGGTGTATCTTAACATGAACTGAATTTGAAACTTCCTGGCAGATTAAAACTGTGTGCCCGACCGAGACTCGAACTCGGGACCTTTGCCTTTCGCGGGCAAGTGCTCTACCAACTGAGCTACCGAAGCTTCGGTAGCTCAGTTGGTAGAGCACTTGCCCGCGAAAGGCAAAGGTCCCGAGTTCGAGTCTCGGTCGGGCACACAGTTTTAATCTGCCAGGAAGTTTCATATCAGCGCACACTCCGCTGCAGAGTGAAAATCTCATTCTGGATGAACTGAATTTATTTATGTGTGTAACTGGTCAATTTTATTGCTTATATTGGCATAAAATATCATCCATATACACTCCTGGAAATTGAAATAAGAACACCGTGAATTCATTGTCCCAGGAAGGGGAAACTTTATTGACACATTCCTCGGGTCAGATACATCACATGATCACACTGACAGAACCACAGGCACATAGACACAGGCAACAGAGCATGCACAATGTCGGCACTAGTACAGTGTATATCCACCTTTCGCAGCAATTCAGGCTGCTATTCTCCCATGGAGACGATCGTAGAGATGCTGGATGTAGTCCTGTGGAACGGCTTGCCATGCCATTTCCACCTGGCGCCTCAGTTGGACCAGCGTTCGTGCTGGGCGTGCAGACCGCGTGATACGACGCTTCATCCAGTCCCAAACATGCTCAATGGGGGACAGATCCGGAGATCTTGCTGGCCAGGGTAGTTGACTTACACCTTCTAGAGCACGTTGGGTGCATTGTCCTGTTGGAACAGCAAGTTCCCTTGCCGGTCTAGGAATGGTAGAACAATGGGTTCGATGACGGTTTGGATGTACCGTGCACTATTCAGTGTCCCCTCGACGATCACCAGTGGTGTACGGCCAGTGTAGGAGATCGCTCCCCACACCATGATGCCGGGTGTTGGCCCTGTGTGCCTCGGTCGTATGCAGTCCTGATTGTGGCGCTCACCTGCACGGCGCCAAACACGCATACGACCATCATTGGCACCAAGGCAGAAGCGACTCTCATCGCTGAAGACGACACGTCTCCATTCGTCCCTCCATTCGCGCCTGTCGCGACACCACTGGAGGCGGGCTGCACGATATTGGGGCGTGAGCGGAAGACGGCCTAACGGTGTGCGGGACCGTAGCCCAGCTTCATGGAGACGGTTGCGAATGGTCCTCGCCGATACCCCAGGAGCAACAGTGTCCCTAATTTGCTGGGAAGTGGCGGTGCGGTCCCCTACAGCACTGCGTAGGATCCTACGGTCTTGGCGTGCATCCGTGCGTCGCTGCGGTCCGGTCCCAGGTCGACGGGCACGTGCACCTTCCGCCGACCACTGGCGACAACATCGATGTACTGTGGAGACCTCACGCCCCACGTGTTGAGCAATTCGGCGATACGTCCACCCGGCCTCCCGCATGCCCACTATACGCCCTCGCTCAAAGTCCGTCAACTGCACATACGGTTCACGTCCACGCTGTCGCGGCATGCTACCAGTGTTAAAGACTGCGATGGAGCTCCGTATGCCACGGCAAACTGGCTGACACTGACGGCGGCGGTGCACAAATGCTGCGCAGCTAGCGCCATTCGACGGCCAACACCGCGGTTCCTGGTGTGTCCGCTGTGCCGTGCGTGTGATCATTGCTTGTACAGCCCTCTCGCAGTGTCCGGAGCAAGTATGGTGGGTCTGACACACCGGTGTCAATGTGTTCTTTTTTCCATTTCCAGGAGTGTATTTAACCAGTATAGGATGTGGTACCTATTTGGCACTATTTTGTTAAGTATAATCTGTTCTCCAAGATTCCGTCATATAATCACTGTCCAGGCCCATACCTGTCTTTCCCCCCCTCCCTCCCCCGCTTACAAAAAAAAAGAAAAAAAAAGAGAAACACTCCTCTCACATCTCTACCTAACCGACATATGACACATTTCACTAACTCTCTCACTCTCTTCTTCTCTTCCTCTCTCTGTCTCCCTCTGTCTCTGTCTCTCTCTCTCTCTCTCTCTCTCTCTCTCTCTCTCTCACACACACACACACACACACACAGACACACACAAAATAGTTTCATAGATTAGCCGCACTCACCAAGTGAAGGAAAACAAACGAATAGGCATTAACGCTGCGGTAGTGAAGAATGAAAAACAATTAAGACAGTCAATTGTGAATAATGCAGCACAAGGAATAATGGAAGATGCAAAAAACGGCCAAGTGCAGCTGTGAAATGAGGCCTGTCGACACCAATCAGTGCTACAGCAGGGGAAGCAGCAGCTTACGTAAAGAAGCACCACAAGTATCTTGCAAACCAACTTTATAAATAAATCGCTATTTTAACCTAAAACAATCAAAGAAGATGTGCAAACGTGTGTATCAAATTTACAGAGCAACCACAGAAGATGGTTGTCAATAAAAGGTGTCTGGTGTAATTCTTTTTAGTCAGATTGCAGTCAGCTCAAGACAGATAACCTATAGTAACAGATGTTAACAGCTGCCGCAGAAGATGGCCACCCAAACAAACGTAACTTGTAGTACAGTATGAATCAGTCACAGTACACGGATATAAGTTTTAGGGATTTATTGAAAGGTGTGTGGATGTGACATCAGCGACAAAATACATATATATGATTAGAGGCAAATGCTGAATGGAGTACGAATGTCACTGCAACAGAATATTATTGCCTTGTTAGTTCTATTCACAAGGCCTGCTGTCATTAATGTGTATGTACATGCACTGCAGGGCATTAAAGTTGGAACACCAGATAGTCCAGCAAACAGAAAAATGATTTTTGAGCATGTAAATTACAGTAGGTTTAAATCTCCATGTGTTTTAGGGTTACAAAGAGTGCGAAATTTAGGAAGCGGAACAGAAATTTCTAGCATCATCATTGGGCTAAGCTGTCTTGGTATCTAGTAGAAGAGAGCACTGATTGTAAATGCGGGTGTGTATTTCCATGCTGCCTTATTTCAGTGCAGCAGTAGTGGCTGGCAAGTGATGGTGTGCCATTCTTTCAGCAACGCATGGCTGGATGTTTTCAAGGGGTGACAGATTAGGAGAATGTACAAGTCAGGATAACAGCCGAAAACCCTCTGTGTCAAATTAGATTAAGACAGTGAGGGCAACATTTGGCCTTGTGTTGTTTTGTTGAAAGATAATGCCAAAGGCTCTGCGATTCAGAGATGATAGTTTGTTCAGCTTGATGTCATCTCATATCAGGACAGGTGCTAGTCCCTTATCACGATTATGAATAAAATCTGGTAATGTTCTCGCTCTTTGGGGAATCAAATGTAGATCTGATTGCCATGAGGTTGTTTGAAAAACAAGGACTCGTCGCAAAATACGAGGTGGTGCCACTCTGGAGTCATCGAGCACACCACTACCGGTGCATTTCCCTCTGCTGTCATGTCAAGGGGAGCCGCAACACTGTCGTCCTGTTGGCAGACCATAGCGCTCCAATTATCATTGCAATGTCCACGTGAATATTTGTCTTTCCGGACTCAATGCACCTGGTTCCTTGATCAGGCATGACCTTTCCAGGCTCTAGTCTCATATGACTGTTGCATGGAGTTTGGATGTTTGTCTTACCGGAGTCAATGTACTTGGCTCCTTGAGCAGGCATGACGTTAGCACGTGCTAGTCTCATAAGGCTATTACTAGGAGTTAAGTAAGGCCATTCTAAATCCATCATTTCCATATTCCCGTGTTACTCATGTGAGTACAGCCGACATGAGAAGCAATATTGTGTAACGATAAAATGCAGTCGAGATATACCTCGATGCTACCGCTGGTGAATTCCAACACTCACTTGTACCTGTTTCTCCTCCTTTCATGAGATATAACACTATCTTCCCAAACAACCAATATTCAAACGTGTTTTTTTGAATGACAAGCCCTATGCATAATCTTTCCTCATATAGAGAATGTAGATGGTGTGCTGTTACCTACATTGGGCAATTGTTCTGAAATGTTAATCACTTGCATATCCTAGTTTGTCGGATGTTTCGTGCCACTTTGATATTTCCTGCATGCCGTCTTTAAGGTGCTGGAACTTTAATTGTTAGCAGTGTACATCAGAATCAGAATCTTCTTTACCCCATGGATTGCATCTGCATGGTCCATGACATGGTCTCTGAATTAGTCCATGACATGGCCCATGATGGAATACATAGTTTTACATGTATATGGCACTTCTCTGATGAAACAGAAAGTAATTCCGCTACTAATGAAAATTATTTTTAATCATTTGTCATTGCAAGAAAAATGTAACATCAAATACACTAAGCTGTTATTCCATTAATAATTTGCATTTTGGGATAGAATTTTCTTAGCTCCATCGATGACACCGAGTTCTGACGTAGACTTGTAGAATACGGAGCTGAAATAGGTGGTTTCAGCTGTTTTTACCAGACAAAAAGATTGTTCACCCAGTGGTATTTGCAACAGCTTTAAGCGGAGCGATGCCATCATCCATGTCAAATGCAAAAAGCGTAGCCTATGTCACAGAATACATCAAGGGGGACGCTGTCCTTGGGGCTACAGAAGTAGCTGAATACTGTAGGAAGTATGTTAAGTTCAAAAATGTTTTTCTAGTCAGATATTGGTCTGCCAGAGTGCAGGAGAAGTTACGTAAAGACGTTTTTAACCTGGAATCGTTCCAGGTAAGTCAGAGTGGTCTCAGAAATATTCTGTAAAGTATTTTAGCACAGTAAGATGCTTGGATAATCCTAAATCGCATTGGGTTGTGGTGAAAATATTTAAGGCAAGGTTCCTCAGACAAATGTAACAAAAAGTGATAAATATATCATAATCAAACTCAGACGAGTTAACCAATGGGACTAACCTGTCTTGATATCTAGTAGAAGAGAGCATTGATGGTAAATGCGGGTGCGTAATTCCATGCTGCTTCATCTCTGTGCAGTAGTAGAGGTTGGCAAGTGATGGTGTGCAATTTTTTCAGCAACTCATGGTTGGATGCTTTGAAGGATAGATGTGACGTATATGTACAAACAAACAAATGACTACAATTTCAGAAAAAATTGAAGAGCTACTCGAGAGAAACAGCTTCACAGATTGAGCAAGTCAGTAAGGCAATGGTTCAACTCTGGCTCCTGTGCTAGAAGTTACTTTACTTGTCATTTATTGATATAGTTGTTCGATGTCTTCTGAGCAAAATCTTGAGAAATTTTGTTCAATTGGCGAGTAAGATTGTCAAAACCGGAACTGCTTGGAGGGCCCTGTGGATAATGCTACAAAACTTCTCAATTAGGTAGCGATCTGGTAACCTTTCCGCAAAGTATGGCATGGATGAAGACTAATAGTAGAAACTCTCCCCATGTGCAGATGGACATTATCTTGCTGAACTGTAAACCCTGGATTACCTGCTATGAAGGTGAGAAAGAGGCTTACAGTATCGTCGACGTACCGCTGTGCTATGTGGGTGCTGTGGATGATATCAAAGGCGTCCTGACATGAAAATAAACCACACTCTATAACAGCACTCCTGATTGTCGAGCCGTATGTCGAGCTACATACATGTTGCTATCTCACCTCTGACCAAGGGGTCTCTCCAGACACGTCTTCAACCTGAAATCTCATTGACTTGAGTTTGTCTTCAGTTATGAGTTCCGCTTCGAACTGAGCCTCAGTGACCAGCGAAGACCTGCCTGGAGACGCTGTGGACAGTGGTATGATACCAACCATCACACAGCCTGACAACCGGGAGTAATGGTCTTTGCCGCCATTTTTCATAGCAGGACCACTTCATGGAAAGCCATCCTAGGCTTTTATTTCACCAAGATAATTCCTGTCCACACACGGTGAGAGTATCTATTGGTTGTCTTCGTGGTTGGCAAACCCCATCCTGTCCAGCAAGGTCGCCCAGTTGAGAATGTTTAGAGCATTATGGCAGAGCCTTCGAACCATCTCTGGATTGTGATCCGCTTTAGAAAGGGGTAGTGGTCGTAGGGAACAAGATAGCCCACCACACATCAGTACCCGGTACCGAATTGTACCGGTGAATGTATCAAACGGTCAGCAGTTGCTTGGCGATGATGTCAAGCAGAATAGCCCGTGCAGTTGTGACAATATTGTTGGTGCGACAGATGTGGGTGCAGTACCCACTCTCGCACAGGTTAAACATGAGGAGTTGCTTATTAAGCACAAACAGTTCCAAATTTTCACCGAGGAACGAATGTCAATCCAAGCAGTGATATTTATTAGGAGTTTTATAAATGCTTTACCTCCTTCGTGGACGGCGAAACAGAAAATACAATCTATCACCTCTTTCATGAATGGAGATGCACCCCTCTGGGCAATGGAGCGTGGAATTGTCTGGTATACTCAGAATTTGAGAAGATGTTTTTAGCTCGTTTCTGGTCGTCATGTGTACAAGAACGACTCAGAAAGCAGGTGTACAACCTCAAGCCTTTCAATCCGCGGCAAGGCAAACTTCGAAAATACTTCCACAGATATTTAAACAACACACGATACTGGCAAGAGCCCATGCTTCAGAGAGATGTATTGCGTATATTCAAGGGCAAGTTACCAATTTCAATGAGGAAAGTCTTGTTCATGTGCCCGATACGGCCTCGAACAATTTATGGCCACCATAGATTCATTGGATTTAATACAAGAAGACGCCAGGCAAAACGAATTTGGCAGTGGTGGGCCAGGATCGAACAGTAGCAAAAATAAGCAAAGAAAACCGAATGTAAACAGCCCGAGAGTAGAGAAAGTGATTACCACGCCGGCCACAGTAGCAGCAAACAAAAGAGTCACACTGGTTCGGCTGGCTACCAATACAAAGGAAGTAGTAACCGTTCCCCTAATAAAAACGGAAACCGAAATTTTAATAGGAAACGGAGGAACGAAGGAAGTTTTAACGCTTCCTTTGATAACAAAAAATTGCGAAGTGCAAATGAGCAGTGGCACAAATCTGCTTCTGCAAATTGGCAGTTACAGCACTCTTCCGCCGACCGGAGCGTGCCAGTGAATAACACCGCTACCTATGCAGCAGCATTGGACGCCTCAACCGCAATATGTGACACAACAGCAACAAAATGAAACAGTACACAATGTCGAAGTTGTTGAAGACCCGCAAGCCGGATGTTCGGGGGCGGTAAACTCCAACCGACCTATGTAGGCCTTACACTTAGGTTCGGTATGGCACAAGGAGAAGGCAGGCAAAGCGTGAAAGCATTCATGTTGTGATATAATGAACGCGAAAAACTCAGGGAGGAATTGATTGCTGGACCGAGACACAGAAAGGTTAAGTTAGTACAAGCTGGTTTTAAGGTTTAGATAAACGGAATACCCGTAACTTTCATTATTGATACAGGAGCAAGTGCCTCAGTTATGGATCATGAATTTCATAAATGCGTAGACCAGGTTAAGAAACTGCCAATTTTATCAGTGCAAAACTGTAAAACTGTGGGGGCCATACGTGGCCGGGTGTAGATCGCTAAAAATCAGGTACAGGCCGTCCTAGACAGAGAAAAAGAAGCGATGAAATGCTCGTTCTAGGCCGTTAGGAGCTTAGCCGTATCATATATCCTGGGTTCGGCTACGTTGCGTGAGAGGAACGCAAAGATAGACCTCTCTAGTGCGACATGCACATTGAAAAACCACAATAAGGTTATTCAAATGGCAATGATAAAGACTGCTGCCACTTAAAATAAATACTGTAGGCAGGTTCAGGTGAATATCTCTGACCAAAAGGTACTGCATATAGAAAATGGTCTTCACAGGGAGACTTACAATAAGGTAGTCCTTGATACCGAATCTGAAACAAAAGAAATAAGGCAAAGTATTGAAATAAAGGTGTAGGAATCGACCGTACCCAAAAGGATGAAATGACTCAGCTTCTGAACAAGTATAGTCAGGTATTCTCCGAGGGACCTGGTATAATAAATGGATACACTTATGACATGCAACTTAAGCCGCAAGATACGTTTTGCCGCGCCACGTTTTCCGTGTCATGGACTAAAAAGCAAGCCGTATCTAAAATGTTTACAACAAGTCTGGGTGACGCTGAAAAAACAAGCTGACCTAAGACAGCGGAGCCGGCAGGGGTGGCCGAGCGGTTCTGCGCGTGTAATTAACTGTCAGAACGGTAATTTGTAATGAAACGAAGTAATAAGAATCAAAAGGCTCTATAACTGTATACAATGTATGTAGCAATGTAATAATTGTTATTTTAGTCGCTGATGCAAAAAACCGAAAAGATCACCGTTATTAGACACACTATCTGTTCTAGCTTTGAAAAAAACGCACGCTACGGCGGCCATTTCGCATCGTAAGTTGTGAATTTTAAAGAATATATTTAATTTATGCAAACTGAGCATATTTCTGTCATGTACATAATTACCTTCACGCAGGAGTTAAACTAAGGTTTATTTTTCAAGGTTTTCAGTACACTGGAGAAACAACAAGAACGGCCGAGCAATCGATCATTCTTCGCAGACATATAGCGTAGGAATAATTTCATTACAATTTCGTTGCGTTCCATCATCGACGAAGCTTTAAAAGACACGCAATCACAATTAGTAAAGAAAAGAAAGTGGATAAATTAATTTGTTTCATACTAAAGTAATAACTAAAAACTTTAAGATCGATATAGGCATTGACCGCTTCTCGGCAAAACGAAGATTACTTCATTTAAAATTAAAATCCTTTCTTTAATTCAAAGGCATCTTTTAATTAATTTCGCTACGGTAAACATATCCTGCAGTAATGTTTTAATGTGATAACACGAAATATAATCCCTGGGATTACGTCTACGTTTTTGTCTCTACGGACGCTTCATGTAGACATCAATTTTGCAACAGGTTCTAAAAGCACCTCATTCAATCCTATATTACCAAGGGGGTGAGTCGCTTGCTGATAAATAATCAGAGCTCAGAGAACTATTTTACGAAAGTATAGATTCCGGTCCCCCATATTATCATCATTCTTTCTTGTGTCCGCTCCGCCAAATAAGAGCTCTATTCACGCTCTTGCCGGGCGTAAATATCAATAAAATTAGGTGTTAATATTTTCTTACACACTTTTCGTCACATTCTTTGAGGACGCCGTTAGTATACTTGAGAAGATGTCCGGACCTGGGGGGTAGCGGTTCATCGACATATCCCATCACAAATATACTATATAAAGGTGTTGTGGTTACTGTGATTTCCACTGACCTATATAATACGGTGTGTGAAAGTATCGACGTTTCTAACTTGACCGTAAGTAACTGCCAGAGTCTGGGAGCAATTGGCACCAGAATACGTAATACGAAGTGGCAGGATGATAAACCAACTGAAGTAGGAAATGTAGCATCTTCTGGCCCGTTACTAATCAGTATTTCTCTGGTTGAAGACTACATTCTATGAATTGTTTTCCTGCGTGCATGAGAGTAAATTATTGACCTCGCCACTGGAATACGTAATATAATAGCTCACGGAGTTGAGTTTGAGACTCGATTAGGAAAAACAACTGTGGTTCATGGGAATTGATGCCAGGGAGTGACAATATGATTTACTGGCAGAAATGTTCATAATTTAATCTGGCAGAAACCTGAGAAAGCTACTGCCACCAATCTCGATGAGTAAATAGCAAACAAGGTAACAGACACCATATAGCTAAGGGATAACTAAAGTGCAAACTTAAAAAGTTCTTTTTTCAAGTTTTCTCCAAGGTGTTTAAAGAAAGTTCCCGTATAATATTGGGATACCAGTGCTATGTCAGTGTCAGTTCACAATGGATGTTCTGCCAGCTGTAGTATAACATCTCCTGTGCAGGAACGCTAGCCATCTCAGTTTGTTGGAACATATTGTTCCGATAAACAATTTTACTGGGTAAATTACGTATAACTATTCGAAGAGATATTCAGTAGCCTGCTCCATACCTCACCTACAACTGCATCTACGTGGGTACTCTGCAAATCACACTTAAGTGCCTGGCAGAGGGTTCACCAAACCACAATAATTCTCTATTCTTCCACTCTCGAACAGCGTGCGGAAAAAACGAACACCTATACCTTTCTGTGTGTACTCTGATATGCCTTATTTTTTTATGATAATCGTTTCTGCCTGTGGAGGTGAGAGTAAAGAAAATATTTTTCAGTTCGAAGGAGAAAGTTGGTAATCGATATTTCGTGAGAAGATCGCTTTGCAACGAGAAACGTCTTTGTTTTAACGATGTCGACCCCAAATCCTGTATCATATCTGTGACACTCTCTCGTCTACTTCTCGATAATACAAAACGTTCTACTCTTGTCTGAACGTTCTCGATGTACTCCATTAATTCTATATGTTAAGGATCCCAGATCGGGCAGCAGTATGTGGGGCGGCGTTTTAAATTTTTAGTAATAATAAGAAATGGTGCGATGCCTTTTTCACGCCAGCCTGGCAACTATTTTTGTGACCAGCCAGCATGCGATGGAGAACATACTGACCAGAGTTTCCAGTCTACACGTCCACATTCTTTTCCAGCCCACCGAAAGAAATGTTTCTATTCTCTATTTTCTTCGCGGGATCAGGACTGATTATAAATGAAGATTTAGAGTTCTAATAGATACTTATATTTAGTAAAGTTTCTCACGCACAACATGAAGCATTTACTATGTTCATACCGACACTACATCTCTCTATCCTAAACAGCACAATAAGCAGTTCAGAGGCGATCTATGTGGTAAGTTCCTACAAAATTGTCTTTCACCCTGATTACTGATATTCAAATTAAATGCTCGCCACAGAAGTGGAAAATAATTGCCCCCTCTTGTCACGCGAATTTGTAAATATCATGGACGGCACACTAACAGTTACTTTAGAGAAAATCTAAGCAATACAGGACGGTGTACAGTCCTCGCGAGTTCAATATTTATTATTACTGAAAATACCCTTTTTGTCACACTGTCTCTGACGTCATCCAAGGCAGCGCGCATTCCGGCGTTTGATAAACGTTGATCTTACAATGGCTGGGTGCGAAGTGAAGACTCATCTTGCTGATGCTGACGCTGAAAAGACAAGCCTGTCCTTGGCTCGAGATGGTGCAGTTTAGACAAAATTGTCATTTCTGCGGTTCCTATGGGAGAGAGAATAGATATTTACCATTCTTGTTGAATTATCCTTGCTGGTGGAGCCTGTAAAAGAGGTAAACACACTGTGTTGGGAGATTATTAAAACTTAATCCCTCAGCAGGTCACGTCAAAGCATGGTTGGCCTGTGGTGAGGTTGTCGGCCCAGTCCTCGAATGAGCCGGTTGCTACTGGCCTGCTTTCTTGTAGATGTTCTTGGTGATGGCGCGAATACTATCTCGGAGCGACAGGATCCCAGTGTCCTCGTGGAGTTGACGCGTCGAGTAGTACGTCGGAAGATGCACGGCAGTCTTCAGGACGAGTTTCTGTATCCGCTGAAGAGTCACAATGTGAGCACCTGCGGCTTTCCCCCAGACCACGGCCGCATACTCTAACAGTGGGCGGACGAATGTTAGGTATAGCGTGATGCCGTGTTGCGGTGGCAGTGAGGACTGCGGGCTTAGCAGCGGATACAGGGCGCGAAGGCGTCCTATTGCTCTCCCTTTGACATCACGGATGTGACACCTCCAGGTGAGCCTTCTTGAGCCGTGGCTGGCTCATGCTATGCTTTGGATTAAACCTTGATTGCTATTCTGTGTTTAGTCTCATGCGGTTATCGCGATTATGCTGTTATCCTCTCTCTCCGCGAATGGCAGCAGCGGTGTGTATCGATATTTGTACCTTATACTATATTTGGCCTCGCGCTTATAGTTTCCGGCTGTGCTGTGTGTGAGCATTTGGTCGGTTGGCGTGGAGAAGCGAGGAAATCTCCACGCGGCATAGTTTGGCCGAGGCCGCTGGCGGCGTTGACGCGCGGTCAGAGATTGTGGTGCTATTCCCATTGATACGAGGTCTGCGCATCACCGATCCTGGAGACGAAAGTTGAGTTTTGACTTAATCTGCCAGAAAGTCACGGCTGTTCACGTTGTCTCGTTCGGATTTCATAGTCGGCTGTTGGGACATTCCCGCGAGCAACAACGTGTTTTCAAGTTGGCAAATTTTAACCACCCTCCGGTGTAGTTTAGCTATACTTCGTTATTTTGAATTGAAGTTCACCAGCGTAATCTTCTGCCTTGTGACTGTTAACGTTCCGGTTACCTGCCCTGGCCGTTGACGTAAATTCAGGCAGTGTATTTTCCACATCGTGTTGCTGCTGTCCAGCGCGGTGTGTAGTTTGACAGCTCAATGTACACTCCTGGAAATTGAAATAAGAACACTGTGAATTCATTGTCCCAGGAAGGGGAAACTTTATTGACACATTCCTGGGGTCAGATACATCACATGATCACACTGACAGAACCACAGGCACATAGACACAGGCAACAGAGCATGCACAATGTCGGCACTAGTACAGTGTATATCCACCTTTCGCAGCAATGCAGGCTGCTATTCTCCCATGGAGACGATCGTAGAGATGCTGGATGTAGTCCTGTGGAACGGCTTGCCATGCCATTTCCACCTGGCGCCTCAGTTGGACCAGCGTTCGTGCTGGACGTGCAGACCGCGTGAGACGACGCTTCATCCAGTCCCAAACATGCTCAATGGGGGACAGATCCGGAGATCTTGCTGGCCAGGGTAGTTGACTTACACCTTCTGGAGCACGTTGGGTGGCACGGGATACATGCGGACGTGCATTGTCCTGTTGGAACAGCAAGTTCCCTTGCCGGTCTAGGAATGGTAGAACGATGGGTTCGATGACGGTTTGGATGTACCGTGCACTATTCAGTGTCCCCTCGACGATCACCAGTGGTGTACGGCCAGTGTAGGAGATCGCTCCCCACACCATGATGCCGGGTGTTGGCCCTGTGTGCCTCGGTCGTATGCAGTCCTGATTGTGGCGCTCACCTGCACGGCGCCAAACACGCATACGACCATCATTGGCACCAAGGCAGAAGCGACTCTCATCGCTGAAGACGACACGTCTCCATTCGTCCCTCCATTCACGCCTGTCGCTACACCACTGGAGGCGGGCTGCACGATGTTGGGGCGTGAGCGGAAGACGGCCTAACGGTGTGCGGGACCGTAGCCCAGCTTCATGGAGACGGTTGCGAATGGTCCTCGCCGATACCCCAGGAGCAACAGTGTCCCTAATTTGCTGGGAAATGGCGGTGCGGTCCCCTACGGCACTGCGTAGGATCCTACGGTCTTGGCGTGCATCCGTGCGTCGCTGCGGTCCGGTCCCAGGTCGACGGGCACGTGCACCTTCCGCCGACCACTGGCGACAACATCGATGTACTGTGGAGACGTCACGCCCCACGTGTTGAGCAATTCGGCGGTACGTCCACCCGGCCTCCCGCATGTCCACTATACGCCCTCGCTCAAAGTCCGTCAACTGCACATACGGTTCACGTCCAAGCTGTCGCGGCATGCTACCAGTGTTAAAGACTGCGATGGAGCTCCGTATGCCACGGCAAACTGGCTGACACTGACGGCGGCGGTGCACAAATGCTGCGCAGCTAGCGCCATTCGACGGCCAACACCGCGGTTCCTGGTGTGTCCGCTGTGCCGTGCGTGTGATCATTGCTTGTACAGCCCTCTCGCAGTGTCCGGAGCAAGTATGGTGGGTCTGACACACCGGTGTCAATGTGTTCTTTTTTCCATTTCCAGGAGTGTATAATTGATTGTGGGCGGCAATACTTTCTACATTGTAGGACTTTCTACGTTGTCCCATTGAACTCCCTGTTGTCTGCTGGTAGGGTAGATCCGTTGTCTGTCTGTCGGTTGGGTTGTCGTCGAATCCAGAATGGTTTGGCCGACTGCCTGTTTCACCTAAGCGAGCGTTAGCGCGTTAGTGTTTGAGTTCCAGGCAAACCCTTGGATAGTTCTTAGCGCCGTTGTGTGTACTGCCATTTCTTATTTGCTATTGTTGTTTGTAATTGAATGACTTCCAGCCGATTTTTAAATTTAGATTTTTTTGCCCTTAAGGCGTATGATTGTTTGGGCCTTCAGCCTAATTTAAGGAACTGTTTTGAAGGAAGGCCTTCGGCGTTTTAAAAATTTATTTTGGTTTGAGTCTTAAGAGATGGGCCTTCAGCCGATTTTTTAAAAATTACAGTTGTTTTGCTCTTAAGGTGTGAGATTGTTTGGGCCTTCAGCCTAATTTGAAAAAATGATGTAAGGTAGAGCCTTCTGCCTTTTAAATTTCTGATTTAGGATTGAGTCTTAAGTGATTGACCTTCAGCCGATTTTAAATTAAAGTGGTCTTGCCCTTAAGGCATGAAATTGAATGGCGCATTCAGCCGGTAATTAAGTTCCAAAAATTAATGCTGTGTTTTTTTAAATTTTCTTTGCTCTTGTAATGTTTGCTCAAATAAACGAAGTTGTATGTTCGAGTGTAACTGACAGCCGCTTATTTTGGCCCCTTTCCACAATTTAAACTACCTGTCCTATCCTGCGGGTTTAGCAGGACGTCTCACGGCGGTCTAGGGTGACCCCTAGGTATTTCGCCGTCCCACCCACTCCATGGGATAGGTTCTCCCGGGATTTCGACTGGTGTAAGCCCTGGCGGCAAAAGTCTTCGGGTGAAGACAACTGCCTGGCTCCTCATGGCGTTGAATTTCAGCCGCCATTTTGTTGCCCATGAGCCCAAGGCGTCCCTTCGCGTTGGAGGCGGTTTCTCAGCACTTGGGCGTTCATGCTGCAAGTGAACAGGGCTGTAGCATCCGCGTACAGCGCCAGTTCAACTCCTGCCACTTTCGGGCCGTCGGCATTGTACAGGGAGTACAGTGAGGGGCCGAGTACTGACCCCTGCGGCACTCCTGCACGTATCTGCCGGTCTGTGGACGTACCGTCGTGTGCCCTCACGTGTAAGATTCGTTCAGACAGGTGCGACAGCAGGAGCGTCGTGTGGGACGTCGGTATCCTTTGTTCAAAAGTTTGAACTTGAAATCGTCATGCCATACCGAGTCAAACGCTCTGGATACGTCAAGGAACACTGCCCCAAGGTATTCCCTCGTTTCCAGTGCTCTCACCGCCGGTTCTACAACCCGCAGGAGCTGGTGGGAAGTGGCATGTTCTTCTCGAAACCCCAACTGCTCGTCCGGGATAATGCTCTCCTGGGTGACGTGCAGCATCAGTCTTCTCGCGTACAGCCTCTCGAAAACCTTCGAGAGTGAATGGAGCAGGTTGATGGGTCGGTAGCTGGATGCCTGGCATGGGTCCTTGCCAGATTTCAGAATGGCCACAACCTCCGCGTGTTTCCTCGCAGAGGGTTAGACACCTGATCGGAGGATCTCGTTGAAATCATCGGCAAGTGGCCGGTGTAATCCCGGCGGAAGGTTCTTCACCAGAAGGTTTGTGACGCCATCGCTGCCTCCTGTCTTCTTGGGGTTCAGCGAGTCAAGCTGCACAGCAACTTCTTCCTCCGTTATCGGCTCGATAACGTCGCCTTCCTCCCTTGCGGCGCAGAAGGTTGGTAGTTGCTCGTGGACCTTCCGTATGTGCTCCACGTCAATAACGCCGACCACAGGTCTGAAGTTCGCTGAGAATGCGTCAGCCAGAGCGCTGGCTTTCGCGTCCTGGCCGCTGGCGAAGTCGTTCCCGAGCTGTGAGGGCGGTATTCGCTGTCACCGGCGTAGGAAGCATTTTACCACTCTCCATGCACTACCATTCTCAGGATTGAAGGTAGACACAAGTTTGCTCATTCGTGGTTCCGGTCTGCTTGACTGCTGCCTTAATTTCCCGTCTCATGCGGTTTAAGCGGGGCTTTGTGTCTGGTTGGTGAGTGAGCTGCCATTCACGAAACAGTCGCTTCTTCTCGGTGGTCGCGTCCAAGATACGTTGCGAGAATGCTCGTGGCCATTGGCGATGTCTCGGAGTGGCTTCATCTGCTGCTCGGAGTATTCTTCGGCTCAATAAAACTAGGGCGGCGTCTGCCCCTACGTCTGCGAGGTTTGGCGTATACTCAAGCAATTCGAGGACTTTCGTCTGAAAGCCTCGGCGTCCAGCTTGCGATAGTTCGGATGGCTCTCTGGTAGAGAAGCTCCGAACGCGTCGAGGCCAAAAATGACCGGTACGTGTTCGGAGGACAGGAAGTTTCGCGTCTCGGTGGTCGCGAACTGCCCGAGACCCTTGAGCAATATCGAGCACATCCGGCTGCTCCGTACAGGGTAGATCGTGGGGTCAAACGGCCCCACGGCGATCGAGGCGTTACGCTGAACAGCGCGGGAGAGGCGGCGCCCACTGCGGTTGACAGTTTCCATTCAGTGTGTTTCGCGATGAAATTCCCGGCTGTGAAAGCTCGCCCATGCAACAACAGCAGGGCGTCGAAGACGGCTTCATCTAGCAGTCTGCCAGCTGCCGTACACCTACACGAAAAGAATCTTTCCGGAGGTGGTGTTGATGGTGTCTCCTGTGGCCCCCAGTGCATTAAGCAGCGGCAGTTGGACCCGATGGTGGTGGAGTGACTTCTTCACGTAGATGGTTGTACCGCCCCCGTGGGTGGGTCTGTCATCTCGGTAGCAGCAAAGATTTACTGCTCGCACGTCGACCCCGGGTTTGAGGAAGGTCTCCTGCGTGAGGCATTTGTCGACCGCCTCGTCCCGTAGGAACTGGCGAAAATCGCCCTTTTGGGGGGTAGAGGACCCTAGCGTTGAACGTGCAAATAGTTAACCCTAAGTATGGTCGTTATCCATTTTAAGGTTGGCTTCTCCCGGCGGTGGCCTGAAGGGTCGCCGTCACCACTTCCAAGAGCACCGGTAGCTGAGTCACCAGATGATTGAACGGCCGCAGAAGCACGGCCAGATCGGTGGTGTCTTGCTTCGCTGTTTCGGTAAAGTTTGACTGCATCGCGACGTTTCCCGTAGTCGGCAACGGAGCGGCGTGCTTGGAACGCCCTGCGCGGGCGGCAACCCTCCTCGCAGCCGTGGGCGCCGGCAAACCGGCTGCCCGAGCTGGAGGCGGCGCCGCCTGTGTTGCCGGCGCGGCCTCCACTGCGAGCGGCCCTAGACTCTCGGAGGGGGCTGCCGGCTTCCCCTTAGCAACGTCCGCGAAGCTGCGACTCGGGCTAAGCGGCTGGCGAGCTTCCCGCTCCTCGATAGCAGGCTTCGTGGTCCCCGTTGCAGTTGCAGCACTTCTTCCGGTCTTCGTTCTTCTTCGGGCAGTCAAGCGATTGGTGCTCCTCGCCGCAGTCGCAGCAGCGCTCAGGCATCCTGCAAAATTTTGTCACGTGATCCATACGCTGGCAGTTGAAGCACTGGGCTCGCCTGCTTTCGCACGGAGTGGTTGTACTTTTACGTCGAAATCGGCAATGTTGTCAACCTGAAAAATCTTCCGGTTGTCAACGTTGTCAACCAATACCACCAGGGATAAGGGCATGTCCCTGTGGATCCTAGGCGACCGCATGAGGCCGAAGTTGCGGGTCGGGAACTGATTTCTTCCAGCTGCTGCTGTAGGAACGCCGGTTCCATCTTCAGCGGCAGGTGAATAAAGACGACCTTCAGCTGCGTCAGCTGTTCAGTGCTCTGCTTGAAGCAGTACCACTTCTCGGTTCCGCAGAGCTGCATGAGTTTCGCTTGGTCCTCTATGCATTCTGCTCTAACCTTGTAGGTGTCGGTTCCCGCGATAATCTTTCGCAGTTTTACGATAGAGTAGAGCTTGTCTCTCGGCTCACCGTAGCCCTCGCGCCAATGGACGGTGATCGTCGGCGGGCGGGGGCTCTTTCGTCGCCGCAGCCGGTGTGGTCCAGTCCCCGTCAGTCTCGGCTACTTCCGGCAGATCCGCATACCGGTTTGCAGCCTGGGCCTGTACCGGTGTCACCAATTCAAACGCCCCGACTCTCGCTGTGTGGCGCTGGGAGAGTGCGATAAAACCTTCTTCATCGGTTTTCCCCGGCGATGCCGTCGTCCTGAGACGCACGCTCCTCTTCTTCCGCCTGGCGCGACCGGAACTTGCCTGGGGGAGGGTGTGTCCTCTACGACCGCAGTTAGGCACTTCCGCGAGGTTTGCTCGACCTCTGCAGGCTTGCCCGGCATTGTCAGACTGGAAGTTGGTGAGGGCGTGGCGGCTTCTGTAGCCGGCGGGACTGGTGCGACTGCTGCCACGGCAGCTGTCGTGGTGGCTGCAACATGAACTTTAATGTCGCGACCCACGGGTACCAAGGACCGGAGTCTCGAGAGTACCTCCTCCCTGTCATCTTCTGTACCTATGGCCAAACGTTGCATGTTGATGCAACTCTCTTCGGGGGTCAGCCTGTCGATGGCGTCGGCAATTTCTTCCTTTCTCAGGGGGATCGGCGGCTCAGTGCTTCGTCTCCGTCCTGAGAGCGTGCGGGCGTGGCGCCGAACATTCGCGGAAATTTCCACGTCCATCCGGCAGTCGCGCACATCACTCTGGCTCGTCGTCTTCGTCAGTGGTTGGGGGTCAGACGCTGCCGTCGTTCGGGAAACCTCTCTTGGACCGTAATCTGCCACACCCTGCGTCTCGCCGAAGCGATCTTCGCGTTTCGGCTCCTCCTCCATGTCGTGTCCCCCAAAAAGGCAACTTTGTTTCTTTTTTTTTTTCTTTTTTTTTTTTAGAAAGCGACGACAATTTTGCTTTCTTTGATAGGGGGGGTTACTCAACGTGGATTTTGCCAACCGAGTCACTAAAGGCCCTAGCAGGCTGATGTCGATTCTGGAAGAAAGCTGGTGAGCGAGAACACGCAAGGCAAGTAGCCGACTGCGTGAACCCGAGCGACCGGTCGCTACAAAATCACGAGCAAAGTGTTAGCCTCGGCAGCGTCTGAATACAGCGTTCGCACGCTTCGGCAGACACATCGCGCGCGTATCCGTGTGCTGCCTCTTCTTGCCTCTCGGGCTGTATTTATACACGGTGTTACAAGAAAGTACGGCCAAACTTTCACGAAACATTCCTCACACACAAAGAAAGAAAATATGTTATGTGGACATGTGTCCGGAAACGCTTACTTTCCATGTTACAGCTCATTTTATTACTTCTCTTCAAACCACATTAATCATGGAATGGAAACACACAGCAACAGAACGTACCAGCGTGACTTCAAACACTTTGTTACAGGAAATGTTCAAAATGACCTCTGTTGGCGAGGATACATGCATCCACCCTCCATCGCATGGAATCCCTGATGCGCTGATGCAGCCCTGGAGAATGGCGTATTGTATCACAAGCGTCCACAATACGAGCACGAAGAGTCTCTACATTGGTACCGGGGTTGCGTAGACAAGAGCTTTCAAATACCCCCATAAATGAAAGTCAAGAGGGCTGAGGTCAGGAGAGCGTGGAGGCCATGGAATTGGTCCGCCTCTACCAATCCATCGGTCACCGAATCTGTTGTTGAGAAGCGTACGAACACTTCTACTGAAATGTGCAGGAGCTCCGTCGTACATGAACCACATGTTGTGTCGTACTTGTAAAGGCACATGTTCTAGCAGCAAAGGTAGAGTATCCCGTATGAAATCATGATAACGTGCACCATTGAGCGTAGGTGGAAAAACGAAACTAAAATGAGCTCTAACATGGAAATTAAGCGTTTCCGCGCACATGTCCACATAACATTTTTTCTTTATTTGTGTGTGAGGAATGTTTCCTGAAA
Source organism: Schistocerca cancellata (assembly GCF_023864275.1). Lineage (NCBI taxonomy): Eukaryota > Metazoa > Arthropoda > Insecta > Orthoptera > Acrididae > Schistocerca > Schistocerca cancellata. The sequence continues at coordinate 145,643,291 of NC_064628.1, read as the reverse complement.
GTTTGGCCGTACCATTTTGTAACACCCTGTATATAGGCGACGCGGACGGCCGAACGGAACACCAGCCTTCATCTGCTCAATGCCCAGGTAGCAGCATCTAAATGTCGATTTCTCGGACACATATTATTTTGCACTGAAGCTCCAAAGAAACTGGTATAGGTATGAGTAATCAAATACAGAGATATGTAAAGAGGCAAAACACGGCGCTGCGTTCGCCAACGCCTCTATCAGACAACAGGCGTCGACGCAGTTATTAGATCGGTTACTGCTGCTACAAAGCAGGTTATCAGGATTTAACTGAGTTTGAACGTCGTGTTATAGTCGGCACTTGAACGATGGGACACCGCTTCTCTGAACTAGCGATGTAGTGGAGATTTTCCCGTACGACAATTTCACGAGTGTACCGTAAATATCAGGAATCCTTTAAAATATCAAATCTCCTACGTCGCTGCACCCGGAAAAAAATCCTGCGAGAACGAGACCAATGACGACTCAAGAGAATCGTTCAACGTGACAGAATTGCAATCCTTCTGCAAACTGCAGCAGATTTCAGTGCTGGGCAATCAACAAGTGCCAGCATGCGAACCATTCACCGAAATATCATCGATATGGGCTTTCTGAGCCGAAGGCCCACTCGTGTAACCTTCATGACTGCACGATACACTTCTTTTCGCCTCGCCTGACCCTTGATACGTTTAGTATGACTCTGACAGGTGACATGTATGTAAGCGTCCTGTCTGATCACCTGCATCTGTTCATGTCCATTGTGAATTCTGACGGACGTGGCATTCCAGAAGGGCAATGCGACGCTTCACACGTCCAGAATTCCTACAGAGTGGCTCCAGGAAGGCTCTTCTGAGTTTAAACACTCCCGCTGGCCACCAAACTCCCCAGACATAAACATTATCGAGCATATCTTGGATGCCTTGCAACGTACTGTTCAGAAGACATTTCCACCCCCTCGTTCTCTTATTGGTTTATAGAGAGCCTGCGGGATTCAAGGTGTCAGTTCCCTCCAGCACTACTTCAGACTTTAGTCGAGTCCATTCCACGTGGTGTTCCGGCACTTCTGATGTATAACACTGTTGTGTATCAATTTACAATCTCCGTAATTTTTATATGAATGGAGTTAAGTTGGCTTTAATTACAGAAAAAGTTTCAGCTCGACTGAATTTAAACTTTGCCGGCTAGAATTTTTAGAACATGAACTCTGAACTCCATCTTCAGGAGAGCTTGTACTGATTGTTATTTACTTTAAAGTCTTGAAACTTGTTATAACTTTGCTATTTAATAGATGTAATCAAGTACTGTAATCATAACTTTCTACCATTAATATAAATGATACCTAATCTATTATAAATATGGACGATTTTGTTCCAAATTTGGTTTTCAGTAAATTACTTGGAAACTCTTAGAGGTAGCTTAATGGGATCACATATTTAATGTTTTTATATCAAACAGAAACTTCGTACTAATTTTTATCTTTTCGAGTCTAATGTTTAACGCCTTTGTTTTTCGTAAAAACACCGATATTGACCAAAATATTGCTCCGATCAAGTTGAGACTTCTAGCTGTTGATTGTGACATACATTTCTGAAGGATTTTTAACTTTATAGCTGCAATGTTTAGTGCCACTCATGTTTTTCTTAAAACGATGTATTTATTCGAGCCATCTCATCACTCTGATATTCAACAAGTGAAGACATGCGCAAAAAAACAGGCTAAACCTCAAATGTAAAAGTTTTGAAGTAAGTGTTGCCATCTGTTGCTGGGTAATGGAACTAACAAAATTGATATTGATCTCACCTCCAAATCGCATACGAGACTTGGAATTACTCATCGGTTTTCCACCATTGAAACATACACCTCAACCTACTGACTTTATTCTTCCTATTTCTCTCTGTTTTCCTTTATCCATTTATTTCGACCCATCTTTCCCGCTTTCATCCTCTCAGGCTACTGACCTCATTGTTTACCTATACTTTTGATGTGATCCTCACACCACTTTCACACATCTCCTTTAATTAATATCTAAATGCTGTGCTTGCCTGTAGTGGCACCATTTTATTACCGTTTTTTACCTTCAGGCCCCCTTACTCCCAACTGAAACTTATTAATTTGTGCAGAGTTCATTGCTTCAGATTTTAGGACTTTCCAGCTTCAGTGACTTCTCTTAAAGAAAAGTGTGCCGTATTTCGTAGTTACTGGCCGTTTTTATTGATCTTATTTATTATATATTTACTTTAGCCATGATTTTTCTATTATTACCCAGAAGTGACCCACTGTTATTTTAACATTTACGATTTACTGCTGCCAATTACCTCTCCTATTGCCTTGTAAGTGATCATTCGCCGTAGTAATATTCGGGAATCCTTCTTATTTACTAGGAAGATATTACAGACTAATAGCATAAAACATGAAGACATATATTCCTTACTCACTATGATAGGATAGAAGAAGAGAATGAAACTTGAAAAGAAAATAAAGTTTCAACCAGCTGGGATCGCACAGGACGCCAAACTTTGCATCTGCCAAAGAATGGCAGACTTCCAACAGAATCTAGTTACTGTCGTTTCTAAATCGCTTCAGATCTACAAGGTTTCGTAGACGTGGTTCTTTCTTACTTTTCGGGTATTCCAAACGGTATGCGTTTGCATGAGGCTTGAGGCAGGAGCCAATAGACAACAGAGGTTACGTTCTCCCTGGTCCGCTATAACCTATTAAAATAAAGTTTCATCTCCTTCTTCCTCAAGTAATCAATGAAACGAACTATCTTTTTAAATTATGACGCAATGACACGCGCAGCGAACAGCAACAACAAAATATAAGAGACACTGCGTAGCTAGAATGCACCAGTAGACCCAGAAGGACGCCGCTGCAACCATGGGCGAAACGTTGGTTTTTTTCTCCAGTAGCAGTAGTTTTATACATTATGACGCGGTACCATAAGCAGAAAACTTTTTTGTCGACTTACTCTGGTCGCGGAAGCCTACGCAATTATACTAGCAACCTGTATGGGCAGGAAACACACAGCAACATCCGAAAGCTGGAAACGTTCAGGAATCTGAAAAAGAAACTTCTCAACGATCTTATCTACTTGAAAAAGTGTCAGCATCATGACATTGTACCCAAATTTCTTCAGTTTAAATTTAACATTGACACTCACAAAGCAAGAAGCATCTACAGGCGAACCAGTAAATCTCTTCTGAAGGATCATATTCAGCAGGTGCGAAGAGAACTAGATTTCAACAACAACCAGTTGCTGCAATATATCTTCTGCTATCATCTACGTAATCACCTACCGACTGGAATAACGTAGACAGAATCACTCACATGCAAGGGTATGCAACTAGAGAAACCGCCACCATTATCCAGAAGAAAAATTTGAGCTTCTAGCAAAGACGACACGGAACACTACGCCTCGACTGGATAAATTACGAACAGTGGTGAACCTATCATCTCATCTCATCAGCAACGCAGCCACAGAAGCACTAGCTAACGGACTAAACATTGTCGTCACACCTGAGCGGATTCCCACGGAAGAAATTATCAAATTCGTGGAAGCAGCACTCTGGCACACATCTGCGGCAGAAGCTGAGAAAATCAGGCAGGAAACCATTCGAGTTCTACTACGAGCCAAGCCACCGAAACACAACCTTAGCCTAGAAGAAAGAGCAGCTATCAAGGAACTGAAGAACAACGACTAAATTGTGATATTAACAGCAGACACAGGCAATGCTACTGTCATCTTAGACACCGTTCAGTACGAAGACAGAATGAAAGAATTATTAAATGATCCCATTTACGAAGATAATTCGAAAGACGCACACCTCGATTAAGCATTCGAGGACTGACGGTGACACAGCCAAGGGCTTACTCCCAGAGTACCAGTCTGTGCTAGGATTTACGGTGCTCCAAAGATACATAAGGAAAGTTATCCTTTGAGGCCCATAGTGAATGGGACCAATTCGGCTACTTACAATTGGGCAAAGTATCTAGCCTGCAAATTAAGGCGTCTAGTTGGTAAGACGGACTCTCATGTGAAGAATTCGACGCTCTTTATAGAACACCTAAAGCGAGAAACAATTTTTCCTACGGACATCATGGTCAGCTTTGACGTGAAGTCGCTGTATACAAACGTGCCAGTAGATGAAACTATCCGCATCCTGCAGGAGCATGTCCCACCAGACATATGCGACCTGGATGAGTTGTGCCTGACTTCAACGTACTTCAAATGGCAAGGAAAATACTACGAGCAGACAGACGGCGTAGCAATGGAGTCTCTCCTATCTCCACTGGCAGCCGACATATTCATGGAAGCACTTGAAGCAACGGCCCTTGGTTCAGCTCCTTTAAGCCCACATTGCTGGTTCAGATACGTGGACGACACCTTCGCTATATGGCCTCGTGGTGAAACGGAGATAGACAAGATTCACGAACATTTGAACAACATGCATGGGAAGATACAGTTCACGCTCGAAGTAGAGAAGAATGGTGCAGTTCCATTTCTAGACGTCTAAGTATGAAAGACAACGGAGGGTACACTGTGGCACAGAGTATATTGCAAGCCTACACATACAGACATGTATCAGCACGCCCAATCCTACCACCACCCAGCGCAGAAGAACTCGGCCATCCGTTCCTTATCAAAGCGTGCGCAGCGCCTAAGAGATGCTTAAAACAAAACACCTGAGCTTAAAAGGCTACGCACAACGTTTCTAGCCAACACCTAAAGCCATACGTCGACCCACATAGCGCTGTCGACGAAAAAAACTAAGGAAGATAAGGAAGAAATAGACAAACTGAAGCCAACAGTGCGCTTACCTTATGTGAAAAATGTTACTGACCGAATAGACAAACACCTTCGCCGGTTTGGGATGCAGCCTGTCTTTCATAGTGATCGCAGGATCCAGGAAGTGCTAGGCTCCACTAAGGACAAGGTGGATGCATTACACACTGCAGGCGTGTACAAGGTGGAATTTGAATGTGGAGAGGCGTACGTCGGCAAGGCTGGCAGGCCAATAGCAAGCGCATTCGGGAACACGAGCGCTTTATTGGTCTAGGGCAACATAACAAATCTGCAGTGGCAGAACATCAGCAAGACTACGGATATGAAATAAGATTCAGACAAGCCCGTGTGTTGGCCAAGCAGCCGGTTATGACGAAACGCAGAATCAGAGAGGCCATCGAAATACTTAAACATCCCAATAACATGAACAGGGAGGATGGACTCAGGCTTGCCCCATCTCGGCAGCCAGCATTCAGAGCCCAACAGACCGCATTGTCAACACGAGGCACGAGCACAATCGGCGAGTAACTGCCGCCGCGCGGCCGACGTCCAGCATTTGGTAAACAGCAACCAACTTCTCATTCGGCAGGGACCACCACTCATTGCACATAACACAAGAGCCAATAGACAACACAGGTTACGTTCTCCAGCCTCCACAACAACGTATTAAAATAAAGTTTCCTCTCCTTTTCCTCAACTGACGAATGAAACGAATGGCATGCGCAGTGAGCAGTAACAACAAAATATAAGGAACAATGCATAGCTAGAACGCACCAGTAGACCCAGAAGAAGGCCGCTGCAATCGTGGCACAAACGTCGGTTCTTTTCTCCAGCAACAGGAGCTTTATACATTATGACGCGGTACCATACCCAGGAAACTTTTATGTCGACTAACTCCTGCCATATTTAGCGGAAGCCAAAATCCCGCCACAATACGGCGCAAGTCGCGGAATGTGTGGCCTAGACGATCGCAGAGCCGTCTGAGCCTGTGACTCACACCTTCCACTCGGCTCTGTATCAGAGGTCCGTAATGGGTCCTGTCGACTATGGTGCAAATGGTGAGCTCTGATACCATCTCGCAAGCAAGACAGACAGCCTTTACCATTTGTAACAGCCGCTCGAAACCATTGACAATCTCTTCCGATCCAGAGCGACACGCATCATTGGTACTGATGTGAGCCACCACCTGCAGATGGCTGTACCCTGTCCTCTTCGTGGCATCTGGAAGGACCTGTTCCACATCTGGAATGACTCCATCCAGTATATACATAGAATGAACATTGGATTTCTTCCCTCCCCCCCTCCCCTCCACACACACACACACCGCTGTGCAGCCGTGTTCCTAAGGGAGCCCATAACGTGCCTAAGATTGTATGATTGGATCTCCCAACTACCAATGATCCTACCCTCTGTGATTGCCCTGATCGTGCAGGCTGAGAGGTTTCCCCTGAAACAGGACAAGCACCTGCATCTGGCTGAGGGACATTGTGAGCCACATACAGCACCTGGAACGTGTTTGTCAGACTAACCAGGGAGGCCTTACGTTCGGCCTATGGGAAGTCTTTCTCTACCTGCCACGTCCTGAAGCAACCACTCACTCGACCATGGGTGAGAGGTCAACTTCAGTGCGAGTTAACTGGGATGGTCAACGGTGCGGAACGATAGCCAGACTGTACACAATGCTTACTATATCAAGCGCTGCTAAAGAAATGTGGAAGGAATGAATGGGTCGATCTTATACCAAAGATCCCAACTGTGATGCCATGCCGTCACTAGCAACTGAATTGAGGTTATAGAGTGACTAAGACACTTGACTGTAGTGGTGCGAAAAACCATAAACAACAAGTACCTTTAAGCATCGACTTTACCTTGAAGGATCTGCACTTCTGCTGTGCGCCGGCCGGGATGTCCGAGCGGTTCTAGGCGCTACAGTCTGGAACCGCGCCACCGCTACGCTCGCAGGTTCGAATCCTGCCTCGGGCATGGATGTTTGTGATGTCCTTAGGTTAGTTCGGTTTAAGTAGTTCTAAGTTCTAGGGGACTGATGACGTCAGAAGTTAAGTCCCATAGCGCTCAGAGCCATTTGAACCATTTTTTTCTGCTGTGCATTCTTGTGTGTGGAATCACTATCCGACATGAGCACAAACTCAGATCTTTTATGGAACAACTATTATACTGTCCTAACACTAGTCCGAGTGGAAGCCAACTGATGCTGAGAAACGATCGCCGACAGCCAAGTTTAGCAGCAGTGAACATTGTTAGTTGGACAAGGTACACACCATACTAGTCTAAAGCATGCAAATTATTGAAGTCATCTGAAAGTTAGTGGTTACACAGACGCTGGGCAAGTGCTTGTGGTTATTACAGACAGTCATTTATTATTATGACTGTAGATTGTATTAAGGGAATGAAATTGGGTTATAAGAATAATGATTAAGCGTACTGTAGCAGGTTCCATATACGCTACTGCTCCACTGTCACATATCCGTAAGATTTCACGAGTTAGGCTACGGTAGTTATAATGTGTGACAAGACAGCATATCTGCCTCCTGTTTTGCAACTAACCGTTTTATTGCAGGAAGCTAATAACCTGATGTGTTTTTGGGTTTATTTGTGCAATTTTTCCATGTCTTATGCTATCTGAAGCGAGACGACGAGTCTATCAGCAGTATCTTCAGCCCGTAAGACATATCGACCACCCACATTGGTAGCTGGAATGACAAGAGGCAGTTTCATACGACAATCACAGATAATTGCCAGCCGAGAGCACTTCAAGATAACACTTTCGGTGAGCAAGTTAACTTGTGGCAAAATACCGTAGTAAAAATATCAAGATTTAACAACTGCCAAAAAGAGACATATATGAAACTAAATTTCCCCACTTAACACACTGAAAAAACGAAATACGATTTGCTATTCATGCATACACGACGGTTTCTACAAATAATGTTTAAATATTTTGTATTGTAACCTACAATACTAACGACTTTCGGCAAAACGAAACCACTTCATTGTTAGAGAAGAATTTCATATGTAAAGGTAACCTATAGTGTGAAGGAAACTTTGTAATGAATTTATTCGAGATAATCACTTAAATATCTCCTGGAGTTCATGGTGTTTCCCGATTTATCCGCGGTACTTCACTGAACGGTAAGACAGAATTAAAAATTATATCTCGGATAGAAAAATAAATGAAACGTAACAAGTAGCAGAGTAACACCAGCAACACTGAAGCCACGTATAATTTCAGTGGTAACAAAACGACATTCCAAACATATGATCATGAAATAAATGCAAGAATGAAAAATCGTAACTCTTCAGTCGACTGCTGAGATAAAAAAAAAGCTCGTGTTGACAGAGAATACTATGTAATACAGTCTAACAAACGGAAATTCTGTATCCAACGATAGACGTATCCTAGTATTCAAATACCCAAATAAAGATAAAACTGCAATATATTTGATACGTAAAGGCGAATGCAATTAGAACAGTACCAAAGTTGTTTACCATGCAAATAAAGTCTGTTGCCACTGGAGCTATACACTATATCATGCTATGATCGCGTAATATGCAAAGTTTTTATCTTTGCTCTCGTTCATATACAGTGCCATCGGTAAGGTTCTTTACCGCATTCGCTCGAATGACAAATTCATAACAATATTAAACATACATTTAAAGAAACCATTTTGTCGCAATTATTCGAGATGAAAGGTAAATCGAAAGGCACAGTTACTGTGTAATTAGAGGATAAATAAATGAGCTAAATAAGTTAACTTATTCGAATTGATATTCATAACTGTAATTAACCCTGTTTCAGAAATATTCAAATGAGTCACTGAAGTAATGAATTTCAGTCATCGAAGAAAGAGCATGGCTAACATATATTATACTGGGTAATGCATTGCAATATCAGTCGGGTTGCTTTTATTATTGACTCAAAATACGATCGTTAGATTTCTTACGTGACATCGAACCTACACTTTTCAGTGAATTTTCAGAGACTGACCGTAGCAATACGAATATGTGTCTGTGTATGGACGGAGGGGGGGGGGGGGGAGGTAAGCTAGGTTCTCCTTTCGGAAATACTGTAATCAAATAATTTTCACTAAATTGTTTTCAATTCTCCTACCACTTTTCATAAAACTTTTAAATTTTTCAGTTACACGTAACTCAAAAATTTACGTCTTAGTTGTGGAAGTCGTCACATAAATCAATAATTAACAAATTTTGCGTCTTCAAAAATTTGTTTGCAGGGTGAGAATAATGCACCTCCACCTCCCCGTTGGTAGTACACATTATTTAAACAGCGTTAGTATTTATAAGAGTGTACTGAGAAACATTTCCTTGTTCTGGACCCTGTTAAGACATCGGCACCTCTTTACAAAGTTGTCGGTAATTTAAGTCAACAACAATCAACGAATTTCTTTTCAAATCTTTTTTAAGATGGGCTTAACGTACCCCCCTTCATCTTGGTAATGCGCGTTGTGGAAAATGCGTTGGTGTTGCTATTAGGGTTAAATTCTACAGATATAAACTGTTTTTCACTTCGTACCACCAGATAGGACAAGCAGATACCCCACAATATATTCTGCTTGCCGAATGCGTTCATACGCGAAATATAAAACGATTGCTATGTAATGCTCGCACAGTGTTCTCCGAATACAGGTTGGGTAAATATATCCAAAGAGGGTTTTGTCGGAAATACGTGGCTTTTATTACAGGGATTCATATTTAACTGCTTGTGTCAAAAATTCCCAGCCAGCATAACAATGATATAAAAGTCATTACGTACTCTTTGGGAGTGGTAATCTGAAAAACTGCTCATTTTATTATTTATCTCCAAGTCCACACTGAATTATGGGGTGGTAAATAGTCATAACCGATGAGTTATAAATATGTCTTACTCTTTAGTATCACTATTAGGTTTGAAAAAATCTGCAGTAAATCATCAGCGTCAAATTCTGTTAGTAACATCTGCAGCCACTTCAGTTTCAGTTTCAGGACTTTCATAAAATGCTTCTTCCAGCATACTCAAACAGTCTACGCTAACAGTTGCATCTGTGCTAAAAGTTTCACCCACTAGTCCGCTTAACACTGTTGCTCAGACCGCCATTGGCTACTGTGGTAGTGTTTGAAATGGTAGAATTAGCAGCTACGTCATCAACATCAGAGTCTTCTCCAAATTCTGAACCTTCTGGGTGCTCTTCTTTACCTTTTCCCCAGTAATTCATTACAAGATCAGCCGGATCTCATCCGCCATTGACCTGTGTCACTTCCACGATATCTTCCCTATATATTCAAGAGAAACACTAAGGGATGTTAGCATAATCAGTGTAGATAGGAAAACCAGGCAAAAATGTGGTACTATAACGCCCATTACATACACGTGTATTAACCGTTTTCATCATGTAGCATGTTTTCAGTACCTATGCTACAAGCCCACAGTCAGCCGAAATAATTTATGATATGTCAGTGGCAAAATATGCGAGATAATTTGTGAAACAATGTCATCTGCAAAGTTCATTCTTCATTAAAGGCAGCATCTCATAACTTATTATCAGTACAGTTGTGTGTAACTGGGAACTGAGTTCACAACTTATTTGGTACCATACACGGAGCGGGAGGAAATTTGCAGTAAATATACTTACACAAGACTCAACTATTGATTTCACACTTTATAATGCAGGAAACTGTGAATCGCACGCACCGCCATTTATATCAGATGATGTGAGAAGAGTGAATCTAAAGGCGTGAAATGCTAGCTGAACACAGCTCTGAAGCTGAGTGCCTCGAACACCATCCAACGTTAAATGTTAATACCATTGAAAGGTCTCTGTTGGATTCCTTTCATGTTTAATTTCTTAAATCTGTTGCCATTTATGGAATAAATTCCTCTTCTAAATGTACTGTGGCGTTTCTGACTATCTGGGAGGAGACTGAGCAGTGGAACGTGTTACTTTTACACATAAACAAGAACGATCTGTCACACTACTACACTTTAAAGCACAGTTTATATGTAATTCTTATATGTAATTCATGTCACACAGTCTCATACGGAACCTACATCCGCTTTCTTTTATATACTGTATATGATAAGATACTGTCATCCCCCTTCCCTTTTGTGTGAGAGGATGAATGAGCATATGTATTTTTAATTGCATGCTTGAGAGTAGCAGACAAGGCTGTCTGCTAGAGAACAGTAGGACCAACGTCGGAACAGGTAGCTACGCTTCCTAAAAGCAAAGAGGTTTCTAACCTTAGTATGGTCCTGTCCGTCCGTTGTCATGTTGGTATAGGAAGCTGCCCCTCTGGCCACTTCCGTTGGTCTTTGTGAGCCACCCTCGGGAAGCACGCTCGGAAGTAGGGCAGTTGCAGTGTGGCCGTGGCGAGCGTCTGAAGTGGTAAGATCTCCGGCTAAGCGCGTGTCTGTAAAGTCTGTAGGACAATGGATTTCTTAAGTTCAGCCTAACTGAAAATTTAATCACCTTGATTTCAGGTTTAGCTCTAAAATATCTAATGCTATCTTAAAGTGCAGCGGAGTGTAATTCTCGTGTTAAATTCAGATTATTTTGCGGTAGTTGCTTTGTTACTACTTTGTGAGTAAAGTGGAACCACGTGTTGATCAGTAACTCTAACTAAGTTCATCAATCTTAAATGCGAATGCTTGTGTGATTATAACGTCTCGTCTTGACTATATTTTCAATATAGCAACTTTTCTTTATGTTCAGCCCACGTGTGGTATACTTTGCGAGACCACTACCACGTGCTTATATAACTGTTTGACCCATCAGGTTAATAGTAAGACGTTAGTAACCAGTTCAAGGTTTTTCTTTTGTCAATTGCTTTTCGATCTAATTTATTTTAATTATCAAAATTATTGTGGAGTTGTACGCTTTGTGTAAACCAAGTTGACCACGTGAAGCATGTGGTGTAATCATCAAAGTAGCCCTCAGCTATTCTTTTTGCGAAGATTTCACAAAGAGTTAATATGAATTTAGTATACCAGTGTGTGGTAATTACATGACGGACAGGATTGTGGTATGAACGTGATTTCTTTGGGTGAAAACTGAATCTGTTGGTTGTGGTTAATTTCTTCTTGCTTATGTTTCAATGTTCTTCGTGTGTTATTTTATGAATGCAGTGTTGTATGCAGGCTCCCAATCTTGGCTCCATATTTTATGTGTTCCGTAAGATTACAATCTCACATTCTTTTCAATCGTAAATAAGGCACCAGCTCAGTTATAACTCACGTATAATATGCTGAAATTTCAATGAGCAATCTTAAAATAAATTTCCAAATATAAACTGATTTCTTTCTTTTTATTTAAATTCTCCTTTTTATATATATATTTTACCGGTTTTGTATGACTATTAAAAGATTATCATTAATGTTAGTCTGCTAAATATCTGATGAAACAGTTGCCCAGTAATCCACGGTTAACGTCCCCAGACAGATCACGGCTTTTAACCCACTTTCATTGTCAATTAGCACCGATTTCAGTATACCAAAATTAAAGTAACAATATTACACCTCAGCTAAGAAAATTAGAGTTACAATATTACACATCAGCATACCAAATTAAAGTAACAACGTTACACCATTACTAATATATCCGTTGGTATCTCAAGCCTCCCGACTTACAAACCCTTAAGCGCTATACGCACTAATCACAGGAACTGTTGTGAATACATTAATACCATGGAATCGATAGTCAGTTGTAAATAAAGTAATAAACAGGGCCAGTTATATACGACTGACACTTAGGTTCTCCGACCTCCTCTGTTACATTTTCGTATATGAAATACCGATGTGTCATACTCTTAACAGAAGGCCTGTAGTGACTACTTGATAGGGACTCTAATTGCTGGAGCAATACTCTTGAATTTGGCACACTTGCATCTAGCATGCTGTTCCCTTTAAACATTCACTTCATTTTGTCAAAGCCCTCCCAACTAGCCTTAGTCTTCCAGTCATCACACTGCCGCGCTTGGTAGCCGTGCCATCTGAGGCGCCTTGCCACGTTTCGGGTAACTCCCACCGTCGGAGGTTCGAGTCCTCCCTCGGGCATGGGTGTGTGTGTTGTCCTTGACCTTAGCGTAAGTTAGATTAAGTAGTGTGTGAGCCTAAGGACCGATGTTCTCAGCAGTTTGGTCCCATAGAAACTTACTACAAATATCCAAATTTTAACACGCACACTCCACCGTGCACCATCAGTGGCTCACACTAGACTTTGCCATGGGGCGGCACGTACCACCGGTAGCTCACGCTCAGCTCTAACAAGTGTGCTATCAGGTATACAGCAACGTGTCATGCATTGGCTGCCACCCAGGCACAGCAAACAGCCCTGAATACAACTTTCTGTGAACCTTCAACGAGAGAGCTTTCTGAGAAAATGACTCATAACTTGTGATTAATTTAGTGTAAAACTATTTTGTGTTATCTCTCGTTACTTACAAGCGAAAGTTCAATACATTAAAATAATTGCCCAAGGCCGTTTGAAACCGGCCACATCCACATAGCGAGAAACAGAGTTTGCTGCGCAGGCGTGAACGGTTAGTGCTAATTTAACATATTTTCCCATTTTATGTCGGCTATAAGAATTACTTAAATGATATGTTCTAGATGTGAACCACTAATCTATTAATAGGATACTATCGAATTCTCTCAAGACCTTGTATTGCCTTTAGAGCTACCACTAATCTCTACTCGTTCCTTACTAAGATCCTTCGACGATACCTTCCTGTGGACACCTACAGCGTCGGCAAACAATTTAGTAGTAATGTTTATCACGCTGGGTGTTTCCGTAAGAGCGTGCCTGGGGTTGGAGAAGCCAGCTTAAGGAGATAGTTGAGGTAAAATCACATTACTGTGTACTTTTTTATTTACGTTACTTACAGGTGACTGCAAATACCATCACTGACACAATGAAGGTACCATATGCACTGTATCTTATAAAATTTACTGAAACTGACGGCCATCAACCTCAATGCAAGCATGATATCAGCGAACAAGATTCTGAAGCACCCTGACTATCATCTCTGTTGTTTCGAATCGCATCACGGGCAGCTACAATTCTTGCAACTAACTCCATCTACAGTACCCACTGAGGTCTCATACACAAGTGACGTTAGGCATCCCCCTAGGAAATAAACAAGGGGATTCAGGTCACGTGACCTTGCAGGCCATGGAAGAGGACCTCCCGTTCCAATCAGCGACCAGAAAATACAGCGTTGAGTTGGTTGCCGACACCCACACTGAAGTGAACCGGTGCATCGTCATGTTGTATCCACATTCTGTCACGAACAGCAGAGGGTACTTTCTCCAACAACTGAGGAAGAACTCTTTCCACGAACCTCAAATACAGGTGACCACGTAGACGGTCCGGTAGAACAGACGTGCATAATGACTTCTTAGTGATCGGTCTCGTACTCCATATTTCCTTGAAGGAAATAAAGAATGTACATGTAAATAAGCAGCACAGTACGTATAATCTTATGTTAGTTGTAAATAAACTGGAAAACAGTAATACTACTTCCATGTCTCTGTAAAATGCCTTTTCCGACCCCAGCTTCCTTACCTCAAGTTGTTCAGTGGAGGTTTCTCCATATTTCTGTTATATTTTTGCACATTCTTACGAAAACACCCTGTATATGTCCAAAACATATCGGACCAAGCCATCGATAAAAGATTGAGGACAGAAGAGCACACTGAAGTCCATAGTAAATGTCTTTAGGTCGATAATGGAAATCACTTCGTCTGATTTCTACCTATGAACAGGAAACCTTTCGCTGTGCTCTGTGAGCCTGTGCACATAACTCTGTTAACAGTTTATTGTAAACCATAGTGACGACCACTCAAAGCCTGCTATCCAACTCCGTCCCATTTACTTGCACACATAACTGCATCATGAAGAACACCAACAGCATGACTGTACTTCATTGTTAAAAACACAGTGACCGACCTACACCCAAAGACCATGGCCGCAACGCAACGGAATCTAAGGGATTGGCCTTTTGGACTATCTTCGTAATACCTACTTGTCGGCCACCACTAAATTCATGAAGAGCTGAAACGTAGGGGGAGGGGGTGGGTCCGAAATGCTGCTATATATGCTTGAAGAAAACTGAGTACAAAAGAATTAAAAAGAATTAAGAACTGTAGTAAACACGGAACAACAAAGTATCCACTAAAAAAAAAAAAAAAAAAAGATAGACCGTTCGCCGGGTGCAAGTCTTTCGATTTGACGCCACTTCGGTGACTTGAGCGTCGATGCGGATGAAATGATGATGATAAGGAAAACAAAACACCCAATCCCTTAGTGGAGAAAATCTCCGACCCAGCCGGGAATCGAACCCTGGCCCTTACGATTGACGTTCTGTCGCACTGACCACTTTTTTTATTTTTTCATCTTATTTTTTATTTATTTATTTATTTATTTTGCGTTTTGTTCGTTGTTGATCATTGTGTTTGGTCGTTGCGGACGTCACATAACATCCGGTCAAGTTCGTTTGTTGCTCCTCCCACTCAGTTTTTTTTTATTACAAAGGCCAATCAGCTCTCTGCCCGAACACGCTGAGCTATCGTGCCGGCTACCACTCAGCTACCTGGGGCGGACGGCATAGGCAGTGAAATGCGCGGTTCAGCAAACTACTTTGATAGTATAGTCCCACTCAGAATGGAACGATTTTATGGACCAGAGATACAGTGCTGCTCGCTGACAGGGTGTGAAAATTACATTATCGGTGCTGTTGAGTCATTGTTTGACGTGGAGTCTCAACACAGTTAATTCGCTCTTACATATAGGTGAGGCAAAACATCGGGATCACGTCCCAACACTAGACTGAATACCTTCTGATCGTGCAGAGGGCAGAAGATGGGGATGGGTTAAAAAAAAGTATATACACTGTCCAGTCACATTAGAGTATGAGTAAGAACAACCTTTTGCAGCGCAGACCACTGCGAGACACGCTGGAAGTGAGACACTGAGGTTGAGGTAGGTGCCGACACACACCACAAGCTGTGACACGTAGCATTGTCGTAGTGGTGGATACCGTCGTTCCGAGGAACAACAAACTGCACGTAAAGGCGGGCATGGTCCCCAAGTATACATGCATACTTGTGATGATTCATAGTGCCTTCCAGAATGACGAGATCACCCAGTCTGGATCCTTCCGACGATTGTCGCAAGGTGTTTGCTTTCAGACGCCAATGGCCATCTACAGTCGTCATTAATTTGAAAAGGCACCTGTCGTCACTCGGTGGACGTCTAATTGTCGTACCAACGTGCCAATTCCAGGCTTGGTTGCCGATGAATGGCTGTCAGCATGGGGAATGAAGCAGGCGCATGCTGCGGATATTCGCTGAATGGTCGTTGAGGAGACGTTGTTGATAGCCCATTGGTCGATGTATGTGGTCAGTTGCTCAACAGTTGCACGTATATTTGCCCGTATACAATTCCGCCGTCGTCGTTTGCGTCTATCATCTACGGTCCATTGTGTACCACATTGGCCTCGGCTCCGATTTTGAATAGCGCCGTTTTGCACATCGTCAGTGTACTTTATCCACGATGGCACACGAACAGTTTACAAACTGCTGTTTTTTGCCGATTCGGAAACGTTTCCACATTTGGCCCAAAGACAATGATCATCCACTTTTGGACGTCAGATAAATCGCTGCGTTTCCACATTATGCAATTATATACCCTCCACAGTTACTGCTGCGAACGCCAAATAATCACAACCTAACAGAAGAACAGAGTTATTACGGGAGGTACCACAGACCAGTTCAGCAGCACGGAGTGGCCGCGCAGTTAGAGGCGCCATGTCACGAATCGCGCGGCCCCTCCCGCCGGAGGTTCGAATCCTCCCTCGGGCATGGGTGTGTGTGTTGTTCTTAGCATAGGTTAGTTTAAGTTAGATGAAGTAGTGTGTAAGTCTAGGGACCGATGACCACAGCAGTTTGGTCCCTTAGGAATTCACACATTTTGAGACTTTTTCAGAAAAGAGGACGACGGTTCATAACACTTTGATTGTATCTAAATTATTGACATGGTGCATGGACTGTAAGTAGCTTTCATTTGAATCTGAACTCAGTCCCCAAACACATTGAGGTTGCATATAAAAAGGAAGCACATTAAATAACATAAACAGTTATAATGTTTCTGTTGGGCCAAGACATTTATTATTTTCAGGCAGGGACCATTATAAGCAGATTATACTTGGCGCCAAGTACGAGAACCATTTAGATACAGATTTTCAATTGATTTGTACATTATCGCCACGTAACTATGATTCCCAGAGATAACAATTGTGATCGCAATATTTGCTTCCGATTGACCGATTAAGCGAAAGCTTATACGTAATGATATTAGTTGGCGACCAAGCAAGGGACTTCCCCGCCGCATCACAGAACGAGGATGCTGGATGCTTACCTGCTCTTCATTGGAAGAAAAGCGGCGGTCTACATCTACATCTACATCTACATTTATACTCCGCAAGTCACCCAACGGTGTGTGCCGGAGGGCACTTTACGTGCCACTGTCATTACCTCCCTTTCCTGTTCCACTCGCGTATGGTTCGCAGGAAGAACGACTGCCGGAAAGCCTCCGTGCGCCCTCGAATCTCTCTAATTTTACAATCGTGATCTCCTCGGGAGGTTTAAGTAGGGGGAAGCAATATATTCAATACCTCATCCAGAAAAGCGCCCTCTCGAAACCTGGACAGCAAGTTACAGCGTGATGCAGAGCGCCTCTCTTGCAGAGTCTGCCACTTGAGTTTGCTAAACATCTCCGTAACGCTATCACGCTTACCAAATAACCCTGTGACGAAACGCGCCGATATTCTTTGGATCTTCTCTGTCTCCTCTGTCAACCCGACCTGGTACGGATCACACACTGATGAGCAATACTCAAGTATTGGTTGAACGACTGTTTTGTAAGCCACCTCCTTCGTTGATGGACTACATTTTCTAAGGACTCCCCCAATGAATCTCAACCTGGCACCCGCCTTACCAACAATTAATTTTATATGATCATTCCACTTCAAATCGTTCTGCACGCATAGTCCCAGATATTTTACAGAAGTAACTGCTACCAGTGTTTGTTCCGCTATCATATAATCATACAATAAAGGATCCTTCTTTCTATGTATTCGCAATACATTACATTTGTCTATGTTAAGGGTCAGTTGCCACTCCCTGCACCAAGTGCCTTTCCGCTGCAGATCTTCCTGCATTTCGCTGCAATTTCCTAATGCTGCAACTTTTCTGTTTACTACAGCATCATCCGCGAAAAGCCGCATGGAACTCCCGACACTATCTACTAGGTCATTTACATATATTGTGAAAAGCAATGGTCCTATAACACTCCCTTCTGGCACGCCAGGGTTACTTTAACGTCTGTAGACGTCTCTCCATTGAGAACAACATGCTGTGTTCTGTTTGCTAAAAACTCTTCAATCCAGCCACACAGCTGGTCTGATATTCTGTAGGTTCTTACTTTGTTTATCAGACGACAGTGCGGAACTGTATCGAACGCCTTCAGGAAGTCAAAGAAAATGGCATCTACCTGGGAGCCTGTATCAAATATTTTCTGGGTCTCATGAACAAATAAAGCGATTTGGATCTCACACGATCGCTGTTTCCGGAATCCATGTTGATTCCTACAGAATAGATTCTGGGTTTCCAGAAATGACATGATACGTGAGCAAAAAACATGTTCTAAAATTCTACAACAGATCGACGTCAGAGATATAGGTCTATTGTTTTGCGCATCTGCTCGACGACCCTTCTTGAAGACTGGGACTACCTGTGCTCTTTTCCAATCATTTTGAACCTTCCGTTTCTCTAGAGACTTGCGGTACACGGCTGTTAGAAGGGGGGCAAGTTCTTTCGCGTACTCTGTGTAGAATCGAATTGGTATCCCGTCAGGTCCAGTGGACTTTCCTCTGTTGAATGATTTCAGTTGCTTTTCTATTCCTTGGACTCTTATTTCGATGTCAGCCATTATTTCATTTGTGCGATGATTTAGAGAACGAACTGCAGTGCGGTCTTCCTCTGTGATACAGCTTTGGAAAACGGTGTTTAGTATTTCAGCTTTACGCGTGTCATCCTCTATTTCAATGCCATCATCATCCCAGAGTGTCTGGATATGATGTTTCGAGCCACTTACTGATTTAGCGTAAGACCAGAACTTCCTAGGATTTTCTGTCAAGTCGGTACATAGAATTTTACTTTCGAATTCACTGAATGCTTCACGAATAGCCCTCCGTACGTTAGCTTTGACATCGTTTAGCTTCTGTTTGTCTGAGAGATTTTGGCTGCATTTAAACTTGCAGTGAAGCTCTCTTTGCTTTCGCAGTAGTTTCCTAACTTTGTTGTTGAACCACGGTGGGTTTTTCCCGTCCCTCACAGTTTTACTCGGCACGCACCTATCTAGAACGCATTTTGCGATTGCCTTGAACTTTTTCCATAAACACTCAGCATTGTCAGTTCCGGAACAGATATTTTCGTTTTGATCTGTTAGGTAGTCTGAAATATGCCTTCTATTACTCTTGCTAAACAGATAAACCTTCCTCCCTCTTTTTATATTCCTATTTACTTCCGTATTCAGGGATGCTGCAACGGCCTTATGATCACTGATTCCCTGTTCTGCGCTTACAGAGTCGAAAAGATCGGGTTTGTTTGTTATCAGTAGGTCCAAGATGTTATCTCCACGAGTCGGTTCTCTGTTTAATTGCTCGAGGTAATTTTCGGATAGTGCAGTCAGTATAATGTCACTCGATGCTCTGTCCCTACCACCCGTCCTAAACATCTGAGTGTCCCAGTCTATATCTAGTAAATTGAAATCTCCACCTAAGACTATAACATGCAGAGAAAATTTATGTGAAATGTATTCCAGATTTTCTCTCAGTTGTTCTGCCACTAATGCTGCTGGGTCGGGAGGACGGTAAAAGGAGCCATTTATTAACCTAGCTCGGTTGTTGAGTGTAACCTCCACCCATAATAATTCACAGGAACTATCCACTTCTACTTCACTACAGGATAAACTACTACTAACAGCGATAAACACGCCACCACCGGTTGCATGCAATCTATCCTTTCTACACACCGTATGTGCCTTTGTCAAAATTTCGGCAGAATTTATCTTTGGCTTCAGCCAGCTTTCCATACCTATAAAGATTTCAGCTTCGGTGCTTTCTATCAGCGCTTGAAGTTCCGGTACTTTACCAACGCAGCTTCGACAGTTTACAATTACAATACCGATTGCTGCTTGGTCCCCGCATGTCGTGACTTTGCCCCGCACCCTTTGAGGCTGTTGCACTTTCTGTACTTGCCCGAGGCCATCTAACCTGGGGCAAAATTCATCAAGACCTGCGGCATATCTGACGACATACAGTAGAATGTTGATGTAGACACAGCTGTGTCATGGCAATTAGCTCAGGAAGTTGTTGAAAATGTGGTTTCGCAGCAGACAGCCCCAACTCGTACAAGCTCGTTCCCATGTTGACCCGGGGAGATTCTCATTTACCACTGCAGTGGGAACGGGACGAACTATAACGGACCGTAGATTAATAGAAACGTGTCTCCTTGTTGGAAGAAAAACGCTTTATGTCACATCAAAGTGACTATCGTTTCGAGAAACACGGTCATCCAGGTGAACGTATGCTCCAAATGTGTACCGTACCAGGGGATGCAGGACGGTGAGGTTGGTGTTATGGAGGGAAATCAACTGGGTTTCCTTGGGAGCAGTTGTAGTAATCAAAGGCACAACGAAAGCTGTGGGCTATGTGAACTGTTGCGGCACAGAATTATATCATGGGTAAATACAAGCTTATCTTAAAATTTTCCCCAGCGGACTCTAAGCCAAGTTACACTAGGCAAGTGCACCTTCTAGCAATCTGAATGACAAATACGCAGAGAGCCGGTACGGCAAAAAATACGGAACATCCTGGAAGCTATTGCTTCACCTTACTCCATCGAGAAGTTTGAATCATTAATTCCGCTACAATACCTCACCAAAGAGGGATCGTTACGCCACTCGGACAGCAAACCACGTTGGAGCAAGGTTGAGTAAATGCTCCGCAAAATCACCGATCTTCCAGCTGACATGGCGGAAAACTACCAAGCTGAAGCACTGAATGCCACTGTTGCATCATTGAGCTGCGTTGAAGAGTGCTGACGAGCCCAGAGAATGACATATGTTGTCATCCTCGACAAGACATAAAATCATTGCCTGAGACAGACAGAATTATATATTTAGGATTTCAAGCCCATCTACAGTGATCCAGCTACGATGCAGACCCTATGACGTGCTGCCTACCATTCGCCAGATGATTTCTGCCTTCGAGATTACTGCCCTCCTGGTTTGTCGAACCTGGTCACTGTGAGCTGCCTACTTCTCATCTGCTGATGTGCCTTGATGAATTTCGCCTCTGGCGAGTCCAGAACTGATGGCTCAAAAAAATGTTCAAATGTGTGTGAAATCTTACGGGACTTAACTGCTAAGATCATCAGTCCCTACGCTTACACACTACTTAACCTAAATTGTCCGAAGGACAAACACACACACCTACGCCCGAGGGAGGACTCGAACCTCCACCGGGACCAGCCGCACAGTCCATGACTGCAGCGCCCTAAGACCGCTCTGCTAATCCCGAGCGGTCAGAACTGTTGGCACCCGGCACACTGTCAACATGTCGCTGAATCCAAGAGGTTTGATAAAGCCTTTAGCAGCTGACTAATATCTGTGAGGCAGACGTGGGCGTCTTAGATCTATCTGCCACAACTCTGCACTGTCAGCTACATGCAGTAAAGTCCTGCTGTAGTTTACTCAGGCAAACCCCATCGATGTACGCCATCGATGTACACGAGAGTGACATTTAAAACGGAGTCGCTGATCTGGTGTTCAACGCCACTGTTGGAACTCTGCCCTGCATGGCGCCATGGTGTCATGTAAGCAGCCGCGACAAAGAAAATGGCCTCAATAATAGAAAGTTGGCGGCGTCAGCGTAACGTTTTTTATAAAATGATATGCAAATTAATTAAACTTAAAAATTAATCACCTCCATCTCCACCCACCCCCGCCCACGACCAGCTCCTCCCCCCCCCTCCCACCCCATGGATGACATTACGTGCTTTCCCAGTTATGCATGTGCCCCAGCCTCCTCATCTCCTTCCCCCCACCTCTTCATCATCAGAGGACTTCCATCTCATGTGTGATGAAACGTGACCATCCTGTTTCGATGCATGCTTCTAAACGAACGAAGATTTATGCGATGTATTCCATTGCCTTGTCGCATCTTCAGTATAAATCGATACTTCAGTTTCATAACTAAGATGATACTAAATTAACGATAGTGTTTGTGAGACACTGCAAGCCCCATGTGTACATCAGCTTGACAGATGTCCTGTGTACAGAGTTAGTGGCAGCATGACGTGTAATTTCATATGTCGGACGCTACTGCTACGTATTTATCTGTTTCCTTTAAAGAGGTATTCTCCGTGACTAATGATCAATTTGTATAGGACTGATGCGAGCATAGTATAATTTCTGAACCATGATCGGATGTGGTGGACGCTATAAATCACTGGAAAGCAACGCTGGAGCGGCCTGAGCTGGCGAGGCGAGCGCATCGCTGTCGTTGCGCGCTTCGCTTACTCGGCCGTTGAGAGCTCGTGAAGAGGTTTTCTGTGCTGTGGGCGCCGCGGAGAGCAGATTGTCGTGCGTTGTTCTTACAACGCGTGCAAATTGTCGTGTTCCGCGCCTCGCAGCATGGGAAAGAAGGGTGCGCAGAGGAAACCTGCCACTACGAAGGGTCCTTCGGTTGTGCAACTCACCGAGTCTGCCGACCATGCGAGGAACTCCCGTGAAGACGAGTCGCGGCCTGCTTCCCCTTTGTACGTCAAGTGCAAAGGCGCGTGGACAGCGCTGTTCGACACCATCACGAATTGCGCTCGGAACGAGGTGGTCTACGAGTCTGTCGATACAGACTCGCTGATCTGCGTTCGAGCTGCAAACGTGGCCGACCACAGGGCGATCAAGGTCGCAGTGGCCGACCACGTCGTCGACGCACCGCCGGCGCGTGATAAGGCACCTTCCGTCGGAAGGATGAAGACGACCAAGGCACTTCTCAGGGGGTTGCCTTGGTGCTGTGACGAGGCAGCGGTCCGGGAAGGGCTGCTGCGAGCCGGGTTTGGTTGCGCAACCGCAAGGTTGCACAACCGGACCAACAGGAAGAGGGCGCCGCTCTATGCCGTGACCGTGCAAACGGTCGACGGCGGGAGTGACATCTTCGACTTGCGGAAGTTGCTGGGCTTCCCGGTTACGACGGAGGCTCTCCCGACCGCCATGGACCCTCAGCCCCAGTGCTTCAGGTGCCAGGGCGAGGGCCATGTTGCGAAGTATTGCCGCAACGCAGCGCGGTGCGTCAAGTGCTCAGGCGAGCACGACAGCCGCGCCTGCGACCGCGGCAGCAACGCTTTGCCGACTTGTGTCCGGTGTGGCGGCCCGCACGTCGCCAGCTGGCGCGGTTGTGCGGCTTTCTCAAGTCGCAGCCGTGCCGGGGGCGGCGAAGCGGCCGCGGTCGCGCGCTGACGCAGCAGCAGAAGAAGAGACGACGTCGGAAGCGGCGTAGGGCGCAGAACAGCCCGGCACAGCTGAGGGGCGGCGCAGCAGCAGACCCACCTGCCTGTGGCAGGGACGACCGCTCGGAAACGGGCAGCCAGGACGCAGCTCGCCCTCCCGTGAAGAAGTGTGACCTCGACCTCGGGGCCGCCGTGAAGGAGGCCACAGCAGCCCTCAAAGCCGTCATGGCGGCGGAGAGGGCTGCCTTCGCAGCCGCCGTGGCTGCAGAGAAGGAAGAGGCCTTGAGGCAACTGCGTGCAGTCTTCGCCCAAGGCCTCAGCGCAGTCGTACCTGCGCCTGTCCCAGCGGTTGCCCCAGCAGCACCGCAGGTGAAAGGTGCAAAAGCCAATAGGGCAGTCTTCATCGCACAAGCGTCGCCAAGCTGCCGCGCCGAACTTTTATGTTACAGGGAGTAAGCCACTGCCGCCGGCCCAGGAGACTACAAGCGAGCCCAGCCGCAGCACCGGACTGACCCAGCTAACGACCACGCAGTACATAGGTAACGTTGCACGATACCTCACGCTAACCACCCCTCACCTTGCATACTCTGTCGCAGCTAGCAAGCCGCTACTGCCCTTACTACCCGTCCTACTGTCGCAGAGGTTTTTTTCCCTTGGCGCTGGCCTTGGCACTTTTTTTCCTCTGCTCTTACAACCGCTACCCTTCGATCGTTTTCGACCACTTCTATCTCCTGATGGACCATGTTAATGAGTAGTCTTACCCAGACGCATGGATAACATCACAGCCTGCATCCTGTGACGCCTGATTCAAAAACTAACATGTTTACGGAGGTGACAGTAGAACTTTTGGTTTGGTCACCACGTTGGTGTGGGCGTGGAGGGGCCCCATCCTTTATTATTTTTGCTGTGCGCGTATCACGCAGAATCGATGTTTAAGTAAGTGTTTTTTTTCATTTTACAGTTTGCTACCGTAGTCTATCGCAGGGAAACCTGCCAGAAGGATATATGTCATATGCAGGAAATATTTCTTACAGCGGAATTCTAACAGCAGTGCATTTCACATGACTGATAGGTCAGAAACTGAAGCGATCTAACATTATAGTCTGCTTTAAGTGCAGAACCATGTAGCCTTAGGAGTGTGTTTTTGTTCCCTCTTACCAATACCCTCCTGGTACTGATCCCAGACCTTAGAACAGTACTTTAAAATTGATATCGTAGTTGATTTACGTGAAATGCTTCGAACTCCATCCGTCTGGAGCTCCACCATGCACGACAACCACCCGTTTCTTGTTCTTCTTAACCGTCTGCTATTACATCACAGCCCTTTGAAATGTACTACTATACACCGATAAGAGGTGCTACCCTCCTTGACGTCGGCATGTCTAGAGAAATCTTGTGCACTTGGATGTGCGAGAACTCGGCAAGCTCCATTTATTCAGGAGATGCGAGAATGCTCTGTGACTCCCATCCGCATAGAGATAGATCGTAAATTGTGTACTATGCTCGAAGTGCTAGAAATATGTAGGGCACTGTCTGTATACTTTGATGATGTACATGTTCGAGAATTAACAGTGAATGGACATACTGCACAGTCATCTGTCCACATTCACAATGACACTCGCAAGGTAAGTAAGGGACGGTTTAGCGACTATATGGAAATTGGAAAACATGCTGTCACATCAGTGGTCGGTGTCGAAATTACTGTAAAATTCCTAAAATTGTTCGCACTATTAACTATGAGGGTGATTATTACAGTACATCGATGGTGTCTTTTCCACCCCATCCATCCACTGGTACGCTGTTGGTTACCACATAATGATTGACTGACATCGCTTGTTTGAGATGGAGAAAGAGTTTTGGTGGAGGGGCGACACCTTCTGGGACATCATGAATGTTGCGCAATACAATAAAAGTAATGTAAACAATCCGAAAAGTTAATAGCATGTCAGTAGTGATGCTAAAATAATAATATGTTAAGTTTCAGTTTAGTAACTTTAACAAATTTCGAAATTTGGATGTTTTACATAAAAATCATCAGCGCAACAGGAAGGAGCTAGAAATTTATATTCAGATTCCTTTTTCATTGTAGTTTAATGGAAACAGCATGTTGGATCTCACAAAGTAATTTTTGGTTGAAATTAATGATTTTCTGTTTTTGTGTCCTAAAAGTATGGAAGTAAGATAGATTAAGTAAGTGATCAGATAAAGCTGGGATGTTTAGATTTAGGTAGAATGGCGATATGCTGTAATAACAAATATGTGAGAAGTTTCCAAAAGGTAACTATAAAACTATAGCTGTAGCGTCTCTCCAAAAGGCAAGTTCAGAGCTCATCTACTGCGTGCAGTGCAACTAAAATAATTCTCTCGCCAAACGTATGTAACCCAGCCACATCAGAGTTTTATTACAGATACTTACCTGTGTACTGATAGCACAGTTAAATTGAGAGCTTCATTGCCCTTCTGCGAATGAAGCAATTAATTATTTAATAGTTTGAAGAGATGCTTTACTAGCCCAAGCGGCTAGTTAGGTAGGCAAACTTTGTTGGCTGCGCCTTTGCCGGTCTGCACCGGACTATATAAATAAGAGCGCCGCGCACTAGAGACAGGCCCCAGTTCTCTTCTAGATTCGTATCAGCGCGCAGTCCGTGTCGGAAGCCGCGTTGTGTTTGTGCAGTTGCAAGGAACAAAAAAATGGTTCAAATGGCTCTGAGCACTATGGGACTTAACATCTGTGGTCATCAGTCCCTTAGAACTTAGAACTACTTAAACCTAACTAACCTAAGGACATCACACACATCCATGCCCGAGGCAGGATTCGAACCTGCGACCGTAGCGGTCACGCGGTTCCAGACTGAAGCGCCTAGAACCGCACGGCCACTCCGGCCGGATGCAAGGAACAACCTTTGATGTCTTATTATGTATCGACTCCAGTGATTTATTCTCAGTTTGCGTATGTCGTATTTTCACATGTCGCCGCAGGACAGACATACTATCATTACTGGCATGGCGTTTGATGAGTATTAACATAGAATTTTGGCGACCATTCACTTTGAACATTTACATCGATAACGACTATTGAACAGTTTCGTTATCTAGGGAAAATAGGATCCGGGCAATAGACTCTGAACAGCTGTGATAGTACAATAGCTAATAGGGTAAACTTTTGTCTGGAACTTTAAGCTCTATCGTTTTCAGAATATAGTGAAAATTGCTATAGTAAACTACATTTTCTATGAATCCCATCCTAAATCCTCAGCGTAATTAACTTCAATGATCAATAACTTTATTTCTCCATCAAAGTGGGCACAGTGATCTTTAATTACAGGCGTCTCGTTTTTTTTACTCACTTTCTGTTTGCCAACATTGTAGTTAGAGAGCCTGTGTTGAGAACGGCAATACAGTAGAAATAAAAGTTACCACCCACCGCCCGACAAGCAGTTTGGAGACTCCCCACAATGCAATGAAACTCTTCCAGTTTCCTTATGTTGTAGCTGTCTTTTATTTAAAATCATCAAGTGTGTGTGGCATCTTATGGTAGCATCAGCAGCAACATGATTTGTACCATGCGATGTCTAGTTTTCTGTGAGAAGCAATGGATCAGAATGTGTTAATGGCAGTTTAGAACCGGACACAGACCTCGAAGTCGTGGCGGGAAAAAACAAAATCTATGGCTGTGTACAAAGCGTGTTACAGAAGAAAAAAACAATGTTTCCAACAACGACACAGTGTCACAGGGAGCGTTTCTTGCAACTTATTGTATAGTTTGTGGGCTACGGTCATTTTCATACAGCACAGTCGATGCAACTATGCACTGGTCCGTGCGATGGGTCAATGCTTTTATATTTAATAGGATCGTTACATGTGCTCGATGCCGGCACGCAGATAGTTCGTAATTTTTCTCTGCTGGATGGTACAGAACAGCGATAATAAAATGTTTGGGTGGTAGACATGAATGGAATGTGAGGAACGTATATCTGCTTTGATGCTGAGTCTCGCTAACTTTCCCACCAAGAAACGCCACTGTAACCAGCCGTCCTGTCTTCGTGTTGCCTGAGCAGGCTTCATTTGACACTAACTTTACACATCGTACTCGGTTATTGGAGCTACGAGAACATGTTCCCACTTCCACCGAGCGGTCGAAACACGCTCCTATAGCATTAACTCAGCTTACTCGGTTTTTAAACAGGTTGCATAATGTGGTGGATATTGCTCTCTCCAACTTCTGGGTAATATTGCTAAAATTGATCTCGCTATCAACTGCAGTGTGTATTACAGCAATCACCCCACATCAACGGCATCTTTCCAATCCCGACCGTCCATTGGGTACACTGTTGATTACCGCATAATGATTGGCTGACACCACTCCAGTGAGATGGAGGGAACCTTGGCGGAACAGTGGATATCTGCCTCTTGTCACTGTGGAACATGGGATTAAATGTAGTGGTCATTACCATAACGCAGTTGTCCGGAAGCGTTGCTTATTCGTACAGACTTGTCCTATTTACATATGCTGTGATACCATACACATGTTTTTATTTTTATTTTTTTCACCATTTAGTTAACAGTACTTCTTTTTATTTGTGCTACACAAGGCATGTTGTGAACAGCATCCCCTGGCGATGGGCAACACCGGAACAGAAACCATGTAGATGACTGCAAAATGAAGGAACAACGCTTTTCGAAATGGAGAACCGAGACATCCGCTACCCTTCGATGGGAAGATGTGACTACTGGCCAGGTAATCACCTTTGAATAGTTGTTGGAAGGACTCTACAATACCGCAGACTCTTCCAGTTTCCATATTTTACGATGTCTCCTCATTTTTGTCAATGAGTAACTTCGCATGTGTTTTATTTCTATCAGCCTGTGGTGTGGTAGCTGTACAGTTTATGCCATTCACTGTTCAGCTTTTTCTGTGAGCCAGATGATCGAAGTTTGTTAATGTCAGTTTAGCAGCAGCTGGCGTGGGTGTCTAAGTCATGGTAGAAAAAACAATGTGTATGGTGGTGTATACCGATTGGATGCGTTACAACCGAAGAAACAATATATTAACCTGCTTATGAAGGAGAAATGTGATTGATAGTCTGTAGGATACGGTCATCCTACAGTACAGGTGACGAAACCTTACACCAGTCTGTGGAAGCGACTTCGATCACGAACCGGGTGCTCCAATGAACCAATACCTGAATATTTAACAGAACCGCCACATATGTTTGAGTAATAGACATGTATGCACCCTGAGAGACCAACAGTGACTAATTTCGAGATATGAGAGTGCCACGAATATGATTAGCTGGTGGCTGTAATCATTAAAGACGTCTCTACAGGATCCAATGCAAGTAAGTGGTTGAATGGCTAGACTTGATTCCAAATTGCAAACAGCATTTCTACCATAAAACATTGGACTACCAGAGGCTCGTGTGTGTACGTGTACACTCAAGACCACCTTTCATGCAGGGTGACGGTAACGTAGTTGCGACGATCGTCTTTTTAATAGCACAGTCCTTACGAGACATGTATGTTGTAGGCTGTAGAATCCCTCTGTGGTCAGCTTCAGATGTCATTTCTCAGTAATGTTCTTCGAAAAGAGCATTGTGTTCCCTCCACGGATACCGATTTGACCTACCTGGTGAGTGTAATCCGACTACTGAAAAAAAAAACAAAAAACAAAAATTACTCGAACCGGTAGTTTTCTCATCAGAATATTCGAATGTTTTGTTTTCCTATTTTGTGCTGGGTGGGTATGTCTCTGCTGGTCATTTGTTATCGGTGGCGATCCACTTCTCTGGACATCACTAAATAATGAGAATGTGCTCATAAAACTACATGGAAATGGTAAACAGTCCAGCGCAGAACGGTGGGCGAGTTTTCTACAGTATTGTGAGTCTCCCTCGATCCCATCTGCAGCATCCTACATGACGTTAAACAAAAGTGTTTTCCATCGCGGAGCGAGAGGCCTATTGGTGATGTTGGGGGCCTGTCTAGTCTATGACAGCTCGTCGCCGCAAGAGCGCCCCCTAACCATTAGGGAAGACTGTGTCACTATGCTTTAGACGACCAACATGGACTCGGCAGCGCCGTTCTTTTATCTCGTATTGTTTTGTTAATTATACCTGCTTTTGTGTTGGCGGAGAACATCGCCTCAAGGTGGACAGCGGTCAGCACGTGTCAAACGGTTCAAATAGCTCTGAGCACTATGCGACTTAACTTCTGAGGTCATCAGTTGCCTAGAACTTACTATTAATTAAACCTAACTAACCGAAGGACATCACACACATCCATGCCCGAGGCAGGATTCGAACCTGCGACCGTAGCGGTCGCTCGGTTCCAGACTGTAGCGCCTTTTCGATGTGTAATTAGAACTGAGACGCAATTTTTCCATCAGCTGAGATGGCATGTATTGGTTTCAGTTATCTGGACTATAGGGTGATTTTTAATAGGCGTCTGTAGTAAACTCTGACGTCTAAGAACGATAGATACTGTATGCTTGCAGGTAATATACTTTTTAAACTCCTCTCTGTCAAACACCAGCATCTCGTTGGTTGAACATGTTTCCTGCCAAAAAGAATAAAGATAGTACTTTATACCACTGCCTTCTTCCCCCCAGCTTGTAGGCATAGGATAGAGTTTGAGTGTTTCTGTAATTAGTTCCGAGTGGTATTGAGACCTCCCCATGAACCATGAACCTTGCCGTTGGTGGGGAGGCTTGCGTGCCTCAGCGATACAGATAGCCGTACCGTAGGTACCACCACAACGGAGGGGTATCTGTTGAGAGGCCAGACAAACGTGTGGTTCCTGAAGAGGGGCAGCAGCCTTTTCAGTAGTTGCAAGGGCAACAGTCTGAATGATTGACTGATCTGGCCTTGTAACAATAACCAAAACGGCCTTGCTGTGCTGGTACTGCGAACGGCTGAAAGCAAGGGGAAACTACGGCCGTAATTTTTCCCAAGGGCATGCAGCTCTACTGTATGATTAAATGATGATGGCGTCCTCTTGGGTAAAATATTCCGGAGGTAAAATAGTCCCCCATTCGGATCTCCGGGCGGGGACTACTCAAGAGGATGTCGTTATCAGGAAAAAGAAAACTGGCGTTCTACGGATCGGAGCGTGGAATGTCAGATCCCTTAATCGGGCAGGTAGGTTAGAAAATTTAAAAAGGGAAATGGATAGGTTAAAGTTAGATATAGTGGGAATTAGTGAAGTTCGGTGGCAGGAGGAACAAGACTTCTGGTCAGGTGACTACAGGGTTATAAACATAAAGTCAAATAGGGGTAATGCAGGAGTAGGTTTAATAATGAATCGGAAAATAGGAATGCGGGTAAGCTACTACAAACAGCACAGTGAACGCATTATTGTGGCCAAGATAGATACGAAGCCCACACCTACTACAGTAGCACAAGTTTATATGCCAACTAGCTCTGCAGATGACGAAGAAATTGAAGAAATGTATGATGAAATAAAAGAAATTATTCAGATAGTGATAGGAGACGAAAATTTAATAGTCATGGATGACTGGAATTCGAGTGTAGGAAAAGGGAGAGAAGGAAACGTAGTAGGTGAATATGGATTGGGGCTAAGAAATGAAAGAGGAAGCCGCCTGGTAGAATTTTGCACAGAGCACAACTTAATCATAGCTAACACTTGGTTTAAGAATCATGATAGAAGGTTGTATACATGGAAGAACCCTGGAGATACTAAAAGGTATCAGATAGATTATATAATGGTAAGACAGAGTTTTAGGAACCAGGTTTTACATTGTAAGACATTTCCAGGGGCAGATGTGGACTCTGACCACAATCTATTGGTTATGACCTGTAGATTAAAACTGAAGAAACTTCAAAAAGATGGGAATTTAAGGAGATGGGACCTGGATAAACTGAAAGAACCAGAGGTTGTACAGAGTTTCAGGGAGAGCATAAGGGAACAACTGACAGGAATGGGGGAAAGAAATACAGTAGAAGAAGAATGGGTAGCTTTGAGGGATGAAGTAGTGAAGGCAGCAGAGGATCAAGTAGGTAAAAAGACGAGGGCTAGTAGAAATCCTTGGGTAACAGAAGAAATATTGAATTTAATTGATGAAAGGAGAAAATATAAAAATGCAGTAAATGAAGCAGGCAAAAAAGAATACAAACGTCTCAAAAATGAGATCGACAGGAAGTGCAAAATGGCTAAGCAGGGATGGCTAGAGGACAAATGTAAGGATGTAGAGGCTTATCTCACTAGGGGTAAGATAGATACTGCCTACAGGAAAATGAAAGAGACCTTTGGAGATAAGAGAACCACTTGTATGAACATCAAGACCTCAGATGGAAACACAGTTCTAAGCAAAGAAGGGAAAGCAGAAAGGTGGAAGGAGTATATAGAGGGTCTATACAAGGGCGATGCACTTGAGGACAATATTATGGAAATGGGAGAGGATGTAGATGAAGATGAAATGGGCGATACGATACTGCGTGAAGAGTTTGACAGAGCACTGAAAGACCTGAGTCGAAACAAGGCCCCCGGAGTAGACAACATTCCATTGGAACTACTGACGGCCTTGGGAGAGCCAGTCCTGACAAAACTCTACCATATGGTGAGCAAGATGTATTAAACAGGCGAAATACCCTCAGACTTCAAGAAGAATATAATAATTCCAATCCCAAAGAAAGCAGGTGTTGACAGATGTGAAAATTGCCGAACAATCAGCTTAATAAGCCACAGCTGCAAAGTACTAACACGAATTCTTTACAGACGAATGGAAAAACTAGCAGAAGCCGACCTCGGGGAAGATCGGTTTGGATTCCGTAGAAATACTGGAACACGTGAGGCAATACTGACCTTAAGACTTATCTTAGAAGAAAGATTAAGGAAAGGCAAACCTACGTTTCTAGCATTTGTAGACTTAGAGAAAGCTTTTGACAATGTTGACTGGAATACTCTATTTCAAATTCTAAAGGTGGCAGGGGTAAAATACAGGGAGCGAAAGGCTATATACAATTTGTACAGAAACCACATGGCAGTTATAACAGTCGAGGGACATGAAAGGGAAGCAGTGGTTGGGAAGGGAGTAAGACAGGGTTGTAGCCTCTCCCCGATGTTATTCAATCTGTATATTGAGCAAGCAGTAAAGGAAACAAAAGAAAAATTTGGAGTAGGTATTAAAATCCATGGAGAAGAAATAAAAACTTTGAGGTTCGCCGATGACATTGTGATTCTGTCAGAGACAGCAAAGGACTTGGAAGAGCAGTTGAATGGAATGGATGGTGTCTTGAAGGGAGGATATAAGATGAACATCAACAAAAGCAAAACGAGGATAATGGAATGTAGTCGAATTAAGTCGGGTGATGCTGAGGGAATTAGATTAGAAAATGAGACACTTAAAGTAGTAAAGGAGTTTTGCTATTTGGGGAGCAAAATAACTGATGATGGTCGAAGTAGAGAGGATATTAAATGTAGACTGGCAATGGCAAGGATAGCGTTTCTGAAGAAGAGAAATTTGTTAACATCGAGTATAGATTTAAGTGTCAGGAAGTCATTTCTGAAAGTATTTGTATGGAGTGTAGCCATGTATGGAAGTGAAACATGGACGGTAAATAGTTTGGACAAGAAGAGAATAGAAGCTTTTGAAATGTGGTGCTACAGAAGAATGCTGAAGATTAGATGGGTAGATCACGTAACTAATGAGGAAGTATTGAATAGGATTGGGGAGAAGAGAAGTTTGTGGCACAACTTGACCAGAAGAAGGGATCGGTTGGTAGGACATGTTCTGAGGCATCAAGGGATCACCAATTTAGTATTGGAGGGCAGCGTGGAGGGTAAAAATCGTAGGGGGAGACCAAGAGATGAATACACTAAGCAGATTCAGAAGGATGTAGGTTGCAGTAGGTACTGGGAGATGAAGAAGCTTGCACAGGATAGAGTAGCATGGAGAGCTGCATCAAACCAGTCTCAGGACTGAAGACCACAACAACAACAACATGGTATTGAGAAATTTTTTCCCAGCAGTATAACACCAGTTGTATGATAGCATCAGTTTTGCGCTGTATTACACTTCTTGCCGCCTTTGTGTAGCGCTATGTATATGGTTGTGTAGTTAGGATCGATCTTTGTGATTAATTACGTTGTTAGGATCGGTATTTGCCTCAGTTTCCCAACCAAAATAAATAAAGTACACTAAGATAACCTTCTTCTCCCGCATGTTTCCATGTGTTATGGGCTGAACATGGGTCTTACATCAAGTAGAATCAGGGTTTTAGTCCGGAATAAGTCACCACCATTTTTAATTTTCCGTTAATTCCAAGCACCTCAGGTGATTTAATTGTGTTATGGGGTTGCACTTGTGCTTTTCGCCCAGGAGGACCAGGATTCGAGTCACTGATACATTGCGTTTTTTTACGTGCACTGAGTGTTTGTACAGTGCATTATTTTCGGGTGTCTAAGCATTTTGAGCATATTTGCATAGCTTTGCACATACATTATTTCGGTGAACCACGAGTAGTTTGCACGTCTGTATGCTGTGTACTCCATTATTTCGGTAATTTACTAGTTTTTTTTGCGTCTCTGCACATCAGTACGAGTAGTTTGCAGGTCTGTAGACAATTTACTGCGACCTCAAGCACATCAGGGTGAGTGTTTTGTCTCAGCGTAATATATAAACTCTGTGAAACCCATCCCTACATAAATTGTTCGAAAAATAAATAAAGCACACTCCTTCCTCTCTCCAGCAGCCCAGAACGGGCTGAGTCCTTTTCCCGTCATTTTTCCCCTCCAGACCTCCATGTTGGATTACGTCACAGGAGGGACGATGGCACCCTGATGTCGCAGTGCTGTGTACTAGGTCAGTACGACTCCAGACCCAATGGTGAACACACTGGATGGCGTTACTGCCTCAGATTTAGTAAATGAAGACTGTTTAAATAAAGACATACGTCCATCCTGTCCAGCACAGGCTGAGTCTGTAACACCATAGCTGTAATACTCTGCTGATTTATTTTGCGTTTTTGTTTTATTTAATGTTACATCGTTGAGCTTCTGTAAATGTGTTTGAATCGATAACACAGAATTGTACACTCCTTTCCTTGTAAAAACTTTGATGTCATGGTTTGATTCTATGCAGTGCAGTATATCCGTCATTTAAATTCTTTGTCTCAATTGGAGGGAGACAAAAGTTACTGTATATATTTGGAATTTGGGTGAATAATTTTTTTGTGGAAATACAAATATGTGCAAATGTTCTGTTTTATTTAAATGTTTGTTTGCTGTTATGTAAACTGCTGACCTTCGCTTAGGGTTCATAGTTATTTTGTACGTAAAAGGTGTTGTGGTTCCCCTCGGGAACGGAACTGTGTAGCGCGTGCAAATTGTGTTTGGCCTAGGTAGAAAAGGTGGAACTAAGTCAGTCGGGGACGAGCTACCAAACTGTCAACTGCTCATGTAAGAGTTGTATATTGTGCTGGTGCTGAGAGAGGCTTTCCGTGCTGCTGTCCGATGCCTCGGATTGATGGATAAAGAGCTGGAACTATTCTGGAATTGGTATCTATCATCGCCACCAAGAAATGACAGAGTCCACCTACCAACATGCAATCGCCACCATATTGCGCAATCACTGTAATGGAACACTATAGTAATGTACAGTGAAGGAACAGCTTATTGGATGTGTTAGTCTGCTCAAATGTAGTGTAATTTATAGCTGATTTTACGTACCTACCTCGATATTTTTTCCCTATCATAACACCTCTCAGGTTCCTCTCCGTTTGAACTAAAGTGTCCTTACCGAGTGTCCTTATTGAAAGAACGTTAAAGTCTAGTGTTTTAACTGATTAATACCTCTTGAACATAGTAAAAAGAAAGTTAAAGTTAATGTGGCAAGAGAGTGAGCTAAAGTAAATGATGCTTGCTGAAAATGACTTTTCAATTAAAACTGCTTATTAATATGTTGTTGCCAACTTCAAATTTAAAAGTTCTTAAAACTGAGGCTTATAAAGTTTTGCTTAGTAAATGATCACGTTGCTGCCTGTTGTAAATCACAATAGGTGAGTCAGTATCTTACAAATATGTCAATTTTGTGTCTCACTATAGTAAAAGTTCAAAACTGTAATTGTGGAAAGTTATATACTCATGCTTGCTAAGCACTTGTTTCTCTTGTGTATTGAAAGTGCATATTAACGGTGTAATAGGATCCACAGTTTATCCTTTATGCTCTTGATAAATAACAATTAATAGAAAGACCACTACCAATGAACATAGTAACTTCTTTTATTCAAAAGACACTGAGAAGTAACCTGTTAGTGAATTCCATTTAACTTTCATTCTAAATAGAATAGTATTTAGTTGAGAGAGACTTAACCTGTGATCAGTTCATAATTTTGCAGTGAACTACATTTACAATTTTATGACAGCTAGGAAAACGTGTGAAAAGTAATACTGAACCTATATCCAATTTATGATTCTACGGTGAATAGTAATGGTAAAGTTATAACGACCATTCAGTTTCAATAAGCCCTGAAAGTAAAAGTGTGTAGTGTAATAAGGTTATATCTATGCTAATAGCTTGTTCTGATCTGGTAGCTCCAACCTTAACGTGAACATACTGTATTCAGGTGTCAGAGTTCATTGCACTCGCGTGTGGCAAAGTATAGGTTATGTTTGCCCGTTAAAGTTACTCATACTTATTTTCTTAAACAAGAATGTCAAACATTCTCTTGCCTAATTAGGCTGGCGACCGTCTTCTTTATCCTTTGAACAGTGTGGCTAGGTTAAATATTATTTATTACCGTTTAAATATTTAATTATGACTTTCAGTTCCGATAAGCCACCTCCGTTAGGTACAACACGGTCAACATAACAAAATTCCTCTCAGAGGGTAGCACTGCTCTGCTTCTTCATGCTATAACTAAATTACTTGCATAAGAATAATTTCATAATATACGAACTGCCTTCAGCTTTGAGGTTAATGGTATAGTAGTAGCGGACGGTAAGTCCTTCCCTGCCAGTTCCCAGCGGGGGTGGGTTGTGGGGTAGGTGGGGTGGGCACATCAGCACAGCCTCGGGACAACGAAATTCCCTCCAAAATTCGAAATTCCCGCCAGTAGGGTAGCTCGGGCGGAGGGTGGTAGGGGAATGAGAAGGCTGGGGCCCATATGCAGCTGAGAAACTATGTGACGTCATCAGGGGGTTGGAGTTGGTGAGGGTGGGGGTGATTAACTGATCAATTTACTTAATTTACATATCAGTTTGATATCAAAATTGCACTGACGCTGCCAATTCCCTACTACTAAAAATCATCTGAGCTGCATGAGTCAGCACATTCTAAGGCTGCATCTGCACCACTGCCTTGGCCACGGCCGCAGAGAAGATGATTCTGTTGTATCATTTACGGCGAATAAATGTATGACTTGCAAATGTTATTTCACTATTGCACAGAGCGCCATCTGGCCTTCAGCACCGTAATTCACACTTCCCCATCAATAAACGATAAGGGTCACATCCCAGGTCCTTTCAAATTGGAGTCAGAACTGGTTACATCGGCTGCGGCCGCCGTAGTGTAACCATTCTTTCAGCATTGTAACTGTTATCGTCTGGACTTCTATCCCCACGTACTGTAGTGTGATGAGGGAGCACATGTCTGTTGGCCTTTCTGACTGTGTTTATTGAGTTTATTTGAGGAACTGCAGACCTCCCATTATTTGTAGGGAATACCACGGAATGGTATTTAACACAAGTGAGGTGCAAATTTTGTATTTGATCATGGAATGAGTTGCCATACACTAAGTACCAACTATGTGTAGCACTTGAAGGCAGTATGGTCATTTAGCACAGGATTGTTTGAATCACAGCTGGGCCATGATCCGGCAACGAAACCTTTGTAATTCTTGGTTGGGTGTAATGCAAGTCTAGTTCCTTTCCATATCTACGGTACAGTAATACGCGAAATAGTAGAAACACACGCTGTTACAATGGGTGAAACAGTTACCGCATTAATGGAGCGAGTACAACCGAATAAGGGACAAAATTAAGAACAATTTGGTCAGGTTGAAACTTTACAAGATGCGGTACAGCAATTGCAGACGGGACCAGGGAAGATAAGGCAATTTTGGTTCCACGCTCTCTTCCTTTCGATGGATCAGCAGTGATCTGAATAATGCTTTTTCCCAGAAAGCCGACGGAGGGTGTAACTGTGTGCGTTAAAGATGTATTAGTTATCGCAAAATTGTCCAGTTGTACAGATGAAACATTTACATACGAGTAACTTATAATTAGTGGGCGAAGCTAAAACATATGGAATGTATCATTAGGCACTTAGTAAAGCATAAACATTAAAGGAATTAAGTAGTGGCTCACACAAGCGCTACCGGAAATAGAATGACTCGAGATTTTTTTACGCTGAAACTAAGTAGTTCCGCGCAGAAGCCCAATGAGCCCATGTAGTCCTTGGATAAAATCCGGAAGGTTAATGTATAGAAGTATGAACTGATCAAAGTGCAAAGACTTGCAGTTACCTTCAAGCTGATAACAGAGCTCTCGATGTCGTCTTAAGGGGTATACCTGCCGATAATTCACTCAGAGTCAGGATTCTATTACGATCGCTAGTCATTTGTAAGAAATCGATATTGGTACGAAAGGGCATAATGATCATCGGACCTTCACCTCCAAAGGGCTACCGATGTGGGTGTTAAGTGTCATCTGCAGAGGGACCGTCGTCAACCAGAGTGCTGTGAATGTTGTTGGGTCAGTCATAAGGTACGGGATTACAAAAATAAGAAACTACGAAAAGCGCACCATGAAAAGGGCTCGTTAAACGCAAACGGGAATGCGTCACCTGTCGCAGACCATTTTCTCAGCAGAACAGAATGTTTCACAGGCGTATACAGTGACAGAACCCCACACATTAGCCATAATACTGTACAAGGAACACAAGTTTTCTGTAGAAAAGGTACACAAGTGTCAGTCGTTAGTTTGGAGCTCTTAGGTAAGATGAAACTACACTATTACAGGTTATGTGGAGTAGGTGAAAATGACGTGAAGTCATAAGAGACAAAACTCCTCGACTTAAGCATTGGAGGTAAGAGTTTTCATGATTACATGGAAGCGTTGCTACATGTTGGTGAAGGTTAATTTCCAGTTCTTGGCGTAGACTTTCTTCAGAAACATTATGGTGAAACCGATCTTTAGTGATATACAACTGAACTCAGCTGAATTTCATTTGCACTGGGAACAATGACTGCAAGAGAGGCAATGTCACTAGGTACACCGATCATGAACTATTGCGAACTGAATTGCAAACACGTATTATAAAGATAGGTTCTGGAGGTGACATGCTTCCAAGTGGTTGGGATTCCTGTAGACATCGATGAGTCACAAGAAGTATCGTGTGTGTTGTAAGTAACGAAGTGTTTGATAAAATGCATAGTTTTGATCGCAGAAGGTCAGTCGCCCATTAGCAGCATAAATGGAGAATGCATGGTTCGCGTTAACCTGGATAATTTCGTATGGACTAAGTTAGTCTGCCAAAGGGCTTAATGATTGTCACATCAGATTTTCAGGAAGAAGAGAACATTGATACGTCACGTGATGTCCAGAGCTGCTAGCAAATCGTTAGCGCACCTGCATTACGTAAAAAGGTGAATCATTTGCAAGTAAGTGATGCACAGGTGATGGGAGTTTGGTAGCTATGATTTCTAGATTTGCTTGACACAAGACTTACCCTCGGCGTTATTCTATTGACCTGACAGTGTTAGAATTTGACATAAACATACGCCATTACTTACTTCTTGCTGCAACTCAAGAAGGAAGAAGTAAATCACGCATCGGTGCCAATAGAACTATCTCGAAGTATCACGTGTTATCAAATTCATGTAACCAAGCAGCGTGTTCATGTGAAGACATGAAAGATACGGAAATTATGAAGTAAACTGAAAGGAATTCAGACTGTACTGTATGAAACACACAAAGAAAAGCAACGAAGATCAAATGAATCTCCTCAGTAGTTATTTTAAATTACTTGATGCGAAATTAGAGAGCCAAAGAGAGCTAAAGAAGAGCAGTTGAGGCATACAGCAGTGTCACATTTCTGTGAGCCATCTGATACGGAAGAAATGTCTGCGTAGTCTCTTCACTGAAAGCGGACGACATTGTTTGCAGCTGTAATTTGCCAACAGCAAGAGGACGTCACAGAGGGGTCGAGGGATCCAGATTTGGTGGAGGTCGCTACTGACGCGTCACCGTGACTTTTAATTATCGCCTATCCACATACAAACAGACTTCTGTGTTCGCAGAGTGCCGCGATGATGTAATGCGCGAGAAAATCGTGTTTGTGTTTGTGTTTGTGACATCGAGTTATATCGTTACATACACATCCATATACCACTATATTTGGAATACATCCGAATGCTACTGAAATGTCCAATAACGGTTTTACTGAATCCAGCAGATTATAGATTCGCGGGAACGAAGAATGAAAACACGACAAATGACGTTATGCGAACTGTACCTCGCAGTTAGTTGACATCATTCACAGCTGAAATATTCTCCTTAAGGAATAATTACAACGTTCATCTCTACTGGAGAATCTATTTATATTCTACATCGGTAATGTGAAGGTTTCGTCTCCGAAAGTTGTTTTTAAAACTTCGGACAATAGGTTTTCTTGAAAGAAATAGCTAACCAAAGAGGGCCGCACTGTGTCTAAAGATCATACTTAGCTGCAAAAGTAATATTTTGATAAAACGAATATGTACCTCATAAAACATCAGTCGACATTGTGTGTCATTTGCAAAATAAAACTGAAAAAATCAGGTGAATAACATTGTGTCGGGTCGAATAACGGCTAAAAGAAATGAATGAAATAAAAACTTAATTTTGAAGCAGGAGAATGTTTGCGTAAGATGTAGGACCAAATTCCTCAGAACATCATCTTGTTGAGAGTCCTGTTGAGAGTCCTCCAGTCCTTCATGACCTGATGTTAGATATCATGTCTCTTTTCGTAATTTGTAGACAAATAGCATTTACCCTCGCCATTTATTCTGTAAGACACAGGGAAGTTCATAAAGTTTCGCTGTAAAGCAACTTCGCCTGTCGAGTATCTCTCAACAACAATGATGAATTCCACCCTCCACTGAAAGCACAGAAACAATCGATAATCCCATAGCTAAACCGTGAGTCGTTTCTCGCTATGGATTATGTAGTAAAAGGTTCAGTAAGAAAGTGGAGGTTCCAACGAATAGCAGTTTCAAGGATGGTTCGACCAATAGCTAGGAATAATACTCAGAACATGCCTTTTCGTGAAGTAACATCACGTTGATCACCTGCCGCAACAGGAAACTTCATTTTCGCTACTGTATTTGGGATTTGAAATAATCTACATAGCTTTAAAACCGACTTTTAGTTTCATGTATTAAGTGAGCCACTGTTTATTTATTTAGCGTATGATACATAACAATAACAATAACACATAAAATACAGTACCACAGACACATTAAAATACAGTTTAAATCTTTATATCTAAGCCATTTATCCAATCCACCACTTCAGGAGTAACCAGGTTCGAATCCAATAGATTTCCAGGGAAGGCACGGAGGGGGCAGTTGTAACACCCCAAGAAACCCGAAAAATCAAATAAGGATGCCATGATAATTTAAAGTAGGGAACAGTGTTATCCTGAGAGGTACGACAACTTTGACAATAATATAACACCTTAAAGTTTTGATGAACACCAATTTCAATAATTACTGAATATGCCATGATATAAAGGTAGAAAGAAAGAAAGGTTATTTTTAAATAACTATCAAACATCTCAGTAATAACTGCAAATCAGTACGACGAAAGTTGAGTCCAAGGTAATACGTCGGACAGAGATAACATTTATTGTGAAAGAGAGTTGTAAACGCGGCGAAAAGGAAATTCATTGCGTCTACAATGCTCGATCATGGAAATGTCAGTCGCTTGCTAGTTTGCTTGCTATCAAGTCGTGAGAGAGCACCGTTTGTTATAGTACTACAAACGGAAGGCTACGAGATTGTTTCTATTCAAAAAAAGTACTATTGCGTGATAGAGATGCGCGGATTTTGTTCTCAGTTATTCTGACTTGAGAACTTGAACTGAAGTGATATTCTGATAGTGTACGACGAGTTAATGAACGCTAATTATTGGAGATGTTATTGTTGGACTCAATCTTCATCAAAGTGAACAGTTACAACGAAGAATGGACATAGTATCGAAGACTGCAATACCGGATTACCCTTCAGTAGGAAACATTAATACGGCTACACGAAGATAGTACAAACACGCCGATTGTATAAGTTGTCGTAATTGTCACGATTACCGAACTGAAAAGAATCGTATCTGATCCGTCAGTGTGCGTGTGGTGTGATGATTATAAAGTAACTGCTAAGAAGGAACAATAAAAATTGTTCGTCAGTAATGGAAATCTCACGTGTTGTCTCCGTCATTTATTGAACTGTGTGATAGTTGATGATCAAAATTAATTACTGTGAACATTTTAATTGAGGGAGTGACTTGATGAACATTGAGCATTGAAAGGAGTTGTTTGCCGAAATAATATTACGACGCACGAAAGCAAGATAGCATTATAGATTATCTCTGGATTTTTGTCGTGCCGTAGTGAACAATTCTGCCTTGCAACGGAACAACAACTACGGATACTTAACGACAAATGAATTTTTGTTCCCTTTAGTGATGTGAAACGACGCCGATGATGAATGATTCACTCAATACTGCAGTAACTAACTAACAGGGCACAGCAAATCACCATAAAACCATAACAGACAGTTAAAACCAGCAGTTCTCATCGCTGAGAAGACTGTGCGGACTCGCAAACGGACCTTCATACATTACGCGAGGAACAATTTCCTTTAGAGATTTTCAGGTGCTGTTACACGTTATCCGACCGGGATAACCATCACTGCGCATAACGTCTCCGTTCCACCGACCGAGCTGTAGCAGTAGCGGCTCAACATCCAACAGCGACAACAAAAGGGGAGTGGGGACGTCACATCATTCTGGCAATTACAACGTGGGGCCCGACGACGGCAGCTGTCATCTCATCTAGCAGACGAGGCAGAGTCTGACGACGCTAGCCGACAAATTATCGGACAGGCAACGTAGTATTCGACGACGGCTTTTATACAGCATTTGTCCACAGAACAGGATTCAACGACTCCGGACGACACATTATCCGACGCTTCACACTAATTTCGAGAGCAGAGACAACGTGTGGAGCTGATGCCATTACAGCTGCAACGCGACGGTTAGCTCTTCACGACTTCGAGAGATCGAAAAGGCGACGCAGTGCATCGCATAGCTGTTCGAGACAACGATAGTAGCTTCCACCAGAGACGAGAACAACGCCACGACAATCTCAAATAAACGAGAAACCGTAAGCACTCAACAGAGTACGTGATCATTCAAGTATCGTAGAGTATTTTGCCGCAGTGGTAACATTGAACGTTCATTGTGCTTGCGTCACGTAGAAGTAAAGTAGTGGTTGAAATATTGTAATAATAGTAGTCCGTAGCAAACAAGAGTTACTATCATGTCTGAAAGAAAGATAACATTACGTAGTGACACTGATAAAATCATTCCAGAATCGGGGTAGGAATTAAGTGATTCGTCTGAACAAGAGGAAAGTAGTAGAACAATAGTCAATGTAAGATGAGAAACCTTTACAGAATCAGATAAAGTAATTACTCCTAGCGTATCAGGTGTTGGAATAAATTTGTGGAGTTAGCAGATAATAATTATTCTGATACTAAGGAAGAAGTAGGTCACGAATGTATGACGAGTGTCACACAGACCAGTTGCGGAAGTGTCGATGTAATCAGTGTTATATTAGCAAAATTAAATATATTGGGAGATACGAATGCTAAAATTAATGAACAGCAAGCAGTATTGGGTGATATGAATGCTAAAATCAATGAACAGCAAGTAACATTAAATAGTAAATTTTCTAACGCAGATAAAAGGTTAACTGAGCAACAAGCAAATTTTATTAACTAGATTATCTAACATAGATGCTAAGATAGTGCAGCAACAAGCTGCTATTGAAACCAATCTTAGGAAACAAATACAAATCTTTGAAAATAAATTTGCCGAACAGCAGGGTAACGTAGCTAATAAAATCGAGGATGTGGAATCCAGACTAAGTAAACGGGAAAGGGAGGAAGTAAAAATTATCGGCCGCGTAGATAAAATACAGGAAAGTGTCGGTAATTTATCAGAGCAATTTGGAAT
The DNA here is from genome assembly GCF_023864275.1 of Schistocerca cancellata. Lineage (NCBI taxonomy): Eukaryota > Metazoa > Arthropoda > Insecta > Orthoptera > Acrididae > Schistocerca > Schistocerca cancellata. The sequence continues at coordinate 145,599,690 of NC_064628.1, read as the reverse complement.
GGTATCATAAAGGATTAATTCAGTGGCAGAAACTAATAGTAATATTACAGATCGTTTAAGTGAAATAGTGACTAACTCAGCTGAGAAGATAGGTAATTACCTATTAGGTCAAAGCAAAAAGTTCCAAGATCTCTCTCAGTGGATAGAGCTTAAGACCATAGAGATTGACGATAAAGTGCGATCCACACTTGATACCGCACAGAAAGTGGTGGAAGAACGGGCCCAGAAGGGTAACGAGCTAATAAATACTTTTTTAAAAGAACTGAAACAAATTAATAATAAAACTTTCGAAGGTAGATTTGGTCGAACTAGAAAATGAATATGTATGTAGCCAGTCAAAATCTAACTGCGAAAGGAAACGACCGCGAATACAACTTAGCGCGTGTACCAGTGAACCGTGAGAAATGAACACACAACCGGATATAGAGGATGATCCCTACGTACACCGGAGTTGTATTTCTTCATTAAAGGTTGAACACAGTATGTTCAAGAAAAGACGATTCCCAGTTTTCTCTAGTGAAAAGAATAACATTAACCCAAAGGTATTTACCAATTCCTTTAAGAGAATATTTCCGCGTAGTTGGACCGAGTTTGACAAGATCCAATTCGTAGTACGTAAAATTATAGGAGAAGCTGATTTGTGGGCCGCTGAAATAAGCGAAACCTGCAATACATGCCCCGAGTTTGAGAAACTATTCTTAGCAAAATATTGGTCTTTAAGTCGACAAGAGCGTTTACGTAAAGAGGTTTATCAGCCTGAGTTATACAATCCAAAGAAAGAGACATTATGACAATATTTTTAGCGTTATTTTAACAAGACAAGACATTGGACTGAACCAATTTCGAGTCGCGAAGTCATTAGAATATTAAGAGGAAGATTACCGTTCAATATAAGAGAGAAACTTATCCACGTACCTGATAGTGATGTAGAGCAATGTCTATCCTTGATAGATTCATTCCATACGTTAATGGAGGATGCTAGACAATGGCAAAACAAAAGCAATAATTATTATTCTAGGAATAATGGAGGTAATTGTCAATGGCGTCGGAATAAGCAGATTAATAATCATTTTCCAGACGTCAACCGAAATAACAATAATCCTCAAAACGGTAGTGGACAGATAGATCGCATGACAAACAATAACCAGAACTGGAATGCGAATTACAATTATCCTAAAGGTTTATCCATAGAAAATAATAATCAAGTAGCAGGACCAAGTGGTTTTCTTAAAGGGTGAATTTGGTATCAACGAATAGGAAAAGGAAGTTTGGGGGGCGGCAATCGCCAGACGATCAATGTTGTGACGCTGGCCGAAGAAACAACTGTGCTCCATGGAACCGCCAAATGAGTCCAGTTTGGGGACATATCAAATGGATAACGTCGGTTGGACAAATACCAATACTACAGGCACGTAATTTGAAACTAATAGACCTATACCATTAACGGATGGAAGAAGTGTGGTAACAGACAGTGCATATCCCCAAAAGGTAAATGAAGTACATTTGGTAGAAGTGCATGAACCACCGAGGAAACTGAATGACGGACGGTCAAACGAGAACCAGTCATTTTAGTCCTTCCTTGGATGGCTGGTAATGATGAGGGAGTCAAGCTTCGCGAGTCTGTAAACATCCTTAGGCATAACAATGTATCACCTATAAGATCTAATGAATGAACCAAGGGCTGAATTAAATGAGAAATGGTATACTTTGCAAGCTATTGTGGTAGCAAAAATCAATAAAATACTGGTAAATATACTAATTGATATGGGGTCAACAGTCAGTGTAATGACAATTAATTGCCTAAATGTGGTTAGTCGACAGCAGAAATTACTCATCTGTAGAGGGTCGTCGTCTATCAGCAGTGGAAGATGGTTTGGTAGGAGGCTGCGATGCCTGTCCACGCTAAAAGTTCCTCCTGTGAAAAACGAGCCTATGAGTTGATGCTTCACGACCCCACGCATACGTTTACACTTCATGAAAGCTGATCCACCTAATAAAGCCAGCGGGGTTTGTCATCAGACCAGTCGTGCATGTTTCGGTGGTTTATTAGGTTCAAAAAACGGCTCTGAGCACTATGGGACTTAACATCTATGGCCATCAGTCCCCTAGAACTTAGAACTACTTAAACCTAACTAACCTAAGGACATCACACAACACCCAGTCATCACGAGTCAGAGAAAATCCCTGACCCCGCCGCGATTTATTAGGGCATGGTTTGTGAAAATGGCTTCATCAGTACACGATACATATGGAGTATCCTGTTTTAACATCCATGTACAGAAGTTAACACGATTCTCATAATCGTTTCCATGCAGCTCATGATGGAGAGTGATGTGATAGGGATGGAACCTATGTCGATGAAGAATGCGTAGGATACTTGCAAGGCTCATGCCAATTTTCGTGCGACTGCGCGGGAACATAAGTGCGGATCGACTACAGCCACAGCAAGAAATATTTCTCCCTTTACGTTGTCTACGGGTTACGCTACTACCTTCATGTAACTGGTTGAAGAGGCTAATAAATAACTGCCGACATTGTTGACGCCTACCGGGATATTTTGTCGTTCACTCCGTACAAGAACGAACTGCATTCTTGCTACATTCTCCATACACTATGAGCATGTATGCTTTTTCGGGGTTGGTAAATCCGTCGTCCACTCACGATCTACTGCTCGGACTGCCACACACTGACTAGCAAGTCGCAAAGCACTCAAGGAACACACAAGCGACTACGCAGGTTGAATTGCGTGAACAAATGTCTGTGGAAACTTTAAAAATGCAACGACTCGCACTAGAATCTTGCAGCAAACACTAATGACATTGAAATTTACCCTCCTTTTAATCAGATAGTATCAGTAGGTTTTGTTCCATTTAGAAAAATGTATGTTTGCACAACAATACGAGGCCCTGACTTCCAAAAGCGCACCGCAGTAGCACATTCCATTTCGCCAATATTTGCGGTGCAAGTTTTAGGTGATTGAACCTGCATTTGTGAACTGTAATGTGGTAATAAATTTCGTAAAGGCTATTTATAAACGAAGCAGGCTATGTTCAGTTTGTTATCCAGTCCTTCCACTACGGCATGTTGATTGTTTCTTCTAATTACTTGACGGTCTTGTTACGCCACATCAACTAACTTATAAGCAAATGTTTCCTGTGAATGTTTCTTGTAAAAATAAGAGAACATAAATATAAACAATATACCTAACTTGTAAGTAATTATACAAAGACCGCTTCGTGGTCTTAAGTTGTATGGAAGTGTTGGAACAATCTCAGTTACACTCTACGTCATTAAATTATATCTTGGCGCTTCAGTCCGGAACCGCGCGACCACTACGGTCGCAGGTTCGAATCCTGCCTCGGGCGTGGATGTGTGTGATGTCCTTAGGTTTAAGTAGTTCTAAGTCTAGGGGACTGATGACCACAGATGTTACGTCGCATAGTGCTCAGAGCCATTTGAACCAAATTATATCAACCTCTGTGTCTTCTGTTTTCTTTACGCAGTTCCCTTCCACATTCGAAAGGAGCTGCCAGCATCTGAGGCAGTGTTTCGTGTTTACTTTGAATGGGGCCGAATCTGCTCATATGGTGAACTGTTGCTCGGGTGGGGAGCTGTCTTTTAACGTTAACTAGGGTTGTCGTTTCAAATACCTGAGAGGGTCTTTCGTACCGTGGAATGAACTTCCTTTGACCCTACGGAATGTGAGGGTTAGCTAATATAACGCAGTGTCCGATATGATATTTGTGTGATACCGATATTTTGTTATGTATGTGTTCCTGTATTTCTAGAGCCTTTATGATCATTTTTTTTCACCCGTTGCTATATCCGTCTCAGCTATTTATTTAAGGACACATTCTTCTCTAGAGTAGGCTGACATGGTTCAAAAGATGTGGGCATTTTGCTACAAGAAACCATATCGTAGGGTGAAAGACCCATGTTTTCATATATATTTGAACTGCACGAACCTACAACGTATGGTAACAAACTGTCGCAATTGCCCTAGCTACTACTCACGTGTTAACTTGGTATTTTTCTCAGTACCTAGGCACTCTCTCTGTTCTGTCGTTCGCTTGTGGGTGAAGGATGCTATTTCGCAACTTTATAACGTGCAGTAGTGAACATAGTTGCTTAAACAGTTCAGACGTATAGTTCGTGCCTTGGTCTGTTATTACTGCTTATTATGTGCCTAGTTTCAATAGCCAACGGTTAACGAAAGATGAGGCACTGTGTCTTCTAGATAGTTTGGTATGGCGGTAATAGAAAAGTAAAACGAAAAATGATCAGTTATGGTTAGTACACATCGGTTTCCAGGGTGTTTGCGCAGGAGACCCAAGGACGTCGAGGTCAATCAATTGGAAAGGTTTTCTGTTCCAGGCAGTCTTTGCAGTGATATTCACTGATGATTCAGCTCGGCTCTTTGAGCTCATGGCATGCAGTTCTTTATGTAGCGCTCATCGTTTTGTTCAGTAATTTTCCACAACACAGCGGTCCATGTCTCGTCAACCACTGTGCCCAACTTAAATGGAATAATGGGTTTGCTTCAACACCTCGTCCTGTAAACAGGCTGGCGCAACGATTCGACGGCCACATCGTTTTTTGCCCGTCAAACACTCCGTCATCGGGGATGAACTGTGCTTACTTCGATGCATACTACGGCTGATTATGCGTGGCTTAATCCGAGAGCTGGGCGTTACTATGAGGCTTCTCTGGACGACGCACTACCTCAAAGTCAATTTCGCTGAGCCTTAAGGCTCAGTGGGCTAGCCTGGATCCTTTGATCCTAAAGCCAGTTTAGTGCGACGTGATCTGTTACGAACTTAAAACGCCTCCCGTACATATAACAACGAAAATACGTGATACCAAAAATTATGGCCCTCATTTCGTTTTCCGTAATTAGACAGCTTTTTTTACTTTATTCAGTTGCCTGGAAGCATAGCCTATGGGGTATCCTTTCCCACCCACCTATTGACTGAGGGCACACATGAAGGCACGATTGATCGGATCAGAGGAATCCCAAATTGTTTTTGATAGTCTTGAGAAATGAGAACAGGACTCGTGGTTTGTCATACCTTTAAACCATTGAAATGCTTCTTGACAAACTGAAGTTTTACACTTTTTTTTTCTAACAAACGTGTAAAGAGTCGCGCTACCCCTGCTAATTTTATAATATTTTTTTCTGTATAAATTCGAAATCCGAATATACGACCCCAGTTATTTTAACGTACTAGGTATCGTAAATTCTTTTATTGCTTGAAAAAGTCAGGGTCAGTACGTACACTTATATGGCCAATAAAGAGACTTAAATAGTTGACCCCCTGCAATAAAAGTGACACTTTTGTAACCTGAGTGTCAGCCACGCTGCACGGAACCGCTGAAATATTTCTCGGAGATGCATCATGGGCGCCTGGATGCCCTTGGAATGTATGTCATCTAGATGTACTAGGCACTCCTTTGAGTGTCTTAGGCCGGTCCTACAGTCCTACACCTAATAGGTGACTCCCGCTGTGTAAATCTAAGCTCAAATAACAGCATTGTCCCAGACTGTCTAATGTCTCTGTTTTGTTAGGAGTGAGGTTTGATCCGGTGACCATTCGCAGATGTGTTTTTCCCGTCTGAGAATTTCTTGAGCACAATTACTTCCGGGAGCTGACCAGGGGCTAGTACTTTCGTCTAAGATTCCATCCTGAAGCCTTTGAGCTATGAACTCCTCCATTACTGGTTCCAAATAGTTGGGGGACGCAGTATCGTTTCTCATAGACTGTCTGGTCATTCCCAGTGGGAGTTCTGTATTGTACCAGTTGTTTAACTGGTATAGTCCAAGGGGATTATAAAATCCTGTACATTACTCTAATACCTTCGCCATATCTACACTTTCACGTCCTTTCAGATGCAACACTTTTCCGCTCAGTGCATTTAAATCGAGGGACTGTATCAGCATTTTGTATTCTGCACTGAAAACAAACTTTGTAATTCCTCCTCTAAAGTCTCTAGGTTAGCCATCAGTATTCCTTTTGAGAGACTTGCTCCTCTGAACCAAAGTTATCTGTACTGCGGGGCACTACTCGGCTACAGTCTAAGTCTTGCACATACGACAAACTTCGTCGTAAAAAACATTGTGCCTGATCCAGTACCTCGTTCTACCATGAACACAGTATTACCCGACAGATCAGCACCTACTTTCATCCATACGGACCTTCCTGTACTTTCGGTATAGTGTCATGCGAATCGATTCTAAGAGGCTATCCAAGCAGTTAAACCCGTTTACCAGACGTCTCGGGTGTTCCTTGCGACAGTCCAAATCTTGCAGCCATAAAACCGAGACGGAACAATGCCTCATCCAGCTCTACCATGCTCTTCTGCAGATCGCCTTTAGCCTGATGTTCATCCAGGAAGGCGAGACCGAGAATGACGTCGTAGCTAACGTCCACGGAAGACAGAATTTCATCACATATCCGGAAATCTCTGCTGCCCACTCCGAAACCCAGCAACATGCAACCGAGACAGCTCACACTATTATCACCCGTACAGCTTAACCTATAGCATGGTAGGTTCAGATTCACGGCATTCAGTATACGCCGGCTAGCCATGGGTACCTGTGATTCCACATCCAACAAAACTTTACACGACCTCCCTTTATTAACGCGGAACAGACAAATGTCTGTCACTTATTTTGCCTGTAATCGCACCCGTAACTGCTAATTAGTGACACTACCCCTCCACCGTTTAACGCAGCGGCGCAATTGTTGCGGATTCCACCGTCTACGCGCCTGTAAACATTATTAAACAGTGTGTTCCACTTACTTGCCCCTCTGACATTGTGGTTTCGAACAGAAAATTTGAACGTGGCCCGGAGCACCACACCTATAACACATTATCTCCACACAGAACACTAGCCGCTTTTTCCTTGGTCTGGCTACGGAAACAATTACAGTCGAAACTATTGCAGATGCCACTGCCTCGTCCGGGGTTCTCGGTAACTCCGTGCGCACTTTCCGGACGGCAATCAGCGCAAAAACACATCAAGCTCCTGTTGTTCTGCCTTCTGCAAAACAGCTTTGCTGGCTCCATGATCATTCGTTAATTCATATCTACTGTCATTCATTCGGCTGATGTGGTCAAAAATACCTTCTATTTATTCCCCCTGCTTCTGCACTACACCATTAAGTAATACACGAAAATACCTTGTGGAATTATCCTTACGGTAACGATGCGCTAACCCTTCCTGAAATTCGGCGCAGGACTGAGGGTCTGCTGTGTACAAGTCCACATCACATACATCCTGTCATCCCTTACTAATTTGAAATGTGCTACGTTTAACAACTGTTATCACTCTTGTTCTGTAATTTCGTGGCCATATGCCAACTATCCGTGAAAACAAAAATTTCTTCCACAGACTTACCGGGAAACGGTGCCAGCAGTGAGGCCATACGAGCGTCCAGAATAGGCGAAGACACGCCCGAAGGTGATCCTTCCCTTGTGATACCCTTAAAACGATTTACTTCTCTACACAAAACTTCATTGTCAGCTCTAACCTTCACTGCTTCATTTAGCAGATGCTGAACTATCCCAAGGATTGTTGCTTTCTCAGGGACAATCGTTTCGCTCAGAACTTCCAACACAGGCGTATAGTATACCCAAAATATGAATGGAAGGACAAATGTGACGAGACAGGCCAAAAGTAAAATACTTGTTGCGGGCAGTTACTTGAAAACTTGTCGTGAACGCCACTGCTATGACGCCTCCTGCTCTTCAGGGTTCCGTTGAGCGATCATTTCCCGCTCCAAAACGTTTCCTGACATCAGTATTGTAATGAGGCGACTAAGCAGGCCAACTGGATGTTGGAAAACATTATTGATGAACACAAACAGACATGTTTCACCACAACTGAAACAGACACACAGAAAGTGGTGGGAGGTGATCCATGGACTCCAGCACACCGGTTAAGGGTGTGGCGATGCAATCAATGGTTGAGATGTTACGTTATTTTCTATGAATCCAATATTTCACTATTGAGAGGATTGTCACGCCTTACTCTTATGATATACACTGAATCTAAGGTGACAATGATGAGGGTGTAGAGATTACATACAGTTTTCATCGGTTTTGGCTTTATTGCTTATTATTGTTTCTAAAATTATAATGTATCTCTGTGGTGGTTGTCAAATTTCATTGATGTTATCATTCAGACCAAAATATACTTCTTATCAATACTATGTCTTAATGATTGTGATGGAGTATGTGGTTCATCATGTCAAGGGCTTTGAAATGGTGCATTATTGAGTGTGTTGGTATTAGACTTCAGATGAAAAAAGAAAAGTTATTCCCAGTTATTGTAATGGTTTTAGTTCTGTTCAGCCTGTTCTGGGTTGAGTCATGTCTTCTGTCTTTCGTTTCTTTAACTCATTTTCATCTCTGAGATATGCTTGTTCCGATTAAATGTGAATACTAGTTATGAGCAACCGCAGTGGTTGCAACAATGAAGTCAGCAATTCCAATAATTTCAATATTCTCTCGACACTGGGATGCTATTGCAAATGCTGTAGTTGCATGTCTAGGTTGTTCAATGAGCTGAGGAATGGACAGGCAACAATGGCACCTCGGTAGGTCCCAGGGTTTCGGTTCCATTTCCACAGCCATCCATTCACAGCGTGATTGGCACGCTAAATCGCTCGCCAAGCCCTCTGACTTTGTTTGGGATATTCTGCTGCTTGGCAGAACCTACCAGCCTGCACTGACTGAATGTGGGTGGGTAGGTAGCGGTCAGGGCATGCAGACAGAAGTAGGTCTGCCATCAAACTGACACATGGGGGCCACGGTCCTGACTGCGAGCCACACACAGGCAAATGGGTCAGGGCAGACTCACTCAACAAGGAAGGGGACGGGGGTCGGCAGGTGCGTCTTCATACGTGTAAGGGCCTAAATGTCTCCATACATGGGTGGGCCAGACAGCCTAAACACCTGCTGAGTGGGTCTGCCCACACTCCTCTGCCTCAGTATGGGTGATGTGTTTCCAATCAGGCTCACGGTCTGGTTGTGTCAGTTTCATTGGGGAAACATTACCTGCTAACAGTGAACACACTTCATATTCTGTGATCACAATGTAGATACTACAGTGAAGACACTGCACTGCGATTGGGGCATGTGAAGTGACTTAATTGCTAACTATACTAACTTCCCCACCACACAGGAAGTGTATCTTACATTACCTCTTAGCCTGACCACTATCTCCCAGCCCACACTCCATCAGTACAGGTACAAAGCGTCTACCAAGCAAACGCCACTGCCCACATGCACTCACATTGATCAGCGTGCAAGTAAGCACACTTGTCACAGTAACGATGCGCTGAGGAAAAAATTTGTGAAAGGAGATTCAAGCACCATCTACAACATATTTAGGATAAAGTCTGTTAATTGCGTACTACGTTTATGTTCCTGATAGCGGACGTTGCTCAATGTGATGACCATCTGCATCCACGAGAGCCGGGGACCACGCAAGAGATAACATTTCACAGCTGTTCGTAGCACTTTTAGAATGGTAGATAATGGAATGTTAAGCTGTTGTGACATAGCTCGCGTACTGCTTGAAAACTGCACATTGCGTCCGGCATACTCAGTCAAAGCAACAGCAAATTTTTAACCGTTTGTGCTCCAATTGCCCGTCAGCCTCTCCCAGTAGCAATTCAGAAATCCCCAGTTAATTCGAACTTACGAATCATGGTCTCCATCGCCAGTTGAATAAGAGGACCTCCCCGTATAACATTAATGCGGCTTTATTCGCGAGGAGCAGTAGCACTATTGCTGTTATTTTGATAAAGGAAATTAATGTGTCATGTTGTCATCTTATAAAGAGCCATGCAGACGTCTGCAACTGTAATGCGCACAGATATTTGTTTTTTAATCAAACGTGGCAATACCAGTAGTGGCTCCTAAAGGCAAGGTACGACACTAACACTGCAAACAACGCAAATCCTTTTGCGCGCATTCTTTCTGTAAAATTTGGTACCCATACGGAAAATCGTTTTCCGTCTAAATTATAACAGCCCTGTAGACCTGGAATTTTTCTTACGGATAAGATGACCTTTCGGCCATAGCATAAACCTCGCTGAGCCTTGGCAAAATTAAACTGATTCAGAATGGTGAGGCCAGCAATACATTTGGCAGAGATCGGAGATCCTGACTCGTTTTTCCATACTAGGGTTATTCTGCGTCACTGAAAAGTGTTTTGTCCCCGCGACAGAAGAGTAAGTCTTGATGATTATCAGTTATTTGATTTATGCGTGTGGTATTTGTGTGACTGAAGGCAGCATTCTAACCGAGATTAATCTTTCTTGTTGATTCGTCCAATCACCAAAGCCAAATGGAGAATACCGCAAATCATTGAAATAAGAGCCGGCCTCGCGGTCTCGCGGTTAAGGCGCTCAGTCCGGAACCGCGCAACTGCTACGGTCGCAGGTTCGAATCCTGCATCGGGCATGGACGTGTGTGATGTCCTTCGGTTAGTTAGGTTTAAGTAGTTCTAAGTTCTAGGGGACTGATGACCACAGATGTTAAGTCCGATAGTGCTCAGAGCCATTTAAACCATTTAGCCATTGAAATAAGATGGATGAAATTCTTGAGTCCTGTATTTCGAAAGGCATGGGTAGTAAGGAAACAGACGTTGTAGGACGTGATGGATCAGTTAGCAGGACTAACTTGCCTGATGGATGTGTTCTGAATTGCGATGAATCCCTTGATAGTGAGAAGGCTAGTGTAGTTTCCATCGGTGTGAACACAAAGGTGCGAGACGGTGTGTCTAGAGTAGAGAACAGAGAGAAAACTGTGGGCGATGGAGGCAGTTTAGGTGTTGTTGAGAATGTGGGAGTACCCACAATACCAGTAGAAGCTTGTGTTCTATGAATTCAGATATGCAAGGCAACGCTGGGCTCTATTCCACGGCGGGCATCGAGATTCATTTGAGCCAGTTTAGTACTTCTATGGGAAAGATTCCAGAGCGAAATATGACGTCTCAATACTTGACGTTCAGTACATAGATCAGATGTAAGAGAGATTCGATCGGAAGACACGTGAAATTGAACGTCGTAAGAGCGTATAATTGGAGGAATTTCAGATTGGCATTTGGGTGGGTGAGAGCAGATTGGAAGGATTTTCAGAGCTCAGAAGCAAGTTTCTTCCATGTCATGTAAATACAAGAAAAACAGACTAGTTACATTATTGATGATCGATCTTGGCGTTGAGAGTAGGAGTATTATAAACATTTATTATCGATATAGAATTTCCAGGGTTTCCGAAATGATAGCAGGACAGTACACTCGAAACCTTGGTTTCAACAACTTCATCGACCTATGCCTCCTATTAGCCGAACACAATGCATGGAATATCTGTGTGACTACCTCATGTGTGGAGAGCCGACGCCGTTACACAGGGAGAGTACAAGGAGTTTAGGTGTGCGTTCTCGGCTAGTTATTGGCCCAGAGAGAAGCGGGAGAGAATTAAAAAGGAAATATACGGAACCCGAATTAAGGGGGATCTTATCCAAGCAATCCAGTAAAATTTTTGAAAGAGATGATAAATAAAAATCAGTTTCTCGTTCTCCCTTTGATGCGGCGCGGTGAAGTGCGTGGTTATCAGCGCCAGTACAAATTCCCAACCTTTCCACTCCCAGTCTCTCCGCTTTCCCGAATGATGATGAAATGATGAGAAAACACCCAGTCCCCAGATGGAGAAAATCGCCGACCTTGATAAGGATCGAACCCAGGTCCCCCTGATCCAAAGACAGCAACGCTAGCCACTAGACCACGAGCTGCGGACGTACCCGTTTGAGTAGAGAGAGAGTGTCAATATGTGTTACAGGAAGTTACCAGCTAACTACAAACAAGATGTTGCCGGTCAGGAACTTTGGAAGGGCTACTATATGTGCTGCTAGGAAGAAAATGGATGGGGATGAGGGTATAATCGACCGCCTCATTTTGGGCTGCGTTGAATGGGGAGGAGATGATATGACTACAGCCGAACTGCACCGTACTTCAGACGATGTGAGAGAAATGAGGAGGAAACCGGGAGAGGACTTCGTGACAGAAACGAGAGTGGCACCTTGAGATCGAAGTGGGGTAAACTGAAGGACTCGTGGAAGTGGCAAACCTAAACCTTTCTGGCCATTGCTATTCTCAGTGTGGCGGGTAAAGTAATATCTGACAAACCCAACATTCCCAAGGAACTCATTTTGCCAGTTTCCTATTGGGAATGAAAAAAATGAACTGTATTTATAGCGTAACATGAGTAATATTTGTTTTCTGTATTTGTGAAAACATCTTTAAAATTATGAAACAGTGGTACAAAGAAACATGTGTAATGTACAACTGTGTCAGTATAATATCCAGATTAAGAAACGTAGTATGCAAAATCCCAATTCTCTGTAATGTCTGTTTACCTGAGAAACTGATTGTAAACATTTCCAGTTGCATGTCCAGCTGCATTTTTTCAACCATCTCAGTGTTATGACGTCATATCTCTTGATTATGTATCGAACAATGACATTCTGCGGCATATATGGATACTTCTGCTAAATATGTTTCGAACATACTTAGTGGCAATGAATTAACAAATTTAAACGTCATGCGTAATTCGGGAGTTTTTCACGCATCTTATTGTTGATGACGTCATATCTATTGAACTATAGATGGTTCTTACCCCGGCAGCGGTTATACTTGACGATGATGGATATATTTACCACATTTGGTTTAAATTGTTCCTGTGGTTCCTGAGGAGATGTGGAACCTCGACATATACGTACATCCATCTGTAGAATGTTAATGGATATACTCTTGGTCTGTTAGACGTAAGGTATATGTTCAAGGTAATTTGTTACTGGGGGAAGAGAAGAGATGTGCGGAATAATGAAAGAAAAATATTGTAAACTCTGATGTATAAGGAAGTAGAAGTTGCCAGGAAAAGGAACTAAGATACCGAAGGTTTTCTAACGTTTTTCTTTGTATTTTCTCTTGAGTGACAGAAATCAGTGGTCATTTACTCTTTTCAGATGTAGATCAATGAAGCAATTTTGTATGTGTTTAGTGGTAAGGCTGCGTATATAGATAATGATGTGAACGAAAGATATAATGCGTAAATTAAGGGGTACTCTTTGCAATTTAATAGGATATTGGATTCTTACTGTAGCTGTGAGCGTATGGATCAATATGTCAGTTTGCCTGGGAAGAACGTTTGCTTGATGACTGATGAGAGGGTTCGTGATTTTGAAAAAAATGGTTGGCTCTGAGCACTATGGGACTCAACTGCTGAGGTCATCAGTCCCCTAGAACTTAGAACTAGTTAAACCTAACTAACCTAAGGACATCACAAACATCCATGCCCGAGGCAGGATTCGAACCTGCGACCGTAGCGGTCTTGCGGTTCCAGACTGCAGCGCCTTTAACCGCACGGCCACTTCGGCCGGCTGTGATTTTGAATTCATGAGCTAATAAACCAGTGTGTCAAGCGATGTATGTAAATATTTGCGGATTAATAATGGAGCGCAAATAACTTCTTTATGTATTTCCATATTCAATTTATTACTAATAGATAGGATATAATGTTCAAATTAATCATTACCATGATAACTGTACAGTTTTTCTTCTTTTATCTCTGTTCCTAGGAATGAAGTTCTTCTACTATCTTGTTTGGCTATGTGCCTACGTAGGGAAGTGAGATGTCTATGAAGGGAGTCCTGTGTTGCGTTGACTGCAGAGTTGTATGTTCCTACGTATTTCAGTGGAAGGAACATCAAACGTTTCATAGAGCAGAAGACTCTAAGAGCACAGGATAACTATAGTTAAATCTTTGTAGCATAAGTAAAGCCCATATGTTAGTACCGTGAACAACTGATTTGTCATGAAAGAATAGGAGATATGGGCAGTGTCATTTGTAATACTTGGTGATTTATAGAACGGTAAATATTTCTACAGTATTCCTCTTGTGCACAAGAGCACAAAGTAGGTAGTTTTAACGAAGAAGACGTACAAAAGGCAGATTTATCAAAGGGGCAAGCAGGTTACATGCCGCGAATGTACCTATAAACGATAAAATCAGTCAACACGTTCTTTTCATCATTTGCTGTTGCTAAATGTATATATGGGGAAATGGACGTAGGTTGATGTCTTTTAAGAAATGGTTGTTCTGCAGGTCCTGTAACTATCCAATTCTGTAAAACTATGTTGCAGGCTGACAGTACAGATCAATGCTGTAATGGAAGAAGTGGGAAAATAAAGCATAACTTTGAAAATCGAAGGAGAGAACAGGAAGTCTGTTTAAGGAATAACGTTACCACTGGAATCAATGGTAGTTGTAGGAAGAGTAGAAGGTATTGTGGATACTCTGACGCTTTCTTTACAGTATCATTTAGAATTCTACCTGGAGTAAAATAAGGTAGCATGTGATGATTGATCTAACTATGGAGATTCAGGAGGTTCAGTTCTCCTTCAGAGAAATTATCAGTTGATTAAGGAACACATCCAACTACATGATCAGATTTTTAACAAATTTCTTTTACTTTTTATGAACTGCAACATATATCAATTATATTAGGATAAGGTTACACATTTTCTTTCCATTTTTAACAATGTAGGATACTATAAAAGAAGCTTCTTCAGCTTTATCTTACATAAAAGGAGTAATAGTCTAAAGTCATATTTCAGTTATTTTAAGAATTTTGTTTTGTTTCTGTTATCTATTGAAATGTGGCATGTCCCTAATTCCAAGTAAAATGTATTGTAGCAGAAGAGAGTAATTATGGCACACATTTTGTGCAGAATCGGGCTCACAGATGCTGGGACTAGAGTGAAAGGTTCCGATGTTGTCCACGGATGCCAGCTGCTCGGAAACAGATGTTGGGGACCAACAAAAGAGGCAAACCCATCTCAGCTACAAGGTTCAAATGGCTCTGAGCACTATGGGACTTAACATCTATGGTGATCAGTCCCCTAGAACTTAGAACTACTTAAACCTAACTAACCTAAGGACATCACACAACGCCCAGTCATCATGAGGCAGAGAAAATCCCTGACCCCGCCGGGAAACGAACCCGGTAACCCGGGCGCGGGAAGCGAGAACGCTACCGCACGACCACGAGCTGCGGACTCAGCTACAAGGAGGCAGAAAGGTGAATGGAAGGATGGAGGCACCAATTGATCTTGTAGAAGCATAACAGTGAGGTAGTCCTGCATCTGCTCCCACTGTGTAGGTCACCAAGTCGACCAGTCTGACTGTGTGTGGTGTAGGCGCCCCGGTGGTCCCCGGTCGCCTACGGTGGACTGGATGGCCGAGCGGTGACCTCTCCAGTTGTCATGATGCTAGGAAATGGGTGTAGAAGCGCCAGAAACGCCAAAGAAACATTATTATTTCATAACACCTTTGTTCCAGCCGAGTACAATGTGGCTTGGTGATGTCAACAACCTTCCCCGAGTCCTCGTAGCGATGACACTAGATCCGGGCCGCACAGTCTTGCTAGCGCAGTGCTGCGTGCTGTGACGTAGCGCAGGAATGTCCTTACTGCGGCCGCGCGTAGCTGGCGGCGCCCGGCGGGGTTGCGGACAGCAAACTGCTGGACGTGGAGGCTCTGGGTTGGAGTCCCGGCGCTGTCGGCATGAGAGGCGTTCTCGTAGTGCGGAGTGTACTCTATCCCACCCCGTCTTCTTCGCTGCTCCTCCTGGTGGCTCGTCTGTGGTGGACGGGCGGAACGGGCTGCAGTCCCCCAGCATCGTCGGCTCACCCGTTTGTGACAGCGGATGCACAGGGCCTAGGCCCCCTCAATCTCAACGACGGCTCACTGATGTGGTCAGCATTGGCGTCGAGCGAGTCTGCTACGATGTCTGCTAATCCTGGGTTGATGATTGACAGTGGCAGCAGAGAGGACCAGAGCTGGTACTGTCCCCTCACATCTGCTGCTGGATGGGTTGCCCTTACTGCAACATCTCCTTAATAAAGATTAACATGTCGGTCACCAAGTCGAGCGCTACGCAGCGACCCAGTACACATCTAACTGCAAATCTAACTGCGAGTGCATTGTTGCTGTCAAAGCTGGTGTATTTAAAGGAAGCACAAGCGACTTCCTGACGTCATGCTTGTTTGCAATGAACGCATTCGTTCCACTTATACTGGTGATTCATCTGCCGTACTCGCCCCTTAGGTGTTCTTGCGACAGAGTTACCTGTTGTTACGGCAGACTTACGCGAAGTTGTGAAATGCAGTACAGCTGACGCTATACCTCTGTCTTACACTCTACGAAAGTCTCCGTCTAACACAAACCCACGTGCTAAGCAATTCTCTCTCGCCTGTCGTGTGTAACCAGGCCATTGCACCTGCGTGACGACACATTCCGATATATATGCAATCCTCTTACCTCTTGGCTAAGCTACTGCCTCTCGCTCTCGTAATAGGTAATGAAACTTTGACAATATTCCACGTTTCCAACTGTACTATTCCGCAACACTACAGTGGGCACACTGCGAGTATATGGCAGACGCTACATTTGTCCAGTCACGTGGCGCCTTTCACAGTCCATCAACAGAAAAGAAAAGGTCAGAGTGTCGGGTAGCAGGTAGTGGTCGGGACTAGCAGGCAGCGGAGAGACGATGGAGGTGATGCAACCAGACCATGGAACTGACTGCTCTATTATCGCTCGTACAAATACAGTGTGTCAGCGCATAACCGCTCGATAATTGGGGGGGGGGGGGGAGGGGAGAGAGAAAGGTTTGCCAACTGGTCGGTATGAGTATGATGGGCGGCTTAAGGAGGGAGCAGTGGTCATATGGGGACACTCTTGGGGGGTAACAGCATGGTGACATCCAACGCCAACAGGATGGAAAGCCACAAGTGCCGAATCCGGTGGAGCTCTGAGCCTCAAAGGCCACATTCATGATATAGCTTTGACAGGACATGACCACTGAGTCAATTTCGTTTTATACTGGTTTCCTGCAACCACAGAGATTTGATAGTTGAACCTGTCTGCCCAAATCTATGCATGGAGGACACTTCCAGTTTGGGATGTCACTACGAAACTATGTATTTCCGAAGACATATTTATATTGGATTATATATTATGTCTGGTAGCGCTACGCTATGGACGAATTCCCTTTTTGTCTTAATGAGAAACACCATAATGTCACCAGTCAACCGGTTGCTAAAGATACCCTTAACTGTCATAAATATTTTACTCATTTTTGGTCGAAGTTAGTACTAACAACAAAACCCTTTTGTATTGTTTAACTACTATTTCTTTTCTCAGCGAGACTCTTACAGAAATATGTAAATGGTTATATATATATATATATATATATATATATATATATATATATATATAATTATTACATCTGTGTATTTTGCTATTAAATTATAATGTATTTAGGTTTAAAATGCAGTCACTTAATACTCATGCTTCTCTGCTGTGAGAATGTGTGACAAAACATTTTTACATACGCGTTAGAAACACTGGTCACTGACATTAAATTATTTAAAAAGGAGATGACATGTTGTGGGACAACTTAGTTAATTTCTTGTATACAGTTAAACTGCGCTTCTTATATGTCCATGAGTAGAACTCATATCTCATATAAAGAGGTTGACTATTGTGTTGACTTAATTCATGAACAGTTGCTATGTATTTAGAGCACATTAGATTTGGTCATTTAGTTTTTTCATGTTTTACTCTCTTAATGAGAGTGCTTGTCAGCCACCCATTTGAATCTACATCATATAAACAGTTATGTTATTTTATACGAATGACGAGTAAATTATAGTAAGGAATTTCAGTTGTTTAATGGATGAGTGGGAATCCTTGTTAACCACTGAATGAATGAATTGACTTCAAAGGGAATGAGATATGGTTAACATGATTGAGGTAGTTTTTGTGCCTCATTAAGGAATACCAATTTGTACACTATAGGATGAATGAGAGATTAGCTTGAAAAAAGTATGGTAACGTTTTTAAAATGAGTGAGCGTAAGATATTAGCTGATGTTACGCCTCATTTCATTTGTGCAACAAGAAGTAGCCTCCATTTTACACTAGCGACAGATCCATAGATAAGTGAGTGAGGTATCCAGAGGCCAAAATGGTGCTTCATAGAACAATCGTCTCCGGTTATTTCTGACCATTTCCTCGCATAATATGGGACACTCTTGGAGTAAATAATGCTTGTTATGGCCACACTATTCTATCTCAGTGTGACACCTTTGGTTCAGTTTTCACGCAAATTTAGGTTGTGAAGAAATGCATGTCTGTTCTGAACTACCTTGTCTCATATTTATTTTGTTACTTTTATATCATATTTCTCATCTGAGATACCTTGTAGCGATTAAATATGTCGAGGCTGCTTATGAGGAGCCTCATTGATTGATTAAATAAGACGTCAATTCCCATTTTCATATTCTTTCCAGTGGGTAGCTCGTGCGTGGAAATTTTAGTGTAGTGGCTTAGCTCGGTTGGGTGAAGAGGTAAGGAAGGACTGGTAAAGTTTGGTGACTCCAGAGTGGTCCCAGGAGTGGGGGGAAAGGGGTCACTTCTGTTTTAAACAGAAGTGTCGCTGAGTTTTGATGGGTCATGTGCAGGGCAGGTAGGTCGTCATCTGTTTTATTTCAGCTGGGTACCAACCACCACCAATTGCAAACATTATCTCTGAACGTGGGCATCAAGGCATGAGAGTTTGTGGGCAGTAGAATGAGCCGTGATGAAAAACTGGCCCTATGCAGAATACTACCATTTTACACAGCACTATCGAATTTTGTTTGCAAGCCCAGCAACCTTCCTAGAAGGAAGGGCAGTGGGATCCCAGCCGCAGTTAAAGACCTCTGTCCTTTTCCAAAAAAGAGAAACTGTGTTAGTATTTGTTTTCTGACTCTGCAGAGGCGAAGTGCTATCAGCCTAATGCCTTCCTCAGCCAGGGTCAAAGACCTGTTTTGTCATAGAAAATGTGGTAAATGACTCCATTCCTGCTAGTAACAGATTACCAGAGAGTGGGAGATAGATGATCACTTTTGAGAATTATAGATGTGAAAGAACCACAGTTTGGGTAAAATAAAATGTGTGTGAAGAGTAGGGATTTTTCAGCTAACGTTTAGGAACCTTGCACTTGGTAAAGTAAGCCACTGGCTGGCTGACAAAACTTCTCCCGTTTCTGTTTTTGGAGTCTTCAGTCTTCTGACTGGTTGACAAGGGCAACTACAAATCCTTCTCATGTGATAATCCCTTCATCTCAGAGCGTCACTAGCAACCAGTGTAGTTATTAGCTGAATGTATTCCAGTCTCTGCCTCCCTCATTAGTGTTTACCATCTACAACTCCCTCTAATACCAAGCCAGTTATTATCTCATATCTTAACAGATGTCCTATCATCCTGACCGCTCTTCATGTCAGTGTTTTCGGTATATTTCTCTCAATGCCGATTCAGTTGAGAACCTCTTCATTTGTTATCTCTTAATTCCACCTAATCTGTAAACTCTTCTGTGGCAGATCATATCAAATGCATAATTTTCCCGCAGTCCATGTCTCACAACACTGTGTTCCAAACGTACATCCCCAGAAATTAATCCTCAAACTGAAACTTAAGTTCACTTGTATACTTCTCTTGGCCTAGAATGCCATTTTTGTCAGTGCTAGTCACTTTATGAACGTTCCCTGCTCCATTCGTTGTCAGGTATTTTGCTGCCTAGGTAGCAGAATTCCTCAACTTAATCTGTTTCGTTGTCACCAATTCTGATGTTTAGTTCCTTCCTGTTCCCAATTCTGTCATTTCTCATTACTTTCGTCCTTCTTCAGTATACCCTCAGTTCATACCCTGCACGCATTAGAATGTTCATTTAATTCAATGTATACCGTAATTCCTCTTCACTTTGACTCAGGTTGGCAACGTTAACAGAGAATATTATCATTCATATCCTGTCACTATGAGCCTTAGCCCCACTCTCGAAGGTTCCGTTTCTTCCCTTCTTGGCTTCTTCGATGTGTAAATTGAACAGCTCACCACCATTTTTTTTAGAATTTCGAACATCTTGCACCATTTTGTATGGTCGAAGGTCATTTCCTGGTATTTTATTGTATTGTATTTATTGTACTCTATGTTAGGCAGGGGCCTGTAAACGACGGAGAGGCTCCGTCCCTGCCGCAGCCACAGTGTTCCACAACCCCACGACGACTACAGCAGTCTACTTCACCCATCCGCCGCCCCACACCGAACCACTCTTTCAGGGTTACTGTGCGGTTCAGCCCCCATTGGACCCTCCCCCCCCCCCCCCCCACAGGTAACGTCTCACTCCAGAGACGAGTGTAGCCCCGATGTTGGCGTGGCAGAGTAATGGTGGTGTATGCATACATCGAAAACTTGTTTGCGCAGCAGTCGCTGACATACGGTAGCTTAGGCGGAATAAGGGAAACCAGGCTGCATTCGCCGAGGCAGATGGGAAACCGCCTAAAAACCATCCACAGACTGTTGAGCTCACCCGACCTCGACACAAATTCGCCGGACAGGTTCGTGCCGGAGACCTGGCGCTCCTTTCCAGTTCGGAAAGCCATGTGTTATATCGCACGGCTAACCGGATGGGATCATTTCCTGGTATTCAAGTCGTATGAATTGCCTTGGTTTTTCCCAAACCTTCCTTCCCTTATCAAACGCAACGACGTACTTCCTCTCTGCTGCCTTTACCTTTCCTGAATTCAAACTGGTCATCCTCTGACGGATCCTCCAGTTCCTTTTCCATTCTTTTCTGGTTCCACGTGCTGTTAGTCTGATTGAGCTATTATTCTCACACTTATTGCTACCTTCTTAATTGTGTGGCTGATGTTTTTCCGGAAGTCTGTGGGCATATCGCCTGTCTCATACATTCTTTACACCAATGAGAACAGTCATTTTATCGCAACTTCCTCCAATCGCTTTAAAATCTCTGATAGTGTGCTATCTATCCACTAAGCCATATTTGATTTCAAGTCTTCCAAAGTTCTTTTAAATTCCGATTGTATTACGTAATCCGCTACCTCTTTCCTGTCGACTCTTGTTTATTCTTCTGTCTCGTAAACAGACAAATCCTCCCAGTCACAGAGGCTGGGTGCCTATCCGCACTCTCCTTTGTATATAAGAGGATAGTTCCCACTGAATTCTTAATGTTATCGCCCGTGTTTTTCAGGCTATTTTGACTTTTCGATACGCTGAGACATTTCTTCCGAGAATCATTTCCTTTTCGGTTTCTGCACGTTTTTTACGCAGACATTTCGCTTTAGCTTCCCTGCACTTCTTGTTTGTTTCATTCCTAAGCAACATGTCGTAGTGCATTCGTGAATTTCCCCAAACATTTTTCTACTTCCTGCTTTCATTGATCAACTGACGTATTTCTTACGTTACCCATAGATTCTTCCCATTTATCTTCCTTGTGCCGACTATTTTCTTTCCACCTTCTCTAACTTACCTTTTCAGGTATGTCCATTCCTCTTCAACTTAACTGCCTAGCGAGCCTTTTCTTATCGCAATATCTATAGCATCAGAGAATTCCAAGAGCATCTGTCCCTTTATCAGTACTTCCGTATCCAACATCTTTGCACAATGATTCTTCCTGTCCAGTCTCTTAAGCTGCAGCCTGCTCTTAGTCATTACTAAATTGCGATCTGAGTCTGTATCTGCTGCTGGACATGCCTCACAATCCAGTATTTGACTTGGGAATCTCTGTCTGACCATCATGTAATGTAACTGAAATCTCGCGTCTTTTTCCATGTATAACTCAACCTCTTGTGATTCTTGAACTGCACATTCGCTATTACTAGCTAAAAACTATTACAGAGCTCGAACAGCTAGTCTGTCATTCCTAGTATGAAGCCCATATTCTCCCGTGGCCCTTTCCTCTGCTGTTTTCCCTGCAACCGCATTCGAGTCCCCTGTGACTCTCAGATTTTCAGCTCCCTTTACGTTTTGAATTACCCGTTCAATATCCTCATGTATTTTCTGTATCTCCTCTTCTTCTACCTTCGACGTCGGCTTGTATCTCTGAAATGTCATTGTCGGTGTCGGTCCGCGGTCGAATCTGATGGGAACAACCCTATCACTGAAGTGTTCACAGTAATTCAGTTCGTCTAACCTCTGTGTTCATAAGAAATCCTACTCCCGTTATACTATTTTCTGCTGCTGTTAATATGACTCTCAACTCGTCTGACCTGAAATCCATACCTTATTTCCATTACACTTTACTGACACCCACTATATCTAGATTGAGCCTATGCATTTTGCTTTTCAGATTTTGTAGTTTCGCTACCAAGTTCAAACTGACTTCCCGTGTGGTAGAAAGTTCTTCTTCCGTTGGTTATTCAGTCATTTTCTCAGGGACAACTTGGCAAGTCTGCTCCCAGAGATCCGAATGAGGGACTAGTCTGGAATCTTTTGCCAACTAAAAGTTCCTGACACTTCTTCAGTTGCAAATCACATGATAATTGCTGATTCTCCCGGCTTTTTTGGGGCACTTTCCCACGCCAAGGCAACAGGAGTGACCTCAAACTCTATCCGTTTCTCCTTCATATTTCCCATGTCCTTTGGCAGAATGAAGATGACTTCTTACGCTGGAAGTCTTCGGACAATGTTATTGATGGTTTTTATTCAAAATTTAAGCAGTGCCGTTTTTAGAACGTGAGACCGAGGACTTTTGACTACATATCAAAGAGGATATCAGAAGGCAGAACATATTTGGCAGGTTTTTATGAACGGTTACGCTGGTTAGATTTTAACGGAGTCTTACCATTGGGGAGAAGTAGCTTATGTGAATTTTTGGGAGAGTATATGAGATGCAGTTCTTGTGAATGCTCTCTGATTCCACGGCTCCGTAAGAACACATGGACCCTACACCTCTGCGAGAGCACTTGAGTCTCCAGCCAGTTCCGTATCCCTATACGGATGGAGTAACTTCTGAAGGCGGAGAAATATCCTGCAGCCGATCTGTTGGTAGCCGTTGACAATGTGATGAACAAAGAGGAAGGGAACAGTCGTCCTCCAAAGAGGATGACACAAGTCTCCCGCGATTTGTAACATGTTTATGGTTGAGTGCGGATAGTAAATAGTGTGCAGTGCCTAGTGACCTAGCTATTAGTAAAGCTTTAGCACACATGAAGTGTTGTGAAAGCAGCACCTGTAAGCTCATTGGTATGTGTAAAAATATATTCGCAACATTCGGCATAAGTGTGTGTAGTATTCCTTCACTCATTTACATAAACAAAAATAGTCGTTTCACTCCCACTATAATTTTAGCTACCGTGATTGTAACCTACTGTGCTGGCAAAATAACTATCAGTTTCGATAAACATTTGTCTCATATCGTGAACATACAAAATACTCGGAGAACGTGTCTTTAATTGCTCTAAAAGTCGACCGTTGCAGTATTCGCGGATACAAATTCTCATAGTGATTCACTTTCTGGTGGCGTATATATTTATCGAAAAGCCCACGAGATTACTTCTAGTTCGTAGTGACCAGTTGGCATCGTATTTAGATGATCAGTCATATCACTATCGTCGGCTGCGCTGATGGAGGCATGTATGAACGCCAAAATATTGTACTTGTTCTACAGTATGAAACCGAGACAGTCGTGGACCGTTGAATCAGTTTTTAATTTTGGTAATGATGTGATGTTCGGTGGTTTTCTCCGGTTATCGCTTACTTGAATAACTCATTATGACGGACTCGTCCCATTAATGAAAGTTGAGCTAGGCAGATTGTAAGTGCGTTCCATCCGGCTGCTCTGTTCGACAGAGAACGTGAGAGGGCAGATGAATTTCAGGGTGATAAAGGGATGCACTTTGACGGCACGTGGTCTGCAAAAGGTCTGTATTGTTGAGAGCAGGTACCCAGTAACTCAGTAACAATGACGTAGTGAAGAATCTGACAAGCCATAGTAGTTGAAAGAGAACATGGGGATCGTTGCATAATACGACGAATAATATACCACAGTCACGCGGTAATGTGCCAAACATAATTACAGAGTGACAGCACATTATGACCAATAATACAGCTCAGGGATATTGGAAACATTTGTTCTCAGTGTGCCACATAACATACAACAACACCTGGTTATAGAGAATGCCACAACAAAGTTAGTGGTGATAATAGCTTGTCGATATGACAGTTGTATTAATATGTATTCACAACGAAAGCAAAATGTGCTAGCATTTATAAAAGTAATGTCTTAGAATCACCTACCACATATCTGATGGATAGCTGTTGACAAATGATGTCAGTGCATCTGTCCTGAACTGCAATATGAGACACCCGTCTGGTTCAAAAGCATCAAGTATTGTTAGTATACAATAAATTACTCTTCAGTCAAGTAGCTATAAGGAACATACTGACACTCAACAGCATGTCAAGATGGAGGCGTTATAGTACCATAACAGACAGTCAAAAGACATACTATATTTCCATTTAATTAGGAAAAGTAGTAAAATGATGATAACGAAATTAAATATGTAAATTTGTAAAGAACCAACTTGAATAATTGAGTAGAAACAGAACACAGTTTCCGGTCATTAACGCATGCTTCGAATTATTTACATATACAATATGATTAAAAGTATCCCAACACCCATACGTAATGTCGACCTTACCAACAGATTTCATGAAAAACTGACTCGACATTGTAAAATTAGTGAAAGGTGTTGTGTTTTCAGTAAAGAAACATTAACAATGTATGGTTAAGTGCCGGCCTTAGTGGCCGTGCGGTTCTAGGCGCTACAGTCTGGAGCCGAGTTACCGCTACGGTCGCAGGTTCTAATCCTGCCTCGGGCATGGATGTGTGTGATGTCCTTAGGTTAGTTAGGTTTAAGTTGTTCTTAGTTCTAGGCGACTGATGACCTCAGAAGTTAAGTCGCATAGTGCTCAGAGCCATTTGAACCATTTTTGTTTGTAAGTTAGGAGTCACTCGATGTCCCTTGAGTATCAAATGTCAGGAACATCTAAGATCCAATAAAGCTACCCAAGTCGACTGTTGGTGATACGAATGTAAACCAAAATCGCTTAGAAACCATCACAGCTAAACCAATACCAAACAGCACTACACGGAACTTTACTTACCTTTAGTAGTCATAAAGTATCTATGGCTCTCGTCTCCTAGTCCGGTTTGCGACGTCGTACATTTCGATTGAGCCGCGTAGGGTGTTTTTTCTTAATCTTTCATCGTACATGTAAATTATTTTTAATGTTGTTTCCCGTTACACACATTTGATGTGCTCCGCGTGACAGTATCTTGAAGTCTTGGAGAATAGTAGCGCCACAGCCATCTCACTTTAATGGGTATTGCTATCGTATGATGTAAACGCCTCTTGTTTCCATCGGTATGTAGCGTACGGCCGATACCGACCACAGGACATAGTGGTATTTCAACGTCTGGACGAGAGAGTTATGGTGGGGTTGGTAGTGATGTAACTGATCTGTCGTTAACCCAGTTGTTGGGACAATACACATGGGCGGCCTTTACGATTGAGGACCAATGCGAGACTCCAGCAGTAGCGATGACCATATACTTGAGGAAAGATGAGATCAACATGCATGATACTTAAGAGGTAGCTCTTTGTTGTAGGTTAAGGAGATGACTAATTTCAGAGGCTGGTTTTCGTACAGGGGACTTCTGGTGTCAGTAGCTGTCAACATGTAAATGTATTAAAGCATTGTTAATCAAGTTTTTTAAAACGTCTTCCTCATGGCTGTTGAATTCTGAGTGTCAACTATGAATACCATGCGTGATGTCCCTTCATTAGTGACCAAGAGGCCAAGAACGCATAGAAATCATAGTCAAAATCAAATCCGATTATCAATTTCCGTGTGACTGGCGAAAAACATGGTCAATATGCTGTCCACCGTTTCCTGCAACAAGTTGAAATCGAGAAACAGCATCTTCCACAATTGATCGAAGTGTTTCCGGGGTCACGTTCAGCATGTGTTGCGCAATGTGTGCCTTGAATGCAGCTAAGTTTGCAGTCGGAACACTAAACAGAACGTCTTTCAGATAGCTCCACAGCCAGAAGTCACATGGATTAAGATGAGGTCATCGGGACATCCCGGTTGTAGGGAAATGGCGGCTGATAATTCTAGTAGTTCCGAAATGGCGCTTCAGCAGCTACTTAACTGGATTTGCCATGGGCGGAAGTGCGCCATCTTGCATAAAAATGATTCCATCCACACATCCACGCTGTTGGAGACCTGGAATGACATGGTTGCGCAAAAGACACTTATAGCGCTTACCAGTGACGGTACAGGTAACAGGACCGGAAGCATCTGTCTCTTCGAAAAAATATGCCCTATGATAAATGATGCCGTAAACCCGCACCACACTTCAGTCTGGAACCGCGCGACCGCTACGGTCGCAGGTTCGAATCCTGTCTCGGGCATGGATGTGTGTGATGTCCTTAGGATAGCTAGGTTTAAGTAGTTCTAAGTTCTAGGGGACTGATGGCCCCAGATGTTAAGCCCCATAGTGCTCAGAGCCATTTGAACCAAACCCGCACCACACAGTGACCTTTTCAGGGTGAAGTGGTACTGGATGGTTTGCGAGTGGATTTCCCGCTGCCCATATTCGACAATTCCATGTACTGACATATCCTGTCAGATGGAAGTGGGGCTTCGTCTGTCGACAAAATCGTCCATGGCCTATTACTGTCCACTTCCATGCGAGCAAGAAATTCTTAAGCAAAGGATTCTCTTTCTGGTGGATCAACCGGAATCAACTCGTGCACATGGGTAATTCTGAACAGATAGCAAAGAAGGATGTTTCGTAGGACTTTACGCACCGTACTCACGGGTACGTCCAATGTTCGAGCAATTCTCCGTGCACGACGCGCTTGCACACCAACACGTCTCCTCCTGCATTGTTGTGGCCACTGCTTCCACTGACGGCGAATCAATTCCTTTCCTCCCTCTACGAGGTTGCACACCATAAAACCCATCTTTTCGATTTTACGAATCATTTTCTCCAGACCCACGGCAGTCATCAGTCCACCACCTTTTTTTCAAACCCTTGAGTGTCCGGAACTTCTTCAGAGTGACGTGTGCACAGTCATCATTCTTGTAATACAGATTTACAAGCAGAGCGCGATCCTGCACTGAGACAGTCATGGCGAACGTCGCAGACGCGAAAGGAGGAAAAGCCATGTACTCGGCGTGTTTATACCAACTTCAATGGGCCGTGCGCATGATAGGTGTTTTTATTTGCGTATTCTGACACATACAGTGCCGTCTATTGATCAATTTTCACAATATTTTCGTTCTTCTGCCATACGTTTTCCACTCTCTCCGATAATATTCCGCTGCAATTCGACATCATTCTGACCAGTCGTGTTTTCTCTACAGTGTCTTAAAAGTTTAACTTTAATTATAATCACCTTGTAGAACGAGTGACAGATTATCTACAAACCGTAAGAAATCAAACTGTGTTTTTGTCAAAAGACATGAAAGGGATGCTGTACTTAAGAAAGGAGTAAAAATAGTTTGAAGCCCACCCCCAAATTCATTCAAGACGACATTCGGAAATTACGCTTTATGGAGAGGCAATAAACTTTTGGTTCTTGTGATGACAGCGCAGTTCTGTCGGACGCCTAGCAGTAACATCGTGTGCCAAGTCTGGCGGACAGTACAGGTGCCATGCGAGGCAGCAGGAAGAGCACATCTAAAAGGGGCTGTTTACCCGGGTGACGGTGCCGTAGGAAATATCGCCGGCGTGGAAGCAGTCACGTTACTGGGAAGCCGTTGGGGTATTTCGCTTGCCTTATGTCTCCTGGCAGCGGGATTTGCGGCGGCTGGTTTCGTCGAACGAGCAAGAGGGTAACGGCCTTGCTTGTGCTATAAATTGCGGCCAGAATCGACTTCTGGGTTCGCTTCATGGATGTGTTGGCCGGCAATTGCTACTGCTACTGAGTCTGTCCTCGAATGTATTTAATTTCAACTTGCTTAGTACGCATGTTCTTGTGAGAGCTGTATGTGTGATGATTAAACATTTACTAGGGCCTGGAGTGCTGATACATTCTGTTT
This sequence comes from Schistocerca cancellata, assembly GCF_023864275.1. Lineage (NCBI taxonomy): Eukaryota > Metazoa > Arthropoda > Insecta > Orthoptera > Acrididae > Schistocerca > Schistocerca cancellata. The sequence continues at coordinate 145,571,661 of NC_064628.1, read as the reverse complement.
GTAAGTTGCTACTGTCAGTGTTTCATCGTCATTGAAAACAGTTTGGATAGCCCTTGTCTAAGTGCCGCCTGTTTATTGTATTTTTAACACAAGACGAAGTTAAACTGGCCAATTGCTATAGATGTAAATGGATAAATTTTCCCTGGATTTATTTGGCCGTGAATTGCAACAACATTACTGTTACGTTTCTATCTGAAGTAATAGTGTGACTGAGAGACACGTGTCTGATTCTAAATGAGTAGTTCCATCAATTCATACGAGTTACTGAGAGGCCAGTTGCTATTGCGTGTTTAAATAGTTTGAAACTGATTCTGTTAACGAAAGTATAAGAATTCGTTCAATGACAGTATGTGAATATTGCAATTAATTCTGATTTAATCAGTAATTTAAGTGTGGATATTTGCTGTAAGTAGGCTCAAATGGCTCTGAGCACTACGTGACTTAACTTCTGAGGTCATCAGTCCCCTAGAACTTAGAACTAATTAAACCTAACTAACCTAAGGACATCACACACATCCATGCCCGAGGCAGGATGCGAACCTAGGACCGTAGCGGTCACGCGGTTCCAGACTGTAGCGCCCAGAACCGCACGGCCACTCCGGCCGGCGCTGTAAGTAGCTTTGTGTAGGCGCCGGGGGGGGGGGGGGGGGGGGGGAACTCGCTATACCGTTAGCGTGCAGGTTAGTTACTTGCATTTTGATTTCGTTTTATCGGAACTTCTGCTGTTTGCCTTGGTAGCGGGTGCCGGGTCCTGAGTTGTGTCCTGCTTGTGCTGTTGTGTATTTTCCGCCCCCGTTCCCCGCCCGTGCCGGCAGACCGTACATCTAGTTCGCTCGCGGCTTAATGTATAATTGGCCTTACGCAAATAAAATTATAGATTTGTACTGCTTAACAGATGTTCATTAATAGGTTGATTAATTCTACAGACCGAGCGAGGTGGCGCAGTGGTTAGCACACTGGACTCGCATTCGGGAGGGCGACGGTTCAATCCCGCGTCCGGCCATTCTGATTTAGGAATTCCGTGATTCCCTAAATCGCTCCAGGCAAATGCCGGGATGGTTCCTTTGAAAGGGCACGGCCGACTTCCTTCCCCGTCCTTCCCTGATCCGATGAGACCGATGACCTCGCTGTTTGGCCTCTTCCCCCAAACAACCCAACCCAACAAATTCTACAGATGATGTGCTGTAATGAATTATTGTGTTTCTAGTTACTTAAGGCAGATGTCAGTCTGTTGTAGGGACCCACTAGTTCGGGGATTTTTCGCGCCGATTCGTGATCATTGCTACTCCCGGTTGGAGGTCAATGAGCCTGCCGGTGTGGCCGTGCGGTTCTAGGCGCTTCAGTCTGGAACCGCGTGACCGCTACGGTCGCAGGTTCGAATCCTGCTTCGGGCATGGATGTGTGTGATGTCCTTAGGTTATTTAGGTTTAAGTAGTTCTAAGTATTAGGGGACTGACGACCACAGATGTTAAGTTCCATAGTGCTCAGAGCCATTTGAACCATTTTTTGAGGTCAATGTAGAGAGTGTATAGGAAACAGTTGAGTGAGTGGGCGTCCGCTTCTGGGCGTAGTTTGTTGAATCTCACGAGGTTGCGTAGCCACATGAAATTTTGTATTTTATATCTAACATTGTAGGTTGCCTGCCACTTAGGTAACGTAGTTGTGTGCCATGGTATCTGATTTGTTGTTGCCTGTACTCTGAATTACTTTGGTAATACCGATCTCTGTAGTTACGAAAGACGACATTTTTTCGGTCAATTTTAGTAATTTTTCTTCAGGTTGATCATAGTTTTCGAGTAAATAATATTTAACTCATTTCACTAAATGAGTAATGGGCCATAAGTGTCGTGCTTTATGAATATTTAAATTTCTAAGTACGAGAGTTGCTCTCATCTAAATTGTAAATTGAAAGTTGTATGGTAATTTTATAAATGTGCTGATAGTTTTATTTGTTATTTGTCTTGTTTCAATGTGCCAAATAAATGTTCAGTGCAGCTGTCGATGGTGATTGCCTGATGTGTCACTTGGTCTAGTCCTACCATCTCACAGCCTATTGTGCTGGGCTTGTGTCTTTGTGCAAAAGGTAGAATTCCATGCTGTGCTGACACATCATTGGTCTTCAAAAATCAACTGAAAGAAATGGATACTGTCTAGAAAAGTGGTTACGAAGTGAACGTCAACAGATAAAAGCAACTGTAATGAAATGAAATGGAATCAGACAGCAATGGGGAAGGAAATAGATTAGGAAATGAGATACTGAAAGTAGCAGACGAGTTTTGGTATTTGGCTGCAAAATAAATAAAGGTAGCAGAAGCTGAGAGAATACAAAAAGCAACTAGCACTAGCAACACAAACCATTCTGAAAAAGAGAAATTTCCTAACACTGTGTATAAATTTAAAGTTAAGAAGTAGACCTGAAGTTGCTTGGCTGGAATGTGGCTTTGTGCGCAAGAAGAAGTGAACGATATACAATTCAGTCAAGTAACAAATACAATATTGTGAAATGTGGTGCTTCAGGAGAATGTTGTTGATCACATGGGTGTACGGACAGCTTGTGGAAAAGTACTTTATCTAACTGGGGATAATGGAAGTTTATCGCACGAATTGACTAAAGCTAGCATGCTTTTGATAGGACACGAAAGGCATCAGATAATCGTCAATCTGATAGCTGGTGGGAACTGTGCTATGTAAAAATTCTAGATCGAAATCAGTGCTGTAACAGAATGAGCAGTTACAAATATATGTATATTACAGTAGTGGTGCAGAGATGTTTACATAGGACAGCCTGACATTGAGAGCAACAACAAATTAGTTACGAACTACTTAGTTAAGTACGGTGCAGAAATGTGCGAGTGCGGAGGTATCTGATTGTACCTTATACACTCTAAGACAAAAAAGGGGAAAAAACGACACACCACGAAGAAATTATCCAAAGTGGACGGAAAGTGGTAGATGTGCATGTGCACACAAAGAAAAGATTCCAGTTTCAGAAAAAATTGATGAGTTATTGAAGAGATAGATCTTTACAAACCGAGCAAATCAATAACGCGTTGGCCCGCCTCTGGTCCTTATGCATGCAGTTATTAGAATTGGTATTTATTGACAGTTATTGGATGTCCTCCTGAGAGGTATCGCGCAAAATTCTGTCCAGTTCGCTTCGCCCTTAACGCTTTAAAATTTCTGAGTTTGGGAGAGAGATACTGTGAGGTTGCTGCAAAAATTATGGTTTGGCAAGCACTGAAGACAAACAGTCGAAACTTTCGGTCTGCAGTGTCGCACACTTTAATATTCATATGGTTTTGGATGGTGTTCGTCTTTAGCAAAACACAAAATTATGTTTTCACTGAAGAGTCCCGCTTCGAACTGAGCCTCGATAGACAGCAAGGACGTATCTAGAGATGACTGGGATCGGGTGCCTTTTCTTTTCATAGCAGAACCCCACTGATTGTCATCCGCGGCTCCTTTACAAATCAGCGGTATGTACGCGATATTCTACGCCCTTTTTTGTCGCCTTTCAAGGCAAACCATCCTGGGTTTACGTTTCAACAAGACAATGCCTGCCTGCACAAGGTGAGAGTTTCCATTGCTTGTGTGCATGCTAGGCTTACATTTCAGCAGGATAACGCCCCCCCAGGGCATCTGACCTGACGTTCCTACCTGTTATAAACCAGCCTACTGACCCCAAAGAGCTCAGGAAGACACGCTATGATTACCAATCGGCAGATAAATAATTTTAAAGTTCTCAGCTGAGTCATTACATAAGGCTAGGCCTCGGCGTAGTAATGACTGTGTGAAAACGGACCTCATGTCCATAGTACCTTTTTCCAGTCAGCTGTAAAACTTCTCAGACTTTTGCATTCTTTCTCTCATCTCGCTGTCTGCTTTGAAAATCGATGGTCAGCCCATCAAAATTAGTTTGTACCTTACGGCTAGTAACAGCTGCTGAGAATGGTCGCCTGGAATGGACATTGGAATCTGTCAACGTTGGTGTCCTTAACCTTCACAAAGGTATAATTTAGGACTCTTCATGTAGTATTTTGGAGATGCAACAGAAGTGAAGTTCGAGACTGAGATTTTCACCATGCAGTGTGCGCTGACATGAAACTTCCTAGCAGATTAAAACTGTGTGCCGGACCGAGAGTAGAACTCTGGACCTTGGCCTTTAACGGGCAAGTGCTCTACCATATGAGCAAGCCAAGCACGACTCACGCCCCGTCCTCGCAGCTTTACTTCTGCCAGTATCTCGACTCCTACCTTACAAACTTCACAGAAGCTCTCCTGCGAACCTCGCGGGGCGTGAGTCGTGCTTGGGTAGCTCAGATGGTAGAGCACTTGCCCGTTAAAGGCCAAGGTCCAGAGTTCTACTCTCCGTCCGGCACACAGTTTTTTTTTTTTTTTTTTTTTTTTTTTTTTTTTTTTTTTTTTTTTTTTTTTTTGCCAGGAAGTTTCAGAAGTAAAGATATTTATACACTCAACGGTACAGAGATAAATGAATGAAATTTTGTTAAAAATGTTCATGCACTATGTCTGTCACTCAAAGCCAGGTAAAGATGTTGCTATTTAAATGATAAACCCATGTCAAAGAAACGTCACTACTTATTACTAAACAAGGCCTATAAACCATCAGTACTTTGGTAATACACCCGCCATACAAGAGAGACGGAAGGCCAAATAAAAGTTGTGCGCAATAAAATCACAAAAAGACGTCTATATCACCAAGAGCGGATTTTCGTGCAGCAGAAACCTGGGCTGTCGGTACGGAAATGTCATTCATATTGGACGTCCCGTCGCTAGAGGCTTGTAATATTGGAGGATCTTTCGGCTCTTTAACATGACATGTACAACAACGGTGATGAGTAACAAGCACGTCATGCGGATAATCTCTCAGATGCAAAATAGATGTCACACCTTCCCCATGCCACTTTTGTCCTGCTATCCGCTTCCTTCAAAGAGTAACGTTCTTCGTGCACCTACGGAATGTTTACTATTGTGACTGACTGGTTAATATAGGTTCATTCATTACATCACCCTCCCTAATTAAGAAATTATAGTAAGTTTCTGAGCAGAATTAAACAAAATACAGCAAATGTTCATCACACCATATCTGTCCTAAAATGATGTCTCAAACTAGTTAAATGAAAAACTGCAGGAACTCAAGTTTCACGTTTCAGAGAAAAGTAAGAAAAAGTAATAAACCGTTGTACTATCTCGCAACAGTAGCCAAGGGATACCATTACGTTTAACAAGAATACTGACTTGTTAGCAATGCGACATCATCAAATAGATACAGAAAAGAACGGTCCTTGTAGTCGATCCTGTTCCTCAGAGTGAGATGAACTGATACATGGCAAAGTACAGGGTTATTATTAAGTGCCGTACCTAGAGGATTTCAGAAGAAGCCTGTCCGAAAACTTTAACTTATAAATTATTATATATATGTAAGTCTTTTAACACAACATGTTTTTAAGACGGAGTAAAACGAATAAAATAATTTCTCCTAACCCAAATACATTCCTAACCCCTATACAAATTTCAGCTGCTCTTCAGCTAAATCTACCAATACATTGCTTTCACCTACCATTATCTCACTAAAAGTCATCGAAGACAGGAATTAGAAAGACTCAGGATCACACAGGGAGTTACCAAAAACCGTTTTTCCACGAATCACTAGCAAATGGAACACAAAAAAGAGGAAATGGCAGTCTTACACAGAGTACCGTTAGCCATACACCAGATACAAAAAAAGGTTAATATTGCAATGTCAGCGAGTACTCAGCTACTCTGAAAGTTTCAAGTCTCGAGCTCGTCGGGAAATTATAATAGAAACAAAGTACCCCCAGCCACATATCAGAAACGAAAACGAGTTAATACAGCTTTGTCATCTAGTTCTGAACTATGTTGTGAGATTCAAGTCTTTAGCTCATCGGGAAGTTAGTTCAACCCGCCGCTACGCGCAGAGGGAAAGTAGCTTGACTTGACCCTTGGGATCTTTTAAGACTCCATTTAATTTTACTGGAGCACGTAATTTATTGTTAGATTTTGTCACAATTTCTTTGTTGTAAAATCACACAATTACATTACGCACTGTTTGAATTATTAGTGGATCATATACGGCAAGTGAAAATTTGTGTGAAAGAAAATCCAACACTATGTATTCTGCAACATTCTGTTTCCACTGCTTTTTATTAAAACAACTTTGTTTTTTAACGCTTACTCGCTATTGTTATTCTTACATATCAGAGATTTTCAAGACATATCAGTTTATTTCATGTTTCTGAAGAAAACTGAAATATTTCTTTTTATTTCACAGTTTCTGTTATATCTGTTGTGATCGTAACAAAAATGAAAACAGAAAAACTTAAGTAATATTGAAACCTGTCCATCTGAAGGTATATTAGAGTATCATGTAAAAATCTGAGCTAAGTCGCTCAAGAACGGTTGGATATTTTTGCTACAACGTTTCCCCTTTATGCAAAAAAAAGTACCCAATGTCCTTCAGAGCATTTATTAGAGTTGAACGTAAAAATTTTAAGTAAATTGGTCAGAAACATTTCCACTTTTTCCTACCTACGTTTCCTGTTCATGGGGTATCCTGATACACACCATATATATTAAAAACATGCAGCCCATATCTGTCTGAACGTTTAGTTGAGTACTGTGCAAAAATTATAGCTAAACAGCCGAAGAAATATTCGAGAATTTTGCTAACAACGTTTCATGTGCCACGCACATTTCTAAAAAGTAACATATGTCAGTCTGTACATTCATTGGAGTATTGTATATAATTATGAAATAATTTTATCAAGAACTCTTCGGGATTTTTCTTATAAATATATGATGATGATGAAGTCCCATACTCCGTGACGGAGCGTAGGGTACGATGTGGGAGACACAAACCGCTTTACTAGGCAAGGTCCTAGTGGAGGTAGTTTGCCATTGCCTTCCTCAGACCGTGATGGGGATGAATGATGATGATGAAGACGACACAACAACACCCAGTCATCTCGAGGCAGGAAAAATCCCTGACCACGCCGGGAATCGAACCCGGGACCCCATGCTCGGGCAGCGAGAATGCTACCGCGAGACCATGAGCGGCGGACTATAAATGTACGTAATGCATATATACATACATACTACTGACATTTAAAAAATGTGTAGCCTATGGGCTCCCAAACTTTTATTAGAGTATTGTGTAAAAATCAGAAATAAAGCGGTCTCCAACTTTTCGAGATATTTGGTAACAAGCATGTCTTTGTGTATGTCTTTATACATACATGTTTTACATACTGTATCTATTTAAAAATTTTGTAGCCTACGTTTTTGAAAACACTTATTAGAACGTCGTCCAAAAATTTGATTTAAATAGGTCAAAGTTTCCAACATTTTTACTAAAAGCCATTCCCTGATGTACATTATGTGTGTGTGTGTGTGTGTGTGTGTTTAGCATACGCCTGTCCGAACATATATTAGAGCAAATATTTTAAGTAAATCGGCCAAGAAGTTTTCGAGATATTTAGTAATAATGTGAAACTACAACTTGTCTTTATGTAACTATATAGATGAAGGAATGCGTACTAGAGACCGACATAAGTAGTATCCTCATTCTACAATTTTTGCTGTTTTTAGACGTGAGGCTGTGTTTTGCGAAAATTTGCAAATGTATTAAGTTACACATATTTAGCTACTGCATAATATCTTAAAGCTACTTGAGATACAATCATCAGCTACATAAGTTTTTGGTGATTTAAATGTTATATAACTTTAGAGAAATTTATATGACATTTGTATAGTTAAGCCACATTTCCACGCTCGTGCACCGTCTTGTACTTTGAAACGGGAAAAGGTCTGTTACCATGGGACGTGTGATACTTGCATTTCTTTGATGTTTTAACTATTTTCCGTGTCTTGAGAGTAGAAAATTGTGTTAGTTGACAACAATTTCTATATCAAAGTGCTTTTAACTTGTAATTGGTTTCCGACAATACTTCTGCTTGATCTGATTTCGCTTGTGAATTAATTGGTGTCTAGTAAAGTAACAATGTAATAGATGCATTATTAAATGCACCACTGAACAGCTTTTCCTCCATCGCAACTCTTTTAAATTTCAGTCGAATATTTGTCCCTAAGTACGTGACCACGCTGTACCTTAGAATATGTTTTCACGTTTTGGGAAACCTTAATGTTCCGCAGTGAGTTCAGTAATTTCACAAAACGACTGCAGCACAGATGAAGTGAATAGTATAATTTAAAAATGTATTAAATTTCTATTACGGGGTTGGCTGTAGGTAAAAGACTGAAAAGTGTACCAGGATTCAATGCTCCCCATTTTTATTGACGTTTACATTAAGTGTTCAAAATGCTAACCTTGAGCACTAATATATACTGTAGAGCAATTCGAGACAGATAATGCTGCACGTTGAATAACATCTGAAATTACCACAGCACAGGCACGTTTTGTACGGCTTTTCATGTCTCCATAAGCCGTCCATGTTTCATCGTAGATAGATTGAAGTACAGAGATGTTACGTGTGGTGAACGTGCAGCTGAGTCTGTGTTTTAGAAGCCGCCGATCCAATGATTTCCGTAACGTCTTTTTTAAGTTGGTCTGTAATTCTCTCTGCGGAATGGACCGTGCATCCACCGTAGTGATACCATGTGGATAGCCTCGTGTTCTGTGTGATGTCTTGCAATATCTGCCCCTGCGTATCTTCTAGTAACTGCAGGTATTCAGGGCTATTTAGAGCACGTACATAAAACAGAGACCAGTGACGTAATTCTTGAAAACCTCGCACCACTCGACGGACCAATGTTGCTTTTATGCACATTTCTCAGCCACCATGGGCTTTCAGATGATCAAAAGAGAATATTACTAGGTTGATATTTCCATGAATTATAGCCAATCGCCTGTTAAGAAAATCTCGCACAGAAACGCCATACCACATTGCAGTTTTCATACATACCATTCAGATATATATGTCCAATATTCAGTGTCATTAGCACGTACCTGTTGATGGAGGGAAATGTGGAGAAAATGAAATTCAGTGGAATTTAATATTCTATAAACCCTCCTTTCGCCTATCTAACCAGCACATTTAAGCTGCCTCACTGTGCAATGTAGGCGGTATACAATCACTACTGAAACTTTATTGTCATTTCTCTCGTAAGTCACTACTCTGTATCGTTGGCGTATTTTGTTCCGCAGGACAATCCGACTACCTCTCAGGAAACTAATACGCCATTGATCTTACGCAAACGAAACTTCTTTTACTGTCGTATACATTTTGGGAGACAAATCAGCTTCACGAGAAAACTGATTCCTACAACAGCAGAGCAGTGATTCATGGGCGTCTAGCATGCAGGTGAACACTTGAACCGTGTGTTTGCTTACTTTGGTAGAGATGGGCATATGCTTGTGTATCCGCTCTCTCCAAGTGGTATGTGCCGCTCTTACCTTGCAACTTCATCAAGTTCCAAAGAATGACTTTGTAGTCCCTGTCGAAGGTTCTTTCAGTGCCACAGAAAAGAGTTCTTCAACTAAAAAGAAATGAGAAGTTGGTATCATAATTGCACAGGTGTAAACGTTGAAAAACTACGTAGGCAAGGCAGAAAATTTTACCACTATAGCCTAGCGAAATCACACATCGATACACTTATTTGTTCAATATACAAACAGCATGGCCGCGCGAAGCGGCCGCGCGTTTAGAGGCGCCTTGTCACGGGTTGCGCAGCCCCTCCTCCCGGAGGTTCGAGTCCTCCCTCGGGCATGGGTGTGTGTGTTGTTCTTAGCATAAGTTAGTTTAAGTAGTGTGTAAGTCTAGGGACCGATGACATCAGCAGTTTAGTTCCTTAAGAATTCACACACAAACTGTATGACAACGTAAGTGAAGCACGCGGGAACAGGAGGCGACTAAAATTGAAGCATTGCAGATTGAGAGGGTATGCGGTGTTGTATAGTCATTATGAAATCGACTCAAATTACAAATAACTTGGCGGTTTGAGTACACCGATCAGAATGATGCTGGATCCCCCACGGCCAAGTTCTTAATATCCTGGATAGTAGCACTGGGACGGGGATCGCTTTCGATCTGTCCCCACTCATATTCTACTGCGGAGGGGTCACGAGCAGGCGATGTTACTGCCACAGGAGTATGCCAGCATGTCACAGACAGTTCATAGAGACAGGTACCACGTGTGGACGACCGTTGTCCTCCTGAGAAATGTCACCGTCCCGACACTGTCACACGATAAGTGACACATGAGAATGTAAGACTTCCGGGACCCAGATTTAATCAATCACTGACTGCAGTGACTTGAAGTCACACTCGAAATCCCTCCAGATGATGATTCCGCACGTTGACTGCCATGGTATAGTTCGGTTACCGACCCGTTGACGCCATTTACTTTTTGTCAATATCCTGCTTTAGTTTGCTCCAAGTAAATTTTTTAAGTGCAAATAAAGTGAAAATATTGCATTTTAGTACCTTTTTTTTAAATTTTATTGTGTGATTTACATATGAATCACGTGGACCCAGAGTAATGCTACATCGGTAATAATTTAAGGTTTGCACTCCTGTCAGTTTTTCATTCCACAGCATTATTTGTGTACAGTTCCATTATTGCTTTCCTGCATAGTTGCTACAGTCTTCATTCAATGTTGTTTGCTCCTTAACAAAGTGATATTGTGGCAGAAAAAATGTCTCGTAGACGTTATGAAGATGAACAAAGGATGTAAGCAGCTTTTCCATGAAGTTATGGACACAAGTGATGAGGATTCTGTGTATTTATTAGGTGATAGTTCAGAAGAATTTTTACCAGAGGAGACCGGAAGCGATACCGGAAGTTCTGATGATGGGATCACATCAGTGAAGGCAGGAAGAAGAGTTTTACGTCCCCATTCAGTCAACGAACCAGACTCCACAGCAAAAACCAGACAACAAAGCACCTCTAACCGTGTTAGTGCCATAACTACTGCAGTTGAATCAGGTTTAATTGATGTAAGTGTAATATCAGAAAGTTCTGAAGATGAAAATAACACACTTAGAACAAATTCTAGTCAGGTTGTCTGAGGGCCAGTTACGGGTAAAAATATGAAAAACTTTGCATTTATTCATTCCAGTTCTGGTGTCAATGATTCTGTTGCACTAACTCTCAAAGGTAAGTCACCATATGATTTCTTGAAATATTTTTAGAATATGTGACTCAACAAACTAATCTTCACGCAAAACAAGTCTGGGAAAGTCATTCAGTAACTGTTAATTCACGACTGTAAGAGTGGACTGATAACAGCAAAACTGAAATTGAGCAAATTTTTAGGTTTTTTATTATGGAAGTCACTAAACTTAAAACCGAGGATCCCAAATTATTGGTCAAGAAATATGCTCTATCACAACAATGTAAAAAATGTTGTCACGCAATCGTTTTGAGCTGCTTTTCGTATGTGGCATCTTCCGATAACAACCAGCGCCCACCGAGAAACTGCTTATTCAAAATTCAACCTCTTAATGATAAATTACTGCAGAGATTTCAAAGTGCAGTGGTGTAGGAGAAAGAAATTTGCATTGACGAAACTCTGAATGACAGTATATAAAGAAAAAGCGCCATAAATTCGGGATTAAATTGTTCAAAATTTGTCTAAAGGGTGGCTAGACCTGGAATATGAAAGTTTACTGTGGAGAGAAATTGAATCGTGGGGTTCCTCTTTCCACTTCTGTTGTTATGAGCCTAATGAGTGGATTAGTAAATGAGGGCAGAATCTTATACGCAGACAATTTTTACACAAGTGTTCATCTAGCACACCACCTTCTTAAACAATCGACACATTTAGTTGATACTCTAAGATCAAACAAAAAACTGAGTCCACAAGATGTTGTACAGGCAAAACTGAAGAAGGGGGAACACAAAGCAAAGAAAAGTACAACAAGTGTAATAGTACTGAAATGGAAAGATAAGAGGGATGTTCTGATGCTGAGTACTGTTCATGGAGAAGGAGAAGCAGAAGATCAAACCAGGAAGGGCACAAATTTTAACCAGCATTGATAACTGACTATAATCAGTCAAAGTCTTTTATAGATCTTTCTGACCAAATGAAGTCGTACCCGCATTGTCTAAGGCGGAGTGTGAAATGGTACAGGAAGCTTGCAGTTAAATTGTTGACAGGGTCAGCACTGGTAAATGCTCATGTGATTTGCCGATACATCAGCAACAAGAAGATCTCAATCACAGAAATTCAAAGAGGAAGTGACTTTGAGACTACTCCATACAGAAGACGCCGATGAGCCTGAGACATCTCTGATCAAAGCCACCGCGTTACCTGCAGATTGTGCGCTTGTGATCATGGGAGCATCCAGACGAAGGTGTACAGTGTGCTACGGAAAAATGAAGAATGAATTTGGATGAGTGCAAGCTGTCAAGAAATGCAAACAAACTGCATGGAAATGTAAGAACTGTGACACATGATTTTGCATAGAGTGTTTCTTTCATAACTCACAGTGCATACAGGTGTTAGAGAAACAAAGTGGAATCACCCAAATTTTACAGTTTCATTGTTGTTGCAATCAGAGTTGAAGAATGTAAATAAAACTATATGTAATTGGCAATCTACTGTGTAAGTAACATGTCAAACTAAATAATAAATAAATGATAGAAAGAAGAAAAGTCCAATACGACTGAGCCATGTGAGTTACATATAACTCACGAATTGACATGTCAATAACTACTCTTGAGCTCTTGAAAACCGTAGGCTACCAACATGATTTGTTACTGGGGCCATAACCTACTGTAAAACCGAGTCGTAACACGCTTCTGTGAGTTACAAATGCACCACCGAGCTTTAAATGGAAAATTGTCCGTGAATTGTATTTACTTTACGTGGGCCGAAGAGAAAACTTTCTGTGAGTTATATTTAACTCAGGTGGCAGTCAATGTGTTAATATCCTGGATAGTGGCACTGGGACGGGGATCGCTTCCGATTTTTTTCCACTCATGTTCTACTGCGGAGGGATCAGAAGCAGGAGATGTTGCTGCCACAGGAGTATGTCAGCATGTCACAGATTGTTCATAGAGACAGGTACCACGTGTGGACGACCGTTGTCCTCCTGAGAAATGCCACCGCCGCGACACTGTCACACGAAAAGTGACACTGAGAATGTAAGACGTCCGGGACCTAGATTTCGAGACGGACAATCATGTCAATCACTGACTGCAGTGACCTGAAGTCACACACGAAATATCTGTAGATGATGATTTCGGATGTAACACAGCTATGCCTCTCCAATTATTGGAAGAATGCACGCAGCCATAGTCTATCAAGATGCTCTTCCGGGATAGTGCAGAACAGCAATACATTGTTAAACAAAGTGCGACGACGTTCATTAGCAGCCCATACTCCCCTATCACGGCATCTCCAAACGCAGCCTTTTATGTTGTGTGTGAAGGGAGCCTACACCTGGCACATTAACTCCCTACTCCGGCCGCTGCAACAAACCGACTAATGGTGTGGGGAGGTGTCAGAAAATTACGAGGTAGTCCGGTACTTGCTCTTAGATACACACGCAGATTTGAAGAGGTTTACGATGCGCGTAGTTCACAATATGGCGATCCTTCGTTGCGGTGGTGAGTCGTGGTCGACCAGAACCTTGGCGGTGACTGCAACTGTCCTCACGTTCCCATGCATAAAACATGGGGCCAGTGTTACATCTGAATACCTGCTCCTCAAGTCTGTATAATGCATGATTTGACAAGCAGATAAAATGGAGAGCCACATTCAACCCCGTTCAAGTGCTGATAACGGTGTCTCGTACGAGCACATGGCATCTCCGCGTCTTTCTGGGTGATCTCTCAACCGCGTCAGCTGTTCTCGTCCCTTATATACCATATCAAGCCTGGTAACAACACTAACCACGATCAACGCTGATGCCCTCTAGTGGTCATTGTAGTGGGACGCGAAATTGAAGCGTCACCCATCCACCAGTGTCAGCCCAGTTTGCAGGTGAATATAAGTTTAATTTAGTTTTGTTTACGTATTTTTGTAATATTTTTGTAATAGCTGTGAATTATCTAAAGTTTTTGTATTTTTTGTATGTTTCATGTACGGAGAGGGCGGCGCAACGAACGGAGACAGCATCTTCGCTGCCGCGACCAGAGAGGAAATTACTGCCCACTACACGTCGCGGGTCGACAGCCAAAGAGCAACAGAAGATCCTGGAACCGAGTTGTTGCGTCGTGCTTCTAAAAATTGAAAATGAAATTTTGTACTCTTTTTGTATAACAATGACTTCATAGAGAGCTTAATCTTATTGAAAATGTCAGTTCTAGTTTGTCAACGTTCAAGATCACAACTGTATGTAGGAAGCAAATAAATTAGTGGATGCTACTAAAGTTGAAACACGTGTTCTGAAGATTTATTTATGGAGAATTATGTGAACTGATTAATAATATGTTTGACAAGATTATTGGATTTTGACAGCGTTCATCGCAACTTCGAATCTCAAAAGTTTATTTAATGTGTGGTTCTAATTTCGATTAAGTCAAGATAACGTGTATCAATATAAGTTCTGAGGAGAAACAAACGACGTCTAAAATCGAAAAAAGTTTACGCAAAAACCAATTGGCCCAAGTGACGAAATTCTTTGCTTACGACTCAACTGATGTTTTATAGTTTCGTTCAAGAACCATTCTATGACAATTTAAAAAAAAGAATATAAATAATATTGAAGTGGGTTGTAACTGACATAGGTCGAAAGAAGACCATTTATAAACAAACCTATACGTCGTTACACTACACCATTCTACATGTCACAGAGAATGGATAACTTTTAATCATTTGCATGCCCACTGTTGAGGTATACGTGCACGAACTTAACATTCACATCCGACCATGTCTTCTGGATGCTTCACTTTTTATTTGGAGAGGCCTGCCTTTATAGTACACCATGGGTTACCACTCATGTTATCTAGTCTGTTTAGTTATGACAGGACTCATAACCCGTTAAGTGTCAAAACACGAAACACAAGGCAGTATGTACTATCTGGGAGTAGTGATGGATAAAACTGATCAGTATATTATACACACATCAAAAAATTTTGCATCGCCCCCGTTCCCAGAACTCCTGAAGATAGGCGTTGACTGTGGATATAGTAGTCACAGACACAGTCCCTTTGAATGTTCAGAGATGTCAGTAAACCCGCCAAAGATGTAAACAACCATGCATGAGCAGCGTGAGGTATGTGACGAAAAATATTCATTCCAGTAAATCAAGAGCTAAACAATTACGCAGGGAAAATTCCAGTTGTTTACGCATAGAATATACGTCAGCGGATCAAATATTAACAGTATTTTATTTTATTTTTTAAATTCATTTATTGAAAAACTTACGGCAATTATAATTTATTTTTCCACATAGTCTCCTTATTTGGAAATGCATTTGTCCCAGCGTGTGGGCAGCTTTTTGATGCCCTCATCGTAAAAAGAACTGGGTCGTATCACCAGCCAGTTGCACACGAAGTCTTCCACACTATCGTCATCTTCAAATCGTCCGTCTTCTTTAAGTGGTCCGAATAAATTCGAATCGCAGGGCAATAAGTCTGGGCTTTAAGGAGGATGATCAAGTGTAGTCCAGTGCATTTCCTGCAGCTTGGAGACAGTTAAGGCTGAAGCATGGGGTCGCGCATTGTCGTGGAGGAGGATGAGCTGTCAAATCTATTGGTCTCGGCTTTTTCAGCGATATGCAACTGTCACCTTGTTCAACAGTTCGCAGTAGTAAGCAGCATTTATTGCGCCTCGCTCCTGCAAAAAAACATTCAGCAAAATGCATCTATCTATCTATACCCGGATCCCGCTCTAGCTATTGCCGGGGCTGGGTGCTGACGAGTCCTCTCAATTTGGCTCGGTCCTCCCACCACACAGACGAGAAATGCCTCACTGATCGAAAAAATAGTTGAAAGAACCTTGCCAGCTGACAATCGAGTCTTGGCTTTCAATGGTGCTGCCTCCCATTTCCTCTGCCATTCCTTTCTGTCCTTACTGGCTTATTTGGATTCTGGAGTACGGTGGTGAACCCATGTTTCATCGCAGATGATGCTCCTACTCAAAAATGCATCACTTTCTTCCGCCAACCTTGCTATAAGCCTCTGACAGACCTCCAATCTTCGCAACTCCAGATTTTTGGTCAAAAGTTTAAGTATACTTCTGGAACCCACTTTACGGAAGTGTACGTCATTTGTGATATTTGTTTGACAGCTCCCATAAATGATTCCGACTGAATGGCGATTGTGTTGCTGATTTTGCACACGTTGTTATTCTTCCTTGAACTTATTATGCCAGACAAACACACGTATCCATGATAATGTTTTATCACCGAACTATGCAGTCAACCTCTGACAAATTTCTCCTTCATGAGAAAGAAATTAGATAATTATGCATTGCGCAATGGAGAGTTCCACCTATTGCTCAGACATCGTGGGGGTTACTGACGAAACGGAGGGAAATGTCTAACAGCAGGACCTCCTCATTCCTAACGGTCCCGCCTAAGCATAGCAGAATCGTGGGGCCAGTCCTACCAACTGTTGATGTTCACAAACAAAAATTCCGTTTATATTTGATCATCTCTCGTATTTTTACCAGTGTAACATAAAGGGTTAAACTACGCTCTGAGTCATCAGACCAGTAACCGTGGTCCTCTAAGGCAAACGGAGTCTCAAACAGTCCAGTACGTGCTGATCCTGTGCATTGCCTTGAACTTGGGTGGTTTCAAATACACTCCTGGAAATTGAAATAAGAACACCGTGAATTCATTGTCCCAGGAAGGGGAAACTTTATTGACACATTCCTGGGGTCAGATACATCACATGATCACACTGACAGAACCACAGGCACATAGACACAGGCAACAGAGCATGCACAATGTCGGCACTAGTACAGTGTATATCCACCTTTTGCAGCAATGCAGGCTGCTATTCTCCCATGGAGACGATCGTAGAGATGCTGGATGTAGTCCTGTGGAACGGCTTGCCATGCAATTTCCACCTGGCGCCTCAGTTGGACCAGCGTTCGTGCTGGACGTGCAGACCGCGTGAGACGACGCTTCATCCAGTCCCAAACATGCTCAATGGGGGACAGATCCGGAGATCCTGCTGGCCAGGGTAGTTGACTTACACCTTCTAGAGCACGTTGGGTGGCACGGGATACATGCGGACGTGCATTGTCCTGTTGCAACAGCAAGTTCCCTTGCCGGTCTAGGAATGGTAGAACGATGGGTTCGATGACGGTTTGGATGTACCGTGCACTATTCAGTGTCCCCTCGACGATCACCAGTGGTGTACCGCCAGTGTAGGAGATCGCTCCCCACACCATGATGCCGGGTGTTGGCCCTGTGTGCCTCGGTCGTATGCAGTCCTGATTGTGGCGCTCACCTGCACGGCGCCAAACACGCATACGGCCATCATTGGCACCAAGGCAGAAGCGACTCTCATCGCTGAAGACGACACGTCTCCATTCGTCCCTCCATTCACGCCTGTCGCGACACCACTGGAGGCGGGCTGCACGATGTTGGGGCGTGTGCGGAAGACGGCCTAACGGTGTGCGGGACCGTAGCCCAGCTTCATGGAGACGGTTGCGAATGGTCCTCGCCGATACCCCAGGAGCAACAGTGTCCCTAATTTGCTGGGAAGTGGCGGTGCGGTCCCCTACGGCACTGCGTAGGATCCTACGGTCTTGGCGTGCATCCGTGCGTCGCTGCGGTCCGGTCCCAGGTCGACGGGCACGTGCCCCTTCCGCCGACCACTGGCGACAACATCGATGTACTGTGGAGACCTCACGCCCCACGTGTTGAGCAATTCGGCGGTACGTCCACCCGGCCTCCCGCATGCCCACTATACGCCCTCGCTCAAAGTCCGTCAACTGCACATACGGTTCACGTCCACGCTGTCGCGGCATGCTACTAGTGTTAAAGACTGGGATGGAGCTCCGTATGCCACGGCAAACTGGCTGACACTGACGGCGGCGGTGCACAAATGCTGCGCAGCTAGCGCCATTCGACGGCCAACACCGCGGTTCCTGGTGTGTCCGCTGTGCCGTGCGTGTGATCATTGCTTGTACAGCCCTCTCGCAGTGTCTGGAGCAAGTATGGTGGGTCTGACACACCGGTGTCAATGTATTCTTTTTTCCATTTCAAGGAGTGTATTTTGGCAGAACGTAACCTTAATTAAGGTACTGATAATGGCTTGTGTCCCGAAATGGATTGTGGCAGAAAATGAATGTTACAACCCTTACATTCGTCAAGAGAAAATGATGAGGTGCTCTGGCACCTTCGAGATAACCAGATCTTTATTTACACTTGGATGATAGCTCTCATTTAAACGAAAACATTGTCTGTTAATCTAAGACAGGCAGTAGAGCGCTGCCTTGAACGACATTCCATACTGTCAACATCTTCAGTATTACAAACATCTTGTGTTGAGACTGGTACATAATACACCTAGTTTCATCCACAAACGTATGTTAGAAAGAAGTGCGTATCCATTTTACAAGGATATAGGTAATGGAGCCTTGTTTCTGGCTCTCTTGACTACTTACATTATAACGTTATTTGTTATCATATGATATCGTCTTTAATAAGTAATTCCACCTCACCCATAACTCAAGTTTTATAATGATAAGGAGCATTCAAATGGAAAATAGACAGATGTTGTTGTTGTTGTTGTTGTGGTCTTCAGTCCTGAGACTGGTTTGATGCAGCTCTCCAAGCAACTCTATCCTGTGCAGGCTTCTTCATCTCCCAGTACCTACTGCAGCCTACATTCTTCTGAATTTGATTAGTGTATTCGTCTCTTGGTCTCCTTATACGATTTTTACCCTCCAAGCTACCCTCCAATACTATCTGGTGATCCATTGATGCCTCAGAACATGTCCTACCAACCGATCTCTTCTTCTAGTCAAGTTGTGCCACAAACTCCTCTTCTCCCCAATTCTATTCAGTACCTCCTCATTAGTTATGTGATCTATCCATCTAATCTTCAGCATTCTTCTGTAGCACCAAATTTCGAAAGCTTCTATTCTCTTCTTGTCGAAACTAGTTATCGTCCATGTTTCACTTCCATACATGGCTGCACTCCATACAAATACTTTCAGAAACGACTTCCTGACACTTAAATCTATACTCGATGTTAACAAATTTCTCTTCTTCAGAAACGCTTTCCTTGCCATTGCCAGTTCACATTTTATATCCTCTCTACTTCGACCATCATCAGTTATTTTGCTCCCCAAATAGCAAAACTCATTTACTACAAATTTCTCTTCTTCAGAAACGCTTTCCTTGCCATTGCCAGTCCACATTTTATATCCTCTCTACTTCGACCATCATCAGTTATTTTGCTCCCCAAATAGCAAAACTCATTTACTGCTTCAAGCGTCTCATATCCTAATCTAATACCCTGAACATCACCCGACTTAATTCGACTACATTCCATTATCCTCGTTTCGCTTTTGTTGATGTTCATCTTATATCCTATCTTCAAGACACCATCCATTCCGTTCAACTGCCCTTCCAAGTCCTTTGCTCTCTCTGACAGAATTACAATGTCATCGGCGAACCTCAAAGTTTTTATTTCTTCTCCATGGATTTTAATGCCTACTCTTAGCTTTTCTTTTGTTTCCTTTACTGCTTGCTCAATATACAGATTGAAGAACAACGGGGAGAGGCTACAACCCTGTCTCACTCCCTTCCCAACCACTGCCTCCCTTTCATGGCCCTCGACTTTTATAACTGCCATCTGGTTTCTGTACAAATTGTAAATAGCCTGTCGCTCCCTGTATTTTACCCCTGCCACCTTCAGAATTTGAAAGAGATTATTCCAGTCAACATTGCCAAAAGCTTTCTCTAAGTCTACAAATGCTAGAAATGTAGGTTTGCCTTTTCTTAATCTGGCTTCTGAAATAAGTCGTAGGGTCAGTATTGCCTCATGTGTTCCCATATTTCTACGGAATCCAAACTGATCTTCCTCAAGGTCGGCTTCTACTAGTTTTTCCATTCGTCTGTAAAGAATTTGCGTTAGTATTTTGCAGCCATGACTTATTAAACTGATAGTTCGGTATGAAACTTCCTGGCAGATTAAAACTGTGTGCCCGACCGAGACTCGAAGGTAGTTTGGAAGGTAGGAGACGAGGTACTGGCAGAAGTAAAGCTGTGAGTACCGGACGTGAGTCGTGCTTCGGTAGCTCAGTTGGTAGAGCACTTGCCCGCGAAAGGCGAAGGTCCCGAGTTCGAGTCTCGGTCGGGCACACAGTTTTAATCTGCCAGGAAGTTTCATATCAGCGCACACTCCGCTGCAGAGTGAAAATCTCATTCTGGAAACATCTCCCAGGCTGTGGCTAAGCCATGTCTCCGCAATATCCTTTCTTTCAGGAGTGCTAGTTCTGCAAGTTTCGTAGGAGAGCTTCTGTAAATTTTGGAAGGTAGGAGACGAGGTACTGGCAGAAGTAAAGCTGTGAGTACCGGACCTGAGCCGTGCTTCGGTAGCTCAGTTGGTAGAGCACTTGCCCGCGAAAGGCAAAGGTCCCGAGTTCGAGTCTCGGTCGGGCACACAGTTTTAATCTGCCAGGAAGTTTCATATCAGCGCACACTCCGCTGCAGAGTGAAAATCTCATTCTGATAGTTCGGTAATTTTCACATCTGTCAATGCCTGCTTTCTTTGCGATAGGAATGATTATATTTGTCTTGAAGTCTGAAGTTACAACCTTCTTTTATGATTCTTGAACCAAGTGTTAGCTATGATTAAGTTGTGCTCTGTGCAGAATTCCGCCAGGCGGCTTCCTCTTCCATTTCTTAGCCCCAATCCATATTCACCTACTATGTTTCCTTCTCTTCCTTTTCCTGCTACAGAATTCCAGTCACCCATGACTATTAAATTTTCGTCTCCCTTCACTATCTGAAAAATTTCTTTTATTTCATCATACATTTCTTCAATTTCTTCGTCAACTGCAGAGCTAGTTGGCATATAGACTTGTACTACTGTCGTAGGCATGGGCTTCGTGTCTATATTGGCCACAACAATGGGTTCGCTGTGCTGTTTGTAGTAGCTTACGCGCATTCCTATTGTTTTATTCATTATTAAACCTACTCCTGCATTACCCCTATTTGATTTTGTATTTATAACCCTGTATTCGCCTGACAAAAAGTCTTGATCCTCCTGCCACCGAACTTCACTAATTCCCACTATATCCAACTTTAACTTATCCATTTCCCTTTTTAAATTTTCTAACCTACCTGCCCGATTAAGGGATCTGACATTCCACGCTCCGATCCGTAGAACCCCAGTTTTCTTTCTCCTGATAACGACGTCCTCCTGAGTTGTCCCCGCCCGGAGATCCGAATGGGGGACTATTTTACCTCCGGAATATTTTAGCCAGGAGGACGCAATCATCATTCATCCATACAGTAAAACTGCATGCCCTCGGAAAAAATTACGGCCGTAGTTTCCCCTTGCTATCAGCCGTTCGCAGTACCAGCACAGCAAGGCCGTTTTGGTTAGTGTTACAAGGCCAGATCAATCAATCATCCAGACTGTTGCCCCTGCAACTACTGAAAAGGCTGCTGCCCCTCTTCAGGAACCACACGTTTGTCTGGCCTCTCAACAGATACCCCTCCGTTGTGGTTGCACCTACGATACGGCTATCTGTATCGCTGAGGCACGCAAGCCTCCCCACCAACGGCAAGGTCTATGATTCATGAGATGTAAATAAATAAGTATACTGTTTATTATTTCAAAAGCAATCGCCGAACTGTTAATACGTTGATCCCACTATCAGACTACTTGATCAGTGCATTTATGGAAAACTAGTTGCGGCTACCTGCGGATTCGAGGTTGTACCCAGGCGTACACCTCTTCGTCCGAAGCAAATCGACGTCCACTAGTGTCTTCTATCAGGACCTCAAAATATGGATACCATATGGGGAGAGATCGCGACTGTATGGAGGATGTTAAGGCTTCCCAACGAAACAAGAAAAAACTATGAAAATCTCAGCAGTCAAACGTGCAGTAAATCTCCACCTACCCTACAATGTTGAGTCGACTAACTCTCGGACGAGAACTGCGTAGTGCATCGATGCGATGTCATGCTGAAACCAGATTTTTCCACGAATACCTTGCGATCGATCATAGTGGTTTCATATAGAGCATTGTTGTGGTTGACGAAACGATAAAAATTAATATTAACGCCCGTATTAACAACGTCTGTTGACTTTGTTTTTGTTGAAATGTAGGAACAGACATATTCCTAAATAAAACTATTTCAGTTTCCCCTCCAGAGAACAACGTTGTAGTAGATATTTATGAACGCGCTGTGTGCGTATTCAGGCACGAGAACGTACATCAGCAATTCTGGAATTCGGAACGGAATGCAGGTATAGCCGCCGGTCTCATTCTGTCGTTTACAAACAATTTCTTCTCGTTTCAAACACAGAAGACGTCTCATTCGCTTAACGTCGCCTGAGTGTATGACATTACTGAATTTTCTGGAATATTGTATTTCAGCAATACGCTCACATGAGGAAGCAGGTTTATTCTCAACTTCTGAGAATACCACAGAAACAGCCACCGTTCTCCTGTTTTCTTCCTTCTGCTCTTCTGCTTACTCGCCGCAGCCCCCGACGATATTTTAACGTCTGTTGGGTTCCGCTGTCTCAGGAAAATGGAACGCGCTGTTTCATTCGAGCCATCCATTGGACATAGCACCTCCATTTGTTTTATTCAGTGACAGTATTTTCGTATCATGGACAAGGTAAAAATCTTACACCGAGGCAGCCACGTTTCGAATTATTTTTCACTTCAGCAGTTCACAATTGACGTATTACAAATTATGTATATAGAGTGTTTCATTAAGCCAACGGAAGGGGATGGAGTGGCTTAAATTGCTGTCAGATTTAGATTTTTCATGGCTCACCTAGATGATCTTAAATACAGATGATTCCTTCGGTAAGGTCTTGATTTATTTCTCTTATATACACCTCCCCATAGGCAACTGATTTTTTTCTCAACTTGTAAAGGTATCGATGTTACTGACGTGTTACACTTTATTATGTTGAAAACAGATTTACTCGAATTGGCACATAAATGCATTTGAAAACAATGATCTTCGGTTTCGTTTCTATGGCACGCCTTGTAAGACAAGCATTGTCACGATGTGTGAAATGATAATGGTAACCATTTTTAGCATTTGTGCAGAGTTTCTCGTATTTGATGCTGCTTCTAATATTTCGTTAAGTCACAGGAGCTCATATTCAGAATGCTGGCAGTTAAATATGAAGAGCTTCCGAGCAGATAAATGTTTTCTATGGATTCCAAAAATTACATCTACATCTACATACATACTCCGCAATCCACCACACGGTGCGTGGCGGAGGGTACGTCGTACCGCAACTAGCATCTTCTCTCCCTGTTCCACTCCCAATCAGAACGAGGGAAAAATGACTGCCTACATGCCTCTGTACGAGCCCTAATCTCTCTTATCTTATCTTTGTGGTATTTCCGCGAAATATAAGTTGGCGGCAGTGAAACTGTACGGCAGTCAGCCTCAAATGCTGCTTCTCTAAATTTCCTCAGTAGCCATTCACGAAATGAACGCCTCCTTTCCTCCAGAGACTTCCAACCGAGTTCCTGAAGCATTTCCGTAACACCCGCGTGATGATCAAACCTACCAGTAACAAATCTAGCAGCCTGCCTCTGAATTGCTTCTATGTCCTCCCTCAATCCGACCTGATAGGGATCCCAAACGCTCGAGCAGAACTGAAGAATAGGTCGTATAGTGTTTTATAACCGGTCTCCTTTACAGATGAGCCGCATCTTCCCAAAGTCTACCAATCAACCGAAGACGACTATCCGTCTTCCCCACAATTGCCATTACATGCTTGTTCCACTTCATATCGCTCTGCAATGTTACGCCCAAATATTTAATCGACGTGAGTTTGTCAAGCGCTACACTACTAATGGCTTAATCCAAAATTACGGGATTCTTTTTCCTATTCATCTGCATTAATTTAAATTTATCTATATTTAGAGTTAGCTGCCATTCTTTAGACCAATCACAAATCCTGCCCAAGTCATCTTGAATCCTCCTACAGTCACTCAACGACGACACCTTCCCGGACACCACAGCATCATCAGCAAACAGTCCCACATTGCTATCCACCCTATCCAAAAGATCATTTATGTAGATAGAAAACTACAGCGGACCTACCACACTTCCCAGGGGCACTCCAGATGATACCCTCACCTCCGATGAACACTCATCATCGAGGACAACGTACTGAGTTCTATTACTTAAGAAGTCTTCGAGCTACTCACATACTTGGGAACCAATCCCATATGCTCGTACCTTAGTTAGGAGTCTGCAGTG
The DNA here is from genome assembly GCF_023864275.1 of Schistocerca cancellata. Taxonomy (NCBI): domain Eukaryota; kingdom Metazoa; phylum Arthropoda; class Insecta; order Orthoptera; family Acrididae; genus Schistocerca; species Schistocerca cancellata. The sequence continues at coordinate 145,547,273 of NC_064628.1, read as the reverse complement.
GGGCACCGAGTCAAACGCTCTCCGGAAGTCAAGGAATATGGCATCCGTCTGATACCCTTCATCCATGGTTCGCAAGATATCATGTGAAAAAAGGGCGAGTTGCGTTTCGCAGGAGCGATGCTTTCTAAAGCCGTGCTGATGCATGGACAGCAACTTCTCTGTCTCAAGGAAATTCATTGTTTTCGAACAAAGAGTATGTTCAAGAATCCTGCAACAAACCGATGTTAAGGAGCTTGGTCTGTAATTTTGAGGATCTGTCCTTCTACCCTTCTTATATACAGGCGTCACCTGCGCTTTTCTCCAGTCGCTCGGGACTTTACGTTGGGCAAGAGATTCGCGATAAATGCAATTACTATAGTTTTTGCCAGTGTGGTGGCTTAAAGTAGGTCGTAATCAGTTTCCTCACTTATTGTTATTTGACTTAACTGACTGCTCAGACTGCATTGTATTGATTTTGTTACATTATTTCACAAGATCAATTTCGGAACATTGACCCTATCGTCAGATGTTCCCGAAAACTGTAGTACAACAATGAGGTAATTGTACGTTGCTAATCTGTCAACGGATTATGTCACCATCTGTAGATTGCTTGAGACAAAAACTGTTATGCACTGACGATCCTTTGGATGAAGAGAGCGACTCATCACTCATTACATTTACAGTGATGTGCGAAAATATTCCCACTACTGTCCATCACGGGATTCAGCACCACCGGGTATTGTGGCCACGTAACATGACAAGGAAACTGTACACTGATCAGCCAGAACTTTATGACCAGTTTCCTAATAGCCGGTATGTCTACGTTAGGCACGGATATCAACGCGACGCGTCGTCGCATGGAAGCGATGAGGCCTTGATTGGTCACTGGATGGAGTTGGCATATCTGTACACACAAGTCACTAATTCCCGTAAATTCCCGGGACGGTGGCAATGGTGTCAGACTCCACTTTAATCACATCCCAGATGTTTCCGATCGGGTTCACATACGGCGAGTTGGGGTCAGTATAGCAACTGGAACCAGCCACTTCGTTCCTCGAACCGTTCCATCACACTCCTGACATTGTGTCATGGTGCATTATCTTGTTGAAAAATGCCACTGCCTTCGAGATACATGATCGCGAAGAAGCGGTGTATATGGTCTGCAACCAGTGTACGACCCTTCTTGGCTGTTACGGTGCCTTGCACGAGTTCCACTGTACCCACGGATGCTCACATGAGTATTCCCCGCGGCATAGCGGAGCTGCCGCCAGATTGTCTCTGTCCCGCAGTACAGGCGTCAGGGACCTGTCCCCCCTGGAAGGCGACGGATTGGCGTCCTTGGGTCAGCATGATGAAGAAGATATCGGGACTCATGAGACCACGCACCGCTCTGAAACCGCACCATCGTCTAGTGCCAATGGCCAATTGCCCATTTCAGTCGTAGTCGTGATGTCATGGTGTTAACATCGGCTCATGCAGTTGTAGTCAGCTGTGGAGGCCCTTGTTAAGAGTGTTGGACACACTGTGTGTTAAGGCACATTTGCAATCTGCCCAGCATTGAAGTCCGATGTTTATTCCACCACAATTCGATGCCTGTTCTATTTTACCAATCTGCACAGCCTGCGACGTCTGACTTCTGTATTGTCGGGTGGAAGCCCAACCCCACGTAGTCTGGCGTGGTTTCAGCTAGTTTCGCCACGTGTTGAAGACACACACCACAACAGTCCTCGAACACCTGACAAGTCTTGCAGTTTCCGAAATGTTCGTGCCCTCGATCAAACTCAGACAGATTGGCGCTTTCCCCTTTCTACACATTGACAGCACGCTCCCTAATATCACATGCACTGTGCTTGTGTCTGACTAACAGTCACTCCTCCTCAGGTGACGCTGCTAACTCCTGGACGAGTTAATACAGATCATAATTTTCTGGCTGATCAGTGCATAAGTGCAGTATAGGGGAATGGGTATCATACTAGAGACAATATGGGTATGAAATTTGGAAATCTCCTCATGTAGGCGATCTTGACATGGGACGGACTAGCATGGCCCCGACTCCTGGGAACGAGACTCTCGGGAATGACTGGCAGGTTTGCTACTCCCGTGCTGCTTTCGTCAGCAATTATTGAAAGTACTTTGAGGATGGTGAAACTATGAGTAGGCGAGAACGTGTTACCGACATGAGCGATTACTGAAAGTAGTTTAAGGACGGTGGAACTTCAAGTTGGCGGCCCTTCCGGCTAGCCGCTCGATCTCACACGTTGCTTCCCGAGCGGGAAGGTGTGACGGTCCCCGGCACCCATCCGCCCGGCGGATTAGTGTCGAGGTCCCGTGTGCTGGCCAGTCTATGGACGGTTTTTAAGATGGTTTTCCGTCTGCCTCGGAGAATGCGGTTTGGTTCCCCTTATTCCACCTCAGTTACACTATGTCGGCGATTGCTGCGCAAACACTGTCTCCACGGACGCGTACACCATAATTACTCTGCCACGCAAACATGTGGGGTTACACTCGTCTGGTATGAGACGTTCCCGGAGAGGGTCCACTGAGGGCCGAACCGCACAATAACCCCGGGTTCGGAGTGGGGTGGCGGTGGGGTGGATGGACTGCTGTGGCGTGATGTGGAGTTGTGAATCACTGAGGGCTGGGGCGGGACGAAGCCTAGGTTCCCGGTTCAATACACAGTACACACACACAAGTAGGAGACAACGTGCTGGACGTCCACGCCTCATAACAATATGGGGATACTGGACGCTTGCGCGCTCTCTAAAGCAGAACTGACGCCGATCAATGGTAGATGTCACGACAGAATACAGTGCTGATGTAGGCAGAAATAGAGTACTAAAAGATCTGAGTATTAAAAGGTGTATTTAATTTGTATAACTACAAATAGTTGTTCTATCACAATGGATGGTACCTAGAAATATTAAGACAAAGTCAGTTATTTTAAATTTCGGTACCTACGAAATACTCCTCTTAGGAGTTTGAAAAAGAAAACATATAATCCCTGTGTTTTCATTCCGAACAAATGAGAAGACATTTGCAGACATAGTGGTGCCGCCAAAATATCTACTTTTTCTACCAACGACGTATACCGAATATTCTGTGACAAATAGCCGGCGTAATACACAGGATAGACCGATAGGAGTTTTGAGCTTAGATTCCAAGAACACATCAATTTCACAAAGTCCAGATCAGTGTTAAGTATCAATTTACGAGAACATAACCACACCATCACTAATGTCGCAAATAATTTAAAAACTTTACATGGACAGATCAGAGGACTTACTTTAAATATACAGAAGAGGCAAAATGGGAATTGTCAAACAGAAACATACTAAACAGCCCAACTGAACTGACGCATTATAATGTACTCCTGGTTTCTGATTGGCTACAATGTTACTAATAAACCCTTGTTACATCTCAATAATCACAGCACTTTTTAATATTAAATGTCTACTGTAAGGACGGCTCCAAAAATTCTTGCTGATTATAATTTTACACACTGTCTGCCTCTTCCGGGTAAGCCGAGGCCGCTGTTAACTTGTCACACACGTACGAGCCCAGTAATCTGCTGGCAGTCCACGTGACCGTTCTTACCGTCATGCATCACGTCCGTTCCGGTAGGACCTGTTCTGTTTATTTTACATCTCATTACCGTTCTCCTGTTCAGCCCCTTTCTTTTTGGCGTTTCTTATTGCGTTCTGTATTGTATCCCAACAATCACATAATATTGCTGTTCATCATTGTCCATTTATTTTGATCGTAACAACCACTTAATATTGCTATTCATCTTTTAGTCTGTTTTTCTGGTTTTACAACTTTACTCCTTTCAGTTCTGCCCTGCTTTGTAAGGCGGTCTTCTTCACTTCGTCTGTTTTAAATTTTGACTGTCGTCACTATTTCGACAAATTTTATTAAAACTCGACTTGGAATGATGGGAGGTCCAGTGCGCTCAACGTTTTCTTGTAAATGATCTGAAAATAAGTAAGCTGACTAAATTTGCTTCTGTCAGTTATGTGTCTTTTATGACGTTACGTTTTGCTCTCCAGGCACCTGCCATACCTAAAGGAATTTTATAATTTCTAAATCGTTCATGTGTTATTCTTCTTAATTTGGATGTACCTGAAGATGCAACTCTGACTTCGTGAAACCGGTAGTACTATTGAAGAATCATACAACAAATGTTTGCGGTTTATTTTTTAAGAATCTTTTGTGTAAGATAGCGAAAATCCTGCCTATAACCACAACGGCACTTTGTAGAGAAGGAAGCTGGCAAAATGTAAGGTTTCAAAGATTGGCGCGAGGCAGTAGGGACAGAATTCGGATACGGATTGACTGTGAAATGACAGTTGTCCTAAAGTGACGTGTTTTCATTTCTCCAGAGATTTCCACAGGGACTGAAGAAATCCGACCAGCGACATTGTCGAATGTGGTCCTCTTAAGCAATGAAGACAACTGATTAACGGCACGCACGAGGTATACCAGCGATTCACTCTGCCTGGAAAGATCGTCCCGCTCTGCCCGGAAAAGGGAAAAGTAGAACACCGTACATCACTCTAAGCTGTACTGAGTTTAGGTCGTGTTTGATTCAGATTGCATCAACAACACATTTATCTACCGATCAAACTCGAATAATCACACAACCCTCACCCTGTCCGTCGTTTGACCAGTTAAAGCCGAATTGCCATCTGGTCTTTGCTTCTTTCAAACCATTTAATGTTCTCCCAGTTCAACATCAGCAATCAAATGCACAAGAATAATTCTCTGTTACGTCATAAAATAATCGTCGTGCTGCTTTAGCCGCAATGCTGCCTTTATTTGGCAAGAATTGCGAAGATAGTTGACATAACGTGCTACCATCACTCGGGGTTCCACTTGAGTTCCAGTTAATGCACTGTTGCGCTAAACGTAGGGACGAAAGAAATTTCCCCATGGTCTGTAACTCCCAATTAACATAGCTCGACGAAACTGGGACATTGCCTAGAAAGAACCGCTACAGTATAGCCCAGAATATAACTGGAAGAAATAGGTAATGAGACGAACAGTAATTACACTTTCAATCGAAGACCAAAATTATCCTGACATCATTGCGATTTACGAAGGTCTCCTGGACACTAGGCGGTATAAGATGGGACAGGGTCCTTAATAGGGCATGTGATCACCATGGATGAGAAAATATGCTCTGCCCCCGCTAGGCAGCCGGCCGAAGTGGCCGTGCGGTTAAAGGCGCTACAGCCTGGACCCGCGAGACCGCTACGGTCGCAGGTTCGAATCCTGCCTCGGGCATGGATGTTTGTGATGTCCTTAGGTTAGTTAGGTTTAACTAGTTCTAAGTTCTAGGGGACTAATGACCTCAGAAGTTGAGTCCCATAGTGCTCAGAGCCATTTGAACCAATCCGCTAGGCACAAAGTTGCTGAGGAGTTATCCTGTAGGGCGTTCCACACCTTCATCAGCGCGGTTGACAATTGCTGGGCGGTTTTCATAGCATGTGGAAGTACTGTAATACGTCTCCCCAATGGATCCCATGAGTGCTCACTAGTAAATGTCGGGGAAACGCGTAGGCCAGTGAATTTGCCGTTTATATTGCCCCTCCAGGACCTCGTTCACCTGCGCTGTTCGATGCGCTCACACGTTGTCACGCAAAGAAATGAATACAGGGCAGAAGCACAGTTGAAAAGATGCACAGCGGGAAGGAACACAGTGTCACAATAACGCAGAGAAGTTAGGGTACTGTGGATAAACATCTGGAGCGCAGTACGCTCATGCGACATTATGCTTCTTCATACCGTAACACCCCGACCACCAAACGACCTTGTCTGACGATGTTCCAGGGCCGTGTGCCATGTATGGTGAGAGGTGGGAAAACCCATTTCAAACCTTGTGGCCAGCAAGGAGCCATGTTGAAGACCACGCATTGCGTCTTTGGTGATCACATGCCACAATAAAAATCATTTCCACCTTTTTAATGTCCATGAAACCATCATAAATTGTGGGGGTGGTAGTGTAATTATTGTCTTTGAACATAATTGTCAATCGTGTTCGTCTGCTCTCTCCATATACCCTATGAAACAGCGACCAACAAAGGATATACGCTTGTGTTTACAGTCGGAATTCATTTATTTTGCCTACTGGCAACTGGTAAACGACTGTGTCACCCTTCCGGCAACTACAGGTGAGGTAGTAAGACGGAAGGGGCAGCAGTTCTCCAGCCTCAAATGTTCAAATGTGTGTGAAATCTTATGGGACTTAACTGCTAACGTCATCAGTCCCTAAGCTTACACACTACTTAACCTAAATTATCCTTAGGACAAACACACACACCCATGCCCGAGGGAGGACTCGAACCTCCGCCGGGACCAGCCGCACAGTCCTTGACTGCAGCGTCTGAGACCGCTCGGCTAATCCCGCGCGGCTCTCCAGCCTCAATTGAGTGGCACCAAACATCACCGATCGGCGTGTCTACGTCACTGGCAGATCTCTGTTGAACTCACCGATTGCAGAAACTGGTCAACAACGTATGTTTATGAATGAAAGAGAAATAACCGTGCGTCCAGTCTGTTAATGACCACAAAACAATGAGACCATTCCTATCACTTTGGCGACAGTCTGTGAACCTAGAGGAGGAAGACCTGTGAAACACCTAGCCTAGTTTTACTTATCAACGGACAAAAGACCATGTTTCGTGTTTAGTATTGTGAATGACTCGTTTATGCCATTAACCCAATACTTGCCTCTCATCCTCTCAGCTGCATGAATTTTCTACACTCCTGGAAATGGAAAAAAGAACACATTGACACCGGTGTGTCAGAGCCACCATACTTGCTCCGGACACTGCGAGAGGGCTGTACAAGCAATGATCACACGCACGGCACAGCGGACACACCAGGAACCGCGGTGTTGGCCGTCGAATGGCGCTAGCTGCGCAGCATTTGCGCACCGCCGCCGTCAGTGTCAGCCAGTTTGCCGTGGCATACGGAGCTCCATCGCAGTCTTTAACACTGGTACCATGCCGCGACAGCGTGGACGTGAACCGTATGTGCAGCTGACGGACTTTGAGCGAGGGCGTATAGTGGGCATGCGGGAGGCCGGGTGGACGTACCGCCGAATTGCTCAACACGTGGGGCGTGAGGTCTCCACAGTACATCGATGTTGTCGCCAGTGGTCGGCGGAAGGTGCACGTGCCCGTCGACCTGGGACCGGACCGCAGCGACGCACGGATGCACGCCAAGACCGTAGGATCCTACGCAGTGCCGTAGGGGACCGCACCGCCACTTCCCAGCAAATTAGGGACACTGTTGCTCCTGGGGTATCGGCGAGGACCATTCGCAACCGTCTCCATGAAGCTGGGCTACGGTCCCGCACACCGTTAGGCCGTCTTCCGCTCACGCCCCAACATCGTGCAGCCCACCTCCAGTGGTGTCGCGACAGGCGTGAATGGAGGGACTAATGGAGACGTGTCGTCTTCAGCGATGAGAGTCGCTTCTGCCTTGGTGCCAATGATGGTCGTATGCGTGTTTGGCGCCGTGCAGGTGAGCGCCACAATCAGGACTACATACGACTGAGGCACACAGGGCCAACACCCGGCATCATGGTGTGGGGAGCGATCTCCTACACTGGCCGTACACCACTGGTGATCGTCGAGGGGACACTGAATAGTGCACGGTACGTCCAAACCGTCATCGAACCCATCGTTCTACCATTCCTAGACCGGCAAGGGAACTTGCTGTTCCAACAGGACAATGCACGTCCGCATGTATCCCGTGCCACCCAACGTGCTCTAGAAGGTGTAAGTCAACTACCCTGGCCAGCAAGATCTCCGGATCTGTCCCCCATTGAGCATGTTTGGGACTGGATGAAGCGTCGTCTCACGCGGTCTGCACGTCCAGCACGAACGCTGGTCCAACTGAGGCGCCAGGTGGAAATGGCATGGCAAGCCGTTCCACAGGACTACATCCAGCATCTCTACGATCGTCTCCATGGGAGAATAGCAGCCCGCATTGCTGCGAAAGGTGGATATACACTGTACTAGTGCCGACATTGTGCATGCTCTGTTGCCTGTGTCTATGTGCCTGTGGTTCTGTCAGTGTGATCATGTGATGTATCTGACCCCAGGAATGTGTCAATAAAGTTTCCCCTTCCTGGGACAATGAATTCACGGTGTTCTTATTTCAATTTCCAGGAGTGTATTTGTCAATGAAAATGTAACGCAAGAAGACTGTATGACAGAGAGCTGGAAACTGATACTGAAATGCACTGCTACTCTGTTTAAAACAAACTCAAAATTTTCGTGAATCGGTTTTCCCACGACATTTGTTTTTGTGATTTATTTCGAAAGTCACTCCAACTGTCGGCCATTGTCAAATAACGGAGCTGCGGTTAAAGTCAAAGTCTGTACTACAAACCCTCCTATTCCCGTACAGCGTTTCATTTACAAGGAATATTTGCTTTTGAAGTCATGGATGATACGTCGCGTGACGTACAGTCACGTTTATCAGATACAATCCATTCATCGGAACTCATTAATTACATGGTAATTCGTGGAACAAGAAGCGACGTATCTGAAAACAACAACCACTATCAGGTAGAATTCCTCCATTCTCTGACGTTCACAAACTGTGTATGAACAGATCTTTAGACGACGGAAACGCTCAAGGCAAGATTCATTTTTTGCATCACTTGTTAACAGCTTGTAACGTCATGAGATATAAAACAGAAAGTATAGAGCAACAAATGCAGAGGAGTAAATGGGCAGGGCCCCTGCCCATTCTGTTAGGACTTACATTTAATCAATACTCAATTCCTTGTTTTATTATGGTAACATGAGAAGAGACCATACGTTGCCGGAGCATTCATAAAACATAATTAATATCATAATAAAAAAGAGAGAGATGTAATTAAACACGGATAAACAATGTGGACTCCGAAAAACCGATGTGCCAATTTTACCTCCTGACTCTGTTCCACGGACGAAATTCTGAGATATGCAATTCAGTGACGAAAACGTAATACCGCTCTTCAAACTGTTACGCACTGAATTTGACATATTTTTTGTAGATTAATGAAAATCCTAAAACATCATTGTCCACTTAAAGTCATGTAGAAACTGTTTGTTAAAACCATCTGAGATTCTCCTTTCGTTACTCTAAAAAAAAAAAAAAAAAAAAAAAATACGGATGTTAGCATGTTTTGGCGAATGGTAATTGAACGTACTGTGTGGCCATTTGTCGTCTTTAATTTTACGACTTTAGCTTAAAACAGTCCCCCCCCCCCCCCCAGATTGATGATTGATGACTTGGGACTACTTATGACCTGGAAATCGCATTCAATCGAAGGGTTGGCAACACACAATCTGCATTGTATCCCTTTAGCAAGGAAACTAAATAACTGAATCGAATTAATAGCAAGACTATTGCTGCTAGATTACAAACGACGTTAGCTGGTACTTTCAAATTTACTGAATATTGATTTCTTCTATTCGGATTACTCTATCGCTGGCGAAAAGCAGAAGGATTCCATCACTTAACAAGACGTGGTAAATCTAGTTTTACTGTTATTTAAAATTGGGTGATACAGCGACACAAGTGTTCCCTAAATCAAAAACCGCACTATATAAGTAAAATTTGTTTCGATTGTTGGGTAGGTCTCTCAGATGAACACAAAAATACCTTGTGCCTCCCACAAAGAAAAAAAAAATCAGTGCCTCTAACAAATAAAATAGGTTGACGGTGTGAGCATCAAAGTCCAAGGTGCCGCTACTGCTACGTACTGACATTTCACACTAATAAAAAATCATAATTATAGGATGATGAGTATTTTTAATGTCACTTAAAGCCGACATCCCCTTTTCAACATTGCTTGGTTTACGTTTTAATAGATCTCTTTGGCATACCATTACACACCCTTCCCTAATCTTTTCAACTTGATGAACTAACTCCATCTAATTACGGCACGCACCTATAAGATATTGCGTATCTGGACTGTAGTGATTGTCCCTAGAAACAAATTAACGCTCCAAACAAATTTGTATATTTCCTAATTTGTTTAGGAGTTCTTTATTCTGGAGAAAAGTCAAGAATTGCAGCACGTATTATACAAAATGAATGATTTCTCCGATTTTTCCAGTAAAAACTATGTGCCCACTATTGTTGATGTCTGGGTACAATATAATTTAATTTTTCAGTCAGCTACTTTTTTGGGATGGCTTTCAAACGGATGATTTTCACGCACAGATCCCACTGAATTTAATCTTACTTTCATACGGTTTAAAGATAAGGAGTGGTCTTCTTTTAAGTGTTCCCCAATTTTGGCTGAATTTCCGGAGGCCATACGTCATATAAACAAAAGAATATTCAAAGTATACACTACGCCAGTTCATTCACTGTATAGAAAATACGTATCACGACTTCTCTGAAACGACGTACGAGCACAGTTGTCCTGCAGCGAAAGTAATAAAACTCCTCACTTGTTGCGTAACATCTGTCAACATAGGAAAGACGAAAATTTCTCAGCCTTCAATTAAAATTGAACGCCAAGTTGAGAGTTTCTATCTTTCCCTAAGTACATATTACCTGTTGCTAACATCAGTACCTTTAAAGACAGATTTGAATTGAGACGGAATGAATAGGCGAAGTAATTCAAAATCAATCATAACAGCATTTCCCTTGTCCTTTCTTTAAACATTTCTACAAAAAAGAGGAAGAAAACGGGTGCAAAGTAGACTTTTAAAAAGACGAATTATGACAATTATGAGGTCCCTGCACGAAATTAATTTTAAAAACGCAGTTTTTAGTCATAACTGAAGTGCTTCGATCCACACATTTATATTCTTCTAAGAACTCTCAATAACTAAAGGCTCAAAATACAAACAGTTTACTTACAGGACCAAAATGATATAGATAGCGAGTGACCAGGGATAACTGACTTCCATTTCTCTGGTTACTCACTCCACGCCGGATAATGGACAGCCGTTAATAGGGGCCGGATGGCGTGACTGCACGATGTATAGCTTATGGTAGCCCGAGCGTGGAAGCTGATAACAGCCATACTGCACGATCAATCGCGCGAAGAGTAAATATCAGTGGTGCGAACACAGATAGAGGACAATCCTTACGATTACCGTCCACGGACGATAGCATTTCTCTGTTTCTGTTCACAGTAAGTTAGTACGGTTTCAGTTACTGAATAGCTTGCTTCAAATACAACTCGACAGCAAGAAAGGTGAGGTGACATAATGGTAAAGCTGGTCGACACCGAAACGGATATCGTAGTATTTACATTTCAGAATACACCACACGACAGTAGATAGCTAGCATTATTAACTCCCGCTTCGTCTCTACACATGCTTTTGTGCCAGACAAAAGATTTAGATGCAAACGTTTTACAGATTTGCTAATGATAGAGAACAACAATCAGTCGACCATTTTTGCAGGTTTTATTTGGCGAATGTAGATTTCGGCTAGTGCCTAACCATTATCAACGCACTATTTCATAGTATCAGTGCATATAAGTCCCCTGTTTTTCGGACACCTGTCACAGTTCTTTCACGACTACTATAAAGTATTTTACTATAGCCGAAGACTTAACTTGTCAAACTACTGTATTATTACTGATTAGAGTTAATTTTATCAGGGTAGTTCATTATCGGCTATAGATGCCATTTTTCAGGGTCACGTATTGAAACAATACAGGTAAGCATTAAATTATATCACTTCACTCGAATTAAAACAAAAAGACAGTAATAACTTACCAGAAGGTACCAACCACAAATTAACGTCATAAGAAGTCCATAAAATCGGGTAGTCCTGAACAGGCCATAGGGATTCAGCCTTAGAGCTGTAGTGAGCACACGTGGCCTTTCACATTTATGATCCTTCACTTTCAATTTTCCTTGTTTATTACCCTGGGAGATTCTGACTATGCAATGAAGCAGCTCTAGCTTTTGAGTCTTTTTTTTAAAATTGAATACTGAAAGGAGCAAAAATAACAGGTCGTATTATTAATGCAAATGGTCTTCATAAGTCCATGAACGTTTGCTCTGTTTCGAATTGCACGACAAATGTTCTTCCTTCAGTGACAGGCTGAAAAGTTTGGTTCACCTACTATGGTTCGATGCCACACCATACTGTCGGATGGGACGGGAGGAAAGTACAAGTACCAAATAAGAAGGTAAGTGATTTGGGCGTCAGAGAATGGACTGAGTCAGGTTTTATTCCTGGCGTTTGGGTAAAGGGAGTAGCATTTGTTTGTACTTGTGGTGAGGCCTCAGTGAAGTAAGGAGGGATTCGCGGAACATCGTAGGTTGGGACTGTCATCAGAGAAGCCTACCTAAGAGTAACAAAAAGAAATAGAAACGGTTTTGGGAGCAGGTGATAGTATCATTCGGGAGAAGTACGAATTGAGAATGAGTGTAATTTTCAGAAAGGCATAGTGCCGCTGGATGGGATGGATACTTTAGAAGCAAATTGTTTGAAACTGACTGTATTCTCTGTAGTGGGGACAAAACGCAGGGAGTTGTTCAGATCGAGTGTTTGTCTGTGGAGCGGATGGAAATAATGTTTTCAATTTTGTGGGCGGAATTCTCACCTTGTAGTATTTGGTCAGATTCAACAGGTTTCAGGTATTATATTATGTTGAAGACTGGAAGTTGGGTGATGGCTTATCTTGGGATGGGGACATGTGGTTGTCGTTATACACTCATTGCCAGCTGTTCAGTGTATGTAAGGCATTTTGGGGAAATGTATGCTTGGGCTTGCGATGAGAAACATTCTGTACATTGCGATGAGAAACATTCTGTAAATCAGGGCGCAGTACTAATGAGATAATCACTATTCCAGATTAAGGATATATGTGCACAAAGAAAAACTGAGAGCAGTTTTTGTGGTGATGCATGTCTCAGGAATTCACATTCGGTTTCAGTTCTCGGTCAGTTTCTTCTCCTGTCATCTCAGGCCCGATCCTGTTGGTGCCAATCGGGCTGGGACACTGTGAGGTGGACAAGCAGGAGAACGTCGTTTGTCAGCCACATGACAGCTACCGGTTAACAAATGCTCACCGTTGACGTTAGAAAGTGAAACACCTACAGTCGTCATTATGATGTCATTTATAGAATGGCTACTAGTTTTAGTGCACACCCTCCGTCACAAACTGTCAGGTGGCCTGCGGAGTATGGATGTATACGTAGATGTATATGTATGCGTAAATAGTAATTAGGGCGACATCAACTTACCATGCAACACGAAGGAAGATTAAAAACATAATAAGAATCAAGGACAAGACTCGATAAGTGAATTTACAGTAATGATTTGATAAAACCAACAGATACATCCGTTGTCACATACCTGAAGTATACCATAACGAACTATTTCCATTGTACAAAAGTACTATTTAATAATAAATTCATTAATTAAATATTCCACGACTTTTATTGGCCAGTTGTACGATACACAACCCTTAAATAACTTACTAACGGACAAAAATAACTGTAGAAAACGATAAGTGTGTGAAAGAAACTACAACCTCAAAAATAAGTAAAGCGAAGAAACATTCCTCTCAGTGCAAGTAGTCCTTGCAGAAGGACAGCATCACATCAGAGTTATAAAATGCTATGCTGAATACCGAATACAGGCATATTTATGTCATATGTATAAAATTAATGCCTACAAATGAACGAAAAGACCAAATGTAGAGAATTTGGACGAAATCGGTGATGAGTAGGCTCGGTCCCCTGGTTATGTTGCCTAATTTTCACAGAGATAGATACCACAACTTGCACATCGTCTATTCTGTTCTGGAAAAATTTATGCAACCTTTTTAGTTCACTGACAGGTCTTTCATGTTACTGACAGATACGAGTGAAGAGTATGATGATTATTCTATTAATTAAAGTGCAATGCCGTTTGCTTTTATTTAATGCTTGATATGTATAGTGCGGAGAATTGTTTAGTGTTGGGTATTACACTGAGGTGACAAAAGTCATGATGAGGTAGCGATATGCACAGATACAGATGGCAGTAATATCGTGTACACAAGTTTTGAAAGAGCAGCACTCTTAAAAGTTTTAAACATGACTGCGTGGTCAGCGACCGTTTACAAATTAAAATTAAAGCAATTGCAGCCCTCGGTCGCAAAAATTAAGTCTTTTGACCTGGTTTCGGCATTCTGACGAAGGCACTCATAAAAGTGCCGAAACTAGATCAAAAAAATTAATTTTTGCGACCGAGGGCTGTAACTGCTTTCATTTTGAAGAGCAGTACCTTGGCGGAGCTGTCATGTATACTCATATGATACACGTGAAAACGTTTTCGACCTGGTTTTGCCTGCACGACTTTGAAAGCGGAATGGTATAGTGCTAGATGCATGCGATATTCCATTTCGGAAATCATTAGGGAATTCAGTATTCCGAGATCCACAGTGTCAAGAGTGTGCAGAGAATTCCAGATTTCTGGCACTACTTCTTATCACGACCAACGCAATGGCCCACCACTTAAGGACCGAGAGCAGCGGTGTTTGCGTAGAGACAGACAAGCAACACTGTGTGAAATAACTTCAGACATCAATGTGGTACGCACGATGAACCTATCCGTTAGAACTGTGGGACTAAACTGGGAGTTAATGGGCTATGGCGGCAGACAACCAAGGCTATTGCCTTCGCTAACAGCACGAAATCGCCGGCAGCGTCTGATCTAGGCTCGTGGCCATTTCAGTTGGATCCTAGACGACTCGAAAACCGTGGCCTGCTCTTATGTGTCCCGAGTTCATTTGGTAAGAGCTGATGGTAGCGTACGGGTGTGGCGCAGACCTCACGAAGCCATGGACCCAAGTTGTCAACACGGCACTCTGAAAACTGATGGTGCCTGTGTGATGATGTGGCTGTGTTTACGTGGAATTACTCGGTCCTCTGACCCAATTACAACCGGGAAGTGGCTATGTTCGGCTACCTGGAGAACATTTTCAGGCATTCGTGGACTTCATGTTGTGAAACAACGATGTTATTTTTTATGGAAGAGCATGTCACCAGCCCAAATTAGTTCGTTATTGGCATGAAGAACTTCCTGGACCATTAGCGTGAATGACTGGCCACCCAGATAGCCCGACACGATTCCCATCGAGCATTTGTGGGACATAATCGAGAGATCAGTTCCTGCCCAAAATCCTGTACCGGCAACACTTTCGCAATTATGGACTGCTGTACAGACAGCATGGCTCAATATATCTGCAGCGGCCTTTCAACGACTTGCTGAGTCCATGCTGCGACGAGCTGCTGCTTTACGCCGGGCAAAAGGAGGGCCGAAACGATATTAGAAAGCATCCCTGACTTTCGTCATCTTGGTTATACGCTTGAAGCAGTGCAACGTTTATTATCGTAGGAAGTTGACAGAAATCGCAACCGGAAAATAAATTTCGGGCGCCATTCGGATATTATGTACTGGATCCATTGCTACGGCCGAGAATGCTTTATGTGAGGCCCCTATTATAGTCCGTTCATTCGACCCAAATAAACAGAACAGATACTGTTAAGAGGCCATAGAACGAGTGACTGATGGTTGAACTTCTGTAAGTTAAGACCGGTGTGTAAACCTAAATATTAGAACCGCCACACTCTAGCTGCCCTCTCAAACAGAACTACCACGGTACGGACAGAACGCCTTGATGCATAGGAATTTCGAAACGTGGTGATCCACTTACGACCCCTGAAGTCAAGTGGCTGAATTGCCACAGTCCTTGCCAACCCCAACCAGCCCTGGCGTTACGCCAAGAATTGACGACTGCTATACTATGTGCCAGGGCAATAATATATCGATCGCCCTGTGTGCGTTGCGCCGCCATCCTGCTGAACAACTCGACTTGGGGACGCAGTAAACAGGTAGGCTACGTGGCCTTCCCAGCAGCGAAGAGTTTGGTGACAGAGCTCAGTGGTCCTGTGTATCGAGTCAGACATCCTCCGCCAGGCAACAACAGACCATGTTCCTTCACGTCCATGGTTCGACATCGCGGGGCTGTCGGTGGAATGCAGTGAATGCAATGAGCCTCCGCCACTTTCCAGCCTCCTGAGATAAAGGCGACGATACTGCCTACCAAGTTTCTGCTTACTCAGCAGGCGACAGTCATTGCAGCGCCTCTCCAACATGCCACTACAAGCGGCGTTTCGGGCACGGCCAGCTCCGCTGTAACGGACACAAATATGGCATGGGCCGCCGTCAAGATGCTCTCAGCGGTCGAAAGCGCACATCTGTGTCTGCTCCAGCTTGATGCAACAACAAAGAGTTTCAGTATCAAGCGAATGTTTTGTCTGGAGTGTGGCACTATATGGGGCAGCAACATGGACGCTGAGGCGAGAGGATGAATTAAGGTTAGAGGCATTTGAGATGTGGATGTGGAGGAGAATTGAGAGAATAAGCTGGATGGAAAGAGTTAGTAATGAAAGAGTATTGGAAAGGGTTGGTGAGAGAAGATGTCTGCTGAAGGTTGTAAGAGAAAGGAAAAAGAACTGGTTAAGACATTCATTGAGAAGGGAGTGCTAGCTAGCAGATGCTTTGGAAGGATTGGTTTGTGGAAGAAGATCGAGAGGAAGAAGGAGATACAAGACGATAGACGACGTAAAGGGAAGAGGAAATTATGCAGACCTGAAGAGAAGACTGGACAGCCTGGAGAACTACCACGCGAAAACCTGCCTTTTGGCAGAACACTGATGATGATGACGACTGTCAACTGTCTATCTCTCTGCAGCCCCCCTTACTTCTTAACTGCATAATCTTGATAGAACGAAGTAATGCTGCCTTACCGCTCGGCGACTGACAGCAAGCGAACAGTTACAGGTGAGTCGGCCTGCAGTCGAACCCAAAGAACTGCTTGTACGTCGTCGATACAGGATATAGCTGCCCGCTGAGAGGCGGGCGAGTCATACCATCGATGGTTAAAGTTGGTACGCGAGATAACTGGGAGACTGCCGGCGCTATCTGACTTGTGACTTGGCTGAATTGTTAGTCAGTGTTAAATGCTTTCGTTTTGAGTCAGTGAAGTCATACCAGGCCCGTACTGGGACGCAGCGTGATATGTATTCTTTGCCACACTGACCTTTATATAGGACCGGTCGATACAGATGAAATGGCGTTCACAGTCAAAAGTGAAAGGAGTTTGGTGGAGTGAATTTGGATAACAAGAGGCGTCTAATAAATTATCTTTAGCCTTTTCGAGCACTCGATGAATAATCGACTCAGAGAACCTGTTTGTGGAGGCTGCAGCGCTGCATATCGGAAACGGTGAGCATCTACCAGTTTACATGCATTGGCCGTTTAAGAACTGTTTGCAACTGGTGCTCTCCCTTAACGTTGTCAGTGTTACGCTCTAACTGTAATAGGCTGTTAGGAACTTGTTTCCGTATTGTGTTATGGCACCTTGTTGTGCTGCTTGTGAAGGTTTTGAAAAACAGCTGTTATTGTCGCTTTTGAAATCGTAAGGTAGCTGTGCTAAACCGCCTGCCGCTTTATTTCCCTGTTACTGATGTAAAGCATATTCTGGCTCATTTAATTCACAACTGTGTTAACTCGCAATTTATTTGAGACCAGACCTGCTAACAGTTAACAGAATCGATTTCAAATTTTAGACCTGAGCTGTTAATTTTAATTACACTGCTCGCCGGCTTTGTTTAGAGATTCATTTGTTTTGCAGACAATTTTTTTTAAGTTCGTGATAATCTTTGTATGTTTTATAACATTTCAGTGATATTAATTACTTCTCCCTTTGTTGGTTAAAAGTCATATATAGCCCCTAGCTCAGGTGAATTTTCTTTTAAAGGGCGTTTTATATCAACTCGGTGTTTTATTTAAAATTTTCATGAGTAGCAATTGTTTTACTCCATTTATGTTTCAGAGACTCTTGTTCATACTGTTGTAAACTGTTGTGTAAAGTTGATCTCAGGCGGCCGGTGTTGGTGTTTAGTGAGGGCCTGCAGATTGTTTGTTCCGATTAAATGAAACGAGTTTCCATTTCTAAATAATTTCATAAAAGTTTTTCTTAATAAAATTTAGAGTTCGAAGTTTGTTTCCTCTGGGTGGTCTGTTCAAGCATCTTGCACTACCAGGTCTGAGCGTTTATTTCTGTGGTCCTCCACTGATTACACTAGTCAACAGCCATTTTGCATCTGACATGCAATACACCAACGAGTATGTATTTTTGTGTGTAGAATCCGAATATACCTTTCAAAATGTTCTAGCACGTACCATTTTTGAGTTTTTAAAGTTTTTTTTATTTTTAGTATTCAGTATTTCGCTTTTTGCTGTTCTTCTGCTTTGATGTTTAATTGTTTGTTTTTGATTTGCAGAGGGACAGCGACTGAGTAAAGCTGTAATTGCACTCTTACTTCTATCAAATTGTCGTGCAGATTTCTAAGTCCATTTGTGTCAACTTTCGGTAATTACTATAGGTACAGGTAGGACCAAGGTTTCCAACCGATCCCAGAGCGCAAGTCTATGTTATTTTGGATATCATTCCCAATATTCTAAAGCTTCTACGAGAAATTAAAACTGTATATGCTGGTTTCTGTGCTCTAGACACGATAGCTTTGTTTCGTTAAAGAGTTATAAATGCTGTCGCTTAGGTCAAACATTGAATATGTACAAGTGTGAGCACCGAGTATCCGCCCATTGTAGAGCAGAAGGACATCAGGAAAAGGTAATTGCAAAAATCAAGCCGCACGGTATTAGCCGAGCGGTCTGGGGCGCTGGAGTCATGGACTGTGCGGCGGGTCCCGGTGGAGTTCGAGTCGTCCCTCGGGCATGGGTGTGTGTGTTTGTCCTTAGGATAATTTAGATTAAGTAGCGTGTAAGCTTAGGGACTGATGACCGTAGCAGTTAAGTCCCATAAGATTTCACACACATTTGCACATTTTTTGAACAAAAATCAAAGAGAAATCCTTCCACATTCACTTTTACTACAAGAAATGAAAATGAAACGTACCTGGGAAAGAATGCGCAACTTAGTCTGTTATAAAGTGACAATGCTAAAAAATTTTGTGGGACCATGTAAAGTAGAAAAAAACTTGACTGGTCACTTCTATATCAAATCTCAGTAAATCTAGTAATGGGAGACACGTTGCACAAGGAGCGAAACCAGAAAAAAGGAGACACGTTGCACAAGAAACGACAACAAAAATGCTCGTTGACAGTAGCCACAAGTTCGCTTCGTTCGGTACCCTGGGTCAGCAGTTGCGCTTATATCCTCTAGCAGGAGGTAGTCACAATTTGAAGATGTTCCAGAGGGAAGCAGTACAGAGTTTATTGAGAAGCAGCATCTTTACTTTGTGAAATTCATAGATGACTTGATACTGCAGGAGAGATAAGAGGCAGCCATTGAAAAGTAATTTAAGTGACATTCTTTCAAATAGGTAATGGTGAAGACTGAGATCTGTTGTATGTTAAACTAACTTAAGCTGCAGCAGCTTTGTGTAAGTGAAGATGAAAATTCAGGAAACCTAAACACGGAAAGTATGACTCACAATGAGTAGTAAGTACTTCTTCATCACATGTGGAGTCCTGTCCTCCGGGAAATTCCTTAAAGAATGCTGTGTCTAAGATCCGCGGTCACGTCAACAGAATCAGTTCTGGACTAGCAGCGCCACAGAATGAATGCGCTAGTCAGCTGTCACGTACGACGCAGGATTGTGTGTGTCAGTCATAGAATGGATTATTAACATTGCTCAGTTACGACAATAATGGCCACGGTTGGTCGGATGATTACTTGCAGAACTTTGTGGAAGGTTTGCTCTAAGAAATGAAAGCTGGAGGGAAGAATGTGCAAGAGTGGTCTCCGAGGTTGCGCAGCAGAACATTACGCAAGGAATGGCGCTAGCTGCTGCACATCACAACAGTAACAGGCAAGGTCCTACTCTCAGGCTTTTCAAAATTGTAACAGGGTGCTTATCATGTTAATCTCCGAACTGATTGTTTAAAATTAACATGCATAGGCTTAACAAAATAAAAATGAAAAACGGCCTTTATTAGATGGTGTCAAAGTTTGCTAATTTTGAATGTCGACGGTGAAGTACTATCGAAATTTATTCCATGACCCTGGGAGTTGCACAGACACGTTATTCGATGTTATAATAACAGGCTCCAAGGCTTGGGTGATCTTCGTTCCTGCAAAAACTGTTGGTAAACATAGGGAATTACGATTATGAGAAACGCTACTGTGAAAACAATATAATAAAGTAATACTTATCAGATTAAAGTAGAAAAAACGAAAATGCAAACCGTATCACAGCGGATTATATCTCATACGTAGTCACAAAGAAAGGAACTTCTGGATCTGTTTCAAGAGACGCGTATTCACCAGCGTCTATGCAACTGACCTTGAAATTAATGTGTCCTCAGTTCTTTGTGTTCAGTATGTGAAAGGACACTAAGCATTTTCATTTTAATCCCTGTTTGCTAATCTTCTGTTTCCTTTAACCATTATCGAAGACATAAGCTGCATTGTAATAACATGAGCGGGATTGCCGAGGTTCGTGAGACCAAGCTGTTACGGGTGCATAGTGTATCAGTCTATTTCTAAGCAACATCTGCCATAAAACCGAGTGAGATTCTAACATTTTAGATTCATACAAGTGTCCATTTTATGCTCGAGTGTTCTGAGTCAACGAATACTTTAACTACTGCGACCCCAGCATATCCGACTATTCGGGTAATAACAGTACCATAAATTTTCATGGCATATAAAGGTGTTTTTCAGTTCATAAAGGAGAAATTACTTCTTACAAACGGTTTCGGATATTTGATTCTACGGTGCAGGGAGGGTGCAGAAACAAAGAGAACTTGGCACTGTGAGTCCGGAAGGGCATGCCGACAGAAAAAGTCTGCGTTTCTGATCGTTCGCTTTATTGCGCTCTCATAACATTTCCTCTCAAGTATCTTCTCACTGATCGGAGAAGTAGCGAACAATGCAAACTCTAGAAGGGCCTTTCATTGAGAGATGCATGTCAGTAGCAGTTTCGTCTGTGCAAACTGGAAGAACCCTAGGGACAGCAATTTTTTTTTCTTTTTTGTCTGTTTTTCCTATATTCATCTCGTTTTCCTTCTTCGTCGAACATCGCATTTAGTTGCAAAGAGCCACATATTTTGCTATTCCACAGTTTCAGACTTCGTGCAATTTATCTAGTATTGATACTAAATGTATTTAATTCCGGATATTCGTGCGTGTTAAAGGGCCACTTCCGGGACGGGGAGGTGCACCGGCCATATATCGAATCCGATCGGCGGATTAACGACGAGAGTAGGTTGGCTGGCTAGCCTGGGCGTGGCTTTTAGGCGGTTCCCCACATCAGAATAACTGAATACTGGGCTGGTACCCAAATCCCGGCTCATTAACGTGATTCACCAACATGTAGGTGCACCTATTAAAACCCAGCGGGTAACGTGAGGCAACAGGAAGGGCAACAAGCAACCCTTTACAGTAACCTAGCCAAGTGCGCTAATAACCAATCCGAACATGTACTGATGCAGGACAAAAGCACAGGAAAAAGAAGATACCAAATATACTGTGTTTTCCCTTCCGCTCACGCTTACTTTCCGAGGGGGATGAATTTGAAAAAAAAGTCTTATGCTAACAGTCGAACAAAAATACATTTAAAGTGCTAGATTAATATAATCAACAACCATAAGCCACAAAAAGTTTGCCTCTGTTCTAGAAATCTTGCCAGAGTCATAGTTTCGTTCCGTAACTGCAAATGTGTTAATGGAGGACGTTAGCGAGCGTTTGGTCGTTGGATCATGTTATATACTTACTCAGTTGTAGACATGTAAGGGAGTGAGCATGTCCGATAGGAAGTATTTGCAATGAACCCCTTGACTCTCGGTAGCATGTGGTAGATCGTTGTCTTCCATGACGACCAATTTTCCAGGGTTAGCGAAAATAGGGCGTGGATGGCAACGAAACTTGTCTTGAGGATTGGATAATAATGTCAGTCAAGACGGAACTTTACTATGGATGAAGGGACGGGAAAAGCAGACACGAGCAGTAAACTGTCAATAAAACGAGGACCTTTCGTTTTGACTGTTGCTTTTCGTGTTCTTTACTTCTGATTCATGATTTAAACGCGTTCAGGCAGATGACGGGAGCGTGGGTCTCGAAACCTATAGTTGTATGTTGCATTTACCTTACTTTATGCTGTGTGATGAGTAAATGTAATTACTGATATAACGGTCACTTCCAGTATGAAAGATGGGTAACAACACAAAGCATAAGGTAATGAGATCGGTCGAGGAGTGACTGTGATTCCTATCCAGTTATAGTGTCAAATTTTTAGATAGTTTAAAATGAAAGTCAGTGGAGGGCTAGTATTCATATTGTAGGTACTCGTTACTTAACAACTCTTCGACAAAAGCAAAATACACGAGAATCTCATAGATTTTATCTAAATGTAGGGTTTGCGCCAGTATTAGTATTTAGGCCATAATTAATCGTAAGATAAATGAATATGCAGTAGAATTATAGAAATGTGATCACATAATTTTAACATTAACAGCAGGAATGAGAGTAGAAAAATGAAGCTGTTTTATTTTTACTCTACGTCACCGTTAACTTATTTGTTAGATGTACGGTCTGCTGCATCTTCAATGAAGAAGGTCAGCGAATCAGATTCAGACTGAAAAGAGGGAGACGTCTGCTCATCATAGTGCAGTTAATCTCCAGCCTACGTGAATCTTTAAAGGTTTCTTGAGTATTTTAAGGAAATTGAAGTAAATTTCACAAATATATATATATATATATATATATATATATATATATATATATATATATATATATATCACGTGACTATATATGTTGACGTTTACCACCAAATGTGTGCGCAGGACTGCTGAGTTGTTGGCTGTTCATACTAAAGTAAAGTAATATCGGTAACGTCAGGTATCTTTCGTTAGAGCATTGCAAACGGAGAAAGATTTCGGTTTTATAGTTTTTTTTTAAAGGTATGGAGAGGCAGGTAACAGATCCTCGAGGAATAGAAATGAAAGTGGCTACAGGCGTTAGCAGTAACAGGTTTCTGAACGAATTTGTGGATCAGGACGCGAGGCTTGTGTAAGATTGTTATTATGTCGGTAATTTGGCTCCTATTCTATCTTTCTTATATCCATCTACGAGGTGTAGACTTTGAGTAGTAGTTCATTTTTCTGTGTGCACCATGCAACACGTTTTCTATTAATACTAATAGTATGAATAATGTAATCGGTCTTTATCACCAGAAACCTCGTCTGCTAAGAGATTACGCATTCAGAAAGGCAAATCTGTGCAGTGAATTACGTATGTTGTTCTAGTTGGAAAATAAACAACTGAACATGCGTTCAGGTTGTGCGTCCACGTTGTGAGAGATACTTGCTTTGGTTTATTTTTCGTCAAATCCATTAGGCGTTTTAATTAATTTTTTTGGCTCATTCGTTCTTCGATCGAATTATAGTAGTGAATATAAAAAAATTTCATGCAAACTCTCGATGCTTGAGCAAGGCTTTTTTTTTGTTAAAGTTCCGTTCATTTATATTTAACCGTGTTTCTTCTCTCTATGGTAAATCGGACGTCGCGAAAAAACAGCACCCGAAGACGACGGTGGATCGAGTTGGGCGACTTTTTGCTTAAAAGTACGGAACCTTTTGCCATGCCAAGTCACCAAACATCTTACAATGACTAAAGATACAAAATAAACATACAGTACTTAGGTTAGTAATAACAGTATATTCTGAAAAAACACAATTTAAAGTAGGACACTTACAGTATGCAATTACGGGTGCCGTTTGGTTGCAACTCCTGAATAAATAAAATAATATAGTATTAATTGCAGTGTGCCACATACGTCCGATCTGGACAACAGCTAGAAAACAAAAGGCGACTCTTCTTCTTTCGCTAATAATAAGACCATCAAAATTCTTCAAATTTTTCCAGCGGCTGCATACAATATTTATACAGCCATGGACTATATCAATGGCTGAAATTGTTTATTTATTTCATTACTTACAATAACGTTTTCTGTTAATAAAAGCTCAGCATGCAAATGTGCCTGTAAAGCGTTTGAACTCTCGTTTTCGAACGAAATTAGCTACGTGATTTAGCACCTGTGAATTTGGGTTTCCGAAAATGTCTTCAAATTTAAATTTGACCAAAACCATTACTTCAGTGGAATACAGTCTGAGAAACAAGGATGGTTATAACACGTGGACGTTTACAGTGGAATTCATTCTACTGCGCAAAATATTGTGGAATTATATTGTAGGTAAAAGTAATGCTAACACTACAGAGAAGTGCAAGCAAACATTAAATGAGTGCTAACAATGTCAAATTAGTAAGTGAAGGGAAAGGAAATGTTATGTCAATTCAACACATAATCTTCATTCACGAATGTCATTCTTGTCCCTGGCTTAACCACAAATTTGATGTAAGATTCTGTTTTGGTTAAGAAAGACATAAACGTAGCTTTTGACAAAAGTGGATGTAAGATGCTCAAACGTGAAGAGCTGTTCTGTTCTGGATCAGTTCAAATCTCGTTTATGCGCAAAAATGCGTTGAACCTGTGTTTTCAGATGAGCATTCGAACGCTGTTTAGTAATATCGAAGATATACGGCATTATAGCCAGGAAAGTCAAAGCCACCTTCGGTGACACAAAAAGCAAGGGTGGCAACGTTAAAGAGTGCAACGGGAATTCCACTGTTAACTGCACAGGAGATAGCGCGCAGGTGGAAAGAGTACACTGAAGGACTCTATGAAGAGGAAGATTTGTTACGTGTGTTAGAAGAAGAAACAGGAGTCGATTTAGAAGAAACGGGGGTCCAGTATTAGAACTAGAATTTAAGAGAGCTTTGGAAGACTTAACATCAAAAAACGCAGAAGGGATAGATAATATTCCATCAGAATTTCTAAAATCATTGGGAGAAATGGCAACAAAGCGGCTATTCACGTTGTTGTGTAGAATGTATGAGTCTATGGACTTACCATCTGCCATTCGGAAAAATATCATCCATACAATTACGAAGACTGCAAGAGCTGACAAGTAAGAGAATTATTGTTCAATCAGCTTAACAGTTCCCGCGTCCAAGTTGTTGACAGTAATTATATACAGAAGAATGGAAAAGAAAATTGGGTACGTGCTAGATGACGATCACTTTGGCTTTGGAAAAGGTAAAGGCACCAGAGAGGCAATTCTGACTTTGCAGTTGATAAAGGAAGCAAGGCCAAGGAACAATCAAGACACGTTCATATAATTTGTCGACGTGAAAAAAGCGTTCGACAGAGTAAAAGGGTGCAAGATTTTCGAAATTCTGAGAAAAATGCAGATAAGCTATAGGGAGAGACGGGTTACATACACTATGCACAAGAGTCAAGAAGGAATAGTACGAGAGGACGACTGAGAAGGAAGTGCTTGGATTAAAAAGAGTGTAAGACAAGGCAGTAGTGTTTCCCCTCTACTGTTCAATCTGCACATTGAACGAGTAATGATGGAAATAAAAGAAAGCTTCACGAGTGGAATTAAAATTTAATGTGGAAGGCTATCAGTGATACGATTCGTTGATGACTGGGTGTTGTGTGATGTCCTTAGGTTAGTTAGGTTTAAGTAGTTCTAAGTTCTAGGGGACTGATGACTATAGATGTTAAATCCCATAGTGCTCATAGCCATTTGAACCATTTGAACGATTCGCTGATGACGTTGCTATTCTGAGTGGAAGTGAGGAAGAAGTACATGATCCGCTGAAGGAATGAACAGTCTAATGAGTACAGCTTATGGATTGAGAGTAAATCGAAGAAAGACGAAGGCAATGAGAACTAGTAGAAATGAGAACAATGAGAAACTTAACATCAGGATTGGTGGTCACGTAGTAGATGAAGTTAAGGAATTCTGCTATCTAGGCAGTAAAACAATTAATGACGGACGGAGCAAGAGGGACATCAAATACAGACTACCAATGGCAGAAAGGGCATTCCTGGCCAAGAGAAGTTACTAATATCAAGTATCGGCCTAAATTTGAGGAAGAAATTTCTGAGAATGTGCGTCTGGAGTACAGGTTTGTATGGTAGTGAAACATTGACTGTGGGAAAACCGGAACAGAAGAAAATTGGAGGACTTGGGATGTGGTGCTACAGACGAGTGTTGAGAATTAGGTGGACTGATAAGGATAAGGTATTGCGCAGAATCGGAGAAGAAAGGAGTCTATGGAAAACACTGTCGCGGGGAAGGGAGAAGATGACAGGACACCCGTTAAGACATTAGTTAATGACTTCCATGTTACTAGAGGAAGCTGTAGAGTGCAAAAACTGTAGAGGAAGACAGAGATTGGAAAGCATCCACCAAATAATTGGGCACGTAGGTTGCAAGTGCTACTCTGAGATGAAGAGGTAGGGACAGGAGAGGAATTTGTGGCAGGCCTCATCTGACCAGTCAGAAGACTGATAACACAAAAAAGACTTGTTAATGTTAGCGTTGACACTTTGAGAAGTGTAAGCCAAGAGAGCTTGGTCAGATATCTACATTCGCATTTCCTAGGAGTGGATGTCAGCGTGCAACTGGGTTTTTGGGCTTTGTACATAAGGGTTTATTTAGCCCCACAAAGTACATGTCAGAAAGTATGGCCAAGTAAATGTATGTACTAGAGGATGATTGTTGCAGAAGGACTTCCTGTTATTTTCTTAAGAGTAAAGATCAAACACTGAAATTTTTCTGTGAGTGTAAAACGGGCAAGAAATTGACTTGGTAGGAATAACAAAGCAGTTAGAAGAGACGATGGCAATGAATTTATGATGTTTCATTCATTTGTCAGAGAAAATGGAATAGAGCAGAATATTTGCGTGCCCTGTAGACAAGAACAGAACTGCGTAGTGGACAGCACTAACAGATCATTTTGTGAGAAGGCACACCGCATGTTATTACAAAAATGGTTCAAATGGCTTTGAGCACTATGGGAGTTAACTTCCACGGTCATCAGTCCCGTAGAACGTAGAACTACTTAAACCTAACTAACCTAAGGACATAACACCGTAGCGGTCACGCGGTTCCAGACTGTAGCGCCTAGAACCGCTCGGCCACCTCGGCCGGCTGTTATTTTAATCTGGTCTGCTTAAGCAATACTGGGCAGAGACATGCAGTACAGCTGTTCGCATGAAGACCTGTGGTTCTCACTGAGCACTTCCACAGGTGTTACAGTAACGAAAAGTATCTTGTTTGAACCACATAAAGGTGTCTTCTTTCATATAATAAAACTCCGTCCAAACAGGCCTCAGAAGGCCCAACAGTACTGACTGACTTTTGTGTCATTCTCAGCTTCTAGGCATCACAGAATGCAGATATGGAGGGGCACGTTGTCAGCACATTGCTCTCCCAGCCGTTGTCGGTTTTCGTGACTGGAGCAGCTACTTTTTAATCAAAAGAGCTGAGTGCATCCAGCTTGCCAACAGCAGGCCTTAAACCCAGATGGTAACCCATCCAAGTGCTAGCTAAGCGCAACAGCGCTTAACTTCAGTGATCTGACGGGAAACGGTGTAACTGTGGCAAAGCCGTTCGCCCCTCCTCCATATACCAGATCAGAGTAGAGGAAAGTGGGAAGCCAAAGCTCAAGATCTTGTTTTGGTGTGTTATTTTTATATGATAAAATGACGAAAGGCTACAGACCATCCACAGAACCCCAAGAAATTTGTGAAAGGCAGGATTGTTCTTTTGCTGAAGAATGAGAGCATGACTGACACTACCGGGACATCAGCTTCACATAATGAAGATTAGTGTATGTTGTGGCTGAATAAACAGTATCGTGAACCGGGAGGGGCTGAGGAAGTAGTGGAAGTCAGCAGTGCTGGGAGTGGCAGAGACACCGGTCAAGAACCATATTACATCCTTGATGCTCAGTCAGTGGTAGACGCAGAAGACACTGAGATGCACCAAGGGATACAGATGCTCCAGAAGAGGACCAGCCAGGCAGGACAGCCCATTTACGTGAACCCAAGGAGTACCTGGATTATGACACCTACTTGGTATGTGAGTTCCTCATTTTGGGAAGAGAACCTGTGAACTTGGAGGATGCCATGTCCGAGAGTGATGGAGAATGTTGGATAAAGGTCGGTGAAAGACGAGAAACAGTGTTTCCAGGAAAATGATGTTTGGGAACTTGAGGACCTACCAAAGAGTATAAGTATTGTGGGTACAAAATGGGCATTTAAGCTGAAAGCCAATGCAGATATTACAGCACGATACTGTGCTAGACTTGTTGGTTAGAGATTTACAATTTGGTGTAGATGACTATGAATCCTTCCCACCCGTTGAGAGATGTAGCGCTCTATATCTCTCTTTATTTAGCCGTAAATCTTGGTTTTGACATTAAGACTGTTTTTCTGTGTGGGGACTTGGATGAAACTTTTCTCATGACGCAAGTGGTTTTATATCAAAAGGGAATGAAAGAAAAATCTATAGGGCATCTAAGGCCATTTACGCATTAAACTGTCAGCTGAACAGTTAACTTAAAAGGCAAAAGGTTTTTTTTTTTAGACTTAGATTATATTGCAAATACTGATGAAGTGTTCATTAAAAGTTGAGGTGAAAATCTTGCATTTGTTGCTTTGTATGTGATGAAAGAGAATTTGTATCAGGGATTATGAGAGCATTTATAAGTTAAAGATCTAGGGGGAGCAAAGTTCTGCCAAGGTGTATGCAGAAACAGCGAGGAAAGTAGTTAAAAACTTGACCAGAAGGGCGATATTGTGCCGGGTGATCAAAAAGTCAGTATAAATTTGAAAACTGAATAAATCACGGAATAATGTAGATGGAGAGGTACAAATTGACACACAAGGTTGGAATGACTTGGGGTTTTATTAGAACCAAATTTCAAAAAATGTCCGACAGATGGCGCTTCGTCTGATCAGAATAGCAATAATTAGCATAACAAAGTAAGACAAAGCAAAGAGTACGTTCTTTACAGGAAATGCTCAATATGTCCACCATCATTCATCAATAATAGCTGTAGTCAAGTTAAAATGTTGTGAACAGCACTATAAAGCATGTCCGGAGTTATGGTGAGGCATTGGCGTCGGATGTTGTCTTTCAGCATCCCTGGAGGTGTCAGTCGATTACGATACACTTGCGACTTCAGGTAACCCCAAAGCCAATAATCGCACGGACTGAGGTCTTGGGACCTGGGAGGCCAAGCAAGACGGTAGTGGCGGCTGAGCACAATCTCATCACCAAACGACGCGCGCTAGTGATCTTTCACGCGTCTAGCAATATGGGGTGGAGTGCCATCCTGCATTTTGGTTGTAATAAAACCCCATGTCATTCCAAGCATGTGTGTCAAGATTTACCTCTCTATCTACATTATTCCATGATTTATTAAGTTTTCAGATTTATACTGACTTTTTGATCACCCGGTAGATTTGCTGAAAGGCTGTGATAGGTTTGACTTTACTCCTGTTGCAATAGTAATGGAAGCTGGATTAAAGCTTTAAGATGTGCAGGATGATAAGGTTCAATTGCCATATAAATAACTTGTGAGATTTTTGCTATATATCAGTACTAACACAAGACGTGACATATGTTACGCAACTGGTGTTTTAAGCCAATATAATTATAAGCTTACAAGAGAGCAGCAGAAGGGAAGCAAAAAGAGTTATTATCAGAATGGCACTCTGAATAATTATGACACTGTGTTTAACAAAGGAGATTTCAAACATACGCATATAACTATTTACTTAGACTCAAATTTTGTAGATAACTGCAAATTGGTCACAATATGGAAGTGCTTTTCCGTAGGGGATAAATGTAATTTCCTAAGAGAGTAAGGAACTGTAGGATGTAGCAGCCTCAACTAATGAAGCTGAATACGTTACTTTAAATTCTGCAGCCAAAGAGGCAGCGTATTTGAGAGGGCTGACGGGAGAATTGTTAAATAATACTGATGAATTCTTCTCAGGTTATCAGCCGAGTGGTGGCATCATCTTGTCGCAACGTTTCAATGAGTTTCGTACCCATCATCTTCTGGCGAAGTGTTTATTTTGTTAAATAATAACAGCATAAACCTGTAACCATTTTCAATGGCACTCAGTGTTCAATTAGACTGTCACGAAATCGTGTTGCATTCTAGATTGCAAATCTTTATGATAAAGAAATTTTATGACAGAATGTATAAAAAGAAGTGACACGGTTGTTAAGTGCTTTCACTCAAAGGAAATGCCTGCTGATGCATTAACGAAACCACATACTAGAGAGTAACATGTGTATCTCGTGCACAAGTCGAAACTGTTGCCATTGGATCATTGTTTTATCTTTGTCATTGGCGTCTACCAGGTGTACTTGCCATTTAACATGTTTTCTGTGAATACAAGTATTATGAACAATGTAATTGTTTTTATCACCACAAATCTTGCTCTGCTATAGAGAACGTCTTTGGCAAAAAAAGGAGGATACTGAAGCGAATAGCACAATGTATGTTGTCTTAGGCTTGTCGTAGTGCCCCGACATCAATGAAAAATGTTCAGAATGGCATTTTGGTGGTCCATATTTCAGGATATCTCGAATCTCCGGAGCAGCTGCAGCAGTTTCAGGAGTGAGATCAGGATTAATTGGAAAATGAGGGGTGTAGGTGTGGGCAGATGGAAACAAGAAGTGAGGCACAGAAAATGTTGCCCAAGGACTTGGAGTTGAAAGCCTATTGTACGAATCTGATATGGACGCATTGTTGATAACCCTGACCAGACAATCAGAAATATGGAATGAGTTCATTACAAGGGATGGAGGACACAATAACTGTTCAGGGTCACCACAAATGACATAAAAGTGTGCTTGCTCGCTATATTATAGAATATCCAGTGGCAACATTAAATCGAAACTTCGTAAAATATGATGACGTACATACTTTTTAGCGCTGCAATTTTCTTTGACATGTGATCAAAAATGTATTATAATGTAATTATGCATAGGATACAAAACTTAGCAGGATATTTGATTGGATGATAAACTATCAGTTTTTCTTTGTATGTATGGGGTGGCGAGCATGTTTTGAGCAATTTATGCAGAAATGCCATTAGTATCGAAAATTAAATGCCTTAATAGTCACGAAAAACCGATATTATAGTTATTAGTACTGTAAAATGATTTTTCTTCATGACGGTTCTCATTAGATAAACTGAATTTCTACAGATATGTTTTGTGTTCAGATTGGTATCTTGTAGTAAGCTGTCCATACAGAATTGAAATTCAGCATCTCCTACTTGAGCTACAATCTATGTCGGTCTGCTACTGTCGTCACTAAAGGGACATCAGTCCCATGTACTTTTATACACATCAAAAAACGTTTTGCATCACCTCGGTTCCGCGAGATCCGGGACCTGTACAGAAAATTGGAATAGAGATCAACATAAACATCATTTTTGCCATTTTTATTGTTCATGAAAACCACACATTGCATGTTATACCACCATACAGTGAGACCTCCAGAGATTGTGGTCCTGATTGCTGTATACACCGGTACATCTAATAGCCAGTAGCTCATCCTCTTACGTTGATGCATGCCTGTATTCGTCTTGGCATACTATCCACAAGTTCATCAAGGCTCTTTTGGTCCAGATTGTCCCACTCGTCAATGGCGATTCGGCGTGGATCCCTCAGAGTGGTTGGTGGGTCACGTCGTCCATAAACAGTCCTTTTCAGTCTATCTCAGGCATTTTCGATAGGGTTCATGTCTGGAGAAAATGATGGCCACTCTAGTCGAGCGATGTCGTTATCCTGAAGGAAGTCATTCACAAGATGTATACGATTGTGGCGCGAATTGTCGTCCATGAAGAGGAATGCCTCGCCAGTATGCAGCCGATATGGTTGCACTATCTGTCGGAGGATGGCATTCACGTATCGTACAGCCATTACGGCGCCTTCCACGACCACCAATTGCGTACGTCGGCTCCACATAATGCCATCCCAAAACAGCAGGGAACGTCCACCTTTGGAGCTCTCGCTGCACACTGTGTCTAAGGCGTTCAGCCTGAACGGGTTGCCTCCAAACACTGGTTGAAGGCATATGTGCCACTCATCAGTGAAGAGAACGTGATTCCAATCCTGAGTGGTCCATTTGGCATGTTGTTGGGCCTATTGTACCGTGCTGCTTGGTGTCGTGGTTGCAAAGATGAACCTCACCATGGACGTCGGGAGTGAAGTTGCGCATCATGTAGCCTACTGCACACAGTTTGAGTCGTAACACGACGTCCTGTGGCTGAAAGAAAAGTATTATCCAACATGGTGGGGTTGCTGTCAGGATTCCTCTGAGCCATAATCTGTAGGTAGCGGTCATCCACTGCACTAGTGCCCGCATCTCGTGGCCGTGCGGTAGCGTTCTCGCTTCCCACGCCCGGGTTCCCGGGTTCGATTCCCGGCGGGGTCAGGGATTTTCTCTGTCTCGTGATGGCTGGGTGTTGTGTGCTGTCCATAGGTTAGTTAGGTTTAAGTAGTTCTAAGTTCTAGGGGATTGATGACCTAAGATGTTAAGTCCCATAGTGCTGAGAGCCATTTTTTTTTTTAACCACTGCACTAGTAGCCTTTGGGAGGCCTGAGCGAGGCATGTCATTGACTGTTCCTGTCTCTCTGCATCTCCTCCATGTTCGAACAATATTCCTTTCGTTCAGTCTGAGATGCCTGGACACTTCCTTTGTTGAGAGTCCTTCCTGGCACAAAGTAACGACGTGGACACGATCGAACCGCGGTACTGACAGTCTTGGCGTGGTTGAACTACAGACAACAAGATCTGTGTACCTTCTTCCTGGTGGAATGACTGTACCTGGTGGGCTGTCGCCCCCACCCCCCTCCCTCTGGCGCTGCTCATGCATGGGCTGGTTTAGTGACATATCTGAACAGTCAAAGGGGCTGTGTCTGTGATAAACTATCCATAGTCAACGTCTATCTTCAAGAGTTCTGGGAAGAGGGGTGATGCAAAACTTTTTTTGAAGTGTGTTTGTTCATACAACACGAATTCTTGTTTTCCATATAAGGGAAACTATTGTAATCAATTTCAATAACTCAGGTCCGGTGGTTTGTAGAAGACGAAAATTTTGTCTTGTCTTACAAATTTTGTAATTTTTTCTTGTTTTGTTAATAATCTCTGGTACAAACAGTCTCTGCTCAGACATTTTGAAGGCAGCTTACGTAGGAGACACAGAACGAAAGATTGAAAGAATAGATGGCGCAATACTGATTCTGGTAGGGTGACTAACTATAAAGTATATAGTTCTTACATAACTTCTCACATCATAATTAAGCCAGAGGTGGACAATCACATATAATCTCCTGCGAGTGGTATTGGGTCTCCATGTTGGAAAACTCGCTTCGAGGGCGTTATTTGAAGATACAATTCCCTAAAGAATTATCGAATTCCCTTGTGATGCCAGTCTGCTATATTCACTCTCTAGTGCACTGATACAAACAGCACATTGTTTACGGTTACCTTCGGGATAGCAATGGCTCTATCTCCTGCCACTACTAATTAGGATGCTACCAACTGTGGGATAACTGTGCAGTGCTGTTTCAGGAATTCAAATGTGAACGAACAGTGGACAGCTAAAAACCACCTAAGACTCTTAACAGGCCGAAAGGTGAATTCCACTGATCGAGGATCTTCCACACCTACTATCTTGTTGCGACGTAGCAGAGTAAATTCTGCCGTCCCTCCCGGTGACTAAAACAATGGAGTTGAGTACAGCAACCACATGCAGTGAGAGTACTTAACACTGAATTGTAGAATCGTTCTGTTCCAGCTACCGGTTCTATTATCAATGTTGTTTCACATCTCAGGTGCTCTTTCTTTGTGTTAATATATTCAAAGCAATTTTAGGAGGCCAGGAATGGAATAGCTGTGTTTATCTAGATGCTATTACCCGAAAGTTGTTTATCTTATGTTTTCTAATTATTAAATTATCCCCAATTATAATTCGTAGTGCATAGCTCAAGAGCAAAGAGATAAGTGCGGTAAACAATTTCACAAGAGTGGACTCATTTTCTCATACACTCATACATTGTGTGTCCCAGTTCCGTTAGTAATGCTTGTGTGAAATTTCAGACTGCAGTGCTATTTCATGTTTCTATGTTACAATAAGTTTCAAAAACAGCTGTGTAGAAGGTCAAACTGCTAGCATTGCTGGAGCAGGTGTTCTGGCTGCGAATGTAACACCGCCCCAGTCCACAAATGGAAGACCGTGCAGAACTTTTAGGTCAGTGAACGGAGTAGATTACTCGATTACCCACCTTATTTGCCGGATTTGGCTCAGGCGAATTTCTCGTTGTTCCTCAAATTGAAGTTTGCAAAGGAAGAACGCTTTTACATCTCAGTTAAGAGCATCCAAAAAATTGTACTCCATTCTAAATGCAGTTCCAAACATTGATTGTTTCAAAACACTTTTAAAAGAATTTAATCTGTTTATTGATTCAGGAAGAGGCTACTTTAAATAAATGTAAGTGAGGTTTATTCTTGATAGTCACAGTTCTAACCGAACTGGAACACACTCTACAAACGACGTCATTGCAGCCGTGATTCATAGAACGTATTACAGTGGGTTTGACATCAACAAACTGAATTCTAAAGAAAAAAATAAAATAAAATAAAAAATAAAATTAAGTTAAAAATACATTAATTAATAATTAAAAAATATCAGTCTTTGAGCAGTTGATGACTCCACGAAGGACTTACATAGACGCTTAGCTTCTTCCCAATTTACATACTTTTTCAATCATAAATTACAAGCACTGAGAGAACTGATTATAACTGTTGACCCTCACGGCCTGTTTCACCTGACATTAATTCAAATGGTTCAAATGGCTCTGAGCACTATGGGACTTAACATCTGTGGTCATCAGTCCCCTAGAACTTAGAACTACTTAAACCTAACTAACCTGACATTACACACATCCATGCCCGAGGTAGGATTCGAACCTGCGACCGTAGCAGTCGCGCGGTTCCGGACTGAGCGCCTAGAACCGCTAGACCACCGCGGCCGGCTGACATTAATTCCTAGTGTAGCTGCGGCTGACCTGAGGGTGTGACAGAGACCTAAGAATGAGGTACTAATTTCACTTATAGGCTCGCCTTGTCCTTTGTCAGATTTCTGACCCACGTTTTAATTTGCTCCCTCTTACGTCTTCACGTCTTTCTGCTGATTGTAAAAACGAATAAATATTTGTTATCTTTATTTCTAAAGGAAACACGCTTTTTAAGTACATTTTGAATTATCATCGTCAGTAGTTGTCCTGCTTTGTGACAGATACAGACATTGTACTTCCCGACCTCTACATTTCACGCGCTTTTATTTTTTGCTCCATATAGTGACCTCTTCTTTCCAGACACTTTCTGATAGTTGGCATATTGTTCTTCTTCTCCCTTTCTTTTCCTTTAACATTTCTGAAGTACCATGTTAGAGTATGCACCCGCGTCTCAACTTGTGGCCTAATCCATTTCTCTTTCATTGTCTAATGGTGCCCAAAATGTTAAGGTTCTCCGCAACTGTTCTCACCATGTCTCTCCAAATAACATTCTTCTGATTCTTCCTTGCATTTCCGGTGCCTCCAATCATCTTTACTCATGATCGCTTCACAGACGGGGAAGTTTTGTTCAAATGGTTCAAATGGCTCTGAGCACTATGCGACTTAACTTATGAGGTCATCAGGCGCCTAGAACTTAGAATTAATTAATCCTAACTAACCTAAGGACATCACACACATCCATGCCCGAGGCAGGATTCGAACCTGCGACCGTAGCGGTCGCCCGGTTCCAGACTGGAGCGCCTAGAACCGCACGGCCACTCGGGCCTGCGGGGAAGTATGCCGACCTCTGATACAATCCGCCCAGGAGTCTCTTTGCCAGTCTGCCTGGATGAGGGTCTTAGGCACTTTCCCACGTGCCACAGAACCGCCTCAGATACATGCTACCCAAACAATCGAACACATTTTTTAAGGAACTCTGTGACCTTAATGGGACTGACACGGAGGATTACACAGGTAAGGTCGTAATAGTAAAAGTCTCCTTCCAAAACTGTTTCTCAGGGGAAGATAGCACTTTAGTACCTCCCGTAAATCGTCGCACGAATTACAACGTGACTAATTTAGAAATTAGTGAGCGTGGGATAGAAAAGGAAATGAAACAGTTCAACGAACTAAAGGCCATTGGACCTGGTGGGATAGCCATACCACTCTATTTAGAGCAGGATTGGCCAAGATTTCGGCTCTTGGGCCACACCTCGCTTCACATCCTCCCCCCACCACCACCACCATGCCACGCTGTCTGAGTGCGAGGAGGGGGAAGAAGGGAAAACATTTTAATGGTTCAAATGGTTCAAACGACTCTGAGCACTATGGGACTTAACATCTGTGGTCATCAGTCCCCTAGAACTTAGAACTACTTAAACCTAACTAACCTAAGGACATGACACACATCCATGCCCGAGGCAGGATTCGAACCTGTGACCGTAGCAGTCGCGCGGTTCCGGACTGCAGCGCCTTAACCGCGAGACCACCGCGGCCGGCAAACATTTTAATGGCTGTACAGTCATACTACATACGACTTGGTTCAATATTCCACATCTGTCGACAACACACATCAAATATAAAAACAGTTTTCAGTTTTAATTAATTATTTTGGGCGCAATACGATTTTTATCTGCTACAAACTGTCGGCATACAGATAGACGCAGACAGTTTCACAGAGTTTTGCGCCCATGTTGACGTGTAATCTTGACTTATTTAGTTTCATAATCGAGGAAAGGTCTCTCACACACATGGATCAATCGAAATATTGTAGCACTTTTGTAACTTCATTATGGACACTTGCAAGATTTACCTGAGAAAAGCAATACAGCGTCCAGGACACCTTTAACGAAAAACTATTTGTATTTGACCCTGGAATCACCTTGCATGTCAATCAGTTGCATGGGCACATGTGCAGGGGCGCTACCAACTGAAAAGGCAAACAGTTTCGAAAACAACTAGAAAACAGATGTAAAATTAACAGTGTCCTCAAAACCTTTATAAAACTATAGTTGTAATTTGTACACAGCCATAAAAAGTTCTCTAGACCTCAGAGGAAGTGTGCGGCCGTCAAGTCCTCTTAAAATAAGTCAGAAATTCTTTCTGGATGTTCTATTTTCGTTCCTGCAGTCCTTTTTCCTTCTTAAATTCAACAGTAGCGAGTTGTAAATCGAAAAATTGTTCCAGGCACTACCCTTGACTGAGTCAACGTACTTTACACTAATACGTGTAGTCCCCGTACTCTTAACTCATTTCCGTTGATAACTGCCGCAACTGAAAATAAAGTAATGAATACAGCTTCAGGTATTGTACTGTTCATACCAACAGTTTCTTCAAGTGCTTCATGCCTGCAAGTTTAGTACCAAGTGTTTCTTGAAATACAGAACAATCAATCCCTTCTGTCGATCGTCCGCAGCTCGTGGTCGTGCGGTAGCGTTCTCGCTTCCCGCGCCCGGGTTCCCGGGTTCGATTCCCGGCGGGGTCAGCGATTTTCTCTGCCTCGTGATGAGTGCGTGTTGTGTGATGTCCTTAGGTTAGTTAGGTTTAAGTAGTTCTAAGTTCTAGGGGACTGATGACCATAGATGTTACGTCCCATAGTGCTCAGAGCCATTTGAACCTTCTGTCGATCGTTACAATTTTTTGTTGTTTTACTGTCATCTAAAAGTTTAAATTCCTTCTGCAAAGTACTATAATGTCATTTCGTAGCAAATAAACAGTACTCACCGCTTATGCGAATTGATAATTCTCATCACTCTATTCTGACACTCGAGTTAATTTTTAAGGATTGCCAACACTGAGCGCTACACTGCCTCTTTTTGATCAAACAGCCACTGCACCTCTGAACGTCCTTCATACTAAAAACGAATAGCGAAGAGTAAACAGCGACGACACAACGGTTCTGTCGAACTCAGAGAGTTGTGCCGACCGCAAAATGCCGCACAGCAGTAGTAAATGAAATGTCGCGCGGTTCCGTCTACTTCCGGGAAGGACCGGGCAAAAGCGAGTGACAATCGGGGCCTTGGCAGGTCACCTGCCCACACACGCTGCACACGTGAAGCTTAGCTCGCCTGACGTAAGGTATGCGATAGAGCTGGCCCCTCTAGTAGCAGCGGAGTGCCGTAGGTCTCTGAAGGAACTAAGTGTTCCTAATGACTGGAAACGAGGACAGGTCTTTTTCGTTTTCAAGAACGTTCATCGAATTGACACACAAAACTTTTGGCTTATATCTCTGACGACCGTGTGTTCGTGACATTTATGCCCCGCGTCGACCCACATTTTGTTGCATTTTATCTTAAATGGATCAAAATTCACGCTGCTCCGAGTTAGCAGGCAGGCAAGATCAATAGACTAATCAATCCCACAAACGATAGGTGGCCTGAGGGAGTGAGAATGACGCATACTCTTATTCAGAGAAGACTTGATTCAACTGTTAACTTTGGCG
This sequence comes from Schistocerca cancellata, assembly GCF_023864275.1. Classification (NCBI taxonomy): domain Eukaryota; kingdom Metazoa; phylum Arthropoda; class Insecta; order Orthoptera; family Acrididae; genus Schistocerca; species Schistocerca cancellata. Next base: position 145,508,848 of record NC_064628.1, on the reverse strand, counting down.
CCAAGTAGATAACTTTAATTATTTACATTTGCTATTTAAACGTTTGTGTAAAGATCCAAGTGCAGGCTTTCTGATAATGATTTCAGTAACGTTAACTTCACACTCTAAAATTAGCTAAAGCGTTTATTTAATGTCATTTACCGTTGGTGGACAGAAACGAAGAAACGTGAGCGTGACCTGGGCAGGCAGGCGCGGAATTGTAAGCCAGTTCACATGGGCAGTCTAGAAAACACTTTCAGAGACACAATACCTTTGTGTGTACAATGTAGTTTACTGAGCACTTCGTCATTAGCCTTCATGCTGACAGTATGTGTGTATTACAGCCTCTAGTATCAGGGTCGTACTTAAAAGTGGACGAAGGTTGAAACCTGTCTGCTGCTAGGATACCGAGAAGCAATAAGTGCGTGTGTGCGTGTGTGTGTGTGTGTGTGTGTGTCGAGGATGCAACATTATCTAGAATAAAAGTGGAGTGTTAGTAATGTAAAGAGATCGATAAGTGAAAATTTGATTCCGTAATTTCTTATGCAGTCTTTGATGCTAAGTTGACTCTTTCAAAAAGTGAACAGTAATCACGGTTCCTCGTTTTATGATAAAACTACATTCATGTTCAGAAAGGAACAGAACACCTTGAACGAATAGAGTTAGAACGTTCATATTCACAGAACGTGTACATTAGTATGTGCTGCAGAAATTATTAGCATTTGAACCATGTCGTCCAGCGGGTTCACGATCAACATCGATATCGCGGCGCGACACTACCTACCGTTAGAATGTATCTGCAGTCGCTATCAGTGTGATTTTGAGCAGACATATGCGGGAACCGTACCGTCAAATCAAAAAAGTTTAAAGAGGGCGCATTATCGGCATGAGAGAATGTGATGCATCCACGAGGGAAACTGCTGCTCGTGTGGGACGAAGTCCTTCGGCAGTGGCAATGGGTGTGTGCAGAATGGTTCACGGGAGCCCGTGAAACAACACCCAGCCCCCCCCCCCCCCCCTCGAGAAGATCGGTAGCTCACTGGAATGGCATCACAGGACATATCCGCGTCCTCCTAGGTTCTGACGCAACACTGTTAACAGTGTAACACGTTGTACGCTGTCAGGGGTGACAATCGGTCGTTGTTTGTTACGGCGTGCGTTACATGCGCGTCGTCCACTTCTCCGCCTATCTTTGTAGAATGTGCAGAAACATGCTACACGGCAATGGTGTAGAGGACGACGTCATATAGGACGACGTCACCGGGCATAAGAATGGCATCAGATACTGTTTTCATACGAATCCGGGTTGTGTTTGTTTGAAAATGATGGCCGCATTTTGGTTCGCCGCATACAGGGGAAGTGGCATCACAATGACTCCACTCGCACAAGACATACAGCACCAACTCAAGGCCACTTTTTGAGGGTGATATTGGGGACAGCCACAAATGACAGTTGGTGGCACTGAGACCAGTGTGACCTCCGTGAAAGATCCTACGACCCACAGCCATAAATTTTTGCACGGCACCCGAAAACGTGCCTTATTGGTGTCACAGGATGTCAGTCTTTTGCCATGTCGCACGAAATCACCCTATTTGTCGCCAATCGATAATGTGTGGGACATGGTGAAACGACGGGTGCCGCGCTGTGACCCAATGCCAACCACCACAGATGAACTTCGGAACCAGATGATTGCAGCATGGATGGCGATAGCACAGGACGCCATTCGTGCCTTATACGTGTCGATGCCATCACGCTTGGAACAAGTTATCAGGGCCCATGGTGGACCCCGTGCATCCTTGGTAACAGGACACTTGCTGGACCGAGGTGACTGAAATGCTAATTTTATCTGGAGAACATACTCACATCCTCTGAATATGAACGTCCTATCTCTAGTCGTTCACGGTGCTCTGTCTGTTTCTTCTGAATATGAGTATAATAAAATTCATGTGGTATCCAAATATTTTGAACTTTCATCGCAGTAGTATCGATTATACTACAAAGATTCACTGTTTAATTAATGGAGCTTAGAACCTCCAGAGGACGGGGATGAAATTCAGTTCAGAGCTTGACAAGATATAATAAGCATACCACCTCAAGCTCATTCTACGAGGCGATTTGGGGAAACACTAGAGCCTTTCTGAAGAGTTACCAAATGTAGCTCTCCACATGCAGCAACTCGCAAAGCACAACTTAAGCTATTAATGTATACCGGCAGGAACATTTTACATTCCATCCTAGTTAGTTAGGAAACACTACATGTTGTATAATTTTGAAACATGTTTTATGCTAACATGTTGTGACATTTCTGGAGGTCGAAAATGTCCCGTGTAGGAATCAACACGGTTCTGTAAACAACGATAGAGTGAGGCCTGGCTCGCTCTGTTTGCCCACAAGAACCAGAAGGCGGTAGGTACCAGCGCTGTGGTAGATGTTGTGTTCCTTGAGTTCAGTAAGACATTCGATACAACTTCCGCTCTGCCGACTAATGAACAAACTACGAGTTTGCAGAACATCAGATCAACTGTGTGAGTGAATGGAAGAGTTTCTAGGAAACAGAGGACAACATCACATACTCGACGACGTGAAATCTTCAGGCATTAAGTAACTTGGTGCGTACCAATAAGGACTGTTATAAGTCACTCACTTTTAAAATGTATGTAAATAATATCTTACACTACGTCGCAATTTATATGATGATTTTCGGGATGATACAAATGTATAGAGAGAAATCGCAACGTTATAAAAGTTTAGACCTGGAGAAGATCGACACTTGGTGCAGGGAATGCCAGTTGACCATTAACATAAGCAAATGTAACTTATTCCATTAATAGAGACCGATTATATTATGATTACACGATTGGAGATCTATTACTGGAAGCCGTTACTTCCAGAAAATATCTAGGAGTATGCGTACAAAGCGCTGTAACGTGAAACATTCCCGTAAAACCTATCACAGGAAAGGCAGATCCCAGACAAATTCATGTCAAGGATCCTCAGGAAATATAGTCAGTCAACAGTACTTGAATATTGCTCGTCAGAATGGGACTTGTACTTGATAAAATTGACAGAGGAAACAGCGAAGATCGAAGGAAGAGAGTACATTTCTTTAGGGGTTCATTTGGTAAGCACGGAAGCGTCGCGGAGATTGATCAGTCGACTCTACTGACAGACGCTGGAAGAGGCGATATGAATCACGACGTGGATGACTGTTAAAGTTCCGAGAGCGTCCGTACGCTGAAGAGTCAGCAAACACATTGCTTCCTCCTGCGTCTATCGCGCGAAACGACCATGAAGTTAAGCTGAGAGAGATTCGAGACCACACAGGGTCTTACCGCCATACTTGACTTCAAAAGGAAAAGGGATAGGAACGGTAGTACACAAAATACTCTCAGCCACCCACCGCAAAATGACCTGAAGACTGTAGTTGTAGACTTATAAATTGATCCGAGAGGTTTTTATTCAGTGGCTTTTTTGCCTAAGTTGAGGGCGAATCTATCCCATCCCAACCCATCGACTACTTTTATCAAGTTAAAAAAAAGGGGATAAATCTTCCTTTTCTTTCCAATATACGTCTCTCTTCTGAAAGCTTTCTGTTCTGCTCCCGTGATTCTGTTGACCTTGGAATACGTTGTATAGGTACAACCTATTTTCTTGCCTACCTCCGGATAGCCTGTTTTGGTGGAGTCCATTCAAGCAATAGGGGTGTTCCCTTACATGTTCTACGCAGCCCCACGTCCTGCAAGACGCATTTTCCACCCCTGTCCCAGAAGAACGATGTTGAAATTACCGCATCATAGTTCTGCGTCCATTCAGACCGTTATGCATTGCGCCTCGTGGTAGCAGATGATGCACATCATTGCGGTATTACTTATAACCATTACACGAATAAACTAAATGTACTGTCGACCTGCATGATAACACCCCTTGCACTCTCATGACAATTGACATTAATAAGGATTAATTTTCTGTCATATTATCAGTAGCGTCAAGATTAAATGAAGTGTACTGGATTATCATTTATGCTGATCACGCCTCACAGAGGAGCGGTGATATTCTCTACAAAGCCACTTTACATGGTCATTATTTATGTTGGGAACTTCTCTTGGATTTACGAACCTCCTAAATAGCATTATTCGATCGCTGATGAGATACAGGGATGTACGCTGTTGTTAATGTTTTTTCTGTCCCCACGTAATGCTATAAGTATGTATAGTCTTCTGCAGCGTATTAACGTAACTTCCTGGTTAGATTCGCTACAAGTCTTTCTGCTAGCAGAAATTTTTTTTAGCAATCTTTTAACTTGCACCATCTATTAAATTTGCTTATGCGAAGCATGCTCCAGGTGCAATCAGTCAAAGATGTGTTGAGGATACACAGCTACTTCCCTTGTAGATGCAGAATAGCTACCGCACAGCTATCTGTCGTTATGGCTGTGCCGTGACGGCAAAGACTGATACGTTGTACGTGGCTAACATTTAGTTATGTTCTCATCATATCACACCCCGGCAGGAACAGACAGATAACTCAAAAAGGCAATACTTGAGAATATCGACTTTAGGGGCTCCGGAACGCCCTATACTTGCAATGTTAAAATAACGCTTCTAAATTACATCTTTCCTCACAAAGTATTTGAGGTAGGAAGTTGAACTTTTTACAGATTATTTATTGGAATATGGGCTACAACTTAACACAGGGATTTTACAAAATTTTAGTTCAGTTATTAAAGATGATTTTTTTTCAATTGTAATGAAAATTCACAACATTTTTTTGCAATTTTTTATTTATATATTCAGAAATATACAGTTTTTTGAAAAAAGGCTGTGTTAAATTATGCAGAAGGTACTGTGTAACATTTACTGAAAGTTTGAAACAAATATGTTTGGAAGATCCTTAGAAAACATGTAATTAGTATGAGAAAATAAAAGTTTTGGGAATCGAGCGACAAAGATTGGATTAACTTTTTAGTGCATTCCAGGTCCATAGGATGGATTATCTTCATCCTCTGCAAACTCCTCCTCCAGCTTCCTCTTGTTCCTCCTCCTGTTTACTCTTGCTTGTATTTCTGGACTCTTTAGAGCCCTGTCTGCAGCCCGAAGGCGTTCCTTGTCTAAAGCAAGCATCGCTCGTACCATGTTAGAACCTATCTTCATTGGCATATTTCTAAATACCTTGCACCTTACAATGTTGCCATCATTGAAAGTCGCAACAGCATCATACACACCAAAGTGAAGTGTTTCTATTCCAACAAATACAGTCTTGGGGATTCTCGACCATATAACACTATTTACACTTTCATTGGGGTTTTGAGTTTTTCCGTGAATACACTTTTTCAACAGTTCAGGTGCTGCTAAGTCTCTGAAAATAGGTTAGCCACAACACATACTTTATCTCACATCACTAAAATGTAGCTGATGAACACGGACGTTAATAATAACACTATTTGACAGCCGTTTAACAGCACCACAGTGGGTCACGCCCATGTAGAACACATTTCAAAAAAAAATTAAAAATAGTTGTAGTCTTCGGAATTGAATAAATTATATATCTATTAAAAGGTAATAGTCTGCAGATTCAGAAAACGCAAAAAAGTAAAAATTGAACTTTTCATGATTTTGAGCCTTTCCGGAGCCCCTTAAAGACTTCTTTAGAACTTTCATTGAAATAGTACAAGGCACGTTAAAATTTTAAGTAAGTGTTCTGGCAGTAAATTCGATTACCTTCTATACAACTGTAATGTTGTAATCGAATGTGAGTTGTTAGTAAGTAACTGTTACTGAGTTCTTCGAGTTGTGCCACTATTCAAGCTGTTCTAAAAATTTCTGTTTTTGTTAGAACCACTTTCGCCAATTTCCATCTCAAATATTTTTTTACTTGTCGTACATACGAACCTCCATTAGGCAAACGTAGTACGTACGTCAGCATAAAAAATAAAAAAAATGAAATTTGTTTATTAGAAAGCTACGGAGTACAAAATATAATTTATGAAAATTAATACAATTTAATATGCAACATCAATAAGGTACAATTTAAGGAACGCAATTTACGAAAATGTAGGATCTTAAATGTGCTTACATAATGTACGAGTACGTTTCGTCGAGAGAAAGAATTGAGTGTGAACTTTCTTTACAAACAAAAATTTCAACTTTATCCTTGTACGCTGCAAAGCACAACTTTTCCAAGTATTTACAGCAGCTGCGATCGTTAAAATAGTGTCTGTTCCTTCACACAAGCATGCACACACGTCTCAAGCACATTGTAACTTAAGATACACTCTATAAACAATGTCTTTGTAACAATCAGTGATATGAAAAATTACGTTCAGCTTACCTTATACATGAAATGTGTTATAACTCAGAATGTGCCGCTCTTCTCTACTGACCCGCGCTCTATTCTTGTCCAGGCGAATCATAAAATAGCCTACAACAAAACTGACACAACTGCCCTGAATTGGATAAATCGCAAGATAGAAATGTGACGTTTGTCTCACACGTTGGGGCACTGTACACGCATCATTTGTATTAATGGAGGATGATTTATAAAACTAAAATTGATATTAATTTAATTATCTTTTGTCGGCAAATAATTATGATACCAATAATAAAACTTACCGCATTTCAGTGTTAAATGTTAATTAATGAGGTTTAATTTATTGAATTTGACAGCACACAGCTGTGAATACTGAAATACGAGGAATATCCTGTTGCATCGAACCAGACATAATAATACCATGCGGGAGTTTCCCACTCGTCGGGTTACGCTGTTCCATACACCGCAGAATCATATAGCTTAGGTACAAAAATTGCCTACCTCTAAATTAACATATAATTTCACAGAGCAGGATATTCGGATGGAAACAGTCAGCTACTGATAACCTGCAGGCAGGTTAAATTTTTCGCATAAACACAAATAACCGATTTACTTTGGAATGGGTGCCAGCTTCCTGGAATAACAATTTTTAGGTTTCCAGAACGTTTTTAAAACTGTACCTCACAAGCGACTTATAATCAAATCGTGTGTCTACGAAGTATCATCTGAGTTGTGTGACTGGATTCGTGGTTTCCTGTCAGAAAGGTTATATTTCGTAGTAAGTGACATAAAGTCTCGGGTAAACATCAGTAATATCTGGTGTCCACCGAGGTAGTGCTGTTTCTGATCTACATAAGCGATTTAATAGACAATCTGAGTAAGTCTCTTAGATATATTTGCAGATGATCAAAAGAAATTGAAAAACAGGTTAGACAACATATCTGCACGGTGCGAAAGGTGGCCATTGACTTTAAATAAGAAAAGTATGAAGTCGTGAGTACCAATAGGATGCCACTAAATTTCATTTACACGATAAATCATACAGATATAAAGGCTCTAAATTCTGCTAAATACATGGGGTTTACAATTACGAATAACGTGAGTTGGAACGATCACATCAGTTATGTAGTGCGCAAAAAAAAACCAAAGACTACGATTTAATGACAGACACTGAAGAATATCCTCATGGGTCACTCCTTCTATTCTGTCGAGGAGTTCCTTGAGAAATTAAGCTGATTTCTGCGTCAAATTGTTGATTGCGTTCACATGAACTTACAGTTTGTCTTTTTTGTTCATAATCATTTTATTTTATGTATTATTAGTTTTATGTTGTAATTTCATGTACAGACACGTTCCATTACCTTGGAGAATTGCTCCACAATTTGGTCATTCGGAATTCGATCTGTAAAAAAGGAAAGAAAAGAAAAAAGAACCTGAGAAATGCAACAGGTCTACTAAAGAGGCTGACTACACTACAATTGTCCCTCTTTTTCTAAAGTATTATTGGACAGTTCGGGGTCCCCATCAGATAGGGTCGACCGAGGACATCGGAAAAGTTCAAAAAGGGGCATCTCGTTTTGTGCTATCTCGGAATACGGGATGGAGGACCACTGATATGATACGTGAATTGCCGGCCAAATTGGCCGAGTGGTTCTAGGCGCTACAGTCTGGAGCCGCGCGACCGCTACGGTCGCAGGTTCGAATCCTGCCTCGGGCATGAGTGTGTGTGATGTCGTTAGGTTAATTAGGGTTAATTAATTCTAAGTTGTAGGCGCCTGGTGACCTCATAAGTTAAGTCGCATAGTGCTCAGAGCCATTTGAAACATTTGATACGCGAATTGGAGAGGAAATCATTCGTTGTGGCACCAACTATCTCCTCAGAGTCTGAAAGTGTTTTGTTGGTGCCTACCTACAACGGGAGGAATGATCATCACAATAAAATAAGAGAAATTAGAGCTCGCACACAAATATTTAAGTGTTCGTTTTCCCCGTATGCTGCTATAGGATGGAACGGTAGAGAAATAGCTTGAATGTGGTTCCATGAACACTTTGCCAGGCGCTTAATAACGTACCGCAGATTAATCATGTAGATGTAGATGTGGAAATTATTAAATTCACTTTCTGGCGCAGAGGGAACGTAAGCTAACCTATACACCACTATGGTGTCCGTAACTGTGTTCGATTCCTCTTTCGGGCATGGGTGTGTGTGTGTGTGTGTGTGTGTGTGTGTGTGTGTGTGTGTGTATGTTGTCCTTAGTGTATGATGTGTTGGCAGAAGAGCTAACACCGTATAGCTGGAGGAGGCCGAAATGCACGCGTTAAAGCTCACGCAGGCTGGCGTGAGGTCTGGAAAATGACAAGGAATTATAGTAGCCAAAAATAGTACATAGCTTCTGGAATACTTAACTTTAATCCATAATTGTTGTACATCGCTCTTTACGGTACAGGTTTTACAATCTCAATATTAACTGGTAATGGCGCCTTGCTAGGTCGTAGCAAATGACGTAGCTGAAGGCTATGCTAACTATCGTCTCGGCAAATGAGAGCGTATTTGTCAGTGTAGCTTCGCTACCAAAGTCGTCCGTACAACTGGGGCGAGTGCTAGGAAGTGTCTCTAGACCTGCCGTGTGGCGGCGCTCGGTCTGCAATCACTAACAGTGGCGACACGCGGGTCCGACGTATACTAACGGACCGCGGCCGATTTAAACGCTACCACCTAGCAAGTGTGGTGTCTGACGGTGACACCACAGTGTATGTTAGTTTAAGTTAGATCACGTAGTGTTTAAGCTTAGGGACCGATGACCACGATAGTTTGTTCCCATAAGTCCTTAGAACAAAGTTCGAAATTTTTCCTGTGATTTTAAGCGGCTGAAAAGGTTTTGCACCACCTGGACATTTCCGACGCATGTGGCCTTAGATTATAGGGAAGCAGAGAATGAAAAAAATAAGTTTCATGAATCTATAAAAGCAGCTTCACTAGTCAAATTAAGAAGCAGCGTACCTGACGCTTGCTTTAGTACCTGGGTGCATGCGCACATTTCAACGACAGTCATCAGAGGACAAACGCTCTTTGGTAAAGAGAAGTCGGCGCCACTGTTCTGCATTAAAATCGCAATACGTACGGGATATAAATTGTAGAGGGCGTTCAGCAACTGATGCAGTTGACTGAAAGTGATCAGTAAGAGGCCGATCTTTAGTATCTTGCGGTTCAGTTGTCATATATTGACGACTTAATGACTTATATGTTGTTACGCTTAAGGCTGCTGGAGCCATAAAGGACACTCCAAGATAGGGAATCAGAGACACAATGCAGAGAGCAGGCAAAAGTGGTAGCGCTTAGGTTACCGGAGCTAGACAGTAACAACAGAGCCCGGAAAATTGCAGTGGTCTGGGCAGCTGACTCAGGGATGAAGTTACACTTCAGACATTTAGCAGGTCATTCCACCCACCACTTAGACGCTATTATATGACCCCACGGTAGAAGATGGCCACGAAAAGGCACGACTTAGCAGAGGCAGCAGGTTTGATAGTTGCTCGCGAGAACTGCAACGGCAGTTGGTTTACACAGGTTAGAGTGCTAATACAGCAGCTCCCATTCTCAAAAGGATGGAGGACGGGGCCTAGTGACGTAAAACGCTGCAGTCGCTAGCTACAATAGGAGCGAGAGTGACGCGTAGTTTTCAGCTGAACGCTGTTGATACGAAACTTGGAGTTTGTTAGCGTAAAATCCAGAAGCATATCTACCTACGGAGTAAGAGTAGGGGAGGAATCTAGATGAGATCGGCCACAGACGTTTTGGAGGTGCAGAGACTCGCGAGATGGTCCGAAGCATGTTAACTACCGGTGAATTGGATATACACTCCTGGAAATTGAAATAAGAACACCGTGAATTCATTGTCCCAGGAAGGGAAAACTTTATTGACACATTCCTGGGGTCAGATACATCACATGATCACACTGACAGAACCACAGGCACATAGACACAGGCAACAGAGCATGCACAATGTCGGCACTAGTACAGTGTATATCCACCTTTCGCAGCAATGCAGGCTGCTATTCTCCCATGGAGACGATCGTAGAGATGCTGGATGTAGTCCTGTGGAACGGCTTGCCATGCCATTTCCACCTGGCGCCTCAGTTGGACCAGCGTTCGTGCTGGACGTGCAGACCGCGTGAGACGACGCTTCATCCAGTCCCAAACATGCTCAATGGGGGACAGATCCGGAGATCTTGCTGGCCAGGGTAGTTGACTTACACCTTCTAGAGCACGTTGGGTGGCACGGGATACATGCGGACGTGCATTGTCCTGTTGGAACAGCAAGTTCCCTTGCCGGTCTAGGAATGGTAGAACGATGGGTTCGATGACGGTTTGGATGTACCGTGCACTATTCAGTGCCCCCTCGACGATCACCAGTGGTGTACGGCCAGTGTAGGAGATCGCTCCCCACACCATGATGCCGGGTGTTGGCCCTGTGTGCCTCGGTCGTATGCAGTCCTGATTGTGGCGCTCACCTGCACGGCGTCAAATACGCATACGACCATCGTTGGCACCAAGGCAGAAGCGACTCTCATCGCTGAAGACGACACGTCTCCATTCGTCCCTCCATTCACGCCTGTCGCGACACCACTGGAGGTGGGCTGCACGATGTTGGGGCGTGAGCGGAAGACGGCCTAACGGTGTGCGGGACCGTAGCCCAGCTTCATGGAGACGCTTGCGAATGGTCCTCGCCGATACCCCAGGAGCAACAGTGTCCCTAATTTGCTGGGAAGTGGCGGTGCGGTCCCCTACGGCACTGCGTGGGATCCTACTGTCTTGGCGTGCATCCGTGCGTCGCTGCGGTCCGGTCCCAGGTTGACGGGCACGTGCACCTTCCGCCGACCACTGGCGACAACATCGATGTACTGTGGAGACCTCACGCCCCACGTGTTGAGCAATTCGGCGGTACGTCCACCCGGCCTCCCGCATGCCCACTATACGCCCTCGCTCAAAGTCCGTCAACTGCACATACGGTTCACGTTCACGCTGTCGCGGCATGCTACCAGTGTTAAAGACTGCGATGGAGCTCCGTATGGCACGGCAAACTGGCTGACACTGACGGCGGCGGTGCACAAATGCTGCGCAGCTAGCGCCATTCGACGGCCAACACCGCGGTTCCTGGTGTGTCCGCTGTGCCGTGCGTGTGATCATTGCTTGTACAGCCCTCTCGCAGTGTCCGGAGCAAGTATGGTGGGTCTGACACACCGGTGTCAATGTGTTCTTTTTTCCACTTCCAGGAGTGTAGAAAGGGAGAAATAGTGCGCAGCCACGATTCTTTAAATATCCGTGTTTTTGTATTCAGAGGGCGTTCTCTGTCAGATCGCTGGGGCGCCGACTCCGTGTCACTCATGACCAGGCTCGGTAAGCTACGACATATCTATTTTTCTCACTTCGAGGGTTGCCCACAAGTCCGTACTTGAGTTAGCCTTCGGTGTAGTAGGAAACCTGATCGCAAATAATGTTAATATGATCTCTGAATTCCATGAGTTTCCAGATGCAAGGATCCTGCCGATCCCAGAATCCGCACCTCTCGTGACAGTTACTGGTGCCGATCCAAATCACTGAGAATTTGTTTTTCTGCTCCTCAACGCTATTAAATTGTAGACCTCAAACCACCTGTTTTCCATCAAATATAACGTCTCTATGACGTCTCTATGACGTCGCTGCGTTGGAAAATAATTTAACGGCATATAACCATTGCTTTCACCCAGGCAGCAAAGTAAACGTCGGAGCTCCAAATGATGCTTCGAGCCGTCTTGACGGACTGGACACCGTTGGTGACAGAACGAGCTCTTGTTCAAAAATGGCTCTGAGCACTATGGGACTCAACTGCTGAGGTCATTAGTCCCCTAGAACTTAGAACTAGTTAAACCTAACTAACCTAAGGCCATCACAAACATCCATGCCCGAGGCAGGATTCGAACCTGCGGCCGTAGCGGTCTTGCGGTTCCAGACTGCAGCGCCTTTAACCGCACGGCCACTTCGGCCGGCAACGAGCTCTTGTGATATATACTGAGAACACCAGTCTAATGCCTCTTGTATTACACTTGTGGCTGTACGTGGCGTTTTTCTGTGGTCAAAGCAATAATACGAAAGAGGTTTCCTGTGTACAAAACCAACTGTGAAGGTCATGGGTGTGGTAGAGGATAACTGGCGGAACAAGTTCGCAGGGCACTTTTCTCGTGAACTATGCCTGCTACAGCGCTACCGATAATCGATGATTAATGCTTTCGTCTGCCGAGGGCTCTCACAACTGAGTGAATATCTTAGAGCGAAGAATAACTTTAAAAGTAATCCACACTTCTACTTGAAAATGATAAACGTATGAAAGTGACAACAGTTACTCTGTTTTTCAGTAGGTTATTTCGGTGTTGTGCAGATAATGTACGTTCCGCTGGCCCATAAAAATCATGGAAAAGCTATTTAATAAAGTTATTAGTAAACAGATTAATTGTACAATGTATAGAGTGGAATTCGTTATGGTAAACTTTAGGTATGTGACAATGAATGTATCTGTTCGTTCTATCAAATGATTACTGTAAGTTAACTTGTAAAGCCTTGTCCTTGATTCTGTTTTGTTTTTAGTCTGTCTTTGTATTGCATGGTTCACAAGTTGATAGTGCCATCAGTACTGTTTATGGATACAGGCATGAAGATGGCGCACTGAAGCGCCGAAACTGATAACTACACAATAAATAAGATCATAAGGACGGCTGTAAGCGTTTCATTTTCTTACAACAAAAATTCTGTTTCCCAACGTGATCTTCCCAATGGCAGAGAAAATATGGGCATGGGAAATAGGAACAAATTCGTACAGAGAGAAGATACTCTACAAGGCAAAAACCACAAAAATTATGTGTGGGGCGGGATGACTGACGCCTGGTTGACTGACGCCTTTCAACTTGTGTTTTTGTGCAGGGTCATTCAAGTCGACTGAGGAGTGATACTACTTGAGGTTGTATTTCAATCACATTGCTTCGCAATTGCATGTTATTGATGTAGGATAAAATGGATTACCACAGGTGCTGGAACTGGATATCATTATTTGTCCTAACTTACGACTAGTTAAAATTCACAACACGATATTCCGGGTGATCAAAAAGTCAGTAAAAATTTTAAAACTTAATAAACCATGGAATAATGTAGGTACAGAGGTAAAAATTGACACACATGCTTGGAATGGCACGGTGTTTTATTAGAACAACAACAAAAAAAGAAAACAAAGTATTGCTAGACGCGTGAAAGATCTCTTGCGCGCGTCGTTTGGTGATGATTGTGTGCTCAGCCGCCCCTTTCATCATGCTTGGCCTCCCAGGTCCCCAGACCTCAGTCCGTGCGATTATTGGCTTTGGTGTTACCTGAAGTCGCAAGTGTATCGTGATCAACCGATATCTCTAGGGATGCTGAAAGACAACATCCGACGCCAATGCCTCACCATTACTCCGGACTTGCTTTACAGTGCTGTTAACAACATTATTCCTCGACTACAGCTATTGTTGAGGAATGATGGTGGACATATATTGAGCATTTCCTGTAAATAACATCATCTTTGCTTTGCCTTACTTTGTTATGCTAATTATTGCTATTCTTATCAGATGAAACGCCATGTGTTGGACATTATTTTAACGATTGTATTGTTTTGGTTCTAATAAAACCCCATGTCATTCCAAGCATGTGTGTCAATTTGTATCTCTCTATCTACATTATTCCGTGATTTATTCAGTTTTCAAATTTATACTGTTTTTTTTTATCACCTGGTATTTAGATACACTTGTCATCTTCTTGCACTTATAACACTGGGGCTATGTAATACTTCTGGATTTCCGTCTGTAAGGTTCCTTCTCAGGATTCACTTGATAGTTTGGTTCAGATTATAATAGATGAGGCATGACGAAAGAGATAGGGTGAGAGGAAGACAACACATAGTGCACGGGGTACTAATTCTATCAGACATCACGCCAAGTTTGTGGAAGGATGATCTGATGAGCTGCCAGCATAGGAGCCAGCGCTCAGAATTTTTTATACTCATGTATTAATGTTTGATAAAGTATAATTCAGAATTTATTGTCTGCAGTGATAAACACACTCTCAATAACAAGCTCTAATCCACTTATTTCAGGTCTGACCACACGACTAGGATCTTGCGTGCCACATAGTGTTAGTAGTAGTTGTAGCAGTAGCTTCATTCATCTGTAGGTCTCTTTCTACAATTATATAGGACATGTCTAAGTATTTACAAATTTAGATCAATTTAAAATGATCTAATTCGTATACATATATATTTAAAGACTTCTAGTAAGAGACAATCATTAGATTTACTCCTAGTATACAATACTTTTTTTTACAAATAACTTATGAAATAATCTAATGCCACACTGTTCACTCATATCTCACTATACACAAATTTTTTCAAAACACTTCACTCACTACACACACATACACACACACACACACACACACACACACACACACACACACTGGTAATCTCTGGGCCATTTTCTGTACTACAACTTCCCATTTGCTGTCCTGAAAAACTAAGTCAGCATCCCTCCATAATGAGTGAAATGTTCAGCTCAGAAGGTGGAAGAGGTGTTAGTACTGTATTACACAAAGCTTGTTGGTAGGTATTTCTAGAAAGAAAAAAAGAAGGAGAAAAACATAATATGAAGGTGTAATGTGGAATGTTGGATATTTCTTAATCAGTACTATTATTATTTATTCGTATAACATTTTTTATGAAACCCCTACTCTGTTTTAGCTAAGTAGTCGTCCAATGTATAAAATGTATTGCATAAGAGGTACATTTTAGCTGCCTTTTTAAATAAGTGTATCTTTGCAATTACTTTAATCTCTTTTGATAATTTATTGTACAACGCTGTTTAGAGTTTTAAGTTTATTTTTTCTTGGTAAATCTAAGCTGAGACTGAGTTGTTTGTGCAGTAATTACCAACGTTATTTTTGATCTATACAATTGACTGGTAAATGTATTTACATGGAGCACTTAATATCCCCAGTGTGTTGAACAGATTTTTACAATGAGCTCGACTAGTATTCTAGGGTATTATTCTTACGGCTCTTTTCTGGAATTTGAAAATTGTGTTCATATTTTGTGCATTTGTCCCCTGAAAAAGAATGCCATAGCTAAGAACTGAGTGTACATATGAATAATATGTAACTAAAAGACACTGCATGTTACTCACTGATAATAGGATTCTAAGGATATAACATGCTGATGACATTCTGTTTGCAAGTATCTTTGTGTGTTCCCATCACTTCGACTGAGAATCAATATTCATTCCCAGAAATTAGCATTTGTTGCACAATCTATAGAGGTGCCATGTATAGAAGTGTCATCCTTATTTAACATTCTTATTTTTCCTCTTCAAACTAAAATTCATGGCATTAGTTTTCTTTATGTTCAATGTCACTATATTGCTTATTGACCAGTCATAAACTTCCTTGACAGTTTCATTTGCTTTCTCAGCAAGAAGTTCTCTTGTTTTCTCAGTGACTATAACATTTCTGTCATGAGCAAAGAGAATTTTCCCACCATAAGTAACACTACTGGGAAAGTCAATTATGTATATCATGAACAGTATTGGTCCTAGTATGCTACCTTGCAGAACCCCTATATTAATGTATTTTGGTTCTGGTAAGTGTTTTACTAAATGTTTAGATCTATTTGAAGTCTGTGTTATCACTACTCTTTGTACCCTATCTGTTAGGTATGATGGAAGCCAGTCATTAACTACTCCTCTTATTCCAAATGCTTCTAATTTATTTAATAGAATCTTGTGTTCGTCTGTATCAAACGCCTTAGAAAGTTCCAAACATGTATCTGTAACACACTCATCTTTATCAAGAGTATCAACCATAACTTTTGTAAATTCTGCTATGGCTGACTCAGTATTTTTGCCACTTCGGAAACCAAACTGTGATTCGCTTAAAATATTGTATTTATTCAGGTAATTGATTAATCTGTCTTTCATAATTGCTTCTATTATTTTTCTGAATGGTGACAGCAGGTAAATGGGCCGGTAATATTCTATGTCTTCTGCATTACCTTTCTTAAGCGAAGTTACAACTCTTGCCTGTTTTTACTGCTCTGGTAATGTCTCTGATGTGAAGGATTCATTTATTACATTTGTTAATGGCCTTGTATTATCCCTATGCATTGTTTCAGTATACACGTTGGCACTTCATCTAAGCCTACTGAATTTTAATTTTTTACTTTTTGAACAGTTTTATTTTCATTCTCTGTGGTTTGAAGTAACATCATTGTATTTAATGCAACATTATTTACAGGAGTTATATTTATTTGGGGGAATTTTTTCTGGAACGTCTCTGCAATACTTGAAAAATCCTCATTTATATAGTTTGTTAAGTGTTGTGAATCATTTATTACCTTATCCTTCTCTCTTAGCAGTATGTCATTATGCGTTTGTTTGCCTCTCCCCGTGTCCTTTCTTACGACATGCCAGGCAGCTTTGCTTTTATTCTCTGCATTATATATTATTTTCTCATTAAATGACTTTTTTGTAACAGTCAGCACCTTCCTATAGATCTTTTTGTATCTGTGATGTTCTGGATCATTGCGAATCTTTTTCATGGAACTGAGGTATTTAAGTGTTTGGGAGGATATCTTAATACCTGCTGTTACCCATATGTTTTTGTGAGATGTTTATACAGACATGCATACTTTTGGAAATGCCTTTCAAAGTTTAATTTAAACAATGTGGAGAATTTAGAGAATTTCATATTCACATTAGTTTCCTTATACATTTCATCTCAGCTTTGTTTTTCTAGTTCTTTTGAAAATTCTTTTATTGTGATTTCTGATAGACGTCATTTGTAGGCTTAAAGTTTAGGCAATGATTCTATGCCTGATATTACTGTTGTTATTTGGCAGAGATGGTTTGATAGTGCAAGATCTTTTATGGCTGTATCACATTTTTCCTTGTATATATTTGTGGCCACATGGTCAATTACTGATGAAGTCGTTGTAGTAATCCTTTTGGCACTATTGACCAATAGCGACATGCCAAAACTTTGAAGGATGTTTATGAAGATGCTGCTGGATTCCTTTATGATATTAGTGTTGATGTTATTGTCCCCAAACTGAATTATGTTGACCTTTGTACTTGAGACTTTAGTTAGAACTTCAGTTAAATTGTTGAAAAAAGTGTCCACACTACCACTGGGAGCTCTATACACACTCAAAATGATTAATTTTTTGGTGATATCAAGCCCTGTTATTTCAATAGCTGATATTTCAAAGTGTTTGTCTTCACTTACTATACTGAGGTCATGTCTTGATTTGAACTATGTTTCTTTTCTGATGTAAATGCATGATCCTGCACCCCTTGAAGTAGTTCTGCAGTAAGAGTTTGCCTTTTCATACAATGATAATACTACATGTTGGATTTCTGTGTCACTACACCACAGCTCAGTAATACAAACTACTGTGTAGTTTAAAGATTGGAACTCAACTTCTAATAGCTGTATTTAATTTTTTTATTGATTGCATGTTTTGATGGAGGTTTGTTAAGTATGTGAAATGCCCCATGTTACTCTTTCCAATGGTTTGTTTTTCTTTGTGACATCTGGTATATGTGATATTGGAGTTGTTAAAATTTGTCTTGTGAGTGATTGTTTCAGTATTTTTTAAAGTTCTGGAGACCCTCTTTAGGCAGGGGAACCTATTGTCAGGATTTATCCTAAAAAAGATCTACTTTTCCTACGTATGACAACAGGTATTTGACCATTTGTGGCCGAGATCCACTCCCTACACTTTCATGAATCATGTATACAAATCCTCCAATCCCATTCCTGTTTAGGTGTAGGCCATGCCTAGTGAAACCCCATCTGTTGATAATCCTGACTGGCCCCAGAGAAACATGAACTACGCTGGCTGTCCTCAGAGTCATCCCTAACCCCACACTGATTCGCCTTACAGCTCCATCAAGGTGTGGTCGATCATGTCGCCGGAACAGTTCAACAAAGTGTATGTTGGTGCCATGCGTCAGGGAAGCTATCTCGTCCAGGTCACCATCTACATCATATGCCCCATCCCCTTCCAAACTATTTCCCACCCCACCATCTGTCGCTATTTGATTCTCTTTTGTAAAGTCCTTACATAAAGACCCTTGGTCCTCAATCACATGACTTAGCTCTGCATTTGGCTTGAAGATACTGGTGGCGTGGTACGCTGCCCCTAAACTTTCCTGTAACTGAGGGCATACACCTCGCCCATGACTACTATCTAGCAGCAGCACAATCTTCTTCCTAAGACTTTGTACATTCCTAGACTTCTTGGCCTCAGTAAAACTGTGCTGCAAATTTCCTGCTCCTCGTTCTACCTGAGGCTCTTCTCCACTTAACTCTGGTAGTGGTAGATACCTGTTTTTGGTGTTGAGGAATAAAAACTTGTCAGATCGACTTCTGTTCCTTCCTATCCTCCTATAATTTACAGTTCCCAACCACCCTCCTCCCCCCTATCTCCCTTGATCCTTATCAGTTCCTTCCTTGCTTCCTCCAACTGTGCCTGAAGGGAACAGATTTTCCATTCCTGTTCTGCAATCAAAATGTTCCTACTGCATAGTCAGCAGTCCCAGGAGAGAGCCTCTTCTGTTCTCCCAACATTCTCCTCACTGCATCCCCCGCCCCCCTCCCAATGAATATATTTCCTACAAGAATGGCAACAAATCCCTTTACTCACTATCCTATAACAGCTCCCACATTTCTCACTCATTGTCAGTTTCAAAAGAATAATTAAGTTTAAAGTATGTTTTAAATTTGTCAAAGACTGGCTGTCTGTAAACAAATAAAAAACGACAGGAAGTTTTTACGAGCGGTGGTTGTTGGTTTTGTACTGATTTAGAGATACAATGACAGAAGAATTCTGGATTTCTTGCAATAGCGTGAGTGGGGTAACAGTGTATGAGTTGTTAACATATTTTTTTACTTGCTTAATGTAACAGGATTTTGACTGGTTTTAACATGACATATGTGACTTTGTAATCGAACATATGAAAAACGTCTTGCTTGTAGTTTATACCTTTATCTTCTGCGTGATTTGTAAACAATACAGAAAAGTGATGCCGTCCCTTGTTCGGATGTTATCAGATCGTTTCATAGAATCGAGATCCGTAGACACCTCACAAGAGCGTGTAACACCATAGCACTAATGCTGTACTGATTTATTTTGCTTTTGTTTCATTCAGTGTTACATCATTGAGTATCTGTAAATGTATGACTCGATAACACAAAATTGTATACTCCTATTTTGCTAAAACTTTGATGTCATGATTTGATTCTATGCAATCTAGTATATCTGTCATTTAAATTCTTTGTCCACTTTTGGAGGGAACAAAACTTACTGTATATAATTGTAATTTTGTGTGAATAAGTTTTTGTAGAAATGTCAATATGTGCAAATGTTCTGTTTTATTTAATGTGTTTCTTTGCTGTTATGTAAACTGCTGACCTTCACTTAGGGTTCTTAGTTAATTTGTATGTAAAAGGTGTAGTGGTTCCCCTCGGGAACGGAACTGTGTAGCGCGCGCAAATCGTGGTTGGCCTAGGTAGAAAAGTTGGAACAAGAGTCAGTCGGGGACGAGCTACGAGTCGGGGACGAGCTACCAAACTATGCTCTGCCATGTAAAAGATGCATATTGTGCTGGTTCCGAGAGAGGCTTTTTCTGCTACTTTCCAATGTCTCGGATGGATGGATAAACAGCTGGAACTAATCTGGAATTTGTATCTATCATCGCCAGCAAGAAACGACAGAGTCTAGCTATTCCACCTGCAATTCCACCTACCAACATGCAGTTGCCACCACATTGCGCAATCATTGTATCGGAATACTACAATGATGTACAGTGAAGGATCAGCTTAATGGATGTGTTAGTGTGCTCAAATATAAGGTAATTTATATCTGAATTTATGTACCTACCTTGATTTTTCCTTATCATTACACCTCTCAGGTTCCTCTCCATTTGAACTAAAGTGATTACCGAGTGTCCCTACTGAAAGAACATTAAAAACCATTGTTTCTTTCCTAATTAATGCCTCTTGAACATAGTAAAGAGAAAGTTAAAGTTAATGGGGCAAAAGAGTGAGTTAAAGTCAATGATGCTTGCTGAAAATAATTTTCCTAGTAAAACTGCTTATTAATGTGTTGTTGCCAACTTCAAATTAAAAGTTCTTAAGACTGAGGCTTATAAAGTTTTGCTTAGTAAATGATCACATTACTGCCTGTTGTAAATCGCAGAAGGTGAGTCAGTATCTTACATATATGTTAATTTTGTCTATCAATGTAGTAAAAGTGGAAAACTGCAGTTGTGAAACGTTATATACCCATGTTTGCTAAGTGTTTGTCTCTCATGTGTATTGGAAGTGCATATTAATAATATAACAGGATCCACAGTTTGTCTGTTGTGTTAATGGTAGGTAACAATTAATGGGAAGACCACTAATTATAAAATCCATAATTTGTTTAAAGCCTGGAAGTAATAGTGTGTTTCGGTGTCTCTTATAATTTTGCAAATAGTTTCTGCTGCTCTAACTGTTGGTTTCAGTCTTACCATAAACATATGTATGTGTCAGATTTCACTGCACTCGCGTGTGACAAAGTATAGGTTGTGTTGATCCATTAAAGTTACTAATAACTATTTTCTTGAACGAGAATGTTAATCATTCTCTTGCCTAGTTAGGCTGGCGACCGTTTTTTTTATCAGTTAAACAGTGCTGATAGGCAAAATTTTGTTTGTTACCGTTCAAATATTTACGTAATTCTGACTTTCACTTCCGATAAGCCACCTCCGTTAGGTACAACACGGTCAACATAACAAAATTCCTCTCAGAGGGTAACACTGCTCTGTTGCTTTATACCATTATCACTCTACAAAATAATTCTGTTTAGCAAACTGCCTCCAGTTTCGAGGTTATGGTATAGCAGTAGCAGACGGAAGTGTTATAAGCGGCCGTTACGAAAATGGGCACTCCCAGGTCAAACCCACTGTCTGCAGTCCGTCGGCGCACGCGACGTGGTTCGACCGCCTCATAGCTTTGTTGCCACATGCAAAATCTGAACAGCGCCGTCGGTTTACGCCCGCTGTATATTCAGTGTTTTCCCGCGATATCGTGTGTTCATGTGTGGCTTCAGTTATCTGTGGAATGGTACATTGACACGTGTTTGGTAGTGAGCAAAATGCAGCAGCATCGAACCGATACTCCGGTCGGCGAGGGCGAAAAGACATTCGAAAACAATCTAAAACTGTCGTATCGAATGTACTGAAGTTCAATACTTATCCGGCCAGCAATGAAAAGGCAAGGAGAAATATAAATTTTGCACAAATTTATAAACAGGCAGCAAAAGCGTGTGGTGTTTCCAAGTCTCCTGTAGGCCATATTAGCAGATCAGTAACATTGGCACAATCTCCAGATGTGAAAAAGTGGTTCGATCCTCCGAGAAAGGGATATAAACAAGAACGGAAATCTACAGAATTTGACAATCTCAATAAGGAGCTTGTATGTAGAACTGTATTCCATTACTACGACTTCTTCTTTGCTTGCTCGGTTTTTGATGCAGAATATATAGTGAAAGACAAAAAGTTTCAATTGACAGCAGAGACATTGTAGCAGCAAGAACAACATTTTGTTTAAAATGCATGCATGCTGAGGACAACAGTCTTGCTTCGATTAAACTTGTGCTTCGAAAAACCATACCCTAAAATATATTTTGCTCGTCTTCAACGGTAAAATTAGCCTGAAAGTATCTACAGATATTTCTGTATATCGTGTTTCGGCGATGTGGGTGATGGGTGCAGTGACAAATGGTCAAGAAGAGCTGCAGTTAAGATTTTTCTGTACGTAGGAAATATTCTCGGCCGTATTAAGGCGAGAGGTCTGAACTTAAATTCTAGCAGCGGCACTGAAGTACTCTCGCGCAGTTGCGAATCCAGTCTCTCGTAAATAAAATGCGTTCATATGTGACACGATACAGTAATAATGTTTGAGATCTTAGCAAAATTAATTTCATTACTTTCTTAACAATTATATTGCTGGAAGTTTCTACAAGGTCCAACACAAGGCTAATTCATCAGATACGACCTTTTGCGTTGTACCATATGAATAATTTCACATCTTTTACGGTATTTTATTTTTTATCTCGGAATATTTTTATGTTTTCACGATAAAATATATATATCACATGCAACCATAAGTTTGCGACGTTCATATATTATTTTCAGTCCAAATATGTCAGTGGTTCCGCTTTTTTCCACAGGTTGAAAGAAAAAATACTTTTGTTCCGAAATTATTCTGACGTTGGTTTTTATTTGTTATACGTAGCAGCTGGGAGGGAATTTTCGTTAGTAAGGTACTCCATCATATTCTAGACTAAAAATAGAGATGTGTAATATTTTTTGTAATATTGCAAATTTTCACTAATTCGTAATGCAGTGGGATGGGGAGACGACTTCGAGGTGCCCATTTTCATGATGGCCGCTATAGTTATTTTACAGCCTCCCTCCGAAAACAACAACTCGTGACCTGAGCGTTGTATCTGCGTTAGGACATAGACATCTGCACAGGATATCTGGTTAGTGAACTGTAACCGATGCGACGTAGCATGACTAGGCTTCTTGCATGTCCTGCGTTTCAGTACAATTACAGAAAATTACTTGTCAGTCGTGGTAACATGATGAAGGGTAGGTGAAGGAAGAATTAATGTGGGAAATTAATGATCATTGGGAAGCCGACTATTATCCTCACGTTCAATAGTTAACAGCTTTGACTTGACGAAAAAAATCCATAAAATGTCTCATTTACATCTCACTCTCGTTTCTCAAGTCCCAACCTATTTCTTTTTCATTTTCCAGCACCGTACATGGCATCCCTTGTGGGGATACCTTTGAATATTTTGTTCATTGGGGAAAATCTTCTTGATGAAGTGAGGCTATAAAATTTATTAATGACAACTGTGAACTATGGAGACATCGATAATGGATAATGCTAACACTATGCCTGTTTGTATCATACTCATATTTAAACTGTAATTGCCCGAGTTCCCGGGTTCGATTCCCGGCGGGGTCAGGGATTTTCTCTGCCTCGTGATGACTGCGTGTTGTGTGATGTCCTTAGGTTAGTTAGGTTTAAGTAGTTCTAAGTTCTAGGGGACTGATGACCATAGATATTAAGTCCCATAGTGCTCAGAGCCATTTGAACCATTTTTTTTAAACTGTAACTGAATAATTTGTGTACTATACTTAAACTATGTTTGGACTGTATGTGAACTGTGAGGAGCTCATGCTACGAATTGTTAGTTTCGTAATCTTGAGCACTGTGTATGGTGTTGCTAAGGGCTCAGTTTATATTAGATTATGAAACGAAGTGGTGAACATGAAACTTGTGTGCTGTCCTTGTATTATGAGTGCTGGCGCTGATTTCATTGAACTAAGAAACAACGCTTGAGAGTAGGCAGTGCAATGCGGCTATTTTAGAAGCGGTCGACCACACCAGTTCCAGCAGCCCGGCCACAGCGTACTCAACATCATAAAAAAGACGCTGGAACGGTTGATTCAGCGGTCCTGAGAGCAGTACGTCACACCAGATTCAGCTAGGAGTAGCCCATCTTGATGGCAGCACACAGAGGCAGGTTAGTGCTACGCCTGCACAAAGTAGTTTAATGTATAGTGTGGCAAAGAAAATGGACTGGGTAGTCTGAAATTTGGCTATAGCGTACAGCGTAATAGGTTGCACTATTAAAGAAGATTAGCACAAAACTAGTAAATAGAAAAGTGGCAAGTATTAATGAAAAACCGAGATCTGACATTTAGATATATAGTAAACATATTAATGAAGAAATTAAAAGAATGGCAGAGAGACTTTATTAGCAAAATCGATGCTTTTAATCAAAAGTTAAGTAATGATCTCAAAGTTGACACTAGTAAATTAATAAAAATATTAACAGAGGAAGAAAAACAGACTCAAACGAAGGAAATGAGCGAGAGCTTCGCGGAACATCGCTATAAAACAAATGTTAGGATAAGTGAATACAATGTTGGTAATGAGATGAATGGCTATGATAAGCAAATCGAGGCTAATGCAGTCAATAGTACTCAGACTCGAAATTGGTAATGAAGTAGTTAATGTACAGAGTAATGTCAGAAAACTTTCTGATCCAGATAATCAAAGTAAACATACTACCACTACTGTGTCGGTAACTGAAGAACAATGTAAACGTAACAGTTAGATTGTTAACACGGAATCAGCTAGCAAGGACGAAACAAACGTGAGCGAACTTTGTATTGAAACATAGAATAGAAAAATTAGTGAAACTGTCGAAACAAGAGTTAAAGTTATTGAACTCAGTAATATTGAATATACATTTCAGTAAGTAAAGATTAAAGCAATTCCAAAAAAAAAAAAATCGTGTGAATTTGGAAGTAAAGTTTCCAATGTAGAATCCGTTTGTAAGGACAGTAACAGTTTAATTAAGTTAATTTCACAGACAACGCGGAAGAGGTAGAGAATTGTAACGAGGTAGTTAAGTACACTGTGACTTATGTAGTCACTAATCTCACAGAGAAATCAAACCCAAAGTTAAACCATAGTGTTAGTGGAAAAACAGAATAAGTAGCCTTTATGAAAGTGATGCAGCAAGTGGCATCACTGTTGACAAAAGGCACGCCATGTCAACAGAAAGAAAAACACGGTCACTGACTTTCAAGCTTCAGCTAGAGGCAATCGTTTAGATTATATGGACGCAACAAAAGCATCACAATGGATTTCCTGTGAAATAAAAATCACCCAGACGAGAACAGTGGTTAGGCAAAGTACACATAATGTTTCTGAGTTGCGTGTGATAGCAGTAAATGGTAAAATAAATCTGATGTTATGTAGTTTGAGTAAAAGATCTACCGTGAATAAAGATCTCTGAAGTCATTGCGATCTACTCAAAGCTAGGTGACTAACGATCACGATGAGTCAAATTTTTGGCAACATGACCTCATTTTCTTTTCATATTGCCAGCTTTCCTCTTCATTCATTCAGAACTAAATCTATCATCTGCATCAGCCTTCACCATCACAAATTAAAAAGAGAGTCGTAGGAGGAGTTAAAAGAGTAGTAATCATGGTAAGTGGAATTAAGTACAGAGTTAAGATGGACTGACGTGATTCAGTGTGTTATCTCTTAAATGGGAGACGTTAGGTGAACATGACATGAGGGTATCCATACTTAAAGATGTTATGCCAAAATGTCACACTGATCTGGAGTGAGAACACTAACCTAATTTTTGTAATAGTCTGTGTACCGAAACTACATGTAGCTGAGAAAACAGCGAGGAATAGTAGGTATTGTTTGAAGAGTACACTTTAGCGCTTGGCATTAGCAAAACATTCGTGAGCTAATGAAAATTAATTTAAATTATTTAGACTTTATAGTATCCTGAGGGACTACATTTCTTATTTAATAAGTAAATACACGAAGAGTACAGTTGTGTATTGAGGTTAATGAAAAAACATCACTTTGAAAATAATGAACTGAGCTGGCAATCATCACTGCAAAGAATAAAACAGAAACACTATAATACATGTGGTATAAGCTCGTTGCTGCAGGAGAAGAGAATTAAGCAAGACAAGGTAATTGAATATAATGAGATAACAATCGCAATTTTCTAACAGAAAGTGGCAATGATAGTACGCGATCTCAAGGCGATATGGTGAGGCCTCTACTGAGTGTAAATAATAGTATGCTGCATAACAAAAAGTTAATTAGGCGATGTGAATTTCCGCCACGATTTAGTTGGATGTCAATTTGTTTTATCATATCTCTTGCATTGTAAGTGGCAGTGACTCAGTAATGTATTGTAATGAAGTTTGTGTGACGCTCTATACGAACATGCTGCCAGAAGTAAAAAGAAATGCTGAAAAACACACAAATTTGATGCTCAAGAAAAAAGTTGTCCAACTCTCCCTGAATTGCTCCATGTACCAATCGTTGTAAATTATGCAGTTGTATCGAACGTTGTAAATAGTGGAGTTGCTATAAACTCTTTACGATGCGACATTGCAATGCCTATGTACTTCAGAAGTACGACGAAATGATCCTTCGCACGTGAATGTACCTGCGAAGGAAGAAGCACTCAAGCAACTAGAGCCCTTATGAAGTACATGAAATGCATTCGCATTTGCGAATATGAACAGCCACCAGTTGTGTAATGGAATGACGACACCGAAAATCTGTGCCGGACTGGGCCTCGAAACCAGATTTACCGCTTATCGCGAGCAATCACTTTACCATTAAGCTAGCCGAGTAGCCTCATGACCAGACGTAGAACCCCCGTGCCATGTGTCTACAACCTGCACTCTTGCATGCATTATGTATATTCCGGTACAGGGTACACATTTTCAGTGAAAGTAGCTTTCCTGATATCGGCTGATAAATACGATATTGCAGTGCCTGTGTTGTTCGCAAGTACGATGCAGTGCTCTTTCGGACACGCATGAATGATGACATGCGGTAGTTTGGGTCTGGCCATCACGTGTGCTCGGATAGCCTAATGGTAAGGCGACCGCACCGGAGCAAATTTTCACTGTCGTCATTCCATTACACAGCTGATAGTTGGCCCACATTCTCAGCTGCTGCAGAAACTCGTTAAGTGACGGAGGTGCTAGATTTTCTGAGGAGGTGTGACCAGAAGACATAAATAGTAGGCGGCTATCATGCAATAAAACAGTGTTCTGTAAGACTTGAGTGAGGCAAGAACTGTGCTGGCTTGAGTAGTGTTTCAGCCGTTGACGTTTTCGGTGTTAGAGTAATTTTTTTATCTTCAGTCGTGACACTTAGAATTATTTTCCCGCTGTGGACTTTGAATAACTCTGCACTAGTCAGGACTCTGATTTATTTCTACTGACACTGTAATCTTTCGAGTGAAGTTGTTTCGGACCCTGACTTTGTGCACTGAAGCTGGACTTTAACCTGTTTTATCAAGAAGGGGCTAGTTATACTTCTACCACTGATCCACACTTACTTTATAGTATTGTATGTCAGCAAGACGCTGACTGTGTGTGGATTAGTACGAGATTTATTAGTACGAGATTTAGCTTCGGTTAATGTTCAACAAAACGAAATGTATTCACTGTTGCGAAAACGAACAACCATCAACTATGAAGGGAATGACGACAATGAAACTACGTGACGGACTGACACTCGAATCTGGCTTTCCCGATTTACGCGAGCGGTCGGCTTAACCGATATGGCTATTCGTGCTCGACTCACGATCACCCACCAGACTTCCGTATGTCGTTGCTCCTGTGTCACAACCCGTATTCGTACTCACGTTATGTAATTCCCATACAGAGGAGCACATTTTAATTGAAAGTGGCTGTCTGATATTGGCGAATAAATGGGATATTGCAGCGTTTATGATCATAAAAATATTGCATCATTCTTCTTAACACCACAGGCCGTGTAATATCGTAATATTTACCGGTGAACACATGTGTTCTCCTGCTGTTTTTGATAAATTGATTTTTTGTGTAGTGAGTTCCATAACCACTATATTGTGGGGCCAAGCTCTTGTTACTATTTCCTTGAGCATAGTTGCTTTCACTAACCAAAAAATTAATGTGTTAACTTTCATGGACAGTAAGCTTTTATGAGTTTAAGTTATATACTGTAGTTAAAGCCCTCTTTTTAAGCAAGTAGCACTTATGCACTGCACAGTTACCATCTGTCTTACTGATTAATAACATCAGGGAGAATTTATTTATTTATTAATGGCTGTGAGCCAGCTGGAAAATCACAGCGTCAGATTTATTCGTATAAAAGGTCTCTTTACTCAGATACAATTGGGATTAAAAATTTTAAAAAAAGTGCTTTCTAGATTACACATTTCTAACCATTTTAACAGAGAGATTTGTTACAGTATTGATTAGTTTCGAGATGATAATTATTTTTCTAAAAGCTGGACCTAAACCAAAGAACTGTCTACACTTTTCTACTTACGTAAGACCCTAACTTCATCAGATTTACCAGATAAGAAAACCCCTGTGGTAAAATATGAAAAATGCTTAAGCAAGTTTACACTGTAAATATGAACCAATTATGACAGTAAGA
Source organism: Schistocerca cancellata (assembly GCF_023864275.1). Taxonomy (NCBI): domain Eukaryota; kingdom Metazoa; phylum Arthropoda; class Insecta; order Orthoptera; family Acrididae; genus Schistocerca; species Schistocerca cancellata. The sequence goes on along the minus strand of NC_064628.1, from coordinate 145,480,401 downwards.
AACTGAGAAAAGCTACACTTTACTCTTAAAAAATACAACTTTCAGGAAAAAGCCATTAAGGTTATCAGTGTACCCATCTCCATGTGAGGAACTGCCTGCATCTTCTTCCATCTCTACTTGAAAATTCCTTTTTCCTGCTCTTCTGCGTGGTCTTCGTCTCTAACGGCTCTGTCTGATGCCCTAAGTCATTCTGTACAAAAATTTAACATTTGTTTCACTGTGAAACGACCAACAGTTTCTAGCAGTCTTTTCAGGACTTCACACCTAACAACATTTCCTTCTCTGAATTTTGCCACTGTATCAAAGACAGTAAAATGCAGTTTACTAGCTGGCACAAACACTGTCTTTCGAATTCCGATCAAGATTATGCTTTTTATGGACTCGTTAGGATTCTGGGTGGGGCCATTAAGATATTTCTTCAGTGGTCCTAGATCTGATAAATATTTGAGTTTTTTTCAAGACCTCTACTATGGCAAAATGTATAGCTGGTTTGTGAATAAATTACTTGTAATTTTGTTTTGGTGTGTTGTCTTTGCACCACGAATCACTTCTGGGGAGTACGAGCCATGAATTAATTTATCGTTTGTTGAAGAGAGGTGACACAGTATTGAACGTACAGCGTTGCCTCTGTCTTCTACGCCGTTCACGGTTTTCCTGATGGTAATGCCAGAATATTTTTGAATTTTGTCTATGATAGATTCCATGAGTATTTTATTACCAGCTAATCCTCTGCTAACTTCCAGTTTCTTTCTTCTGAAGGCAGTTTCAAGTCGTCACAGCCTCGTACCCATTCGCTTTTGTAAATAACCTATGCACTCCAGTTTTACTAATAGTTATATTTTCACCATCTGGCTTCTCTCCATCAACTACTTTTGAATCCTCATTTTTTAAGTAATTTCTCTTGGGGGAGGGTGATTAAAAAATCAGATTTGGGCCTGAGAACTGTAAATGTATATGGTCAGACCAATAAAGTGTTTCTTTATATAAATGAATAAACCAGAAATAAGGGAATAATATATATGTACATTGAGGTGCCTAAAGTCGTGGGATACCTCGTGATATCGTGTCGGATCTCCATCTGCCTCGGTTAGTCCAGCAGCTCGTGGTGACATTGACTCAACAAGTCGCTGAAAGTCCCCTGCAGAAATATTGAGGCATGCTGCCTCTATAACCGTCCATAACTGAGAAAGTGTTGCCGATGCATGGTTTTGTGCACGAACTGGCCTCTCGATTATGGCCCATTAATGTTTATGGGATTACGTTGGGCGATCAGGGTGGCCACAAATCATTTTTGTCAATTCTCCAGAATGTTCTTCAAGCCAGTCGCGAACAGCTGTGGTTTGGTGACATGGCGCGTTGTTATTTGGGACATAAAGTCAATTACAGATGGTCTCCCAGTAGCCGATCGTAATGATTTACAGTCAATGATGGGTTCAGTTGGACCAGGGGACCCAGTTCACTCCATGTAAACACAGCACACACAATTATGAACCCACCACCAGCTTGCACAGTGCCTTGGCGACAACTTGGATTCATGGCTCCGTCGGGTCTGCTCGACACTCGACCCCTACCATGAGATCTTACCAAGTTGAATCGAGATTCTTCTCATAAAGCCACCGTTTCCCAGTCGTCTAGGGTCCAACCAATATGGTCACGAGCCCAGGAGAGGGGCTGCAGGCGATGTCGTAATGTTATCAAAGACACTCGCGTCAGTTGTCTGCTGCCGTAGCCCATTAACGCTAGATTTCGCATCAGTGATCTAACGATTTGTCCAGTTATTTCATTCAGTGTTGCTTGTCTGTTAGCACTGACAACTCTACGCAAAAGCCGCTGTTGTCGGTCGTTAAGTGGAGGCCGTCGGCCGCTGCATTGTTCGTGATGAGTGGTAACGCCTGAAATCTGGTATTCTCGGCACGCTCTGGACACTGCGGATATCAGCATACTGAATTCCCTAACTATTACAAAATTGAATGTGTTGCCCCTTCCCATGAATCACCCAAGTACAAATGGCTGTTCTTTATATATCTTGTGTACGTGATACTACCTACTCGATGACTTTCCAGCAACACAAACTTGACGTTAGCTATCTACGCGGATGACACAGCCATCCTTGCGCTATATTGGAAACCGTCGAACATAAATTTACGAATACAGACGGCACTCAGAAGTGCTGAGTCTTGGTTGGAACAATGGCGTATTAAAGTAAACGTCGACAAGTGCAAAGCAGTTCTGTTGACACGCAGACCGAAACTACTGTGCAAACATCAACACTGTAGACAGGTATCATTACATACACGCCAAATACATTTCCGAGAGAAAGTCAGATATGTCGGTGTCTGGCTGGACCAGAAACTTACCACATCGAATACATTGACAACAGAGCGCACGCGATGCTCAAACAAGTCTATCCAATGCTCAACAGGCAGCGCACACTGAATAGGAGGGTGTCGAGGTCCATATACATGACACTGATTAGACCTCTGATGACGTATGCAGCTCCCGTCTGGGGATACGCGGCTCCTACACGCCTGCGCCGTCTGCAGATCGTACAGTACAAAGTGCTACGCATCATTAGCAACGCTCCATGCTACACACGCACCGTGAATCTTCCCAATGAATACGGCATTGAAACCCTCAAGGAAGTATTTAAAAAAACACGGTACACGACTATACAGGAACTGGAGACACTCCAGTCCTTTCATCATGACTCTGGGAAATAATCACAAACATAGGTGGAAGCATAAACAGCCAATGACACTAGTAGCTAGGGCATAACCACCTATGGCAAGCTAACATACATCCACAAGCGACAAACGGCGGCAAGCCCCTGCTTAACAGTAACGTTAACTGTATATGCCAACCAACAGGCTACAGCAGGGAAATCGACAAGCTCGCACACTGACGCACAAACAAATCTCCAACATTACCCTGCACTGTGCATCTGATATATGACCTATCAGACACAAAACCATGATGAACCTAGCTGTTACGGGTTTCCGGAGACTGACCACGAGATCAACACCTGCACCCAGAGGCACCCGCCGAGTAGCAGTACCGCACAACGTCATGGGTATCGGCCTGCACGATACCCACAACTAACAAAACCTACCCTTGCATGACTTGTCACAGGCCGCAAGAAAACCGCTACTGCTCTTTCAACCCGATCCAACTATTGCAGAGGTTTTTTTCCCTTGGCTCTTGCCTTGGCACTTTTTCCCCCTCTGCCCTTCAAACCGCTACCCTTCGTTCAACTTTCGACCCAATCTATCTCGAGATGAGCGTGTATCTATGGTTAAACTTAACCAGACGTACGCAAACATCGCAGTTCCCACATCCTGTAAGACCTCACTGTAGTGAAAACTAACCCTTTTGCAGAGATGACAACGGACATTTTGTGTAGGCCATCATGCCGGTGTGGGCGCGGAGGGGCTTCACCTCTTTATAAAAAACTACCTCCATCGCTAGCCCATTACTTTTATCACCTAAGCGTATTATATGTCATTGGAAAAGGGAAATTCCTTAGATTAAGAAGAATGAAAAACATAAAAATTGGAAATTTCAAAATCTCAACCAGGAGCCTCTTAAAGGCAAAAGAGACAAAATACACTCCTGGAAATGGAAAAAACAACACATTGATACCGGTGTGTCAGACCCACCATACTTGCTCCGGACACTGCGAGAGGGCTGTACAAGCAATGATCACACGCACGGCACAGCGGACACACCAGGAACCGCGGTGTTGGCAGTCGAACGGCGCTAGCTGCGCAGCATTTGTGCACCGCCGCCGTCAGTGTCAGCCAGTTTGCCGTGGCATACGGAGCTCCATCGCAGTCTTTAACACTGGTAGCATGCCGCGACAGCGTGGACGTGAACCGTAAGTGCAGTTGATGGAATTTGAGCGAGGGCGTATAGTGGGCATGCGGGAGGCCGGATGGACGTACCGCCGAATTGCTCAACACGTGGGGCGTGAGGTCTCCACAGTACATCGATGTTGTCGCCAGTGGTCGGCGGAAGGTGCACGTGCCCGTCGACCTGGGACCGGACCGCAGCGACGCACGGATGCACGCCAAGACCGTAGGATCCTACGCAGTGCCGTAGGGGACCGCACCGCCACTTCCCAGCAAATTAGGGACACTGTTGCTCCTGGGGTATCGGCGAGGACCATTCGCAACCGTCTCCATGAAGCTGGGCTACGGTCCCGCACACCGTTAGGCCGTCTTCCGGTCACGCCCCAACATCGTGCAGCCCGCCTCCAGTGGTGTCGCGACAGGCGTGAATGGAGGGACGAATGGAGACGTGTCGTCTTCAGCGATGAGGGTCGCTTCTGCCTTGGTGCCAATGATGGTCGTATGCGTGTTTGGCGCCGTGCAGGTGAGCGCCACAATCAGGACTGCATACGACCGAGGCACACAGGGCCAACACCCGGCATCATGGTGTGGGGAGCGATCTCCTACACTGGCCGTACACCACTGGTGATCGTCGAGGGGACACTGAATAGTGCACGGTACATCCAAACCGTCATCGAACCCATCGTTCTACCATTCCTAGACCGGCAAGGGAACTTGCTGTTCCAACAGGACAATGCACGTCCGCATGTATCCCGTGCCACCCAACGTGCTCTAGAAGGTGTAAGTCAACTACCCTGGCCAGCAAGATCTCCGGATCTGTCCCCCATTGAGCATGTTTGGGACTGGATGAAGCGTCGTCTCACGCGGTCTGCACGTCCAGCACGAACGCTGGTCCAACTGAGGCGCCAGGTGGAATTGGCATGGCAAGCCGTTCCACAGGACTACATCCAGCATCTCTACGATCGTCTCCATGGGAGAATAGCAGCCTGCATTGCTGCGAAAGGTGGATATACACTGTACTAGTGCCGACATTGTGCATGCTCTGTTGCCTGTGTCTATGTGCCTGTGGTTCTGTCAGTGTGATCATGTGACGTATCTGACCCCAGGAATGTGTCAATAAAGTTTCCCCTTCCTGGGACAATGAATTCACGGTGTTCTTATTTCAATTTCCAGGAGTGTATCATCATTGAGTAGACCACTTCGTTCTAAATTTCAGCCAAAGACTAAGTCGCAAAAAGAAAGGATACCCTATGTAGGCCATCTTGTGTAAAGAACACAGTGGCGCCTTTTTTCTGTATGTCCACCCTTCTGACTGGGGGCCTGCAGCCGTTCACTTACGTAATGAAACGGAACCAGTTGGTAACTGATGGTTACAGACACAACATCGCTGTTACAGTAGTCTACGGGGATCAGTTCATAGCTGTTGGCCACTGTGTATACGCTTGGAGTTCACCCACTCTGCGTCAGTTTATATAGAAAGATGATGTATTGAATCACTGAAACTGGTAGCCATATAATAAATAACATCTGTAGGACGGTTGCAGGTGTTCCATTCTATTACACAGTGGAATCTTGTGAGCGGAGGCCACAGTACCCGTCAGTTTAATGAGTTTCGGCGCCACTTGGCAGAGGCGGCGCCCCACACCGACTGACAGGGGGACAGCACCCTACTGGCCGCCCGCGGCTTATCACGTTTCACGCCCGGCGGGCCGCGACCGGCGCCTCGCCGTCCACCGCCAATTACAGCTGTCGATATTCAAACAGGGCCGATGACGCGGCGACGCGGCGCACCCAGACACGCGAGCAAGCGCGCTGCGGGACCGCTCAGTGACAGACTGATGTCGAAGTCAATGCTGTGTACAGACATTCCTCAGTCGAAATTATACGTGTGTAGTAATTAAACCAAAGTAAGTTTTTTATCCAGTTTACTGTTAGTATTAGGATGGTGTACAAGTTCGTTTCGTTCATATTTTGCGTGTTGGTATTCACGTTGCTATTCATTTATTTATCGACTGTCATTTTTATTTGTGTTTCACCGTTGCTGCTTGAGTTGTCGGGGATGTGCACGATAGAAACCGAGTGCGAAGTGGAGAAATCTGAACATTTCCCACATATTCTTACTGGAAGTAGTTAATTCCATAAATTATGTGGTAGTAGGCATAACGAGTAATCTAAAATGGAATAACCATATAAAATTAATCGTCGGTAAAGCAGATGCCAGACTGAGATTCATTGGAAGAATCCTAAGGAAATGCAGTCCGAAAACAAAGGAAGTAGTTTACAGTACGCTTGTTCGCCCACTGCTTGAATACTGCTCACCGGTGTGGGATCTGTAGCAGATATGGCTGATAGAAGAGATAGAGAGATCCAACGGAGAGCAGCGCGCCTCGCTACAGGATCATTTAGTAATCGCGAAAGCGTTATGGAGATGATGGATAAACTCCAGTGGAATACTCTGCAAGAGGAACGCTCCGTAGTTCAGTATGCTCTTTTCTTGAAGTTTCGAGAACATGAGGATACAATCAAAGAGATTAGAGCCCACACAGAGGCATACCGACAATATTTCTTTCCTCGAACAATTCGAGACTGGAATAGAAGGGAGATCCGATAGAGGTACTCAAGGTACCCTCCGCCACACACCGTCAGGTGGCTTGCGGAGTATGGATGTAGATGTAGATGTAGATTCTTCTGTTCGAGATCTATGGAGGGGTGGCAGTAGCGGAGGCAGGCGGAAACATTGGGGTCGTGAGTGGGGTAATACCATTGGACAGAGCACGGTACGAAAATGGTTTTCTTTTTTGAAGGAGGATCGTTTTGACTCTACAAGTTCGGGAAGATGTTCGGAACATGATGAGGATCGTTTAAATGCATTAATCCACAAATATCCACATCCGTGGAGAACTGGCAAGGTAATGAATTGTGATCTTTCCACCATCGTGCGACATTTTCATGAAATGGGAAAGGTTCTATAATCGTTTATATGGGTACCCTATGCTTTAAGCCAAAAATCACAGAAATCAGAGGTTTTCCATATGTGCATCGCTAGTTGCTCTTAATCAATTGGCTCGTGAACAACACCGACCATTCCTATCCAGTATTGTTACTGGTGACGAGGTGTCTTTATGAGAACGTAAGGAAAATAAAGGTATAGTCGAATCCAAAGAAAGGAGCAACTACCCATACAAAGAAATGAACGTCTCCATGTTACGCATGTGGTAAAACATCGACGGTGTGATGTACTAGAAATTCCTTCCTTGAAGTGTATTCATCACAACTGACACTTCTCGTCAAAACCTAAGACTTCTTTTGGACGCAATCCAAGAACAACGACCACGAGATGTGTGTTAAGTAACGGTACTTCACGATAACACCCGCCCGCAATCTCATAGACTGACAGAGAGCACTGTACAGAAGTTGGGTCGGGGAACTGCTCCGCGCCCGCCTTTTTCACCTAACCTTGGACCCTCAGATTTTCATATTCTCCGTCCTGTATCGAACAACCGTCAAGGGACTTGAGTTCATCACTTTGAAAGCACGTAATTTCTACAGTCGCTAAGTCGAAAAGTTACCCCAGAGACGGAAAACCGTTGCAAATAATGAAGGAGGGTATGTTATCGATGAATAAAGTGTCTCTTATGTGAGTCTGTTCTGTTTATCAAACTTGGGAGAAATTCTACGAACTTATGCACCAGCCCAATACACAATATCTATTGAAAGCATGACACGTCCATATCAGGCGAGGCAACAAAATTAGCTCTGTTACACAATCTGTTTCGTCGGCTCTGGATTTCGTAGAGGTATACCCTCATCTCACAACGTACGAGCATTCTTAGCTTATCAGCTGCTCTTTGAAGCATTTCTGTTTAGGACGCACTCATTTAAAAAAAAAAATTCTCCAAAGAACTCTACCTACGTGTAAGAATACACGAAAATTGGTAATGCTTTGGTGTCGACTAATTGAGTCTCATTCCCGAATTGGCTCACCAGATACCGTCACTTACGGTATCAGGGGAGCGTATCACCGGAGCTTTCTGTGTTACGTTTTGCTATTTGATGTCTGACATCCGCTTCTTAACAAAAAATTGCTGACTACAAGCGCTGCGTCGCCCCATTCTCTTTTCTCGCTTGTAACACGAAATGATGATGCAGTTAAAATGCTGCGAATACGGTTGTGCCCACAGCTTAAGATGTTTTGTCTTCAAAATGTTATATCCCGGATGTCGCTGCCCTGACTACAAAGTCTTATGCCGAACTTAAATTCTGTTAAATAACAATTCATGTTAGCATCTCTTTGCTTACAAGGATTACTGATAAGGTGTTGTAAAAACATAGTCAATAATGCTCTGACATACCTTCATTGTATATTAACATATATATTTTTTATAACGATTCCCATATATATTTTTTTTGCTTGGTGTTAAGTGCGAAAAGAGAACTTGGCCGTACCTTCTGTCCTGGATGTAGTTAGAAATTCTACTCTTCTAGAGTCTTTTACACCGCAGAACACAATTAAGGATCGCTTTTTGAAATACCGTAGCTATCATCCACTGCAGAAGTTTGATATTTGGCACAAAGGTAGCTACAACCTTCGTCTCTAAAAATATAAAAGCTTGGCGCCCTGCGACATTATTTTCGGACTTGGCGACGCTTCTAACAGCAAGGCGTTGACACATTCGGAAAAAACGCCAGAGCTGAGAATTTCATTTGACATGTAAGGTGAATTAATGGTGACACATTGGCACCAAATTTCACCACAATTCTGACCAGCGACATTGTGAGCGCGTCACAAAGTGGGAAGGTCATCACTGCCCCCACCACATTTCACTCCTTCTTTTGACGCCTTTCTTTCAGAACGGTGACGCCGAGCGTTGAAATCACGTGTTTTTCATATGAGTGGACCGAGCGAGGTGGCGCAGTGGTTAGCACACTGGACTCGCATTCGGGAGGACGACGGTTCAATCCCGCGTCCGGTTATCCTGCTAAATTTTTTTGATGTTTTGAGCATATGCATTTCCGCTGTTTCTTTTTTGGGACATTTTCTGAGTCTGTTTACGTTACACGAACATCCTCAGACAATGTGGGGCACGTGTAACGCCGGAAATGCATATCCTCCTATTTCCATCTATTGTACTGTAATTTTTTCCTTGTTTTGTTACCTCAAGATATGACATTTCTGTCTCTTTGTATATTGTAATTGTTTTACTATTTGTATATTTATGCATTTATGTCGATGTATAATTGGTTTGTTTCGTAAATATTATTTGTATTTTTACGCTGGGTCTTGCCTAGAGAAAACTGCTATCGAACGATTACGTCGATAGGTCGTGTGAAGAATCAAAGTGTGTAGGATCTTTGGTAGTGTTAACTCTGCCGCGTGGAGCGCGGGCTGAGAGAAGGGGTCTGGCGGGAGTAGCGAGTGGAGCAGGTGTGTTGTGTGACGCTCCCGCGAGTTGCCGCGCTTTCGGGGTTTGGCAGCATGTAATAGCGCTCGACTTGCAATGATAGTTTCTGACATGGTGTCGCGGACGGGAAACATTAACTAGCGCACATCAAGAGCCCGTTTCGTCTGGTGACCGTGTCGAGAAGAAGGCGCGCCAACATCCAGCTTCTGCAACAGCGACGGCCGACAATGAGTGACTGTCGCCACCTCCTCGATCGACGGCTTCAAACCTTCAATCAACCATCAAGGAAGACTGGAAGCAAGTAAAGTTTTAGAACTGTATGGCAGACCTCAGCTTTTCAAACTGTACCATTTTCGTAACTATAATAACAGCAACTTAGCATGAACGTTTGTTGCTCATTGTCCCAATTGCATTACCAAGCAGGGTCCCTTCCTTTTCCGAAATGAACCCGAGTGTCGTTGAAATTTAAACGCCAGCACTAAAGTAATATAGCTAATTCTATTTCACTGCTTTAATTTCAAAGTTCAGTTAGCTGGCTACAATATTCAGATTACACAAGCACAAATTAAGAGTGCGAGTTTTGTTATCGTATTTTAGCTTACCTGTGACTGCAGCTCAGCTTGGTACGTACTAAATTTTACTATTGTTAATTGTTCAGAATCATTTAATTCAAGTTCAAAGTTAAATCTCTTATTTCTAAATTGCGTAGATTCAAGTAGCTTTAGAAATGATTGTTGAGGTAGTCCAAGACTAACCGTATTATGCTTAATTTCGATGTGCTTCAGAAAGAAAGCTCACTATTAACTTCAGTCACTAAATTAACTTTCGATTTTTCGGTTTTATTAATTCTTTTGCTAAATTAAGTCAGGGTGTAGCGAAATTTATTACTTTGACAAATTTTCAGTTTTCGCACTACACGTGTCAACCTTCAGTTGCCACGCTTCTAGTGCTAATTATATGTGTAATAACCTTTCTTTTTCAGTTACTATAGTAATTGTCCTCAGGACTGGCGACCGTGATTTCCCCCAAATCTCAAATACCTAATTACCGCTAGTTAATTGTTAACGTAACGGCTGCACATTTACTTTCTTTATTAACTTTACCCCTTTTCAAAATTAATTTCCACCAGTTTCATTAGCGCATTTCCTTTCATTAAGATGTAACCCTTTCCTCCCTCTTTACCGACAGGTTAACTTCGGTGACGATTGCTTTTCCAAAACTCCCATTAGGTACACGCGGTTTCATTTTTCACTGTCATTAAGGTCGGAAAGTGAGGGGGAGGTTACACGTGGCGACCTGGTGACAGGACAATCTTCGGATTTGAGGTTGTTCTGGACACGAATTTTGCATTGTGCAAATCTCGTAACAAAGTATTGGTTACGTACAGGCCTTTACGTCAGCGAGAATAAGTAGTGGGAGTAATCCTAATTATATTTGAGATTTGGCATTTATAATGAAAATTATTAAAATGAGTGAAGGCAACAATTGCCAAAATTTGGTAGACTTGGATACGGAACAATCGGTCGAACAGTGGGAAACGCGCACCGCGGTACCCATTGTTCAGGGACTGGCGGCTAGCATGAAAGACGCGACCGCCGAAACGCAACAAAGAGCAGAAATGGAATTCCAAACTTTAGAAAATGTTTCGGAATCGGAAGTGAAAATCAAATGTGAATCCCTTGATGACGAATACGGGGGGACAATTAAAGAGGAAGCCGCTACGGAAGTAAAACCGGTAGTTTCCGGGAATTTAACTGATTTATTGAATGTTTTGATTAACGAAATCAAGAGTCAATCGGCCAAGCTAGACAATCAGAACAAAGCTATTAACGTTGTTAACAACAATGTTGGAGTTGTTAATACAAAAGTTGATAAAATCAAAGAAGATATTGTTGTAATTAATACCGAAATCGGTAATCTTAAACAGGAAATGATAGGCGTTCAGGCGGAAATTGCGAGCATAAATACTCGTTTTGATTCCGAAATTAGCAGAATCGAGAAAAGTGTAGGAGAAGCAGTTGCTCCGATCATCGAGAATAAGGTGACGGAACAAATTCAATTAGTGAAAAAAGAGGATCAACAGAAGGTGGAAACTTTAAAGGCTTTAGTGTCCGAAGTAGACACTAAAGTGAGGGAGCAGGCTAATACTTGCGAAGAGAAAAAGAGGGAAGTGGAAACGCTTGCGACAACCACTTGCCAAGTAATTACGAGAGTGTCGGAATTAGAAAAGAAACTTGACGAAAAACAGAGCTATGTGCCAATCTGTGCACATTGTTCGGAATTGCTGACGAAAGAGGAGCGGTTCGACCCCTTGAAAAAAGGTGGTATACACGCGACGGATTTCATTAAAAATTGTGAAAGAGTTTTACCCAGATCATGGACTAATAAGAGAAAAATTAATGCGGTTATTGATGTGCTGGCTGGTGATGCCAAGCGTTGGGGCTTAAACCTCAACATTACGAACCTGACTTTTGACGAGTTTAAAAATTTGTTTCTGGCTGAATACTGGTCAGAACAAAAACAGCAAAGTGTCTGGCGCGAATTTGTCGTATCGAGGCCTTTCGATGCGAGTTCGCGCGGCTCGATGAAGGAGTTTTGTGAGGGCTGGATCCGCAAGTTGGAATATTTGCGTGATCGCCGCACGGAATCCGAAATAGTCTGGGAACTCTACAAAAAGCTTCCAGATGATACAAAACGCTACGTAGGAAGCAATTACAGGACAATCAATGATTTCCTGGAAAGAGTTGAGGACGAGGACAATTGGCGCAATAATCGCGGCAGTGGTAGAGGCCGTGGTAACAACAACGAGTACCACAGCAACCACAACAATGATAACCATGGGAATAATGCATACCGCAGCAATAACAATAATGGTTCGGACCGTAATAACAATCCGTACAATGCAAATAATAACAGGAATGACAGAAACCAGTATCATACTAACGTGATACGGGCTTCACAGAATAGTAATAACGCCAGAGGGTGTGGTCAGCCGCCTCAGCAGCATCCGGGGAGCGTATCTGCTGGGACGAGACAGGGAAACCATTAGCCGCGCCGGTGAGGGGCCGAGCGGGCGTGGAGAAATTTTGGCAGCCCAATAACAAGAGAAAACCCAGGTGTCGCCGTTATGAAAATTCCGTATGGAATAATCAACGGCGGGAGAGTGTGCCAGTGTTAAGAGAAAAGAGTGCGCCCACAAGTAGTAGATCAGCTGTATACACGGCAGTAGAAAATACATTCGCTGTCAGTGAGAACAATTTAAGTAGTGTTCCGGAAATCGATCATAAAGTGGCAGCTGTAATACCCACAGCGGAACTGGAGATTGAGTTTAAGAATGATTCGAAATTGTTGAGAGAAGATCAGATGTCGGATAACACGTCCGTCATCGAGCGAGGGGATGCAGAGAGGGATGAGGTTTGGTTAAGGCAGTTCGGTCGCTTATACGACGAACTAAGAGATTATAGGGGTCTGTATGGGAGAAGTGTTTATGGGGAGCGCGTGCAGGATTTTCCGCGTCTCGTCCCGCAGGAAGATAGTGTTTGTGAAATGATAGAAAGTTCTGGCCCTAATCGGCAGACTTTACTAGAAATAGTTGATGTTAAGGGGGAGCACGAGCAAGATTCGTCGTGTTTCGTCCCGCAGGAGTTAGATGTTGAAGTAGTAACGGAAAGTTCTGGCCCTAACCGGCAGACCTTACCGAAAGTTTCAGTGGTAGAAGTAACCGACCCATCCGACGCAAACCTCCAGTTTAAACATTGCGAGAGTATTAAGGAGAAAGATTGCGAAAATTTTAGTGATAGCCGGACACGATTGGTAGAAAAGCACATAGATTACAACGTGTATGAGGTTAGAGCTGACATTATACGGTCAGACGATAGCAGTGTGGGTTGCGCAGATCTAGCGGAAGTAATTGCAGAAACTACTGGGCACATTCCTCCAGGTAGATTGGCGGATGAGATTAATCTGACCAAAGTGGAATCAACGAAGGTGACGATTAATGAATTGATAGCAAAGCAACACTCACTAGTTGACGAGTTACAGGAATAGGTTTCGGTATTGGAGGCGAAGCTACAGGCTAAGCCTCAGGACAAACATGTTGAAATTAAAACTGTATGTGAACAGAGGCTGAAAAAGCCGCCAGATAAGCCGGATTTAGGGTCAAAGCCGGATGGTTTTTTCTGGAATGACCTGGATATAGACGAGGATTTACTGTGGGAAAATAAAGAGACAGCCGAGGACAAGTGTAGACAGATAGTAGTGTCTGTTAATATGCATGACCTACAACTTAACGTGTTGATTGACACCGGTGCAGAATTGAGTGCTGTATCTGGGAAAATATTTGAGTTACTGAAAGACAGACCTGGCATCGTAGTTATGCCAGTAGCAGGAGTGAAAATTATCGGTGCTACTGGGAAGGCCAGTAAACCGGTCACAAAACAGATTTTTGTCAACTTCGAAATATGTGGGGCACGATTTGAACAAGAGTTTGTCGTCGTGCCAGACTTGACTACGGAAGTAATTATCGGGTTAGATTGGCTATTAAAGTACCGTGCAGTGATTAATTGCGAAAGTAAAACTTTGACATGTACGTCACAAAATAAAACAATAGTAGTTAGTTTTGACGAGGCAGGAGACGGTGTGCATAGGCAATACCAGCCTATACACATTGTTAACTGGCCGGATGCTATTGACGTAGGTATGAATTTGAACTACTGTAATGTGAGGAATCTCGGAATTGACAATAGTGTAGAAAGTGAATTGGAAAGTATTGTAGACGGTGTGTCAAACGTAACACACGAACAAAGACGAGGCCTGTATGAAGTAATAATGAGGAATAAGGGTGTGTTTTCAGACAAACCGCGACTTGTGGAAGGATATAAATGCAAGTTGCATGTAATTCCGCACGAACCATTCTTCGTGAGACAGTATGCTATACCGCTGTCCAAAAAGGAAGCAGTGCAACGAGAGATAGATAAGATGATCGAATGGGGAGTGATTGAAAGAAGTACGAGTCCATACAATAACGGTTTGGTCATTGTAACAAAACGGGATGGTAGTGTGCGTATTGTGATTGACGCACGCACGTTGAATAGGGTCGTTCAACGTGAAACAGACAGACCAGAGAGTATGGAGGAGGTTTTGCAACGTTTTCATGACGTTAAGTTCATGACTAGCCTCGATCTGACGGCTAGTTACTGGCAAATAGAACTCGAAGAAGAATCTAGGCCATACACCGCCTTCTTGTTTGCGGGCAGGTGTTATCAGTATAGAGTACTGCCGTTTGGACTTAATATATCTGTGTCCGTATTCATCAGGGCCCTAGATAAGGTGCTAGGACCGGCTTTGAGTTCAAGATTAACTGTATATGTTGACGACCTATTGTTGGCCAATGCCACTTGGCGTGACCATTGTGACCTGTTAGATGAAGTTTTTAGAGCATTGCGCCGTGGCGGAATGACTCTAAAGCTAAAGAAATGCGAATTTGTGAAGCAGGAACTGAAATTTTTAGGGCATGTAATTACCACTGCTGGTATTACGAAGGACCCAGAGAAACTAGAGGCAATAAGGAATTGTCCTCCACCCAAGTCTAGGAAACAGTTAAAAAGTTTTCTAGGGTTAACAGGATTTTACCGCAAATTTGTAAAAGGACAAGTGTTTAATGATGAAAATTTGAATAACCTCTTACACAAAAACGTTCCGTTTGTGTGGACTGACGGGTGTCAGGCCGCTTTCGAGAGATTAAAAGACGAGTTGTTAAGATCTAACATACTATTTCATCCTGATTTATCGCTACCCTTCCATCTGGGAACGGATTCGTCCAATTACGGGGTGGGGGTAGAACTGTTCCAAGAAGTTGGTGAAGGAGAGGATAAGGAACACCGGACGATAGCGTTCGCGAGTCGAACTTTATCAAAAAGTGAGCGAAACTACACGATTTCTGAGAAAGAGTGTCTCGCTATCGTGTGGGGATTCAAGAAGTTCAAGGGTTACCTATGGGGCCGTAAGGTGATTATTCATACGGACCATAAGGCGCTCACTTATCTGAAGGATTGTAAACTACTTCACGAAAGACTGACTAGGTGGTCGCTGTATTTACAGCAATTTAACTATGACCTCTGTTACGTAAAAGGGATCGACAATTGCGTAGCGGATGCGCTGTCGCGGTTGCCCGAGTCTAATCAAGATGTATTGAAAGATGAGTCAGATGGAGTGGTCAAATTATACTATTTTAAAGAAGTTGAGGGACGTAAATTAGTAGTGAACATCTGTAAGAATCTACGTCGTCATCAGAACGAGGACGGTTGTTTAAATATGGTGAAAACCCGATATGACGAAAGGAGTCCAGAAGGAGAGAAATTAAGAAAGTATTACAAGATATACGATCATATCTTGTACATATGTAAGGGTGAAGATAGTAATATTTGGCGGGTATGCTGGCCCACCAAATACGTCACGGAAATAATAGACTACTACCATTTGGCGTATGGTCACTGTGGACCAAAGAAATGTACGGAAAAGCTGAGTGAAGTAGTGCATTTTAACAACATGTTAAAACGCGTTACTGACAGAGTGAAAACTTGCGATTTATGTCAGAAGGTGAAGGTTACCAACTGTACGAGTCGTGGTCCTATGCAAAGTATAAGGCCTAACGACACCTTTGAGTTACTGTGCGTGGACTTGTACGGACCTTTGCCCAAGTCATCAGGAAACTTTGCCTACATTTTAGTAGTGCTAGAAGCTTTTTCCAAGTTCATCAAGCTATACCCGATTAGGAAAGCTACAGCCAAAGCGGTCTATAGCAAGCTTGTGAACGATTATTTTGTTCATATTGGCAAGCCCAAGGCGATTCTATCAGATAATGGGGCACAATTTACTTCTAAGTTGTGGAATGAAGGCATGGAAAGTAATGGGGTCGAGGTGATCCATATTTCAGCTTACTGTCCGGCTGGGAATCCCGCTGAGAGGTATATGCGCGAGCTAGACCGACTTTGCCGTACCTATTGCCATCACAATCATAGGGCATGGGGCAAATATGTAGCAGTATTTGAGAGAATTATGAACACCTTGAGACATGAATCGACGGGATTTTCTCCAGAGGAAATCCTGTTGGATGACAGAAGTAAAAGTTTAGTGGAAGAGATAATCAAATTCCCTCCACGGATTGACATTAGTATTGGTGTGAAAAAAGATCGTTTGCGGGAAGTAATGAAGCTAAAAGCCGATGCTCGCATACGTCGTCATGACGCTAAAACGCGTTTTGCTAAGTTTGCAATCGGAGACTTAGTACTTGTAAAAGCTCATGAGAAATCGAGCGAGATAGACAATGAAATCTCTAAATTTAAGTTTGTTTATAACGGACCATATAAAGTCATTGGTATACCTCACACAAATGCTTATTGCTTAGAGTATCCAAGCTCTGGAAAACGATTAGGTATACGGAATATTGTAGACTTGAAGTTGTACCAACCTAGGATCGATTAATACCACACAATGGGTAATTTGTACAGTATGTAAATATAGAGTGTAAGATTTAAGGATGTGCCATGTTACGATGCTTTTGCCTGACCTAGAGGTCATTAAAGAAGTTGTAATTAATAAGTAATTAATTTTGACTAAATGATTTAAGAGTAACTGATTAGTAATCATCTGAAAAATCCAAGCTGCTAGTTTAAGTTTTCAGCTGAGTCACAGTAGATTAAGCAATGTAAATATGATTTTGTAACTTTCTGTAATATTTCATGAATGTGTGTTTTTATTAGTCATTGCCGATGTACTTAGACGCTGTTTTAAGTTTCAGGCTAGTACATGCGTGTGATGATGGACAGTGTTGAGTTATCCACTGTGATAGTATTAAGGGACTCCTTGAGATTACTCGGGAGTGAGTTTTTCCTAAAGAATCTAGTGAAACGGACGTTCTGGAAACGCCGTTACAAGGGCGAGTGAGATCAAGCGTGCCGCACAGGTGGGCGCAACAATACTTGCGAGGCGAAGCCGCTGTCGGCTCTTGTGCCGCTGTCGGCTCTTGTGCCGCTGTCGGCATTCTTTGTACTTGCGGGTACGGAAGGCGGAACTGTTTTTCTTCCCGGACAGCTGATGTGAAAGGATTCTGCTGTCAATATTTATGTTTTATTTTATCTGCTGTATATTATTTTCTTGTTTAGCGTTAATTGGACATGACGAGAATATTAATTATGAAAAGGTTACATAAAATTGGGTATTCTATGTAATTAATTATTAGTTTGCGTATTTTGATATACCTGTTTTTTATGACCACGTACTCTGATCAATTTTGCAAATAGTATTCCATTTCTTATAGTGTTACGAATTTTAATGATTTTGGAATAGCTAAACCATTTTCTATGTTTTCTATGAATTTTGATATGTTGTCAACCTGTTTTATTTTGTGCAAGATGACAGAATGGAATAAGATTAGGAGTGTCTCCACTCAATTATTATTGTCTAAAAATTGGTTTATGGTTAATTAGACGAATGCTAAATTTTTTTGATGTTTTGAGCATATGCATTTCCGCTGTTTCTTTTTTGGGACATTTTCTGAGTCTGTTTACGTTACACGAACATCCTCAGACAATGTGGGGCACGTGTAACGCCGGAAATGCATATCCTCCTATTTCCATCTATTGTACTGTAATTTTTTCCTTGTTTTGTTACCTCAAGATATGACATTTCTGTCTCTTTGTATATTGTAATTGTTTTACTATTTGTATATTTATGCATTTATGTCGATGTATAATTGGTTTCTTTCGTAAATATTATTTGTATTTTTACGCTGGGTCTTGCCTAGGGAAAACTGCTATCGAACGATTACGTCGATAGGTCGTGTGAAGAATCAAAGTGTGTAGGATCTTTGGTAGTGTTAACTCTGCCGCGTGGAGCGCGGGCTGAGAGAAGGGGTCTGGCGGGAGTAGCGAGTGGAGCAGGTGTGTTGTGTGACGCTCCCGCGAGTTGCCGCGCTTTCGGGGTTTGGCAGCATGTAATTGCGCTCGACTTGCGATGATAGTTTCTGACATGGTGTCGCGGACGGGAAACATTAACTAGCGCACATCAAGAGCCCGTTTCGTCTGGTGACCGTGTCGAGAAGAAGGCGCGCCAACATACAGCTTCTGCAACAGCGACGGCCGACAATGAGTGACTGTCGCCACCTCCTCGATCGACGGCTTCAAACCTTCAATCAACCATCAAGGAAGACTGGAAGCAAGTAAAGTTTTAGAACTGTATGGCAGACCTCAGCTTTTCAAACTGTACCATTTTCGTAACTATAATAACAGCAACTTAGCATGAACGTTTGTTGCTCATTGTCCCAATTGCATTACCAAGCAGGGTCCCTTCCTTTTCCGAAATGAACCCGAGTGTCGTTGAAATTTAAACGCCAGCACTAAAGTAATATAGCTAATTCTATTTCACTGCTTTAATTTCAAAGTTCAGTTAGCTGGCTACAATATTCAGATTACACAAGCACAAATTAAGAGTGCGAGTTTTGTTATCGTATTTTAGCTTACCTGTGACTGCAGCTCAGCTTGGTACGTACTAAATTTTACTATTGTTAATTGTTCAGAATCATTTAATTCAAGTTCAAAGTTAAATCTCTTATTTCTAAATTGCGTAGATTCAAGTAGCTTTAGAAATGATTGTTGAGGTAGTCCAAGACTAACCGTATTATGCTTAATTTCGATGTGCTTCAGAAAGAAAGCTCACTATTAACTTCAGTCACTAAATTAACTTTCGATTTTTCGGTTTTATTAATTCTTTTGCTAAATTAAGTCAGGGTGTAGCGAAATTTATTACTTTGACAAACTTTCAGTTTTCACACTACACGTGTCAACCTTCAGTTGCCACGCTTCTAGTGCTAATTATATGTGTAATAACCTTTCTTTTTCAGTTACTATAGTAATTGTCCTCAGGACTGGCGACCGTGATTTCCCCCAAATCTCAAATACCTAATTACCGCTAGTTAATTGTTAACGTAACGGCTGCACATTTACTTTCTTTATTAACTTTACCCCTTTTCAAAATTAATTTCCACCAGTTTCATTAGCGCATTTCCTTTCATTAAGATGTAACCCTTTCCTCCCTCTTTACCGACAGGTTAACTTCGGTGACGATTGCTTTTCCAAAACTCCCATTAGGTACACGCGGTTTCATTTTTCACTGTCATTAAGGTCGGAAAGTGAGGGGGAGGTTACAAACACCTGCACCCAGTGGCACCCGCCGAGTAGCAGTACCGCACAACGTCATGGGTATCGGCCTGCACGATACCCACAACTAACAAAACCCACCATTGCATGACCTGTCGCAGGCCGCAAGAAAACCGCTACTGCTCTTGAAACTCGATCCAACTATTGCAGAGGTTGGCTCTTGCCTTGGCACCTTTTTCCCCCTCTGACCTTCAAATCGCTATCCTTCGTTCAACTTTCGACCCAATCTATCTCCAGATGAGCGTGTATCAATGGTTAAACTTAACCAGACGTACGCAAACATCGCAGTTCCCACATCCTGTGAGACCTCACTCTAGTGAAAACTAACCCTTTTGCAATAATGACAATGGACCTTTTGTGTAGGCCATCATGCCGGTGTGGGCGTGGAGGGGCTTCACCTCTTTATAAAAAACTACCTCCATGGCTAGCCCATTACACTTGTCACCTCAGCGTATTATATGTCATTGGAAAAGGGAAATTCCTAAGATTAAGTAGAATGAAAAACATAAAAATTGGAAATTTCAAAATCTCAACCAGGAGCCTCTTAAAGGCAAAAGAGACAAAATATCATCATTGAGTAGACCACTTCGTTCTAAATTTCAGCCAAAGGCTAAGTCCCAAAAAGAAAGGATACCCTATGTAGGCCATCTTGTGTAAAGAACACAGTGGCGCCTTTTTTCTGTATGTCCACCATTCTGACTGGGGGCCAGCAGCCGTTCACTTACATAATAAAACGGAACCAGTTGTTAACTGATGGTTACAGACAGAACATCGCTGTTACAGTAGTCTACGGGAATCAGTTCATAGCTGTTGGCCACTGATGTGATCGTGTATACGCTTGGAGTTCACCCACTCAGCGTCAGTTTATATCTAAAGATGATATATTGAATCACTGAAACTGGTAGCTTTATAATAAATAACATCTGTAAGACGGTTGCAGGTGTTCCATTCTATTACACAGTGGAATCTTGTGAGCGGAGGCCACAGTACCCGTCAGTTTAATGAGTTTCGGCGCCAGTTGGCAGAGGCGGCGCCCCACACCGACTGACGGGACAACACCCTACTGGCCGCCCGCGGCTTATCACGTTTCACGCCCGGCGGGCCGCGACCGGCGCCCGCCGTCCACCGCCAATTACAGCTGTCGATATTCAAACAGGGCCGGTGACGCGGCGACGCGGCGCACCCAGACACGCGAGCAAGCGCGCTGCGGGACCGCTCAGTGACAGACTGATGTCGAAGTCAATGCTGTGTACAGACATTCCTCAGTCGAAATTATACGTGTGTAGTAATTAAACCAAAGTAAGTTTTTTATCCAGTTTACTGTTAGTATTAGGATGGCGTACAAGTTCGCTTCGTTTATGTTTTGCGTGTTGGTATTCACGTTGCTATTAATTTATTTATCGACTGTCATTTTTATTTGTGTTTCACCGTTGCTGCTTGAGTTGTCGGGGATGTGCACGATAGAAACCGAGTGCGAAGTGGAGAAATCTAAACATTTCCCACGTATTCTTACTGGAAGCCGTTAATTCTATAAATTATGTGGTAGTAGGCATAACGAGTAATCTAAAATGAAATGATCGTATAAAATTAATCGTCGGTAAAGCAGATGCCAGACTGAGATTCATTGGAAGAATCCTAAGGAAATGCAGTCCGAAAACAAAGGATGTAGATTACAGTACGCTTGTTCGCCCACTTCTTGAATACTGCTCACCGATGTGGGATCTGTAGCAGTTAGGGCTGATAGAAAAGATAGAGAGATCCAACGGAGAGCAGCGCGCCTCGCTACAGGATCATTTAGTAATCGCGAAAGCGTTATGGAGATGATGGATAAACTCCAGTGGAATACTCTGCAAGAGGGACGCTCAGTAGTTCAGTATGCTCTTTTCTTGAAGTTTCGAGAACATGAGGATAAAGTCAAAGAAATTAGTGCCCACACAGAGGCATACCGACAGTATTTCTTTCCTCGAACAATTCGAGACTGGAATAGAATGGAGATCCGATAGAGGTACTCAAGGTACCCTCCGCCACACACCGTCAGGTGGCTTGCGGAGTATGGATGTAGATGTAGATGTAGATTCTTCTGTTTGAGATCTATGGAGGGGTGGCAGTAGCGGAGGCAGGCGGAAACATTGGGGTCGTGAGTGGGGTAATGCCATTGGATAGAGCACGACACGAAAATGGTTTTCTTTTTTGAAGGAGGATCGTTTTGACTCTACAAGTTCGGGAAGATATTCGGAACTTGATGAGGATCGTTTAAATGAATTAATCCACAAATATCCACATCCGTGGAGAACTGGCTAGGTAATGAATTGTGATCTTTCCACCATCGTGCGACATTTTCATGTAATGGGAAAGGTTCTATAATCGTTTATGTAGGTACCCTATGCTTTAAGCCAAAAATCACAGAAATCTGAGGTTTTCCATATGTGCATCGCTACTTGCTCGTAATTAATTGGCTCGTGAACAACACCGACCATTCCTATTCAGTATTGTTACTGGTGACGAGGTGTCTTTATGAGAACGTAAGGAAAATAAAGGAATAGTCGAATTCAAAGAAAGGAGCAACTGCCCATACAAAGAAATGAACGCCTCCACAGACGATAATGTTACGCATGTGGTAAAACATCGACGGTGTGATGTACTAGAAATTGCTTCCTTGAAGTGTATTCATCACAACTGACACTTCTTGTCAACACCTAAGACTTCATTCGGACGCAATCCAAGAACAACGACCACGAGATGTGTGTTAGGTAATGGTACTTCACGATAACACCCGCCCGCAATCTCATAGACTGACACAAAGCACTGTACAGAAGTTGGGTCGGGAAATTGTTCCGCGCCCGCCTTATTCACCTAACCTTGGACCCTCAGATTTTCATATTCTCCGTCCTGTATCCAACAACCGTCAAGGGACTTGAGTTCATCACTTTGAAAGCACGTAATTTCTACAGTCGCTAAGTCGAAAAGTTGCCCCAGAGACGGAAAACCGTTGCAAATAATGAAGGAGGATATGTTATCGATGAATAAAGTGTCTTTTATGTGAGTCTGTTCTGTTTATTAAACTTAGGAGAAATTCTACGAACTTATGCACCAGCCCAATACACAATATCTATTGAAAACATGACACGTCCATATCAGGTGGGACAACAAAATGAGCTCTGTTACACAATCTGTTTCGTCGTCTCTGGATTTCTCAGAGGTATACCCTCATCTCACAAACGTATGAGCATCCTTAGCTTATCAGCTGCTCTTTGAAGCATTTCTGTTTAGGACGCACTAATTTAAAAAACAAAATTTCCAAAGAACTCTACCTACGTGTAAGAATACACGAAAATTGGTAATGCTTTGGTGTCGACTAATTGAGTCTCATTCCCGAATTGGCTCACCAGATACCGTTACTTACGGTATCAAGGGAGCGTATCACCGGAGCTTTCTGTGTTACGTTTTGCTATTTGATGTCTGACATCCGCTTCTTAACAAAAAATTGCTGACTACAAGCGCTGCGTCGCCCCATTCTCTTTTCTCGCTTGTATTACGAAATGATGATGCAGTTAAAATGCTGCGAATACGGTTGTGCCCACAGCTTAAGATGTTTTGTCTTCAAAATGTTATATCCCGGATGTCGCTGCCCTGACTACAAAGTCTTATGCCGAACTTAAATTCTGTTAAATAACAATTCATGTTAGCACCTCTTTGCTTACAAGGGTTACTGATATGGTGTTGTAAAAACATAGTCAATAATGCTCTGACATCCCTTCATTGTATATTAACATATATTTTTTTTATAACGATTCCCATATATATATTTTTTGCTTGGTGTTAAGTGCGTAAAGAGAACTTGGCCGTACCTTCTGTCCTGGATGTAGCTAGAAATTCAACTCTTCTAAAGTCTTTTACACCGCAGAACACAAGTAAGGATCGCTTTTTGAAATACCGTAGCTATCATCCACTGCAGAAGTTTGATTCTGTAAAAATAGTAAAGCTTGGCGCCCTGCGACATTATTTTCGGACTTGGCGACGCTTCTAACAGCAAGGTGTTGACACATTCGGAAAAAACGCCAGAGCTCAGAATTTCATGTGACATGTAAGGTGAATTAATGGTGACACATTGGCACCAAATTTCACCACAATTCTGACCAGCGACACTGCGAGCGCATCACAAAGTGGGAAGGTCATTACTGCCCCCACCACATTTCACTCCTTCTTTTGACGCCTTTCTTTCAGAACGGTGACGCCGAGCGTTGAAATCACGTGTTTTTCTTATGAGTGGACCGAGCGAGGTGGCGCAGTGGTTAGCACACTGGACTCGCATTCGGGAGGACAACGGTTCAATCCCGCGTCCGGTTATCCTGATTTAGGTTTTCCGTGATTTCCCTAAATCGATCCCGGCAAATACCGGGATGGTTCCTCTGAAAGGGCACGGCCGACTTCCTTCCCCGTCCTTCCCTAATCCGATGAGACCGATGACCTCGCTATTTGGTCTCTTCCCCCAAACAACCCACCCTCTTATGAGTGGCCGAGGAAAACTTATCGCCGCTCAGAATCAAGACTAAAAGGCCTCAAGGGATGGCATAAGGGCGTCAGTGAAACGACCATTTTCCTTGCAGTGTTGATTCACACACATATTGTAGTCGGAAAAGACATTTCACAGTGATAAAACCAACCGGTCAACGTTACCGACACCTTTGATACTGCTGAAACGCCCAGAAGGTTCACCCTTTCTCTAAGACCACTGTGGGGCTGCATCCCAATTGAAGGATATCGCACCACTGTAAATACAGCACGACTGCAATTTTTGCTCCGATGTACAGACTGGACCACTAGCGACCGCTCGAAGCCATTCAACGAAATTTGAAAGTGATCCGATGACTGCTTATCCCTTTGCAGCCTTCCTGTTTTGTTATTTCCAGTGGCGTGATCACTGGGAGATGCATCATTGAGTCATGCATGAATTAAAATGCAAAGAGACCTTCCTAAAACCCATTATACGGCAGAAATATGACTGTCATCCACCCACCTTTATTGACAATTTTAAAATCGTTCCTTCACAGGGACGTCCTGCGAAGTAGTGCTTGGCGTATGGATTCGGAATGGTGTCAAAATTCGCCTTTGCCTTTCTGCAACTTATGAGACGCTGATTTTTGAAGCGTCATCAAAAACGAAGGTGACGTCGCAGAGCATCACAGCTTTGCACTATTACAGGGTAGGCTGTAGGTATTTTTGAGCGAAGTTTCAAACTTTTGCGTCGCATTGGGAGACAATTAGGGGTGACGCTTTGTGTTGTGCAGTGGAAACTGATCAGTTTCCATATTGAACTGCCACGGAGCAGCGGAGTGTGTTCTGACTGAAAACTTTCTGATGCATTACAAGGCACGGTAAGGCAAGCAAACCCAGTTCGACACAAAGTACTAATCTGCCGCAACGTTTTATGTACCCAGTTTTTCTGTCCGATAATTTACACGGCACACTCATACAACAGCAGATTAGTTTGATATGTTAATTCTACAGAGTGGTGAAAGCTACACGAACGAAAGTACACTACTGCCCATTAAAATTGCTACACCACGAAGATGACGTGCTTCAGACGCGAAATTTAACCGACAGTAAGAAGATGCTTAGCTTCTCAGAGCGTCAACGTGTTGACATAAGGAAAGTTTCCAAACGATTTCTCATACACAAACAGCAGTTGACCGGCGTTGCCTGGTGAAATGTTGTTGTTATGGCTCGTGTAAGGATCAGAAATGCGTACGATCACGTTTCCGACTGTGGTAAAGGTCGGATTGTAGCCTATCGCTATTGTGGTTTATCGTATCGCGACATTGCTGCTCACGTTGGTCGAGATCCAATGACTGTCAGCAGAATATGGAATCAGTGGGTTCAGGAGGGTAATGCGGAACGCCGTGCTGGATCCCAAAGGCCTCATATCACTAACAGTCGAGATGACAGGCATCTTATCCGCATGGCTGTAACGGATCGTGCAGCTACGTCTCGATCCCTGAGTCAACAGATGGGGACGTTTGCAACACAACAACCATCTGCACGAACAGTTCGACGACGTTTGTAGCAGCATGGACTATTAGCTCGGAGGCCATGGCTGCGGTTACCCTTGACGCTGCATCACAGACAGGAGCGCCTTCGATGGTCTACTAAAAGACGAACCTGGATGCACGAATGGCAAAACGTCATTTTTTTCGGATTGAATCCAGGTTCTGTTTACAGCATCATGATGGTCACATCCGTGTTTGGCGACATCGCGGTGAACACACATTGGAAGCGTGTATTCGTCAGCTCCATACTGGCGTATCATCCGGAGTGATGGTATTGGGTGCGATTGGTTACTCGTCTCGGTCACCTCTTGTTCGCATTGAGGGCTCTTTGAACAGTGGACATAACATTTCATATGTGTTACGACCCGTGGATCTATTCATCGATCCCTGCGAAACCCTACATTTCAGCAGGATAATGCACGACCGCATGTTGCAGGTCCTGTACGGGCCTTTGTGGATACAGGAAACGTTCGACTGCTGCACTGGCCAGCACATTCTCCAGATCTCTCACCAACTGAAAACGTCTGGTCAATGGTGTCCGAGCAACTGACTCGTCACAATACGCCAGTCAGTACTCTTGATGAACTGTGGTATCGAGTTGAAGCTGCATGGGCTGCTGTACCTGTACACGCCATCCAACCTCTGTTTGACTCAATTCCCAGGCATATCATGGCCGTTATTACGGCCAGAGGTGGTTGTTCTGGATACTGATTTCTCAAGAGCTATGCAACCAAATTGCGTGAAAATGTAATCACATCTCAGTTCTAGTATAATATATTTGTCCAATGAATACCCGTTTATCTGCTGCATTTCTTCTTGGTATAGAAATTTTAATGGCCGGTAGTGTATTTTCGTAATTCGACGAGATAGGACATTTGCATACTGCATCCAGCCAGCCTGTCATTTATCTCCACTTTTTCGCCTGCACTACGTGACCTTTTGATCAGTGTCGCTGACAGTCTATAAAGGGGCACTGAGTCCGACCTCCGGTAGGATGGGGAAGCGGTTTTTATGCTGACGTCACGATGGTTCCATCATAGCTGCGGAAGTCACCAAAGCGGTGACAAGTAAAAAAGACTTGCAACAGGCGGCCGCAATCCCTAGAAGGGGACTCCTGACCAAAAATGGCATCAGCACAGTTCGTTTCATTTCTCGATTTCTTAGTTACAGATCAAGGTGTTTCAAAGTGGATATACGGATTTTTGGGTTTTGTAGCATTTATTACAGACAGATTGCAAATATAAATTACACATGAAATGGAAGAACAACTCACACAATTTTTCTTACAAATGCTCGATGTGAGTACCATTCATCACACGGGGTGATAGGCGATTTTTCCCAAACCTTGATCAGTATGTCTGGAGTAATTGTGGCAACAATGGTTTTTTTGAAGTCCGGTAGATCAGCTGGTAGTCAGGCTCGTACACGTCATTCGCTATGAAACACGAATTGTAGAAATCGGATGGTAGTCAGATCGAGTGTGAACGTGAAGATCATACAAAACAAATAGGGGGCCCTTTGTGGGCAATCCAACTGTTGGGTGCAACGTCTTTTAACCAATCGCGTAGTGAATGGTTCAACTTCTTCCAACTGAAGAAAGAACCATACTCCCAGCGGGTGCCGGCCTTGGTGTCTGAGCGGTTCTAGGCGCTCTAGTCCGAAATCGCGCTACTGCTACGGTCGCAGGTCCGAATCCTGCCTCGGGCATGGGTGTGTGTTAAGTCCTTAGGTTTAAGTAGTTCTAAGTCAAGGGGACTGATGACCTCAGATGTTGAGTCCCATAGTACTCAGAGCCATCTGAACCATTTTTTCCTAGCGGGTCAAGATAAGAACACCGATTAAGTAGCTTCATCGAAAAAGAAAGGCCCCTAAAGTTTCCGCCGGAATATGGCACAAATAACATTCCGTTGAAGGGAGTCTCGTTGCAGCTGTACTATCTCATGGGAATTTGGTGACCCCCAAGATGCGCACATTATCTATGTTCACATTTCCACTTACCTGAAATGGCCTCGTTACTGAAGACGACACGATTCAGTAAATCTCACTGGCACGCAGTATTTCTTTTGCACATTTGGCACGTAAAGCGTTGTCTGTAGGCCTTAGAGTTTGTAACAACTGCAACCGATGAAGACGTAGTTGTAACAGTCACCTTAAAAGTATCCACACAGACTTCACTTGAATTACTAATTCACGATTAGCTTTCGGAACTGATTTCTTAGGGCTATGCGTGAAACTCACTCCTGTGACGATTTTACCTCTACGCACGCGCTGGGTGGAGCCATCCAAGGACCGTGGGAGAGAAGCCACATGTCGATGGCGAGCCGCCGGCGGTGAGCATCACTTCCAGACCACAGGCTTTCGACCTTGCACCAGCTGCTGGCTGGCGAAGAAGTGCTTCCTTCCTGACTCCTTCGTGAACTGTAGTTCCACAGTGGCTAGCTTATTTTTCTAAGGCAAACTTCTCGCGTCCGCCACGACTGACAGGCGCCCTGCAAACCAACCTACGTTCATCTCCCCGTGCTTCGTATAGAGACTAAACTACCACTTTGAAACTTACTGGGAGATTAAAACTGTTTGCGGACCGAGACTCGAACTCGGGACCTCTGCCTTTAGCGGGCAAAGGTCCCGAGTTCGAGTCTCGGTCCGGCACACAGTTTTAATCTGCCAGGAAGTTTCATATCAACGCACACTCCGCTGCAGAGTGAAAATCTCATTCTGGAAACATCCCCGAGGCTGAGGCTAAGCCATGTCTCCCCAATATCCTTTCTGGAAGGTTCGCAGGAGAGCTTCTGTAAAGTTTGGAAGGTAGGAGACGAGGTACTTGCAGAAGTAAAGCTGTGAGGACGGGGCGTGAGTCATGCTTGGGTAGGTCAGATGGTAGAACACTTGCCCGCGAAAGGCAAAGATCCCGAGTTCGAGTCTCACCCCGGCACACAGTTTTAATCTGCCAGGACGTTTCATATCAGCGCACACTC
Source organism: Schistocerca cancellata (assembly GCF_023864275.1). Taxonomy (NCBI): domain Eukaryota; kingdom Metazoa; phylum Arthropoda; class Insecta; order Orthoptera; family Acrididae; genus Schistocerca; species Schistocerca cancellata. The sequence continues at coordinate 145,451,915 of NC_064628.1, read as the reverse complement.
CGCTGCAGAGTGAAAATCTAATTCTGTGAACTACCACTTTGTTCATGAAATTCTACATATTCTGATTTATCGCCCTTCACATTAAGCGGCCATGAGTAACATAGTTGTAATGTCACGAAAAAAAAAAAAACAGTAATGCGACATTATAACAATGATATTTGAATTTGATAGAAAAATATTATGGCTGGGTGCAAAGTGAGCCATTATGAAGATTTTAATGGCAACAATTTTTTGGCGGAGTTCAGTGAAACAGTTCCTTGTTTTCTTTATACACTTACCTACGTTGAATGTTTTGCGTATTGATGTTGTGCGATGCGGCACTTTAGCAGTACTACAGTGTCCACATCTTCGATACAGCCTCTTTCCGGCAGATAGTACACATTGTCAAAGCGCTTTTGTGGCGCAGCGCATGGCCTGAATCTGCTGTGTCAGATCTGAAACCTCTCTCGGTGTTAATGAGGATGCCGCAACTAGACCAGCAGTTAAAGAGAGCTGCTTCAACGATATCCGCTCGTAACTGGAAGGATCGTTATAAATGATGAAAGCATTTGCAACAGTGACGTCAAGAAATTTCCAGAAAATTCTTCACCGCTACTTTCTACACTTCCTATTAACCTCAAACACTCATTTTTACCTGTAGGCTTCGTCTATAAGCCCCACATACTCACTGAAATCCTTTACAATATCTTGGCAGGAAAGTTCTGTACGTGAACAATCTTTACATTCTGAAGATGCTGTGATTACGTTTCAAGTATTATGGACATTCGAAAGGAACTGTAATGTTTTGCGATCTTTCCAAACCATAGCCGCGGTACCTTGGCTGCTACATTGACACTGGATATATCCCACGACAAAATCTAGCTTTACTGTCCCAAAAACAACAATAAAATATTTTTGATGGCTTCAAAGCGAAACCAGTGGTCTGTTACAATGATTTTAATGGCTACATATGACGGTAACTGTGTCCCAGTGTTTCAGAATGAAAAAATGGTTCAAATGGCTCTGAGCACTATGGGACTCAACTGCTGAGGTCATTAGTCCCCTAGAACTTAGAACTAGTTAAACCGAACTAACCTAAGGACATCACAAACATCCATGCCCGAGGCAGGATTCGAACCTGCGACCGTAGCGGTCTTGCGGTTCCAGACTGCAGCGCCTTTAACCGCACGGCCACTTCGGCCGGCTCAGAATGAAACTACCAGTATTTTTGTACGAAATGAAAATTGTTATTGTTAGTTGTTAATAAAATGTTTTCCTAAGTGAAGTGTAAGATCAAAGCATTACCAGAAATTAGAAACGTCTGCTGTAGAGATGTTACAAATGAAGTATAAACTAAGTCTATGTTGCATCCCTCTGCATTCAGCGCAACTCTACGCTGAAAATGAGTTTAACCTTCAACAATCACTTTCCTGACGCAAGGTGTCACCCAGTGTTGTTACATAAGCTCTTTTAGAGTTACCTCTGGCCTCTTTTTGATCCCATTTAGCTGGAAGATGGGTCGGTTAGCTGAAATCTGGATGTATGCCTTTTTTCACTATCATTTGGCTTCTTTTCGAGTTTTTTCTCTTCACTATAGGCAAGAATTCAAATCCATATTGATTAAAGGAAAATTATTCGCACTGAACTAAAATTTAAAAGCCTGCTGAAATATTCAATGAAAATATGTCATTAGACTGAATTAAAACGCATAAAAAATGAAATTACAGCTTTGTTGCTGGGGTTTCCTAGGGTCGTCAGGATACGCATACACATTCGGGGAAAAAGAAGGATGCACAAAAGAAACTGAAGATTGGGACTGTGACACTTATTTGTCTCATAAATTACCTTTTGTACATCTATGTACTTGTAACACACGCAGCAACGTCCTTATGCTGACAATCTAGACTTCTAATTCTCTAAATCACTCAGTGGCCGAACTTCTGCTCAGTGCCCCTCCTGTAATCAGCCGCACCATAGAATTCTTTTTTCTATAAGAAACATTCTTGAAGTGACAGAGAACATCTTCTCAGTTTCAAATTTGGCAATGCTTGTATTAAATTGATACTGGAGCATTTAGGTCCCCTTTCGAAAATCTCAGTTATCGTCTTTTCCTTGTATTATTAAGATGGTATAAATGGTCTCCAGCTTTGTGGGGTCTCGTAATACTTTTAAGTCGTTTTAAATGTATAAAATGATGGAAATGTCAAAATATTGAGATCTTTGAAACAATTTCTGCAAGATTCTTTTTGCTTCCTTTTTAATATAATTCGAATGCCTTTCTTTTGCAGTCTGAATATTCTTTTCATTCCTGTGATGCTCCAGTTCCCCATAATGTGATTACATTTTGCATTTATGGTTCAAAACGTCCATGACAGGCACTGAACAAGAGGTCTTGATATGCATACTTAGCCACTTATTTCATTACAAATATCACTGCATTTAGCTTAATTTGATCTGCATTCGAAGTACTAGAGCGTCCAGAAATCATTTGTATGATGAGTTGCGCAAGGCAGACCTCTGAATTTTTATTCTTTGTGTTTTTCAAAAGCTTTACTTTTTCGAATATCGGTACATTTTCTCACCGGCTTTTAAATCCTTTAAAATGAAACGTCGTATAAGCGTTTAAGATATGAAGCTAGATCCTGTGTAACAGTTAGTTCCAGGAGTTATTTTAAACTGAATTATGTATCTGTTATGAGGAAATAACTTTTCAAGATATTGTTTCTATAGTAAAATTTTTTCTATCAAAATAAATTCAGCACTGATTACATTCTGGCTTCTCTGTGTATTAAATTTGTTTAAATAGTTCATTCAGTTAGAGATATCTAACAACATCCGCCTTACTGCATTTTCGTATACGTCGTTCACCCCTCGAAATTCCGTACACAGTATAATTACTGCAAAAATAAAACTGCAGTAAAATAAATCTTGTTTTATTACAGCTATTTTCTGGCTTTTTTTGTAGACTTTTAGCTTCTTTTGTTTTGGAGAGCTGACAACACTACTGACACCAGCAGTCTGTGTATGGTTTAGGTTTCAAGATAAAACCAGTGAGCCGGATGAGGAAGCTAATGAAAAATAAGGTTTCAGGCTGAAACCACTGGGCCGGAGGGGGCTGACTCTCGCGACCAGGCTCACGCTGCCCCTTGTAAAACATTTACGTCATATTATACAAGTGGACGTGTTCTTTCAGCTAATTAATAATATAGAGCACTGTGCATTTTTAGAACTGCAAACAGAACAGGAAATTGTTGCATCTGTTCGTTTTCTCTCGTTTCCCCTCACATGCTAACTATCCATCAGAGGCAGCTACTAGCCTATCGCTGCAGTGCAGCTCTGACCATGCTATGGGAGAGTTACAATTTGATCAGCCTTATGTGAAGAGTTACTACTCAGAATGGCCAGGAGCTACAGAGATTTTGCTACGCCAGGTTTCTCATCCAGGAATGTGTCAAAATAGTAAGTTTCCTCCCTTTTTAGGAGTAGTAGGTGCCTCACACAGCACAGTCTTTCTGGGTGTATGATTGATCAGCTAAGGGTTAAGTGCAACTGAATAAACTAGCCGGCCGCGATGGTCTAGCGGTTCTAGTCACGCAGTCCGGAACCGCGCGACTGCTACGGTCGCAAGTTCGAATCCTGCCTCGGGCGTGGATGTGTGTGATGTCCTTAGGTTAGTTAGGTTTCAGTAGTTCTAAGTTCTAGGGGACTGATGACCACAGATGTTAAGCCCCATAGTGCTCAGAGCCATTTGAACCATTTGAATAAACTACTCAAAGTAATTTCCATTAGGCATTAAAGGAAGGATTAGTGCATAATGTCTCTGCGCTGTGTAAAGGTCGTCAGAACACCATACGGCAAAGATCTACAAATGAGCAAGGTCCCTGTACTATTGGACTTCAGTTAATCTGCCAAAGTAATTGGACATGAAGATGGTTACATTTATCATAGATAGAAGATAACAGACGAAAGACGATCTGGGTGGCTAGGCACATAACTTTAACGTAAGTTGTCAGCATTTATGAACCCACAGTTTGTTTCCCAGTGTAAAAAACTTTATTCATAATGAACCCATGTCCACATAATAAAAATAAATGAAAGGCAGATTTAGGGGGTTCGGTTAGGAGTAGTTCCTAAAGTATCACCGCGGATGTCAGTTTGAATAACACTACATTATAATGAAAGATATAATACATATAGAGAGCAGGGTCGCCTGACAAACAGAGATGGAGAAATCCTTTTACTTTATTGTTTTTCGAAAAGCATCGGTTAAAGAGTTAAGTTTGCATTCTATATTATGTTATTTTTCAGCTCAATATATTTCTTGCCGCTCATGCCAAAACCGCTATAATCTGCAATGGCAGAGACCCTATTCTCCTGCTACATAGCCAGAAACGTGTCCTGTCACCCCTTTAAATCTACCTCCCGGGGTTTTGAAAATACCTTCCATAGAAAGGGAGTGAGGGACAGGAAAAAAACTAAGTGTAGCATCTTTTTAATTTTTATAGGAACGAGTATTTACTTAAATGTCGATTCACTGCTGTTTATCTTCTAGACAATAAAAGCTATTAATTATCTGGTGCATCAGATTTTATTTCGTAGTTTACACAAATACGTTTCACTTTATTGTTTTAGGCATTTTCAGTTATTTAAAAATGCAATGAACAATACAATGATTATTACTACCCTTAATCTGTATATTTCATTTTGGGTAGTTTCGTGATGATATTTACCATTTAATGTTAGCATTTCTAAGTTAACTGATTATTCCCAGACTACTAATCGTTAAGGCATCCAAAACTGAGTACTTACTGTCATCTATAACGTTAGTTATGAATCATGGGGATAATGAAAACATAATTTTCTTGTATACAACGTTCACATCAATGATTTACCAAGTGAAGTGGTGACTACAAATATTAACAGATTATAAATGCATTATCAATACAATTCAGTCTTGGGCAAATATTGTTCAAGGTAGTATACTTATTACCGTCATGCAATTTAAGAAGTGTTAACAGCAAGTAAAATATGAACACATGTTATATTGGACTCAACTGACTATAGGTAATATGCTAATAAAACTGATTATTATGGATGTGAATTGGCATACCTGACTTCTTGGGAACCTAATCCCGACATACATTATATTACTAATACCACATTTAACTATAATATTTTATTCCAATCAGTTTAACAGTATGTTGTAATCCTTGTGCAGCCTTGTGATTCGAATAATTATCAAGAACAGCAGCACTAAAAATGACCACATTTTCATATAAGTAAGCAGTACTAGTTAATGCTGTTCATTGCCATGAAAAGCACATATTATTCAAAAGTATAACAAATAATGCCAATACTAGTCAGCCCACACACAAATAAAATGCTCGAAAACCTTACGTGACATTTAGTCATAAAACGTACATCGTAAGAACGGTTAGTATGGTTCTTCTGAATGATAAAGAAGAAGGGAAACGTTTCAGAAAATAAACAGTTTTTTCAGCCTTCAGTTGCAAGGTAATTTATACTCGTTTACCTAGGTTTCGATTCCAGTAATGGAATCTTCTTCAGAACAAAAAATTATCTTTCAACTGAAGGCTGAAAAAATTGTTTATTTTCTGTACATTTCACAGTTGCTGACGCGCTGCAATATGTTAAAGATTTGGAAACGTTTCACACCTTATAAAACAGATATTTCAATGGGAGGCCGACACGTTAATATTATTTTACTTCACGATATTAAAACGGTTGCGAAAAAATCAACTTATCTGAAATAAAACAAGGCAGAGTAATAGAATTCTCTCAAGTAGTAAACTGCATCAAATTCTTCTGAGTACAGACTATAGAGTGAACGAAAATAAAAGAATTATGGAGATAGGGCGTACTGATCACGTGACTAGCGAATTGCATCGAAACTTCTGGGTACCATGGGAAACAGATAACGTTTGCTGGACTACCCAAGAGGGATATAAGAAGGAGACCAATATTTTCTGAGAAAGCATTCCAACCGAAAATATGTCTATTAATACAAACATGGGCCTAAATTAGATGAATAAATTAATCAAGAAACACATCTGTATCACAGCATTGTATAAATGGCATCATTTTAAGCGTGTGAGAAATGCTGTTATTGAGCGGTGAAGATTGATTGAATTGATAAAAAAAAAAAAGATTTCCACGAAATCGGTGAATAGAGGAATGCGTAGAAAGTAATGACCAGAAGTTCCAATATCCAACTGCTTCAGGCTCCAAACGTGACTGATCTGATGAGTCATTCCGTTTCGGTTTACAAGAAACATTGTTTCATGGATCGTTTGCGTTACTTTTGTGACATTCTAATGATATTAGAAAATGTCTGAGAAACAAAAAATTGTGGAATCAGATTTTCACTCTGTAGCGGAATGTGCCCTGATATGAAATATCCTGGTAGGTTAAGACTGTGTACCTAGCAGGGACTGGAACTCAGATCTTTCATCCTACGCTGGCAAATGCTCTACCGACTCTTTTTCCTATTTTTAAATTTTGTTTTTGCTTTATGTGATTACTAGGGGCTACACTAGCAGAGCCCATGAAAAACAAATAACGCTGCAAATGCATAGCCGTAAGTGAATAAACGTGTGTAAGAAAAAGGTGTGCAAGATGAAGTGAAAAAGGAGGTTAAACAGGCCATAAAGACTTATAGCGCCACGCTCCACGTTGTCTCGCCTGCAGGACAATGTCCTTACTATCATTGGAAGGGGGAGGCGGGTCGTCTTGTCTTAGTTATTGCGTTAAGTAGAGACTCCAGCTCCTGGACAGGTTGGCTAAAATAATCTGTAAATGATTCGCAAAAGTGGCCCGATAGTGTCCACGTTGCCGCGGCGTGTAGTGTCGTGCTTGGAGACGTGTCCAGAAATACTCCGGGTCCACAGTGTCTTCGCGGAAGAGGTAGTTGATAGCCCTGCCACTGATCCGTGTGATGGCGTGGCACTTATAATGATGGAAAGCAGGTCGCTTCAGGATATGTCAGCATGTGGGGGTACTCCGAGTTAGAAAACCACGATCATCTGTACAAGGGTCCAAAAAGCTGCTGATGCCACAGACACAAAAAGGTGGAAATCCGTATCTTCGACATTGCACTGGCGACCGAGGGGTGAGTCTACCAGTTAGATATGGGATATCCGGCCTGCGAGGTGTGTATTGACGAATGTGACCCTCTGGCACATATTCGGCAGGCGTAGTAAGTGGTTCTGTATATTTCCCCGGATGTGTTGCAGTAGGACCAGTAAACCGATTGCCGAGGTATGGCCACTGCCCCTCGTGTACACCACTCCCAGACAGCGGAGTGTGTCCACCGGTTAAAAGGAGGATACGCTATTTGTGGGAAGGCCACAACAGAAGTTCATGGCACGAGTTTTCGGCGTTCATAGCGCTCCACGCCTGTGCAGTGTAACGAGTATCCATTGCATTGTGGGCTTGTATTTCGGCCGCTGAGCGTAAGACGTGGGCCAAGTCGTCCTCGTAGGCATGGCAGAGGGACGTGTAGGTTCTGATGAAATGTTATCTACTGCTTCTGCTTCATTTAACTTAAATCTTCCAAACCTCTCTGAAATTCTGATTCTAATACTGGATCCCCTAGCTCTTCTACATGCACTCGTATTTCTTCTCCTATCACGTCATCAGACACATTGTTAGGTGTCAGGCAAATCCAACACCTTCCATAAAAACCCTGACATGATAGCAAACCGGCAGTATGTCACATAGCTCCAAATAAATCCTGACATTAAATTAACCAAAGTAATACGATCAACGAGTGAGCAAATGGAATACAACAGACTAACACAAGAACGCCTAAATGCACGTAATACCTTCCCACCGTGAAACAGAAGCAGTTCCGAGGGAAGAAACGAGAACAGAAGCCGAGAGCAGAGTCGTGTACGCTAGGAGGCCCCACGATAAGGGACGGACACCCACGTCGCCAGCCGACCGCCAGGACCACCCCCCAGCCCCTGTTAAAAGATAGAGCCCTCCAGAAGAACAGTATAGATCTTACGATAACACTAAAAGGGCCACACTAGCTGAAAGTTTTAGCATGAGACTATAGGCGTCTCTGTTACGCTGCAAACGCTAAAAACATTGCCCCACCACGAAAAGTATGACGTTTCTCATTGGATAGACAGAATTTTTGTAGGTGGAGCTTAAGGTTAACATTGAGACTCTGATTGGTCAGTTGAAAACACAGCCAGATACCTTTTTTTTAAACCAACTTCGGTAAATTGTAGTAAGGACAAGTTAGGTGAGAGTTGCTTCCGAGATAGCGAGGTGCGTGGAGCTGCGCCGCCCGCCACCCCCTGACGCAGCCTAAACACCGACAAGGTAATGAACACTTGCAGTGCCGCCATAAGGCTTCAATCAGAACTGCAGAAGTCTCATCTGTTATATCCCCTTTTTATGTAATACTAGTGTCGATGATCAATTAAACTTCGTGATATTCACATTTGCTACTAGAAGTATGACATTCCCGAATGTTACGCTACCTTTCCCCATATCTATTATCGCTCGTCTCTCATTTAAAAAATCTGCACCTATAATCAAATCTACAGTTAGTTTAGGTATAATCACGAAGTTGGCTTCGACCTTTTGACCTTGGCACGAAAGAGTTAACCTTGTTTGTCTCGTAACTTCCGCAGGATTGTTTCTAATAGGACCTCTTACTTTAATCTTACGTGTTTTCAGGACTAGCAATTCCTCATTGGCATTACACTGCGTGAATAAATTTGCTGAGATCGCGGTCAGTTCACTTCCGCTATTAATTACAATATTGACTGGTATATGCTTTACCATGGCCTTCACAATTGGTTGAATTTGAAAGGGTTGGTTCAGTTCATCTTCTTCTTGCATTAACGAATCCCCCACTGAATCATACATGAGTCTTATCAGGAATTTCGCTTGTGAATTCGAACTTTCTGTAGGATAAGCTTCGACTGCTACTTCTCTCTCTTTTATTTCCTCTTCTCTATTTCTTCCTTCGTTTACGCTTTCTTCAACATTCTCTACTTTTTCCTCATCCTCGTCTATCTTCTACTTCTTCATCGTTACTTCCACATAATCGCATTTAAATGTTCTAATTATCGCTTCATAACTTCCTTCATTATATAGTTTGGGTTGTGTGCCCACTAGTATTTTATTTTCAACTTCTGTCGACTGCGCATCATTCTCATTGAATTCGCTTTCTCTGGTTTCCATCTCAAATAGCTCTGCGATACTCATTTCTTCGTCCTTTCCTCCTACATTCGTTGTGCATGCCTCTGGTAATTCGTCTTCCTCGTCAGTATTCTCCCAATTAATTTCGTCCCAACACGATATTGTTATTTTCCTGTCTTCGTTTTCATCTGGTCCCTGTGGTTTTGTTTCTTCCTTCTTCTCTTCTCGTGATAAGGTATTTACTTCTCTGTTCAAGGTGCTGCAATTACCCTGGGTCGGTTAGTCATTCTCTTTGGCATGGGCGCTTAGCTGTCAATTCGAACGTGTTCCGGTGTTTGGTGGTCTTACCTCCACCTCTTCTATATGTATTCTCTTTTATTGCTCCGCTTGTTGATTTTGGTTTCCTTGTTGATAATTTGTCGGTCTATTGGTTCTCCAATACACTTTCCGGTTGTCATTGTAGGCTCTGTAATAATTGTTGCCATTCCTGGGTGAATTATAGTTATTGCCGTATTGTCTTCTAAATCCATAACCGTTTTTTTGTTGATATCTGTTGTCGTCTTTTGGTCCGAAGTTATTACTTGGTTCGTAGTTACTGTTTCTTCGTACTGTGTCTTGTGGATTCCACTGCTTTTTGCTTTCGTTTTCACGTGCGCTTCGTCTTTTTCTTGCGTCATCTTCCGAAAATATAAACTCTAGTTCCCTCAGAATTCCTTTAAATGCTTCGACGTCATTGCCTCCGCGACCTACTAATGATTGCTGGTATTTCAATGATAACTTCATCGCGCATAATTTAATCAACTCTCTATCACTGTATGGTACATCTAAGCATTGATTTTTCTTTGCCATTAATTCGAAAAATTTCACTGGACTCTTCTTTCCTGAATTTTCAAAATATGAGTTCTGTAATAATTCGTACTTCACTCTGTTCTGTGCTTCGCTGGACCAATATCATGAGAGAAACTTCTCTCTGAAATCTTCGTACGATCGGCATGTCCCTGCAACATTCTGCATGGTTTCTGCGACTGTTCCTGACAAGTGTGCACATATAAAGTCTAATTTGTGTGCTAGTGTCCAGTGTTCTGGTAATCCTACTCGGAATTGAGCAATAAAAGTTCTTGAATGTAATGAGTTTCCTTCTCGAAAGTGTTGAAATTTTCTGACTGTGGGGAAATGATCGTTGTCGTACTTTGGCATAGTTCCATATGAAATTCGCGATTCTTCGCCACTTTTGTTTCTGATAATTTCTCTCGTCATTCTTTCCGGTTGTGGTAGATCCATTGGATAGTGTCCACTGTAACTTTCGCCTACCCTTGCGTAGTATCGTTGTAGTAGTACGCAATAATTTTCTTCCATCGGTTGTGAACGTGTAGCTGAATGCATTGCACTGTACTCTTCGCGACCTGGCTTTCCATTGTCACGTATTGGTTCGGTATCTTGTCTGACTAACCTTGCCGCTTCATTGCACGATCCAGCCTGTCTTGAAACATACATTTGTGGTTCTGCATGTGTTTTTGGTGCCGTTTGTTCATCAAGAATTTCGAAACGTGTTTGTTGCTGTGCTGGCTGTCTGATTTCACGTATGTTACTTTTCGCTTGTGATTGGAATCGCAAATGCGTAATATCTTCGTTAATTGCTTGTTTTTCCGGTGCTGTTACAGATACGGATGTGGTTGCAGACTCAATGCTTGTTCGATCCTGTTCACTACACTCTTCAATAGTTTGCAACAACTCTGTTGGCAATTTCTGAAATTGTCGCTTCGTTTGCGCTTCTATTTTGACTATGCGATTGTCATATATTTTCAGCGCTGCTTTTGTGATACGTTTGTGTAACACACTGTTTTCAACAATTTCACGAGCAGTACCTGCTGCTTGTCTAGTAATAACGTTTATTTGTTTCTCTAGTTTCTTGACTTCTCCCTGGGTGTTGTTACGTAATGTTTTGATCTCGTCCTGAATGTTATTACGCAATGTTTGTACGTCCGCTTGTACCTTGTCAATGTCTGTTCTCAACTGATTGTGACCTGTTATTAAGTTTCCCATCACTTCTCGCGATTCTTTTGCCTCGTCTTCAATATGACTTAGGTGTAACTGTTTTTCTGTTTGTTTTGTTCTTTAATCTCACGCATTTGTCTCGAGGTTTCTGCAATTTGTTTCGTCGTTTCTGCATTCTGAATTTTAATTTGGTTCGCAATATCTTTTTTGTCTTGTCATGGTTTCCGTCATTTGTTGTAATAATTCTGCCAGATTGGTGGGTCCTATTGCGTTTTCTTCCGACGTCCTAAGCTCTGTACTTTCGCCCAAGTGTTGGTTTGCAACCGATTGCATTGAACTGTGTGGTGACTTGTTTCTGCTCGAATTCCTTGTACTCTGTGGTGAGGGAGCTCTAATTACTTGTACTACGGGTTCTATGTATTCAAGACACAAGTTAGAATCCTCATTGACTGTCTTCTTTTCTGCTCCTCTGTTGTATGCTGACCTACATTATCTATGACTTGGCATACATTATCCTCGTTATGGTGCGTTATCTGTCCTGTTTCTCGTGATACTGCATCGTCTGTTGTATTGTCCTCTATTCTCTGTCCATCTTCATACTGGGTCTCTACCTCCATTCGGTCAATGTCTCGATCTGCCATTATAATCTTTCTGAATCCCTTATTTTCTGTTTTAAAAGCAATTCACGCGCCCTATTTCTCGTCAACATGCGCTCACATTATCTCACGCATTTCATAAACTTTTTGCTCACACGACTTGACACTTATTATACCCAAGAATGACAATCCATTCACTTACTTGTTGGGTCAGAACCAGCTTGCCAACGATGTATCTGCCACCTGTGCGCTTGCATTGGAGAGAAAACTTAATTCTAACAATATTAAAATTCATAGCTTAATTATGCTATTGTCTCTGCTAGAATGTCTCACTCTCTATTGAATACTTTCTTACTATCTAACGCTGCAGCTACTGTTTTTAAGTATTTATGCCTTACAAAAATTTTGTAACAGGATATTTTCCTGACCCAGTTGGGCAAGTGGTGGACCTTCAAAAAGATATTTTACCATCCTGGCAGGGTCGCCATTCTCTAACATTCCGCATCGTGTCTGTTTGTTCTAAGTCATGTTTTTCTAAGTCATGTCCCCCTACCACTTTCACGCTAAAATTAGAAGAAATACCAGTTATAAACCAATAATTAAGAATTATATGAGATAAAGAGGATGAAGAATTAGAATGGTATGCACAAAAGGAGGAATCGCCTCAACTCATGTTAGAAGTCCAGAAAGAAATCGACGAAGAATTACAAGAAGTTCAAGTAAATAATTAGCACAATATTTCAAGTATATGTTGCAGATAAGATCGTCAGGAGAAAGAAGAATGAGGAGAGAGGAAGGTGGGAAAAAGAAAGTAGTTTCATTAAAAACAAAAACAAAAATAACACCAATAGTAGCATAGATTAAGGTGAAGGGATAAAGCGTAGATAGGCTATCAGCATGAAATACTAAAATGCTATACACCACGACACAACACAAAAATAAAACACGAATTTGAGGATTCTTGTAGAAGTTAAGACTCAAAACATCTTAGAATTGTAACATGGAAAGGGTGCCAAAATTGGTAAAGCTTTTTAAAAAGGCTTAAAACAATGTAGGTACTAGACACATGCTAGATGAATATAAGTAAAACTTTTTGTAAGAATCATTGTAAAAAACTCCAGCAAAGACCAGGTGCAACGACCCACAAGTTGCAATGCGAGAAGTATCAAGAAAGGAAAGAACATAATTAGCAAGACATGATTCCTACAAGGCAGAAGCGTCGAGAGACTGGAAAGGACAGTGAAACCAACAAAGGGCACTTGTATCCGATGTTGGCAGTAAATCTACAGCTAAGGCGAATCCTGCTGGGACGCAACATGACACGGAAGGCCAGAAAAGTCCTAGGACACCCGGACTCAGCGGAGCGAGCAAAAATTGGCCCGACGAGAAGACCGCTTGGGCAAACCACCACTGGCAAAAATATCTGTAAAAGTCACACTACTGCTATTAAACCGCACACTGATGCACAAAACTGAAGAAAACTTCCGCAAAGTAGATCTGACACGTCTAAATAATTTCTCAAACTGTTACTAAGAGGAGAACTTCAAAGCGACTAGTTATTAATAAATATTCCTATATCCTGCCCAGAGAAGAACCAAGAATCAAGTAAGAAGCAGAGAAAAAGCAGGAGAACAAAAGTTGAAGATTCACAAGATTGAGACAAAGAAAGAAGATGGGTGAACAATAGACGACATATGTTCCCAAATCTCTATCCTATTGTAAACTAGTCGACTGCGAAGTATTACAACGGAAAACGACCACTTTCAGTGACACATAACGATGACTTTCACGCATACAAAGCCAGTAAACCACGAATTTCTGCACTCACAGCTCCATTCCATTATGGGACCTCCACAACAGCAACATGCAGTTGCAAAACCAACAAGGAATGACGAAAGAGGCTGTACATCAAATACTTGCCCACATCCATCTCACTCAAGTCCATCAACTTCGTGCAAAAACATTCGTCAGCCTCAGGCATAAACATTCATAGGATAATGAAAATGTGTGAAAGCATATGATATAGGAATTCTGCAGAAGATGCCTGTGAAAAACTAAATAAGTAAAGCACACCAAACAGCTAATAAACTATAAAATAACAGTCATTGACTATGGACTTAAGTAAAAAATAGACTATCGATAAAAATAAGTCATTAGTTTTGAAATCGACAGTATATAAAGAACAAAAGTAAGGCATAATAAATACTAAAACTATATGCCACTTATTTTCTCCTCATAAAAACAAAAGAATAACTATATTTTACTTGTTTTCTCCTTATAAAAACAAAGAATAAAAAATATCTTGTTGGATGTTTCCACTTTTTTAACGTTTGTACCATTTGTTAGCATAATATCTCGATACTTGTGTATGTATATTTCTTTGTCAAAGCAATTCTTTGAAATAATTCTTATTTGTTAGTGTAACAATGTTAAAATGAGTGATTAGAAACAAAACATTTTACTTGTACATGATATTTAGAAAATGTGTTAGGAATAGATTTTATTTAATTACTACATTTATAAAAAAAAATATTTCTAAGAAAATCGATGTGAAAGACTCCTCACTTACAATAACAAACTTCTTAAAAAACAAACTTCACACTTAAATAAAGAAAGAAAATAATTTAAAATTAATAATGATAGTAGCATAAAAATACACTTCTCTTGTCAATATAAACATATTTTTGAGAATAATGTGGAAGAATACAAAAATATAAATTAGTAATACAAACTAGCATGGAACTATAGAACTAGAATAACGTGGCTGAACAGTATGCAACAAAATTTAGATAAAGGAATATTTTTGACTGACTTAGATAACAATTCAATCATTGCCTAACTTCAGTGCAAAAATTAAGCTCAGAGGGTGGTGATATGTAAGGTGTCAGGCAAATCCAACACCTTCCATGAAAACCCTGACATGATAGCAAATCCGGCAGTATGTCACATAGCTCCGAATAAATCCTGACATTAAATTAACCAAAGTAATAAGATCAACGAGTGAGCAAATGGAATACCACAGACTAACACAAGAACGCCTAAATGCGTGTCATACCTTCCCACCGTGAAACAGACGCAGATCCGAGGGAAGAAACGAGAACAGAAGCCGAGAGCAGAGTCGTGTAGGCTAGGAGGCCACACGATAAGGGACGGACACCCACGTCGCCAGCCGACCGCCAGAACCACCCCCCCAGCCCATGTTAAAAGATAGAGCCCTCCAGAAGAACAGCATAGATGGTACGATAACACTAAAAGGACCACACTAGCTGAAAGTTTTAGTGTGAGACTATATACGTCTCTGTTACATTGGAAGCGTTAAAAAACTTACCTCACCACGAAAAGTATAACGTTTCCCATTGGATAGACAGAATTTTTGTAGGTGGAGCTTAAGGTTAACATTGAGACGCTGATTGGTCATTTGTAAACACAGCCAGATACCCTTTTTTTAAACCAACTTCGGTAAATTGTAATAAGGAGAAGTTAGGTGAGAGTTGCTTCCGAGATGGCGAGGTGCGTGGAGCTGCGCCGCCCGCCACCCCTTGACGCTGCCTAAACACCGACAAGGTAATGAACGCACGCGGTGCCACCATAAGGCTTCACTCAGAACTGCAGAAGTCTCTTCTGTTACATCCGTTTTTACGTAATACTAGCGTCGATCGTCAATTAAACTTCGTGGTATTCTCATTTGCTAATAGAAGTTAAAATCTGAAACGCAATGATTTTTCTGTTATATAATTATTAAGAAGCGACATCAGCGACTGTAATTTACGACAAGTTGAATAAGTAATTAAAGATAACTGAGGGTCACTGTATACCATTTTGAAAGTTTTCTCTTTTATGAAACTTAAATCTAGATTATAGATGTGATATGGCATAGGTCATCCTTCGATCCATTGTAGAACTTCGAAACCCATTCAGGGAATATTCGTTCACATTTTTGTTGAACGCAGTTGGTTTTTATCATACTGTATTAAAATATTTCCTTTTATCAATAGTGCAATTTATAAACAATGTTTCGTGAGTAGAATAGAATTTCCAATGGTAAACTTAACTATTTTTCGACGTTATTTTACCAGCTAACTAAAAATAGGAAAGTCTTGAACCCCTTCCACTAAATTTAGTTAGTATTAAGATTCTTTTACAGGGAGTGCAGTGGAGCTGACGCTGAAATCATAAAGTATTTGATTACATCATCGCTAGTCTCACTAAACTCTTCTGAACCTTACATGTCATGTGTGGTCTGGCGTCTTTTTGCCAGCAACAAGTCCGAGGTTCAAACCAGTTAATTCCCTAAAAAACACGCTCAGAGCGTCGTTGCGCGAAAGTGGTAGGGAGACACGACTTAGAACAAACAGACACCACACAGAATGTTAGAACGTCTTTACCCTCATAGTGGCTCTCAGTGTCCTGCTTCAGACTATCCACTCTGTGATGGTACAAACCCCCGTTACTAGGTGAATAGAACTAGTATGCAAGGACTGCTTTGTGGAGAGCGAGCGCGCGACATGGTGCGCCATTCGCGGAAGTGCGTGGCGCGCCCGCTCGAGGTTTGCGACGGCCGGTGAGGTGTCTCTGCCGCCGGGTGGCCACATGGCCCGCAGCTTGGGCCATTGTTTGTTTTTTCATGCATTATGCGAAAACTATGTAACTTACAGTGAAGAGCGATGTGGCAGTGGATTGTGGTCAGCCATATCCACCTTCTGAAGGTTCGATCTTTTATAAGTCACGATACACAAAAGTTATTGTAACCTCAAAATCGGTTAACAATACGAATCCTGAAAGATTAATAAAAATAGTAAATAACAACTTACAGGGATGAGGGAGCACTCATTAAAAACGTTTCGTCATAGCGGATCGAGTGCCGTAGTCATATGTTAAGATCCATAAATAATTAAGCCCGTAAAGAGCAATAAACAAAGTCTGACGGAAAATTGTTTATATAATTCAATAGAAAATTCATGACGTAAAGAACGGCACTATATAATATATTCGCTGGCATAACACGTGTTTTAAACTAAATAAGTTATACTATACACTTAACTTGCAATAGTTTTAATTGTTTGAAAATTATTATTAACATTTATCGCCCATAATGAATTAATTATTATAGATATGAAGATTTTGAGCATCGCAATGTACAGATCGCTATGATTACGTCTAAAAACGGTGCTATATGCAGTTATATGTTAAAACGTAGCAGCACAGCTGTCTACAAACAAATTTGCGCTAAGTGGCGAAATTTTGCAAAAACAAAAACTTGATTTACGGGCGATAGAGTAATTCTAGAAATTAATGTAACATATTGAATGAGATGTACTTTTTATCGCGGTTCCGATGTTGTACCTATTTCTGTCGAGGGATGTATGTATCAATATTTGTAACCTTAACTGGTGAGATTGGTACTTGCATAACGACTGGGTTGACGTCCGAGCCCATATAAGCGAGCGGCCAACTTGGCCAAGGGGCAGTCGTTGGTCAGTCGTTGGAGGGTGGGTGGCGAGCGAGCCCCACTTGAAGGGTCGCCCATCTGGCCATTTGGAAGTGTACTAATGCACCAAGTGTGGAAATCATCCCCTGAGACTTACGTGAGAGCCAAAATTTGCAATATCATTTTTTAACCAACGTTTGTATATGAACTCTCGTTTGAACTCGCTTCAACAGCACTTCTTCTTTATTTTACCGCCCCATCGCTGCTCTCTATTCTGCACTTAACAGTGCAATTTCCTCTGCACTCTTAATGCTGAAACCCTTACTTTTCATTTCGCTGCAGGCTGTTTTCACTTTGGTGTATGCTGAGTCAGTCCTTCTGGCAATCATTTCTTCGACTTCTTCACTTTTTTGTGCAACTATTTAACTATTTCACCTTTGCTTCTCTGCACATCGTATTTATGTAATTGATACGTGACTTTTATTTCTGTATTCCGAATCTCCCTGAACATTTATATGTACTTCCTTCTGTCGTCGATCAGCTGAAGTGTTTCTTCTCTTACCAATGATTTCCTCGTAGTTTCCTCCTTAAAGAAGGTCTTCCGCAGCCTTACTAAAGACCTGCTACCTACTGGTTAGTAATTCATCATTAATTTTGACGTTCTGTCCCCCTCCACTTTTGTGACAAAGTGTTTCAAGTTTATTCTACATTCCTTTATCAGCTAATTCAAGTTTTGATTCTACATTCCTTAATTCACTCCCATTTCTTCTCTGTCAGCATTCATTGTCAGATAGTTTGTATGCAGCTACCCTTATTAGGAATTGGATCGTCATTGCTTGTATTTTTTGTTCGTTACCGTTTGTTACAATCCACAAATAGTTTCCAGAAGCAAAAGTCGTTTCGTCGCTAAGTCAATACCCTGTGAGCATAACTTTTCAAAACTAACGCAAATGCACTGAGAATAGAAACCGCCTCACTCCGGGTAAAACAGGTCAGATTGAATTTATAAAGCATAATATTGATCAATCTTAATCCCTTGTGTACGTATATTGTCATACTGATTGTAAATGACAACTGTAGATGCTTAAATTAGTCTCAGTAATGTAATAATTTCTATATTGCGTTTTGCTTTCCAGTCAAGACATAACAAGAAACAATTCTATTTTGAAATATTTCTCACTAGATAAAAAGCATTTGGTACGCTGTAACATTTTAAATTGTGACAGCAGACGAAATATAAAACTTTTAAGTGTAAAAAATGCCGGGGACGTAAATTACATTTATTAATCCTTCAAAAAATGGCTCTGAGCACTATGGGACTCAACTGCTGTGGTCATAAGTCGCCTAGAACTTAGAACTACTTAAACCTAACTAACCTAAGGGCAGCACACAACACCCAGCCATCACGAGGCAGAGAAAATCCCTGACCCCGCCGGGAATCGAACCCGGGAACCCGGGCGTGGGAATCGAGAGCGCTACCGCACGATCACGAGATGCGGGCAATCCTTCCTCAGTGTTATTTCAAAATTGGGTAAAATCAGATGAAGTCGCAGGTGTAATTGACGAATTTCTTATATCCTCTCGAGGTCAGATTAATTTTTACTCTGAATTTAACAACCGTTTTGGTGACTATTACAGCCCAAACACATTGGTAGATTCTGAGAGAAATGAGAACATCAGACTCTAATTTACAGCCTGCTGTTGGACGTAATGCACTGTTACAGTAAGCGACAGTTTACTGCGGTGTGTGGCGATAACGAACCTCAAATGCTAGTAAATGTTCAAATGTGTGTGAAATCTCATGGGACTTACCTGCTAAGGTCATCAGTCCCTAAGCTTACACACAACTTAACGTAAATTATCCTAAGGACAAACACACACACCCATGCCCGAGGAGAGACTCGAACCTCCGTCGGGACCAGCCACACAGTCCATGACTGCAGCGCCTTAGACCGCTCGGCTAATCCTGCACGGCAAATGCTAGTATGATGTCCTAATTCAGCCGCTGAGTTTGGCAAAAATTGAATTTTTATTTTCCCACCTTCTTATTGCAACAAATCAGCAGGTGGATAAGCTGCACTGTGGTCCTTTTATGATGACGATGAATGAATCGTCGCCAATGTGAATGACTGGTGGCCAATGCTAAATAGAAACATACAAAATTCTTCTTTGCATATACAGCAGGTTTGTCAGTGATGTCGATAAGGAGAGGGCTGCATCGTCTGGGTCTACAACGACTAAAATAATCAGAAGTCGTTGGTAAAAAGTAATATATTGTATTTAACTGGTGGTACAGGGGTCTTCACAGTCAGGAGGAGTATAATTACAAACAGAGAGCTATAGAGGCATCACAAAGGCCCTACTTTAACTAAGCTCCTTGTTAGAGGTTGCTTCCTATCAGCTGACGGCTATACTATTTTCCTACTGGACGTCCCGAGCAAGAGTCGCCGAGAGCACGCTAGAGACTTGTTGCAAGCCGCGGAGCGGCGCTAGTCTCGACTCGCGGGTCCAGCGATACTACATTCATGCCCATAAATTAAGGATAATGCTGATACATGATGAAACAACGCTCTGGTAGGTGGTTTACGGGTTTACATCACCTGGGCGTATAATCATGCGGTGCATTCCACTTGCGGTCGTCGCACGCTGGGGCTGGCAGCAGTCCACATACGCAAAAGTGTGTTGATGCATGTCAGAGTACGGTGCAGCGAGTAAGTGTTCAGACGCTTTCAGACGTGGTAATGGCGACTGTGTGTTGAAAATGGCTCAGAGAACACATATTGATGACGTTATGTGGGGTAGAATACTAGGGCGACTGGAGACAGGTCAAACACAGCAGATCGTAGCACAGGTCCTCAGTGTGCCACAAAGTGTGATCTAACGATTATGGCAACGATTCCAGCAGCCAGGAAACGTATCCAGGCGCTACAGTACGGTACGTCCACAGTGAACAACACCACAAGAAGACCGATATCTCAACATCAGTGCCCGCGGACGGTCACGGAGTTCTGCAGGTAGCCTTGCTCGGGACCTTACTGCAGCCACTGGAACAGTTGTCTCCAGACACACAGTCTGCAGACGACTGAATAGACATGGTTTTTAGGCCTGGAGACCTGCAAGGTGAATTCCACTGACCCCTTGTCACAGTACCTGGTCATTTGAACAGTGGTCCTAGGTTATGTTCACGGACGAGTCCAGGTATAGTCTAACAGTGAATCGCTCCGGGTTTTCATCTGGCGTGAACCAGGAACGAGATACCAACCCCTTAATGTCCTTGAAAGGGACCATACAGGTCGTGGTTTGATGGTGGGGGTGGGATTATGATTGGTGCATGTACACTCCTGCATGTCTTTGACAGAAAAACTGTAACAGGTCAGGTGTATCGGGACTCATTTTGCACCAGTATGTCCACCTTTTCAGGGGTGCAGTGGATCCCACCTTCCTCCTGATGGATGATAACGCACGGCACCACCGAGTTGCCATCGTGGAAAAGTACCTTTAAAGAGAAGATATCAGGCGAATGGAGTGGCCTGCCTGTTCTCCAGACCTAAACCCCATCGAGCATGTCTGGGATGCTCTCGGTCGACGTATCACTGCACGTCTTCAAACCCCTACGACACTTCAGGAGCTCCGACAGGCACTGGTGCAAGAATGGGAGGTTATACCCCAGCAGCTGCTCGACCACCTGATCCAGAGTATGCCAACCCGTTGTGCGGCCTTTGTGCATGTGCATGGCGATTACATCCCATATTGATGTTTGGGTACATGCGCAGGAAACTGTGGCGTCTTGTAGCACATGTGTTTCGGGAGGGTTTTCTCAACTTATCACCAATACCGTTTACTTACAGATCTGTGTTGTGTGTGTTCTCTATGCACCAATGCTATTAGCGCCAGTTTTGTGTAGTGCCACATTATGTGGCACCACATTCTACAATTATCCTTAATTTATGGGCATGAATGTAGTGCGGATCGCGGTCGATAACTGCAACCCCTAAAAAATTGCACAATTTGATACCACAGGTCCAGGACTAGAAGAGTTTCTTCTCTCAGGTTAAGTGAGCGTAGGTGCTTTCTCACTGAGGGAACAACTTCTTCTTGAAACCAGTTGGTGCAAATGTCACATGTCGTCCAAGCCATCTCTGAATGCCTGTAAATGAATTTGAATGAAGACATGTTTAAATCTCGGGCTTTTGTTTTCACCTATACAAAGAGGTTTCATCTTACAGCTGCCCAATTTGTTTGTGGTAAAGAGAATGGTTATTCTGTCTTTATTCATTTCCAGACCCGCCTTAACTCCTGATGTTTTTGGATCGACAGTTATGGTTTGAAGCAATCGATAATAAACTGCCGTTTCATCACAATTATACACTTGATGATCATTTAAATTTTTGTCTACCATTACTTTGTTAGAATCTGTGAAGCAAAGTGATGTCACGAGACCTCGCTTCTCCTCAAGTGGTCGTCTGTCGAATTCCATGGCGTCATTTCCGTCTTGAAACCCATCTTCCAGGAGAAATTAAATCTTTGCTTCCATGTAAATCAGAGTGTTGTGTTTCAGCTTGTGCTTTAATAATGGGTCCGGAAAATGTCCATCTTTTCTTTAGTACAGACCATCTATAAAAGCGTCGGTCAAGTTTATCGTGTTTTCCTAGTTTAGTCTTTTTTCGGTTCATTCTCACATCACTTTCAACTGTGTTTACAAAACGTATACGTTTAGTCTCTCCTGTCACTCATCCCCTGATTTTATGATATGTTGGGGGATATACTTTGTGCCGCGTTATATCCAAATCCGACAGCAGTGTAAAGGTGCTTTTACTGTACTTTTAAAACAGAAGTACAGCCGTACACAGTAGTTAGTTTTCTGACTGAACACGATGAACACTTGGTACCACTTTACCTAATTAGGTTGCGAGCGTTCTTCGGTTTATGTAATGTATAGTTGACTTTAAAACTAGTATAACCTTGGTTCGATTGCAGATAGGTCCGCTAATGTTCCCTATCAATGGGGAATTGGTTAACGAAAGATAGTGCGATAGCATTTCCATCAACGCACGACAACGGTCATTTTAAACTCTTCCTATAGGAGTACCATTATCGGAGAGTTGCTCAATCTTCATAGGGAGAAAAGATAATTCCGCCAAAATCGCTCATAACAGTTATTAAAACATTTGTGTAGACGATAATGATCATAAAACGTATTTATGTAATTCATTTTCACCCTGTCTGAATAACATAGTGAAAACAGTCAGGTATTCGCTGCCAATAACAATGTGACAGTTTGCTACGCAAGAGGTCGTTGTGGACTTGTTGGTTTAAAACATTCATGAACGTCAACAATAGCTCCGAGTAATAATGAAATTTTGCTGTCGTGTATGTATTGCTTTCATCTCTCTTTCCGCTGCACAGAGTGGATATACGTACGTATATCATGTGGCGGACGTCTCTTTTTATCCAAGGAACAGTTACCGTTTCTTACACACTCTAGGCCTACAAGCCCTTCGTTAAGTTATAAGAAACTTTCTTACTTCCGGAAGTAATTTCGCTGCCCTGACACACCAGCCATCAAGGGAAAGGAGCTTGGGAGAAAAGCTTCAGATTTATGAAGCGAGGTCGGCCCTCAGTCATGCTCACTGCCTGCACGCATCCCCTGAATAGAACGACGCCTCGGCAAAGAGCACATCGTTCCGCCAGCGGAGAACCGTCATTCACGTTTCGCAACCGCAATCGCTCATCCTACGAGGCCGTATTCCTTCACGTGCAGAAATAGGGCGTGGTTTCTCGGGCGAGATAAGGCAAGGAATGAGTCCGTCCTTGACATGACGACCATTTCTGAGCAGTATTGTGACTTAACAATGTCTTTCAACTATACAGGCTGTACATAAAGTCCGGGAACACTTTCAATTATTTATTGCACAAGAACTAAACATTGTACAGATGTCATACAAATTGCATTTTGAAGAGAAACTCTGGAAGCATTTTTTTTACAAACATTTGATATGTGAACCATGAGGGAGCCGGCAGATGCCAATACGGTAATCGAATTCTTGCCATACCCGTCCCAGAATGGCATCGTCGACTGTGGCAGTCGCTTCCCGTACACTCTCCCGGAGCTCTGCTACATCACATGGTAGAAGCGGTACACACATCAGATCTTTAATGTGGCCCATAGGAAAAAGTCACACGGAGTGAGATCTGGTGATCGGGGAGGCCATTTCATGAAACAGCTCGCTCCACACCTGAACTCGCCATGTTTGCTACTAGCGCTGACTATCGGCAAATAACCAAACTACATGAAAAAAGAAACTTTCGGGGTTTTTCTTCAAATTGACATATGTGTGATATCTGTACACTGTTTGGTTCCTGTGGAATAAATAACTGAAAGTGTTCCCGTGCCTTATGTTCACCCTGTACGTTATAGTCAGTAATGCCGGAAAATATGAGTGAAGTATTAAAAACTAAAAAAAAATTGGCGATATGACCATCAAAAGAAAAATATAAACTAATTTGGTTTCGTGAGTTTCAAAATGCAACTTCATTGTTGTAAATATATTCTTATTGGTGGCTGCTGCATCAATGAAAATTTTCTACCAACATCCATAACTCGTAATATACAAACGTTTAGATGATCAATATTATAGCGCATCTGCAGTCAAAATAAATTGTAGCTTTAAGAAATTATAATTTTCATGTAAATATTGTTTTATTTATGTGCGGTTGGCTGATGTAATAATTTGATATAATTTATGTTCTAGGTTAGAATGCAGCAAATGTCTGTGTCACTTCTATAAGTATTATTGCCATGTCATTGGAAACGCTTTGTGTACGTTACTTGCGGCTTAATGGTTTGTTCAAGACCGAATAAGTACGAGAAAGGAGAAGGAAACAAAAGGATATCTCTGCTTTCTAACATGAGGTAATGTAAATTTCTCAAGCAATGGTGGTCATTGCTCAAAAGTAAGTAAACTCATAAAATTAAGAATTATCGTGCCTTCTTAACTATTCGGTGAAAATCTCAAGCATTATTATTGTAGAAATGAGCATGTTGTTCAACAGAATTAACCACTCACTTCAAAAACCAGAAAATGTAAAATGCCAACCAACGTACAGTAACTGCAAACCGTTTTGTATTTAAATGAATCATGTGTTACTGCTAGCCAATATCTATGCGTAATGTTATATCGCACATTGCTTTATCTTGCAATAAGTATCACAACATGATCGTGACCTAGCATAACCGAATATGTCACAGGTTCATATAATTATGGACAATTGTTTTTATTCGACTGGAACATAGAGTATAAAGGTTCTAGGAACATCGTTCCTTCTATAAAAGAGTAGTATAGTTTTTGTTATAACATACATAGTATTTATTTGCGAATCTTTTCTAACATTATTGAATATTGTAGGTTCCGGAAGTAATGGATTTTAAGGCAGAGGGAATTCGTGTTCGCTGTCGGCAGTGAGTCGTACTAGATGCAATCTTCGACTTGTTATCTTTGCCACTGTTTTAGATTCTGTGCGACGCGAGGCTATGTTTTAGCATAATGATCCGCTTTAAATGCATGGCGTAACGTCTGGGCATCTGGTTGCCAATGCTTTCCCCTGGGAACCACTTCTATCAACCGTCAATAAATAACTAATGCTTATGGCAACTTGGCTCTCAGACACAACGAAATAGGATGTACTGTTAGTACGCTTCTACGCCTCCTGACTGACTGTGTCAATATTGATAAAAGGTGATCTTTTCAGGCAAGCAGTGTGCATGCCTCGACTTTACGCAATCGTTATGTACAAACACTGAAAATGGCCCAATAGGACCAAATGGCACCGTTATCATTTGTTACTTTTTACTTTTCTCTGAGCATTTTTTTAGATAACACTTAATATTTGAAAGTGTGTCGATTCTGGAGATCCGATTTTTAATTTGTGGTAGATCCGCATAAGAGCGGGACAGTGTACAAGTGAGGTGGCTCTTATAAATCAAACATCGCTCTTCTCGCCGCAGCAGTTGTTGAGCGGAGCAGAATTAATTCACATCTCGGAATGTAAGTAAAAAAGTGAATAGTAAATTTTGGGTCACTAATGGTTCAAAGTGGTTCAAATGGCTCTGAGCACTATGCGACTTAACTTCTGAGGTCATCAGTCGCCTAGAACTTATAACTAATTAAACCTAACTAACCTAAGGACATCACACACATCCATGCCCGAGGTAGGATTGGAACCTGCGACCGTAGCGGTCGCTCGGATCCAAACTGTAGCGCCCAGAACCGCACGGCCACTCCGGCCGGCGGGGTCGCTAATGTCATTGTGGCTAGATACTACTTCACTCTTCGTATGCCACTGATATTGCGATGGCTTTGAATAGGTCTAATGCACGCTTTTCAGAATATTTAATATGACTTCCATAAGTAGCAATTTTTGGGAATGTACCTATAAATACTGTATTAAGTTGAATCATATTATTTCGTGAGAAGTAAATTGTCAGTCCCGGCTGTTTCTATAAATAAATAAGTTGTTTTATGTCAGCCGGG
Organism: Schistocerca cancellata; assembly: GCF_023864275.1. Lineage (NCBI taxonomy): Eukaryota > Metazoa > Arthropoda > Insecta > Orthoptera > Acrididae > Schistocerca > Schistocerca cancellata. Next base: position 145,426,206 of record NC_064628.1, on the reverse strand, counting down.
AATTGTGTTATAACGAAGTGCATCGTAATAGGTCAATAACGAAGTACTTAAAGTTGCCAGATAGAAATTTAGGATCAATATTTCTTTTAATTAGATTTTCGAGCGTAGCAATCTCTTGCTAGTCTCTAAGAACACCTATTCTGATTCCTAAGGACGAATACATACACTATCTCACAAAAAGAAATCCGTGCACTTATTTGTGGGAATTAATATAGGGTGTCAACCCTTCGCCTTTACAGCGACGTAAACCCTGCTGGGAAAACGTTGAGTGAGGTGTCTGAATGTCTGTTGAGGAATGGCGGTCTTCCTCAAGACCAGAAACGAGAGAAAGCAGAGATGTTTAATGTCTGGAGCGAAGAAGAAATCCTGCTACATCCCATAGGCGTTCCTTTGGGTTTAAGGTCAGTCCAGTTCAGGGATGCTATCGTCCACGCACCATTGCCACACAGAGGCTTCTTTATCATAGGGTGCATTGTCATGCTGATACAGTTATCGTCTCTGAACTTTCCCTCTACTGCACGCAGCACACAAGGCTTTAAAATGAAATGTGTTCATATCCTACACATTTAGCACTTTTAAGCGCAATAATAGAACCACACACTAACTACGAAAAACATCTCCGTACCGTAGCACCACATACTCCGTACTTTACTTGGCTCTACACATAACGGCAGGGAACATTATCCATGCATTCTCTAGACTCAAATGCCTCCATCGGATAGCCCCAGGTAAAGCGTCATTCGTCACTCCAATCAACAAGTTTTCCTTCATCTGCTGTCCAGTGGCGTGCTGTTCACATCAATTCAAGCGTCACTTAGCATTCACTACATGAATGTGTGGCTTATGAGGAAAGTTTCGACCATCGTACTCCATTCTTTGTAACTTCCTACGCATATCCCTTGCACTAACTCGACTGCCTGGCAGCTCTTCTGAACTCGACCATTACTTGTTACTGCAGACGTCATGTGGCTCCTTACAACCACCCACCGCAATGCTCGCCGGCCCATATCCATCCGTACGTGAGGTCGGCCTGGTCTTGCTTTAGCTGTGGTTGTTCCTTCATATTTCCACTTTAACAATCACATGGTCAACAGTCGGTATGGGCGGCTTTAGAAGTTTTGAAATGTCCCTGATGGATCGATGGATTCTTTACTCAGGTGATCCACTGACTAGTCCACGTTCGAAGTCACAGATCTGTCCTCACTGATCCAGTACGCTGTTACTCTGCTTCTGCATTTACACTGGCATTTCACCCTCTCGTGACAACTATTGCTCAGTTCCGCATTAAATAGTGGCGCCCGGATACCTTTGATCGAATAATGCCTAAGATGTAGCATTAAAATGTTTTTGGAATGAAATTAATTTTTCAGCAGCTTTTACGATTTTGGAATGATTGTGGTATTACAAAACCAACTGTTAATCAAGTACACGAATTTCAGTCCTTCAACTGACGTGTAAGTTTTCGAATAAATATATATCTGTTCCTTCAAGTGTAAGTACGGCATGGGACACCAGTAGAGTCAGAAACTTGGACTGACAGGCGACCTAATTTATCGCTAAAGCAACCTTAGCTTTTTCAATGGGCCTTTATTGGTCCACGTATTCTGTGCTAGCATGATTGTCGTCAGTGACCCATAACACTTGCAGTGAGAGTGCATTAGGTTTATTGTTCGTTGTTTAGATGAGCTAAACGTACTAGGGAGAGTACCTGAACGAATAATTTCTTGGTTCATAAATAAATCCCATTACTTTAACTGAAATTTATTTTGCGACATATCAGCAACGTGTACAGAGCGTGGTGACATTAATGGTACTTATTCATTAGTTTTCGTGCATCATTGCAACTCAAAACCATCTCTTATTGCAGCGAATAGCCAAATAAATTTCTAACGTTCGTCATCTAACGGTGCGTTAGTAGAAAGCTTAAAATATACGTGTATATGAGTTTCTGTACCCTCCGTAGAATTTTCTTCCAAAATCAGTCTTCAGGAAAATCATACCCTTTGCACGCTACCTTACAAGAAAATGTTCCTCATCACCAACGCTACTTATGTTAACTGTAAATAAAAGTAGCCACCAGCCTTTAAATATCGTGCGTTGCATTCCCTGGTGCGGGTCGGCTGCTGTCACTAACGACGAAGAAACTAAAAGGAAATTCTTTGAAGAGTAAGGGCCCACTGCAAAATCTAGTACTGCGTTTACCACTAACTTAGGCCGCGTTTCGTTTAAGAGTGTTGATTCAATACGTCTTACACGGCTTACTTATACGGGAAAGAACCAATATGTATTTCCAATGCAATGTAACTGTTAGAGGTTACTACTAATATCCTGACGTTAACGTAGCAATTAAAATTTTTCGTGTAAATAACTCTTTTAAGATGGTGAGTAATACACCAAAGCACACAAAATTCACCTGTCTTAAAAATTTTGCAATCACTTTACATATAGGCAAAGAATATGAGACTGTCAGAACTGCTTCTGATACAAACGGTTTACGGAGATTATTCTAGAAACATTCAGGGACAATGAAAAGGAGCAAATACATCAATCTGACATGTGTACATCGGGAGGGAAAACAGCAGCTCTCCAAGAGGTGTATGAGAACCGTCGAACTGTTCTTTTGATCATGAAAGAAATTTTTGTATTATATTAGGAATGCACGCCAGGAAGTGGAACGTTATAAACAACTTGTACAGAACCTACAATGCAGATGTACATGAAAGGAGGTCAGTATTTGAGAAATGAGTGAGACATGATGGTAATTTATCTGTTAGGTTACTCAGTTTAAACACAGAACAAGAATGGAAGGGTTGTGGGAAAGTTTTAGGAAAAGGAATTAAACTTTGTGCTGTAGAACAATACCATTATGTTTGCCGATGACATTGTGATTACGTTTGGCACACATAAAGGCCCGAAAGATCAGCTGAACAGAATGGTTAGCATCCTGCAGAGAGATGAAAATTAATAAAAAATAAAACGCTGGTAATGCAGTGCTTCCGAATTGAGGCACTTGATGCTCGAGGAATTAGATTAGGAAATGTAACATTAAAAGGAGTAGACGAATTCTGCTGTTTGAGTAGCATATTACTTAGAACGGAGAATTAAAGACAATTTAATATTCGCACTGCTTATAAAGAAAGAAAATTCCTGAAAAGTAATACTATATCAATAACTAAAATGAACTGAAGTACTAGGGACTCTTTCTTGAAAGGTATCGCATCATATCGTCTCGTGTGCACAGATATGTTCAAGTCACACAATAAAAGAAGCTTTGAAAGTTTTAATCTGCCATGAAGTTTCTTTTGAAATTTGTTGACAAAGAAGAATGCTGGAAAGTAGACAGGCAGATAAGATAACTAATGAGAAGGTGGTGAACCTAATCTGGTTGAAATGAAATTAATGGCAGAATTTGACTAAAAGAAGGGGTAGGATGGTAAGAAGGATTCTAAGGTATTATGGAATAGGTAATTCAGTAAAGGAGTTAGTTGTGTATAAGTAGGTGGGGGCGGGGTTGGAGGGATGTTAGAGATCCTGGCTTTAGTTCAGTAAACAGATTCAAATGTAATTTGGTTGCATTAGATAAGGTTAAATGAAGAACTTAGCACGGAGATGAATAACGTGGAGAGGCAGCTCAAACCAGTCTCCGAAATGAAGACCGCAACAACAACCATATGTCCGTGACTGCTAATATAAAAAGAAGTGTCTCATCTCTCAGCTCACATGGCCTATCTCGTTCCTGAAAGCAAGCGTCATACTACCTTTGAGAGTGGAAAGGAAGAGGAGATCTTGTTAAGACTCTAGCTTTATCACCTGATGCTATCCCATTTCATTTCCTCTTCTACAGTTAAATGTACAGTGTTGTATAAGATACGTTTGGACAAGATTTTGTGGTTCTTCGGACGGGCGCGACAGAACTTTGGTCGCGGACCCTTGCCGAATTAGAAGTCGGCGTTATCATCTATATATATAAAACAAAGTCGGGTTTGTTACAACACTTATAACTCGAGATCTGCTGGACCAATTTTCATGGTTTTTGATTTGTTGGATTTGTCTCCGCCCCGAATAGTTGAATAAATTTTAAAAATAATGAAAAATTGACGAATAAAAGTTTTCATGGTTTTTGATTTGTTGGATTTGTCTTCGCCCCGAATAGCAGAATACATCCTAAAAATAATGAAAAATTGACGAATACTTGAAAAATGCGTTATTTTCCCTAAAAGTTCTTTAGTTTCGGAGCTGTCAAATTTTTTTGTCAAAATCTGTAAGTAATGATTGACATTTATGCATGCGTTCATAAACTATTTAAAATGGATGAATAAACTATTATGTGTATTTTTTTAAAAAAAGATTGAAAAATATTACGCGTGCGTTCAGAAATGTGTAATGAATACTTAATCATTTCAATAAATGCTCATTTGTTTATTACATGTCAAACATTTGTTGTCCAATCCTGTCAAATACTGTAACAACTATTTATGTGTGCGTTCAGAAATTTATTTTGTGTAAAATGTCTCGAAAGTTCAGGTAGGTACTGTTCTATTTGTTTGTTTTAGACATTAATTTGTGTAAATTATTTATTAAATTAATTAAAGATTTATTCTACAGGTTAACAAAAGTGTAAATGTCTTTTCATAGGTTGTCTATGATTTTTCTTGATAAGCTATTGTCTATGTCTCGATTGTTTTATGTGGTTTTGTGCGAGTGCATATTCAGTATTACTATTAATAAAAATGCCGCGTCCTAGAAGATCTAATCTTTCCCAGCGGAGCCGTAATGCAAATAGGCAACGGAATATCGCGAGTCAATTATCTGACGAAGAACGAGAAATTGCCCGAGAAGAGCGCCGCGTTAGGATGGAGCAAAGAAGGGCCTTAATTCGTGCTTCTCAAACACAAGAGAAAAGAGAGGCAGCCCGTGAAACGGCTAGATTAGAAACGAGAAATCGTCGAGCTTATCGTACAGATGAACAGAGGAATAATCTTCGAAGTGCAAGAAGAAATGGTTCAAGTATTGATTTGAATCGAGCAGCGTTTCGATATGATTGCACCATCGACTACAGCTTGCATCGTTTAGTTTGCATTGGTCCAATGGACGTTGTTTGCCAGCATTGTGGCGCATTGAAGTTTGCTGGTGAAACGCCTGGTTTGTGCTGCCTTAGTGGTAAAGTGACATTGCCATTAGTGGTCCCGCCACCAGAGCCATTGCGTTCCCTGCTTTATGGCGAAACACTAGAATCACGACATTTTCTAGCGAACACTCAAAAATACAATGTCTGTTTCCAAATGACTTCATTTGGGGCGGAAAATATCGAAGAACACGGATATAATCCGACATTTAAGGTAATTTACGTTAAAAACTTTATTTTCTATGATTGTAAAAAAAATTTGGAATGTAGTTTGTTAGATTTCTGTATTTGTATGTTATTATTTGAAAAAAAAAAGTGTTTGTAAATCTAACTATAACTATGGCGTTGAATTTACAGATTCAAGGCCAGATTTGCCATCGCATTGGATCATTGCAACCTATTGAAGGTGCACAGCACAAATTCTTGCAAATATACTTCATGGGCAATATGGAAGAACAACTTGACCGGCGTCAAGGAATCAACACAGCTACGAAAAGAGCAATTCTCCAAGATTTGCAGCAAATGCTTCATGAACATCATGCATTGGTCAGGCTGTTCAAGACTGCTTTAGAGCGCATGCCAAGTGATGACTATAAAGTTGTAATCAGAGCAGATAAAAGACCAGCTGGAACACATGAACGCACATTTAATGCTCCAACAATCGATGAAGTGGCAATCCTGATTGTTGGTGAAAACTTGGAAACACGTGATATTGTGCTTACACGACGCAATACTGGGCAACTACAAAGAATATATGAAACACACCGTTCATATGACGCGTTACAATACCCGCTGATGTTTTGGCAAGGGGATATCACTTTAATATCAAAATGATTAATCCATTGAATGGTAAGATCTATATCATTGTTTTCATTTTAGCTTGATATACATTTTATTCTGTTTGCTTTTGGTACACAAAAAAAGTTGTCACTCCTAATTTAGTAGAGAGTAGCTGTAAGAGTCGTTAACCTATTAGGGGTTCTAAAATACAATTTTTACTGTATTTGTTTCAGGTGAGGAAACTACCAAGAAAGTTAGTTCGATGAATTATTACGCATATCGTTCGATGATTCGTGAAAATTCTGACCATTATTTGTTGCGATTTCGTCGACTGCTTCAACAATACTGCGTTGACATGTACGTTAAAATCGAAACGGAGCGCCTGACTTTCATCCGGTTGAATCAAGCTAAATTGCGTTCGGAAGAGTATATTCATTTACGCGATGCAATAAGCACAGAAGGAGATTCAGAAAATGTTGGTCGATTGACTATTTTACCAGCGACATACACAGGTAGCCCGCGTCATATGCATGAATATGCGCAAGATGCAATGACATATGTTCGTCATTATGGTCGGCCAGATCTATTCATTACATTTACATTTCTCGAAGCAATTGCTGACTATCGGTAATGGCCGTGTTCCTGTTGACGAATCGAGCGGTTTGATTTCATTTCCTCCAAATTTTTGCAATTTCGTCTCATCAAAAGACGAGCTTATCAACAAAGTATTTCCGGATATCATTGCTAACCACAAAAATACTAAATGGTTAAGTGAGCGAGCAATTTTGGCGGCTAAAAATAAAGATGTAGATGACCTCAATTTTATAATTCAAAATCAAATCGTAGGTACTCTGTATTCATTCAAATCTATCGACTGTGTAACAAACGAAGAAGAAGCCACTAATTATCCAACTGAATTTTTGAACTCCTTGGATGTGCCTGGTTTACCACCGCACAATTTACAACTGAAGGTTGGTTCGGTAGTCATCATGCTTAGAAATTTAAACCAACCAAAACTGTGCAATGGAACGCGTTTGGTGATAAGAAAACTGATGAGCAATGTGATTCACGCGTCGATACTTAAGGGAAAATTTAAAGATGAGAAAGTTCTTATTCCAAGGATTCCGATGATCCCAACATATATGCCCTTTGAGTTTAAACGAATTCAATTCCCGATTAGTCTTGCCTTCGCCATGACGATCAACAAATCACAGGGCTAATCCTTGACTATTTGTGGCCTCAGTCTAGAAAATGCGTGTTTTTCTCATGGTCAATTGTACGTGGCATGCTCACGTGTCGGCAAACCATCCGCATTATTTGTTCTTGCGCCTGACCAAAAAACAAAGAATGTCGTTTACCACAAGGTGCTTGAATGAAAATCCGATTAATGAATTAATCAGAGTGTATCCCAACCTGCACAACACAGTTTTCAATGATTTTTTTCTGACATGTGTTTGAAATACTTAATTATTATTATTTTTTAAATTTTTATTCTCATTCTGTATGTATTCAGTATCATTCATCAAAATAAAATACTTTTATATTTCTATCTATATTAATATTATTTTGTATCATTGTATTACGTTCATCAAAGCCTAAATTAGTTCAGCTAAAAGGTAACACGACATTCATTGACTGTTAGGCGGTACGAAGTTCGCCGGGTCAGCTAGTTTTAAATAAACGTTGTATATGTATCAAATTGTGCAAGTTGTTCAGCTATAGAAAACTGTTTAAGCAATGCCTTCCTGCATTTTTGTCACCCTCAGACGGTCAGCGACGTTGGCTCGTAACATCTGATTCGGTCTTACCAAGTGTGGCTCTCCTTTCGAAATTTGATACGTTTCTCCGTACCTGTTATCAATGAAAGCTTGGATCACTATTATCCGCAACATATAGCACAATTCCAGGGATTTCTTGATTAACTTTTCGCCGTTCCAGCTGTGTCTAAAAATAAATATATAAACGGCGGTGCATGAATGCGTGCCCCGACTTCACTCAGATGAAGAACACAGACAATTCTTGTCTGGAAAAAAGGAGATACTAATGTGACTCGTGACTTGTACAACATCCGAAAACGTGACTTCCTACAATTTCAAATGAATGTATGACCGCTCCCTACCTTGTACGCAATTGGGATGAGGTTATGCAGAACACCTGAGGCATCTAAAATGACATCTTAGCTTTTGTTTATTTTACTAACTCACTCGCGGAACTTTTTTAGACTGAAGAGGTAGGCCACTGCAATATGGCCTTGAAATCTTATGTGTATATACCCAACGTCTCATTTATAACTACAGAAATTTATGGCGATGACTTCAACAGATTTTCAGTGAAAAGAGACAAATTTAGGATAAAATCAATTAAATTAATGCTATCTTAAAAATGTTTCAGTATGAATACGCTTGGTTACGGCTTACGTCTTATATGACGTTCCATGTATTGTTCGAGGGTCGCCCAAAAAGTAAGTAACCCCATGTTTTTCTTCAACAATTATTTTTTGAATACAATGAAACGTACATGCTAGAAGGAATGATCTTCCTTCTACATTCCCTATTTTCCCCACGTAGTCTCCTTCCCGTTTTATGGCCTTTCTCAAACGAAACACAAGGGAGTGTATGCCCTGTCCCTACCACTCCTGTATACGAAGTCATTTCCTCATTGTGGGAATCACCTCTCTGTCACCCTGAAAATGTGTTTCATGAATGACATCCATTAATGTCTGTCGCTAGGCCATCTGGACGTTCGCCCCATTCTCGCCGGCCATGTAGCCTCGGGCATTTCCCAGAACAGGGCTCTGTCCGCACATCTGCAGGCGCACGGCCACACGGCCGCGTCGCTCATGCTGAGCCGCCGTCCTACCTGCCTGGCACACCTGGCCCAGCCATAATTGCAGCAATTCGGCTCTCGGCTTTCGCCTCTACTCAGCGCTAAAAGGACCCCACTGTTTTTCACGTCACTCGTAAAATTATACAGTAAATAGCAATAGTAAAACCACATTAGGGATTAGGTAAAATAAAGACAGGAAGCCGATTGTTACTATTGTTCCAGGAAACCTAGATGTTGCTTCGTGCTATATTTATGACTTGCCTCTTTAATTTAGAAATATCTTCATCTTTTAGAATTTCCAATTCTCTGGTTTGATACAGTCCTCCATCAATTCATATACTGCGTCAAACATTGCATCACATTTTAACACTTTCTTCGAATGGCATGGATGTATTACAGTCTCTCTCTCTCTCTCTCTCTCTCTCTCTCTTTCTATACCCTCCCCCCTCTCCCCAGCAGGCTTTTCCCGCTCCCTCAAATACGTCGATTTCTCATCAACAGTCCTTGCATTCTTTCCCTTCTTCTTTTCAGTATTTCCCAGTTAAAGCTTTCCTCGCCAATGACGCAGAGAACCTCCCGTTTATGATCTTCTCACCCTAATTATATTCGACGCCGATACTTCAGTATCACATGTCAAAGGCTCCGATCCTCTTCTCTTGCGTTTATCCCACATTTCAAGATTAAATTCCGAGCATTCTATGCTAAGAACGTACATTCTCAGAATCGTTTCTCTAATTAAGGCTGAGTCTGCCATTAGTGGCCTTCGTTCGGTCAGGATTGCGCTCTTTGACTATACTACTCTGTTTCTCATGGTACTCTGGTTTTTTTGTCCCCTTCCTTTGATCATCGTGTAGATATGCTTTCAATGTAGCAGTACTTCTTCGGTCCCACATCTTTGTAGTCCTCAGTTCTGATGTTCAGTTTATCGCTAATCACATTTGTGCTACTCCTCACTATTTTCATCTTATTTTGGTTTACTCTCAGTCTGTATACAGTTTCTCACGATAGTCTGGTTTTTCTATTCCACTTGTTTTGATTCTGTTGCGTAGATAGGCTTTCAACGCAACAGAAATTTTTCGCTTCCACCCCTTTGTGGTCCTCATTTATGATGTTCAATTTATCGCTAATCACATTTGTGCTGTTCCTCACTGTTTTCATGTTTCGTTGGTTTACTCAGTCTGTACACTTTTTTCATTATGTAGTTCATTTCACTGTTGTTGTTGTTGTGGTATTCAGTCCTGAGACTGGTTTGATGCAGCTCTCCATGCTACCCTATCCTGTGCAAGCTTCTTCATCTCCCAGTATCTACTGCAACCTACATCCTTCTGAATCTGCTTAGTGTATTCATCTCTTGGTCTCCCTCTACGATTTTTACCCTCCACACTGCCCTCCAATGCTAAATTTGTGATCCCTTGATGCCTCAAAACATGTCCTACCAACCGATCCCTTCTTCTAGTCAAGTTGTGCCACAAACTTCTCTTCTCCCCAATCCTATTCAATACCTCCTCATTAGTTACGTGATCTACCCACCTTATCTTCAGCATTCTTCTGTAGCACCACATTTCGAAAGCTTCTATTCTCTTCTTGTCCAAACTAGTTATCGTCCATGTTTCACTTCCATACATGGCTACACTCCATACAAATACTTTCAGAAACGACTTTCTGACACTTAAATCTATACTCGATGTTAACAAATTCCTCTTCTTGAGAAACGCTTTCCTTGCCACTGGCAGTCTACATTTTATATCCTCTCTACTTCGACCATCATCGGTTATTTTACTCCCTAAATAGCAAAACTCCTTTACTACTTTAAGTGTCTCATTTCCTAATCTAATTCCCTCAGCATCATCCGACTTAATTTGACTACATTCCATTATCCTCGTTTTGCTTTTGTTGATGTTCATCGGATATCCTCCCTTCAAGACACTGTCCATTCCGTTCAACTGCTCTTCCAAGTCCTTTGCTGTCTCTGACAGAATTACAATGTCATCGGCGAACCTCAAAGTTTTTACTTCTTCTCCATGAAATTTAATACCTACTCCGAATTTTTCTTTTGTTTCCTTTACTGTTTGCTCAATATACAGATTGAATAACATCGGGGAGAGGCTACAACCCTGTCTTACTCCTTTCCCAACCACTGCTTCCCTTTCATGCCCCTCGACTCTTATAACTGCCATCTGGTTTCTGTTCAAACTGTAAATAGCCTTTCGCTCCCTGTATTTTACCCCTGCCACCTTCAGAATTTGAAAGAGAGTATTCCAGTTAACATTGTCAAAAGCTTTCTCTAAGTCTACAAATGCTAGAAACGTAGGTTTGCCTTTTCTTAATCTTTCTTCTAAGATAAGTCGTAAGGTCAGTATTGCCTCACGTGTTCCAACATTTCTACGGAATCCAAACTGATCTTCCCCGAGGTCGGCTTCTACCAGTTTTTCCATTCGTCTGTAAAGAATTCGTGTTAGTATTTTGCAGCTGTGACTTATTAAACTGATAGTTCGGTAATTTTCACATCTGTCAACACCTGCTTTCTTTGGGATTGGAATTATTATATTCTTCTTGAAGTCTGAGGGTATTTCGCCTGTCTCATACATCGTGCTCACCAGATGGTAGAGTTTTTTCATGACTGGCTCTCCCGAGGCCATCAGTAGTTCAAATGGAATGTTGTCTACTCCCGGGGCCTTGTTTCGACTCAGGTCTTTCAGTGCTCTATCAAACTCTTCACGCAGTATCTTATCTCCCATTTCGTCTTCATCTACATCCTCTTCCATTTCCATAATATTGTCCTCAAGTACATCGCCCTTGTATAAACCCTCTATATACTCCTTCCACCTTTCTGCCTTCCCTTCTTTGCTTAGAACTGGGTTGCCATCTGAGATCTTGATATTCATACATGTGTTTCTCTTCACTCCAAAGGTCTCTTTAATTTTCCTGTAGGCAGTATCTATCTTACCCCTAGTGAGACTGTGAGTAGCAAAGTAATCCGTGAATCGTTTCACTGATACGCTGAATTTTAATTCCACTCCCTAGTCATTCATTTGTTTCTGCCATTACTTCTTCGATATACGAGAGTGTGCTGGAAAGTAACGCCTCCGAATTTTTCGTATGAAAAACCTAAAGGCTTTTTTATTGTGTTGGCAGAAGAGCCAATACCGTGTTACAAATGGAGGCCGAAATGCACGCGTTTTAGCTCACGCAGGTTGGTGTGAGGAGGGAAGGACTATAACGACGTGAGGTCTGGAACACGACAAGGAATTAGAATTCAGAAAGCGGACGTAATTAGTTTGATACTTAACTTTACTCTATTAATGATGAACGTCGCTCTTGACGGTATACGAGTCACAATATTATCTGTTCAGAAGACATAGTAACTGAATACGGCGCCTTGCTAGGTCGTAGCAAATGACGTAGCTGAAGGCTATGCTAAACTGTCGTCTCTGCAAATGAGAGCGTCTGTAGTCAGTGAACCATCGCTAGCAAAGTCGGCTGTACAACTGGGGCGAATGCTAGGGAGTCTCTAGACTAGACCTGCCGTGTGGCGGCGCTCGGTCTGCAATCACTGATAGTGGCGACACGCGGGTCCGACGTATACTAACGGACCGCGGCCGATTTAAGGGCTACCACCTATCAAGTGTGGTGTCTGGCGGTGACACCACATTTTTAAATAAAACAGACGTTGTTAACGTTCTACATCTTTATTTTCATGTCTACATATTCGCATTGCAATGCTGATGGAGGGCGCCGAATAATAGCTCCCAATGAGGCGGTGTGTAACGTAACTATGTCAGTGTGTGAAATGTAGATGCGATATCCAAAAGTTCGTTCACATATAGGGCACCCTCTCCTTCAGCATGAAATGCCAGGTGACATGCGAGGGCTGCGACATCTGCAGCAATCCAACTGACCCACCCGATTTTCATGTTTCCAGTACTTGAAGAACACCTTAGAGAACTTCACTTTGATAGTGATCAAGCGGTACAATCAGAGGTGAGGCCGTGGCTGCGTGAACAAAGAGAAGCATTTTTCAGTGACAGTATCGAAAAACTTGTCTCTCGTTCGAAGAAATGTGATCACCGGCAGGGAGATTACGCTGAGAAATAAATAGATAGACATGAAAAATGAAGATGCGGGATGTTAATAAGTTTGTGTTATTTTAAAAGTCATAAGAGTTTTCACATAAAAAAATCGGAGGCATTACTTCTCAGCACGACCTCGTACATAATGAACAGTAGGGGTGAAAAATAATCTTCTTGTCTTCCACTCTTTCGAATTTGTGTACTTCGTTCTTAGTCTTTCATCCTATAGTACAATCTTGATTCACGTAGTTGTAGTAAATGGTTTATCTACTTCTACAATTGAAATATATTTTACTAAGACTTTCGCACTTCTTGCCTGTTTTTACATTGACGAATGATATTTCCAAGTCGACAAATCCTATGAACGTGTCCCGATTTTTATTAAATGTTGTATGCGTTACGAAGGGCTACTACAGAATTGCCTGGCTGGTGTTTTACCTTCCCTAAAACCCAAGTGATTTAACATATCCTTAGTTTTGTCGAAGTTCAACGGTTTACTGTCTCAGAAAAACAGTATGTTAGGTTCCATCTAGGTTACACTGCTCCAATAAGCTTGTCTTATGTAACTACTTTTACAATATCAACAATTATGATCCAGTGTAATAACATTAATTCTTTGGTCAGGAACAATGCGTTGTGAAAACTTACTGGAATTCAAATAATAGAAAAGAGGCTCCGATTCTGTATGATACTTTCTATGCATCTGAATATTTATGTTAGACTGTAACTTCTCTCATTACTATTGCTATTGGAACGATACCAATGATGAATGCTCGCTGCTTTTCGTACGTTATTTTCCAGTCGCCCAGAAAGTGATGCACCACTTTCTTTCTCATCCAAAAACAGTGGTACAAATGCGCAACATTAGGTATGCATCATGGTGCACGCACAAACTTTCTCTTTCGTCAAACAAATAGCGTGGCTGCAGTAGTGTTTCAGAATGACTTCTGTAAGTGATGTACTTTACAAACAGCGTGTCGTCGTTCGGCTTCTCGATGTGGGGTACATTCACAAACGTTTGTGTGCAGTTTATGGAGCGTCTGTAGTCGTCAGAGGTTCTGTTAGTCGCTGGGCAGAGAACATGGGCCATCAGAAAGCGATTCGGCGGAGCTCCGTGATTTGCAGTGAGCTGATATACCGTCCAAGGCTGTCACAACTCACAAGATGCAGCTTACTGCTGCGCTCAATCGAACTCCAAGAGGCATCCGTTCACTTTTAGGGTTATTCTCACGAGAATCGATAGCAAAGTGACACAAACAATAGTTGCAACAGTTCAGGTATAAACATCTCAAGCAGAAGCGTCCAATGATAGGGTTGTTCTCATCAGAATCGATAGCAAACTAACACCGACAACAATAGTTCGGGTATACTTAACGACGTCGGAAACTGAAGATAAGAGTAAGAAAGTACATGAGGATACTGAACGGGTAATTCAGAAAGTAAAGGGAAATGAAAATGTAAAAGTCATGGGGGATTCGAATGCGATTGTAGCGGATGGAGTACAAGAAAGTGCTACGGGAGATTACGTATTTGATGGTAGGGATGAGAGAGAAGAAACAATAATTGAGTTCTGCAATAAATTTCAGATGGTGAAAGCGAATACTCTGTTCAAGAATCACAAGAGGAGAGGGTATGCTTGGAAAAGTCCGGGAGATAGTGAAAGATTTCAGTTAGATTACATCATGGGCTAGGCAGAGATTCTGAAATCAGATATGAGATTGTGGGACGTACGCAGCAGCAGATATAGACTGAGGCCACAATTTGGTAACGATGAAGAGTAGGTCTAAATTGAAGAGAATAATCAGGGAGGATCAGTGCGAATGCGCAAAGAAATGTGATACTTAAGTACTAAGGGATGAAGAGATACTTTCGACATTCTGTAGGCTATACGTACTGCAATAACGCATAGCTCAGTAGGCAGTTCAATTGAAGAGGAATTGCCATGTCTAAAAAGGGAAATCCCTGACGTTTGAGAGGAAAGCGTAGGTACAAGGAAGGTAACTGCAAATAAACCTGAGGAACAGAAGAAATCCTTCAGTTGATCGATGAAAGAAGGAAACACAAAAATATCCAGAGAAATTTAGAAATACGGAAATATCACCGTCTTAGAAATGAAACAAATAGAAAGTGCAGGGTAACTAAGACGAAATGGATACATGAAAAATGCGGATAAATCGAAAAAGTAATGATTGTCGGAAGGAGTGACTCAGCATACAGAAAAATCAAAATTGCCTTCGGTGATATTGAAAGCAAGAGTGGTGACATTAAGAGCGAAAGTTAAGCAGAAGTACAAGCCCTGTTGAATGGAATCAGCATTGCAATGAGTACAGAACGTGGACTAAAAGTACATCGAACAAAGACGAAAGCAATGACAAGTAGCAGCAAAGAGAACAGCAAGACATTTTACGTCAGAATTGGGGATCACCTAGTAGATGAAGTTAAGTAATTCAGCTACCTATACAACAAAATAACCCATGACGGATGGAGCAAGGATGACATATAAAGCCGACAGGCACTGAAAAAATGGCATTCCTGGCCCCTTTTGGACGTTTGTGTGATCATGGGTCCTTTCAGAGAGAAAAATAGGCAAGCAGGCGGAGAGTTCTCCTGTGCGTAAACCAGATTTAGAAGACGTGGTTCTAAAGGATATTGAGAGCAATCCTAGTAAATACACCAGCCAAGTGGCTCGTCAACATAGTGAGGACCGAATTACGATTGTGTATATCCTGCGTGACAACCGCTACTGTCACTGTCACCTGCAACGAATTCAAGGCTTATCGGCATCGGATTTTCCTCTACGGGACGATCGTGTCGATGGATTTTGCGCCAGAACATCACAATTATGGAATTTCTGTCATCAGTTCACTTTACCGACAAAGAAACCTTCAGCGCAACTGGCACCACCAATCTGCATAATCGTCATCTATGGGCTACAGGCAATCCTCGGAGAATGGTTAAGGCGTCTCATCAGCATCGGTTGAGCCACAGCATGCGGGTAGAGGTACTGGTGACTACGTACCTGGACCGGTTATTATTCCACAATGCCTCAACGGAGGAACGTATCTGGACTGCCGAGTAAGCTACCTGGGCTACTTGAGAATGTGCCTCTGGCAATGCGACAATGCGTTTCTGCATGACGAAACACCACCTCACTTCCGCATTACAGTTCGACGACTCCTCAACAACGTCTTTCCCGAACTTTGGATAGGACGCGGAGGCCCTGTACATGTCTTGCTACATCACAGCACTTCAGCCCTCTGGATTTTTACCTCTGGAGGCATCTGAGAAGCGTCTTGTATTCTGAACCAGTTTCTAATGTGCTTACTCTTCAACAGCGTATTTATGAAGCATGTGACGCTAAGCGGAGGGATGCCGGAAGGTGCGACGGAGTGCAGCAATCCATGATGCGACGTTAGAACGCCGGCATTGTATCCCATGGAGCCCACTCTAAACACCTGTTGTGATGTAGATGCGCTGCAGTCCTGTACTGTGTTCCGGAACGATTTGTTGTCGTTTCAGGCACGCTACCTATTTTCGGAAACATGTTCGTTGGAGCTTTTTAACTCCATTTCCAATTAGGAATCCGTCCCTGCACTTTGTCGGATTTATTGAAGTTCACGCTGTGCTAAGTCATATTTCAATGGACAGAAACTTTAGAACTCAGTAAAATTACCGCAATATTTGTACATGTTATTTGGATGCTATTAAAGTTTAAATGTTCATTTATTTCGATATAATAATGGTTCAAATGGCTCTGAGCGCTATGGGACTCAACTGCTGAGGTCATTAGTCCCCTAGAACTTAGAACTAGTTAAACCTAACTAACCTAAGGACATCACAAACATCCATGCCCGAGGCAGGATTCGAACCTGCGACCGTAGCGGTCTTGCGGTTCCAGACTGCAGCGCCTTTAACCGCACGGCTCGATATAATAATACAGAGTCTAGTCTAATGGTAGTTTTCCCGTAACAAAATTGGGGAAAACTTTTTTCAGCTGTTCTATATATACTGTGGAGTACT
This sequence comes from Schistocerca cancellata, assembly GCF_023864275.1. NCBI lineage: Eukaryota > Metazoa > Arthropoda > Insecta > Orthoptera > Acrididae > Schistocerca > Schistocerca cancellata. The sequence continues at coordinate 145,409,385 of NC_064628.1, read as the reverse complement.
GAACAAGAATTTCACGTTTGGTGCCTTGTAGTACGTTGAAGGGCGCCTAGCTTTAGAAATATCGAAAACTAGAAAAAGTGTGAAAATTTTCATATTTTTTGCATTTTTCGCTGTGGAGACGGCCTCTTACGAGGCAGCAAACATGAAATTCGGTTTCAGTTAGGCCCCAAAACTACAAATACGAGAATAGCTGAGAAAAGAACTGACACAATTCTGTTACGATAACGGCCATTCTGAACACTAGTTATTATGCAGACACAATTATTATGCATACAGATTTATTATTCATACAGAATTATTATGCATATGGAACTTATTAAGTTTACATGAATAAATAAATGTACTTCGGGTCACGTTGCGCCCAACGGCGGGTGGATTACCGACGTGCTCTTCACTATGTTCTGTGACTTCCTCTCACAACAAATGCAAAAAATTATAATTAGAAATACACAACACAGGTGTTTAGACATTCAATCAGATATTTAGATTTATGAATACCTAGATTTTGTGAGTGAATCGTTTTCAGCTGTATATGAACCTTTATTTAGATGAACGTCTATAAATACTTGTTCATAGAGAGATAGAAGCGGTTTACTTCCCAAATATGGATTACTCCATCTGCGGTTGCCAACATCATAAAACCCTTTGTATTTTATGAATATATTTTTTAATGTCTAGAGTGCATACAAGTCAGTGCAAAGTGTATTGTTTCGATAAGCTGGTCCATGGAAAGTGGTAATCTTGACCTGAGTGTTGGTCATGTGACCGAGCTTCGGAGTATGCAGACAGCAGGATCTAGTGGTCTGTTGTCGGTGTGATCTTGCTTGGTCGGTAATTTTGATAAGATAAGGAGGTCGTCCACCCACGAATGTTAAACTTATGCTGTTTAGTTGTATTACGGCGATTTCTGGTGGTCGCAATTGGAAAATATAATAACATGCGAGAGAGTATGAGACCTGATAGCAGTGTCCAACTTTACCTTTTAATGGATATTAGTACAACTTTTGCGAGCACTGTAAATTATTGAAACTATGATATACAGACCACCAACTGTGAAATTAGTTAGCGTTCGGAACGTTCGTCCGTCTCTCTGCTTGCTTTGCTCTTCTCTGTCGAACGATTCATTTACGTATTTGCTGTATATCCATTAGAAATGTATAGTCATCTTTTCGTACGTGTTTCTTATCCTTTGCTTGTAATAAATTTACAAATTGAATGTAAACCAGTATTAGGCTACATCAATAGCCTCATTTCATTTTGTTAACCAATCTGATTTTTAAACGTGTTTGAAAACCTCTGTTTAACTGCATAAGTCTTCACTATTTACTGTACTAAACAGCGCAAATGTTCAACTGTTATTTCGGACATGAGGCAGCAGTACAGAAAGGACACTTGGATGGCGTAGAGCCACAATTGTTGTAGTTGTGCGCTTGCCGAATCACAGCATAATGCTACTGTTAGGGTCTCAGTGAACACGCAACTGGTTTGCCAGTCCGAGAAGTAGCCTACAGGACTCAAATTGTCCGGAAGCACGGTTTATAAACATTTGTTCACAAGACTTCCATTACCTTTAACCCTACCCTCCATTCCCTTGGGAAGTTATTTGTTAGTGTCCTGCCATTGCTACAAAGTAATTTTACAAATGTTCCGTTACAACGTGCGTAAAAATCAATAAAATATTTTTTGTGTTACTTTAGGGAAAAAGATTTCCCTTTGAAACACATAGATTCACAAACATGATTTAGTTTTCCTGCTTAGTTATGATGAGTAGTGCTTTTAGAAATCTGTAATTCTATAAATTAACGTTTCTGAAGTGAGAGCGCAAACTACCATACACGAACAACTTCATCCGATTTACAGAAATCGAAATAGTAAGTCTGATTCTATAAAATAATGACTTACGAACTTCTTTGCAACTTGATTACAATTATTGAACATTCTGTTGGTACGCAAAGGTACAATTTGATGGGTATTATATTGTAGGGATGCTTTCTCCAAACTTTTTCATGGTCTTATGGTGTACTTCTGTTGTAAATTCTTTGGGACACGGCATTAACTTATATCACAGATTTGTCTTTGCTAAATCCTGAGGAACTCACTGGCTGTAGATTCTTAGTTACAACTGTGTTAAATTAAATGAAAAACTATACATGATTATTTATAGTAACACAGTATTAAACATAAAATTTTCATTACATTTGCTTGAAGAAAAAAATGAACTCACTTTGAACCGTTGAAGTTAGTGGTTATATTCCTGGTTTTCATAATAGAGCATATACTTTGATTCCTGGGAAAGACCCATCCATTAGATCTTGCTGGTTGTTTCCCATCATCCTGAGGAGACCAGCGTAGTTTTCTTCTCTCTGGATGGTTCGTTTACTTCCATCCACTTTATGAAGTACAAAGAATTCTCATCGTAAGTGAAAAGTGGTATTCCTCATACAGCATCAATTTGACTTCGAAGTTTATATTTAAATATACACTGCCAGCAGTTACTAGGATTCAAGACTATCCTGAAAAGGGAAATGAACAAAGATTTTCAGTATATTTTGAAACTGATGGGTTTTATATCGTTACTTTTCATGAACACAGAGAAATTCGCATGACCTCATCTCACTGCCAATGAAAAGCATTTATTTGTTTACTGCTTGTGTTGTTATACGTAGTTTCCTATCATCATCAAGTTCTAGTTAGTGACATACAGACTTATCTATAGGGATTGTTGTATTTCTTATTACATGTACAATATCAGTGCGCTGCATTACGGAAATTTCTCAGGCCGTCTGCAGATTACAACACTCGTATAGCGTCCATTATCTGGAGACGATTTTGCTGCGACCGATTCTGCATTTTTTACGTTTATTCTAAATCTTTATTCCGGAGATTCAATTATAATTTTTCCTTGTTGTACGCTATTCAGATGTTTTCGGTTACTAGGAGATATCAGGTAATTTTACTGCAATGTTGCTTGACTTCCTGCTAAATATGTTACACCATCGATTCTAAATAGGCACAGCCACTCACTTGTAAGCATGAATTAAGATGCAGATTAATAGTAAACAATTTAGTCGAGAAGTATTTTTTAACTCGCCACGTTCTAATAACGTTACTCGTTTCGTTTGTCGCCGCCACAGATTTACTGAAGGAGAGTTCAATTTTCGACCCTGGCTCTTACAAAGTCACTGTTGTCTTACCCACGATCTACTGTTTTCTGCTATTATCGATTCAAAAGTGCGCCCTTAGAGGGTGCACACCAATGTGAATCTGTCATAGTACTCAAGCAGAACGACATCCAGTGCTCGTCAGCTCTTTAGAATAATGTTACTGCGGTATTGGCATACTTACAGAAACATTTAAAACACATAATTTATCACACAGAACAGTGCCCTATCTGAGTGAATCTGCTGTGTTGAGTCTAAACTAAAATGGAGTGAAAGGCAATCACCACCTAGTACACATAAATTCAGGAGTTGGACGAAAATATGGGAACACTGTGAGATCGCATGCTTGAAAATAAGTGGATATGCTAGCCAAACTACAAAATGTGCTGTTGTATCCAACCAGATAGCAACTATGCATTATCCTAAACACGTCGCAAGTGTCACACGTGGTCAGAACAGTGTTTTATTTAGTGATGAGTGAATTAATCAGAGCTACGTTCATTGGAATATGTTCAGAATGTTGGTGCTCGTTGATACTCATCTGGTGGGTGCTTTCGTAACCAAGGGAGCCGAAATATTTTGTGTTTCAAGAGGCAACTGATAGAGGATTTGCGCTGCTTACAGAGAGAGCCGCATATGATCTTCCGTTAGGTCACAACGCGAACAAAAGTTTGTGTTGTGATCGTGACTGATGGCCATTGAAGAGGACTGCGAGGAAATATAATACGACAGTTGCAATGGCACTGCAGAATTGAACTGCAAGGCAAGCTGGAATTCCAAAACCACAAATCAGTGATGCAAGTATCCGGAGCAGGAAAACGTGGCAACGAAGCCTTATCCTGGGGTTTGTAGCATTGAAAAAATGTAGTGTAGTCGCATGAGCATTGATTCGTGACTGTTTCCTTTTTCTGGCCGAGTTTAGGTCCAACGAGTGAACATGGCGTGGGTTCGGTGGTAACTTGGGCACCCTTATCGTGGTACCCCATGGGCACCAGGGCTGCTCTGCAAGGTTGCATTACTGCAAAGGATTATGTGACCTCTTTGGTTGATCAGTCCTATCCCATGGTACAATATTTGCCCCCCAGTGGCGATGCTGTGTTCCAAGACGCCGGGACCTTTATTCACAAAGATCGCAGCGCGAGGACGAATTGTCGCATTCACCCTGACCATTACAGTCGCCAGATCTCATTATTTTTGAACGTTCGCCGTCCGCTTAGGAAAGAATGTTGCATGATCGCTATCTACCTCTATCATCGACACCTAAACATCACACTATTTTGGAATAAGAATAAGATTCGCTTGAAAACCACTTAAAGACCTGTATTTACCCATACGAGACGACTGGAAGTAGCTCTGAATACCATCGTACCATCGGTTTCCTTTACCGTAATTGGCTTGGTAATATTTTGTGTTTTTGGTGTAACGATATTTTTCTCCAACCTCTGTATGTTCATGTCTACAGTATGCAGTACAACGAATTGGCGCATAAAATGAAATCACAACTTCAAGACAAACTGTTCCAAGTAGTGGAATTTAAAATCTTCACAGAACTGACAAGATTGTAAGTTGTCATACAATAACCCACATGTATGTGATCTCAGGCTTTCCCGGCGAATTTGCTGTATCCAAGGTTCTCGGGCGTAATTTCAGACTGCACTCTATGGAACATCATGCTAAAATAGAGAAGACGGGGAGGAGGGGGGTGGTGGCAATATGTTGAACAAAAAAGCAGAATTAAATAGAATAAGGTTTTTACAGCCCTTTGCTTGATTTGATGAAATTGAAGCAATAAACTAGGTCATCCATATGTTACTGATGGCATCAGTGTAGGTGGCACGTTGCCACCAGAATGTTATAAGGCGGTATCCAGGCAGCGCAATCGACGTGAACTCTGATGAGGAACCGGAACCGATTTTCTGAGCTGCAGCGACGTCCATTTATCAAACGCTGTCACAGCTGCGACCCGTCGGTTTCCCCGGCTTTTTCTGCACAGTTTGTCTTCCGCTTACAGCGACTGCACCTTCCTTTCCAGACCTCCATTTTCGTTGCTTCTATGAAATTTTCTGAAACTTAAAGCCCACTGCTGTAAAGGGGAATCTCTTCCCACAGGTGTATGTCTATCGAGATATACTTCTTTGCATCAAGAAATTCAGAAACTTTGTGCGTAGTACGCTATACAGAGTGACCGAAAAGGCCCATTATTTGCCTGTATATTACATAGATGTTGCACTGTTGTGTCTTATTATTTCAAGTGCTGATGTTGTTGTGGTCTTCAGTCAAGAGACTGGTTTGATGCAGCTCTCCATGCTACTCTATCCTGTGCAAGCTTCTTCATCTCCCAGTACATACTGCAACCTATATCCTTCTGAATCTGTTTAGTGTATTCATCTCTTGACCTCCCTCTATAGTTTTTACACTCCACGCTGCCCTTCAGTACTAAATTGATGATCCCTTGACGCCTCAGAACATATCCTACCAACTGATCCATTCATATGGTCAAAGTGTGCTACAAACTTCTCTTCTCTCTAATTCTATTCAATACTTCCTCATTAGTTACGTGATATAACCATCTAATCGTCAGCATTCTTCTGTAGCATCACATTTCGAAAGCTCATATTCTCTTCTTGTCCAAACTATTTATCGTCCATGTTTCACTTCCATACATGGCTACACTCCATACAAATACTTTCGGAAAAAGACTTCCTGACACTTAAATCTATACTCGATGTTAACAAATTTCTCTTCTTCAGAAACGCTTTCCTTGCCATTGCCAGTCTACGTTTGATATTCTCTCTACTTCGACCATCATCAGTTATTTTGCTCCCCAAATAGCAAAACTCATTTACTACTTCAAGCGTCTCATTTCCTAATCTATTATTTTCAGCAACACCCGATTTAATTCGACTACATTCCATTATCCTCGTTTTGCTTTTGTTGATGCTGATGTTGATGCTGATATACCTCTAAATAATGGCTAAATAATGATAGAGCGCATCGTGATGAGCACATGGACTCAGGAAGTACCCTATACAGGAAAGTCGATCAGAGAGATTCAACATAATTTCGCTGTAGGGTTTCAGACACGTTAGAAAATATTTTACAGTGGGAGAAACAGCTTTCTGTAGCTAGTTGTATAAAAGATAAGCCCCGCTTAGAATGACGCCAAACATGACTGGAAACGTGTAGAGCCTTTAGACACTGTCGAGTGTTCACCAAAAGCGTGCATTCAAAAGCAGTCACAGGACTTGTGTGTTGCGTACTCGATATTACAAAAATACATGGCGGATGGTTTGAACTTAAAGGCATTGAAAGAGTCGTTTGTAAACGAAATGAGTGATAATGACATGCAAAATTATAAGGCTAGTGAGCGAATGCTCAATGTGTTTACAATTCTCTCATCAATTGTCTTCCTCAGTCGAGTATATATATCACGACGCAGAAACGAGAAAAATTTATTTTTGGAATAAAGGACTTGAACACATGACGTGTTATGATCTGGGTTGAAATGTCTGCAACCGACTTGGTAGGTTCATGTTTCTTTGGTGATGCTGTGAATCTCATTGCGTTCCTCACAATGTTACATGATGGATTTCTCCCGCATCTACTAGATAGGGGACTACTCCGTGGTGTACGGTTCCAGAGGGATGGAACATAATTCCATAATTCTATTGCCATTAGATACTCTGTGAGGTATTTCCTGATAAGTGGATTGGACATTACACTGTCCGCATGCCTGGACAATTGTAGTGGTTAAGCCGAAGTAATGATCTGTCACCTTGTGGCAATGCATTTTGCGCATTTATCAAACATAAGGATGTGTCACGCATTACGAGACAGATGATGAACTTAAGGATGCTGTTGACATGAATTTACTGCCATCACATAGTACATGGAGGTACCGCCCTGTGTATACTCGAATTGAAAAATGCCATTGTCTGCGCCCACGGATGCGACGACCCGCTTTAATAGGTTAGGTCTACATCGTACGCAAGAATCGTAGGCTGTGTGGAAGGCAATGGGCGGCGTTTTCGGTTAGAGGGTCTCGGAAAAGTACAAAAAGGGCTTGAAAGGGTGCGGGATGAACACAAGAAGAGGGTAGACATAGCAAGAAGCAGTATTGCAGTTTTAAACTGTGGTAGCTATATTCGAAAAGAAAAATAGAGCTGAAGACTTAATAGAAACCACTGAAGCATATATCGTTATAGGTAGTCAATGCTGACTAAATCCAGAAATAAGTTCAGCCGAAATATCTGCTAAGAACTTAACAGTTTTAAGAAAGGATAGAGTAAGCACGGTTGGTGCCGTCCTAGTTGCTGTAGTGTATCTTGTAGCGAAGTTGATGTAGAGAGTTCCTGTGTGTTGGTATGGGTAGAAGGCTGACAACTGAAATAAATTAATAATTTGTTACTTTTACAGGCCCGTAGAATCAAATGACACAGTTGCTGAACAATTCAAAGAAAAGTTTAGTTTCATCACAAATAGGTACCCCACTCATATAATTATAGTTGGTGGCGGCTTATATCTACCCTCGATCTGTTGACGAAAATACACATTCAAAACCGATGGTAGGTACAAAAAATTGCTAGAGACTGTACTAAATGGATTCTCTGAAAATTACTTTGAGCACTTAGAACAGGAGATCAATCGAAGTATAAATGGTTTCGGTAGTATACCTCACTTCTCAGCAACAAATAATTATGCGCAAAATGGGAGCATTATAAAGATAAAGGGATTAGGGATCACAAGATCTTTGTATACAGACTGATCATCGCAGCATCCAAATCCAACTGTGTATTTAAATATGCATGTAAAAATTCGCCTGACACCTTCCTAAAAGATAGCGTCCAATCCTTCCCAACTATGTAAGTGTAGAAGAGATGTGGCTTGAATTCAGAGAAATAATACCTGAGGCAATGGAGAGATTTATACGAAATAAATTATTAAAAAAGATTTTGCGGGTTCCCCATTGTACACAAAGCAGGTCATAACACCGTTGAAGAAGCAACGATAAAAGCACGTCAAATGTAAAAGAACCAAAATCCCGAAGACGTTTTACAAAAGGTCGAAACTTAGCGTGGACTCCAGTGTTACAAGCTTTTTATAGGTTACACAATGAAACTTCTGTCTTGAAATCTGACAGAATATCCAAATGCCGTATGTAAATTAAATCAGCGGAGGCACATCCAATACCTTCGCTGTCCGATGCCAATGGTAAAATAACCGATAACAGCGCCAGTAAAGCGGAGATATTAAACACAGTTTTCAGAAATCACTTTACCTCAGAAGAAGAAGTAAATATTCCAGAATTCGATTCGATCGACTGCCAACCTGAGTAACTTGCAAGTAGATTTCTAGAGTGTCACGAAGCAACTTAAAACAGTTAAAAAAGCAAGTCTTCCGGTCCAGGTATCATACCAGTAACGTTCCTTTCATACTTACCAGTCAAATACAGTCGTTCATGTGACGAAAGATCCGTACCAAAGACATGAAAGCTGCATAGGTCACACCAGTTGTAAAGAAGGAAAACAGGACCAACCCCGCGTGGAACATACACAGGGTGACAGTTACTGAACTATATGAAGAAAACGTGAATTAGTTCTAAACTACGGCGAGCACACACTTTATTCAACATGTAAACATCACTATGGATACTGGTATTTAGGTTATGACATGTTCAATATGCCTGCCATCATTGGCGATGAAGTGACGCAGACGAATAGCGAAACTCTGCATGACTCGCTAAGTGTCGGAGCATCGATGCTGTCGATGACCTTCTGAATGGCTGTTTTCTGCTCAGCAATGATTTTGGTGTTATTGCTGTACACCTTGTCTTTAATATCGCCCCAGAAAAAGGAGTCGCATATATTCAGACCTGGAGAATATGGCCGCCAATCGAGGCCCATGCCAGTGGCCTCTGGGTACCCCAGAGCCAGAGTGTGGACCCCAAATCGCTACTCCAGGACATCACTCACCTGGGGTGGAGATCAGTGTTGCATGAACCACATCTTGTCGAAGTCAGGGTCACTTTGGATAATGGGGATGAAATCATCTTCAAACCGTTGAAGTACCGTTCGGTAGTCACTCTGCCATCAAGGAATATTACACAGATTATTCCGTGACTATATATTGCTCACCACACACTCACCTGATGAGGGCAAAGAGATTTATCGATCGCAAAATGCGGGTTTTCAGTCCCCCAAATGCACTAATTTTGCTCTTTGACGTACCCACCCGAATGAAAGTTGGCTTCTTAGCTAAACCAAACCGTGCAGGCAAATACTAATTCCCATTCTGCCCCGAGAAAAACCATGCAGTTTGAACATCCTAACGCAAAGCGTTCAGAAGTTACAAAGTTTTTATGTCAATATAGTTCAATAATGATCATCCTGTACTATGTTTGAAATCATCAATTTCCTGGAGAGTAGCAGTCACTGACACACACTGTCAGCACCGATTAAGAAAATATTGTCGTTGTGAAACACAATTAGCTCTTTATTCTCACGAAGTATAATGAGCGCTATCCACAGAGGATCTCAAATTTATTCAGTATTTCTGGTTTGAACAGTTCTCGGGCATCCGACCGGGTAGCGTCGTAATTTCTCTACAATATTTTGGCAGACGCACACGCTGCCATCTTCAGGTGGTTCCTGACGAATTCTGTGCTGTTCCTCTCGGCACCCTAAATATACTAGCCGTTACCCCCTCCACCGTTTCTCTCTTGGTGTTTTCGGTGCGGCCAGCGCGGTGGATACTGGAGGTGGTGGGGGAAGCGGCGCCTGGGTCTGAACTGGGGTCTGCAGTCTCCCTGCTGCCGCCGTCGGGGCGGTCCTCGATCCCTGGGGCCACATCTTTCTCTCCAGGCTGAGTGCAGGGTTCTAAGCCTGACTAATTTGAAGGCCGCTATCTTTATTAATTATTAGACCGTCTAGTAGTCGGATTGCGATGTTCTCTTTAGTAACGCGGTCCCAGAAGTAGGAGTATTGACATAGTATTTTTGTTTTTTCATATTCCATACTATGGTCAGTCTTTATAAAGTGGATAGCCACGGCTGATTTAGTGGCTTGGCGTAATTCGGTATGGCGCTTGTGTTGGCGGCGCCTCCCTTCTACAGTGCGGACTGTCTCCCCAATGTATGATTTTCCGCACTGACAGGGAATTTGATATACGCCTGGTATTCGAAGGCCTAGGTCATCTTTCACTGAACCCAGTAGAGTCAAGGTTTTTGCAGGTGGTCAGAATACACATTTCACATCGTGTTTCCCTAGGATTCTACCGATTTTTCTTGAGGTGTTTCATACAAACGGAATGCACGCCAATGACTTGTATTCTTCTGTTTCTTCGTCTTGTTCTCTTGGCGCTGTCTGTCTCAGTGCGTGTCTTATGCTTCTGGTTGTACCCACTTTTCCGAAATGTTGCCTCCAGGTGCTGTAGTTCTGCTGGAATTCTCTCCTGATCGCAGATCGATCGTGCCCTGTGAACAAGTGTGCGGAGAACGCCTTCACGCTGGGAGTTGTGGTGCCAACTGAAGGCATTTAGGTACAAATCGGTGTGTGTAGGTTTTCTGTATACACTGTGTCCCAGCTTGGCGTCAGGTTTCCGTTTCACCAGGACGTCAAGAAACGGTGTGGCACCATCCTGCTCCACCTCCATCGTATACTGTATGTTGGAGTGCAGCGAGTTGAGGTGTTCGAGAAATTCATTTAAGCTGTCCCGTCCATGTGGCGAAACAACGAACGTGTCATCAACGTAGCGGAAGAAACAAGTTGGCTTTTTTTTTTGGCTTGTTGTAGTGCCTTCTCCTCAAAATTCACCATAAAAAAGTTGGCTACAACCGATGAAAGCGGGCATCCCATGGCGACGCCATCTGTCTGTTCATAATAATTTCCGTCGAACTGGAAGTATGTTGAGGTGAGCGCGAACTCGAAGAGCCTTGTTAGGTTTTTGTCGAATTTCTTGATTATCAGATCGATGGAGACTTTCTGAGGTACCCTAGTGAAGAGGGACACTACGTCGAAGCTCACTAACAAGTCGCTATCCTGGAGCCGAAGTTCTTGTATACGTTGCACAAAGTGCATGGAATTGCCGATGTGGTGTTCGTATTTTCATACAAAGGGACTAAGGAGGCCCGTCAGGTGTTGGGTCAGTTCATGGGTTGCTGCTCCTATGTTGCTGACTATTAGACGCCTAGGTGTCCCATCGTTGTGGACCTTTGGTAGCCCATACAGTCGTGGCGGTGCAGTCGCTCGTGGTCGAAGTTTCTTGGTAGATTTTACATCAGAGGTACTGCGAAGACGTTCAACGGTTCTTCTTTGAAGGCGACTTGTCGGGTCTCCTTCTATCTTTCTGTACGCTGCGTCATCGATAAGTTCGTACATTTTTTCTCTTATACGAGGGCGGTTCAGAAAGTAACCTCCGATCGGTCACAGTGCGGGTTGTGGGGGGAGTAGCGACGCCATCTGTGCGTTCACACACTCAACAGGTCAGTCGGCATCAAGCCGTGGTCGAGTGAACGTCGTACCTGCGCTAGTTTAGTTTTTGTGGCAGTTTGAAATGTGTGCTGCAATAGAAAACCCCGCGAAATGTGAAGTGCGTGCTGTCATAAGGTTTTTTACAGCCAAAGGATATTCTGCAGCAGCTAGTCATCGTGAGCTTTGTGCCGTGTACGGACCAAGAGTTATGAGTGAAGGAGTTGTCCGTGAATGGGTACGTTTATTTAAAAGTGGACGAGAAAATGTTCATGATGAAGAGAGGAGTGGTAGACCATAATTGGTGACTGACGAACTCGTTCAGACAGTTGATGCAAAAGTTCGTGAAAATCGACGTTTCTCAATGTCGGAGTTGTCTACTGGTTTTCCACAGATTTCTAAGACTCTCTTGTACGAGATAGTGACAGCAAGATTGGGTTACGGTAAGTTCTGTGCACGATGGGTGCCCAAAATTCTTACCGACCACCACAAAACTCAAAGAATGGCCTCTGCATTAGACTTTCTGTCACGTTATGAGGACGAAGGAGAACCATTGTTAAACAGAATCGTGACCGGTGACGAAACCTGGATTAAGTACGTGAACCCTGAGACAAAAGAACAATCAAAGATGTGGGCACATTCAAATTCGCCTACCAAACCAAGAAAAGCCTCGCAAGATTTTTCTGCCAGAAAACTGATGGCAACGGTGTTTTGGGATGCCAAAGGGGTGTTGTTGGTTGAATTCATGGAACGTGGTACGACCATTAATCAAGACGTGAACTGTGAAACAATAAAAAAGTTACGACGGGCTATACAGAACAAACGCCGTGGTATGCTGACTTCCGGTATCGTTTTTTTGCACGATAACGCCCGTCCTCACTCTGCTCGCAGAACAACGGCCCTTCTTGAGTCCTTCAAGTGGGACGTTATCAACCATCCACCTTACAGCCCAGACCTGGCGCCAAGTGATTATCACCTCTTCATGCATTTGAAGAAATGGCTCGGGTCAGAGCGGTTTGATGACGACGAAGAGCTCAAAGATGCGGTCACAGGCTGGCTCCAGGCACAAGCGGGTGATTTTTATGCAGAAGGAATTTCAAAGCTTGTGAAGAGATACGATAAGTGCCTCAATCGCTATGGAGACTATGTAGAAAAATAGTGCAAAGATGTAGTTGTAAGATGTATATATTAAAATATTTTTATTTAACTTGGTGTATTTTTTTAAATCAACCGGAGGTTAATTTCTGAACGGCCCTCGTATTATGAGTGCAGGAGCAGTACTGTAGCATTCCCTTTGTCAGCAGGCAATACCATCACCTCAGGATCGCTGCGTAACTAGCGGATGGCCGCTCTCTCCTCCTTCGAGATGTTCTGTTTCAGTGGTGCGGCACTGGTGAGCGCACGGCACCTTTCACGACGTATTCCTTCTGCTTCATTGGCTGGCAGAGTGTAGGTGGCCTGCTCCACGCTGCTTATAACGTCTAAGATCGGTAGAGATGTCGGGGTCGGGGCGAAGTTGAGTCCGTTCTCGAGCACCGACATTTCTGCGTCACTGATCGTTCTTCCTGTAAGGTTGATGACAGTACGCTTAGGTGGTTCTTGCGTAGTCTTCTGTCGTGCTACGAGTTGATCAAAATGTCTGCTTACTCGTAGCCTTTCTTCGTACGCCGTCTGCTTGTGTTCAGGTGGCAGCGTCAGCCCATTCCCATGATATTTATTTATTTATTTATTTACTTAACCTGATCAGATTAGGGCCATCAGGCCCTCTCTTACATCGGACCAGTGTTCTACACATGCAGCATTTCACACATCAGAGTTACATCATGACAATACTTTAAATAAGAAAATTAGATTACTCTAGTCACAATATGAATAAAGAATAATGACTAAGACCTAATAATGTAAGTACTGGCAGTATTTTTACGACAGGTGCTATACATACGAATTATGATAAAAGTAATAATAGTAACAGTAAAAAATAAATAAATAATAATGATAAACATGAGAAAAATTGGCAATAGTAATGAAGATTTGTGCAGATGTACATTAATATCTTGGTGTGTAAAGTAGATGTTTACTAGTATAGCGAGTTTTGAGGGAGGGTTACTTAAGGAGGGGGAAAGAGGGAAGTAATGAGGTGAAGTGCATTTGTGTACAAAGGAAAGCATTACTGTTGCTTAAGTAGATACGTCATTAACTGTTTTTTGAAGCAGGACGTGTTTTTAAGTTCTCTAACATACCGAGGGAGGTTATTCCAGAGTCGGGTTCCCGCTACTGTAAAGGACTTGGAGAAGGCGACTGAGCGATGCAGTGGAACAGAGAGGATTTTATTATGATGGGGACGTGTGTTTCTGTCATGTTGTTCAGACATAAGCGTTAAGGACGAGGAGGGATATGAGGGACAGTGTACATTTATAAGGCAGTAGATGAGACAGAGTGTATGGAAATCTCTGCGTTTGTCTGCACGCAGCCAGGACAATTTTGCATATGCTGGTGAAATGTGATCAAAAAGTCGAATGTCACAGATATATCGGACACAGGCGTTCATGACCGGTTCCAGACGTCGCAAGTTTTCCTGAGAGAGGCCTTGTAGGATAATATCGCTGTAATCAATGATTGGGAATATAAGCGTTTGTACTAATTTCTTTTTCAGATCGAAAGGGAAGAGTTTTTTATATTTTTGTAGGAGATGAAGGCATGCTGATGCTTTTTTGCACACTGCAGTTACGTGCTCTGTCCAATTTAGATTTTCATCTATTATTACTCCCATGGGAGATAGAACTGAAGATATCCTGAGATGGACATCCAGCAGCTTTTTCTAAGTGTCATCCAGGCAGCGGCGAGTATAATGAATTCTCTCTCTTTCCAGCGCTACGCTGGCTCCTCTCATGATCCGCCTGGTCGCTGCAGTCCTTATGTGGTGAGTTATCTTGGTGGAAGGCGGCACGACAGTACAGTCTTGGTATCTCAGCAGGAACGCAAGTGAGCACAGCAGTCTCTCCTTCTTGTTCCGCAGCTTGTCCAGCATCTTCGTCTGTTGAAGCATTTCCTCCCCGTTGATGAACTTGATATGCGGTCTGAAGTTTTCCCGGCGTACTTCCATCTTGAACAGTTCTCGGGTATCCGACTGGGTAGCGTCGTAATTTCTCCACAATATTTCGGCAGACATAGAAGCTGCCAGCTTCAGGTGGTTCCTGACGAATGCTATGCTGTTCCTCTCGGAAACCTATATATACTAGCCGTTACCCCCCTCCACCGTTCCTCTCCTGGTGTCTACGGTGCGGCCAGCGCGGCAGATACTGGAGGTGGTGGGGGAAGCGGTGCCTGGGTCTGAACTGGGGTCTGCAGTCTCCCTGCTGGCGCCGTCGGGACGCTCCTCGATCGCTGGGACCGCATCTTTCTTTCCAGGCTGAGTGCACGGTTCCAAGCCTGACTAATTTGAAGGCCACTGTCTTTATTAATTATTAGATCGTCCAGTTGTCGGATTTCGATGTTCTCTTTAGTAACGCATAGTACAGTCCGTACTATGGTCAGTCTTTATACAGTGGACAGCCACGGCTGATTTAGTGGCTTGGCGTAATTCGGTATAGCGCTTGAGTTGGCGGCACCTCCCTTAGACAGTGCGGACTGTCTCCCCAATGTATGATTTTCCGCACTGACAGGGAATTTGATAAACGCCTGGTTTTCGAAGGCCTAGGCCATCTTTCACTGAACCCAGTAGAGTCAAGGTTTTTGCAGGTGGTCGGAATACACATTTCACATCTTGTTTCCCCAGGATTCTACCGATTTTTTTGAGGTGTTTCATACAAACAGAATGCACGCCAATGACTTGTATTCTTCTGTTTCTTCTTCTTGTTCTCTTGGCGCAGTCTGTCTGAGTGTGTGTCTTATTTGCTTCTGGTTGCACCCATTTTTCCGAAATGTTGTCTCGAGGTGCTGTAGTTCTGCTGGCAGGCTCTCCTGATCGCAGATGCAGATGCAACAGGTCTCCTAAAGAGTCTAACTATACTACACTCATTCGCTCGTCCTCTGCTTGAGTTCTGCCGTGCTGTATGGGATGCTCACCAGATGGGACTGATGGAGGACATCCAGAAGTTTCAAAGAGTGGCACTTGTTTTCTACTATCGCGAAAGACGGGCGAGTGTGCCATAAATATGATAAGCCAATTGGGATGACAAACATTAAAGCGAAGGCGTTTTAGTTGCGGCGGTACATTTTCACGATAGTTTAGTTACGAACTTTATCGCCTGCGCACGAAAATATTGTCAGAGTAGAAGTCGAGTAACACCGTGGTGGGTTGGTTATGATACTGTACTGTTGCGTGGAGGGTCATGAGTTCAAAACTCATCTGGACTGTACAATTTTAATTTCTATATTCAGTTGGAGTACATTCTAGATTTATCCACAAATGTCAGGAATCATTGTACTGGAATGTTCTGTAGCTGTATATATACTGTATGTGTTCTGGCCGGAGGCAGTTCGCTCCGCGCTCTTGTATGTGCAAGTGCTGTATAAACCTTCGTAAGTGAAGTTGATGTTTGTCATTCATCTAATTACACCATCTTCTACGTGACACTATTTCAGTGTCGCACACCTACACAGGGAGAAATTGTTCTTATGATAAAATAAGAGAAACCAGAGATTGTACAAAAAGACTGACGCGCTCATTTTTCCCACGCTCTGTTAGAGAATGGAACGGTAGAGAAATAGTCTGAAAGTGGTTCGAAGGACGCTCTGCCAGGCACTTACGTGTGACTTGCAGAGAATTCATGTAGACGTCGATGTAGATGTACCTCAGAGTTGTCCTCTGTCATGAGTCCGCATTAATACAATACGACCATCTACGATCATGCGGACACGTCTTAGGGGGTAACGGGACTTGGAGATCACTCTGTAGAATACTGATAAAGGAGGTAAAATCTGAAGAAACATTATGGAAAATTGAGTGCACACGGCTAAAGAATGTATACAAAAATGGCAGACAACAGTTATCGTGGCTGACTAATGGCTGAATTTCTGTTGCGTTTACCCGTATTTTGCTTCCTTGGACGATATTATCTGATCCCCAGCTAAAGTAACTTACGGCCGTTTATAGGCAATGGCATATTAAAAAATTTAACGCAAATACTTCAGTCTAGATACTTTCTGTTATAATTAAATGTCTCTCAAGGTCACATCGGCTGTGAAAGTCCAGAAGGTTAGAAGGCTCTAACATTTAACTGTCATCGAATCATTCACGACGCTCTCGTAAAGGTGGCCGTCAAAAGAAAGACCTCAATACACAGCGAGTGCTAGACTTCAGAAGACCGATTTCCCATATCATCCCAACGCCAGTGGCACGCCGTGATACTTCCTCGTTTTAGTCACTGGTACAGAATGACTTCCGAAAATATGGCTGGTAATAGAAAGGCGTGACACCTCAGAGAGCGCTAAATAACGTACCACAGCCTCTCAGTGCGCTCTGACTCTTTGGTGACGATCAGTTTGTGTTGCGTTCAACTCGTCACTAAAAACGTCTGCTCCTTTCATGCACTCGACCATCATGACACAATAAGTAATCGCAACAAAGCATGTGGGAGATGCTCAGGTGCGGTCGTGTGACAGCAACCGATTGGTAGACCGAAATCACGGTTTCCAGCATATTCTGTGATTCGCAGTTCTTCTATTCATTAACCGTCCACATTCCTACATCATACATATAAATTTGTATGGTTATGTAAACTGAAGGTGGAAGGGGAGAAAGTGAAGGAAAGAATGATATCGGCTGCACCAGGACTTCATGCGAAATCAACGGTGAGTAAACTGTGCGCCGGACCGTGAATCGAACCCAGGATCTCCTGCTTACTAGGTAGTTTCGTTAAACACTGCGCCGCTCCAACACAGTGATAATCACAAATGAGTGAAATATCTTGGCGCCCACCCAGGCTGATCCACACTTCCACCTATCTCCACCTATCGGCATTCCCTCTTCATGTCTTCCATGCTCGCTGGAGTTCAAACGAAAACGCGCATTCATACTGACGGACGTGGATTTATTGCCCATCGAGACGAATCAGTTATATGGATGCTCGGTGTCTGGACCAGTTTTATTTTGGCAACACTGTGTGTAACATTTAAATGCATGTCAAAACCATGTACTACTCAACCACCATATTGTAGTTCTTGGCTTACAGTGGCTGTTACCGGAAACGTGCACTGACGTTACAGTAAACGAAGAAAAACTCTTGTCCTTGCATCCACGGAGTTTGGCATATACTGTCAGGTGATTCAGCGTGTGTTCATGAAGTCCCATCAGTACTGCACTATGGTGTTTTCCTTAATCTTGAATATCACTAAGAGTGGGAAACATAGGAAATAGTCACATTCAGATAAAAAAAAGAAAAACGTTTCCCGTGAGGAATAAAAAGCAGATATCTCTACAGAAAGCAATCTTGCGGGCGGAGAAAAGATAGAAAACTTGGAAAGAGCAGTAAAATACACTTTGAAATACCAAGAAAGCGAAACATACAGAAGAAATAGTTAAAACTGTTAGAAAACAAGGGCGTTTCAAATAAGCAGTTCTCTAGATGACTTCCTTAAAATACTTGTTGTAAGAAATATTGTGGAGTATTATGAGCAGAGAATGGAAATATCAGCGATGGGACAGGTGATATACAGGACATAAAATCCCGTCTGAGGCCTGCGATCATTTTTATGTTAATAATTGGCAACCAGTGCTGTACATTTCATGACTTTATAGTGATTGTACAGCATTGGTTGCCAATTATTGTTGAGACAGGTGTTTACACTTTCAAAAACTGAGCTATATTTTCTGGACTTAGAATGCCTGACAACTGAAAATGAATGTTGGCCAGTGATTGGCAAATGGGAGAAGAAATAGAGAATGTAGTTATCAATTTGTTTGTGGAGACTGAAGATCGGCATGAAGCACATGACAGTGGCACTGGTACTGAAACAGACACTGCGGAGTAAACTGGAACGCATTCAGAGAAACGGATATAACTGATGAAGAACTTACCGCCTCCCCACATGAGTGGTGGACCATCCCGTTCATTACTCCTAACATCACAGGTGATGGAAGCTCCAATGCATAACTGTAGGCGTACCGTTCCTGCTTCCTACCACAACAATGACTTACGCGTTGACTCACGATTAGCTGACCACAGCGTCTTCACTTCCAAGTGCAACGATATTGTGGTCGAACAATAATATTTAAAATGAATACATATTTCTTTGTCTTCATTGTATCTGAAGCTATTCCTGCACTCGGTGAAACGCATGGTGTCTTAATTTGACCCAAGGTCATATTTAGACTGTTTAGAGATTATCTGTGAGGCATAGTTTGTACCCCATATTAACCACGTTTAGTTTTGTCTTTGAGCCAGACGACATTCACAACAACTAATTACTTTACTGTGTATAAATATAGTGTTCTTAAAACTGTTAAATGACGTTATTTCTTTAAAGCAGTTGAAAGATGCTCTTCTAAATTCTAAGCTTATTAAAAGTATTGTTGATTTCCCGTCAAAATAAACCTGCGAGGTCCACAGAAGAGCTTCTGTAAAGTTTGGAAGGTAGAAGGCGAGGTACTGGCAGAAGTAAAGCTGTGAGGACGCGGCGTGACTCGTGCTTGGGTAGTTCAGTTGGTATAGAACTTCCCCGCGAAATGCAAAGGTCCCGAGTTCGAGTCTCGGTCCGGCACACAGTTTTACTCTGCCATGAAGTTTCTTTATCAAAATAGCCGTACTTCCAGCAACGTTTACTGGTAGACAGCAATACATGTGTGTTTATACACAAGACACCATGACATACGTGCGTTCGTGCTGACGTCTCAACTTTTTCATCACATTCACATGAAAACGAGCATTCGTTGTGACAAATAGAGCTTCTATCGCTCTGTCAAGCTCCATTCTATTGACACGATTACACTGCACAACCTTCAAGCAAAAACTGACTAAAGTGATGGACTTGATTGCAAAACATCAAGTTGATTGCGTAACTCGACACTGGATTTATTCCTGTAAATGAAGGAAAGAATGGTAAATCACCGGGACCAGGCAATATCAATCTGGAGTGTCTGAAATATGGTGGTGACAAAATTGTGAAACTGATAACACAGATCTTCAACAAAATGATACATGGAGATTCAATAACCAACGAGATGAAGCTAGGTTACATTGATACAATATTTAAGAAAGGGGATCGCAAAATTTCTTCAAACTATCGAGGAATTTGTGTTACAAACACATTAATGAGAATGTTTGCGAAAGTAATTAAAAAAAAACTGAAAAAAAATTTAGAACCCAAGAAGAACAATGTGGATTCACGGCTGGGAGATCATGTGTAGACCATATTTTCACATTACGACAGAATTTGGAGAAAGATAGGGAAAAATCAAAAAGTATAGGATTAATTTTCATAGATCTAGAAAAAGCATATGATACTGTTCCAAGAAAATTAATTTGGAGAGCACTGCATATGGCAAACGTAAACCCTTTCTTGATTAAAATAATACAACAGATGTATAAAGATAACATTTGCCAAGTGAAAGTTGGTAATAAACTTTCACAGAAATTTAGAACAAGCAAAGTCCTTTTACAGGGCTGTCCCATGTCACCATCATTATTTAAAATCTATATAGATAATAGCCTTAGAACATCGTCTCGTAAATGTAATAGTATGGGATTTGAAATAAGAGATGGAGTTTACCTACATCATTTATTATTTGCTGATGATCAAGTAGTCGTAGCACAAGATGGGGAGGATGCTAACTATATGTGCAATCAACTAGCAGTAGCATACAAAACTTGGGGTTTGAAGATTAATTACCAAAAAACAGAATACTTGACTAATGATTCAGATGAGCTATACATTGAAGGAAAGAAAATTAAAAAGATAAACACTTTCTGTTATTTGGGATCCATTTTAGAAATCGAGGGAAAATCAGAGTCAGAAATCAATAAAAGAATTAGTAGCGGACGGAGGGTCATTGTGATACTTAACTCAGTCTTATGGAGCATGAGTGTAATGAGCAGAACTAAAAAATTAACATACAAATCCATATTAGAGAGTGTGGTTCTGTATGGAACGGAGACCTGGACAGTTAACATGAAGCACATTAAAAAATTACAAGCTCTAGAGATGGACTTTTGGAGAAGATCGGCAAGAATCTCCAGGAAAGAAAAGATAAGGAACACCGAAGTAATAATGAGAATGGAAATAAAAGAAAGAATATATGACGTAATGGATAGGAAGAAATTACAGTCGTACGGGCATGTACGACGAATGGAGGAAGCCAGAATACCAAAATTGATACTGGGTGGGGAACCGGAGGGGAGAAGAAGAAGAGGACGTCCTGTGAGCACCTGGCTCCAAAATGTACAGCACACAATTAGGAGAATGGGTGCAGAGGAAGATGACACGCAAGATCGGAACACTTGGAGAAATATTTTGAGAGTATAGTTTAAGAACGTTTATTGTTTGTATTGTAATTTCCAAGTAAATTATTATGTTGGAGATAAGCCTCTGTAATGAGGAAAAGCTCAAAATAATAATAATAAATGAAGGAAGAGAAGCCTTCCTCACGCACGCATGCTCATGAGACAAAACGAAAATTTGCTAACCTCAAAATGATGATAACATTTGTGCAAAACCACCAGATCCTGAAAAAGGTCAATTTATGTTCGACATTGTCACCAAACACAAGGTGCATGGATCATGCGATGCTAAGAACCCGTAATAACAACGGAGGCAAAAAATGCACGAAAAAGTACATCAGAGATTTTAATTAATGAAACTCGTGCTGCTGACATTCCACACAGACTTGCAATCAGAATGAGAAATGCCGATATTGAAATCAACAGTAGATGAATTGTGCCTAATTTATCCTCTTTTTGTCAGACACACGTAAAGCGCATATAAAAGTGGAATGCTGAAAATCCGTGAAATCAATAAACTACATATGCAAATACGTGGGAAAGGGCATCCATATAGCCATATTCAGTGTTGCTAATCCCGATGCGCGCACACATGAAGTTATTTCATTTCAGACAGGTCGATATATCAGCAATGAGGCCATGTGGCGCTCTCTGAGTTCCTCAATTCACAGTTGGCATCTCAGTTTTGTTCATCTTACGTTACTGTTCGCCCTCAGAGTGACAAAAAGTCTATTTTACGAAAGAGAAAGCACGAAATGTTGTCGCACAAGCGCAAACAATACTGACAGCATTTTTCGCGCTGTGCGACGAAGATGCAATTACTAGAACTTTAGTATACAAGGAGGTACCAAAGTAATATACATGGAATGCCACATCGAAAACATCCCAGTGACTTTCACAAGGCACGGGAGTTGAACGGTATCAAAATCTGTTTTCATATGACGCACTTAGCCGTATTTAGCAGTACATCGAAGTAACGCTGAGTTTGAGGAAGCTCCTGACTGACGTCAAAAGCGCGAACTTCATTTGCAAACCTGAGAGCGGTCGATGGCGTAGTAAATGTGACACACAGAGAAACTTGCCTAAAACTTCGTATACCGAAAATGATCATCACTGAGAAACTACCTTCATGCTCATCACTGTCAGTAGTCATCCACGACAAATACAAATATTGCTCG
This sequence comes from Schistocerca cancellata, assembly GCF_023864275.1. Lineage (NCBI taxonomy): Eukaryota > Metazoa > Arthropoda > Insecta > Orthoptera > Acrididae > Schistocerca > Schistocerca cancellata. Next base: position 145,387,144 of record NC_064628.1, on the reverse strand, counting down.
GCATCATTTGGACCACTTGTCCAGCATCCAATCCCAACGATCTATTACAAAATTCAAAGAGGACTTGAGCGACGACATTTTTCTTCCTGTTCATAGTGTATAGCAAAGCTGACACCATTCCATTTTCGGACGATTCCACTGAAGCTCTGACAGAAATCGGACACATGCTTAACCACAACGTTCTGCATATGACCTTCAAGACTGAGATTTGTTGACAGAACAACAGATAAGAAGTTCATGAATTGAGTTTATTAGCCGAAGAAGATAAACAACTCTCACCTGCAGAAGGAAAAATTGGCCTACGACACAATTACGAATGCGGTGTCCAGCGATAGAGGCGGTCTGTTTTTCATTTATGCACCAGACGACTCAGGAAAAATGTTCATCTATTTGATTTTAGCTCAGATTCGCATCTCAAAATGGCATTTATTTTGCCCATGCGTCACCAGGTATGGAGGCTACAGTATTGGATGGTGGACAAAAAGCCCATTCATCCAATATTTCAAGTTTCGCGAATGATGAAAGTTCTGCAAACTTGCTAGCTGTAGGGAACGAATATACCGTGGCAGATAAACCACTTGAAGAGCTTGATCAAATTGTTCAAGATTTATGAGCAGTTACAAACCTATTCGGTGGAGCTCGTTTTATCACGGTCATATCAAACTCAGCACCAGCTGAAAAACTGAACGCTTGCCTCAGAGCATCGCATCTGTGTAGAAACTCACATTACAGACCAATATGCGCGTACATCTGAAGCAAAACGGGTTGCCCGTAATTTTAAAGCAGCTACTGGAAATTGGTAATTCCAAGGACTAATTGATGCCGACACAAAATATATTATATTTCCATTGAATTTTTATGTCATTGTTCCACCGATCGAACAAAAAATTAAAGAAGTTTTCCAAAAATAGCCACTAATTACAAACACACCAATGGCTTTGCAAACGGAATAACTTGGAAGCAGAAAACACCGATGTCATGTACGCAGTCCATGAAAAATTGCGGGTGAGGCTGTCACGTTGAAAAGGGTTATTAAGAATCTAATGTGATGGAAGAGAAATACCGATGTCAGCCGCCTGAGGGCACTGAATAATACAATAGCGACAACTCAAAATTTCTGCTGGAACACGACTCAAATCCAGAATTCCTGCTTTACGTCTGCGTTCACCTTGACTGCTTCGGCTTCCTGATCACGCTTCCCTTCTGGCGCAAATTTCCAACTTCTCCCACACTTATTCCGTAGCACCACCCCGTCCGCAGTCCTCTCCGCTCGCTGCTCTTAGTATGATTCCCGGTTGAGGTCGGACAGAGGTTCCATTCACACAGAAGAGATATCACGAAATACCAACAAGGAGCATAACTATTACTATTGTATATGCGGTGTGTGTTATTTCGGACATGAGCAACGAGCATGAGCTATGAGGATGGTGGATAGGGGGGGCACTAGGAACATAGTGTGCGATAAGATCGAATTTGGGTCGGAAGGGAAGAGTGCTCGGATAGCCAAAACGCTGAAGGCCACTGCTCACTTTCACTTGTCACCTTTGAGTTATTTCAGAGCCCTGATGCGAAAGGCGTTAGTATACAAAAAAATGGCTCTGAGCACTATGGGACTCAACATCTTAGGTCATAAGTCCCCTAGAAATTAGAACTATTTAAACCTAACTAACCTAAGGACATCACACACACCCATGCCCGAGGCAGGATTCGAACCTGCGACCGTGGCAGTCCCGCGGTTCCGGACTGCAGCACCAGAACCGCGTTAGTATACATTTCTATCATTTATATTAGAGGCCGCGCAATCTTGAACGTGTGGCGTCTGTTTCTGCGGACATGCACGACAGAACAGAAACCATACCTAAGATAATAAGAATCTATCAAGTGGTACGAATGTTTATGTAAGCTATATTACCGCACATCTGACATTATGTACGCATATTTTATGGTATATTCGTGACTCTAAACCACTATGTTAACAGCATCTCTCAAATTTTGAGTTCTTTAACTTTTTGTTTTAAGTTTTGACTATCTTGATTGGTCCCTGCCATTTTCCATCATAGTGTTTGTAACGTAGAAAGTTATTAAGAGATGACATTCGTTGCAGTAAGGCATACAGGCGCTTAGTACGGTGGCTGCAGGATGGTTACGTCTTTTTGTCGCTTTGTTCACAGCGTAGCTGTCGCTGCGTGCCGTGAGAACTGCATAGAGTAACATTCAGTCGGTACGAAAATTCATACCATCTACGAATCTAAATAATCCATATTATTTATTGTTCGATTTTGTTCAAATTTGGTACACAGACTTTTATTTATTAATGGAATGATGCTGTTAATTATTTATTATAGTTCTGGAGATAATGAAAATTACCTAGAAGTCCTAAGACCGACACTTATGTTTTAAAACCCAGCTAGGAACAATAACAAATTGACTTTCATTATCCATTGAAGGCATCTCAAAGTTATCACTGCATAAAATCAATTAATTAGAATTTTCTTTTCAAAACTTACGTTACTCTACATCATGCAATACAAAAAGTCGCTCAAAATTATTATTTGCTTATAATTTTTCTGTGTGAGAGCATGAGAATGATTGACCGAGTGTATGTGGAACATAGTTAAAACTTAATAGGTAATTTTATGTAAAACCTTGTGAGAAAGTTATGGTGCCGCCACGATTCAGATGACGTATGTCAGCGTGAGCTTGCTTTTGTATAAAAGCAACGAGAATGAAAGTTAGAGACGGAATAAGTCTATTTATCAATTTGGAGAATAATTCGTACTTCGCTTATTGTGATTAAACAATATAATAGAAATTGCAGTTGTAATGACCGTAATTACTATCAGATTAGTGACTGGGTAAGGTAAGTTTTGCCGCTAGAATGATCTGGACGCAACATTCTAATTGGTCGTTTGGATCAACAACCAATCAGAAGTAAGCTGTTCCCGCGCAATTTATTGAGGTGGGTAGAGAGTAGAGAAGCTCGAGATAGTCGCTTGCTAACCGGCACACAGATAGCACCATATAAGATAGCTCAGAAAAATAGTCCGCAAGATGAAGAACTAGTGAGTTCATTTCACTTAGAACGTGTCGTGACTGAGGCGACTGGAGTTAAGAACATTTAATGAAAGTTTGATGTTCCTAAATTAAATAGTTGGAGATTTATGAGAGTGTGAACTTTCTGGTCGAAGTAACGATTCCATGTGGAATATTTCGTGCTCTGTACGGAATACTTTGGCGAGAACTTCTTACTAAGAAGAGCACTGGAACGACCGAATGTTTAACTCGCAAAGAGTGGTGGATCTGTGACTGCTAGATCGTTAAAATTAGTCGGGTCGGACTTACAAAAATGCTGGCTGCCTTTCGAGTGAAAATGAGTTGTACAGACAGTGAATTTTGAAGGTTATAGTTTACCATACTAAATACGGACTTGATAGCCATTGTCATGTGTTTCCATATGAACAAAGAGCAGATTCAATCTAAATTTTAGATGATTTCTGTAAGTAGACTGCATCCTCCGAACGCCCGATTTTTTAAATGTGAACTTTCAGGAACTGACTTGCAACTCGAGTTACGGGGCCTCTGTGTGGTTGGTACTAGGTAATGGTTTCATCAACGTTGATTTACTCTGCCTATCAAGTATCTGCTACTACAGAGTTAAGGGATGTAGGAAGGAAGGAATATCGAGGTAGGTGGACTTCCGATAATTTAGAAAGAGAGGTGACGAAGACGACCGACCCGGCCCCACCGGAACTGGTGCATCTGCCAGGAAATGTGAAGTTCAAGTGTGTGCAAACGTTAATAGCAGCAGTGTAGTTAGTCCGATAAAAGAATGTGCATAAATGAACTTTAATAGAAAGACAGAGGAACCATGTGATCCAGGGAAACGTGATTCAGAAAGGACCGCAATAGCGAAGTGGAAGATTTAGTGGCTAGAACAAGCAATGGAGAAGGCGGCTGGCGACGTCGGTGACACAGGGCAGAACTTGAGGAACGGACCCGTTGTAACATCTCCCAGTGCTGACAACGATCGTGAAAAGCTAAGTTGTATTCTACTTCGTTTGGTGTTTGTGTGTGCAAAATAACTTGTGAACATTGTGGAAAATAATAACCATACTATAGTAGATCAGAATGTGGGCGCAAGTTTGGGTAAAGTAATATATGCAGATGATGCAGTGGCTGGTGAATTTAGTTTCGATACATCACAAGTGAAAAATAGTGGCTTGCCAGATTCAATGTATGCTCATTATGGGAGAGATAATGAACAAAACACGGTGGAAACCGATGTGAAGTTTATATCTGTTACTGTTACAGAGATAAAGCAGGAACCATTGTCAATTACTTGTGAGCATAACGATAGTGTTTCAGAAAGTTTAGCAAGTATTTTGAAACATATGGGGGATATGAATAGCAAAATGAATGGATTGAGTTCCAAAATTAAAATTTCATTAAGCTCCGATATGGACACTAAAATGAGGGAAATGGGTTCTGATATAAAAAATTCTTTATGTTCTGAAATAAATGAGTTGCATACTGAAGTTGATCAAGGGTTAACTACCTTATCAGTATGAATGGAATTCAGAATGGAACACAAAATTTCTAAAATAAGAGATTCATAGAAAAGCGATATGACTGTGTTTAGTGACAGTGTAAAGAAGGGTAAAGTGAAATAACAGTGTAATAATGCTGTTGTAACAGTAACAAATAAATTGAACTCTCAGATTAAGAAAGTTGCTGATGACAGCAAACAGTGTGGGGAACAAGCAAATGCAGTTTTAAATGAAATGCAGGAACAAATAAATAATGTGGAAAAACAATGTGAGGATAGTCACACTATAATGGGAAACCAAATCAAGGAAGGAAATGTGTGCGAAATTTGGTGTGCAGGTGGCTGCTAAATTTACTAACCTGGAAACTAACATAAATCAGCTTATTACAGAAGTAGGTGAACAACTGCGTAACTATGATGGTAAATTGAAAAGAGTAGAACAAAGTGTTACTAACAATAGTGGATATATAATATCTAATAGTATGGTAAAACCTTCAGAAACTCATATGTGACACATCGGCAGTTTTTGCGATTCGAGCCAAGTAAATGTACATCCCAAAGAATTTTGGGTGATTTTGAGGACGTCTTGTCCAAGTCATGGAATGATAAAAAAATTGGTTTCATTAGGTAAAATTTGATGGGAGAATATAGAGTTTGGGGTAATTGGGCAGTAGATAAATATGACAAGATAAAGGATTTCAAACAGGGATTTTTCGTGGAGTATCAGGGCAAACGAAAACAGATGGAAGCTTTAAAGAGATTCTGGTCAGGTGAAAAATATGATCCAGAGAGAGAGACTATTAAGAGGTTTGTACAAAAATGGGTCACAGCTTTATCATATTTGAACTCTAAAGTGGAGCTAGAACATATCATTATGGGGATAGAGAATAAGTTGCCTTTGTACTTGCAGAGTAAAATAATTTCGGCACACAGGGATGATATTGATAAATTTACTCATTATCCTGAGAGGGTAGAAAATATTTTAAAAGAGCAGGAGAATGCTAGAAGGGATTATAGGCCTCCCATTAGGCCAAATGAAAACAGAGTCAAGGCTCATATAAATGGAATAAGAATGCAAAGATCCAGTAATTACAGAGGCAGGTATCAAGGGCGAGGGAAGTTAGATATATTGACAGAGACCGAAACTTTGAATATAGAAAGCAGCAGTCCACTGACTGGGCGGAGTGGCGTAGGCCGCCAGCTGAAAGGAAGGTCAATGGCAATAACTGTGTAGGAAAAGTGGAAAACTAATGGCAGTCTGTAATGTTGCTAGCATTTGCAGACTGTGGCATCATAGTTTAAATCCGCAAGCAAAACCTTTTATAAGGCAGCCACTAGCTGAACGTCTTAGGGGTGGTATCGTAGAAGCAAATATTGCAAAGGAGAGGGACACCATTAAGAATTATGTTTTTCAAGGAAGTGTAGGACACCTTTGGAAAAGAAAAGGTCAAAACAGCGGTCCTAGGAACCATGTTAATGAGGACCAGTTAGTAGAAAGTAACGATTCAGAACAGGATGTTAGTGTGAGTGAGCACTGCATTGAAGATGAGAGGCTTACAGTGAAGTGTGGGATTAGTACGATAACAGGGGAAACGGTATTAGAAGTACCTAAGAAAGAAAATAGAAGGGCAGAGAAAGTTCTACGAAGATTAGAAGTAGTAGCTTCTAATAATGACGAAGAAGGAACAGAAGTGGAGGAAGCAGGGGGTTATTTTGATAATTCTGACAACAGGATAGGAAGGGCTGCAGAATCTGATATTATTATTAAGGAAGGAGAGCATTTGGAGAAGTGTTTTGATTTGTCAGTAGTGGACAGACCAATTAAAGCTGCCAGAGTTTGAGAGGAAGAAGACTCCGTGAATATGTGCGTAATTTTCACAGAAGGGATAGGATTCAATAGGCGCGATTCAGTGCAATAGTTGTTAGATGAATCTGATTCTGAAGTCAGAGGTAAAGCTGCAGGACAGCCTATAACAGAAGTTACTATTTTAATGACAAGGTTCCTTGTTTATTGGATAGTAGTTCTGATTGCTGTGCAGTGGCACAGAGTTTTGTAAAGGCTCTCACTGCTAATACGAATGTGGTTATAATGCCAGTGATTAATATAAATATTGTTGTAGCCCCAGGGAAAAGCAAGAAAGTAGTTAAACATGCAAGTTGTGCTACCTGTCAGGATCGGTGATGTGCATTTGAAACAGAATTGTTTTAATAATTAATGGCTTAAGAGTGGAAATACTGGTGGGAGGAGATTTCTTACAAAAGTACTGACAAAAAGTGGATTTTGGACGTAATGAAGTGGTCTTTGTGGTGCAAGGAGAAACAGTAGCTTTCCTTTTATTGGAAAAAGGCAATATGAATCCGATGAGCAAAGTGACATATCTATATGTTACTGCAGAGAGAAAGAGGATATTGTGGGGTAAAATGAGTATGGCGAAATACGGAAGTAGATCCTTCTGAGGAAGAGGGATTGCGAAATATCATTGATTTGACGAAGTACATACAGAAAGATGATGGGGACAGTAGTAACTAACTAACTGTCCTCAGTGGACGCTCATTCTTAGCGTCGTCAGGTGTTTGATGAACACCAATCATCCTGAGTTGTTGGAAATATTATTTCCTTTTCGTTTCGTATTGTCAACCTAAATAATCATCATTCAGAGCTTTTTTGCTATTTTCTTTCCTTCTTCCCTATCGCAGTAAATGAAGTATATAAAATGCTCATAGAGAATAAATGCCATCAGTAAATAAGAAAACTGGTAAAAGAAAGACATTTTTGGAGGTATATGATCACTAAAGACTAACACATATGAATGTCGAATGCAAATGATGTAATAAGGTATACTGGAAAAAAATAAGTTAAGTGACTCCTTAATGTGTAATTTCAAAACCAGTTTCAGAACCCATAGAAATAATGTTGGAAGATGTTTGTAGGCATAAGAAATGTGCCTAAAGGAAGTAAGTAAATACATTATGTATCTAATGTGTTTTTGATACCCACATAAGTTGACATAAATATTTTCAACATTTCCAGTAATTTTGCTGTAAATTTATGGCTTGCTTACAAAGGAATAAGTATTGCTTTCAGCAGGGACTTTCTTAGGAATTCTCTCACTATAAAATATTTATAACGATTTTTTGAAAAACGTATCAAGTAATAGTGCCAATTTGGGTACTGTTATTATTTCTGGATAATGGTTAATTCATTCCTTGCTGAAAATAATTAGTATTATAGAGTATTATTTGATAAAACACAATGAATTTCAATGAATATTGAGTTTTCTTGAAAAAAAAGTTTTCTGAAAATAAGCAGTAATTTTAGAGTACACTAAAATTCTGGAAGGTTCCTCGCAATGTTTTTCCTTTAAATTTACGAAGAAAAAAATACGAACTATAATACGTATATATGTGTAAGCTTAGGGTGCAGAAATTAAAACTGTTGGCTTAGCCATACTGTTTTTTTTTTTTTTTTTTTGCCAGTACAAAATTTTGAAGTATCTGATACGAGACTATAAGAAACTAGGTACAGGACTGAGGGCTGGATGGTGCATCACAATGAAGTGCCTTTAAAGCAACCCTAGTGTAAGTGTGAAAAAGAAAAAATGTTATACCCTGTGCTGCTACAGGAAGTGAGTGTTTTTTTAAATATATAAAAAAACGCTCCCCATTGCTGTTAATATATTAGGTTTCATGAACACTAACATAGCGACTGTTAAGTGTTTAATTCATTTCAAACTGATATAGAAATTTGTAAAGTAATTCTTCAAAGAAAAATTTAATTTCGATTAAAACTTGAATATCTACTAATGTAAGTTGTTTGGTAAATTTTTTTTTTTTTAAGATGTCAAAATGCAGAATTTTGTACAAAATACGTTATTTTTAGAAACTAAAGGGAAATTTTGTAAATCAATTTAGATCAATTTTGTTATTCGCTGTCAAGTTCAAGCCTTTGAAATCTGACGATACTTTATAAAAAAACTGTAATGTAAATTTGATATGTCGTTCACTTGAAAAAATATTGAAAGTAGGAACAACTTTCGTTGGAGATCCCATAATTAAATTTGTCAGTTCAGTTAAGGAATTCAGTGATAACGTTGCCATTATATGAACCTTAAATATACTTAAAATTCGTATTAGGTTCATCGTGGGTGTGTAACGTTGCAAGTTCAACCGTCTACGAATCTAAGTAATCCATATTAGCTATTATTCGATTTTGTACAAATTTAGTACGCAGCCTTTTGTTGTTAATGGAATGATGCTGTCAAAATTTCAGTTTATTATTTATTATAGTTCGGGAGATAATGTAAATTGCATAAAAGTCCTAAAGCAGACACTTATTTTTTAAAACCCAGTTAGGAACAATAACAAATTGACTTTCATTATCATTTGAAGCCATCACAAAGTCATCACAGCATAAAATTAATTAATTCGAATTTTCTTTTCCAAACTTTAGTTACTTTACATTATGTAATACAAAAAAAACCCTCAACATTATTATTTGCTTGTAATTTTTCTGTGTGAGTGCATGAGAATGATTGACAGAGTGTATGTGGGATATACGTAAAAAATAAATATGTCTTTTTACGCAAAACCTTGTACAAACGAACTGTGGAAAGTTATTGTGCAACCACGATTCAGATGACGTATGACGGTGTGAGCTTGCTATTGTACAAAATCAGCCAGAATGAAAGTTAGAGACGGAATAAGTTTATTTATCAATCTGGAGATTAATTCGTACTCCACTTATTTTGATTAAATGGAAGTTTTAACATAAATTACTATCAGATTAGTGATTGGATAAGGCAAGTTTTGCCGCGAGAATTATCTGGAAGGAACATTCTGATTGGTCGTTTAGATCAACAGCCAATCAGAAGTAAGCTGTTCCCAAGCGAATATAGTGAGGTGGGCAGAGAGTAGAGGATGTCGAGATAGTCGCTTGCTAACACTCTAAGCGCCAAGCCCGTAAAATTTACGGGCCTGGGATCGCGCGAAAATCACCAAGCCCGTAAAATTTACGGGCCGCTACATTTAATTTCATTCAAAACACTGCAACGTTATTTCTACGGGTTTGGCCAGCGCTATACGTTTTTCAGATGTTTATTAACAAAATGCGTCCATAGATGTCACGGCAGCGCTGTAATTCATGTTAAAACTTATCTTTGCGTTCTCAGTCTGTATATCATTCAGTTGTTTGTCATCATGTTTCGGCGCGGTTTATCAGACGCAGAAATTGCGGATTTGATCAATCATAGCGACACTCTGGATAATGTAGAGAGTGATTCAGACGATTCTGAATGCAATGGTGTGTTTGAAGGTACGTATTTCCGAATTTTCCACGTAATTGTGCAGTACGCACATATCTGTTGAACATGTGTAAACGATGTATGTAGTTACACATAATGTGATATTCTTTTTAGAAGACGAGATTGATGACAGTTTGTCTTCAGATGAAGACGAGAATGATGTTGAAGGTGTTGCTTCAAATCCAGCAGCTGTGCCGTATCCGAAAGACAGTGAGTGGACTGCAGTTGACACCTACCGACCTCTGCCTGTCAACACGACACCCAGGCAGATACTAGTGGATATTGATGAGTCGAGTTCTGTACTGGATTGCAGTAAAGTGTTCCTTACTGACAGTGACGTAAATGAACTCAAGAGACAGACAAATTTGTATGCATCACAGACAATACAGAAGAAAAGAAGAGGAAATAATCTGAAGCCCCATTCAGTTTTGAGTTCGTGGAAGCCAGTGACTATAAGTGAGATGAGGCGTTTCTTGGGTATTATTTTCCACATGTGTGTTTCGAAAAAGCCCAAAATTGCGGACCATTGGAGCACTAATCCTGTTCTTAGTTGTAACTTTTGTCCCCATGTCATGAGCCGTTTGCGTTTCACTCAGATACTGTCATGCTTGCATCTTGTTGACAATTCAAATCAGAAAAAACCAGGCGAAGATGGATTTCATCCACTTTACAAAGTTTTGCCATATTATAATAATTTGAAGGAGCGATGTATCCAGGCATATCGTCCCTCAGAAAAAGTGACAATTGATGAAGGAATTTGCCCATTTCGAGGTCGTGTGAGTTTCCGTGTTTACATGCAAAATAAGCCTCATAAGTATGGACTGAAAGTATATGCTGTTGCTGAAGCCAGTAGTGGCTATGTTGTAAATTTTGAAGTTTATGCTGGTAAGCATATTGTTGACAATTCTTCGTCTGCGGTTATTTTGCGATTGTTGTCTGACAGCAGCTTGCTGAACAAAGGCCACACTGTGTATTTAGATCGATTTTATTCCAGTCCAGAGCTATTTCAGCAACTGGCAGAGAAAGGCACTGGAGCTGTTGGTACTGTGAACAAATCCAGGAAAGGATTGCCTAAAGATTTAGTATCTGCTAAGCTGAAAAAGGGCGAAATGTCTTTTCGGCGTAAAGATAATGTATTGGCAATGAAGTGGAAAGATAAGAGAGATGTGTATACATTGTCTACAAGGCATCAAGCAACATTTGGTACGCATACTAAGAGAAATGGGTCTGTAGTATTGAAACCACTTCAGGTACTTGATTACAACCTCAATAAAATTGGAGTGGATATTGGAGACCAACGCCTGCAGTACAATCCGTTCCAGCACAGAACTGTGAAATGGTGGCGAAAATTATATTTCCATTTGCTGCTTATGGGAGTATCAAATGCATTTTGGCTGTACAATGCAGTGCACAGGAAGAAAATTACAATAACAGACTTTATAACAGTGCTTGCAGTTCAGCTTGTTGAAGACGACACACTTGAATTCATTCCAAGAAATGAAGGAACTGTAGGTCGGCTAACAAAGAGACATTTTTTGCAGCACATACCTGCAACTACTAAGAAGTATGCTGCTCGTGTGTGTCACGTGTGCAGTTCCAGGAGCAAGAAACAGAGTGGCAAGGCTTCTCGCAAAGAGACACGATACGAATGTGAACAGTGTGGCGTTGCACTCTGCCTGGAACCTTGCTTTAAAATTTTCCACACTAAAAAACAATATGATTCTGTGTGAAATTTATATGTAATACTGTATACTATCAGAAACATGTAATGTAGTGCCACAATTTTGGTTAAAAATAAATCACAATTGTATTCCCTTATTCGTATGACTTTTTCTAAATTCTTAAAACATCTAAGTGATTTCTATAACTGTACCTTAAAGCTGTGCATTGTAAAGTAGTTTCTTTCACTCAGAATTAAAGTAGAAATGTGCAGCTTCAAGATGGTACCAAATTTGCCACAATCCAAACAGTAGATTTGATGCAGTAATTTTTTTAATATTGGTAAAATTGCCCGGTTTCTAGGGACGGGTGCATAAAATAGGCCTGGTACAGAGAGTGCTAACCGGCCTACGGATAACACCATGTTAGGTAGCTCCGTAAAAATTAGTCTGTAAGATGAAGAACTAGTGAGATCATTTCGGTTAGAACGTGTGCTGACTGAAGCGACTGGAGTTACGAACAATTTAATGAAATTTTGGTGGTTCTAAATTAAGCGTGTGAACTTTCAAGTCGTAGAAACTATTCCGTGTGGCATATTTCGTGCTCTGTACGGAATACTTTGGCGAGTACGTCTTACCACTGAAACGACCAAATGTTTAACTCACGAAGAGTGGTGGATCTGTGGCTGTTAGATCGTGAAAATTAGTCGGGTCGGACTTGCAAAAATTCTGGCTGCTTATCGAGTGAAAATGTGTTGAACAGACAGTGAATTTTGAAGGATAAAGTTAACCACGTTAAATATAGATTTGATAGCCATTTTCATGTGTTTTCGTATGAATAAAAAGCAGATTCAAACTAAATTTTAAATGCTTTCCGCAAGTAGACTGCATCCTCCGAACGCCCGATTTTTTAAATGTGAACTTTCTGGAACTGAATTGCAACTCCAGTTACGCGGCCTCTGAGTGGCAGGTACCACGTAGTGGTCTCATCAACGCTGCTTTGCAGTGCTTATCACGTATCTGCTACAACAGAGTGAAGGGACATCGGAAGAAAGGAATATCGAGATAGGTGGAACTAACGAAGTCGACGGACCCCGCCCCGCCGCATGTTGAATTAACCTATATTTCCATACGTCAGATATTATGTATGCCTATTTTACTTGTTATCTTGTTGGATCGTTGGTTATTGTCATCTGGGGGATCTGACATACAGTGCTACAGTTGTTTCACTTCATGCCGATATTCTGTAACAGCTATTCGCGGTGATAACTCGTCTTCCTATGAAATCTGCGCATCGACATTTCCACGTCATCTCTGTAGCAAACAACGGCATCACTCAAGCATTAATTTCACTGACACTAGGATGTAAGAGCAGTCTACTATACCTGACATGCATTTCTACATGCCTGTATGAAAGCTGGTTCGTATTTAAAGTTCAGTTCTTGTAGCAGTTCTGAAATCGTCTTCCACTGGATGGCGCATATCGATACGACAACACTGTCTCCATGGGAACCATTATCGTCGCTTAACCACTGTTTTTGCTGACATACGATCTACGAGATTTCGGAAAATCCCCACAGATGCCGATCGGTGTTCTCACACCCGAATGTAATTGGTTATATCTTTCATAAATATGTTTTATCACATACCGCAGATGCGCTGCTTACAGCAGTTATTTTATATAATATAAAGTACCTATTCCGTCATTTGTTAATAATTTTTGTGTAACTATTCAGTACATACTTTACTGTAACATCTGTTTTAGGTCGTCTATCGCTGACGTAAATCGATATGCGGTGAGTGGAGCATCGCGTATTTCTGCAAAAATTTCGTCGCTCTCCTTAGCATCTGCTGTTCGTGGAATCACACCTATTCCGTTCACCACCACCGCATACCATCTTGTCCGCTGTATAGTTTCTGCTTTTAATGTTGATTATGTGTCAAGTATTTTACGTGTTACTACTCTTATCAGACTTGCTCGAAGTCCATTCTGTAATTGTATTCAGTGAATATGGTCTGAAGATGGTCACAGTCTGATCGAAACCGGAAACAAAATTTTTTTGCGGGTACCGTTTTGATCCGTTTTAAAGTATTTTAGCCAGACCACGGTATTTCCCCACCAGAAATGTTCTCAAAATTGATTGACTGCAGTTGCCCACAGAAACATTTTGAATTGCACACACACACGAATCTACTCACTCATGATAAAATGTAGGATGGATCAGTACAGAAAAGGATGTTCGTTGATAAAAAAGAGAATAGCCTGATCCTCTCTCCAGAGACCATTGATAACTCGAACTGAGTAACTTGCATCATGAAAATCGGAACAACAAGTACACTAGATGCATTAAGAATGCGAGGTTTCAACCTACAAATTGACTGAAACCATCATGAATGCGGAAAGCTTTTAAAGTAAGCATTTGACTTTTGAAATACAGAGCCTCATTGAAAGTCTGCACCCGTTTAACTGTTTTACACAATATTAATCCACTACGATTATACGGACGAAACCAGGCACTCTGTCTGAAACCTGATGTCAAATGTTTTGGGATGAACCATTCTAAATGGCACTTCAAGTTTCCTAAATCCAGGTATTCCATTATTCCATCCATTAGATTTCAAATCCCTACAGTTCCCCTTCAGTGACCATCAAGAATGCACTAGGTCAATCGTTTCAAGTGTGTGGGTTAATTTGGAAAATCCAAGTTTATCAGCTGCTGAACTATGTGTTGCGTGCTCACGAATGGGACAGACGAAAAATTTGCGTGTTTTTGCAGAATAAAAGGCCAAAATATTGCCTCTCCTAATGCATTTAAATACATTTTTTCCTAATTTAATATAATACACAGAAAATCATTGCTTTCATATATTTGGATATTTAAAAGTGTCTGCGCTAGAAAAAAGCGCACGTCATTCCCGTTTTTAAGAAAGGCCGTAAGACAGATCAACAAAATTATAGACCTACATTGTTGACGTCAATCTGTTGTAGAATTATGGAACATGTTTTATGTTCAAGAATTATGACCTTCTTGGAAGAGAACAGCTCCTCTACAAAAATCAACATGGATTCCTAAAACAGAGATCCAGCGAAACTCAGCTAGCTCTGATATACACAGCGCAGTGGACAACGGTGCTCAGGTTGATACCGTGTTCCCTGATTTCAGTAAGGCGTTTGACACCGTCCCGCATTGCCGTTTAATGAAGAAAATACGAGCTTACGGAGTATCGGAGCAGGCCTCCCATTGCATTCAAAACTTTCTTGCAGACAGAACTCAACACGTTGCTCTCTACGGAACTAGATCAACGGATGTAAAGGTAATATCCGGAGTACCACATGGAAGTGTGATAGGACCGTTGCTGTTCACAATACATATAAATGATCTTGCAGAAAGCGTCGGATGCTCATTAAGGTTACTATCAGATGATGCAGTTGTTTATACCAAAGTAGCAACGCCAGAAGATAGTAAGAATTTGCATAACGACCTGTAGAGAATTCATGAATGGTGCAGACGATGGCAGTTGACCCTGAACGTAAATAAATGTAACATATTTCGCATACATAGGAAAAGAAATCCACTACTGTACAACTACACTATTGATTACAAACAGCTGCCGTATCCAGAGCAACCTTAAGTAGAATGACCATATAAAACAGATAGTGGGAAAAACAAACACCAGACTCAGATTCATGGAAAGAACCTTAAGAAAGTGCAAATCATCCACGAAAGAAGTGGCTTATAAGGCATTTGTTCGCCCGATTTTTGACTATTGTTTATCTGTCTGGAATCTCTGTCAGGTAGGAGTGATAGAGGAGATAGAGAAGATCCAACGAAGAGCGGCGCGCTTCGTCATAGGATCGTTTTGCTGGGGAGAGAGCGTTACGGCGATGCTACAAAAACTCCACTGGTAGATGTTCCAAGAGAGACGTTGTACATCACGGAGAGATTTGCTATTGATATTTCGGGACAGCACTTTTGAGGAGGAGTCAGACTGCATATTACTTCCCCCCGCAAACATCTCGCAGACTGACCACAAGGAGAAAATTCGAGAAATTGCAGCCAATACAGAGGCTTACCGACAATCATTCTTCCGACGCACTATTCGCGAGTGGACCAGGGTTGGAGGGATCTGATGGCGGTACCAAAAAAACCGTCTGCCACACACCATTAGGTGGCATGCGGAGTATGATGTAGATGTAGATGTTTCGTGTATGTGTAGCTACTTAGAAAGTGCATGAGGTATTGCAAAGGATGGCAGGCACAGCCCGCCAATTATGAAGCAAAGTACTGATCTCCGCCGGTAAACGATGTTCAGACAGTTAGTGTGGCAGATCTATATTACAATATTTATGAATAAACGCAGATTACCAGCAGAAACTTCAAGATTTAATTACATTTAGATTTTAGTGCTGTACTTCGATGTATCTTTTTCGATATCATCACATTTTTCGTGGAGTCATTTTGCCTTGGCTTCTCTGCACTTCCTGTTTATTTATTTCCTGAGTGACTTGTTTTTGTGTATTCCGGAATTGGCTCTGGCTCTGAGCACTATGCGACTTAGCTTCTGAGGTCATCAGTCGCCTAGAACTTAGAACTAATTAAACATAACTAACCTAAGGACATCACACACATCCATGCCCGAGGCAGGATTCGAACCTGCGACCGTAGCGGTCGCGCGGTTCCAGACTGTAGCGCCTAGAACCGCACGGCCATACCGGATTGCTTCAATGTATCTTCGATTATTTATCTAACTATTGTGATTGCCCTCTTTACAAACGTCGATTCTTCTTCAACTGTACAGCCTACTGAACTATTCATTATCTCAGGGTCTGTAGCCACAGAGAATTTCACACATATCTCTTCATTACATTCTACTTCCATATTCCACTTCTCTGCCCACAGAATCTTCCTGGAAACCCTTTTATTCTTCAGCTTAGTCTTCATCACTACTAAAATATGATTTGAGTGTATATCTGACCCCGGATATGCCTTACAATACAATAGCTCACATCAGAATTTCTACCTGACGTTGATGTAATCCAGCTGAAGTTTTCCCTTATCTCCTGGCCGTTTCCAGTTGCACCTCCTGCTCTTGTTATTCTTCAACAGAGTATTCGATGTTGCTAATTGATGTTTATTGTAGAAGTCAATAAGCCTTTCTCCTTCCTCGTTTCTACTACCAAGCCGATCTTCTCCCCAAACACTTTCGCCTACTCCCTCCGCTACAACTGTGTTCAAGTCCCTCATCACATTTAGATTTTCATTTCTGTTTGTATACTGAACTATCAATTCTATATCCTAGTATACCGAAAGGTGGCACGCCACTGTCTCATTTTAACAACGTTGTCAGTCAGATTAACATTCACATTTTGAGTCACGATATCAGTGTTCACCAGTACTACATTTACTATGTGTGGTTTATGACTTTTCTACGTGGGAAATTTTGGGCAGAACGTTCTTACAACCGCATGTGTAATGTGTAGAGAACTTTTACACAAGGAGCTGTAGTGGAGGTGACAGAGAACATGGACAGAGATGAACTGGGGCAATAAGTGTTGTGTTAAGCAAACTGACCGTGCCAGTGATTCTGAGAAGGAGTGCTTAGTTGATCTTAGTGCAGGACTTCTGGCTGAAGCGCTCTCCCCCTTCTGCTTAGGGTCAGACAGAAGGGTGCCAGTTCGCAAAACTTTTTGCCTAGGCCAGATGGCAGCTCATCGAAAAGGTGGTCGATGGCTGGAATTGGGTGGAATAATCCATTTAAGAGAGACTACTGTAAGCTGAGCTTCTGTGTGAATGGTCGGAAGGTCTTAAAACCACATGCTTTCTCATGTCATAATGTGGGACGACACGGGCAGAGCTGCTGTTGTACGTGTTTAGTGGAGACAGGAGTGTAACCACCGCCCCTGCTGACGCCAAGAAGTAGCCAGGTTCTTTAGCGACCCATAAAAACATACATTTTGCGGTCACGACTGCCTGGAAAGCTTAACAGCATTCCTTCAGATGTTATAAATGGTCAGCTTGGAAAGATTAGATTACTTTGTAAATGACCAACTGTGACCCATCCAAGTAGACTGTTTTTGCCGAAACATGGCAACAGGTGCATCAGGTGGAAATCATAATGCGCAAAATACAAATGGAATCAGGGGAACTAGAAACCAGTATCAAGGCCAAAGATTAGGAATGAGCCTCATGGCAGGTACGCCTTGACCCTCCTTCATCTAAAATCATTTTTTCAGACTAAGAGAGATCTGGAATCGCTGATAGGCTCCTCTCAGGATATGCAAAGTAGACGCTCCTTCCACCCGGGGATGTTCGGTCACCTAGTTGCAAGTCTTATTTCTGTCTTATTTCAGATTGGGCGGCTTGCATTTCGGTGATTATGAGGAAAAAACAACACCCAGCCTATGAGCGCAGAAAATCTCCAATCCGGCTGGGAATCTAACCCAAGCCCATTACATGTAAGGCAAACGCCGTATCACTTTTTTAATTGATCTCATTTTGATCGTTACAGTTCGTTGTAATTTTTCGGAGCGGACGTCCAGTGACACCTGTTCAAGTTCATCGTTGAGCCACTCACTCAGTTTTTTTTTTTTTTTTTTTTTTTAATTAGAGAGGGCAGCTATCCCTCTGACCGAGAACGCTGAGTTACCGCGCCGGCGTTTCAGCTAAGCGGGAAGACAGAACCCTCATGCTGTGTCTGGACTGACTACCAGGCCAACAGAACAGTCAATGGGGGATATTCAACGAGGAGAGAACAGTTCGACCTGTTTGCGCAATATGGGGGCGCTTCGTGTTTGCTAATTCGGCTCCCATACAAAAGCCTGGTGGAAAGTGGTTGTGATTCCTTGGTTTCTTCCACCTCTGGTCCTCTCCTGGTCGACAACTTCAGATCTTTCCCTGGTGAATGAGACTGGTGGTCTGTATCTTGTGGTGGACGTAGAGCAGGTGGCAGTTTCCAACTGTACTGACAGTGGAACTGCTGATAACCAGAACGTCTGGCCGTGAAGTTTGCATATTTTCGAGGACTCGTCAGAACATTACTGCTGCCGCAGCACTCTGCTCCTCTCCCACACTGTGCTGTTTTCCGCTGCCGCCTAAATCAAGGTCAAAGGGTAAAGTATTGAGGCATCGGTGTAGTGTTGTTAAAAGATATTCACAGCTCCCTGTTCTATATGGACCATATTATGTGGCATATTTGATCGTAGGTGATTCTATTTGAACAGAGTTACGCCTCACAGTGGATTCATGTAAACAAAGTCAGACTGCGTAGTAAAAGCGATTAATTTAGGGGAGAGTAAGTATAGTTTCCTCTCCACTGTATGCTTTGCCTATCAGACACCATTCCTTAAATGATTTGTGTTTCTCATTTTTGTGTAAGATTTATCAGCTGTTTCTCCAGCATGTTGTACTTACAAAAAGTTTTGAAATATAGTCTTTATTTGGTGCACTTTAATACCCCACTATTCTCATTCTACTCCCTTCTCTATTCCCTGTTTTTATTTTATTGTGGTGGTACATGAGTATACCAGAAATTTGAGGTTGACTCCTACTAAATAGGTTAACTTTATTAATTTGTCTTCTGATAGTGGCTACAAAAGTGATATTAGTAAACCCACTAATTCATGTACGAAAATTAAGGATGTAGCACGCGATTCTAAAGTGATTGCCAAGACAACATTTCTCTTTGTATGAAGATAAAAACGTCTATCTTCGCTCACAAATATATTTATGATTAAAGCAAGTGGCGTCTTGCAGTTTTATTTATTTCTCAATGTTTTTGGTCAGCGAATTTTGCGTAACTTTTTTCTCTTATTTTGCGTTGTTGCTAACAGCGTTATACTAGCTTTTGTGGAGCAGGTTTCATTAAGGAAATGTTTGCTACATTTGAGTGTAGGTTTGCTTCATGGGTTAGGCATAAATGTGAGGATTATTTGAAAGAAAATCAGAGTCGGAAACTTGCGGAAGTAGCAGTCGATCTGAATGCTTATGAGAAGGAAAGCTCGGCGTGTTTAGTGAGAAAGGCTGTGAATTAATGCCGTCCAATATGGAACACGAGCCAGCCATTGGTAGAGATCAAGATGGAACGGCGGAAGATTCAAATGGTTCAAATGGCTGTAAGCACTATGGGACTCAACATCTGAGGTCATCAGTCCGCTATAACTTAGAACTACTTAAACCTAACTAACCTAAGGACATGACACACATCCGTGCCCCAGGCAGGATTCGAACCTGCGACCGTAGCGGTCGCGCGGTTCCAGACTGTAGCGCCTAGAACCGCATGGCCACACCGGCCGGCAACGGCGGAAGAGCTTCATTTAAATCAGTCTACGAACAGGGCGCAAATGCCAAGTGCAAAATACTCTGATGATGAGGGTTCAGTTCACTCAGGAAATAAAAGTAAAAAGGACGCCGATGTGGCAGGTCACGTTAGTTATGTAAATACAGAAATACACTCCTGGAAATTGAAATAAGAACACCGTGAATTCATTGTCCCAGGAAGGGGAAACTTTATTCACACATTCCTGGGGTCAGATACATCACATGATCACACTGACAGAACCACAGGCACATAGACACAGGCAACAGAGCATGCACAATGTCGGCACTAGTACAGTGTATATCCACCTTTAGCAGCAATGCAGGCTGCTATTCTCCCATGGAGACGATCGTAGAGATGCTGGATGTAGTCCTGTGGAACGGCTTGCCATGCCATTTCCACCTGGCGCCTCAGTTGGACCAGCGTTCGTGCTGGACGTGCAGACCGCGTGAGACGACGCTTCATCCAGTCCCAAACATGCTCAATGGGGGACAGATCCGGAGATCTTGCTGGCCAGGGTAGTTGACTTACACCTTCTAGAGCACGTTGGGTGGCACGGGATACATGCGGACGTGCATTGTCCTGTTGGAACACAAGTTCCCTTGCCGGTCTAGGAATGGTAGAACGATGGGTTCGATGACGGTTTGGATGTACCGTGCACTATTCAGTGTCCCCTCGACGATCACCAGTGGTGTACGGCCAGTGTAGGAGATCGCTCCCCACACCATGATGCCGGGTGTTGGCCCTGTGTGCCTCGGTCGGATGCAGTCCTGATTGTGGCGCTCGCCTGCACGGCGCCAAACACGCATACGACCATCATTGGCACCAAGGCAGAAGCGACTCTCATCGCTGAAGACGACACGTCTCCATTCGTCCCTCGATTCACGCCTGTCGTGACACCACTGGAGGCGGGCTGCACGATGTTGGGGCGTGAGCGGAAGACGGCCTAATGGTGTGCGGGACCGTAGCCCAGCTTCATGGAGACGGTTGCGAATGGTCCTCGCCGATACCCCAGGAGCAACAGTGTCCCTAATTTGCTGGGAAGTGGCGGTGCGGTCCCCTACGGCACTGCGTAGGATCCTACGGTCTTGGCGTGCATCCGTGCGTCGCTGCGGTCCGGTCCCAGGTCGACGGGCACGTGCACCTTCCTCCGACCACTGGCGACAACATCGATTTACTGTGGAGACCTCACGCCCCACGTGTTGAGCAATTCGGCGGTACGTCCACCCGGCCTCCCGCATGCCCACTATACGCCCTCGCTCAAAGTCCGTCAACTGCACATACGGTTCACGTCCACGCTGTCGCGGCATGCTACCAGTGTTAAAGACTGCGATGGAGCTCCGTATGCCACGGTAAACTGGCTGACACTGACCGCGGCGGTGCACAAATGCTGCGCAGCTAGCGCCATTCGACGGCCAACACCGCGGTTCCTGGTGTGTCCGCTGTGCCGTGCGTGTGATCATTGCTTGTACAGCCCTCTCGCAGTGTCCGGAGCAAGTATGGTGGGTCTGACACACCGGTGTCAATGTGTTCTTTTTTCCATTTCCAGGAGTGTAGGTACAGTCAGGGAAAGAAGCAGTCCGATTACGGACAAGACATCATAGGGCAGTTGAATCACGTCCTTCTAGTCCTGGGTACGTTACTGGAAGTGAGCAATTAGAATCGATCATTCCGTTTATGCAAGAGGCAGAGAATAGACAACAGAATAGGGAAGAAAAGAGATGACAAGAAGAGGACGAAAGCTAGAAGATCTTCATTATAGACATTAGGAATTTCAGAAACGACAAGACAAGGACGAAAAGAGACCGGATGAAGACATGAAAGAAATTCAGAAAATTCAAAGGAGAGCTGAAGAGTTTGTCGAAAATCAGGTCAAGAACTAAGACAAGGAACACATCATCTGAGACGCTAGGAGTATGGGTAGAGTCCAAGCGTGAGGCTAATACTACCAGATTAGGAGCGCGAGACACGCGAAAATAATGCGCAAATTGCGCGAGGTCGGAGAGCGCCGACAAGGGTCGAAGTGAGCGCAACCAAGAAGGCTCTTAAAAACAGGGACAGAGAGTGGTCGAAAAGACGCAGGAAGATCTGTTAGATATCAAAGGTGTGCAGACGCGTCTCACTACCCACCAGAATCAGCTGGCGGATGAGAGGAGACAGTGCCATCTTGTCACTTGTGTAGAAATTCAGCTAGAAGCAACTGCACGTCGCCGTGAGTTCGTTGGTCACCGGGAACCTAAAAGACAAAATTTTTCAAATCAAACCGTAGCCACATCACCGGCACTGGCCTATATACAGCAAGAGGGCCCGGTTAAACGAGCTACGGCGTTCGCTCGAGCTCTTGCAGTCACTGGCGCGTAGTGCACAAAGTGCCGGGCCGGACTACAATTGCGCGCGACTCAGACGTACGGGAACATTACTACATGACTCTGATGAAAGGAACGAGGGTACAACAGCATTCAGGGATTGGTTGCCAATGAAATCTCGGGCGCAGGCGAGCCAGAGGTTAGAGAAAGTCCTAAGGCTAAAAAATATGAATATTTCAGCTTAAAACATTTTCTCACAGTTCAAAATTTTCAGGTTAACTAGGAGAATCACAATTCATTACAGCCCAAGTCATGGATTGGTCATTATGACAGAGTACTACCCGAGTCCTGGCCACAAGCATGCAAACTGAAATTTCTCTGTTGACAACTGGATGATTCAGTAGCACATGTGTAGCGTTGCAGCAAACTGCTGCAGCTGCGGCGAATCCAGAGAGCCTTTCCTAAAGACCTACTGATCGCAGGATACCCAAGAAAGGATTAAACAGGAGATTACGTTAGGGAAGGATTACTAAGCATAGGGGTGTTGCAGTCTGGTAAAGGTTTTCGAGACGCTTGTCAACAAGAGTCGTTACCTGTAGCAACCACATGGCAATAAAGAGATAGCACGACGCTACTACATGAAACTGCATTGAGGTACCACGCACATATAATGACACAATAGAGGCTTTCAAATGCGCCTTACGAGAGTTAGACTTTGTCAAAGAAGCACGAAACGCGAGGAACCGAATGGGACATAATGAACGAAATTCGCAAGGTGCGTCAGATGGAAATCATGACGGGCAAAATACAAATGGGATCATGAGAACAAGAAAACAAGTATCAAGGACAAAGATTTAGTAATGATCCTCATGGCAGACACGGTAACTATTGCGGTAACTGTCAAGAAAAAAGGAGTAGCAAAACGCGGGAAATTACAAATTCTAACCAGTTCGTGTAGCTGGTCTTGATGTCAGGACAAACAAGGAATAATGGAGGGATTAGTAGGCGAAGTCCTCAATATGGTCATTAAAGTGACGTAGTGGAAATCAGATCCCCTAACCTCTCGAACACAAACCGCAGCGAATCTCTGCGTAGGAATTAACAGTCGGACGCTGCGGCAACGTTATACCATTGAGATATTGTTAAGAATCATTTGTTTTCAGTTCACTTACATAGCCCTTTAGTATATTGTGTTTTATTTGTTCGCACTCGCGCTTTTGGATTATTTATTATTATAATTAGCGGATAAGATCTTCTCATGTGACATCTGAGCAACAAGTCAGAGGTTTGCAGTGTTCTGTACAGCATTTGCACTTTGATAGTTTACCGCAAATTAGAGACGTACTGATATCCTCTGATGTTCCACAGATAGATATTTCGTGGATAGGAATGTGCCAATATGTCGGCGGAAACCTGTTGGGTTTATGACAAAAGTGGTTGGTTTAACACCTAAGCATTGTTGTAGGTTGTCACGCACAAGCGAGGCATGTGTTGGAACAACATGAAAATTGCATTTTGGATGAGAAATAATTGTACAAATCTTGGAGACACAATTCTTCTCAGGATTCATCTTGGACTATAGTAATGGTTTAGCTTCTTCCGTTGATATTATATGCATTGCCAGTCAGCGTACGGACGGTCTGGTTGAGGGATTGAAAGGGACCAGACTGCTACGGCCATCGGTCCGTAAGGACGGCCTGTTCCACAGTTTGGAGCGAGGAGGCGACAGTCGTGCCACAGATACTGATTTGAGATCCAATAGTGGATCTTGGAATTGGGGGTATCTCGCGAGATGGGCAAGTTTGATCCACGCTAGAGGTATGCTGACGTTCAAGTATGTCTTTTTTCCTTTTTTTCCCTTTTTTCTCGTGGTTAGATTGCAGTTTTCGCCAGGGGAGCGAGGTGTTCCCGTTGCTGGTTTTCGAGTGTGATTCCGCTTATAGATAATCACCTATGGTGCGATATTTTTCGCTGGTGATAATTTTTCGTACGTGGCTATCGCTTATGGATTATCGCCAGTAGTGCGATAATGTTTGTCTTTTGGTATTTCGATTATGGATCGCCAGCGCCAAAGTCACATCATCGGCAAAGTTCTGTATTATGTGGTGTGAGCATGTGCACTGCGAGACACGGTAGTACGTTTTTAGATGAATAGGAAGGAAATTGCGAATGGGACCAGAGAAAAATGGAAGCTAATCGCAAATACTTAAGCACTACAAATTATAAAAAGAAAGCTGGTATTTTATTTCCTTGCAGCAGCTGTTATTTGATGTTATTTGTATGTCGATTTTTTAGACTTAGTGGCCAGTTTCAGAGGAAATGGTGAATTCGCGTCGAAGTGTCATCTATCCGGACAGCACAATAAGGAGTGTACAGATGGCGGTGAGCGGTATTCGACCCAGATTCTGTGCCAGATAGCCGCATCAGTCTCATCATCCAATAAGTTCGCATCAGAAGAAGTATCAAAGTCCAGATTAGCGTAAACTAGAAAGGGTTAGAGGTAGCTAGACTTGTAACAGGTAGAATATAATTAGAAGTAAGTGCTACAGGGCACGGGAGTGCTTGAAGTATGAATGTGCAGGCTGTTCCGGCTTAGCCCATTCGGGTGTACGAGTGGTATTGGTAAATTAACCAAACTTGACATACACTATAAAAACGCGAATTCCCCATTAGAAAATAATTAGTTTCTCTCTTTTAGATAAGCGATTAATTACCGATGTTTATTAAAATCAAAGACGAACTGTAGAGGTTTTCTTCTAATTTTATGGAACCTTAGTAGTAGTGTTGATTAAATAAAAAAAACAGTAAAGCACATTCCATTAATCATATTGTAAAAATTTCAAACAGTTAATATATATTTTTATGATTTTCGATGTACATGTTTTGTTAACATTCATTGTAAAGACATGGAACCCTAAAATGTGTTAAAAATTGTGCTGAGGACTACAGCATTCCAAACGGCAAGTGAGAAGTAGCCCCATGGCCAGCCGCAGCTGGAGGGATGCAGTGTGGCCGAGCACTGGTCAGGTGACAAATATCGCAATGCGGCTGGCGGTGCTTGTGTGCGGCACGCAGGTGCCAGACTGACATCACAGCATGGCAGCCACCCTGGATGAGTGACCAGCTGATGAGACAACATTGTATGGCCACACCGGCAGCTGTCCACTACATGTGACCTGTCCACCCCCGCCTCCACCCCCACCCCCCTCCCTTCGTGAGCAGCTAGCTGACATGATGACACTGGGGAAGCTGAAAAGCGACAGAGTCCCTTTCACTCATGCCAAGAGAGACTGGAAGGAATCCAGGTGCTGTGGCTGAGAGCATCAGCAGGAGCCCCTTGCCTGCAGCCTGCAGGTAATTAAGGCTTGCCCCTGGAATCACGTGACTACCTGTGGCCACTGGTTTGACTCAAGAGTCTTGAGGGACTTGACCTGAATGCAAGCTGGTTACAGACGAGAAAGGGGTCTACAAAGCGCTGGACCAAGCGACTGACTTCTCCAGGCACCCGCCACAACATTGACATCTGCTGCTAGAGGACTGTCTTCAACAAAAGCAACAGTTTGTCATCTGATGCCCCATCTGTGGTCTCGCAGAAGTTCAGATGCCTACACTGGCTGTCATAGACAAGAAACAGGTCCTGCCTTTTCTTAGCACAAAACCACCGACTAAAGCTGCCATGTTCTACTTCTTAAATACCTCATGAGTGTAGTGCTGTGTTGATTCATGTGACTAATGTAAAGCTACCTTTTGGACTCCCTAAATACCCTTGAGAAGGAAGCTGAGGAGACCTAAAATATGCTTTTTTATTCTTATTCTTGTGTGCCTTTCCGTGTTTATTTCACTAGTTTAAATGTAGTTTTTACTTTACTTTCCCACTATATTTATCGTGAGGCACAATACCATTTTCAGTTGTGAACTGTAGCACAAGGTAGCTGTCATCTAAAATTTAAGATTGCCAATGATTACACACAACAAATACACAAACATTCAAACCACTTTTAGAAAATGACTCATGTTTTTATTTTGTCTTCGTCATTTGTGTAAAGTCTCATTGTTTTTTCACTTGTCATTTATATGTTGTTTATTTGTGTTAACGCCATTTACACTATTGTACTAAAAGAACACAAAGACACCTTACAGTGAGATAAGGTTAACAAAAGACACATGTTACGAGAACACACACTTGACTTGCATAGATTTGCTGACGGCTTGGATAGAATTTGTCATGTTATTTGTCACTGTGGAAGAGTGAGTGTTTTGGCAGGGATAACAAATTCTCCAAGGCAGGGAATGCTCAATGCTGAACGATATCGTACTATGATTAGGGAAACCAGTCATCTCCGATCTCAGATTCGCTAAGAATGGGTTACTTAAATATCTGCATGTGCTTTTTAACCATTCAGTCATTGTATTTAGAGTCAGGGGTGAATGTCAAAGACCTGAGAGTCCACAGGTAGAATTATGACACCTAGAAAATGACAGAACTTTTGGAGGCATGCAGCAACGAGTGTGTGTATGACCCCTGATTGAATGAGATCAAGACATGATGTATTATTATTTTGGTCTTGGTTGTCAAAGCTGTCATGGTTTGGTATATCACTCTCTGAGACCTAGTAAAGTGGCGTGTCTTCTGATATACGTCACACTAACCTCTTTATTGAAGTGTTACGCTCCATGTCAGAAGTTACTGGATAACAGGGAAGTAGTGACAGGCCTCATGTCAGAAGTTTCTGGGTAACAGGGAAGTAGTGACAGGCGGCATCCACTCTCTTACTTTAACGACATTGTCAGTCAGATTAATATTCATACTTTAAGTCACGATATCTGTGTTTCATAGTACTACATTTGCTGTGTCGTTTATGCATTTTCTGTGTGGAGAAATTGTGAGCAAAACGTTTCTAAAACTGCATGTGTAACGTGTAGAGAAAAGGTACCCGAGGGACGTGGTGGAGGCGACGGAGAACACAGAGAGAGATGAATTGGGGCCATAAGTGCTGAGTGCAGCAAACTGGCTGTGCCAGTGATTCTGGGAAGCAACACACAGTGGATATTTGCTGCAGATGGACCTCTGGCCGAAGCTCCATTACCGCTTACGAACAGACAAAAGGATGCTGATTAGGAAAACACTTTCGCTAGGTCCGGCGGCAGTCCATTGCAAAGGCGGCCCGATGGCGGAAAGTGGGTGGAGGAAACCATTTAAGAGAGACAGCTGCAAACTGAGCTTTTGTGCTAATGGTGAGAAGACCATAAAACTCTGTTCATTTTCATGTCGGAAGCTGGAACGACACAGAGTGGCTCGCCAGGTTCTCTAGCGAGCGGCTAAAACAAATATTTCATGGGCATGATTGTTTTTCAGAAATTGTAAATGGTCATACTGGAAATATTAGATCACTCTGTAAATGAGGGACTGTGGTCCCACCCAAGCAGTTGCTTTTATTGCCAAAACAAAGCCATGCATACCTTGGTAACGACACTTCCCTAGTCAAAAATGTTATTTATTCTGACAAGAGAGATTTGGAGTCGCTGCTTCGCTCCTCTCAGGATATGGGAAGTAGAGAGTTTCTCCCCTAGCGTGGGAATCCAGATGCTGTGTCTGGATTGACTACCAGAGCAACAGAACAATCAAGAGGGGAGATTCAATGAGTAGAGAATAGTTCGATCTGTTTGTGCAATGTGGGGGCACTTCTGGTTTTGCTGATTCGGCTTCAGTAGCAAAGCGTGGTGGAAAGTGGTTGTAATTCTTTGATTTATTCCTCTTCTTGTCCTCTCCTGGTCGAGAACTTCAGGCCTTTCCATAGTGAGTGAGACTTTTGGTCTGTATCTTGTAGTGGACAAAGAGCTAGTGGAAACTTCCAAATGTACCGACAGTGGAACTGCGTGTCATCTCGGACGTATCATGTACCACGAGAGTGATGCTATCCGTCCTGAGTCAGCCGTGTGATGTTTGACAACCCCAGCATGCACTGATGTGCTTGTGAGCCATATTGGTTTGGACATAACAGTGAATGCGTCCACCTCAAAGTGAAAGCTGATGAGATTTCAGGGCTCTAATGTGGAATTTTTGGCGTTCTGAAAATCAGAACGCCGTGCCGCGTACTTTACATATTTTTATCGGCGCATCAGAACACACAGCCGCCAAAGCGCACTGCTTCTCGTCCATACTGCACCGTTTTCTGCTGCCGCTTCCAAACCCACTCCCCATCTATCAGGATATCTAGTGTGTTGTTATTGCACTCTTTCCTATGAATATACAAAATTTTGCAACTACTCGAATTATTTCCCATATTCGTCATTTTTCTAGGCTTCTTACGCCACGTGCTTAGTGGAGCGCTAACAAACAGTTCAAGTGGCGGTCGTGCACTTTTTACACAGAGTTTTAACATCATAAAGTAAACAATTACATTGTGTCGCTCGTGATCGGTTCTGACTACGAAACTACTGTGCTTGTAAGACTTAAGTTTTGTCAGAATTTTCTACGTAATTAGTTTTAGCGTAACTTTTATGAAAGCATTCTTTCTTTCGTTGCTTCACCGAGCACATTTAGATTAGTAATTGTTGGTAACAATATAGTCAACTATGTAATAACCCAATCAACAGATACAAAAGCTGTCGAATGCCGGGAACAGTACGCGTAGCCGGAAATTATTGTACAGTGGTAGGAGGCAGTGCCACGAACATCATACTAGAAATCCTGACTGGTCAGGGATGAGTGTGAGGTTGAAGGTGAGTTTCAAGGACTCTTTTGTACGTTACTTTTAAATAACTTGTAAACTGTGGCCTCCAGAGTAAACGTATCCCAGTACAAACTTTAACTATAATAAATTTTCTACAAGAACACCCTGTTCATTTTTCCTGTAGGGCTAACAGTTTTTGCATAGCGAGCGAGAGAATACAAAAATCTCGAGTGTGGTATTTGAAGACTAGATAAAGAACCGCCAGTTTCTTAAAATGACATCGGCAGGGGAAGGTGAATCACTGCGTATAATAAACTCTTATTCTATATTCAACATTTGTTTTTATTCTGAATATTCGTACTAACGAAAGAAAAAAAGGAGTTTCTCAAGAAGAAGACCATCGACCAAGTCTATATTCTAACTTAAATCTCACGTAATAGCGCAAGTACTGAAGTACCCGAAAAAGCACAATCGTGAAAGATGGATAGCAACGAATATCACCATCTACGTAAACGTCAACAATCTACGAAGAGACTGGAATTCAGAGAAATCTTCTCGACCAATAGAAATCCTTTGCATACCATATTTACTGCTTCCAGAGTTCACCTTTGTCGTGTTACACTCAACAGCCTACACATCAGGGTCCGTCCAAAACAAGTCCTAGCGTCTGCTGAACTGTAAAAGTTGGGAAATCCTCTAGATTAAAGAGCGAGCTAAGAAGAAGAAAAATATGTATGCTAAGATGGAGTCTCACAAATTATCAAGCATTTGGTCTCCTGGTTGTCTGAAGATCTTCGTCTCACAGAAGACAATTCTGTCGGCTTTTCAGTTTCCTGGACTGAAACAATTTAACGGTTTTTCACGGACCAATTAATAACAAAGTCTTAAACATTTATTTACAATTGTTGCTGACCACTATCTTTATATTTTTCATGGTGTTGTAAATGCTCTTTGGTACATGAACAATTCATAACTGCAATTATTATTGTTGGTGTTACAAAAAAAAAAATTATGGCTAC
The DNA here is from genome assembly GCF_023864275.1 of Schistocerca cancellata. Lineage (NCBI taxonomy): Eukaryota > Metazoa > Arthropoda > Insecta > Orthoptera > Acrididae > Schistocerca > Schistocerca cancellata. The sequence continues at coordinate 145,357,325 of NC_064628.1, read as the reverse complement.
TGCAAGAAAATGGGCAAGACTGCTGGCTCTCAACTAGCACGCCCAGAGTCGTTTGTCAGTATCGAAACTTCTTTCCCTGCTCATTGCTATTTTCATTTTTCTAGCTGTACATTTATTTAGCATATGGTTTACAAAATTATATTATACAAGTACGAAACCCTTAAGGTGATACAAGATTGTATAAATTGATATGAATATATTTATGTAAATGTATATGCAGGTAATAATGAAAGCTGTAGAATCGGCAGTAGCTAAAATAAGTGAGATGCCTTTTTCCATCTCAATTGGATATCGAAAAACCTTAGTCAGCTAAATGATTCAGGTGTATCGTCTACTGTGTTGTCCTAGACGCCCAAGAATTTTCTTTTTAGGCAGTGGTGCAAAATATGCAGCAGTGTTTGTTCCCAAGTTCCGCAGCCGCAGTGGTCATTACCGATGGTTAATTTCCCACTTATAGAAAGTTGCTTTGGTCACGCCTTGGTCGGTACTGATACGGTTGAGGTTTCTCAGTATTTTTCTTAGTTGATTCGTTCCCGGGACTTTGATGATCGGATCTATTTTGCCTTACTTCATATGACAGTGGAAAGAAGTCCACTAAGTTCTCACTTCACCACTTAGATTACAGTTTCCTGGGGCAACTGGGACAAAGTTTACCCGGAATGGTCCACTACGTTTTTGTCTGGTGCGAGACAATATGTTCAATGTTGCAGGAATGATTAAGCCTCTGGGTTCTTTGAGTTTCACCAGATCATGTGTTACTGCTTGTTGACATCGGAGATTTTCTGGAGCAGCTTGGCGAGTACTGATAGATGTGTCTATGGTTTGGATTTGAGAGTTCCTATCACGATCCTTATCGCGTCATTTAGATGGGTATCAGCTTTGTTCACGTAACTGCTTCGACTCCAAGCAGAACAGCGCTCGGCGACAGGAAACACAACTGCTTATTTTAAAAATGGTTTAAAGGGCTCTGAGAACTATGGGACTTAGCTTATGAGGTCATCAGTCCCCTAGAACTTAGAACTACTTAAACTTAACTAATCTAAGGACATCACACACATCCTTTCGAAACTGCGACCGCAGCGGTCGTGCGGTTCCAGACAGTATCGCCTAGAACCGCTCGGCCATTCCGGCCGGCAACTGCTTATGTTGTGGCACCGAAACGGAATACAGCATGCAGAAGGCCAACCTACTGAATCCGTTTGGAAATACACTCCTGGAAATGGAAAAAAGAACACATTGACACCGGTGTGTCAGACCCACCATACTTGCTCCGGACACTGCGAGAGGGCTGTACAAGCAATGATCACACGCACGGCACAGCGGACACACCAGGAACCGCGGTGTTGGCCGTCGAATGGCGCTAGCTGCGCAGCATTTGTGCACGGCCGCCGTCAGTGTCAGCCAGTTTGCCGTGGCACACGGAGCTCCATCGCAGTCTTTAACACTGCGACAGCGTGGACGTGAATCGTATGTGCAGTTGACGGACTTTGAGCGAGGGCGTATAGTGGGCATGCGGGAGGCCGGGTGGACGTACCGCCGAATTGCTCAACACGTGGGGCGTGAGGTCTCCACAGTACATCGATGTTGTCGCCAGTGGTCGGCGGAAGGTGCACGTGCCCGTCGACCTGGGACCGGACCGCAGCGACGCACGGATGCACGCCAAGACCGTAGGATCCTACGCAGTGCCGTAGGGGACCGCACCGCCACTTCCCAGCAAATTAGGGACACTGTTGCTCCTGGGGTATCGGCGAGGACCATTCGCAACCGTCTCCATGAAGCTGGGCTACGGTCCCGCACACCGTTAGGCCGTCTTCCGCTCACGCCCCAACATCGTGCAGCCCGCCTCCAGTGGTGTCGCGACAGGCGTGAATGGAGGGACGAATGGAGACGTGTCGTCTTCAGCGATGAGAGTCGCTTCTGCCTTGGTGCCAATGATGGTCGTATGCGTGTTTGGCGCCGTGCAGGTGAGCGCCACAATCAGGACTGCATACGACCGAGGCACACAGGGCCAACACCCGGCATCATGGTGTGGGGAGCGATCTCCTACACTGGCCGTACACCAATGGTGATCGTCGAGGGGACACTGAATAGTGCACGGCACATCCAAACCGTCATCGAACCCATCGTTCTACCATTCCTAGACCGGCAAGGGAACTTGCTGTTCCAACAGGACAATGCACGTCCGCATGTATCCCGTGCCACCCAACGTGCTCTAGAAGGTGTAAATCAACTACCCTGGCCAGCAAGATCTCCGGATCTGTCACCCATTGAGCATGTTTGGGACTGGATGAAGCGTCGTCTCACGCGGTCTGCACGTCCAGCACGAACGCTGGTCCAACTGAGGCGCCAGGTGGAAATGGCATGGCAAGCCGTTCCACAGGACTACATCCAGCATCTCTACGATCGTCTCCATGGGAGAATAGCAACCTGCATTGCTGCGAAAGGTGGATATACACTGTACTAGTGCCGATATTGTGCATGCTCTGTTGCCTGTGTCTGTGTGCCTGTGGTTCTGTCAGTGTGATCATGTGATGTATCTGACCCCAGGAATGTGTCAATAAAGTTTCCCCTTCCTGGGACAATGAATTCACGGCGTTCTTATTTCAATTTCCAGGAGTGTAGTTTCATCGCGGATGTCATAACACGCCCGCTCTTTTCAATCATCAAACCCAACGCCGAAATGGCAGATACTGAGATAACCGATCTCGAAACAGAAAAGTAGCTTAGTGGTGGAAAGACATCAGGACCAGATGAGATAACTATAAGATTCCACAAAAATTATGCGAAAGAACTTGCTCACCTTCTAGCAGCTGTTTATAGTAGATCGCTGGATCAGTGAAGGCTGGAAAAAAGCGCAGGTCATTCCAGTACTAAGAAGGGTCGAGGACAGATACACATAATTATAGACATATGTCCTTGACGTCAATCTTTTGTAGTTTTATGGAGCATGTTCTATGCTTTAAAAAATAGACGTATTTGGAGAACGTAATGTCCTCTATAAAAATCAACATAGATTCTGCAGACAGAGATCTTGCGAAACTTCGTTCCTTCATGAGATATAGACAATGGCGGTACGGTTGGCACCGTGTTCTTTGACTATGGCTTCAGGAAGACATTGGCCACCGTTTTACATTGCCTTTAGTGAAAAATAGAAAGAAAATACGAGCTTACCAAGTACTGTACCAAGTTTTCGTCTGGATACAAGAGCTGCTAGCAAAGAGAACTCAACACGTCGCTCTTACCGGAACAACATCGTCTTGTGCAAAGATACTTCCGCGTTGCCCCAAATAAGTGTGATAGGACGGTAACTTTTAACAACAACTATTCCCGGCCGTATGTCAATTTACCAGACAGAAGTCGCTAGGTTTCAAGCAAGTAACTCCCCAGTTTCCCCACAAGGGCTGAGTGCACCACGGTGGCTAACAGCGCTCGGCTGACTGTATGGTCACCCATCCTAGTGCTAGTCCAGACCGCCAGTGCTTAACTTCGGTGATCTGACGTGAACCGGTGTTACCACAGCGGAGAAGCATAGCAACAGCAGAAGACACAATCGATTTGCAGAATGACCTGCAGAAAATTGATGGGTGGTGAAGAATCTGGCGGTTGAACCTGAACGTAAGTAATGTAACATACTGAGCATATATACGAAAGGAAATGCACTACCGTACTACTACAGTATTGGTGACTAAAGTATCTACCGCAGAATATATACGAGTTACTATCCAGAGCGACCGTAAGTGGAATGAGCACATAAAACAAATAGTAGGAAAAGCACATGCTAGACTGCTATTCAGAGGAAGAACCCTTAGGAAATGTAATTCATTCATGAAGGCAGTGGCTTACAAGGAGCTTGCTCGACCGGCTGTTGAGTATTGTTTACAAATCTGGGATCCTTAACAGTTACGACTGAAAGAAGAGACAGAGAAGATGCAACGAAGCGTGGAGCATTTAGTCTCGGGATCCTTTGATCTGGATGAGAGTGTTAAAGATGCGTTCAAAGAAACTGCTGTGCTAGAGATGGCAAGAAAGACGTGGTGCATGGCGGTGAGGTTTATATACTGAAAGTTTGAGAGAATACTTCCGGGCAAGAGCCGGAGAACATATTACTTCCTCTTATATACGTCTTGCAAATGGCTATGACGAGAAGATTCCAGAAATTAGTGTTAATACAGAAACTTACCGACAGTTATTATTTCCAACGTGCCATTCGCCTTCGAGCAGGGAATTGGGTGCGGTTAGTGGTACTTGAAGCGCCTTCCGCTATACACCGTTAGGGTGCTTGCGGAGTAAGTGTAGATGTAGATGTGCTGTAGATCTTAACGTGTTTCCATTGGATCACCAGTTAGTACCAATCCACTTGATTATTTCTTTGTGTTAGGTTCTCAATCCACTTGATTATTTCTTTGTGTTAGCTTCTGTCCTGTTAGTTCAAGAAGTTTCCCAAATGTCAGGGATCTGTCGAGTGTCACATCGAAATATTTGGGGTTTCGATTATGTCGAGATTTTCTGTTGCGGAAGGCTACATTCAGTTCTCTGTTTGCCATTCAGTTGGTTAAGTGGAATGAGGTAACTTCTTCATTATTAGGATTCGAACAAAGTCTCCACCTTTTTTAATACTGGTCCAATTTTTCTATATCGTTAGTATGTATTTGTCCACCTTCTTCGAAAGTGACGTTAGGAGTTTCTGTCGCCGTGTCATCGGTGTGGCTGAACTGTACAGGACCAATGGTGACTACGTCACTGGCACATGAGTCAAATAAATGTGCAGCCAGAAAGGAGCGCCGTGGGAGACTGTTGTAGTGCCGCTGAAAGACCTGTTTTAAGTTGTAAATCAGTAATATTCAGCACATTTTTGACAAAATTCTTGTGTGATGAGCACTGGCGCAGAGGAGACGAACATATAACACAAAAATGGTCAAATCGTAAGTAAATTCACTTTTGCAACAGAAAAGAAGCCCTAAACTGAATAGAAATCCAAAGGTCTCAGATTGCGGTCTCCGGATTTTAATCTGCCATTTGTCACTTGTTTCATCTCTAGTAATGCTTGTTAATGTCAAAATTGTCGACTTGTACCGTTGTTTAGGGTCCACATTAAACTGCAGGTCCCCATATGACTTTATGGGTAGGACGTTTGATGACTGAACGAGTGCAACAGCATACCACCTTCTTCGAGATCATGCCTAGAACAGCTCTGTGGTATTCAAAACGGATGAAACCTTTACATTACTTTAAGGTACTCAACGTCCAGTAACTGCTGCTCATATCCAGTGTGGTGATCACGGTGATGTCCCACGCTAGCCGAGTTGAGCAGTGTTCTGTGGTCTAGGACGGTGCTGCTACGAGTCGTCCTCTGAAGCTCTGGTCAACGTTGTGACTGGATCGTCCTCTAGGGAAGAAGAAGATTGCAGTCTGTTCGTAAAACCTCTCATGTGAAGTTAGAGCTTACGGGTAAGTAGGTGTAGCCGCAGGGGAATCTTTACTCTTTACCCTTGGTCTCACCTTCACCTCCTTCTGCTTCCCTCCTCCCTTTAGAAGATGCAGCCAGTAAGGCCAGTGAATGGACGAAAGTCGCTCCACATGCCGTATTGTAATGCGCGTCTGGATCTTCACGTTAATGCTGTTTTTTCCGTTTTTTTTAATTCCATATGATACAGCTTCTTCTTCTTTCCTCAGAGTATTATCAGTTTTGGCCTATAACAATGTTTTCCTGTTTCTTTTGACCACAGCTAAGACTCCCATATGAATCACATACGTGGCACCCTTGGCGTAGAGAAACAGAGAAAGAGTTGAATGCACCTAGGTCACCAGGTCCGAATGCAGGTGAGCGCCACAATCAGGACTGCATACGACCGAGGCACACAGGGCCAACACCCGGCATCATGGTGTGGGGAGCGATCTCCTACACTGGCCGTACACCAATGGTGATCGTCGAGGGGACACTGAATAGTGCACGGCACATCCAAACCGTCATCGAACCCATCGTTCTACCATTCCTAGACCGGCAAGGGAACTTGCTGTTCCAACAGGACAATGCACGTCTGCATGTATCCCGTGCCACCCAACGTGCTCTAGAAGGTGTAAGTCAACTACCCTGGCCAGCAAGATCTCCGGATCTGTCCCCCATTGAGCATGTTTGGGACTGGATGAAGCGTCGTCTCACGCGGTCTGCACGTCCAGCACGAATGCTGGTCCAACTGAGGCGCCAGGTGGAAATGGCATGGCAAGCCGTTCCACAGGACTACATCCAGCATCTCTACGATCGTCTCCATGGGAGAATAGCAGCCTGCATTGCTGCGAAAGGTGGATATACACTGTACTAGTGCCGACATTGTGCATGCTCTGTTGCCTGTGTCTATGTGCCTGTGGTTCTGTCAGTGTGATCATGTGATGTATCTGACCCCAGGAATGTGTCAATAAAGTTTCCCCTTCCTGGGACAATGAATTCACGGTGTTCTTATTTCAATTTCCAGGAGTGTACATAACAAATTAATAAGTGCATAAATGATCTGGTGGACAGGGTGAGCAGCAGTTTGCGGCAGTTTGGTGGTAACACTGCAGTTTAGGAGAAGGTGTCCTCGTTAAGTGACTGTAGGAGGAAAGAAGATGACATAAACTAAATTTCTAGCTACTATAATAAAGGGCAGCTAGCTCTAAATGTAGATAAATTTAAGTTAAAGCAAATGAGCAGGAGAAACAAACATATAATGTTAGAATACAGTACTAGTAATGTGCTGTTTCACTCAGTCATGTCGTTTAAATATCTAGGCCTAACATTGCAAAGCAATACTGAATGGAACGATCATGTAAGGATTATAACAGGGAAGGCGAATGGTAGACTTCGGTTTATATGGGCAATTTTAGTAGACTGTGATTCATCAGTGAAGGTGATCGAGTGTAGGACACAGTGCGACACATTCCTGAGTATTGCTAGAGTGTTTGGGATTCGCACCAAGTCAGATTAAAGGTAGGCATCGAAGCAATTCAGAGGCGGGCTCCGATAGAAATGCTTTCTCTCCGATTCTATTCAGCACGCCTTTTTTAGTTCTTCCTATATCCACCCATAAAATCTTTAGCATACATCTACAGCACCACATTTCAACAGCTTCGATTCTTTTCTTCTATAACCTGGGTATCGCCCACATTTCACTTCCATGCAGGGCTACACTGCAGAGAAATACTTTTGACTGGTGTTACCCAGCACTACAGGTCACTCACTCCGTAAGTTCAGAACTTATAATTGATAAAAATTTCGTTCAGATTTTTTCTTTGCCGGTGAATTTACACGCAGACTATGTTGGTTAAGAAATTGATATGTAAGGTGTCATACAGAGATAAGAATGAATAGTATCACGCGTAGTCAAAGCCATGAGGTATCAAATACGACACGTACTAGCCTTCGGAATTCAGTGGACACTCACGTGAGGAGAGCTCTTACAGTTCGGGCGGTACGTTGCTACGTAGCGTCTGTCAATTCTCCCTTGTTGGCATCGCGCTATACTCGGAATCGAATCTATGGGTCCGAATTGCTGTGCAGCCGTTTATACAACACCAAGAATATATCGGAAAGATACTGCGACGTTGAAGAGCTGAATCAAAACAGAAAATTTTATGTTATGCAATGTTGCCTTATACTTTGTATTTGTACAATTTAGCTGGCGATGAGGTTGACGTACGACTGCAACTTCTATACTAAAAGTAGATATCAATTTTGAATAATATGAAGAATGTAATTAGACCGAATGCTTTGCAGCTTACGTTCCGGAATGAATAGAAGGCAAGCATGTTGTAAAAAAAAATCTGTGAAAACCTGGATTGCAGTATAAGGAGGCCAATTCACTGTCGCCTTTCTTTAGCGATGAATATAGCTTTCATTTGTATAAGTGAGTTTCATACTAGTCTCCCATATCCGCGTTCTTTCTATATGGTGCCATAAGTCAATAGCAGTAAGCAGACAACTTTACAGTCAGTGTACTACATAATTACTTATTTTTGCTGTTAAGCAAACAGAGAGTAAAGTGAAAGTTGTTATGGCAGTGGTATGCGAAATATACTGACTCCATCCCTAAGAAGATGGTGCGGAGATTCAGAGAATAAGGATTTCTCTGCACAAGACAAATTTAATTTTAAATTAATTTCAACCAGTGATCCACTTTACAAAGTCTTGACAGTGTAACGAACGGCTCTCTGTTCAGACAAAAATCTTACGCTCGTTTTCTGTGGCAGCGGTGCAGGGACTGAAAGAAGTTAGAAGCTTCGTCTGCTGGAGGCATGGTGTGGAAGAGGAACGAATGAAAGAGAAGGGTAGAAGAATGGGCGCAGGTGGCACTACTCACAGTGCTGGGAGGGTGGAAGAGGAACGAATGAAAGAGAAGGGTAGAAGAATGGGCGCAGGTGGCACTACTCACAGTGCTGGGAGGAGAAATTGGTCTCCGTAGGAAGACAGTGTTCGAAAAGGCACGTCCTCAGCAAATGCATAACAGCAAAATGGGTTGGGAACAGTACATCTTGGAAGAGATTACTTCTGGAACAGATACATGAGAAAAAGTTTCACACAATAAAAGGAAACTATTGTTATTAACTTTTCGTATAACAACATGTTTTTTAAAACAGCAACTTCATAAATGTATGCAACATTGTTTCATTTACGTAACCAGATTTTACAGTGTACTAACGGAAGATTGGTTTCGAACAAAAGAAAAATATTTCTTCTCAAAGGTAGCGCTGAGAAATGCGAATACGTCACAGTAGCTTACAGATACATTGGTGTTACGTTGATAATGAAAATAAGAAAAAAATACGCGTTTTCATCGCAGTGCACATAGTTTTCGAAGCAAACACATACATCACAAATTAATTCCGCGGGAAAGCAGCCAATTATGTGATCAGTATATTTTGTTTGTATCCCCTGTGTTGGTACTGTACTTTCTAGTGAGGGAGTGATGTCACTCGCCTGTCACGAAAAATGGAGAAGATTTTAGCAGCTGAGACATGACCTGTCAATCATTAACTTAACAGTAAATAAAAGTGAATGTACTTTCAGAAGATAAAGAAAAGTGTTTATTACAACGAAAGAGATATGTGTCTTCGAAAAGAAATCGTTAGAAGTAAAACAAAGTCTCACACCCTAAACAACCGAAATAGGATCTACCAAACATTATTTGCATTAAATAACGTGCACGTATTTTCACAAAATGAGTGAAGCGTTGCTGTGAGACAGATCTGTGTATTCGACGCCAGAAACCTAAGTGCTCTAAAAGACGTCGGTGTTAGTTGTTAGCTCCGTCGTAAATCTAAGAGAGTCAAAGCAAGAGTTGTTGGAACATCCATTTACGTCGTACCCTCTGGCTTCGTCACACTTCTACAGCCGAGTACCAGTAGGGCTGAAAATAGTTTAATGCAAAATAATATGCTGTGTGTGCCGTATACGTATTGTTTGTACTTCAACCAGAATCGCTCAGTATCGATGGAATCTACACACTTGAAAATATTTCAACTCTGCTAACTGGCCAAAAAAAGGGCAACACTGCATCTTTAAACTAAAATGCATGGCCGTACCAAGAGGCTAGCGATATAGACACCCACCATAGGGACATGCACATAGAGAGCGAAAAACTTAATTAAAAAAAAAACACGGAATGAGACAGTTTATGACATAATTGAGAGCGGTGTATGAGTTCGCGTACCCCTAATGCTTCTACCTTCGAGAAGAAGTATTTTTCGTTTGTGCGAAACCAGTCTTCTGTTAGTACACTGTAAAACCTGATTACGTAAATGAAACAATGTTTCATGCATTTATGAAGTTGCCGTTTAACGAAACATGTTGTTATACGAAAATATTAATAACAACAGTCTTCTTTCATTATGTTCAATTCGCAACGCGTGTCATCTGACATTTATTTCTGGTCTCGTTAAATAGTCTTGTACTCTCTCATCACGACATCGCGACAAACACATAACTACACTCCTGGAAATTGAAATAAGAACACCGTGAATTCATTGTCCCAGGAAGGGGAAACTTTATTGACACATTCCTGGGGTCAGATACATCACATGATCACACTGACAGAACCACAGGCACATAGACACAGGCAACAGAGCATGCACAATGTCGGCACTAGTACAGTGTATATCCACCTTTCGCAGCAATGCAGGCTGCTATTCTCCCATGGAGACGATCGTAGAGATGCAGGATGTAGTCCTGTGGAACGGCTTGCCATGCCATTTCCACCTGGCGCCTCAGTTGGACCAGCGTTCGTGCTGGACGTGCAGACCGCGTGAGACGACGCTTCATCCAGTCCCAAACATGCTCAATGGGGGAGAGATCCGGAGATCTTGCTGGCCAGGGTAGTTGACTTACACCTTCTAGAGCACGTTGGGTGGCACAGGATACATGCGGACGTGCATTGTCCTGTTGGAACAGCAAGTTCCCTTGCCGGTCTAGGAATGGTAGAACGATGGGTTCGATGACGGTTTGGATGTACCGTGCACTATTCAGTGTCCCCTCGACGATCACCAGTGGTGTACGGCCAGTGTAGGAGATCGCTCCCCACTCCATGATGCCGGGTGTTGGCCCTGTGTGCCTCGGTCGTATGCAGTCCTGATTGTGGCGCTCACCTGCACGGCGCCAAACACGCATACGACCATCATTGGCACCAAGGCAGAAGCGACTCTCATCGCTGAAGACGACACGTCTCCATTCGTCCCTCCATTCACGCCTGTCGCGACACCACTGGAGGCGGGCTGCACGATGTTGGGGCGTGAGCGGAAGACGGCCTAACGGTGTGCGGGACCATAGCCCAGCTTCATGGAGACGGTTGCGAATGGTCCTCGCCGAAACCCCAGGAGCAACAGTGTCCCTAATTTGCTGGCGGTGCGGTCCCCTACGGCACTGCGTAGGATCCTACGGTCTTGGCGTACATCCGTGCGTCGCTGCGATCCGGTCCCAGGTCGACGGGCACGTGCACCTTCCGCCGACCACTGGCGACAACATCGATGTACTGTGGAGACCTCACGCATCACGTGTTGAGCAATTCGGCGGTACGTCCACCCGGCCTCCCGCATGCCCACTATACGCCCTCGCTCAAAGTCCGTCAACTGCACATACGGTTCACGTCCACGCTGTCGCGGCATGCTACCAGTGTTAAAGACTGCGATGGAGCTCCGTATGCCACGGCAAACTGGCTGACACTGACGGCGGCGGTGCACAAATGCTGCGCAGCTAGCGCCATTCGACGGCCAACACCGCGGTTCCTGGTGTGTCCGCTGTGCCGTGCGTGTGATCATTGCTTGTACAGCCCTCTCGCAGTGTCCGGAGCAAGTATGGTGGGTCTGACACACCGGTGTCAATGTGTTCTTTTTTCCATTTCCAGGAGTGTATTTCACAGTGTTTCAAACAGTAAGTATTATGAACAGCTGTGAATCATTGGAAGAGTTTTATAGACAGTTTTTTGCTCCACAGATCATCTGCACTCATATGATTAAACGTAATGATATGGAATGAGTCAAGATATTACACAAAAGTGATATTTTTATTTTTAAATAGTGATGTAAATGATGTATTTCAACCCACCATGTTTTAGACATTGGGAAATTAGGAATTATTCTACCTAATAGACAAACATTTTCACTTTGTTTTCATATTTACCTTTGCTGCTTTCAGGAAGCATTTTTTGTCGTTGACCAAAAATTTTGGTGGCAGCATTGTGCCCTCCTTTTTGTCCTAAGACCAACCTGAATGTGGGATAATGAATTTAATTTTTTCTGTTATTGTCATTACATATATCATAATTCGTTTTGAACTCTAGTGGTCTTTTTACACCAAACGTCATGACGAAAGAAAGATACTGTGAAGCAGTTGCCAAAATACCGAACTCCTCAAACATATGTCTACTAGATGATCGTGGGTGAATCTAACAGCGCGTTTTGGAGCAATGAACACTTTATTTCTTAAAGATAAGTTGCCTCAGAACATCTTTCCATACGATATTACTGAATGTAAGTTAGCAAAATATGTTAACTTCCCGATCGCCTCTCCACAAGATTTGCGGTGATTCGAAGTGCAAATGTGACTGAAATAATCCGTTTTATGAGTTCCAAAATATGCTATCCCCAGCTGAAATTCTCGTTAGAGTGGACACGTAAGTTTTTAAGTTTCCATCCCACTTATTATTTCCGCATATGCCGAACTAAATATCTTGTGTTCAAATGGTTCAAATGGCTCTGAGCACTATGGGACTCAACTGCTGTGGTTATAAGTCCCCTAGAACTTAGAACTACTTCAACCTAACTAACCTAAGGACAGCACACAACACCCAGCCACCACGAGGCAGAGAAAATCCCTGACCCCGCCGGGAATCGAACCCGGGAACCCGGGCGTGGGAAGCGAGAACGCTACCGCACGACCACGTATCTTGTGTCTTTTTGATATTGAGAGTGAAGCCATTTGCAGAAAACTACTCACTGATAATTTTATGAGCATTATCTGCCATGTCTTCTGTTGCTAAACATTCGTTTGGATAGATTAAAATAGTAGTGTAATTTGCAGAAAGAAGTAATTCAGTCATGTTTTGTATTAGACGGAAAGTGGTTTACGTACATGAAAAACCTTAGTGGACAAAATGTTGAGTCTTATGGAAACCAATAAGTTAGTTCTCGCCATTCAGAACAATCTTCCCTGCTTACATTGGCAGAATTATTAAGTGCAGCTTTATGCGTTTTCGTCAGGTATGATATGTTGACTATACTAGCAGTTCCATGAAACCTCCGTTTATTTAGAAGACTATTGTGATTCACACAATCGAATGCCTTAAAAGGCCACAGAAAATGCCAACCGCTGTTAATCTTTATTTAATGCTGCCACGAGCTGCGGACGTACTGTTTTCTAGAAAGTCTAGTTTTACCGTCTCACAGAATGGGGAAGACCAATAACTATTTTCGATGAAAGTAAAACCATCGTATGATCTAGAAGTAAAATAAAGTAACAATAAGTATGTCGTGAAGAAGGTACAGAAAGTTTCTCTTTTGGGTTACGCAAATCTAAGGATATCCGTTTGCCACAATTCTTTACGTCCAGTCAAAGTCTTCGTGAAATATTCATATAGTGATATATCAGCTATATGGACTGAAGAGAGATATTTGTGAAAACCAAGGATGATTAAAATAACTCGTGAACTACTGTAACGCGCTTCCACATCCACAGCTATACTCAACATGCCATCGTACGGTGTGTAGTGGCGGGCATAATGTGTACAACACCTTCCATCTGTTCCTGACTTGAATGGTGCGCCTGAACTCGAATTTCTCTCCCTTTACCTTCATGGTCTTTTTGTCAGATACCTATAGAAGGAAAAAGTGTGTTAGTTCATTCGTTTAGAGTTATATCCTCTCCGAATTTCGACAGTAACCTTCTTCGAATTGCAAAACATCTCTCTTGTAGCGACTGCTACTCTTTAAAGCTTCTGGCCGGCCGAAGTGGCCGAGCGGTTCTAAGCGCTACAGTCTGGAACCGCGCGACCGCTACCGTCCAGGTTCGAATCCTGCCTCGGGCATGGATGTGTGTGATGTCCTTAGGTTAGTTAGGTTTAAGTAGTTCTAAGTTCTAGGGGACTGATGACCTAAGATGTTAAGTCCCATAGTGCTCAGAGCCATTTGAACCATTTGAACCATGATTGGCGGCAATGCGAGGTAAAGGCAGAGAAATAGTTGCGAAGCCTGTGTGGTGTGTAAAAGTCGTACGTATGTGTTGACACGCTAATACTAGAGTGTCTTGCGTCGAAAATGTGGCCAAGCAAATTACAATTGGGCAAACCAGAACGTAGGCACTGTATATGATCGGGAGAAATTCTCGAAGCGATGAAGAATACTGTATGGCGCAACCTAGCGGCGAACCAAGAAGAGCCTGTCGCCAATAATGGATCTCATGATAAACACTAATGCGCACCACACCCGACATATGGCAAAGTAAGTTCCAACCATAGTTTTGTAGCTGCGTTATAGGCACACCAGCGACTTAGTAACTTTTTGGAACATTATAGCGTGTTTAGTCTAAGAACAAATTTGTCGAGAGAAACTTTATTAACCCAACTCATTAACCATCAGCAGGATCCTATCGTATCACTATCAATTCCGAGAAGGTCACAAATGAAAGAAATAACCAAAGGAGTCAACTCTAGTTAAATTTATGATTAATTTTCAATCAAGTTTTTATTCTGTTCAAAAGAAGTAGTAACTATAGTGGTTTAGATATTATTGCACTACAACTGCAGACAATCAGTTTAATTTAAACGGTACTTAACTGATGACAAAAGTATGCAGTCTTTCTTGCAGTCAAAGTAGTTTTAGAATTGTATATTATATATTGTAAATGTTATAATACGCATATATCTACGTAACATTAGTACTGAAAATAGTTGCTGCATTGTCTGAAATTTCTTGCGGCATTAATCTTAGACGCAATCATTTGCAGAGTAATAAGTAAGGAATCCTAAACAACTTTAATCAGCCTTTTTTTTAAACATATAGTATTATTGTTGGTTATGTAACGCAGTACAGTTTCCATAAAATGTTGCTAGCTAGCCTTTCTAATGAAACCAGGTCTCTAGTGTAAAATAACGGAAAAGATTTCATTAATTCAAAAATGTAGGTACACACAGTACACACTCAAAAATTGTCGCCAAAACTCTTGTCACATTTATCCCATTACGACACTAGCCGATCGATGCCATCCATGAAGAAAGTAGTTAGCTGGTGTCGGATCCAGGCCTGGACCCAGTCTCCCATTTCGTCGTCCGTTGCGAATCGATGTCCACAAATAGCTGTTTTAGAGGTTCAAACACATGAAAGTCACACGGTGAAAGGTCGGGACTGTACGGTGGATGTTCCAGCGTTTCCCACCGAAACTGCTGCAATGTCATCTTCACCGCATTGGCCGTGTGTGGCTGGGCATTATCATGCAGGAGGATAACGCCATTGGACAACATGCCTCGGCGTTACGACTTGATGGCTCGTCTAAAGTTATGTAAAGTGGCTTGATAACGCTGGGAGTTGGCAGTGGTTTCCTATTCAAGGTACTCGACAAGAATTGGGCCCTTGTAGTAAGAAACGAAGGACATCAGGACCTTACCAGAACTGGTGTACACGGCCTTTGATTTCTTTGGAGGTGGTGAAGTCGCATGTTGCCAGTGCTTGCTCTGACGCTTGCTTTCCGGTTCAAAATGATGACACCATGTCTCGTCACCTGTGACAATACGCGACAGAAAGCCGTATTCCTCTTCATGATAACGTTTCAGATGATTCAAAGACAGCGCCATTCCACTTTTGCGCTGTTCGGCGGTCAGTTTGTGGGGAACCCACTGCGCAGATATTTTTCGAAAGTACAAGTGTTGATGCATTATGATGTGGGCTGTGTCCACGTTAATACCCAGTAACCGATGGATCTTGTCCATTGTCATTTCGCGGTTGTCCAAGACTAAAGCATTCACTTCCGCAACCATTTCCGGTGTGATGACACGATGAGCCTGTCCAGGACGAGCATCGTCTTGAAGTGACCCGCACTCCTCAAGGAATCGTTTGCGCCATTCCACAACACTTGAACGACTCAGACACCGCACACAGCCTTCATCCGTCGATAGATTTCACAGCATGCAAATCCCTCCGCCGCCAAAAATCGTATCCTTCCTCGTTGTTCCTGCTTACTCGCCTGCAAGTTCGGTAGTGGACGATAACTTGTGGAACCACCTTCTCATCGGCGTGAAACCACTCAAACGGTGCGCATGCGTCAGTTTCTCTTCCAAGAGACGATGCCACCATACCCGCAGTTACGTGAGCCAAGTTACCTGTAAGGCAAACGTAGACGCACTGACCAGGTTTCATTTGAATGAACCTCATATTATTGACCATCATTAAGGAAACTGACATCATTGCATACCAAAGTAACGTCTTTTGCGTTCATACTACACGTGTGTTTTACGTGTAAGTTAGGGCGTATGCATTTTGCCCAGTTGTTGTTTTCTCTTTCTCACACGATATTTACCCTATTTTGAAGTCATTATAATTATTTATCCGTATCGACTTCCGTTCGTTTTTGAAGCTGGCGACCGTTTTATTCTGCAATCTAAATTCAACCAAACTAATGGCGGAACCTTAGGTTCACGTATCACAATAAACCTGACATATGTGTTGCGTGTAGGAACGTGATAGTCACTGTTCCCAGTGCCTGCTTGGAAATCTTGTAGCAAAAAGATAAGAGGCCTTGCGGCCTATTTATTCACATTATTTTCCATTTCTTTATTATGAACCTGGACTACAGATCCTCGCATGGAGATTTAGCATCCTTGTTTTGAAAAAGAATATTCGTCGTATTTTTGAACTTGGAAGTCTGACTGTTATTTGCAAAACTATCAAAACAGAAGTTGTGTTTACAAAAGCACAGTTTATAAGTTTATGTAATATTTATAAATCTCTGTTTATAAGTTATTATGGAATATTCCAAAATGCAGCCGTAGTTTTCCTTGGTGATTGTTTGTAGTTTCAAACACATTTCCTATATGTTTTTCATTTTTACCCAAATTTGAAGAATTAGAGTTAGTTTTATTGGCTCCCATACTTGTTAACAATCTTCTGACAGACTGAAATATTTATGACGCTAGTATTTAAGTAGAACATCATACTCACTTTCGTCGGCACATAGGTTGATCTCCTACGCGACATTTCGGAAATAGACGCCATCGCCAACGAAGCACCAGAAAGTAGGGACGTCGCCCGCCCGAGTGCTCAGCATAATCAGCCGCTTTAAATGCAGGGCTTGTGCTGTCCCTTCTATCTGAGGAGTGCTCTGCCGCTCTGGATAATCTATGCTCTTGTTCGACGGAAACCTTGAAAGGAAAGCAACCAGCTACCCGCTAAGCTGATTCTGTTCCCGAGGGTTCCGATGCACACTAAACAACAATTTGTTTGCACGATATTTTCGTTTAAACAAGGAGTCTAGATTGCCACATACATACCTGAAACCTTTAAACGATCGCCTGAGTAACGAACTGTCCCATATGTCGATTTTTCCCTTCACTGGTTTGCTTCATACCGAAATCATATATAGTTATAAAAAGTAGCGTCAATCGTTGTGTAATTTTCAACAGCAACATAATACATCTTTCAAGCAATATAAAAATATTACACGCAGACTGTCGAGCACTTTCTTGAACGAGAGAAATTCAATGATTCCAGTCTAAAATGTTGTTCAGAACTTCGAGACGAAAGTAACTTTCGCACAATGTGTCGCTGCCAAGTATCATGGGTAGATGAAAGTTTGAACACACACAGAAAAAACTGCTGCAGGATAGTAGAGAAGCTAACAGAATGAAATGCGCAACGATACAGCAATGACGCGTTTATTCAGAGACAATTATTACACTGAAGTCACCATGATTTTTGATGGTCCTGTGGACATTACAAAAGATGTGACATGGTTCTTAATAGGATAAGTGGTCACCCCGAACCGCAATGCATGTTCTGTAATCTGCTCCTATGCTCGCCAGGTGGTTTGTAAAGATTTCCCGCGACGATGACTTTCATTCCTCCAGCAGTGCGGCTGACAACTGTTTGATGGTCGTCAGTGCTTGCAGACGTGCTGCAATACGTCACCCCACGAAATCAGACACGTGCTCGAAGTGTTTTTATTCGGGGGACTGGGGAGGCCAGTCCAATCGGCCGAGCCTTGGTTGGAGAAATGGCGTGTTAGAGTAAACGTCTGACAAGTGCGAAGCCGGTCTGTTCACTAGAAGACCGAAGCAACTGCGCAAACACCGCTACTGCAGACCAATAACTCTACATGCACGTCCAATACGTTTCCGCGAGAAAGTCAAATACCTCGGTGTCTGGCTGGACCGGAAATTACTCTGGGGGCAACACATACAACACATGACCAACCGAGCTAGCGCGAGGCTCAGCTCTATCCTATGCTCAACAGGCGTAGCACACTGAACAGAAGGGTGTCGAGGTCCATGTACAAGACACTTATCCGACCCCTGATGACGTACGCAGCTCCTGTCTGGGGATACGCTGCGCCTACGCGCCTGCGCCGTCTGCAGCTCATACAAAACAAAGTACTCAAAATCATAAGCAATGTTCCACGATACACACGCATCGCGGACCTTCACCGGGAATACCGACTTGAGACTCTCACGGAGGTAATCCACAAACTCATCACAAGACTATACAGAAACTCCAGACATTCGCAGAACCCGTTTATTCTGAATCTGGGGAACTACGACCACAACCATAGATGGAAACATAAAAGACCAAAAGACATAATTGCAAGGACATAACATCTATGGCCAAGCATACGCAAACATAACGGCACAGGCGAGCCCCTGTTAATCAGACGCATTTACTGGATATCCAGCTGAAATACACTGTCGAGTAACTGGCACCACACAGGGAAGCCGTACCGTACACTGCATGCAAACAAGCTCCACACATCCCCCACACAGTGAGATGATCTATGGCCGATCTCCTACTACTGTATAACGATCTTGATTGTTCCAGGAATGTAGCAGCTGCAGCAACTGGGACACATCGCCATCGCTTGTCACGGTAATGATGCATGATACCTATACTAACAAATCCAACCTTGCATGAGCTATCGCAGCTAGTAAGCCACTACTGCTCTTACTACCCATCCCACTGTCGTAGAGGTTTTTTTTCCCACGGCACGAGCCATGGCATTTTTTTCCCTCTGCTCTTCAAATCGCTACCCTCACTCGCGTTTCGTCCACTATCTATCACCTGATGGACCGTGTTAATGCGTAGCCTTACCCAGACGCACGGATAACATCACAGCCCAGCATCCTGTGATGTGATCCACTTACTAGATAACTAACATGTTCACAGAGGTGACAGTAGAGCTTTTGGTTTGGTCACCATGTTGGTGCGGGCGTGGAGGGGCCCCATCTCTATTTATTTAACCGAACGTCCTCTCTTTTCCAAGCGTTCCTCCACCTGCGCTGTTCGATGCGGTGACTCACTGTCGTCAATAAAAATGAAATCATGGCAAACGTTCCCCTGAAATGACGTACATGGGGAAGGATTACAGTATCAAAATAGCATTTGCCGGTGGGTGTTCAGGGTTCAACGACTCACAGGTCAGTACGCCCATGAAAGATTATGCCTGTCCCCACAATAACACCTGCACCACCAAAACGATCATGTTCGACAACATTCCTAGGTGCATTACGTGTTTCCACCTATCGCAACGAGTGTACGTCCAAAATCAAAACTCAGACTGAATCTGCTCTGATCCGATTGGAGTACATGACCGCACTCGTCATCGGCCCACATTCGTTATTTTGGTGTCCTTTCTAAGCGCGGCCGCAGAGATGAGTGTCTCTGTTACACAGAGTACGCGAAGGAACTTGCTCCCCCTTCTTGCAGCGGTGTACCGTAGGTCTCTAGAAGAGCGTAGCGTTCCAAAGGATTGGAAAAGGGCACAGGTCATCCCCGTTTTCAAGAAGGGACGTCGAACAGATGTGCAGAACTATAGACCTATATGCCTAACGTCGATCAGTTGTAGAACTTTGGAACACGTATTATGTTCGAGTATAATGACTTTCCTGGAGACTAGAAATCTACTCTGTAGAAATCAGCATGGGTTTCGAAAAACACGATCGTGTGAAACCTAGCTCGCGCTATTCGTCCATGAGACTCATGGGCCATAGACACGGGTTGCCAGGTAGATGCCGTGTTTCTTGACTTCCGCAAGGCGTTCGTGCGGTTCCCCACAGTCGTTTAATGAACAAAGTAAGAGCATATGGACTATGGGACCAATTGTGTGATTGGATTGAAGAGTTCCTAGATAACAGAACGCAGCATGTCATTCTCAATGGAGAGAAGTGTTCCGAAGTAAGAGTGATTTCAGGTGTGCCGCAGGGGAGTGTCGTGGGACCGTTGCTGTTCACAGTATACATAAATGACCTCGTGGATGACATCGGAAGTTCACTGAGGCTTTTTGCGGATGATGCTGTGGTGTATCGAGAGGTTGTAACTATGGAAAATTGTACTGAAATGCAGGAGGATCTACAGCGAATTGACGCATGGTGCAGGGAATGGCAATTGAATCTCAATGTAGACAAGTGTAATGTGCTGCGAATACATAGAAAGATAGATCCCTCATCATTTAGCTACAAAATAGCAGGCCAGCAACTGGAAGCAGTTAATTCCATAAATTATCTGGGAGTACGCATTAGGAGTGATTTAAAATGGAATGATCATATAAAGCCGATCGTCGGTAAAGCAGATGCCAGACTGAGATTCATTGGATGAATCCTAAGGAAATGCAATCCGAAAACAAAGGAAGTAGGTTACAGTACGCTTGTTCGCCCACTGCTTGAATACTGCTCAGCAGTGTGTGATCCTTACCAGATAGGGTTGATAGAAGAGATAGAGAAGATCCAACGGAGAGCAGCGCGCTTCGTTACAGGATCATTTAGTAGTCGCGAAAGCGTTACGGAGATGATAGACAAACTCCAGTGGAAGACTCTGCAGGAGAGACGCTTAGTAGCTCGGTACGGGCTTTTGTTAAAGTTTAGAGAACATACCTTCACCGAAGAGTCAAGCAGTATATTGCTCCCACCTACGTATATCTCGCGAAGAGACCATGAGGATAAAATCAGAGAGATTAGAGCCCATACAGAAGCATACCGTCAATCCTTCTTTCCACGAATAATACGAGACTGGAATAGAAGGGAGAACCGATAGAGGTACTCAAGGAACCCTCCGCCACACACCGTCAGGTGGCTTGAGGAGTATGGATGTAGATGTAGATGTAGAACACAACATAATTATTGGATTTCGGGCAAAGAGACCAACGCTATGCAGATGCCGTAACACTGAGGAGCGTGAGAATGCGTATCTTGCATTCGTGTTAAATGTGCTGGAATTACACCGGATGTTTGAAGTAGGTTCCTTTACTACTGTTGCACAATGTAGCGGTCATCTGCTGTAAGTAACTACAAGGGAAGATTGTCGGGATCCTTACTGCTCATGTTGTATATTAAAGATCTAGAAGACTTTTTGCAGCTGACGCAGTTATCTATACGGAAATACTGTGTGAAAGAAGCTGCGTCAACATTCAGTCAGATATTGATAAGATATCAGAGTGACGCAAACAGTTGAAACGTCCCCTTAGAACAATTATAAAAACTGTGCTTAAACTGACACACAATATTTTTAGCGCAACGCAAACTGACTTTCAAAAATCCCTATAAAAGAATGGCCCTGACTAACATATATCTATACCTTTCACAAATCACTTACCTCACCAAAAATCTCCGTTACTCGAACTACTGCAATACAGCGAGCGCCACTACTGCCAGCTAAATAAAAGATTCAAACTACGGAAGGCACTAACTACTGATAGGGATAGTCAGCAAATGAAAGATTTTAATAGAGAACACACAATGTATTTACCTTAATATCATCAAAAGTCATAATATATGTAATTTCAAAACTCCGCCATTTCCATCCACACATCCACCACTGCTGGCGGCTCACCTCTAACTGCGCAATGCTACGCGCTGTTCACATCCAGCTGCCGCTGCCCAACACTACAATGGCAGACAACAATGCAAACTAGCCACAGACTGCACACAGCACCGCCAGTGATTTTCATATAGAGCGCTACGTAACGTTGCCAATAAGAAAACATAAACAGCCTACTTACATAAAGAAAACATAAACAGCCTACTTACATAGCCCCCATGCTCCCCAAAAAAAATTTTACAAATTGTTTTGGGCAGTGTCCAATAATGACTTGAAAAAAATTTTTCATAATTACAATAACAAAGATATCAAATGTACACACTTATTTATACAATGTTGGTCAAAAGCTAAAATTTTCTCACAGTCCATAAAGACAGTCCAGATTGTTCATCACAGTAAAATTTCAGTGTTTTTTTTTTTTTTCAAAATCTGAGCAGTAAAAGACAATCCACACGGAAGTAGTGGATTTCCATGCAGTCTTGAAGAAGTAGTGTTGTCCTGCCAACTGAAAGACAGTGCTGACTCTTGACATGGTGACAGGTAATGGGCCACAACGGAGCAAACCCACAGCAGAGTCATTCGACGTTTTGAAGAAGATTGGTAGGTAGGTCATCACAGAGCAGACCCACTGTAGTCCTGGTAGAGAGTATGGTATTGGTGGGCCACCAGAGGTGCAGACCCACTGCAGTCCTTGTAGAAATTGTGGACAGGCCCACTGTAGTCCCGGTAGAGATTGTGGTATTGGTGGGCCACCAGTGGTGCAGACCCACTGCAGTCCTCGTAGAAAGTGTGGACAGGCCCACTGTAGTCCTGGTAGAGATGGCCAGCAGCCATCTGTTGTGACTGTGCGGGTGCACAATCACCATCGAAGAGTCTTGCGGAGAATATAGCAAGTCCATAATCACCACTTGTGCACTCACAAAGTTTTTTTGGAATTGTCCTTAGAACCAGCAATGCTGTTATCCAGTCCCTTGCTAAATTATTAACACACGTGCAAACACTATCAGTCCCTACTTCTCACATACTGTCCATATACTATGACCAACAGAAACGTGTGCAGTGAAATGTAACTTACAAGTTACTTAATTTGATGAAATGGTGTCAATTACAATATTATAACATGAGAATACAATTACAAAGGTACAAAATACACCATTAAAGAACATAACAATACAGATAACGTTTGTAGTAATAGGAGCTTTACAAAAGAATAGAAATAAACATATACATCAGTGTTACAGGAATTATGACATGAGTACATACATAAAAGATCAGAATAACTTTCGAAATATCAACTTCACACATGATCATTAAAACAAAACAGAATAAATAATGTCTAAGCATATTTACAAGGTAAATAACATATTATTAATGCCTATTATATTCGAGGATAACAGTATTCCTCATCATAGTGAATGTAGCTTAGTATTAGAAGAAGAAAAAATTCTATGAAACTACACAGAGACAGGAAGAAAACAAATACACAAGGGTACACAAACACATAGTGGAATAATACAAAAGGAAAGGACAGGGTTCGTTTTCAGTGTAACATTTGGTACTGCAGTCCAACCCAAAACTTCATTCCATAGATCTTTCGTCTTATTTCGATATTTGCTCCAGCCAAAAAATTCTATCCAAACATGCTTTCTGTATTCTGTTCACACATTTCTTACCTCATTATTTATTTACCATTATCTTACCTCAACATTAATTTCCAAGAAAATCCTACCTAAACCTGTTGTCCCTAAACCCTACTTTTTTTCTTCATATCCTCTTTCAAAATTCTTTTTTTGGCCACACCATTTTCTTATAGCTTCTCAATGCATTTCTTCCAATTCATCATAGTTAGTTTCTTATATAGTCTACCCCCTCTTAAGCTAACTTAAATCTACTGAGCTCAGATGCATAAATTACGGAACGAGGCAATGCAGCAGCACAAAATAATTAATACAAACAGCAATGACAAAAAAATGGAAATTGGTGAAGCAACAATATTACAACTAAGATAAGGCACTGTGCAGCAAACAAGAAAAATAAATCAGTAGTAAAACTAGCTTAGAAGAGTAAGACAAATTAAAATTCAGTAGCACTATGCCTGGCAAACAGCAGCAGCAAATATAAAAAATATAAAAAAGATAAAACTTATATCTATACACGAGAAAGCTCAAGCAGAAAAAATATTACAGTAAAAATGGCCATGTTTAATACCTATGTCACATCTTAACACTAGAGTGATGCATCACAAAAACTTACTCTACCAAAAAAATTACCAAGTAGTTGAAAAGAAAGTTATGTATGCAGTTCCTGTGAAATGTCTTTGTGCTCCCCCATTTTTGGGAAATGTATTACAAAATTAGTATTTACTGGATCTGTAGACAGAAAATATTTATATTAGTACATCTCTAAAATTCTATTTTAACCAATGCTGCAGTGCAGCTAGAAACTTGATATTAAAGAAAATGTGTAAATAAATACATAAAGCAAGCCATATGGCATTTTTCTCAACTAGCAAGACAATAGCCGTGAAATGTTTCTCATCATTTCATTAGGCATTTCAGTAAATATCATAAATTACCAGCTCCACAGTATGCTTTCAACAAGGAAATGTCAATAGCGAGGATAATGGCCTCCCTTTTTTTTTTCTACCTGTGCTTCCGAAAAGGCACACCCTAATGGCTTGTTCTCCAGGCGTCTGACACAGCTGGGTGCCCACGGCGCATTACGTGCAGGTGGTCACTTAACTTCCTTACGGAAATATTTATGACAGCAGTTTCCGCTACAGTGACGGTCTCATACACAAAATTTCACGGTTCGAGAAATTGCGTTGCAAATGTGTAGAAAGAAAATCTTATAAATATGACAGTGTCCAAAAAATTTTGCCGGCATTGTGATACATTTATGCATTTACACACATTTCATAACTCTTAAAGTACGATTCTTGGTTTCCAACAACCTTTTTCACAAATCAGCGTCCCTAACCATTACTCCTTATTCCTTACCTTACTACACATATACATATTCATCGACACTTATTCAATATTTCATCTTAATAAATATGGAGCATAATCAAATTCCTCATATAACATCGGCTTATTGATCATAAACATACCTCAACAGCATAATACACATTGTCATCATAATCATAACATCATAAAACCTCAGCCAAATCTCAAAATCGTTGTAGCTTCCTCCAGTAATTTCAAAACCTAAAGAAAATTCTCTGCTCATTTCAATAGCGTCATCTACCTCGAACGTACTTTAAAAATCATGATCTCATATCAAATACATCATTCAAAGCTCTCATAGTATCACAATGGTTCCGAAAAAATATGAAGAGTTCACACAGTACAGACAAAATACAATTTCGTAAGTGTGAAGTTATCCAACGGTGTAATTACGTAAACATCTGTCACTGCTGTAGTTAAAAAGTTTGTCTCTCTCAGTTAAATGATCAGATAGCTGTGTAATTATGTGTTAAAGAAATATGGTACCGATGTGTAAAGTTGTATAAGCAAATCCCATATTATCTAGGGATCCTTGTGCTTGCCAAACACATTATACACAAAGTAAGCGTGTACCCCCCTGAGGATTAATGTAATAATACCCTCAGGTGTTACAGATTACAGCAATGGAATGAAATGTATCACGGAAAACCTTTGTATCATTGTAATTCAAAAATCTTTAAAAATAAATGTTTTAAGTACAAAATTAATCACTGAAATACGTGTCCTGTAGCGCTAAATGTGCACCTTGTTGTATGATAATCTCTGTGGAAGTGTCGTAGTTATTGTCCTCCGAAAGCTGAGTTCTGCAGAAGTCAATGTACTTACCTCATGATACACAAAAGTGAAATGCTTTGCGTAGAGATATCTTAGTTATTACGCTTATTGTTGTGATGATGAAAGTACTGTGCTGTAACGTATTGTTGTGCTATGGAAAAGGCTGTCTCCTTGTAGCTATACCACAAAAGATACTACTAAAACATGTTTTACTTTCCAGAATAATTCAGAAAGACTGTGCAGATATAAAACAGAAACACCGCCAAAGCAACATTGTAAATTGTCACTCATTTGTAGTGTCGTGATAAAATCGTGTAGCTGTCACATAAACTAACCATTGTCTCATCTGGTGTCTCACAGAAAGTACCTTAAATCCAGAATGTATTTTCAAGTAAACCAAAATGTTGCATTAAAGCATTGTTGCATGTTAACAGTTTCTTAAGTCTGACAAAGCATACTAGCAATGTAAAGCGAAAAGTTATATGGCAGAGACAAAGTTAAAAGGCAGATTATCTCTCAATAAACGGTTTCACATGTGAAATGTGGTGTAAACCTTTACTCTTCCTAGTATGTAGTGTTTCAACTTCGACGCAATTATCATGTGGTATACGTCGGATTCTGTAAGGTCCATTGTAAACTAGAAAGAATTTGTGACTCAAGTGTTTCTTCTTATGTGACAATGAATGAGCTTTAATGAGAACTTTCTGACCAATACATAATTTCTTTGCATTTACTTTACTGTGTAGTTTTCTCCTTTGGTCTGCTGCAGATTTTATATCTTTAAGAGCCAAATCAATTATGTCTTTGTGTCGAAGTTTACGTGTATTCGGGAAAGGTACAAGCTCTCTGATTCTGTTTGGTGGTTTTTCATTCTTCAGTACAAGAGTAGGTGGTAAAGCAGTGGAGTCATGAGGCATTTCATTCAGCACGTTTTGAAATAAGTGTAAATATCTGTCCCAATGCTGATGCTTTCTGTGACAATAAAGTCTGCAAAGCTTATTGATTTCTTTCATAGTCCGTTCAGACGGGTTACAATGTGGTGAGTACAATGAAATAAAAACAGGTTTGATTTTATGATTCCGAAGCATGCGTGACCAAACAGCAGATCTGAATTGCGGTTCGTTATCTGAAATGACTTTAGCAACGTGGCCTACTTCACGTAAGAAATTTTTAACAAAGGCGTTGGATACAGACCGTCCAGTGGCTTTACATAAAGGAGTGCAAGAAACAAATTTTGAAGTAAGTTCAACAGTGACTAGAACGTACGAAAATCCATTAGATGTTCTGACAGCAGTCCCAAGAGATCAACAGCAGCAAATTCTTTTAATTTAGAAGGAATGATAGGAAACAGCGGAGCACGATGGGAGATAGTAGATGGTTTCGCCTTTTGACAAAGTTTACAAATAGACAAGACTCTTCGAATTCTCTTTTCCATATTGTTAAAATAACAAGTCGTCCGAAGAATATGATAACATTTTCGTGGACCAAAATGTGCGTAGCTGAAATGAATGTACCAAATGAGCTTATTAACAAAATCGTTCGGAATGCAAAGTACCCATAGCTTGTCATCAACAGTGCAGCGATTGAACAGTATGTTGTTTCTCACCAGATAATAATGCCGAATCTGTGTATGTGTCTTTTCATGCCATTAGCTCTTGATGTCTTTCCAAATCGGATCTTTATCTTGTTCATGAGCAATGTCCTTTAAAGATGTGGTGATGAAGTTTTCAAAGGCGACTTTCTGAATGTAAAGAATACTGAAATTTTTTTCGAGGTTGCCTTCTGTGTTACTTTTCTCAAGCCCAGCCGGTGCGCGTGACAGCGCGTCGACAACAATGTTCTCCTTGCCGGGAATGTAGACTATTGTGAAGCGGAATTCTTGCAGAAACAATGCCCAACGTTTTAACCTGTCATGATTTAATTTTTAAGACATAAGAAATTGTAATGCACGATGATCACTGTATACTTTTACGTGCTTACCAGAAAGAAAGAAACGGAATTTGTTAAATGCCCAAACGATAGCTAAAGCTTCTAATTCAGTAACGGAATAATTTTTTTCAGGTTTTGTTAGCACTCGGCTAGCAAAAGCAATGGTTTTCTGAACAGTAGTGTCATTTTCTGTGGCTTCTTGAAATAAATGAGCACCAAGACCGACTTTAGAAGAATCCGTGCTAAGGCAGAAATCTTGTGACAGATCTGGATGAGCACACATCAACCACTGCTGGCGGCTCACCTCCAACTGCGCAACGCTACGCGCTGTTCACATCCAGCTGCCGCTGCCCAACACTACAATGGCAAACAACAATGCAAACTAGCCACAGGCTGCACACAGCACAGCCAGTGATTTTCATATAGAGCGCTACGTAACGTTGCCAATAAGAAAACATAAACAGCCTACTTACATAAAGAAAACGTAAACAGCCTACTTACACAGTGACAACTTCCTTTAAATATTCAGAAATATAAAACTGTGCACTTCACAAAAGGAATAAACGTAGTGTTTCGTTATTATAAAATCAGTGAATCACAGTTGGAATGGGCCGCGTCCTACACTTTGTACGGATATGAAATGGAATAATCACGTACGCTCAGTCGTGGATAAAGCAGGTGGAAGACTATTGTTTATTGATTTGAACGCTGGGAAAATGCAATCAGTGTCCATAGGAGAATGCTAGCAAATCAGATCATTCGTGCGAACCATTCTGGAACATTCTTCAAGTGTGTGAGACGCATACCAAATGGAAATAACAGGGAATACTGAACATATACACAGAAGAGGTGACCATTCTGGAATATTTCTGAAGGGTATGGGACACGTACAAAATGGGGCAGACAGGGGTTACTGATCATACACTCCTGGAAATTGAAATAAGAACACCGTGAATTCATTGTCCCAGGAAGGGGAAACTTTATTGACACATTCCTGGGGTCAGATACATCACATGATCACACTGACAGAACCACAGGCACATAGACACAGGCAACAGAGCATGCACAATGTCGGCACTAGTACAGTGTATATCCACCTTTCGCAGCAATGCAGGCTGCTATTCTCCCATGGAGACGACCGTAGAGATACTGGATGTCGTCCTGTGGAATGGCTTGCCATGCCATTTCCACCTGGCGCCTCAGTTGGACCAGCGTTCGTGCTGGACGTGCAGACCGCGTGAGACGACGCTTCATCCAGTCCCAAACATGCTCAATGGGGGACAGATCCGGAGATCTTGCTGGCCAGGGTAGTTGACTTACACCTTCTAGAGCACGTTGGGTGGCACGGGATACATGCGGACGTGCATTGTCCTGTTGGAACAGCAAGTTCCCTTGCCGGTCTAGGAATGGTAGAACGATGGGTTCGATGACGGTTTGGATGTACCGTGCACTATTCAGTGACCCCTCGACGATCACCAGTGGTGTACGGCCAGTGTAGGAGATCGCTCCCCACACCATGATGCCGGGTGTTGGCCCTGTGTGCCTCGGTCGTATGCAGTCCTGATTGTGGCGCTCACCTGCACGGCGCCAAACACGCATACGACCATCATTGGCACCAAGGCAGAAGCGACTCTCATCGCTGAAGACGACACGTCTCCGTTCGTCCCTCCATTCACGCCTGTCGCGACACCACTGGAGGCGGGCTGCACGATGTTGGGGCGTGAGCGGAAGACGGCCTAACGGTGTGCGGGACCATAGCCCAGCTTCATGGAGACGGTTGCGAATGGTCCTCGCCGATATCCCAGGAGCAACAGTGTCCCTAATTTGCTGGGAAGTGGCGGTGCGGTCCCCTACGGCACTGCGTAGGATCCTACGGTCTTGGCGTGCATCCGTGCGTCGCTGCGGTCCGGTCCCAGGTCGACGGGCACGTGCACCTTCCGCCGACCACTGGCGACAACATCGATGTACTGTGGAGACCTCACGCCCCACGTGTTGAGCAATTCGGCGGTACGTCCACCCGGCCTCCCGCATGCCCACTATACGCCCTCGCTCAAAGTCCGTCAACTGCACATACGGTTCACGTCCACGCTGTCGCGGCATGCTACCAGTGTTAAAGACTGCGATGGAGCTCCGTATGCCACGGGAAACTGGCTGACACTGACGGCGGCGGTGCACAAATGCTGCGCAGCTAGCGCCATTCGACGGCCAACACCGCGGTTCCTGGTGTGTCCGCTGTGCCGTGCGTGTGATCATTGCTTGTACAGCCCTTTCGTAGTGTCCGGAGCAAGTATGGTGGGTCTGACACACCGGTGTCAATGTGTTCTTTTTTCCATTTCCAGGAGTGTATATACAAAAGATCTGTCCTTTCCGGAATTTTCGTCAAGGGTATGAGACCCGTACTAAAGGGATCTAACGGAGGATACCAAACATATACATAGACGAGCTGATCATTCTGGAATATTCCTCAAGGATGTAGGACTCGCTTCAAACGGGGCTAACTGAGGAATTTGAAAATAAGCATAGAAGAGCTGTACGAGTAGGTACAGGTTTATGGGAGAGTGTCACGGAGATGGTGAAGAAACTGGTCTGGCAAACTCTTGAAAATAGAGGTAAGCTACCCAGAGAAAGGCTACTTGCAGAGTTTCAAGAACTGGCTTCAAATGATGGCTCTAAGAATATTTCGTAACCTTACACTTATCGCTCACATAAGGATCGTGAGAAAAAGATTACGTTAATAACAGCACACACAGAGGCATTTAAACAATCACTCTTCTAGCGCTCAATGCATGACTGGAACAGGAAGAAACTCTAATAAGAGGTACGATGCGATGTACCCTCTGCAACTCACCCCATAGTGGTCTGCAAAGAATAAATGTTATTTTAGATGCTGTAGATGACCACAGTAAAGTGTAGTTGACCACAGTCGATCACCTCTTCTGGATTTGGCAGCAGTGCCTGTGTTCTGAAAGCTCCCCATGCACGTGAAACAATGTTGCGTGCAGTACCAAACTCACGTGCTACACACATCAAAACCTTAACTAACGACTAATTTAAATTTTAAAGTGACAGTTGTTGAAATGGTTGACGTATTACTGCACCTTGCAGAGTTTCTTTCCTAGCTAATGTGCCCCTATCTACATTACTCTGCCAAACTTAAGGGCGAGATAGGCAAAGTACCGTAACATGTCAACTACTCGGCGGAATGGAACGAAAGTGCGATTGGATGCGGCCAGACGTCACCCACTCGAGCACAGAGAACTGAACTCACATGATTACAGCGGCAATGGGATTGGCCCCTCAACACGAGGAAGTTGCAGGAACGGGAAGAGTGTTAGCGCCATTACATTTGAGTTTCCTACAAGCAAGGTGACTTAAACTTATTTTTTTCTTATTCTTTCACACACAGAGAGATAACGGCAACAGGGTCTTCCAGCCGGAGGAAGATGAAGGTAGCGGAGAAAACAAGAAGTGAGAGGTAGTGTTTAATGTCTTAAGTTTTGGTCAAGGGCAGAATGCCAACTCACAAACTCAGAGTGGATAACGATGGAGAAGTACAGTGTCCTCTTCCTTTTCAAACATCCATTAATCTGGGGGGACTTACAGAAACTTCAAAAACTCTAAAACTTACTTGATTAGTTAATCTTTCTTTTTCTTGACTTTCCTGAATATGTAACGCCTTCTCAGCGAAAATCATTTTGATTCCTGAAGTAATACATCGCTAGACAGGTTTTGGTCTTCTGACATGAGAGAGTGCTGGGGATACAGAATATTAACACTACAAATGAAACAATCGAAACTCCAGGTTGGAATATCGATAATACTATGTATATGATAGATTTCTTTTACCGCATAGACGACAGGTAGCTTTCGGCAAAGCCTTCCTAAGAAAAGAAAACACACAAGCAAGCACACCTCACGTACGCATGGCCGCCCTATCCTTTCCATAATAGTGTTCACACTTCAAATGAAGATACTTTATGTAAAGCGTATGTCAGATCACAAATAAATTAATAAGCGAGTAGCATGCGCATCTGTGCAGCAGGCATATCCTTAGACCGATGACCAGTATTCTCCTTTGCTGATGATATCAATGTCGGGGCGTAATTTGCCACTATGTAGTAAATCAATACAGAGCGCGAATTATGAAGAGGCATAAATGTCAGCTGAAAGACTGAAAGTAACGGTTTTGTAATAAATGTAAGCGATAATTTCATAGTTTGCTTAAAGAGGGATGAATGTTGATTGACAGTTAAACTGAACAAAAAAAAAAAATGGTTCAAATGGCTCTGAGCACTATGGGACTTAACATCTATGGTCATCAGTCCCCTAGAACTTAGAACTACTTAAACCTAACTAACATAAGGACCTCACACAACACCCAGCCATCACGAGGCAGAGAAAATCCCTGACCCCGCCGGGAATCTAACCCGGGAACCCGGGCGTGGGAAGCGAGAACGCTACCGCACGACCACGAGATGCGGGCGACTAAACTGAACAGAATGCACAAAGCTGGTAATGAAAAATTAAGGGATGAAATCCTTTTTTCTATATCTCATAAGCAGAAAGTAACAGTTGCATCCTCCTCGAAGTACATTTGCAATACTTATCCATAGAATATCGTTTGCAATCAATTTTTCAAAATGCGGGCACTATTTTTATGTACAAAGATTATGTATAGGAATAATAACTATAAATGGCGTTCAGACTCATTAAAAGTGTTGTAAAGACCTGTTTAATGAACTGAGGTTTCTTACTAACCTATGAGTGCATCTAAAAATCAGTACCAATAATCAAACGAGAGGCCTCTTCATGACCGGATGACAAAATCCAGGTTCAACATCCATCAATCAAGAAGACAAAGGAAATGTCAAAGCAGTGTTTTATGATAGGATCATACTGTAAAACAAATAACTACGGAGATAACACTAAAGCAACGTATTTTAAAAATGAAATACAAATGCTCTTGAATAACAGATAAACTCAAGTAGTATTCAGATGATACACTAAAGGAGGTTGGCTGATGCGGAACAAAAATTAATTTTGTCATACTGAAAGGAAAAGGTGCTTAGGACAGTTGCATTTTAGCATAACATCAAGTGAAGAGAACCGGCAATGGATTCTGGATAATAGTACGTTATTTTCACATTAGCGTGTCCGATATATTATTCTTTATTTGGGGGTGTCTTTTATCATACAACAAATGAGAAAATACAGAAAAAAGTGTAATGGAAGATCAAAATAATCTGAAGTACTCTGATAAAAATGACCTGTTTATACTGTCTCTGTGCAAAAATTGAATACAGTGTGTGGAAAAGACGTTTTCATTGAAGAAATTTAGTTAGATATTTTGGTGTTTGCTTTCGTTAAACATCCAATGTTGCGCAAAAGGAGATAACATGGAATTGCTTCAGTGACTTAAAACTTTGGGGGAGCATTTCGCGTCGTTATCACGCGCTGGCGGAGAGGATGGTCACGGGAAAGGAACACAGAAAAAAAGTTTCATGCCTATTAGTTGCCTAACGAATTTCCTTTTACGGAGTTGAAGCGAAGTCTTCCTTCTGATTGGCTCGAGAGAGAGAGAGAGAACAGAGAGCTACTCTTCGTCTTACTGACAGTCGGAAAAAGACAAGAGCTGAGTAACAGACACATTTAGGGTAACATGTAATTTCGTGGGTGAGAGTCTGTGCAGTATTCAGAGCCTTAGATCGAGTGAAATTACCACATAATTGTCTAATTAGTGTCAGTACCGCACATTAATCTACATTATGCGAGTCAGCCTAACCGAAAAGTTATTTATTACTTACTTCAATTCGTTAATTTCTTTTTCTTGACATTCCTTCCACCACTCTCTCTGCTTTTTCAGCCTTACTTTATCTGTATCTAATTCATCACCGCTATCAATTACTCCCTCATTCAGCTCCCCGACAACCGATTTTAATTACTTTTCTTCTTATGAGAATATCAAGCCCTATACTTCGACTCGTCTCCGCAAGTTCTTTCCAATCTCATGGTCATTTTACCATATATTCTCGCAACAGTTATTTTTATTCCCTCAAGGAAGGGCACTTAGAGGGAAACACTTTAACTTAGCACATTTAGCGTCATGTGAAGCGCAACGAATGAAGGAAGAGGAGGAGATTGAAGTGGCAGTGAAAGTATCTGTTAGGAAATAACAGGATATCTTTTATGGAAAATTCATATCTAGTACACTGTTTATTTATTTATTTCTTTACTTACAGCTTATTTAACTTGACTCTTGAATATAGTCAAGAGCATCATATCCTTTCTTCCAGGAGTGCTAGTTCTGCAAGGTTCGCAGAAGAGCTTCTGTGAAGTTTGGAAGGTAGGAGAAGAGGTACTGCAAGAATTGAAGCTGTCAGGACTGTCCGTGAGTTGTGGTTGGGCAGCTCAGTTGGTAGAGCACTTTCCAGCGAAAGGCAGTCGTGAGCTGTGCTTGGAAAACTCTGTTGGTAAACACTTGCCAGCGAAAGGCAAAGGTCCCGAGTTTGAGTGTCGGTCCGGCACACAGTTTTAACCTGCCAGGAAGTTTCAAAGAGAAATTTATTTATGTGCTACATAGGATTAATGGTGGAAGAGATTCTTATAACTGAGGGATGATAGCCGGCCGGTGCGTTCGAGCTGTTCTAGGCGCTTCAGTCTGTAACCGTGTGACCACTACGGTCGCAGGTTCGAATCCTGCCTCGGGCATGGACGTGTGTGATGTCCTTAGGTTCGTTAAGTTTAAATTGTTCTAAGTTCTAGGGGACAGATGACCTCAGATGTTAAGTCCCATAGTGCTCAGAGCAATTTGAACCATTTGAATCATGATGAGTCTTTTGTGACGACTAAGACTGTGTTAAGACAACTGATTCAAATGACTTTTCATTCCACTATGGCCAGTAATCACTACACTTTTCTTTACCTAAGATTTTCGTAGTTGGAAAGGTATTCCATCCCCCCCCCCCCAACCCCTGAAAATTCAGTTCCGTACTCGTGTGAATTTTTAATCCACAGACTCTACATAGAGTCTTTTCCTAATGAACTTGTGGATTAAAAACCCGAACGAGTACGGAACTGAACTTTGGGGGCGGGGGGGGGGGGGTTGAGTACTCTGCAATTTCACCGTTGACCCCGTCGGCAGAAGGTCAGAGAGCCTATCCGTAAGTATTTCATCATCACTGTCCACAAATTTTCAGGTTCCACATCCACTGCTGACACTGAACTATCTGTCAAAACACCATTCTGAACTACAATTACTCTCAGTCGCGTAACACAGAAACTCATCCTACCTCCCACCCCCACCCCCATCCCAACCATCCAACAAAATAAAATACTTTGTGTTATTTTGGGAGCTAAACCACAGGGGTAGACTCAATTTTATGCACAATATTTCGTCAACCGTCCGTATAATCTCCTTCCGGTTCTGCAAACTATGTTGTAATACATATTTGCCAACTAAACTACAAAACTATTGTGAGCTACTGTTTATATCGCATCGCTTCATACCCGAGCTGCGTCACGCGCTTTGAAGCTCATTTCTTTTCAAGAACCCTACTGTTACTGCATAAATCGCTCATTTCCTCGCCATTTACAGCTCTCGTAGGTGCGTTAGTCGTCAAGATCTTAATAAACTGAATACCAGAACCCAAATCTTGCCTAAATTGATACTTTCGTCACAATATGTTAGGTTTCGAGGGATCTTGATTTCAATAGACCACTTAATCAGGCTGCCTCAGGAACTTGGTTTTTGTGTTATGATAGTCATCGCTCCATTTCTTTTTTTCTAATTATATGCAAGGCAGCGATCATCAGCAGAAAATTTGCTAGGTTGATGTAGTTCGGTGTGTCACTTACGGTCTTTGCTGCACTCTTCGACTGTTCTAATAGTTTGCCCTACATCTACGCCTACATGGCCACTCTGTAAATCAGAGCCGGCCTGAGTGGCCGAACGGTTCCAGGCGCTTCAGTGTGGAACCGCGCGACCGCTACAGTCGCAGGTTCGAATCCTGCCTCGGGCATGGTTTTGTGTGATGTCCTTAGGTTAGTAAGGTTTACGTAGTTCTAAGTTCTAGGGGACTGATGACATCAGATGTTAAGTTCCATAGTGCTCAGGGCCATTTGGACCATTTTTGTAAATCACACTTATGTATCTGGTAGAGGGTTCATCGAAACACCTTCCCATTAATTCTATATTATCACACTCCGAACAGCGCAGAGAAAGAAACCAACACTTATACAAGGGTAATCCCAAAAGTAAGGTCTCCTCTTTTTCTATAATATAGATCTCTGTTTGTGCGGCGGCTGGTCACACTGTTATGAAGAGTGCTTCACGCCCTGTGTGTAAACATGCGCATGCCGCACTGAGGCGCTCAGACTTGGCTTGGCAGCCGTTGAGAATAGAGCTCCCGTTGGATGTTACCGCCAAGTGGGAATTGGGCGCAGTTATTCGGTATTTGAACACAAAGGGCACTGCGCAGATAGAAATCCGTCGCCAATTGACAGAAGTGTATGGTGAGTCGTGCATGAACGTAAAAAATGTTCGTAAGTGGTGTAGAGTCTGCAGCTGGTCTAACCGAAATTCACGACGAACAAAGGAGCGGGAGATCGTCGGTTTCTGAGGGGACAGTGTTTAACGTTGAGGAAAGCATGCGTGAAGACCGGCGGATCACCCTGAATGATCTCTGCACGTTGGTTCCTGAGGTTCCCTGAAGCATCGCTCACAGAATTTTATCGGAAACATTCAACTACCGGAAGGTGTGCGCAAGAAGGGTGCCACACATGCTGACTGACGACCACATGCGGCAACGAGTTTGTAACAACAACGACGTTGTACTATTGTACATATAAATAATTTTTTTTCCATCTGATTTTTCGTTAAACTTGAGTAATTGATGATCTGATTTCATTTGTTTTCTTGTTTCATGCCATTGTATTAAGAAAACTGTAAACAAATTTCAATGTGAATATTAATGTTTATGTCAAATGTCAAACAATATTGTAACAGAATTGAAATGTAACAAATGTTGAAACTGTTGTAAGATGTTTCAAATTGTAATTGTGCGTCTGGTCCATAAGTAGGCAATGTGTTAGAATATGTAGAATGTAAAACCTCGGGTGAATACCCTGTCTGTAAGGGAGCGGTAAAAGGTGGATGGCAGGCGAGCGCGGGAAAATGTGCACGGGCGCTGCACGGCACAACGGGCTCAGCAGTGGTAGTTGGAGTTTGGCATTGGTCTGAGCAACACGTTCTGGAGCGAGGAGGCTCTTCTGGAAGAAGTAGTTTCATTGAGTCTCGGGTATGCCGTTCCAACGCCCATACAGCATGGCAAAATTCCATAGGCACTAAATGGAAAAGTATTGCGACGCTATGAAGAAATAAAGTGCCGATACGTCAAGAGCCATAGCTGTGGTTGTATGTGTGCCCGCATCGATACAAACAGGTTGAAACTTTTAGTACTGTATTCGTATGGACCAGTGTTACTTTTGTTCCATACTGTTCAATAACAACTTAAATATTACCAGAACTGTCCTATCGTTTAATTATCCTCACAACTAACCTAGATAGGGTCCTTTCCAAATGTTGTGCAATCCGAGTGTCCCGAGATGAATTATTAAAGTTTGTGTTAATAATAATTACCTGCAGATCTAGCTATGTTAGAATGATGTTTAAAGAACTGTTTTGTTAATGAAACAGTAAATGGATAACGAAGGTCTGACAAAGTTGGAAGATAACTTTAATATTGATTTAGAAATGAAGTTTAATTATTTTGACACAGATATAAAGGTATTTAAATAAGCAGGAAATAAGATAAAAAGAATAGTAACTCATATATTGGAAATCTTGAGCGCATAATGATTTCAGTAATCAATTTTTTTTAGACAGTGATCACAACAGTTTCGGAGTCCCCCCCTCCTTTTTTATTAATTTGAGTTCTGAAGTGTTCTACACTGATTTGACCAGCGAAGTTAAAGTCAATATCAAAGCCAAAATTTATCAGTGTTTTATATTTATCTAAACTGACAATTTGTTTGTGACTCAAAATTACTATTTCTAGGATAACCTATGCCCGATTTTAAACATATCAATAGACAGTACGAAATTTTGTACTAAACATTATAGTGTGGTGTAAGGTATATATGGATTATCCATATAAGTACAGAAAGTGAAATTATCAGTTCAATATCTTTTCTGGTTCTAAAATTCACTATATTATGCCGTGTTACTACGTGTTGTTTGCATGAATGTACATCAACTTGTACAGGAAAGAAACTCAGTTAATGCCTAGTTAGGCTGGCGACCATATTATTAACAAATTGGTAGCATCTCCTGTGTTGTTTTCTGTCCGTCCTGACGTGTAGTTGCATTTCGGACTTATTTGGCTTATCATTGTTATTACAAGAGTGGGTGTAAGTCTGATTTGCCTCCATTCAGGTACACGCAGTCAATATCTATACAAATATCATTTCTCATAAGGTGAAGCCCGTCAACTTACCATAGTACAGGCTTTAATGAGTATCGTGTGCCCCACGCGCACGTTACAATTTGATGCTTCCCGCACATTTCTTCACCGCATTGCAACCGAACAGGACAACGTTCTGGACTCAGTTGTCACGGGTGACGAAACCTGGGCATACTACTTTATACCTGAGATCAAGCAACAATCACGTCAGTGGCGGCATCCTTCTTCGCCAAAGCATCGGAAATTCAAACAAACTCAGCCTGCCGATAAAGTCATGAAAACCGCTTCTTGGGATCGGAAAGGGGTACTGTTGGTCGACTTTATGCCCATTGGGGGCACAATTAACGCTAACAGGTACTACGAGACTCTGAAAAAATCTCAAACTGGCAATTCAGAACCGGAGAAGAGGAAGTTGGCGAAAGGAGTATGACAACGCTCGCCCACACATAGCTCGGCAAACCGTTGCTCTCCTGCAACACTTTCACTGGAACATAATCACCCAGCCACCCTATAGTCCTGACTTCGCGCCCAGTGACTGTCACCTGTTCCCTAAGTTAAAAGAACATTTGGCCGGAAAGCGATTCAGCTCCGACGACGAGGTGAAAGAAGTGGTTCATAACTTTCTGAACAGCACGGCGGAGAGATAGTATGACATGGGCATACAAAAACTGCCTCAGCGTCTACAAAAATGCATGGACAGAAATGGTGATTACATCGAAAAATAGCTAAATGTTAAAGCTGTAAACCGATGTAAACCATTGTAGAAATAAACAGGTCTATGTACTTATAAAAAAATGGGAGACCTTACTTTTGGGATAGTGGCACCATACACAATCATTAACCCGGCTTTAGGGAGGTAGGGTGTCCTTCCCTATTCCTCCACTGGGGTAATTCCTGTCTGGCGCGTCCATGTCGCGGGGGTGGGCATCCTGCACTTCAGTAGGCCGGAGTGCTAGGATGGCTGAGTTCAGGCAGGGACCCAATCCCGTGGGGTATAACACGGAACCCATGCCCAGGGTTACGGGTGAAGACCTTAATGGCAGCGACGGCGGAGAAGGAAGACTTCGGAACGGCGTAGCTGCCAGATGAGGCAACCCTCCTTTCTGGGGATTAAATGAGAAGGGAATCACTGCCTTGTGGTGGAGGAGAAACTCCAAAGGTTAATGGAGACAACCCCAACAGAAAATGCTTTCTTGCGTTAGGCCTAGCAAGCCAGTAGGAAAGTCTTCATATATTGCTTTCGAAACACAGACGAGCCTCGGAACGAACCACTCAGGACTTGACCCCACTACTTCTTCAAGTACTGGTGCAAATGATGGGAGACCTGATGATATTCATCAGTACAAGAAGATGAAACCAACTGGACTAAAAAATAACCTAAATATTGGGACCCTTAATATATTAACCCTCAATGGAAAAATGGAAGAAATGACAGATGTACTAACAGAGAGGAAGTTAGATATTTTGGGATTAAGCGAAACAAAGTGGAAGGGAAAAGGTGAGAAGAATTTGAGAGGAGGGGGAAAACTGTACTGGAGTGGGAATAACAGGTCTGGAAGAAATGGTGTGGCAGTGATGGTGAATAAGAATGTACAAAGCTGTATTGAAAATGTGAGATATATATATCAGACAGGATCATAATTTTAAACCTGAGATTCCAAAAAGAAAGACTAAAAGTAATCGAGATTTATGCACCTCAAGTGGGATGTAGCGAAGAAGAGAAGATGGACTTTGAAAATGTGTTAGAAAATCATATAGAGGGTGCTAATATAGTGATGGGAGATTTTAATGCACATGTAGGTAAAGACAGAAAGGGATTTGAGCAAGTATTGGGATGTTTTGGATATGGAGGCATAAATGAAGAACGGGAAAGACTCCTGGATTTGTGCCAGAGGAATGGAATGAAAATAGCAAACAGCTGGTTTACGAAGAAGGAAAGTCATGTTATCACCAGATACAATTGGGATGGAAGAACTGTGGTGTCACCGCCAGACACCACACTTGCTAGGTGGTAGCTTAAATCGGCCGCGGTCCATTAGTACATGTCGGACCCGCGTGTCGCCACTGTCAGTACTTGCAGACCTAGCGCCACCACATGGCAGGTCTAGAGAGGCGGACTAGCACTCGCCCCAGTTGTACGGACGACATTGCTAGCGACTAGACGTACGAAGCCTTCCTCTCATTTGCCGAGAGACAGTTAGAATAGCCTTCAGCTAAGTCCATAGCTACGACCTAGCAAGGCGCAGTTAACCATATCTGGAGAGAGTCTTACTTGTATTCACCATAAACGATGTATACCAAAAGGATGGATTAAAGTTAAGTATTCCCAAAGCAACGTACTTTTCTTATTAGCATTCATTGAGCATCCTGTTTCAGACTTCACGATATTCTGGGTGAGCTTATAGCGTGCCTATTCGGCCCCTTCAAAATAACACTGTGTCGGCACTTCTGTCGACACATAACGAGAACCAAGAGTGTAATTGATTATATTCTAGTAGATAGGAAATGGGGGGAGAAAGTAACAAATGTGAAGGTAATTCCAAGTGTGAGTGCAGATGGAGACCGTAGATTACTGGTGGGACAACGGAAAATGAATCAGTGTGTGAAAAATAGAAAACAGAAGAAAGTGGTGAGGGTACGGGATTGGAAACTGAAGTAGAGTGCATGTGCTGAGAAGTACAGACAATTAATCACATAAAAATTTCCAAAAAAAGTTTTCAGCGATGTAGAAATAGAATGGAGTTTATTCAAAGACACTTTAGTCGAAGCAGCACAAAAAGTATGTGGCAGAACATCTGGAAAGGAAAAAATAAGACAGACAAGTTGTTGGCATGATACCACAATCCAAGCAGTTAGAAGAAAAAATTGGAGCATGGAGAAAGTGGTGGAAAACTAAAAATGACGAAGACCATAAAATATATATAGAGGAAAAGAAGAGGTGCAAAGAAATAGTGGAAACGGCAAAGAAAAAGTCATGGGAAGAGTTTACAAAAAAAACTTGAAGAAGATGTGAAGAGCAATAAGAAAATGTTCTATAAAATGATGAAAAATAAAAGGAAGGCTTCTGAGGTACCAGTAAAGATTGATAAAGAGGACGGTACCATTATTGAAGATCCAGGGAATATAAAAGATCTCTGGAAACAACATTTTAAGAAGCTGTTAAACGCTGAGGAGCAGGTACATGAGGAAACAACAAATAATGGAGAAATTGAGCGAAGTTGGGAAGCAGAAATAGGAGAAATTACACGGGAAGAAATGGAAAAAGCTGTGAAGAAGATGAATGGGGAGAAAGCCCTAGGACCTGATGAAGTATCAGTGGACATGATAAGAGCAGGAGGTCCAGTGGGAATGTAGTGGCTGTATAGAGAACTATCAAGCGTGTAGAGAAATAGTACAATACCTGACGACTGGAGAACAGAAGACATTGTTCCCATCTTCAAGAAAGGCAAGAAAAGACTTTCTAAAAACTACAGAGGAATAACCCTTATGAGTCAGAGAGCCAAGATTTTAGAAATAATTTTACTAAATCGAATAAATGAAAAGATGGAAAAGGAGCTGAGTGAAGAACAGCATGGGTTTAGGAAAGGAAGAAGCACGATCGACCTGATATTTTCTATCTGTCAACTGATGGAAGAAAGTTGGGAGTATAACAACAGAGTGATAATGGTTTTTATAGACATAGAAAAGGCATATGACTCAGTTGACAGGGAAGGACTCTGGGAAGAAATGAAGAAGATGAATATAGAAGATGGATACATTAATGTTATAAAGAAAATGTACAGAGGACACAATTGTAGAATTAGAACACCATTGGGGAACTCTGAATACTTCGAAATAAGACAAGGACTTAAGCAAGGAAGTATTATATCTCCTGCACTTTTTAATGTTGTGATGGAAGGAATGAATAGGACAGTTAAAGATCTAGTAAAAGAAAAAGATAAAAAGATGATTTTTGCAGATGATATCGTAATATGGGGTGATAGAGAGGTAGATGTACAGTTACAGCTTGATCCGTGGAAGGAAATAATGAAAAGGTATGGATTAAAAATAAATAAAGATAAGAGTGAAGTAATGGTATTTGGAAGACAGAAAAGAATCAACAGAAATATTACCTTGAATGGAGAACCCCTCAAAGTGGTCGAAAGTTTTACTTATTTAGGGAGTGAAATATCTAGGGATGGAAGAATAACGAAAGAAATTAATAGGAAGTTACAGAAGGGAGGCAATTTCTATCAAACAGTAAAACACCTGATTTTGAATAATGAAGTTTCAGAAAGAGCAAAACTCCTTATGTATAAGAATTATTACATACCTATTGTCACCTATGGTGGAGAAACATGGACAATGAAAGAAAGGGACTGGAGCAGGCTGCAAGCAGGGGAAATGAAATTTCTCAGAGCAGTTAAGTGAGAAGCAAGAATGGACAGAGTAAGGGATGTAGAGATTAGAAAGGACCTCAAACAAGAAAGTGTGAGAGAAGAAATTGAAAGAAAGAGATTAAGATGGTATGGGCATGTTAAGAGGATGCATGGGCTGAGACTCCCCAAAATTATGGAAGAACTGAAGATGGATGTGAATAGACCGAGAGGGCGCCCAAGAACACGGTGGAAAATGGGAGTGAGAATATCTGTGGAGAGGAGGAAGAAAAGTGGTGGGAGGACCGAGCCAAATGGAGAGGACTCATCAGCACCCAGACCAAGCAGTAGCTGGAGCGGGATTCGGATACAGATAGATAGATAGACTTTTGGGATTACCCTCGTATCTTTCCGTGCGAGCTCTGATTCCACTCATGTTATTATTATGATCGTTTCTCACTATGTTAGTCGGCGTCAAGAAAATATTTTCGTATTCGGAGGAGAAAGATGTCTAAAATTTTGTTATAAGAGATGCGCAACGAGAAATACCTTTGTTTTAATTATGCCTACCACAAACCCTATATCATGTCTGCTTCTGCATCTACTTACATACCGGGCAAGCCACCGTATGGTGCGTGGCGGATGGAACTCTGTACCACTACTTGTCATTCCACCCTTGCTTCACTCGCAAACAGAGCGAGGCAAAATCGACTGTCTGTACACCTCCATATGAGCCCAAATTTTTCGTATCTTCGTGGTCCGTCCGTGCTATATACACTCCTGGAAATTGAACTAAGAACACCGTGAATTCATTGTCCCAGGAAGGGGAAACTTTATTGACACATTCCTGGGGTCAGATACATCACATGAGCACACTGACAGAACCACAGGCACATAGACACAGGCAACAGAGCATGCACAATGTCGGCACTAGTACAGTGTATATCCACCTTTCGCAGCAATGCATGCTGCTATTCTCCCATGGAGACGATCGTAGAGATGCTGGATGTAGTCCTGTGGAACGGCTTGCCATGCCATTTCCACCTGGCGCCTCAGTTGGACCAGCGTTCGTGCTGGACGTGCAGACCGCGTGAGACGACGCTTCATCCAGTCCCAAACATGCTCAATGGGGGACAGATCCGGAGATCTTGCTGGCCAGGGTAGTTGACTTACACCTTCTAGAGCACGTTGGGTGGCACGGGATACATGCGGACGTGCATTGTCCTGTTGGAACAGCAAGTTCCCTTGCCGGTCTAGGAATGGTAGAACGATGGGTTCGATGACGGTTTGGATGTACCGTGCACTATTCAGTGACCCCTCGACGATCACCAGTGGTGTACGGCCAGTGTAGGAGATCGCTCCCCACACCATGATGCCGGGTGTTGGCCCTGTGTGCCTCGGTCGTATGCAGTCCTGATTGTGGCG
Source organism: Schistocerca cancellata (assembly GCF_023864275.1). Taxonomy (NCBI): domain Eukaryota; kingdom Metazoa; phylum Arthropoda; class Insecta; order Orthoptera; family Acrididae; genus Schistocerca; species Schistocerca cancellata. The sequence goes on along the minus strand of NC_064628.1, from coordinate 145,313,846 downwards.
CTCACCTGCACGGCGCCAAACACGCATACGACCATCATTGGCACCAAGGCAGAAGCGACTCTCATCGCTGAAGACGACACGTCCCCATTCGTCCATCCATTCACGCCTGTCGCGACACCACTGGAGGCGGGCTGCACGATGTTGGGGCGTGAGCGGAAGACGGCCTAACGGTGTGCGGGACCGTAGCCCAGCTTCATGGAGACGGTTGCGAATGGTCCTCGCCGATACCCCAGGAGCAACAGTGTCCCTAAGTTGCTGGGAAGTGGCGGTGCGGTCCCCTACGGCACTGCGTAGTATCCTACGGTCTTGGCGTGCATCCGTGCGTCGCTACGGTCCGGTCCCAGGTCGACGGGCACGTGCACCTTCCGCCGACCACTGGCGACAACATCGATGTACTGTGGAGACCTCACGCCCCACGTGTTGAGCAATTCGGCGGTACGTCCACCCGGCCTCCCGCATGCCCACTATACGCCCTCGCTCAAAGTCCGTCAACTGCCCATACGGTTCACGTCCACGCTGTCGCGGCATGCTACCAGTGTTAAAGACTGCGATGGAGCTCCGTATGCCACGGCAAACTGGCTGACACTGACGGCGGCGGTGCACAAATGCTGCGCAGCTAGCGCCATTCGACGGCCAACACCGCGGTTCCTGGTGTGTCCGCTGTGCCGTGCGTGTGATCATTGCTTGTACAGCCCTCTCGCAGTGTCCGGAGCAAGTATGGTGGATCTGATACACCGGTGTCAATGTGTTCTTTTTTCCAATTCCAGGAGTGTATGTTGGCGGTAGTAGTATCCGTCGGCAGTCAGCCTCAAGTCCCGGTTCTCTAAATTTTGTCAATGGTGTTTCTCGAAAAGAATGTCGCCTTCCCTCCACCGATTCCCATTTGAGTTCCCGAAGCATCTCCATAACGCTTACGTGTTGTACGATCTTACCGGTAACAAATCTAGCCACCCACTTCCAAATTACCTCGATGTCTTCCTTCAATCCGACCTGGTACCGATCCCAAACATTCGAGCAGTATTCACGAATAAGTCGCACCAGTGTCCAAAATGAACAACTCTTTCTTAAAAGTATCCCAACACAACCAAAGTCGACCATTTACCTTCCCTACCACTGTTTTCACACGTTCGTTCCACCTCATATCGCTTTGCACCTTTACGCCCAGATATTTAAAGGAATTGACTAGGTCGAGCAGGACACTAGTAACACTGTATCCGAATATTATAGGTATGCTCTTCCTACTCATCCGCATAACTCATATTTTTTCCACATTTAGGGATAGCTGCCATTCATAACGCCAACTCGAGATTTTGTCTAAGTAATCTTGTAGCTTCCTGCAGTCACTTAACTTCGACACCTTTCCGTCTTCCGTGGCATCATCAGCAAACAACCGTAGATTGCTGTCCACCCTGCACGCCAAATGATTTATGTACGTAGAGAACTACAGCGGTCCTATAACCTTCCCCTGGGACATTCCCGACTATAGCTTCATCTCTGATGGACACTCGCCTTCGACGAAAACATACTACGTTCTTTTATATAAGAAGTCTTCGAGCCAGTCACATATATGTGAAATTGTTCGTTATGTTCTTACCTTGGTTAACATCCTGCAAGGGGCATCATGTCAAATGCTTTCCAGAAATGTGGAAATATGGAATTTGCCTGTTGACGTTCATCCATAGTTCTTAATGTATTACGAGAGAGAAGGGCAAGCTGAGTTTCGCATGGGCGATGCTATCTGAAACGATGCTGATTCGTGGACATAAGCTTCTTACTCTCAAGAAAGTTTATTATATTCGAACTGAGATATATTCAAGGATTTTGCAGCAAACTGAAGTGAGGGTTATTGGTCTGTGTCACTCTCATTTCTATTTCTAGATAATACAAAACGTGCTGCCCTTCTTTGAACTTCCTCGATGTATTCCGCTAATTCTATGTGGTAAGGATGCCACACCGAGCAGCAGTACTCCAGAACTGGACGGACTAGCTGTGATGTACCTTTTACATTTCTTGCTTTCATTTTTCCGTTTCCTTTAAAGGCAAAGAGAAAAGGTGAAGCGGTAGCCCAGCGTAGAACCTGCGCCTACCGTCATGTATTTTCGATTTTCAAGTATTAAGAAACATATGTTGTTTTCCTCTTCCTCGGTAAGAGGAAGGACTCGCTCTCTGTTAATAAACGACGTAGACGCACATAATTTTAGAGCGAAATCGGCGGTAGCCCTTTATTTTTAATATTTGTAAAAAGTCTGTACTATTTATGCGCATCGAAGAAAATAATAGAGTTCTATTTTACTAACTGAAAGATTGTATGAGTCATTATTCCAAGCAGTACTGCACTACGTAAAAACCCCAGAAGCCCACCTGTGTACTTCGGAGTTACCACGAAAATCCGATTACAATATCATCGACACGGTCAAGATTTCGTAGGCGGATGCGGCGATCGGACGTAATATTATTAATTGGTAAGCTTAAATACGCAACAAGAGAAAGACTATTTCATTTAGTGGAACTAATATCAAGAAATTCTTTACCCATTTACAGGAATAGCTCAGCTTATTGTGCTTTTCAGACACGCCGAAAAATTAAACTAATTATTTCCACATATCTAAACATTTGTTATTATCTTTTTTATTATATTATAAAGTGTAGTGTAGACAGTCTCTTTACTGTATCTGCTGCATCTTCTAAGTGTTCTGCCAACTAAACCAAGTCTCTGATTCGCCTTCCCCACAACATTTTCTAAGAGTTCTTTTCAATTCAAGTTGTTCGTAATAGTAATTCCTAGGTATTTAATTGAATTTGCGCCTTTCACATTTGATTGATTTATTGTGTAACCGAAGTTTAACGGATTAGTTTAGCACTTATGCCGATGACCACCACTATTCATTGTTTAGGGTCAATTGCCAAATTTCACACCATGTAAATATTTTTCCTAAATCTTTTTGCATTTGACAGCATAAAACAACTGCTCAAATTGCCTTCTAAATCGTTTATACAGAGAAGGAACGGTGAAGGGCATGTAACACTACGTGGGGAACGTCAGGAATCACTTCTGTTTTAGTTGACTTTTTGTCAGTTAATACGAACAGCGACCTGTCTGGCAGGAAATCAGGAACCCAGTCGCATAACTGAGACGATATTCCATACAGCCCACTTCTGAGGTACGGTGTCAAAAGCTTGGTGGTAATCTAGAAATAAAGAATAAGGAATCAAATTGAAATGCCTTGTCGACAGCACACGACACTTCATGTAAGTAAAGAGCTGGTTGTGTTTCACAAGAACAATAGTTTCTAAATCCGTGTTGATCTGTATCAATAGATCGTTCCCCTCGAGATAAGTCATAATTTTCGGACACAATATATGGTCCACAATCCTGTTGCACATCGGCGTTAATGATATATGCCTGTAATTTAGTGGTCTACCCCTGTTAATTTCTTGAATATTAATGTGCCCTGTGCTGCTTTCCAGTCTATGGGACACATACTTCCGTCGAGCGAGCGGTTGTATATGATTGCTAAATATGGAGCAATTGCATCAGCGTACTTTGAAAGGATATTAATTGGTATACAAGCTGGACTGGAAGACTTGCATTTTACACTTACGTTGTTAATTTTGGAGAAGAGCAGATTGTCTCTCAGGAAGTCTTCAAACTAATTTTTATCTCCTTTTTTCGCTTTTTTTGGTCGATTTGAGAGTTGCGCTATTTAGTCTCCTTATGGAAACCCTGTGTCCACCAATACCTGTATCCGTTTTAGGCTCGTTATGAGGTACATAAAAAAGTCAAATTCTCGTGCAACGCATCTTTCTGAGAAGTATGTTATCATTGTGACTACAGAGATAACTACTACAAATTTTACCGATCTGCACTGTGATTGGTCTAGCATAAGAGAGATGAGTCATTTTCACTTTCTCTTTTCCTTTCTATTTGCAGGATATCTTTGTCTAAGCGTTCCTCCTCTATGGATGAAAGTATTTAGGACGGAACTGCTTCGTGATGGACGCTGATACGTCGAGGTGAGGACATGGTCGTTGTGCTTGGATTTTGTACATAGACCTTACACTGTGAACCTGGAATCTGCCCATTCATGTCTTAATTAACACGCCGAACAAAGCTAGCTAGCACGTGCATTTTAAGTTCTATCCAAAATTTTATTTAGGTTGGGTAGCTCATTTCCCTTTGTTTTCGATTAAAAAAGGTTGTGTTACAAGAGGAATGCGCACTGTCAGGAAAACAACAGCCGTGTATTATCTCTTATACTTTCGTTTCACCATAAAATTTTTGTGATAAGGCATCTAGTTTCTGCTTCTCATCCTACAGTTAGTTATTGATGGAGCAGACGTTACGGATCGTGCCACTCTTCAGAAAGGGAGAGGTAGAAAATGAGGGAGGGAGAGAGAGAGAGAGAGAGAGAGAGAGAGAGAAGGAATAGAGGAATGGGAGAGGCAGCGAGGGTAATCTCACGTAAATAGACTCTTATTACGAAATCCGGCTGTGGCACTGGCGGGACTAGCTGGTGAGACAAACCAGCTAGCTGGTTAGTGCGGCAGCTAATGAAGTTAATTAGGCAGTGAATGGAGGACAGCTCCCAAACAGACGTCACATTATGGCTCTGACGCTGACATCACTGGGAGTGAGCACACAGTTTCCCAGCCGTCTCTGAATGCGCAGCTGAGTGTGCAGTTCTCCCGTTGTCAATAACCTACCAAATTGACAACTTCGATCGTTTTATTTGAACGAATCGGTGTTTATACTATAGAGTGAATGAAAATAGACATTACTGCCATCTGTCGTTTTTCTGATTTAATTAAATATAGAATAGCAACTTATTTCAATGGGAGTTTTCAGCAACAGCGTCCACAGATAATTGTTCAGTGAACATAAGGATAAGTCCGAGATAACTGGACAAAGTTTTCTTCAGCATAAAATTTGTGTATATTTAAACTATTTTTGTTTCTGGTAGGATGTATAGAGAGTCATATAACCATAAGCACAATATATTACTCAGCCACTTCCACTTGAAGTACAGGAGATGTGATAAAATGAAAATATAAATGAATGATCCCTGGATAAGATGGACCAGTGTATTAGAAGAGGGGGACCATATAAAAATGGCTATACGAGGTGTTACAAAAAGGTACGGCCGAACTTTCAGGAAACATTCCTCACACACAAAGAAAGAAAATAAGTTATGTGGACATGTGTCCGGAAACGCTTACTTTCCATGCTAGAGCTCATTTTATTACTTCTCTTCAAGTCACATTAATCATGGAATGGAAACACACAGCAACAGAACGTACCAGCGTGACTTCAAACACTTTGTTACAGGAAATGTTCAAAATGTCCTCCGTTAGCGAGGATACATGCATCTACCCTCCGTCGTATGGAATCCCTGATACGCTGATGCAGCCCTGGAGAATGGCGTATTGTATCACAGCCGTCCACAATACGAGCACGAAGAGTCTCTACATTTGGTACCGGGGTTGCGTAGACAAGAGGTTTCAAATGCCCCCATAAATGAAAGTCAAGAGGGTTGAGGTCAGGAGAGCGTGGAGGCCATGGAATTCGTCCACCTCTACCAATCCATCGGTCACCGAATCTGTTGTTGAGAAGCGTACGAACACTTCGACTGAAATGTGCAGGGGCTCCATCGTGCATGACCCACATGTCGTGTCGTACTTGTAAAGGCACATTTTCTAGCAGCACAGGTAGAGTATCCCGTATGAAATCATGGCGGTGAATCGACGAAACTAAAATGAGCTCTAACATGGAAATTAAGCGTTTCCGGTCACATGTCCACATAACATCTTTTCTTTATTTGTGTGTGAGGAATGTTTCCTGAAAGTTTGGCCGTACCTTTTTGTAACACCCTGTATACGAGGAAAAGAGATAATTGATTTTGGCATATTTTCTAATGAATACAGAATTATACTATTAAATAATTTATCGGTTTACCATAAATGTTGTTTGAACACTCGCTTTTTTAATGGGTTTTTATTTTTGTTCAAGCATTCGCCTGTCTATCTTTCACCATAGCAATTATACTTATTAGCAAACGTTGAACATAATTCTTGTGACCACGGTGAACAGGAAAAACACTAAAACCAATAATTTTTATTAGTTTCGCCACACTGAATACGTTCATCACCATCCCATTCATCGAAGTTATTTTCGTAGTCTTCTACAATGACTGCATATGATGAACACTGTGAGATATTTGCAGTATTTTTCGTTTTTAGCCTCTTCAGTCTGTTTTTCTCTTCATTAGCATTTCACTTTGCTGATATTTTGTGCCCTTTTTGTCTCCTGTTCGCGTAGTTGTCTTTTCTTTGCAGTTTCGATATTTAGCTGAGTTTAGTCCTTTGGATGCAGTTACTGCATTCCTCTTGAAACTCATGGTTTTATCAATGAAACAAACAGGTGACAATTCTTCTCGATGTTTTCTCTGCGTTGGTTTAGGAGCAATCCTTTTTGAGATGGTAATTTTGTAAGTTTTAGGTTTAATAGGAGTGGAGTCCGAAGCTGTAGCCGTAAAGGAATTTGGCTTGAGCAGAAAACTGCTCTTTTGATGTGCTGTGGATCGCTAGGTGTTTTGATGAGTTTTGAAGTGCTTGGTTCCCCTGACCTGTATGTGAGACTGTGCTCTGCCATTTGCTGGCCCAAACGTATCTCCCGACAGATAAATATAGTCTGTGATCTCGATCATTTTCAGAGGGCTTATTTCACATGCCTTGAAGCTAAATTTATTAATACTCCATCTCTTCCACATTAAAAAAAGTGGACCATTTCTGCCAAGTATCACTGGCCCATCTCTCCAGATTGTCCGGGAGAGATGGACCACCCAGACTTCTGTCTACAGGAAGCGAAATCGGCGGCTATTTTGGTTAGTGTCATGCCCACTCAGCAGTAAAAAATATGCATTAGTATTGTGCGAAGTAAACCTCTGTACTAAAATTGTGTAAGTACACGCTAAAACATATCTGCTTACCAAACTAGAGGATGTGATTTTTCTTTAGACCTAACACGAAAATGGCACCACGTTTGTTCTCAAAAGAGCTTCCTCGCAAGTAAGTGGGAGCCTCTGTGCGCCGCTGGTCCGTCTCACCCAGTCGTCCAGCTCTCCAGAACTTACATTGATAAACTATCATGGTGACTGGGTTCTAGGTGTACACTTCTGTCGAGTGAGTCTTTCCTGTATGGCTGCTCTAATCATAGAAAAATAACATCGATCCCTATGTTAATGCATGACAACGAAAAGAGCGTGAATAGTGAAGGCTCTAGCGTGCAAATATTTTATTTTAATTGTGTCAACGGTGGTGCCTCTGTGTTGTGTACCACAGAACATCCGTCTGTTGTCATTGTGATCCGTGGTTATGGTGCAGGACGCAAGACTATAGGAGTGAACTGCTGTAGATCTTTGCTTTGTAACTGACAGGAATGAGCGGAATGACAGAATCATCGAATGAAGAAACCACGTAGGTTAATATATGTGACAAATTTAATGACTAAAATACTACAGCGACAGTTGCAACAGCCTCCAGCAAATTTTAAGAATTAAGTATGTTTATTACTATACCCACCTTCAGCAACTGTAAGTTTTTTGGTAAAAAAAAATTAACAGCCAGTTTAAGCGTATTTAGCACCTAGTGGCCTTCTTCGAAAGTTTATAATTATAACATTGTTAGCGAGCGCCAAGCTAAGTAGGTGTGTGCAGCATATAAAGGTACTGGTATTGAGCGTAGTGCATGTGTAAAGAAACCAAGCGAGATGTACAAACATCATGCCAGAATATCATGCACTTTCATCCGCATTATTGCAGTAATATTCTGCATTCACCTGCTTATTTTCAACTCTACAAATAATGCTAGAAATCGGTAAAGCAATAAAATCCCTTTTGCACAGTTAGTTGCCAATTCTTTCAACTAACGTGAAATATGTGCACGTACGTAACTCCATTTGTATATACTATATACACATTCGAAGTTCCTGTTTTCCTTGTTGTCTAAATCAAAGTGTCACCTAAATTACTCCAACCTACCGTAATGACAACGTTTGTGGTAAGTTTCCAGCAGTAGTAGGCTCAAAATCGATTTACAAATTCTTGATTTGACAACATACAGCACGTTTAGTAAACATTTCATCCAGACACATTAGATAAGCATGTTACGTTAGCAGTGGTAACATCGTATACCATCGACTTATTTGTTATTTTTTCCGTTCCTTTCGCAATAAACTTTTTTCGAAGTGAAGCATTACCGCGGGTAACTAGCTATAATATATTGCTAGTTGTAAGAGTATTGTCATATCGCTGGATTCATTGCGTAGTATCTCTGCGAGCGGGTGCGTTTTGCAGAGTCGAGCATGGAACACGGGGTGCTATGTTGTGTTGTGGGTAGCTATGCATGGGAAAGGCATTGTTATGGAAGTTTAAGGGTGGTGGCAATTACTATTATTGTGAATTAATGAGATATGGAAGTGGACTTCTAACATTCTGCGTGGTGTCTGTTGTTCTATGCCTTGTCTCCCTACCACTTTCGCGCAAAGACGCTCTGAGCGTGTTTTTTTTTATGGAAATGACTAGTTTGAACCTGGGACCTGTTGCTGATAAGGAGACGCCAGACCAAACATGACATGTAGAGTTCAGAAGAGTTCAGTGAAACTATTGATGATATAACCAAATACTTAATGATTTCAGCGTCAGCTCCACTGCACTCCCTGTAAAAGAATCTTAATGCTAACTAAATTTAGTGGAAGGGGTTCAAGGCTTTCCTATTTTTATTTAGCTGGTAAAATAAAGTCGAAAAAGCAGTTAAGTTTACCATTGGAAATTTTATTCTACTCACAAAACATTGTTTATAAATTCCACTATTGATAAAAGGAAATGTTTTAATACAGGACGATGAAAACCAACTGTGTTCAACAAAAATGTGAATGAATATTCCCTGAATGGGTTTCCAAGTTCTACAATGGATCGAAGGATGACCTATGCCATATCACATCTATAATCTAGGTTTAAATTAAGTTTCACAAAAGAGAAAACTATCAAAATGGTCTACAGTGACCCTCAATTATCTTTAATTACTTATTTAACTTGTCGTAAAGTAAAGTGGCTGATATGGCTTCTCAATCATTGTATAACAGAAAAATCATCGCGTTTCAGATTTTTACTTCACATAGCAAATGTGAATACCATGAGCTTTAACTAACGATCGACCCTAGTATTACGTAAAAAGGGGATGTAACAGATGAGACTTCTGCAGTTCTGAGTGAAACCTTATGCGCTCAAAAATGCGGCATCGCGTGCGTTCATTACCTTGTCGGCATTCGTCAGGGGGCGGCGGCAGGCGCAGCTCCATCCAGCTCGCCATCTCGGAAGCAACTCCTTTCTAACCTCACCTTACTACAATTTACCGAAGTTGGTTTAAAAACAAAACTATCTGGCTGTGTTTTCATCTGACCAGTCAGGGTCTCAATGTTAACCTTAAGCTCCGCCTAATTCTGTCTATTCAATGAGAAACGTTATACTTTTCGTGGTGGGGCAATGGTTTTAAAGTTTGCAATGTAACAGAGACGGGAAAAGGTCTCACGCTAAAACTTGCAGCTGGTGTGGCCCTTTTAGTGTTATCGTAAGATCTATATTGTTCTTCTGGAGGGCTCTATCTTTTAACATGGGCTGGGGGGTAGTCCTGGCGGTTACTTTTCGAGGTGGGGCAATGTTTATTAGGTTTGCTACGTAACAGAGACGCGAAAAAGCCTCATGCTAAGACTTGCGGCTGGTGTGGTCCTTTTAGTGTTATCATAGGATCTATACTGTTCTTCTTGAGGGCTCTAGCTTTTAACATGGGCTGGGGGGTGGTCCTGGTGGTTAGCTGGTGACGTGGGTGTCTGTCCCTTATCGTAGGGCCTTCTAGCTTAACTTGGTTCTGCTCTCAGCTTCTGTTCTCGTTTCTCCCCTCGGAACTGCGTCTGTCTCACAGTGGGAAGGTATGACATGCATTTAAGCATTCTTCTGTTAGTCTGTGGTATTCCATTTGCTCACTCGTTACTCGTATTACTTTGGTTAATTTAATGTCACGATTTATTTGGAACTATGTGACATACTACTGGATTTGCTTATCATGTCAGGGTTTTCATGGAAGGTGTTGGATTTGCCTGACACCTTACATTCGAACTTAATTTTTGTGCTGAAGTTAGGTAATGATTGAATCATTGTCTAAGTCAATCAAAAATTATTCTTTTATCTAAATTTTTTTGCCTACTATTCAGCCACGTTATTCTGGTTCTATGCTAGTTTGTAGTATTAATTTATATTTTATATTCTTCCGCATTATTCGAAAAAATATTTTTAAATTGACAAGACAAGAATATTTTATGCTCCTATTATTATTAATTTTTTTAAAATATTTTCTATCTTTATTTAATTGTGAAGTTTGTTTTTTTATGAAGTTTGTTATCGAAAGTGAGGAGTCTTTCACATCGATTTTCTTAGAAATATTTTTCTTTTATAAATGTGGTAATTATGTAAAATCTATTCCTAACACATTTTCTAGATATCATGTACAAGTAAAATGTTTTTGTTTCTAGACACTCATTTCAACATTGTAACACTAAGAAATAAGAATTATTTCCAAGAATTGCTTTGACAAAGAAATATACATACACAAGTATTGAGATATTATCCTAACAAATGGTACAAATGTTAAAAAAAGGGGGAAACATCCAACAAGATAATTTTTATTCTCTGTTTTTATAAGGAGAAAATAAATAAAATATAGTTATTCTTTTATTTTTATGAGGAGAAAATAAGTGGCATATAGTTTTAGTGTTTATTATGCCTTACTTTTGTTCATTATATACAGTCCATTTCAGAACTAATGACTTATTTTTATGGATAGTCTGTTTTTTACTTAAGTCCATAGTCAATGACTGTTATTTTGTAGTTTATTAGCTGTCTGGTGTGCTTAACTTATTTAGTTTTTCACACGTTTCTTTTGCACAATTCCTACATCACATAATTTGACTTCACACATTCACACAATCCTATGAATGTTTAAACATGAGGTTGGCGAATGTTTTTGCACAAACGTGATGGACTTGGGCGAGATGGATGTGGGCAGGTATTTGATGTACAGCTTCCTTTGTCATTCCTTGTTGGCTTTGCAAGTGTGTGTTGCTGTTGTGGAGGTCCCATAATGGAATTGAGCTGTGAGTGCAGAATCTCGTAGTTTACTGGCTTTGTATGCGTGAAAGTCATCGTTATGTGTCGCTGAAAGCGGTCGTTTTTTGTAGTAATACTTCGCAGACGACTAGTTTACAATAGGATAGGGATTTGGGAAGGTATGTCACCTATTCTTCACCCGTCTTCTTTCTTGGTCTCAATCTTGCGAATCTTCAACTTCTGTTCTTCCTGCTTTTTCTCTGCTTCTTACTTGATTCTTGGTTGTTCTCTGGGCAGGATATGGAAATATTTATTGATAACTAGTCGCTTTGAAGTTCTCCTCTTAGCAACAGTTTGATAAATTGTTTGGGCATGTCATTTTTAGTTTGTGGAAGTTTTCTTCAGTTCCCTGCATCAGCGTGCTGTTTAATAGCAGTATTGTGACTTTTACACATTTTTTTGTCAGTGGTGGCTTGCTCAAGCAGTTATCTCGTTGGGCCATTTTTTGCTCGCTCCACTGAGTTGGGGTGTCCCAAGACCCTCTTGGCTTTCCGTGTTCTGTCACAGCAGGGTTCCGCTTAGTGGTCAGATTTACTGCCCACATCAGATACAAGGCCCTCTGTTGGTCTCACTGTCCTTTCCCTTCTCTCGACGCTTCTGCCTTGTAGGAACCATGCCTTGCTAATTACGTCCTTTTCTTTCTTGATACTTCTCGCATTGCAACTTGTGGGTTGTTGCATCTGGTCTTTGCTGGAGTTTTTTACAATGATTATTACAAAAAGTTTTACTTATATTCATCTAACATTTGTCTAGTACCTACACTGTTTTAAGCCTTTTTAAAAAGGATTACAAATTTCAGCGCCCTTTCCATATTATAATTCTAAGATAGTTTAAGTCTTAACTTCTACAAGAATCGTCAAATTCGTTTTTATTTTTGTGTAGTGTTGTGGTGTATAGCATTTTAGTATTTCATGCAGTTAGGCTATCTACATTTTATCCCTTCACCTTAATCTATGGTACTATTGGTGTTATTTTTGTTTTTGTTTTTATTGAAACTGCTTTTTTTCCCACCATCCTCTCTCTTCATTCTTCTTTCTCCTGACGATCTTATCTGAAACGTAATCTTGAAATATTGTGCTGATTATTTATCAGTAGTAAAATTAATCTTCAAACGTGTACTGAAAGTGTTTAATACTGCCAGTCTTAGGTAAAAATACCTCTGCTTTATCTCGTAAAATACCCTCTAATTCTCTTTTACTGTGTTCCGAAATACCTTGAACTTCTTGTAATTTTTCGTCGATATCTTTATGGACTTCTAACATGAGTTGAGGCGATTCCCCCTTTTGTGCATACCATTCTAATTCTTCATCCTCTTTATCTTGCGTCATTCTTAACTGTTTGTTTATAACTTGTATTTCTTGTAATTTTAGCTTTTGCTCCAAGAGAAGTGTGACATTCCCGAATGTTACACTACGTTTCCACAGATCAATTATCGCTCATCTCTCATTTAAAAAAATCTGCACCTATAATCAAATCTACAGTTAGTTTGGATATAATCACAAAGTTGGCTTCGATCTTTTGACCTTGACACGAAAGAGTTAACCTTGTTTGTCTCATAACTTCTGCAGCATTGTTACTAATAGGACCTCTTACTTTAATCTGATGCGTTTTCAGAACTGGCAATTCCTCATTGGCATTACACTGCATGAATAAATTTTCTGAGATCGCAGTCAGTTCACTTCCGCTATCAACTAAAATATTGACTGGGATATGCTCTACCATGGCCTTCACAATTGGTTGAATTTGAAAGGCTTGATTCTGATCTACTTCTTCTTGCATCAACGTATCCTCCACTGAATCATACATGAGTCTTTTCAGGAATTTCCCTTGTGAATTCGAACTTTCTATAGGATAAGCTTCGACTACTACTTCTCTCTCTTTTATTTCCTCTTCTCTATTTCTTCCTTCATTTACGCTTTCTTCAACATCCTCTACTTTTTCCTCCTCCTCATCTATCTTCTCCTTCTTCGTCGCTACTTCCACATAATCGCATCTAAATGCTCTAATTATCGCTTCATAACTTCCTTCATTACATACGTTGTGTTGCGTGCCCACTAGTAACTTATTTTCAACTTCTGTCGACTGCGCATTTCCTCATTGAATTCGCTTTCCAATGTTTCCATCTCAAATAGCTCTGCAATACTCATTACTTTGCCCTTTCTTCCTACATTCGTTGTGCATGCCTCTGGTAATTCATCTTCCTCGTCAGTATTCTCCCAATTAATTTAGTCCAAACACGATATTGTTATTTTCCTGTCTTCGTTTTCATCTGGTCCCTGCGGATTTGTTTCTTCCTTCTTCTCTTCTCGTGATAAGGTATTTTCTTCTCCGTTCAAGGTGCTGCAATGTTCCTGGGTCGGTGCGTCATTCCCTTTGGCATGGGCGCTTAGCTGTCAATTCGAACGTTTATCGGGGTTTGGTGGTCTTACCCCCACCTCTTCAATCTGTACTCTCTTTTCTTGCTCCGCTTGTTGATTTTGGTTTCTTTGTTGATAATTTGTCGGTCTATTGGCGCTCCAATACCCGTTCTGGTTGTCGTTATTCCCTCTGTAATAGTTATTGCCGTTTCTGGGTGAATTATAGTTATTGCCATATTCTCTTCTAAATCCATAACCGGTTCTTTGTTGAAATCTATTGTCGTTTCTTGGTGCGAAGTTATCACGTGGTTCGTAATTATTGTTTGTTCATACTATGTCTTGTGGATTCCACTGCTTTTTGCTTTCGTTTTCACGTGCGCTTCCTCGTTTTCTTGCGTCATCTTCCGAAAATATGAACTCTAGTTCCCTTAGAATACCTTTAAATGCTTCGACGTCATTGCCTCCGCGACCTACTAATGATTGCTGGTATTTCAATGGTAACTTCATCGCGCATAATTTAATCAACTCTCCGTCACTGTATGGTACATTTAAGCATTGATTTTTCTTTGCCATTAATTCGAAAAATTTCGCGGGACTCTTCTCTCCTGAATTTTCAAAATATGGGTTCTGTAATAATCCAAACTTCACTCTGTTCTGTGCTTCGCTGGGCCAATATCGTGAGAGAAACTTTTCTCTGAAAGCTTCGTACGATCGGCATGTCGCTGCAACATTCTGCATGGTTTCTGCGACTGTTCCTGACATGTGTGCACATATAAAGTCTAATTTGTGTGCTAGCGTCCAGTGTTCTGGTAATCCTACTCGGAATTGATCAATAAAAGTTCGTGGATGTAATGAGTTTCCTTCTCGAAAGTGTTGAAATTTTCTGACTGTGAGGAAATAATCGTTGTCGTACTTCGTCATAGTTCCTTATGAAATTCGCGATTCTTCGCCACTTTTGTTTCTGATCATTTCTCCCGTCGTTCTTTCCGGTTGTGGTAGATCCATTGGATATTGTCCACTGTAACTTTCGCCTACCCTTGCGTAGTATCGTTGGAGTGGTACGCAATAATTTTCTTGCATCGGTTGTGAACGTGTAGCTGAATGCATTGCACTGTACTCTTTGCGACCTGGCTTTCCATTGTCAGGTATTGATTCGGTATTTTGTCTGGCTAACCTTGCCGCTTCATTGCACGATCCAAACTGTCTTGAAACATACATTTGTGGTTCTGCATGTGTTTGTGGTGCCGTTTGTTCATCAAGAATTTCGAAACGTGTTTGTTGCGGTGCAGGCTGTCTGATTTCACGTATGTTATTTTCCGCCTGTGATTGGAATCGAAAATGCACGATATCTTCGTTAATTGCTTGTTTTTCCGGTGCTGTTACAGATACGGATGTGGTTGCAGACTAAGTGCTTGTTCGATCCTGTTCACTACGCTCTTCAGTGGTTTGCAACAACTCTGTTCGCAATTTCTGAAATTCTCGCTTCGTCTGCGCTTCTATTTTGACTATGCGGTTATCGTATCTTTCAGCGCTGCTTTTGTAATACGTTTGTGTAACACACTGTTTTCAACAATTTCACGCGGTCTACCTGCTGCTTGTATAGTAATTACGTTTATCTGTCTCTCTAGTTTCTTGACTTCTCCCTGGGTGTTGTTACGTAATGTTTTGATCTCGTCCTGAATGTAATTACGCAATGTTTGTACGTCCGCTTGTACCTTGTCAATGTCTGTTCTCAATTGATTGTGACCTGTTACTAAGTTTCCTATTTCTACTCGAGATTCTTTTGCCTCGTCTTCAATATGACTTAGGTGTAACTGAACTTTTTTTTTTGTTCTTTAATCTCACGCATTTGTCTCGTGATTTCGGCAATTTGGTTCGTCGTTTCTGCATTCTGAATTTTAATTTGGTTCGCAATTTCTTTATTCTGTCTTGTTATGGTTTCCGTCATTAATTGTAATAATTCTGCCAGATTTGTGGGTCCTGTTACGTTTTCTTCTGACGTCCTACGCTCTGTGTTTTCGCCCAAGTGTTGGTTTGCAACCGATTGCATTGAACTGTGCAGTGACACGTTTCTGCTCGAATGCCTTGTACTCTGTGGCGAGGGAGCTCTGATTACTTGTGCTATGGGCTTTACGTAATCAAGACGCAAGTTAGAATCCTCATCGGCTGTCTCTCTACATTCCTGCTTATCTGTCGTATGCTGACCTAGGTTTTCTGTGCCTTGACGTACATTATCCTCGTTATGGTTCGTTATCTGTCCTATTTCTCGCGATACTGCATTGTCTGTTGTACTGTCCTCTATTCTCTGTCCATCTTCATGTTGGGTCTCGATCTGCCATTGCTAATCTTTCTGAATCCCTTATTTTCTGTTTTAAAAGCTATTCAAGCGCCCTACTTCGCGTCAACACGCGCTCATACGATCTCACACGTTTCATAAACTTTTTGCACACACGACTTGACAATCAATTCACTTACTTGTTGGGTCAGAACCAACTTGTCAACGATGTATCCGCCACCTGTACGCTTGCATAGGAGAGAAAACTTAATTCTAACAATATTAAAATTCATAACTTAATTATGCTATTGTCTCTGATAGAGTGTCTCACTTTCTATTGAATACTTTTACTATCTATCGCTGCAGCTACTGTTTTCGACTATGTATAACTTTAGGAAAATAAATTTTGTTACAAAAATTTTTCAACAAGATATATTTCTGACCTAGTTAGGCATCTGGGGGACATTCAATCATAGTATTTTACCATCCCGGCCGGGTCGCCATTCTCTAACATTCTGCGTGGTTTCTGTTTGTTCTAAGTCGTGTCTCCCTACCGACGCTCTGAGCGTGTTTTTTAGGGAATTGACTAGTTTGAATCTGGGACCTGCTGCTGGTAAGGAGACGCCAGACCAAACATGACATGTAGGGTTCAGAAGAGTTCAGTGAAACTATTGATGATATAACCAAATACTTAATGATTTCAGCATCAGCTCCATTGCACTCCCTGTAAAAGAATCTTAAGGCTAACTAAATTTAGTGGAAGGGGTTCAAGGCTTTCCTATTTTTAGTTAGCTGGTAAAATAACGTCGAAAAAGCAGTTAAGTTTACCATTGGAAATTTTATTCTACTCACAAAACATTGTTTATAAATTCCACTATTGATAAAAGGAAATGTTTTAATACAGGATGATGAAAACCAACTGCGTTCAACAAAAATGTGAATGAATATTCCCTGAATGGCTTTTCAAGTTCTACAATGGATCAAAGGATGACCTATGCCATATCACATCTATAATCTAGGTTTAAATTAAGTTTCACAAAAGAGAAAACTATCAAAATGGTCTACAGTGACCCTCAATTATCTTTAATTACTTATTTAACTTGTCGTAAAGTACAGTGGCTGATGTGGCTTCTCAATAATAATATAACAGAAAAATCAGCGCGTTTCAGATTTTTACTTCACGTAGCAAATGTGACTACCATGAGCTTTAACTAACGATCGTCCCTAGTATTACGTAAAAAGGGGATGTAACAGATGAGACTTCTGCAGTTCTGAGCGAAGCCTTATGCGCTCAAAAATGCGGCATCGCGTGCGTTCATTCAATGTTAACCTTAAGCTCCGCCTACAAAAATTCTGTCTATCCAATGAGAAACGTTATAATTTTCGTGGTGGGGTAATGTTTTTAAAGTTTGCAACGTAACAGAGACGCGAAAAAGTCTCACGCTAAAACTTGCAGCAGGTGTGGCCCTTTTAGTGTTGTCGTAAGGTCGGTACTGTTCTTCTGGAGGGATCTATCTTTTAACATGGGCTGGGGGGTAGCCCTGGCAATTACGTTTCGTGGTGGGGCAATGTTTTTAACGTTTGCAACGTAACAGAGACGCGAAAAAGTCTCACGCTGAAACTTGCGGCTGGTGTGGCCCGTTTTGTGTTATCGTAGGATCTATACTGTTCTTCTTGAGGGCTCTAGCTTTTAACATGGGCTGGGGGGGTGGTCCTGGTGGTTCGCTGGTGACGTGGGTGTCCGTCCCTTATCGTAGGGCCTTCTAGCTTGACACGGTTCTGCTATCGGCTTCTGTTCTCGTTGGTCCCCTCAGAACTGCATTTGTCTCACGGTGGGAAAGTATGACATGCATTTAGGCATTCTTCTGTTAGTCTGTGGTATTCCATTTGCTCACTCGTTACTCGTACTACTTTGGTTAATTTAATGTCACGATTCATTCGGAGCTATGTGACATACTGCTGGATTTGTTTATCATGTCAGGGTTTTCAATGAAGGTGTTGGATTTGCCTGACACCTTACAGACTCAAAGAAAAGTGCATAAAGAAATTATTAAATATGAGCAGTGCCGCCGATAACGTATTTGAGTATCTGCTCGTCTGCGTGTCCTGCCACACAACATCATCCGCCCCTGTTCGGCCTCCCGGAACGAACTAATGTGAATCATTAATACAGTTTACCACAAAAGAGAGCATTCAAGTGCCAGTGTCTTGTGGCGAACTTAAGAACTTTCGTTCGACCATTCGGCTTCCGCATCATCAACAATCACCCGCGTCGTTCTCGGTTACGCATACACTCGTCCAAGTGATAATTGTGGACCGATAATCATCATCATTACCTGTGTATCTATCGCCGAAGTCGGCCAGAGTAAGACTGTGAACTACATGTGACGGGATAAAGTACTGCAGAGACAGACATTAACGTCGTCATGAATATTGTGCAATAAAAAGGAATGATAACTGTGGACTGATAATCATCAAGAAGGTAAACTGGTATGCTGACACAAGTCTTGGAGTGTAAACAGTGCAATCTGAGATTTTTTGATCATCTCAGAATATAATTATACATACCAGACGTAGGACAGTATTGTGTTTAGAGTTGGGTGTGTTCCTTGAACCCGCATGCGTATTTATAGTCATAGT
This sequence comes from Schistocerca cancellata, assembly GCF_023864275.1. Lineage (NCBI taxonomy): Eukaryota > Metazoa > Arthropoda > Insecta > Orthoptera > Acrididae > Schistocerca > Schistocerca cancellata. Next base: position 145,295,358 of record NC_064628.1, on the reverse strand, counting down.
TTCAGGCGAGCTAGCAGCCGTGTGGAGGAGAAATAATACGACAGCCACGGGAGTATCAGGTACATGGAGTGGACAGGACGCACGGTAAAAGCGAGAACCAGTTAAAGGACCGCACACCATTTGTACCCCCGTGCGTACTACATAGATATGTCGTCCATCGTTACGTGCTTTGCAGTCACTTACTAGCTACATGCAGCGCACTGTTTCGATTCCTTCCTTCTGCAGTTGTTTGTCGCTAAACTTTTGTAATTTCTTGAAGATACTGGAGCTTACTTATTTTTGATCTATTGGAATTTGTTACAAGTCTCTATGTACACTCCTGGAAATTGAAATAAGAACACCGTGAATTCATTGTCCCAGGAAGGGGAAACTTTATTGACACATTCCTGGGGTCAGATGCATCACATGATCACACTGACAGAACCACAGGCACATAGACACAGACAATAGAGCATGCACAATGTCGGCACTAGTACAGTGTATATCCACCTTTCGCAGCAATGCAGGCTGCTATTCTCCCATGGAGACGATCGTAGAGATGCTGGATGTAGTCCTGTGGAACGGCTTGCCATGCCATTTCCACCTGGCGCCTCAGTTGGACCAGCGTTCGTGCTGGACGCGCAGACCGCGTGAGACGACGCTTCATCCAGTCCCAAACATGCTCAATGGGGGACAGATCCGGAGATCTTGCTGGCCAGGGTAGTTGACTTACACCTTCTAGAGCACGTTGGGTGGCACGGGATACATGCGGACGTGCATTGTCCTGTTGGAACAGCAAGTTCCCTTGCCGGTCTAGGAATGGTAGAACGATGGGTTCGATGACGGTTTGGATGTACCGTGCACTATTCAGTGTCCCCTCGACGATCACCAGTGGTGTACGGCCAGTGTAGGAGATCGCTCCCCACACCATGATGCCGGGTGTTGGCCCTGTGTGCCTCGGTCGTATGCAGTCCTGATTGTGGCGCTCACCTGCACGGCGCCAAACACGCATACGACCATCATTGGCACCAAGGCAGAAGCGACTCTCATCGCTGAAGACGACACGTCTCCATTCGTCCCTCCATTCACGCCTGTCACGACACCACTGGAGGCGGGCTGCACGATGTTGGGGCGTGAGCGGAAGACGGCCTAACGGTGTGCGGGACCGTAGCCCAGCTTCATGGAGACGGTTGCGAATGGTCCTCGCCGATACCCCAGGAGCAACAGTGTCCCTAATTTGCTGGGAAGTGGCGGTGCGGTCCCCTACGGCACTGCGTAGGATCCTACGGTCTTGGCGTGCATCCGTGCGTCGCTGCGGTCCGGTCCCAGGTCGACGGGCACGTGCACCTTCCGCCGACCACTGGCGACAACATCGATGTACTGTGGAGACCTCACGCTCCACGTGTTGAGCAATTCGGCGGTACGTCCACCCGGCCTCCCGCATGCCCACTATACCCCCTCGCTCAAAGTCCGTCAACTGCACATACGGTTCACGTCCACGCTGTCGCGGCATGAGACCAGTGTTAAAGACTGCGATGGAGCTCCGTATGCCACGGCAAACTGGCTGACACTGACGGCGGCGGTGCACAAATGCTGCGCAGCTAGCGCCATTCGACGGCCAACACGGCGGTTCCTGGTGTGTCCGCTGTGCCGTGCGTGTGATCATTGCTTGTACAGCCCTCTCGCAGTGTCCGGAGCAAGTATGGTGGGTCTGACACACCGGTGTCAATGTGTTCTTTTTTCCATTTCCAGGAGTGTATGTGTTAACTGTTGAACAGTGTAAACGGTTGTTGAATAAATGAGTAGGCGCTTGGGCCAGTTGACCTAATGGGAATAATCATAAAATGTCCTCGCTCTGGTCCCAATGGAATATTAACTGACATGTTATCACTAAGATTCTAGATCTACTACCTAATCCTTAAAGCATTAATATCTTACACAGTGCAGATCATAGAAAGACGAAATTGTTAACTTCGAGCATTATATTTTCAACTGCACATTTGGAAGTTCGGAAGGAGGAGTAAAACTGAAAAGAAACGCTTGCAGTTATAAAATTGGCGACAAATACAGGACCTTTAGTATGGTATGAATAGTCAACTGACTACGTATCAGTAGCGCACAGCAAGTAACGCCACTTATTTTCTAACAGCAGGTTTTCTTATTGAGGATTTCAATACGCCGTATTGTTTCCCACACCTTTCGCTACAAACCCCTCTGTTGCAACATAATCTCTATTCAATATGATGGTGTTACAATAAATTACTGTAAGGGCCTGTATGTCACCTTGTACCACTCTCCTGATCGACATCAGAGCCAACGTCTTGCTGTATCAACAACCTCCACACCATCCACGTACTGTTTCCCACGGACTGCAGCCTTCATTGGGCAAACAGATGGAACTCGGAAGTTGCCAGATCCGGGCTGTATGGTGGGCGAGGGGAGTTTTATCAGCACCTCCTGGGTGTGCAGACTTGTGTGGAACCTTGCGTTGTGATGGGGAAGCAGAGGTTCGTTTTCATCTTTGTGGCAATGAACACACTGAAGTGATTTCATCAGTTTCCTGAGGGTAGCAACGACGTTGTTGCAATGTTGACAGACGCCTCGTCCAACGACTCACTGTGATTTTGTTCACAGCCATGTCTCCGCACAAATTCTACAGGTGGCTATGCATACCTGTGGTGCTTGCCCTGGTTTTAGGCCAAAAGAAACTGGATGAAAGCTCTATGCCCGGAACACCCTCTTTTAGAGACGCCATTTTCAGGATTATGTATAGCGCCACCACCTGTTGCAACTTCGTGAAACTGTAAAGGCTGAAGCAAAAATGTTCGACGACGTCTCGCTACAAATTCTGCATTTCTAACCGATATCAGCCGAGAAAAGAATATGTTGCATTACTTACTGAACGCCCCTCTTACTATGGATTGAGAGTAAACCTGAGGAAGGTCAAAGAATTAAGTGACAGCATAAATGAGACTTCTGATGAAGATAGCATAAAAATTGGGGACCACGAAGAAGAGAAGGTGAAGGAATTCTGCTACCTTAAAAGCAAAATAGCACATTTCGAACGAAGCAAGGAGATAATTTAACACAGACTTATATTGGTAAAGAAAGCATTGCTCACCAAAGATATCCTTGTAGTATCAAAATGACACGATAAAGAAATGAATGAGATTTATGTCACGAATACAGTACAGCATGAAAGTTAATCACAGCAAAAGGAGAAACAAATAAGTTTGAGATGTAGTCTGAGAGTAGTATCCCGAAAATGAATTGGACTTATCAAATAGGAAATGAAGATATTCTCCGCAATATCAGCGTGGGAGTATCTGGGAAACACGAGCTACAATAATGGACATTATGATAGGACACGTGTTGAGACATCAGAGAGAAACTTCCATGGAACTAAAGGGAGCGACAGAGGACAAGTATTGTAAGGGAAAATAGACACAGGAATAAATGCAGCATTTAACTGTGGACGTTGAACGTATGAACTGCTACTATTAGATGGAGATTTTGAAACAAGAGAGTAGATCATGGCGGGCCACATCCAACAAATCAGAAACAATCAACACAAAAAGCACAAAAAGATGTCGTACATAAATTGTTTGGCTACTTACCATAAACTGCTTTAATTTTACGTTTAATATTTGTGGAGCTACAATGACTGATCGTAAAAAATAGCAGACAATCATCAAATAAATCTGAAGCAGAAACGACACGGGAAGCGAAGTAATACTAAATGATATTCATCAAGTGCTGGGCAGAAGTCTGTTGACCGAAAGAGCTCCAGACCGTAAATAAATGTGACTGAAACCTGTTTCACGAAAATAACATTCATTAAAATACTTACAAATAAATTAGCATCTTCTTCTTCTCGTACTACGTCAGGGTTGGACCTAGGTCCGGTTCCGATCTCCCCGTTTCTTTTTCAGCCTCACTATACTTCTCTTGACCTAGTCTGTAATCTATTGCTAGTTCAGGAAGTCAGTATAGTGACATACGAGGTATGCGTTACTCCATTTTTCTTTCTACTAGATTGCCTTTTGGTTTAATTATCTGGTTTCCTAACTCTTCCCTTATTACTTGGGTTCTAATTTTGCCTTCTGTAGAGCAGCCTTTTACAGATGTAAGAAATTTCATTTATGGTGTTTTTAGTCGTCGTAAAACATTGTTTCTCAGCATCCAGCTTTCTGGCCCATGTAATAATGTAGGAATAGCCATAACCTTAAAATATTTCAGTTGTGTCTCTTTCCTTCTTTTACTCTTATGTGTTCTCCTTATTGTAATACATATACGCTGGTAAGTATTATTTCCTCTGACCAACACTATTTTTTTAACGCCAACGGTATTAGGTCTCCAAGGACGAGGGTGTCTTTCATTTTTCTTTACTGTCCATAACGGCGAAGAACCCAACAGTAGTAAAGGCGGTACAGGAATCATCTGGAATAACTTAACTGGCGGAAGAGATACAAAGCGACGTCAAAACACTGGTGCCTTGAAGGCCTCGGAACAGGACCGGTAGCGTTCTCGCTTCCCACGCCCGGGTTCCCGGCTTCGATTACCGGCGGGGTCAGGGATTTTCTCTGCCTCGTGATGGCTGGGTGTCGTGTGCTGTCCTTAGGTTAGTTAGGTTTAAGTAGTTCTAAGTTCTAGGGGACTGATAACCATAGATGTTAAGTCCCATAGTGCTCAGAGCCATTTGAACCATTTTGAACAGGACCGGACGAAAATACCAGGTGCTGTTAAGGGCATGAAAAAAGATTTGCCGGCCGCTGTGGCCGGGCGGTTCTAGGCTCTTCAGTCCGAAACCACGCTGCTGCTACGGACGCAGGTTCGAATCCTGCCTTGGGCATGGATGTGTGTGATGTTCTTACGTTAGTTAGGTTTAAGTAGTTCTAAGTTCTAGGGGACTGATGACCTCAGATGTTAAGTCTCATAGTGCTCAGAGCAATTTGAACCATACAGCTTCGCTGAAAACTGTTCTCATTTCAGGTTTTGACGGTCAGCAATTTTCAAAATAGATTCCGTGAACTGAACTGCACGTGAAAAAATCTCATCGCAAAGAAGAACGCCTTTGTTTCTATTATTGTCACCCCAGCTCACTTATTATGCCCCTGACATTCTCTCTCCTATTTCACGACAATACAAAACGAGCTACCTTCTCCGAAATTGTCAGTGTCCTCCGTCAGTCGTACCTGGTAGTAAAGATACCACATAGCACAGCAGAACTCTAGTCCATGACGGACAACCGTAGTGTAGGGAATCTCCTTAATGGATTGTTGCATATTGTAAGTCTTCTCCCAATAATACATAGTGTTTGGTTCACCTTCCCCACAACATTATCTACTGAAGTGCCAATATAAATTGTTCGTAACTCTTATCCTTAATTGTTTGTTGAATTGTCAGCCTTTAGATTTGTATCGCTGACGGCATAACCGAAATTTAACGGAATGCTTTTAATACTCGTAATAATGACCTCACACTTTTCATTATTTCGGATTTTTTCGCGCCATAAAAATGTTGTGTCTAAGTCATTTTGTAATTGTTTTTGATCTTTTGATGACCGTACTACCAGGTAAACGACAGCTTCATCTACTAACAAACTAAGATGGCTGCTCAAATGGTCTCCTAAATCATTTCTATAGACAAGGAACAGCAGACGTACAGTAAGATTTCCTCGGGGAGCGGTCAGATATCATGTTAGTTTTAGTCGATGACTCTGTCAGTTACTACAAACTATGACCTTCCTAACAGTAATTCATAAATCCAGTCGCATAATTGAGACGATACTCCACAGACACTCAATTTGATTCGAAGTCTCTTTTGAGGAATTCCCTCAGAAGCCTTCTGAACATCTAGAAATGAAGAATCAGTTTCAGATCCCCTGTGGATAGCACTCTTTACCTCACGACAATAAAGTGGTACTTGTGTTTCACAAGAACGACTGGTCTGAAACCGCGCTTCCTGTGTGTCAATAGATCGTTTTCTTATAAGTAGTACATAGTGTTCGTACATAGTACATACTGAAAATCGAAGTCAGCGATATACGACTATAATTGAGCGGATTACTCATATTTCCTTCCCCGAGGACTCGAGTGCTCTGTGCAACTTGCCAGTCTCTATGTACGGTACGAATCTTGCGTCGAGCGAGTGGTTGTACTTGATACGTAAATGTGGAGTTATTACGGCAGCGTACTCTGAAAGGGACCTAATTAGAATAGAATCTGGACCAGAAGACTTTCTTTTATTAAGATATGTGACTTGCTTCGCTTTACTGAGGAGATATATTTCGAAGCTATTGGAATAGGCGGCACTTCTTGATTCTAATCTCGTAGTATTTACTTCGTCTTCTTTTGTGAAGTAATTTCGGAAAACCATGTTTAGTTATTTGGCTTTGGTGGCATGCCATCGGTAACATTACCATGCATATTCTATCCTAATGTGAAATATCATTACGCTTGATGGCTTTAATAAGTTTGTTTTCTTATTACGTAAGTTATGGTCTTATGCGAGTTGTGATGAATACTCTTCTTTTGAAGTGTATCTTATATCATACACAATTTTAAGATGCTCATGCATCTTCCACTTCGCAAAAACGACAGTGATATGCTGATTTACCTGGAGTATTGCTCCTACATAGTTATAGCATGTCTGATTAGTGTCGGTGATGTTGAGAAACAACTGAAACTGCTATAATTTAAAAAAGCTTCATCACACAACGGAGTCCCTATCAGATTCTATATTATATAGATGTCTGACAAGCCCGCTCTTAACTATAATCTTAGATTCGTAGAACAAACAACGGTGGGCAGTGGCTGGAAAAAAGCACTCGTCTACGAGAAGCGCATCAGAAGTTACCGACAAAACTAACGTTAAATATCCTTGAGATCCATTTGTTGTGGAATCTTATAACATATTCTGAGGTATCTCTTCCATAACAAACTACATGGTTTCCGAAAACATCGACGATGCGAAACCTTACCACTGTTTTTTCACATGACGCCCTGAACGCCAACTGTCGAGGCAGTTAGGTTGGTACAGTATTTCTCGCTTTCCGAAAAGCACTTGAATTAGTATCTAATATACGATTATTATTAAAAGCACGATCGAATGAAGCGAAATTTTTTACTGGAATGAGGATTTTTTGGTAGAGAGGACGTGTAAGTTATCTTGGATGGAGAGTCATCAGTTGAAGGAGAAGTACGTAACTTCGAGTGTGCTACGGGGATGTGTACTGGACCCCTGTTGTTAATGTTGTATACTAATGACCTTGCAGATAACATTTTACTAATCTCAGACTTATAGTAGATGATCCAGAATTATGTTCTATGAATAAAAAACGTGGATAAATATTCAGTCAGATCTTGATGAGATTCCAAAGTGGTCCGAAGATGGGAAGCTTGGTTTAAATGTACAGAAATGTAAATAGTGCATTTCACAAAACGATAACAACATGTTATTCTACGACTACAATATCAAGGAGTCACAAGTGAACTCGGTCAACTCACACAAATACCTAAATACCTGGACATATCAGTTTCTACGGGCATGAAATGAAATGATCACATAGGCTCTGTCGTAGGTAAAGATAGTGGCAGGCTTCGTTTCACTGGCAGGATACTGGGAAAATGCTGTGAATCTACAAAAGAGACTACATAAAAATGACATGGGCAAGCCATACTAGAATACCGTTCATATGCGTGGGACTCGTACCAAATAAGACTAACAGGATTATTCAGCGAAAAAGAGAAAGTAGCACTGATGGTCACAGGTTAATTTGGCCAGTGCGAGAGTGTTATGGAGGTTCTGAGGAAATTCAACTGTCAGATGCTTTAAAATCGTGGCAAACTATTCTGAGGAAGCGGAGTTAGTAAATTTCAAGAACCAGCTTCAAATGAGGGTTTTGTACGACTTCGTACACAACGGTAAGGAAAGGTAGGTTACAGAGTGCCATGGCAACTCTCATCATAGGAAAGCTGTGCAGGAGTGAACAAGTTAACACAGTAAAAGGATGGGGCTCTCTGAAGTACATCAACCATGGTGATGTTGGAGCCGTGATTAGGCGTCGTCTACATTGAGTCACTTAATGAAGAGGATCCGTGTGCCAGTGGACTGTAAGGCTGCAGTCAGACCTCTTATATTGCACCGGCAGAGGGCGCTTTTAGTCCAGATCTGTTAGAGGCATGCCTCAGCAGGCGTGCACCATTGGGTCCACCGGATCCCGCGTGATTGTTATCGGCGTCTGACGGAAAGCTGCCGTTGCCAGCTTAACGACGCCGGTAGGGCGGTAAAACGGCTCTGAGAACTGTGGGACTTAACATCTGAGGTCATCAGTCCCCTAGACTTACAACTACTTAAACCTAACTAACCTAAGGACATCATACACATCCACGCCCGAGACAGGAATCGAACCTGCGACCGTAGCAGCAGCACGGTTCCGGACTGAAGGGCCTAGAACCGCTCTACCACAACGGCCGGTGGTAGGGTGGTGTAAATATGTGATACCCCAATGATGAATCTAGCAGTGAAGCACAACCTCCACACATCGGTTCAATAGGGATCGTGAGGGCAAGTTCACAGCACCCACTGAGGCATTTAAGCAGTCTTTCTTCACGTGCTACACACGTTAAGAAATCTTAAACACTGATACAGTCGGATGTATCCTATCCTCTGCTACGCACTTCACACTAGTTTGTGCCCTATGGATGTAGATGTAGAATCATTGTTTTAAAAAAAACTGTTCTCACATTTTTAAGTTACATACAGAGGAACTGCACAGATAGCGATAGGAATGTGACAAAACGCTACATACAACTCATGTCACGTGCACAACCAGAAGAATTGACCGACAAAACTGCGGAGGATATCTTCTGAGTATTTTGGTATCGGATACATGTGGTCCTCAGTGGCTTGTTAGAAAATAATAATGTTATTATAATTTGTTTGGATTTGTTACAAGATTCATCTTTGTTTCTGTGAAAGTATTTCAGTATAATGGAAAACCCTCTAATGTCCATCCAGCAAAACTTAATAATCCAGTAATTTGTGGACGCCTGTGTACAGATGCAACACTACTGTTAAACTGTTGACCTCGCTACGGGAACAGCTGAGGATATCGTCGTCGTGCCATTTCTCCATTGCATTCAGTGAACCATAGGAGGGATTCATAGCAGCTGATTTTTCATCAGTAAATCAATCCACTGTTGGGTATTACCGTTAACGTACAGCTAACACTGATGGGAAAACAAACCGTAGAATGGACCGAGCATTAGTTAACGCAAGCTTGGGAGCGGAAACTGAAGCGAGAATTACTGTTGTCAACAGCAAGTACCGTGATTAAACGGAACAAATTTGTTTACGCACGAGACACATAGAGCGCATCGTCGACATTTCAACTTTTGTGCTAATATTTCACTGCAATACCGATGTAAGGGGCAGGAAATCAAACAATATGCAATTACTCTATAACAAACCACCGGAGACCACAGGTACATTACACCAAAATACTCAGAAAGTATCCCTGGAAAACCTCAGAAATTTTGTCGGTGGAGTTCTAGTTCATCCGGTAAACATACATAAAGGCCTTTTCACTAGAATAACAATGCATCATATGCACTAGTACTCTATGGTGATACATGAGTATAGGCCTCATTTTATTTTAAAGTGTACGTTCTCAAGTAGAAGACATACGATTTTTAAAATCCGTGTTCGTAATTCGGTTATAATGTTCCCATTTTATTTCATAAGATCTGGTCGTAAATAAAAAAAGAAAGATTATTGGTGAAAGGTGGTAGTCAAGGAAATCAGGATTCGGTTACGATTGTCGAAGGAGCCGTAATCATTTACTACTGTTGGTTTCCTTTTGCTATTACACATATTTATTTTAAAACGGTAATTCCAAACTCAGCAATAAATGAAGATATCACACGTTGTTAATGAACAAGTAAACAACTGTGTAATTAATAGTGCTTTCAGTGCGTTACAATTTACCAAATGAGCATAAAATACAGACTCAGCAAGTAATGTATTTAAAAAAAGCCAGTGTGATCCCAATTAGAATTTTAAGGCAAGTAAGGCAACTAAGGCAAGTAAGGGAGTCACGGGTGAAGTCTTTAACCCCAAGAATGGCAATTACAAAAAAATTTAACAAATATGCTGTAAAACAGCAATGCAATAGTAAGGTTAATTTAAAAAGACAGGCAACTGATCACCAAACATATGAGGTAAAATGATGGTAAACTTGCTAGCACAATCATTTAAACCTGTTTTAACGCCAAGAATGGCAATTTAAAAAAAATATTAGAAACACACAGTAAAACAGCAAATTCAATAATAAAACACAAGGGCCAGTTACAGACAGTAAACCAGGAATCGACCTCTGAGTAGGTCTGGCAAACAACCACTTTCGCAAGCGATGAGGTAGGAAGCCAAGTGGTTGCATTCACTTCACAAGATGGTAACTCAGACTAGTGGTAGTCTAACGAATGACTAATGATAATCTTGCTGAGGCTACCTGACGTCCAATAACCAAATGCAAAGATGTAAAAATACGCCAAAGCCTGAATCGGCGGCCTGGACTCCGACAGCAGAATACTGTGCATAGAGCGCCTGGAACGAGAAAGGAATCACTACCACCAGAGTAGAATAATCGCCAACCAACTTACAATCAAGAAAGCTGTCAAACTACACGCCTCACCAGACAGCAGCGGCAAGGTAAGGAAACGTACACTTCCATTACATACACCAACCCCCAGGGCAGGTAACTGGGGCGTTAGTGGCCACGAGGCAGGAAAAATACCGCTGGTTGAACTTAACAAATGGTAACAAACTGAACGCAATAAATAGTAATTAGAAGTCCAATAAAGCTAATCAGATCCGTCTTCCTCAAGCACTCCACTCGCTGCTCTTCGCCTCAGCAACACTACAAGCAGCAACGCGAAACCAAGTCACTGGAGATTCGCAAGATATTACAATGGTGGAGGTTTCTCTACTTGAATCCAAATTCACTCAACTTAAAACTTGCAGGTTACGGATTACGACGAGTTCATACTCCGTCGCGATCACAGGCCTTTGATCCAGCAGTCCATGCACGCCACCAGCGGTTCCGGCACGTTCCCGCACTGCACAGTCCTGGCTCCTCCTGAGTCCCCAACTGAACTGCACACTTACACGACCCGGAAACACCACAAAGCCGCCCCAAAGATAGGGTCACAATTACTACATATCGATAACCGCCGCTGCTGCCACTAGCGGACAGACAAGGCTTGCGAAACCAAGTGGCGCCAGTCAACACGAGAAGAAGATAAACAATAGCAATCATGTTAATTAAACAATACGGTTTGGCCTCCAGCAGAGGACAGAAACCTACAAACAGCACCTACGCGAGCCGCAGTATGGATCAACCTCCCCCTCTCAAGGTGAAACCCGGGGGAGGGGGCGGGGGGGAAGGGGTTAGGAGACCCAAGTAGAGAGCTAACCAAACTTAATTTCATTAAGGTGGACCCAGTATTGGCTATTGGTATGGTTGTCCTTAATCAGAAGATTAACTGGGCATAAAATCCGCATTATCGTACACGGACCCAAAAGGCGGACCCAACACGCACCTCCCTCCCGGAAAAATTACGGACATACACTTGATCTCCCAGCTTAACCCTGAAAGCTCACCGATTACGGTTATAACGACCATCTTGTTTCTTGTGGGCCTGAGAATAATGCTCCCTGCACAATTCCAGTTTTCCTTGACGGCCTGAGGGGTGATCTCCGCAGGAATTAGGTCTTGAATCCCCCATAAGTTCGGAAGGAGGGAATCAACAGGATAAGAAAACATCAAGGGAACAGTAGTAGCCTTCAAAGCCTCATGGCTGGCGTTACTGAAGGCAAAGCTAATACAATTGAGGCTAGAATCCCACTTACTGGGAGACTTTTGATGAAAGTTAATGAGTGCGGATTTAAGGTTACGATTGAACCTTTCTGAAAAGGACGCCAGCAGATAATATGGAGTGGTAGTAACATGCTTAACACCGCTTTGAAAACAGAACGCCTTGAAGGGAGCCGAAAGAAAGGCCGGCGCATTATCACTAACGATTAGCCTAGGGGGTCCAAACACACTAAATACGTTAGTTAAATGCGCAATGGTGGTGGCAGCAGTCACATTACGACACGGAAGGAGCCAGGTAAACCTCGAAAACGCGTCAGTAATAACTAATACATAACGATGGCCTCTTTTGGTGCGAGGTAAGGGCCCCACATAATCAATACAGAGCTTGTCCAGGGGGCAAGATTCAAGCTGAGAACTAAGGAACCCCTATCGAAGAGTACTGTTCGGTTTGGCCACACCACACAACTGACACCGAGAAACCATTTCTCTAACGTCTCGGTCAATAGACGGCCAAGTCAGATGCTCCTTGATCTTCTGCAAGGTCTTATAGGTTCCTAAATGCCCGCCAATTACCGAGTTGTGAAAATAGTGGAAAACCGGGCGTATTACGATGCCTGGTAGACACATCTTAACCTCCTTGGTACGTCCCACCATTTTACACAAAATGCCTTTCCTTATAATGTATTCATTCAAATGCTCGCCCGCCGAAAGCCGATTCTTAATGGTCCCCAAGTGGGGTCCTGATCCTTATGGTCGGCAATGTCACTAAACAAATGAGGAATACCGCCTAACATGACACAACTAAGGGTGCCTTCCCATGCGTCTTGGGCACCCTCACTATATGGCTGTTCAGTAAACATACGGCGCATTCTCAGTGCTTCTAATGTGCTTAACCTCGAACTGAAATGCCGAAATGCGTATCGCCCACCTCGTTATACAGCCAGTTTTATGCGACCTGGCTAGCACCGAGCTTAAGGCTTCATTGTCGGTCTCTAGCTGAAATACTCTGTTCAAGATGAAACCGGTATTTATCCAGCGCGAACAAGGTGGTCAATGCCTCACACTCGTAAACAGAATATTTAATCTCCGGGCTGGTTAACCGACGAGACGCGTATGCTAATGCCTGCCTTCGACCTTCGAAATCCTGTAGGACGACTGACGAAATTCCCGCATTAGATGCGGTTTTGACAGTAAATTTGTTATTAAAATCAGGCACTGCGAGAATGGGAGGATTGGCTGTAGCCGCCTTAATATGCTCAAACGCAGCCTCTTGAGCAGGTCCCCACTCAAAACGCATCCCTTTCCGGCGCAGTTCATTTAGAGGAGCCGCCAAGTGAACAAAATTAGGGACTAAACGCCGAAAATAATTCGTCATCCCCGTGGACTAGGCAATCCCTCGCTTATCAGTGGGCGGCGGAAGGGCTCTCAAGGCCTTAGTCCGCTCCTAATAGAAGCGAATACTCTCGTATGATACTAGGTGACCTAAGAAGGATACCTGCTGCCTGAATACTGTCACCTTATAGGGGTTAACAGTCAAACCGTCCCCCTGCAACATATGTTCCAAATGCTCTTGAAATGACCGGCCATAAATTAACAAATCGCCAGGTAATTGTAAACACAGACTAATTTCAGGTCTTCAAGAATATTATGCAACAGAGGAGTAAGGACGGCTGCACTGTAGCCAGACTAAAGGGGACCCTATTAAATTCAAACAAATTACAATCAATACAAAACGCTGTAACGCGCTTACATTCTTCAGCTAACAAGAGGAAAACCTTCTTATTTAGGCGACTGTAGTCGACAACTGGCTGAATGTCCCGCCCCTGATTCTTAGGGACGAGGAATATAGGGGAGGCATAAGCGGATGTAGAAGTCCTAATAACTCCCTGTTCAAGCATTTTGGTGGTCTTTCCCCTTAGTATCTTCATGTTAAGCGGTGAGAGGCGATATGGGGACTGCCTGACGGGAATATGGTCAGACAGACGAATATGGTAGTCAAGAACATTAGTAACCCCGAGTCTATCACAGAGAAGCTCTGGGAACCTCTCCAACAAACCCATTAGTTCAGAGGCCTGCTAGGAAGAGAGGTGGGTGAGATCAAACACACTAACCTTAGCATCAACAGCCAGCAGTCCTGCCTCTCCATGCATCTGACGCTTAGTACACTCACAGAAGCCAAATTTCTGACCAGAAGCGAAGTAAAAGAAAAAGGTGTACCCTCAATAATCCAAGACAACATCAGTTTCACCGATAAAATCACATCCCAAAATCAAATCGACCGGCAGTTCCTTAACCAAGGTCAACGACAAGGGCCATGAGAAATCCCCAACCGATATACTCCATCGGGCCCACCATGCAGAGGCAACACCTGCCCGTTGGTAACCCGACATCTCTGCACCGAAGAAGGGACCGGCCTAAGTCTCGCAAGATGATCAAATTCGAGAAACCATTCCCAGCTCAACAATGAAAAGGAGCTACTAGAATCCAAAAGGGCAAAAATAGGTTCGCCACCCACTCTAGAACAAATAAACTCCTGGAAATGGAAAAAAGAACACATTGACACCGGTGTGTCAGACCCACCATACTTGCTCTGGACACTGCGAGAGGGCTGTACAAGCAATGATCACACGCACGGCACAGCGGACACACCAGGAACCGCGGTGTTGGCCGTCGAATGGCGCTATCTGCGCAGCATTTGTGCACCGCCGCCGTCAGTGTCAGCCAGTTTGCCGTGGCATACGGAGCTCCATCGCAGACTTTAACACTGGTAGCATGCCGTGACAGTGTGGACGTCAACCGTATGTGCAGTTGACGGACTTTGAGCGAGAGCGTATAGTGGGCATGCGGGAGGCCGGGTGGACGTACCACCGAATTGCTCAACACGTGGGGCGTGAGGTCTCCACAGTACATCGATGTTGTCGCCAGTGGTCGGCGGAAGGTGCACGTGCCCGTCGACCTGGGACCGGACCGCAGCGACGCACGGATGCACGCCAAGACCGTAGGATCCTACGAAGTGCCGTAGGGGACCGCACCACCACTTCCCAGCAAATTAGGGACACTGTTGCTCCTGGGGTATCGGCGAGGACCATTCGCAACCGTCTCCATGAAGCTGGGCTACGGTCCCGCACACCGTTAGGCCGTCTTCCGCTCACGCCCCAACATCGTGCAGCCCGCCTCCAGTGGTGTCGCGACAGGCGTAATTGGAGGGACGAATGGAGACGTGTCGTCTTCAGCGATGAGAGTCGCTTCTGCCTTGGTGCCAATGATGGTCGTATGCGTGTTTGGCGCCGTGCAGGTGAGCGCCACAATCAGGACTGCATACGACCGAGGCACACAGGGCCAACACCCGGCATCATGGTGTGGGGAGCGATCTCCTACACTGGCCGTACACCACTGGTGATCGTCGAGGGGACACTGAATAGTGCACGGTACATCCAAACCGTCATCGAAGCCATCGTTCTACCATTCCTAGACCGGCAAGGGAACTTGCTGTTCCAACAGGACAATGCACGTCCGCATGTATCCCGTGCCACCCAACGTGCTCTAGAAGGTGTAAGTCAACTACCCTGGCCAGCAAGATCTCCGGATCTGTCCCCCATTGAGCATGTTGGGGACTGGATGAAGCGTCGTCTCAAGCGGTCTGCACTGTCCAGCACGAACGCTGGTCCAACTGAGGCGCCAGGTGGAAATGGCATGGCAAGCCGTTCCACAGGACTACATCCAGCATCACTACGATCATCTCCATGGGAGAATAGCAGCCTGCATTGCTGCGAAAGGTGGATATACACTGTACTAGTGCCGACATTGTGCATGCTCTGTTGCCTGTGTCTATGTGCCTGTGGTTCTGTCAGTGTGATCTTGTGATGTATCTGACCCCAGGAATGTGTCAATAAAGTTTCCCCTTCCTGGGACAATGAATTCACGGTGTTCTTATTTCCATTTCCAGGAGTCTATAAGTCAGTGGGGTTGATTATCGAGCAGCGACATAGGCACACCAGGGATTAAAGGCTCGACCTCGAGGTCGCTGCCCAGCCGGGCGGCATTTATTGACTCAGGTTGTCCGTGGCTGAACACAAGAACGACTAAATGCCCTGTTCGACAGCACCTGAACCAACGCCGCGATTCCACTTTAGCAGACTCAGTTGATGCTGGTAATCCAGAGTTTCCCTCGGTGACGCCCACGGGCTGAATTTTAACTTTACGGTGCCTATTGTCCGAGAGCGGCAATGCGGATATTTCTACAATGGCGGCACTAAGTTCCTCCCAAGTGGAGGGACGACGTCGAAAAACAAAATGTGACTTATCCGCTGCTCGCATTTCCCTCAGGACAAATTAAACTGACTCCCCTTCTGGCAAGTCGACTAACAAGGCCAACCGAGCCGTCTTAACGCTTTCTACGTATTGATGCAACTCCTCCCTGTCTTGCTGCATCCACAAAATATAGCAACACTCGTGTTGTTTACGAACTCCCGTGGTCAATCTTTCGCTGATCACAAGCTCCCTCAACTGCTGCAGTGAAACCCCCTCTGCTATGACATTGGATACCAGGGTCGTCAATTGTCCTCTAGTTAAAAGATACAATAGAGACAAAATTACCTGAGACAAAACACCAAACTCACCAGCTTGTTGCTCAAAGTTAAACAATAACCATAAAAACCTTTCAATTTACTCGAGTCGGTCTATAGCTGATTCTGTGATGTCTCGAAACAGATGCACCTGGGG
This sequence comes from Schistocerca cancellata, assembly GCF_023864275.1. Classification (NCBI taxonomy): domain Eukaryota; kingdom Metazoa; phylum Arthropoda; class Insecta; order Orthoptera; family Acrididae; genus Schistocerca; species Schistocerca cancellata. The sequence continues at coordinate 145,278,779 of NC_064628.1, read as the reverse complement.
ATTAGGCAATTTAGCAAATGCCCAGCTAACCCCTCGGAGGACATAAGGGCGTTAATTGCGGGCTTGCTAGCGCACCGCCCGGAAGATAACAAAACCTGCTTCCCCAACCTCTCTCCATCAAGCTCGTAACATGTGGGCTTAAACTGCAAATTATCAACCAATGGCCGGCTGATGTGGCTGTGCGGTTCTAGGCGCTTCAGTCTGGAACCGCGTGACGGCTACGGTCGCAGGTTCGAATCCTGCCTCGGGCATGGATGTGTGTGATGTCCTTAGGTTAGTTAGGTTTAAGTAGTTCTAAGTTCTAGGGGCCTGATGACCACAGATGTCAAGTCCCATAGAGCTCAGAGCCATTTGAACCATCAACCAATGACCCCAATTCAGCGGTTGATTGCTTATCACAATCCTCTAACATTATTGCCCTTAAATCAGATATCTGGTTGGTTAAATGTACCAACTGTGCTCGCAACCAGTCTGACTACCACTAGTTTGAGTGCCCTCTAAAAAGTCGATGTTGTCCTCAAGACTCGTAAGAGCTTTAAACAAAAGCTCAATGGCTGCCTTTAACTCCCCTACAACATCCGGTATGACGTCAACCGGCTGAAGAACGGTGGCACTCAAGCGGTCTGCTAAGTCCGGAACACTTCCCTCAATAGGCACTGTCTGACTGCCTTTACCGAGTTGATCAGCTAAAACAGAACACAATACCAAAGGCATAAATCGTACAACAGTAACAGACTTACACAAATCAAACCAACACTAACTGAAATGACGATATTACACTCGTAACCACGGTCTGCTACCAGATGAAACCTGAGAAGTCAAGGAAGGCAGGATTCGGTTACGATTGTGGACGGTACCGTAATCAGTTACTGTTGGTACCCTTTTCCAACTACACACATTTGTTTTTAAACGGTAATTCCAGACTCAGCAACAAATAAAGATATCAGACGTCATTAATGAAGTAATAAACAACTGTGTAATTAATAGTGCTTTCAGTGCGTTACAATTTACCAAATGAGCATAAAATACAGACTCAGCAAATAATGTTTTAAAAACAAGCCAATGTGAAAACGTTCAAATGCGCGTGAAATCTTATGGGACTTAACTGCCAAGGTCATCAGTCCCTAAGGTTACACACTACTTAACCTAAATTATCCTAAGGACAAACACACACACCCATGCCCGAGGGAGGACTCGAAACTCTGCCAGGACCAGAAGTCAATGTGATCCCAATTAGAATTTAAGGCAAGTAACCACACTCACGGCTGAAGGCCTCTGACGCCCAGAACAGCAATTATAAAAGAATTAAACACACATACTGTAAAACAGCAAGACAATACCAAGGTTAAATTAAAAAGACAGGCAACTGATCACCAAACGGGAGAGACAAAATGAAGGTTAACTTAGCATCACAACCATTTAAACCTGCTGTAACGCCAAGCATCACAATCATATAAAAAATTTTAAAAAAATACAGTAAAACAGCAAATACAACAGGAAAGGTTAATTTAAAAGGACAAGCAACTGATCACCAAACAGGTGAGACAAAATGATGGTAAACTTGGTAGCACAATCATTTGAACCTGCTGTGACGCCAAGAATGGAAATTATACAAAAAAAAATTAGAAATACACAATAATGCAATGCAGAATGCACACAAGTTGCCGTTGTAGCAGCAGTAACCGATCTCACAACTGCGTCAGACAGTTGTTGTCTTACATAGGTGTAGCCGACCCTAGCACTGTCTTCTGCCTGTTTACATGTCTCTGTATTTGAATACGCATGACTATGCCAGTTTCTTTGACTGGTCAGTGTACATTCTGTACAACTACTAATTGTTTCTTCTGCTATATTATTGCGTGATACGAGTGTGACTGTAAACTTCAATAATTAAAAAAAAGGCATATAGAAGTAAAATGTTGTGGCATACACTCGGGTGAATAGGAAATTTAGATAATAGATAGCTCGCATGAGCGTTTGTTTCGAAATCAACATATTTTAATGGTGGAACTTGTTTTGCCGCAAGAACTGCATCATATCAAATTACATATATCTTTAGTCAAATACGTGCCTGAAATATGCAATTATGTGCGATGTAGCAAATATGTGGACGTATTCCAGCAATGTTACGCTTTATGTAGCTACGATAGTACTAGTATAAACGTTTAGCAGACAATGTTACGAGCCCTCTTTGATTGCACATGATGCAATCGTATACCGTCTAGCCGGAATTGTTAAGGTACCAGGTTACAAAAATAAAATTTGCATCAGAAAATGCTATTTATTGTTGAAATAGATTCTGCAAATATTTATTTAAAACCTTAGCGCATCTTTAGAAAGTCTGAGAAACCTCTAAGAAAAAAAAAATTCGTACTTTTGAATAAAACTCTTCCATAGTTCTCTTAGAACACCGATAAACAAGAGTGTATGAACTAAATAGAGAGAAAAACATTTGCATTAGAAGATATCACATAGCGGTAAAAGTTATGTGAGTGGACGTTTCGTGATAAGCTTTGTGAGCACACAATCCATTACTAAAGAATACAGTATAGCGAATGGACAACGATAAAAGATGTTAAAATAAAATTTGAAAAAAGCCCAGTGCGCTTTAGTGACAAGTTATACATTTAATCATGCATGTATACATACCCATTTAGTATACATAGTGCTTCTAAATTACTAACTGCCATCGCAGCCAATAAACAGGAACATATGTAACACGGAAAGACAGAAACCATTAGCAAGGCACATCGCTTTCAAATTCCACCAGAAGGAACATAATTAAATTTCGAACAAAAAAGCCCATACGGATTCAACTAAGAGAGAAACAGATATAACCTGCCTTTATGCTGCGTATACATTACATGACCCATTCGTAACATTATCCAATTATCAAGGGGGCACAAAGGCGACAGAAGGAACTAAGCCGGACATCAAGGCAAATGCATTAAAGTAACTGTCAATAAACGCCTCTGAACATCGCTATAGCTATGTGAAGCCTACAACTCATAGTATAAGACACCCACAACGCAGCATACAACTCTCAATAACTTCACGTTGAGGTTACATCTTAAGATGGTCACTAGAGAGGTCCATATGGTTCAACCACTCCATGTAGCCTTAAAATTCTGCAGAAGCGACACAGCACACAGAGGACTAAGCCGTTTCTTCAGCGTATTCGAGCGTCGTATTTCTCAGACACGTAGCTGACAGATTGACAGTGTAAACATTTACTGAAGGTGCTACTCAATTCCAACAAGTGCCTGTAATACGCACGACGCATATAACCAACAGGAGGCGCCGCTGGATGGCCATTCTCCTGTTACTGGCGAGCGACAACTGAGACTGAGCTGATCCGGGGCACCGTAAAATCGACGCGAAGTTCAGCCCAAGAGCACTCTGGCAACGAGATGAAATAAAAAGCAAAGTAAAAAAGCAAAGAAAACGCGCTGTCCGAACAGGCCTTCAGGGTCCAACGGTACCAAGCGGCCACCGTGTCATTTTCAGCCCTCTGGCGTCACCGGACGCGGATACGGAGGGGCATGTGGTCAGCACAGCGCTTTTCTTCGGTTATGTTTTCGTGTCAGATGCCCGTACTTCGCAACCAAGTAGCTCCTCAGTTGGAGAGGTACTAAACAGGCCGTTGCTTGTCTACAGGGAAAGAGACTAAATCGCGCTTTCGATATTAATCACTCCCACCAAAAAAAAGGCAAACTGCAGTGGGGGAGGAGGGAGAGAGACAACAATTTCAGCCTGAGTGTCGTACCAGGCTTTTTTAATGAGTTATTTGAGATTTGCTGACATAACAGTAATCAGAAAATATACCACACTGACCTGACTAACATGAGCCATACGGAGCATACCAACAGCTATTTTTAACAAGAAAGTAACCTGGATGTGCAGCTACAGAATATGACACGGTCCAAGAAAAGGCAACAAGAGTTCGGCAAAGAGTCTGGCTAACCCCTAGCTGTGGGCATATAACTTCTTTAGAAAATTTTCCAGAAGTGGTCTTCTGCCAAATATTAGAGATATCCCACCTGCTCTGAGATTGATGAAGAAATGGATTCACATTTGCAGATAGGACTAGGTTTTAGCTGCACATTTTATTGGCGACATATGAAAATTCGTGTCAGACTGAGACTCGAATCCAGGTTTCCCGCTTTACTTGAGAGTTCGCCTCAACCGTTACTCTGGCTACTCAGTCACGGCTTCTGTACCGACCTAAATCCCGAGATGTAACATTCTCGAAACTAGGGTCGAAGATAGTATGGGATGGTGGTGTATGTGATGTGGTTTTCCGTAGAAGGGAAGACACGTGCATTTTTACTGACTATGTGTTGGGAAGGTTAAAGGAAGTAAATATTTGACCAAAGTGCAGAAGCGTCAAACCCCTAGTCTTCCTCTAACTGGTATAAGCCAAAGAAAGTTGGTGGAAACATCCACCATAACCGAAATATACTTATTCCCATTCGTAGTGCGTTTAATCGGCCCTAAGTAATCCACAAACAATATGTCCATTGACCGCTCTTGTCTGTTAGAGTGCGACCAACCAAGGTACGAATTAGTATTTTTCTTGTCAGTCTGACATTACAGACCCTGTTGGACCAATTTTACAATTTCTGAATCAAGAGATGGCCAAGTGGAGTGCTCTTTAATCTTTACAATGATTTTACAGTTATTTAAACGACCCCCACACAACGAAGAATGATAATATTTAACTGCAGCCAGGATTAAAGTCATAGGAAAACAAATATTTAACTCCATAACATAGGAGACCTTTGTTGAGATTATATTCAGTTGATTTCTCCCCCATGAGAATCTGATGCCTATTATTCCTGAGCACTTGATCCCCGTTCCTGACGCTCCTCAACATTCCTGAACGGTGATGGATTCTCTGTTATTATAGTTACACTGCATTAATGATAAATATCTCAGGGGATCCCTGGTCCTCATTAAACACGCCTTTCAGTGCGTCGGACAGCTGATCGTCACAACTTTTTACGTACATTACACAAACAAGGAAGCTGAAAATCGAACCGCCAGCATGGTGTCCTGCCAGTTTCACGTGGCCTAACCGGTACCCTATGTAGTGCCTGACTGTCAGTTTCTAGTAAGAAATGTATATGCTCCAAGTTAAATGGATAAACACTGCGGAAAATTCTGGAGGCGCTCAACAAAGGTTTTGCTGTAAGCAGCTATGTCGTCAAGGTAATCGTACACTCAAAGAAACTGTAGTTCGCCTTTAATGGAGCTTAGCAAATAACATAAGAATACTTATCTGACTGAAAACCTAAACGAAGCTCAGATAGTTCGAATCCAAGCATAAAATTGTCAGAGACTTCTTATCTTTAGCTAGAGGTATCTAGTGGTAAGCCTGCTTACGCTCCGAAAGTGTGAAATATTGTAGTATGCTCGCGCAAAAGTAAGACATGATTAACTACGAAGAAATGGTGCTGACTCCGAGTGCGCCTACAGGTAAAGGGTTTCAAAATTCTCAGTAATGCCAGCAATTACCGCGCTGAAGCCTGTTATACTCAACCATTCATAAAAGACACCCGAAAACTCACCTAATAAACTATGATTTGCATAAAGTACCTGTGAGACAAAGTCGTCATTGGATGCACTTACAATCCGAGATGTGTTGACCACAGTCTTACTCGTATTTTTCCAACACACCTTACAGGTTTTGACGATATGTAATTATCAAAGGCTATAAAAATAGGAAGACAAAACTGGTGCCAGTAAAAATACAGGACATGTTTCTTTTTCATTAATTAAGTGGGTCCAAAATATAGAAAGTACAGATGTGAGTTAAAGCTTATCAAACACTTCATGTCGTTACGATGAGTCAGTAGAAACTTTTCTAAACGGCCGTTACGATGAGTCAGTAGAAACTTTTCTAAACGGCTACACACTGTCTTGTCGTCATTTCTTCATAACGCGTAAGTCCAAACAGACATCAGACGTAAGGGTAGATTCAAAGTCGGATAAACTGCTAGATGGCACTGAGGCATTGTTTACTGATAAGAAAAAGTGATTAACCAATTAGGAATTTTCTTGTTAGAAAACTGCAGACAGCTTTGTTTCCAAAAAGTTTGTTTTAAAAGAATAATAATATTAATCCTGTTTCCTACAATTTTCTATTACATTTCTTCCATCTCCCACCACCCCATCCCCCCAACGCCGCTTTCTTTTATGTCACTTAATAAATTATCATGCAATATATATAGCTCCAGAATGTTTTATTACACGTTTACTTAATTTTTAAGACAGCTTGGATCTCATTAAAATTGAATATGTGTAACATGAAAACATAAACCAGCTGCATTAGGAGCAGAAATGTGACCGTGTCATCAATGAATTTATTAATTTCACTCTAGTATGACCTAAGCTAATCCGGATGGTTGTTATTACAATTGGTTAAAATGATGTCTGGTGTCTCAGAAATCTCCATGTTGTGGAGCAATTTTGATACAAGGGCTTATTTACTTGTGTAACGCTTATACATTGTCGCTCTTAACAACAAAGATAACCACATATGCAGCCACCTGATCTTCAATATACATACTACACTCTACGACATGGAATTTAAAAATCTATGCCAAAGAACGATGAGATTTTTCCAGAAGTTGGGCTTTTAGTTTTTTCACAGTGTACTTGCAGACTCATTTCTACCTCCAGAGCAATTTATGGTAGATGCCGACTCACTACATTTTACCAGCATACACCACTCACTTACGCTTTACATCACACCATTCCATATTTTATCTTAAATGTTATGCCTGTTTGAGTTGCTTTCCCCTACAATTTGAATTTTCCTTGGAATAGGTATACACTACTGGCCATTAAAATTGCTACGCCAAGAAGAAATGCAGATAATAAACGGGTATTCATCGGACAAAAATATTATACTAGAACTGACATGTGATTACATTGTCACGCAATTTGGGTGCATAGATCCTGAGAAATAAGTACCCACAACATCTACATCTGGCCGTAATAACGACCTCGATACGCCTGGGCATTGAGTCAAACAGAGCTTGGATGGCATGTACGGGTACAGCTGCGATGACGAATACACGCTTCCAATGTGCGTTCACTGCGATGTCGCCAAACACGGATGCGACCATCATGATGCTGGAAACAGGATCTGGTTTCAACTGAAAAAATGACGTTTTGCTATTCGTGTACTCAGGTGCGTCGTTGAGTACTCTATCACAGGCGCTCCTGTCTGCAATGCAGCGTCAAGGATAATCGCAGCCATGGTCTCCGAGCTGATAGTCCATGCTGCTGCATACGTCATCGAACTGTTCGTGCAGATGGTTCTTGCCTTGCAGACATCCCTATCTGTTGACTCAAGGGTCGGGACATAGCTGCACGATCCGTTTCAGCCATGCAGATAAGATGCATGTCATCTCGACTGCTAGTGATACGAGGCCGTTGGGATGCAGCACGGCGTTAGGTATTACCCGCCTGAACCCACCGATTCCGTATTCTGCTAACAGTCATTGGATCACAAGCAACGCGAGCAGCGATAAACCGCAATCATGATAGGCTACAATCCGACCTTTATCAAAGTCGGAAACGTGATGGTATGCATTTCTCCTCCTTACACGAGGCATCACAACAACGTTTCACCAGGCAACGTCGGTCAACTGCTGTTTGTGTATGAGAAATCGGTTGGAAACTTTCCTCATGTCAACACGTTGTAGGTGTCCCCACCGGCGTCAACCTTGTGTGAATGTTCTGAGAAGCTAATCATTTGCATATCACAGCATCTTCTTCCTGTCGGTTAAATTTGGCGTCTGTAGCACGCCATCTTCGTGGTTTAGCAATTTTAATGGCCAGTAGTGTACCTGTAGATAAATTACATTGTTATATACCGGGTGAATAACTTAAGACTTCCGCCACACCTGAGAGCGTGTCCTGGGGCTATGAGACGGAAACGGCGAAGCTGACGACGTGTCAACGTCTATTGGATCGTCGAGAGGGGACGGCGGGGGCGAGGGCGCATCGTCCACCCGCTCCTCCTGGAGCACCTGGTAGCTCCAGTGGGCAGCTGCGAAGGCCGCACGATCCCGTGAGGACGTGGGTAGAAAAGCAGGAGAATCAGGGGACAAATGACACCTACGAATTTGGTTCGGTGGCGGCGCTGCAAACCATCGGGACCTGCAATCAAGTGCATAAAAGAGCCAATGCGTTCCTGGATCACACCTCTTTCCCCGCGCTTACAGTTGCCATAAACCATGAAAAGAACAAAATTTTGTGGCGCAAAGCGGTACTTGCAGACCATTGGCGGCGGTGGATGCTGCGGAGGGTGTGGCAAGTGTAGCATCGTCCGATGACGACGGCCGTACAGAAGTTCCGCCGGTGATGATCCGTCTCGTAGATGGGATCGTTAGGAGGCGAGAAAGAGTTGCAGCGCCTGTTCCCGTGTCTGCGTGGTGCGTAGCTCGGCCATCTGTTGTTTTAGAAGTGCGTGTGAAGCGTTCTTCTTCTCCGTTAGACTGGTGTTGAAACAGAGCACTTTTTAGATGACGAATGCAATTCCCAAAACTGTTCAAATTTACGTGGAGTGAACCGTTGTCCGTTTCCCGACGCAAGTACTTCTGGCAAACCTTCTATGCAGAATACGGAGGACAAAGCTTCGATGGTGCTACGCGATGTGGTAGAAGCCACAGACACTGCAAATGCGAACTTGCTAAAAGAGTCTACTACTATGACCCGAGGAGTGTTCCAAAATGGTCCTGCAAAGTCAATGTGCACTCGTTGCCATGGGGATTGAGTCTTAGGTCAAGCTGAGAATATCTGTGGCGGAGAAGATTGGTCTTCCGCGCATGCGTGACACTCTGATCATCTGTTCAATATGTCCAATGTCCTGCCAAGAGCAGTGCCGTCAAGCTAGCTGTTTAGTGCGAACAATCGCCCAACGTCCTTGGTGGAGCAATCGCAACATATCATTTTCCAACACTTTTAGAATAAGCACGCGCGGTTTTCCAGCGTTATTTTGAACTAGAATCACACCCTGTTGAACAGGAAGTTTATGCCGACGTGCAAAATATCGGCGCACAACTGAGTTCTGGATACTGTTCAATGAACGAGGCCAAGACGTGTGAATTTTCTGCGACTAAATCTTGAGATCTTGGTCTGATTCCGTGGCCTGTGCAATTTTTATGTAGTTTAATGGAAAAAATTCCAGCAATTCAGCCATGCACATCGATTTGGCAACAAGATACGGCAGATGCATCAAAACCAGCGTCTGGTCCTGTTGGTGGTCGTGATTAGGGCGTCTGCATTGTCTTGCTTTGCTGTACGCCTGTACACAGTTTCATACTGTTACTGCGAAAGCAACGAAGCCCAACGTTGCAATTCTTGAGCAGTGTGTGTAGGAACCGGATTTGTGATCTGTCACTGAAACGAACTTGAGACCATACAAATAGTCATGGAATTTGGTCACACGATACACAATAGCGAGAGCCTCTTTTTCTATTCGAGAATAATTGCATTGAGTCTGAGTGATCAACTCTGAGGAAAAAGCAATGGGTCTGTGTTGTGCACCAATTCTGTGCGAAAGCACAGCACCGACTCCATAGGAAGAAAAGTAGACTGCAAGACAACTGGCTTGGCAGGGTCAAAATGCACAAATCATCTGTCACCGAGCAAGAAATTTTTGATTTTTGAACTGCGTCGTGACATTCTTTGGTTCAACGAAAAGCACATTTTTCGACGCAAGCGATGCAGTGGGGACCCGATATTTGAAGCGTTCGGAATGAAAGGTATGTATTATGTCAACTTACCTGTCACTGACTGCAGTTCAGATTCATTGCGAGAAGCAGGCAGGTGACGGATTGCTAGCAAATGAGATTGGAGGGGCTGCACACCCTGACTGTTTATCACATGAACTAAGTACTGTCTGAAAACAAGTCTCACCTTTCGAGACGACACTTGAGTGCTGCATCAGACAACGCTCGAAAAAGAGTACACGTATTGGCAATGTGTTCCTCTAGCGTACGTTCTGAGACGACAATATGGTCAAGGTAGTTCGAACATAACGACACATCAGCAGTCAGTCGTCCTAAATAACATTACAAAATGGAGGGTGCGGAGGCACTGCCGAAGGGCAAACGTAAATACCTGAACAGGCCTAAGTGTGTAATAATAACAAAAGCTTTCTGCGATTCTTCTTCTAGTCGTATCTGCAAATAACATTACGCATCTCTATCTTAGAAAAGTACCGACCTGCCCCTGGCCTATTCATAAGTTCCTCAAGGCGAGGCAATGGATAAATGTCAGTTATTATCTGTGGATTCACTGTAGTTTTGATGTCAATACAAACGCAAATGCGCCCAGAAGACTTAGGCAACAAAACGAGAGGACTTGCCCATTGACTAGCATGCATGGGAGCCATTATACAGCAATTCTTTCAATTCACTGCCTACTTTCTCTCTTAAAGCCATTGGAAATGGCCGGGCCTGGAAAACCTTAGGTTGTGCATTGTCTTTCAATACAACATGCCCTACAAAGTTATTAACTTATCCCACCCTTTCCGAAATAGTTCAGGAAATTCTTCAAGCAAGCTAGAGCTACACTGTCTTTCGGTTCAAAACCAGACACTGATAGTACATAGTCATGGATGCTAAGTCGAAACAAATCAGAGGCATCTAAACCAAATATGTTTTCGGTGTCTCTTGATTTCAACACAGTAAAATTCACTGTCCTAGTGAGGTTTGTAAGTGGCAGGCAAACCACACTGTCCAAGCACTGGAATTTCCTATACGTTGTAAGCAGTGAGGTGCTTGCTACATCGTGAAACGCGTGGTGAGCGTAACTGTTGGTACGTGGCACGACTAAGCAAAGTTACTGAGGCGCCTGTGTCTAACTGAAAGTTCACACGACGGCACAACCTTAATCTTAATTTTGTCAGAACCTGTTGTAGGTTTTGAAAACACAGCATTCAGTGCATATGTACGAGCCCGTTTTTTTCTGAGAGCGGGCAAAATTGGCATTTTGCTGCCATTGCAAACTATCTGCTTGGACATGGTCTTTTTTTTTTCACACATGTAACACGTTGGGTTACGTGATGGGCAGTCCTGTCTCTTAGGCGAGCAGAATATCTAGGGCAGGCCTGTTTACCTGTCTACGTGGCTGCCCGCATGGCTGTGTACGCGCTCGTTGTTTTGGCTCCTTGGGGCGGTCGCGAACAAGGGGCGACTCGACCTGACAAATCGGGGCCCGGTCAAATTAGCAGGCCGAAAAATATAGCTCCAAGATTTGCAGTTCATGGGGAAGTGATGGATTCGAGTACTTAAAGATCTGTTCACGTATTCTACTATCTGGGACACTGAATGTTATTGCGTCACGTATCATTGAATCACTGTAAAAGTTGCCACAACTACTATTATATTTACACTTCCTTGTCATAGCCGTTAATTATGTGTACCACTGGCGGTACGTCTCTACCGGATTTTTCTCCAAGCGGAAGAACTGATATTTAGCTGCATCTGCTTGGACTTGCTGGAGATGGTATTAATGCAGCGATTATTTGGTCACAGACGAGTTCGTCGGGAGACGCGGTTGGGAATAGTCTTTGTATTAGCCTGAATACGGGGGACCCCGCAATCGCAAGGAAGTATTGTAACTTTACAGTACAACGAACACCATGAACTCGACGATGTGGTTGGAACTGAGTCAGGTATTTAATCCGTTCCTCCTCTGTTTCCTTAAATTTCCGGAACGTTGGTACACGTCTGCTCTACGCTTACTTTGTTCATTTGGAAGGAGTGGAGACCGCTCTCTCAGTAAGGCGTCAAGCGAAATTTTATCTGCTTTTTGAAATAGATACATTCTTCGTTTATTTTTGGTGGATTTGGATTGGATTTGGTGGATTTGGTGGATTTGTCTCTACGACAACCCTGTGTTCACAAATCCATACATTCATCGCTAAAAGGGCAAGTGTGTTTCCACAACCCTTTACTATTCGAGTGGGCTCATCAACTAAATCTTCCAAATAATTTTCAAAGAATGCTTTTAGCACTGTTCCAGATGATGTTTCAAAAAATGGTTCAAATGGCTCTGAGCACTATGCGACTTCTGAGGTCATCAGTCGCCTAGAACTTAGAACTAATTAAACCTAACTAACATAAGGACATCACAAACATCCATGCCCGAGGCAGGATTCGAACCTGCGACCGTAGCAGTCACGCGGTTCCGGACTGAAGCGCCTAGAACCGCACGGCCACCACGGCCGGCAGAGATGATGTTTAATGCTTACCTCCGGATTTAAACATTTATTTTCACAAACATATCGAGGGCAATTCGAAGTGACCACTAACTGTAATTGCATGAGTCGGGTACGTATTTGAAATTAGACTCAAGTTTGTTTGAACCTTTCGGAAACTATGTCATCTGAGTTGGGAGATCCGTAAGAGGACCTTATTATTACTTTATTTCGGTTTCTAAGAATGATCTCTAACTATACAGGAACTATCTACGTCAATTTCGCTACAAGGTAAAGTAACTGCAACAGCAATAAATACACCACTGACAACTGTATTTAGCCTATGATTTCTGAATACCTTTTGGTTCTTCCCAAAAATGAGCTTATATCCGGCATTAGCCAGCTTTCAAAACCTATAATGATTTGAAAATCACTGCCTTCTTTTAGAGCTCGGAGCTCTGATAATTTCCCAACACAGCTACGACAATTTACAAATGTTATCCCTTTCACACCCTCTAGCTACAATAGTGTACATTAACTTTCACTGCGTCTTAGCTGCAACAAAAGTATTTTTTCCCAATGAAAACCTGAGGTACACGTTTGTAAATGTTCAACATTTTCATCATACACAAGGGTTACAAACTATGGATAATCACTATGAAAATATCCAAAAGTCATAGTAGCAGTGCACAGCAGCTTGTAACCACCAGAATACATGTGCTTGGTTCTCTATATTCCCCTCTATGATTGAATATTGTTTTTGTTGCTTTGCATGCTAGTAATAGCATGATCAGTTTACTAATTATTACAATAGAGTAACTGTGATTTGATATTTTAGCTCATAAAATGAAGCCTAGTTGTAATGTGCTTTTGATGATACTAATCTTTTTAAGACTACATTGAATGAACGTCTGATCTATGGAATGGATACAAAACTCGAATTATCGTGTTTCGTGTTGTAACTCAAGTGGCGTCCTTACTCTGTGTTACTGTAAGTCAAATTTACACGAACTGATTGGGCGATGCAACTCCCAATACCAGTAAAGAAATTCAGTCACTGCAAAATACATTCAGTCCCTTAGGCACTGAGTCATCTGAAGCTGTTCAAAATTGATAACTTTGGTCCCTGTGCACATAACAATAAATTAAATTGTCCACCTCTGGAGCAACAACGGAATAACACGATATATTCCTGTCCCTCATGAAAAACAAAAATATGTTAGCTACAGGCTCAGCGATGTGCAATGCTGGCTGTAATGCTTTGAAATGCACATGAAATTGTTTTGGCTGATAAATGAAAACTTTTGAGAAAAGTTCAACTTCTTTGAAAAACATATGACCTGGACTGGGAGGCGGTGTTGATTATGGTGTACTACTAACAATAAGGGTTTCTTTAGCAAAATTATATTGCAAGTTAGGTTTGTCTTTTCAAAAACATCTGACAATTGAAGTTACATTACTCGCAACTGATTTCACAACCAATGAGATCTAAGCAGCAAGTATTACCTAACCTCACTAACCCAACTTAAATGCGTATCATCAAATTACACATAGCTCTATTAACAATTGTTAAAAACGTTACAAAAGGGAAATATCTAAGTAACCTTCTTTTTTGAAAATAGCTTACGTACATTCTGGGGTTACTCAACAATTAGAAATTATCAGCCAACTCATCTATACTAACTCGCTGGCAAAAACAAACATCGTGATTATTTAACATCTGTACTTTGCTTGCAGGTAGATTTATGGTTCCAAGTTCAACAATATCGACATAACTACATCAGTCTAACACTTGGTGGCTTCACACAGCACACCACAAAAATTGCCTACTCCATCGTCTTTCACTTACAGACAGCGAAGAGCTCCCAGCGCTGTCTTACTCCAACACTACTATCTCAGACCAGAAGCAGTATCAGAGACATAAGTCGTTTATCATATTCGGGTGCCACATACAAATGTGCACCAGAAGATTCCTTTCATAGCCCTCCAGTGCGGTTTAACAAATTTGACACATATTTGAAAGTACCTTGTACAAAAAATGTGTGGTGAACTTATCTGTCTGTATAATATCATTAAACATGCAAGAATTTATAGTGCTCAGGTGCACTAGCATAAATCATAATCTGTTTACATCGTGAGTAAGTTGTCTCAGAGACAAGATTGATGACGAATAAATCATATAGAGAAAAATCAGTATACAATCGTAATCATCAAAGTGATGATATAGGATTGGGAAAGGGAAAGGAACAGGCATGGCTGAAGCCAATGAGCATGTTGAAGTAACTACATCATGAAGTCAGTCTCTTATGGTTTTTGCGGGTTCAACAACTTAGTAGTGTCAATGTGGATTGTGTGGTGTACCAAGATATCTGAACTTCGTATTACTTTCTTCATGCAGATATACAAGAGATACTCAGCAACAAATTTCCAACAACCGTGATTGGCCATTATCATGATTCATGATGTCAGTATGTGATGACCAGCATCATCACTACCCTTCATAGTGGAGATGCCTCTGAGATCCAAAGTCATATAAAGACATTTATGTTCAAGTATGAATACCAGTAGCACATTGCTCCAATACCGTGAACAGAGGTAGGAGACTGGATAATTAAAGGTACAAAAACTTAGCAAAGGTAAGGTAGTGGAATATGACAATTTCTATCTATGTCAGCATCGAGTAATGTACTTGATCAGAAAAAGTTCAGAAGCCTAATGAAATTACAGACTGGATGAAGCAACAGTGATTTACGTCAGAGTGAATAGGCTAAAGTGAAAGTCAACTCTGAATACAGCAACATCAATATGTGTGGCATCAGGCTGCCAATTTAGACATATAATAACCAAACATTACACAGAACACCACTGGTTCATAACATTATACTGTGGCTCTCAATTGTCTTGTATATGGAAGACTGAGACATAATTTCTTAATAAAACCTAACAGTAAAACAAGAACTGAATTGCTCCAGGTTCCCTTGGTCTTAGAATAGATGCAAATCTTACTAACTAAAACAATTGCAGAGAAAATATCAATAAGAATCTCCAAGTAGCCTCTCTACATACATAAACGCTGATCTTGAAAGCTATAAAAAGATTGGGGCTTGAAGTGGCCTAGTTTTACATGAAGTAATTGCTGACCGTAATAGCCAAATGTGACAGAAAACATCTTTCTGGCTCAAGGTGGCCTAGTTTAACATAGCATAAGCATCAAAGGTGAGAAAGTGTCCTAAAATATCATTTACGTATAACTATATATGGCACTCAGAGGCCTATGCACAATTCATAATGAGAATACATTATTTGACATGGCTTTTACAAGAACCACGTGCATAAATAGCAGTACTATATAAAAGTACAGCTCTGTATGGCCTATGTGAATACATGTTAGGCACATAGAATCGCAGAAACAAAGTACGGGATCAAGTAAGCAAAGTCATAGTATTTATAGGTTGTGTAGCACCATCAGGCTTCATAAAACTATCTGTTAAACGACCTACATCTCTAACAAAGCGCGTATCTACAGCGAAGGATGTGGGAATGATTGATAAGGGCAGAGCACTTCATCTGTAAAGAATATGACTACCAGTAAATTGTCATTCGTCTTGCGTCACGAACTACTATGGCGAAAGCAAAGAAAAAATGTGATTCCATTATATGCAAGCATAAAGACCAATGTACTAATTGCAATATAACTTACTGAATAGATAAATGTAACACCTCACAGTAAATCATGAGAGAAATACTCAAAGATGTGAATGAATTGCAGAAGTAGTGGAACCAGGAAATGTGATTTTGAACCTGAAAAAAAAGGCAGCCATGCATGGTAACATAAGAAGGCATTATCACATGCAATCACATAAAGAATGATAAAAAAGCTTCTGTGAAAATGTCCCACAAACACCTCCAATCATTTGGCACATTTCCTACAAAAGGACACAACACACACAAAAGACATATTAGCAACATACTATATCATCATAGAAAGATCATCAATATGTCAATATAACCATCGTTAGTGGAGTGCAGCTCAGGGTATGAACACACATTAAACATCAATATTCCACCATTACTCAGAAAAATTGATGCAGCTCAGGGCATGAACACTCATGTAACAATACTCTTATACCTAACACAAAATGCAGAGAAAAAATGTCCTTAATCCTACAACTTTATAGGTAATGTGCCACATTTATATAGTACACCAATGGGAAAATGATTATAATAGCCTGCCAGGAACCAGTGTGCGAAGTGTCAGTGGTGTTTAGTATTCCATATAAGTAGCTTATGTCGTGGTTTCTATGTAATGCAGTTCCTGCACACCTTCATGTGCTTCAATTTATGAGCACAATGGCTCATTTGGATGCGATGAGACTTCAGTACATTGGTGCTGCAAAATATACAAAGGGGACGAGTATATGCAATAAACATGAGTTACAGGGTACATTGATTTCTGAAATATACATAGGTGAAAACTAGTCAACTATTGACACTATCAAGTACAAGAGACATGAAATTAGAGCACAAGACGGGGCATAAATGAAACATGACAACATAATAAATTACAAAGAGTGACTAACGTAACAAAAATGTAGTAGTAATTCATCAATCAATAGCACAGTTTAATTGTCAGTGGTTATAGTGTCTTGCATAGGGTGTGCAGTAATGTCAAAGTGGAGTAGCATAGCATCATAAAAAATGGAACATCGTATGGTAGCAGTAAAGACAAAATAACATCAGAAATAAATGAACATGATATATATGGAGGCTATATACAAAAAGGACAAAAATTCTTATTATAAATATGTTTGAGCTATAGTTTGCCACAGTCAGACCACCAAAGGGATGTGATCAGTTGGACACATGTCAAAGTAAATTACGTCTCTTTCAGTTATTGTTTTCATGCACATGCGTCTGAAGACAGGAAAACTGCAAGGCTTAAACTTACAGTGAGAGAACTGATGTGCAAGATTCGCTCTACAGGGCACATCGCCACCTAATGAAATGCTGAATGAACGAGGAAACGTGACAACAAGATACCAATAGAATTTCTATAAAAATGGGAAATGTGTTAATGAAAAGGTCTGATGTATTTTACAGTTGTGTGAACTGGTATGTAAAACCAAAATAAGGATAATTTGAGACTATCTGCCGGCCGGAGTGGCCGTGCGGTTCTGGGCGCTACAGTCTGGAGCCGAGCGACCGCTACGGTCGCAGGTTCGAATCCTGCCTTGGGCATGGATGTGTGTGATGTCCTTAGGTTAGTTAGGTTTAATTAGTTCTAAGTTCTAGGCGATTGATGACCTCAGAAGTTAAGTCGCATAGTGCTCAGAGCCATTTGAGATTATCTGGTAATGCAAACAGCGACTTCTGCAAGACAAATGCTAAGTATCATTGTACTTTAAAAGCAGCAAAAAATTTCTACAAGGCTGGAAAGTGTTAGAAAGTATATAGATAGTGAAATATCTTCAGAATGCAAGAAATAATTTATGTCGTTAAAATTGGTGAGTATCAGTAGTGTAAATAAAGTTGCTGGTTTTATAGAAATTTCGTAGAATAAATGCCACAAAATTTCCTTTCTAATTCTTGCTTCTGAAATAAGTGTGCATATACTTTGGTTTATAATCGCAGCTGTATTCTTGGCGCTAAAACGTACCTTATTGGTATTTCAGTGATTATCATTATTGCTAGACTACGCAAATTGAAATTCAGCACATATCGTTGAGGTGTTGCATAGCTACAAAATTCAGTGTATCAGTGCCATAATCGCGCGTAACGTTGCAGTCCGGGAAAGCAAATCGTATAAAAAGTAATTTATGTAATGGCAGAATCTGCAATGTTGTATTTACATAGCGCAGTATAATTAATTCAGCTCTGTGGTTGGTTTTGCACAATATTTTTGAGGTGACTGTAGATGTGAATAGTTTTGGAAATCTATGTTTTCAAATAGATCTGCTTGACAGTTTGGTGATGGTGGTATTCAGCTCTGGTTATGTTGTTGTTAACTTATTTGCTGCTGATGATCTGGTGATTAATTTCATAGAATCTGTCCGCTGCTGTTGAATCAGGTTGGTTCTGCGAGTAAAAGGAAGTAGCTTTGATGTCAGTGGGCCTGATATATGTAGAGTCGAGTTTTGTTTTTGTCAGCGTGGCGCTACATTGCTTTGAAGTAAGCTGTGGCCGAGCCTTTGTACTGCTCGACGGTATTATGGACCGCCCCGCTGCTGGTTTCAAGGACAGCAGGCCACTTACCTGTTGCAGATATCACGCTCTGTCTGTTCGTGGCCTCTATGCTTCCAATAGGCTGTACTACACATTGCCCTTGATCTTGACTACTTTGTAACACTTAAGAAATCTTAGCGTTATAAGAGGTGATTGCAGTATGTATAGGATAACTGTGTAGGGGCGGTATATTGGAATCTGAGATAACCTCATCTGTAACAGAATTTATAGTACCGTCTACATGGGTTGTACAACTAGTGAGCAACTGCTGTTCTATTTCCTGTCTTTGCACTGCTAATGACTGTATTCTTCTGTGTGTTTACGGAGGAAGTCTTTGTATCTCTTTTCTGAGGTCTCAGTGTGAACTTGAAGACGTGCATGTAACCGACTGTCTTGTTGATCTTTTCTTTAATTAACGGACTGGGTTTCATCTGGAAGCTTTTTATAGCTTTCAGTACACTGATGTCTTAAAGCATTAATGTCATCTCTTAAAGTTTTGGTTTTGTCTGCTCACTGCCTGCCTATGGCTTCAATTTTATTGCAAAGACGTTTTTCACTGGACTTAATGTCTGTATCTCTGTGTTTGAAACAGTTATCAGCCGTTTCTGTGTACGATTTAAGCTCGTCACATATGGAGGAAAATTGTTCATTGAACTGAGTGGTGGTGTCAACTTGTATTTCTCGTATATCTTGTCGTAATTGATTGTATGTCTCGAATTTCTTGTATGATGGAAACTCGTTCTACATCTACATCTACATACATACATACATACTCCGCAATCCACTATACTGTGCGTGGCGGAGGGTAGCTCGTGCCGCAACTAGCATCTTCTCTCCCTGTTCCACTCCCAAACAGAACGAGGGAAAAATGGCTTCCTATATGTCTCTGTACGAGCCCTAATCTCTCTTATCTTATCTTTGTGGTCTTTCAACGAAATATAAGTTGGCGGCAGTAAAATTGTACTGCAGTCAGCCGCAAATGCTGGTTCTCAAAATTTTCTCAGTAGCGATTCACGACAAGAACGCCTCCTTTCCTCCCGAGTTCCTGAAGCATTTCCGTAACACTCGCGTGATGATCAAACCTACCAGTAAAAAAATCCAGCAGCCCGCCTCTGAATTGCTTCTATGTCCTCCCTCAATCCGACCTGACAGGGATCCCAAACGCTCGAGCAGTACTCGAGAATAGGTCGTATTAGTATTTTATAAGCGGTCTCCTTCGCAGATGAACCACATCTTTCCAAAATTCTACCAATGAACCGAAGACGACTATCCGCCTTCCCCACAACTGCCATTACATGCTTGTCCCACTTCATATCGCTCTGCAATATTACGCCCAAATATTTAATCGTCGTGACTGTGTCAAGCGCTACACTACTAATGGAATATTCAAAAATTACGGGAGTCTTTTTCCTATTCATCTGCATTAATTTACATTTACCTATATTTAGAGTTAGCTGCCATTCCTTACACCAATCACAAATCCTGTCCAAGTCATCTTGTATCCCCTACAGTCACTCAACGACGACACCTTCCCGTACACCACAGCATCGTTCTTCTCGTTTGATGGAAAATTGTTCACCTTTTTTATTAAATCGTTCATTAAACTGAGTAAACTCTTTCACAACCTTTTGCGTGAATTTTTGAAGCGTCGCTTCCGTATTCTTTTCAATTGATGCGTCGGGTGTCACCTGTGTTGTCCTTTATGGTATGGAGGCATCATCTACAACCATGGACGTCTCGTTTACTTCATTGTCTGCATAATTACCGTTTACGGAATCTGACGGATTTTTAAAAACAGGTTGAGTACTTTGCGGTACTCGTTCCTCTGGCGTTCTGTTGGCATTCTGGTTGACTGTACAAGAATTGGGAAGTTCATTGACCTGATCGGTAAGGTATTTTGTCCTGACATCTGCGTGTTAACCAATATCTACCTTAGCGTCTTCCACTATGCCGGAATCGACAGTCTGAGCAGTTGGTAAATTAGGTGAAATCATACTGTCAGGAAACTGGACACTACTCTGGGAAGCGGAACTCACGTTTCCTGTGGCGTGAACGGCAGAGTGCTTACTCTCATCCTCAGCATTGTTGTCAATAATAGGAAAATCGTCTGTTTCGGTACCTCCAATTGTAAGATTATGCCTGGAACCTTAACATTTTTGCGCGTCATCGGAAATGAAATTCTGGGTACAAAGCCAAAGAGAAAAATATTGAACCAGAAAATCAATGGAAAATGAGGTGGAGCATACGAAAGTCGATTAACTGTGGAAAATTTTTGCACAAGTAGTAAATTGCGTTGCAGGAAAAATAAGCTACTATTATCGCTGCAGAGTGGCTGAGAGAACAGAATACATATATCTGACTACTTAATATCTAAGATTTCGCAAAGTGAACGACTGGCAGAGCCGTCACCAAGTGTAACTTTCTTTAGCTAAAATTAAACTTTTTAAGATTACCGAAATGCGGAATGAGTACAAAACTAGAATTATCGTGTTGCGTGTTCTAGCTGCAAGTGGCGTGCTTACCCTTTGTTATTGTTAGTAAAACTTTAAACGAATTGATTGGGTAGTGCAACACCCAGTACCAATAAAGAAATCCATTCACATTGGGTTGTTTGGGGGAAGAGAGCAAACTACGAGGTCATCGGGCTCATCGATTTAGGGAAGGACGGGGAAGGAAGTCGGCAGTGCCCTTTCAAAGGAACCATCCCGGCATTTGCTTGGAGCGATTTAGGGAAGTCACGGTAAACCTAAATCCGGTTGGCCGGACGCGGGATTGAACCGTTGTCCTCCCAAATGCGAGTGCAGTGTGCTAACCACTGAGCCACTTCGCCCGGTGCCAAATACATTCGGTGCCTTAGGAACTGAACCATCTGCCGCTGTTATAAACTGATAAATTTGGTCCCAATGCATATAACAATAAATTAAATTGTCTTGCGTCTAGAGCAGGGGCGGGCAGGAATCCTGCACATGTGCATTGCACTTGCACGCGTGCAGTTAACAGGTGTTCCGCGTGCACACAGGGGTAAGCTGCCCACCCGCTTATCCCCCATCCCCACCATACCTTCTGCCCGCTCCTTCCTCTGTAATGCGTTTTGTGTCCTAGCTTGCTTTATTGAGTGAATGAATAACGTTAGTAGGAGTGCTTGAAAGAAATCATGGTTTGAAAGAGTACCTATTACCTACGATACGTTTTATTTAATTATCACAGGTACAGTTTACAATACGTTTAATATCTGGAACAAAATTTCTACCTACAGACAAACACAAACAGTTACGTAAATTTTCATCACTGATGTTTGCTCTTAACCGAGACTTATTAATTCAGCAAACGGTTTTCCAGCTCTCGCTATATTAAGCGTAGTCTTATAACATACACATACCGCTGGGCTATTATTGTTGTCGTCCTGAAAACTTGAAGACAGTGCTCCATAAAATGTTAAATCAGTTAGATGAGAGACATGACGAGAGAAAGTCGCAGATCTCTCGTGACAACAGCAACTACGACAAATTCAAATGGCTCTGGGCACAATGGGACGTAACTGCTGTGGTCATCAGTCCCCTGGAACTTAGAACTACTTAAACCTAACTAACCTAAGGACATCACACACATCAATGCCCGAGGCAGGATTCGAACCTGCGACCATAGCGGTCGCGCGGTTCCAGAGTGTAGTGCCTAGAACCGCTCGGCTACTCTGGCCGGCCAACTACGACAGATTCATCTGGTATCGTCAGATCGCTCTTCTTAAGCTCAGTCAATTCCCCATCCGCTCAGAATCCGACAATAAATTGTACTCGTCCTTCTGAAATTTATTATAATGGCCTTCAATACTAAACTTCCGTTGACCAGCGAGAATACTGCCACATATTAAACATTTCGAATTTTCACGTTTTTGCACAAAGAAAAAATGATTCTCCCATTACTTTTTAAAAGATAGCAAATCTCCACTTCTCCGTTTCTTGAAATACAACGTTCACTACATAGTGCTCGCTTCGTATCAACGTCCGCAGCTTAGCCTGGCACTACACTGCCGCAACCTGCCGGCTGTCGCCACTGCCCCATTCGACGATTGCACGCGAGCAGCACACGTGCAGCGCTGTACGCTCATCAGCCGCGTGCAACGTTTGTCCGCCCCTGGTCTAGAGCATCAACTGAGTAACGTGATATATTCCGGTCTCTTATGAAAAACAAAAATATGTTAGCTACAGACTCAGCGATGAGCGATGCTAGCTGCAATACTTCGAAATACACATGAAATCTTTTTGGCTGATAAATGAAAACGTTTGAGAAAAATCCAACTTATTTGAAAAACGTATGGCCTGGAGTGGGGGCGATACTGATTATGGTGTATTACTAACAGTGAGGTGTTTTTATCAAAATCATATTGCAAGTTAAGTTTGTCTTTTCAAAAACATCTGACAGTTGAAGTTACATTACTCACAATTGATTCACAAGCAATGAGATCTAAACAGCAAGTATTATCTAACCTCACTAACCCAACTTAAATGCAGATCATCAAATTATACATGGCTCTATCAACAAATATTGAAAAGATTACAAAAGTGAAATATCTAAGTAACCTTCTTTTTTGAAAATAGCGTACGTACATTCTGGGGTTACTCAACAATCAGAAATTATCAGCCAACTCATCTACACTAACTCGCTGGCAAAAACAAACATCGTAATTATTTAACATCTTTACTTTGCTTGCAGGTAGATTTATGGTTCCAAGTTCAACAATATTGACATAACTACATCAGTCTAACACTTGGTGGCTTCACACAGCACACCACAAAAGTTGCCTACTCCATCGTCTTTCACTTACAGACAGCAACCAACAACAGAGCTCCCAGCGCTGTCTTACTCCAACACTACTATCTCAGACCAGAAGCAGTATCTTTTGCTATGTGGTCGTGCACAGTCAGTGGTCCGCTTTATGAAGCCTATCAGAAACATTCATCGATTATCATATTCATGTACCACATAAAATGCGTCCCAATAGACTCCTTTCAAAGTGTACAAACTATCTTTTGAAAATGAGTGCATAATTTTTTATAAATCTTGGATCTAAATTTCGCCTAAGAACATGACCACAGAAAACAGTTTTTCCATCCTCCAGAAAAAATACACGTTTGAAAGTGTTATACCATTGTTTCCTAGATCTATCTTCTTCCACTGTTCGACCTGCACCCTTTGCTTCCTTGAGGCTCTCTAACTGAAAACCGCCCAGACCACGCCACTCAGCCCTCGCTAGCCATGTAGCGGCCTCCTTGGTGTAATGAACTCCTGACCTATTTAGCGGAACCCGAAATCCCACCAACCCGATTTCGCAAGTCGGGGAATTGCAGAACCGTCTGAACCTCTGATTCACCCCCCCCCCCCAGGCTCTGTACCAGAAGTCAACAATCGGTCCCTTCGATTGTGCTGCTAACATTGAATTCTGCTTTCATCTCGCAAGCAAGACTGGCAGCCTTTACCACTTCCGATAATCTCTCGAAATGAGAGAGAATCTCTCCCAACCTAAAGCGGCACAACCTAAAGCCACCACCAGTAGTTAGCTGCACGCTGTGTTCTTCGTGGCATCCAGAAGTACGAGGCGAGTTTCCATTCGACCACAGGTGAGAGTTGGCCACTGGTTCAGACTGATCGAAAGGACTCGTGGGTCGTGCTGGACGTCTGTTGGATCCCGACGGCGGTTCCACATCAACGATGCACATCCACTGCAGCCTCAAGCCGTGTAACTGAAGCCAACACATCCTGGAGACTGGAGTTCAGAGCCAATTATCACCAACTCTGCTTGCATTCGCGTATAACAATCACAGTCCTTGTTCATTATAAAGATGATGGAAAGCTGCACTATACAGGCAGACAAATGATTATCGGCAAGTGATAGAAAACCCTACGGCAGACAGTGACGGAAACGCAAGAACTTTGTATAATGAAATAGAGTAACACAAAGACATACAAATACTAAGCTACCAAAGCACACCGGTGAGACAAAATAAATCGCTCCTGGTTAGGACACTGGATAAGTCACAAAATCGGTTAATTTCTGTCACAAATATTCAACGTTAAATTAACATGCCTAAATTCAAAAACTACACTACCAAAGCACACTGATGAAAATACATAAATGTCAAAAAATCGGCTACATCCCAGTTGCGGCTCTGTCTTGACCGGCGGCTTCTGCCTGACTGAACACAGAACGCGCACAAATATCGCAACCTCCTAATAGACCATCTTTCACGGATGCTAGAGGATGTTCCTCTACAGACTAGGAGCAACCTTGTACTCAACACGATGGCTGTGAAGCCCATAGTGCACGAAGTACTACAGCATGTCTTCACGAATTGTTTTCAAATCGTTGGATTGGACTCAGAGGAGTTGTACCTTGGCCGGATCTGACGCATGTAGACTTAATTATGTGTGGGGAAAGCTGAAAGATGCTGCCTGTAAGGACACACCAGCTACACCCGATGGTATGCAACGACGCATTACTGCAGCCTGCTCAGACATATCCACAGATTCGGTAGCAAGTCTGCAGCAGTCGCTCTATAGCAGAATGGAATCGTACATTTCCACTGCCAGGGGTCATGTTTAACACAACCTGTGATAGACATTTGGCTCGTTACTGGTCAGAATGCACATATCTTGTGCATGCAATGGTGTTGTTCTTTATCGTGTGCTCCCACAGTTATTGTACAAGTATCGGTCTTGAAACTTTTGAAAATACAATGTATCGCATGAGAGTACCGCAACAAACATCATTGAAATTGAAACATCCTGGCAGATTAAAACTGT
Source organism: Schistocerca cancellata (assembly GCF_023864275.1). Classification (NCBI taxonomy): domain Eukaryota; kingdom Metazoa; phylum Arthropoda; class Insecta; order Orthoptera; family Acrididae; genus Schistocerca; species Schistocerca cancellata. The sequence goes on along the minus strand of NC_064628.1, from coordinate 145,253,539 downwards.
CTGCCGGACCGAGACTCGTACTCGGGACCTTAGCCTTTCGTGGGCAAGTGCTCTACCAACAGAGCTACCCAAGCACGACTCACGCCCCGTCCTCACAGCTTCACTTCTGCCAGTACCTCGTCTCCTACCTTTCAAACTTTACAGAAGCTCTCCTGCGAACCTTCCAGAACTAGCACTCCTGAAAGAAAGGATATTGCGGAGACATGGCTTAGCCACAGCCTGGGGAATGTTTCTAGAATGAAATTTTCACTCTACAGCGGAGTGTGCTCTGATATGAAACTTCCTGGCAGATTAAAACTGTGTGGCGGACCGAGACTCGAACTCGGGACCTCTGACTTTCGCGGGCAAATGCTCTACCAACTGAGCTACCCAAGCACGACTCACGCTCCCTCCTCGAAGCTTCACTTCTGCCAGTACCTCGTCTCCTACCTTCCAAACTTTACAGTTTTCGCAGGAGAACTTCTGTAAAGTTTGGAAGATAGCTCGCTGTAAGGAATTTTTGATTTGGTAATATGTATCTATTTCGAAAAGTTTCTAGTTACTCGTAATACTGGAATGAAGCGTTTAGTATGCCGTAAACTATATTTTTATTTTCTGTGTTGTAGCTCCGCTTAATTGGCGAATACATATGTCCCAACTTTTTATTGGTACCGGTTTTCTCTTTGTATTATTTATAACCTTTGACATGATGCAATGTCAAAACCCTTAAGACATCTCAAAGTTTTTTAAGTCTCCTTATAAGCTTAATCAATGTTGAGCTTCACCTACCCCAAATATACAACTTCACACTGGTAATCGCTTTAATCAACACTGACCTTGACTGCATAATCGAGAATCTTCACTCGTATTAAATGTAAATGCAAAATTTATTCCGGAGTAGTCTAAAACACAATCCGTTTTGTCTGTGAAATCACAACTCAATAGTAAGTCAATAGACAAATGTTCGACAGCAAATATATTAATAGCCCATGACAACTGCAGAATCCTAAAATATACTCGTATCCCTCCCAACAACGGAAATGATAGGTCGTTATCATTGCGAACTTGTTCAACCGTAGGCCTTAAAGTGGGACTTCATAAATATTTCTATCCCTGAGGTACCAAGCGTACTTAAGCGAGGAGATATTGCTGCCACTATCCAGCAATCCACAGATCGGTATGTGGTTATTGGCGTCACAGAGAAAAGGCAAGAAGATCTCACTATCTCTGCTTAACCGGTTGTGTCCCACAAGTGACCAGCCTGTTCGCCTTCACCAACCTCATTTTCGGAAAGGTTATCCACCATTACTGTTCTCGCGCCCAATGGAATATTACCGAACAAAGTTTCCCCGTTTATTACACCTAAAACCACGTCTCGTTCACTCCTGATTATAAGCTATCCTTATCAGCTCACCAGGCCGGCCGATGTGGCCGAGAGGTTCTAGTTGCTTCAGTCTGGAGCCGTGCGACCGCTACGGTCGCAGGTTCGAATCCTGCCTCGGACATGGATGTCGGTAATGTCCTTAGGTTAGTTCGGTTTAAGTAGTTCTAGGGAACTGACGACCTCAGATGTTAAGTCCCATAGTGCTCAGAACTGTTTGATCACCAGAATTGTCTCTCCACTGCAATAGATTAGTGATATGCTCAATTTCCTTAGTGTTTTCTTGCAAATCTTCGATCTTAGCCCCCTACTTAACTTCGGTGTTAATTTTACGTAATTCCTGTACCTGACTGCTTCAGTGATGAAGCTCAACTTCCACTCGAAATAACTGAGCAAGTATCTTTAAGTTGTTGTTTTGGAAACTGGCGAGCGATTCAACACGAACACGAATGGCCTGATCTATCTTGTCAGTCCGCCGCACTATGTAGACGCTGCAATAACTCATTAATGCGGCCTTCGACTAACTCGATGCGAAATTTTAACACATACGGCCGACTGTTAGGTTAGGTTAAGTTCGGTTAGGTTAGGTTAGCTTAGGTTAGATTAGGCAAACTCAAAGTTAACCGAGTTGAAGTCAGAATTTAATCCTGGTTGACGAAAAATTACGATGCACCGACCTCGATTAAAGTTAAACGAGGAAGCGGACAGCAAGTAAATTTGATCGTGACACGCACACGGTTTTAACGTGATAACCTCGGTTTTATAAGCGTGTGGTGTTCAGATGACGGCGCATTTCGATATACTGAGACAGACTCAAGGAATCGTATACCATATGCAATACTTGAGATGAACAAAAAATATTTATTAATTTATGAATCAAACTTACCAGGAGCAGAATAAAATTGTGCCTCCAGACGTGACCACATTGACAGTTTTTCTCCAACAAGGGGATCAAACAAGATTCGGATTTTCGTAGTTTCTTTATATTTTTGGTACTTGAAGTTCAAAACACAAAAGTTCTAGAGACTGTCTGTAAGTTTATATACTAACGTAAGGTAGTTTCTCTTCAGCAAGCAGACTCTGTGGTAACGTGTTTGGTCGCTTCGTTGGAGGTTTGGGTATCTGGGTTCGATTCCAGGAGGATTCAAACTTTCAAACAATGGTGCATAATTTATGAGTATTTATGTGAAGAGTAAAACGCAAACGAAAGAAAACAGACAGATTATTAACCATCTTTATTAACTGCTTGTGTTGCAGTTATAGTTATATGTTTTATTGGACACTTCCTTTGAATTGTTAAGGCTGTACCCCTGGTTGGTTCGGAAGGACTTGAAGTTTGTGATGACTGAAAATGGGTGTAATCCCGAAACGCGTAACATCTTCTAATAAAAGAATCAATTGAACATCTCATGACTTCATTGCGATTGTACAGCATTGGTTGCCAGTTATTAACATAAAAATGATCGCGGTCCTCAGACGGCATTTTATGACCTGTATCTTATAATTAAGAATTTTTGTTTGAAATAAGCAATGGAGTTTTGTGTGCAGTTTGTAGTTGTAAATAAGATCACGTGCATTTTTCATAAAAATGATTATTACATTTGTTAATTGTAATATATCTGATGAATTATATATGTAAATGGCGTAGGTATTCCAGGTGAACGGAAAAAAGAAAAAAAGTAACTTTCCAAACGATGCGGTATACATTTCTTCTTTTATACTGCATCTGTCCGTTCTTTTATTTTCAAGAACTGATGTATTCATACCAAGCAATTCACAAAGTATATTGGTGTTCTTCTTTTGTTTTGCCAAACGTATTGAACTAGTAGCCAGGTACAAGGTATAAACATACTTCTGCTTACTGACGAAAGTGAGAGTATGTGACAAT